>NC_087342.1:25010000-26260000 GCF_030014295.1 Loxodonta africana | reverse complement strand
GGGAGGGACAGGGAGGGAAGATTACTAACTAGATAGAAGACACATGTTAATACTGGTGAAGGGAAAGGCAATAGTAATATGAGGGAAGTCAGCACAACACGACCAAGGCAAAGGAAGACACTGAGAAGAATGCAAGAGTAAAGGGCAACTATTAATTACTGTAACATAGACAATCCTGCAGTAACAGTTTTAGCAAACAATAATTTATGAATGGATACATAGGTGGTGTGTGTGTATAGGTAGATAGGTGATAAAGAGATGTGGGAGGGCGTAAGGGAGTACACCCACCTGCAGATCCAGGTTTGGTGGTGGATATTTCTACATACATACTTGTAGGTGCTGCGTATATATTAATGTAGGCAGCAGGGCACACAAGGGGCACAGTCATGAGAACCTCTTAGACATAACCAAACACCTTGTGGGACAAAGTCCCTAGGCTCGAAGGTGAAGAACCATAGATTCCAGGGACATCTATGTCAATTGACACAACATAGTTCATAAAGACAATGCTCTGCATCCTACTTTGGTGAGTAGAGCCTGGGGTCTTAAAAGCTTGCAAGCGGCCATGTAAGATTCAAGTATTGGCCTCTTCCCATCCGGGGCAAAGGAGAGTGAAGAAAACCAAAGACTCAAGGGAGCAATTAATCCAAATGACTAATGGACCACATGAACCACAGCCTACATGACCCTGAGCCCAGAAGAACTAGATAGTGCACAGCTACCACCACCAGCCGCTCTGACTGGGATGACAACAGAGGGAGGGCCCCAGACACAGCGGGAAAAAAATGTAGAACAAAAAATCAGATTCACAAAAAAGACCAGACTTACTGGTCTGAAAGAGACTGGAGGAGTCCCCGAAACTATGGCCCTAAGAAATCCTTCTGACCTGGAATTGAAGTCATTCCAGGAGATCACCTTTTAGCCAAACAATAAAATAAAGGCCCATAAAATAAACAATAACACCCAAGAGGAATGAGTTTCTTAGAACAATCAACTATAGAGGATCAAAAGGACATTTGCCCAAAAGCAAAGATGAGAAAGCAGGAAGGGGCAGAAAATCCAGATGAAAGGAAATGGGGAACCCAGGGCGGAAATGCAGAGGTGCTAACACATTGTGGGGAATGCAACCAATACCGTGGAACACTTTATGTACAGACTATCCAATGGGAAAACTTACACCTAAAGGAAAATAAAATTTTTTTTTAAAAAATGCAGCTGCCACTAGTACCCACACATTGATTATCATCTTTAGAGAGTGATGAGCTTTAGCGATTCAGATATTTTGAATTGGCCAACACCTGCTATGGTTAGAGGGAGAAGGAAGAGGGCCCCATGCTAGGCACATTATGGCTATCACCTTCACTGAACTTCGTGGTCAGATAGTTAGGGCAGTTATTATGATCTCCTTGTTGGAGGCTCAGAAGAGATTACTACTTGGCACAGACTATATAGTCATTAAGTGCATTTGGGGGTATTGACGGATGGCTAGACAGATAACTCAGATCACCTGTCTGGTGAATATATCCACTTAGTTGCTTTTTATTTATTTTTTGTTTGTTTTGTTTTGCTTTTTTTGAACACACGGAACCTCATGCTCAGAAAATATAGGAAACATGTTGAGGGCCCCATAGCTAATAAGCATAAAGCATGACTGTCCGCTCTTTCTGACTTCTTTGTACCATCTTAGAAATATCTTTATTTAAAAGGTACCATGTATTATATCCAAAACTACACGGCAATGCTTTGCTTTTTATTTTTGCTTTATTGCTGCCGTCCCTGAGAATGGAGGTTGTTGTCAGAAAGCTGCTCTCATGGCTACTGCGTATGTGCATGAGATTTAGTTTAGAGAAGGTTTCGGGCCAGAGCGTATGGTGCTCACCTCACTGCTTGTGTCAGGCCAGTATTAGAATTCAGTGTCCTGCGATGTAGCTCCTTAGATAGGGCAAGGACTTTTGTTGGTGGTGGTGTGTGCCACTGAGTCGATTCCAGCTCACAGTGACCCTGTGTGATAGAGTAGAACTGCCCCATAGGGTTTCCTTGGCTGTAATCTTTACCGCAGCAGATCACCAGATCTTTATCCCACAGAACCACCAGGTGGGTTCGAACTTCCAACCTTTCGATTAGCAGCTGAGCACTTAACCATTGAGCCATCAGGTCTTTTCATACTAGCCGTTATTACTTTCTGTGACTTCTCTAGGACCAGCCATCCTTTGTGTAACACACAAGCATAGTTCTCTTTAAAGCAATGGTTTTCAAACCCACTGCACCTTAAAAGGAAACTCTGGTGGCGTAGTGGTTAAGTGCTACGGCTGCTAACCAAAGGGTCGGCAGTTCGAATCTGCCAGGTGCTCCTTGGAAACTATGTGGGGCAGTTCTACCCTGTCCTATAGGGTCGCTATGGATTGGAATTGACTTGACGGCAGTGGGTTTGGTTTTTGGGTTGCAGCTTAAAATGGCCTGGAGAGCCTCTAAAAGTAATTATTCCAGGGCCACCCCAGAGCAAATGAATCAAGATCTCTGAAGGTGCAGTGTGGGCATCAGAATTTTTTTTTTAAACTTCCCTGATGGAAAGCCCAGGTTTGAGGTTCAGCACTTCCAGACCTGCTATGAAGGCTCCTCACCTGTAGTACTGGCTTCCCCCACCTGTAGTACTGGTTTCCCCCACCTGTAGTACTGGTTTCCCCCACCTGTAGCAGATCCCCAGGCTGGGAGACACGGGAGTAATAAGTGATGCTGTTCCAGCTCTTGATCTTCCTTTCTTTTCCTGGGAGTAGGAATGGTCTCATTCACAGGGAATACAGGTAGCTTCAGAGCTATGACTAAGTAATAATAAAAGCATTCGTAGAAAAACCCACTTATTTCCAGCCTCTGCCCCATCACATTCTACCTTTGAGATCTTGCCCGAGTGACTTAACCTCAGGTTTCTTGTTTATAAAATCAGGATAATAGATAATAATGGTTGGTAGGATTAAATGAGCATGTGTGTAAAGTGCTTAGGGCAGTAGGGCCTGGCAATGGGGGAAAAAAATGCAATAATTTTGTTCTGCAGTTTTTTTCAACTTTCTTCACAACTGCAGTATATTCAAATCAGTGAGACATGCTTGCTACTCCAACCCTATGTGAGGCTCTTCCTTCCCACTGACCCCGCAAAGGTCCAGCCTAAGCAAATATACCTGTAAATGAATTGCCTTCTTGTTAGACTTCACCGTAACATCCCATTATCGGTTGGTCAGTTCGGTCTTCACTCAGATTATCTGAGCTGGTTAATTCCCCAGGCCTTTGTCCATCCCTTCCCAAACTGCTCTCCCTGACAGCTTTGTTTGGTTTGGTTTTGTTCTCCCATTAGTTAATTTTTATTTGGAGTCCCTGGGTGGTACAAACACTTAAGCATTAAACTGCTAGCTGAAAGGTTAGTGGTTCAGACCCACTCAGAGGCACCTCAGAAGACAGGCCTGGCCATCAGCTTCTGAAACATCACAGCCTTGAAAACCCTATGGAGCTTTTCTGCTTTGTACACATGGGATCGCCGTGAGTCAGAATCCACTCGAAAGCAACTAACAACAGTTTTTATTTGGGGCTAGAATGTTTCTTATTTGCCTGTCTCTGTAAGCACCATACCTCTACCACCGATCCTAGTGCCTCAGCAGTCATTACTCCTCTTCCTGGGGGGGGTGGGGGTGGGGGTGGGTGTGTGTGTGTGTGTGTGTGTAGGGCAGCGAAGGAGAGAGGGGAGCAGCCATCTAAAAGCATACCACCTACCCATCCCCTGAAACCACAAGCATCTCTGTAAAGACCATCTAAACAATAACATAGTGAAGTATTATAGTATACTGATAGATACAGAAGAGCGGTATTGGTTTAGTGGTGGAAGACCCAGGTTCAGTTCCTAGCCAATGCACTTCATGTGTAGCCATCACCCCTTTGTCAGTGGAGGCGTGCATGTTGCTATGATGCTGAACAGGTTTCAGCAGACCTTCCAGACTAAGATAAACTAGCAAGAAAGGTCTGGTGATCTACTTCTAAAAATCAGCCAGTGGAAAGCCTGTGGATCGCTACAGCCCGATCTGCGACTGATCGTGGTGATGGCACAGGACCGGGCAGCGTTTCTTTCTGGTGTACATGGGGTCTCCAAGAGTTGAGGGCTGACTGGATGGCAGCTAATGACAGTATAGATGACACAAGCAGAGTTAAAGAACTGGATTTGTCCTGCAATCCAGATTAAGATAGAATGAAGACTCCAGTGTTCTCAGAGCTAAATGGTACTAGCCATAGGAGACTGCATGTTGGTATATTATTTTAAGGCAGAGTCCAAGAAAATAGTGGAAACTCAGTTTGATGTATTCCCAGCTTAAATGGCTATCAGTTGACATTCTTTGTGGATCCTGTATTATCGGAGGCCATACAGCAGTGCTAGATGATAAATTCATTGACAACACAAAAGAGCTTGTTCTAGAGGTCTGGGGACCATGGTTTCAGGGGACATCTAAGTCAATTGGCGTAATAAAATCTATTAAGAAAACATTCTGCATCCCACTTTGAAGAGTGGCGTCTGGGGTCTTAAACGCTAGCAAGCAGCCATCTAAGATGCATCAGTTGGTCTCAAACCACCTGGATCAAAGGAGGATGAAGAACACCAAGGACACAAGGTGATTACGAGCCCAAGAGAGAAAGGGCCACACGAACCAGCAACTACATCATCCTGAGACCAGAAGAACTAGATGGTGCCTGGCTACAGCCAATGACTGCCCTGACCGGGAACACAGCAGAGAACCCCTGAGGGAGCAGGAGAGCAGTGGGATGTAGACCCCAAATTCTCATAAAAAGACCAGACTTAATGGTCTGACTGAGACTAGAAGGACCCCGGTGGTCATGGCCCCCAGACCTTCTGTTGGCCCAGGACAGGAACCATTCCCGAAGCCGACTCTTCAGACATGGATTGGACTGGACAATGGGTTGGAGAAGGATGCTGGTGAGGAGTGAGCTTCTTGGATCAGGTGGACACTTGAGACTATGTTGGCATCTCCTGCCTGGAAGGGAGATGAGAGGGTGGAGGGGGTTAGAAGCTGGCGAAATGGACACGAAAAGAGAGAGTGGAAGGAGGGAGCAGGCTGTCTCATTAAAAAATTAGGGGGAGAGTAATTGGGAGCGTGTAACAAGGTGTATATGGGTTTTTGTGTGAGAGACTGACTTGATTTGTAAACTTTCACTTAAAGCACAATAAAAATTATTTAAAAAAAAAAAAAAAAGAGCCTGTCGGGCTTTTATTAATTTAAGTGAACTAGCTTCTCTGATTGGGTGCTGGCAACGTATTTTTTATGAGAAAATTTAGTTAATTCTGTTCTGGTATGTTTTCAGCAGGTGGAAACAAACTAAGACATAAAGACATAGCTTTGGGAGATTATTCTTGTTGGTGAAAAACAACATGTATTATGATGCTACAGAAAAAAATTTCTTTCCGCCAACTCATTTTTGAACAGTGTGTCATTGAACTGTTTTGCATGCAGATGAAAACTGTTGGGGCGATTCTCATTGGTTTTTATCCTGAAAAGCAGTGCAGAAATAGGTACCCCTGGAACAGGGGCTCACCTTTACAGAGCATTAGGACTGCCTGAGGAGCTTTTAAAAATTCCAATCCCAGGACATCCCACCCTAGACCAATGAAGTAAGAATCGCTGGAACTCAGACCCAGGGAACAATGTTTGAAGTTTCCTGGGTGATTCCAACCTAGAGTAAGATCATGAGTCACTGACCTTCGACCTCAGCAGTTTAGGCACGGGTTGTCTGTTCTCACCTGTGCTAAGGCTACCAAGCCAAACCACTTGCCGTCGAGTTGATTCCAACTCATGGCGACTCCATGTGTTTCAGAGTAGAACTGTGCGCCATAGTGTTTTCAGTGGCAGATTTGGGGGATGTAAATCACCAGGCCTTTCTTTTGAGGTGCCTCTGGGTAGACTCAAACCTCCCATCTTTTGGTTAGGCGCCAAGTATATTAACTGTTTGCACTACCCAGGGACTTTGTTAGTGCTATAAGGATCCCATAAAATAAAAGCTTTGGTGATTGGAAAATGCTCTCATCCTAGAACTTTCAGTGATGTCATATGGGCTGTCCCATAAAGGACACAAACTCATTCTATTATCTTTTTATGCCTTTAGTGGAAGATAATTTCTGAATCAGCTTAATGGGAGCTGTGCTTTAGAAAATAATTCCCGTGGCTGTATGTAGAATAAATTGGAACAGACTTTGTTTCTAAGAATACTTGACCATCACTTCACTACCCTTATGTAACCTTATTGATGCAACTATTTGACCAGGAATTTTTTCAGAATATGCTATAGAAAGTGCTTAATGAGAAAGCATTGATAAATCATATAATTGGCATATAGAACTTCAATCCATTATGATATTTAAAGATAGAATATTAATTTTGCTATGCCTCGAAATTCTAAGTCAAGTAGCAAAGAGAACATGAAGAAAAATGTGACTGGGCTTGATGTCTGCATAAATTTACTATTTTACATTTGATCTTGACTAACGTGCAAGTTTGGGAGTATGGTACCCCTGATCACCGTGGCACCATCTCTCAAAATGGCTATGGACCTTCTTTAATTACCACCTCCAAAACAAGTGGTATTTGCAAAAGAGGGCCTATGGTCTATTCTATTAATGCTTCAATGGTACAGGAAAAACAATTTTAAATAAAAAAATATATATCTTTGCATTAGAAAGGGAATAAACTCACATTACCAAAACAGAAAACTGGAACCAATACAGAAGAATGCCGCTACCCCATACCCTTCCTCCCTTGCTCAACCTGTTGCTTTGCCTGCAATGTCATCCGCCTCCCATGAAATTCCTAAAAATGACTTGTCCAAGTTCTGCCTGTCCTCCCATACTTGGCTCAAGTGTGAAGACAGCCATAAAACCTTTCCATTTGTAAGAGGGGGTAAATCAGAGATAGGGGAATAACCAGGAACCCATTGCAATAGCCCAGTGAGAGATAAGGAAGCCCGATTCAGGGGCTAGGCATGTGATGGAAGGATAGGGCTTCAGAGACACCACAGAGATTGCTGCAGATATGGCGGGGGTGGGGGCGAGATAAGAGGAAGCCATGGCTGACCTCACAGTCAGGGGAAGGAGAGAGAGAGACACGCAGGCATACGCACACACAAGCTCTTCTTTTGTGCACCAAGAATCTTAACTCCTTGATGAAATCCTCCCCAAGTTGTCCATTCCTCTGTCATCGGACAGAGCTAAGTATTGCCAACAAGATCCTGGGTCTGAGCTTCAGCTTCCTACAGGCCTCTGATCCACTATGTTTCCTTTGTGTTCTGATGCCTTGCAATGTCGTACCGTTCCCCTGGGTTTTCTTGTTTGAAAGTGCAGAGATACTTGTCTTAACAAGACAGGTGCTAAGATCATGGTGTGCTTTTAATGGTGTGTGGTGTAAGGCCCTCTCCAGGCAAGGATGTGTTATGCCTGAGTGGGTTTCTTTCCATTCTGAACGCCTCCCTACAAGACAGAGTTTGTAAATTTTTGTTTAATGTGAAAAGGGAACATTTGGGCACCTTTTCTGTCCTGCTCAAGTGTAAGGCTATTTTTATTTTTTGTTCTTCACTGTTTTTCTGTGCTTGTGATTTTAAAGGTGCCAGACTGACTGCCCTCAAGGCTAGTGTCCCTGATTTCTTCCAAGAATAGGAAAATTACACGGGAGGCAGCAGATCTAGTTGTGTCTGGGTCCAGCACATTCATCTGACCTGCTATGGAAGAATATTCCCCAAAAACTAAAGGAGAAGTTTGTCCCTTAGAAATATAGTCCATCTGCTTTCATAGCTGAGCAGACAAAACCTTGTTTTGCCCATACTAAATCAGTGCGGAGTTTTAGGATCCAATAAGCCACCAAAAAAATTCCTTCTTTGGAGGAACTAAAATGTTTTTCTCTCTTCTATCGCTGCTTGTCGAAATTCCATCCTTTAAGATTGGCCTGAAATGCCTCTTTCTCTACAAAACCTTTCTTGAGCCCTTTGAGATGTGTTCTTTGCACATTTCTGTGGCACCTTCTCATATGTTCCTTTGCATATTTTGTCCTGGGATTGTTGCTTGTATGTACTTTTGTAATGACTGCGACAGGCAGTAATCTTTATCTAATTCGTTCCTGTATATCCCACAGAAGCAGGACATAGTATTGGATGAATAGTAGGTACTTGGATTGTCTATTGAATAGGTAAAAATCTCAAGGATGGTCCTTTCAGCCTGACCTTTAAGGCTCTACTTCGGCCTTTCTTTTTCTGATCAGTAATTGAAGTTCACTCCCAGATGCTCATGGGTAGCTATCAGCCTGTCCATAGATCACGTAGGCTTAGGCTTTTGGGTTCCAGATATTAAACTTTGGGCATCCATGGTCAGGGTCAAAACTGCTACCTCTAAGCTGCCTAGTAGACCACCATGACAAGTTGTTGATAACATTCGGTGAGAACTCTTTTTTCACAGAGTGTGGGCCCCAGATCATTAGTATTCCCTGGTCCTCTTTGAAGTTTAGAAAGGGAAAGAGTAACAATTTTTTGTTTATTTCATGACTTGCATTTAAAACATTTGAAATGTAAAATTATAACTTTCAAAAGAATCCAGCGTGCTTTTAATAATCATTGTGTTCTTAAAGGCAGCACAAGTACGACAATACCTGTGGTGATTGGTGTGTTTTAGCCAATGTTCAGTAACAGTGCATTCAGCTCAGAGTGTTTTCACATCATTTGTATATTTTACTTCTGCTGCTAAACTTGCGTTTTTTCATATCACTATTGTATTGCATTAGTTCTTCACCAAAAAGATCTGCAAGGTGAATATGATTCATTGAAGGCAAAAAATAATAATGATAATAAAGATAATACCATGAAACTATTTCATAACATTAAAATGTAAAATTTAGTGAAATAAATTCCAATATGACCATGAGAAGTGAATCTGTATATGGTGATATGAATATGGTGATTTTGTAGAAGAAGTTGAAACACATTTGAATAATAAGTATGATGATGAATCTTTAAAAATTACATTTTATGGATTACATTGGGCAAATATGCTGCAGAAGACCTCTTTAAAATGTTAAGAAACAAAGATGTCACGGTGAGGATTAAGGTGCGCCTGACCCAAGTCATGGTATTTTCAGTTGCCTAATGTTTTTTTAATGTACATGAGAAAGCTGGACAATGAATAAAGAAGATTGAAGAAAAATTGATGCCTTTGAATTATGGTGTTGGCGAAGAATATTGAATGTACAGTGGACTCTCAGGAGAACGAACAAATCTATCTTGGAAGAAGTACAACCAGAATGCTTTTTGAAGGAAGGATGGCGAGACTTCATCTCATGTACTTTGGACATGTTATCAGGAGGGCCCAATTCCTGGAGAAGAACATCATGCTTGGTAAAGTAGAGGATCAGTGAAAAACAGGGAGATGTTCAATAAGATAGACTGACACAGTGGCTGCAACAATGGGCTCAAACACAGCAATGATTGTGAGGATGGCTCAGGACTAAGCAGTATTTTGTTCTGTTGTACATACGGTCGCTATGAGTGGAAACCGACTTGATGACATCTAACAAACAACAACATGGATTGGTTATCCAGTTGCCCCAGTTCTCAATGTGTTTTCTGTTATGAAACATTGTCAAGTGGCGGCATCAATTCTCAGAATTTTAGCATCATTGTCAAGCATAGCACGGAGAACCTTACAGCAAACCAATTGAGTCCTCCCCCCCAGAATAATCATAAAAATAATGTCATATGAAATAACAATTTGTTACTAAAGGTGGTGGTGTCCAAAATGTTGAAGTCATCATTCCAAGTTATACATCTTATAATAACAACAGGTACAAGTTAACTCTTAGATTTGTTGTCGTTGGTTGCTTGGTTGTTAGTAGCCTATAAAACCAACCACGAAGTTTATTAGAAATATTATACAAAATTATTTTATCAAATGACAAGGATATGATATTAAGACTTCATGATAGTATCAGCTTTGTAGAAACAGCTCAATTTCTAAGAGCATTTGATATTTCTTACTCCTTATAGAAAGAAATTAATAATGTATGATTTGGGCCATACTTTAAAGACTTACCAAATCCTGCGACAGAATATAAGGAAATAATTTCCAGGGCCAAATGCAACCAGAGACAATTTGGAATATGTTTGCCTCTTTTCTTCCAAATTGAAACATTTAGCCCTCTCGTATTTGAGTGTGAAATGGTTGTCAGTCCAGCGTGATGGAGTGCTGAAAGGCAGCCTTCGGTGAGAAATCTCTATGTGATGCTAGATCTGTGTTCAATCTTGATGCACAAAACTAGTAAGAAGAAATATAATGTAGTAGCTGAGAGCATGGGTGCTGAAGCTAGACTCCGTGAGTTTGAAGTGACTTAACCACTTTATGACTTAACTTCCTTCAGCTGTAAAATGGAATAATAACAGTACCTACCTCATAGCGTTCTTGTGAATATTAAATAAGTTAATACATATAAAGCACCAAGAACAATGCTATAAAAATGGCATGGGGGGCAGCGTCTGACCACCTCTCTCTTCACAACAGGGAAGGAGGATCAAGATCAATAGCGCAAGGCTGATTCCTATGAGGTGGAGGTCAGACATGCCTTCTGTCTCTGTCATCTTTACCAATTCTGACACCAACCGTTCCTCCCATGGTACTCTCTACTTCTCTGCTGGGTCCAGTAATTCATTGCAATGGCCACACAGAACTCACAGATAATACTCATGGTTATGGGGTTTATCAGGGAAGTAACAGGTTACAATTTAGGTTGAGGAATGCACACGATACAGTTTGTCCATCAGGACAGCCTCTTCCCAGCCGTGCTCACAAGCACACCCTCTCTGGCTCCTCAGCTTCTAACCTGCTCAGGCAAGTATTACAAAGTTCTTTTAGCTCTGCCAATATGTGACCAGAGGCACCCCACTCTGCCGGCAAGCCTCCTACCCAAAGACACTCAGCTTTCTCACTCAGTGGGCCAAGAAGCCCACCACACCTCTCCTGCCAGTATCTCCTTTTGGCCTCTCCTGCCTCCATTTCTCTGTCACCGCTTCCCACTATCCTCAGCGTTACAGCTTTCATTCATGTTCTCTCTCTTGGTTCCAGGAGCTTCTCAGTACGGGGATTCCCACATCCAAATGATGTGCTCTAATCCTGGCTATTATTTCTTGGTGGTGATGAGATCCCCTCCTCACCTCTGGAATGACTCAATTCAAGCCCAGTAACCAGTTCCCTTGGTGGGCCACAATTACCTTATTTGCACAGTCCTACCCAGTCACTTGGGCTGGAGTTACAAGACCACAGTGAGAAAGGACACACAAAAGTGATCCATCACACCGTAAATGCCTAATATACATGAAGCATTATGTTTGCTATAACTTATCAGTAAAAACCTGAAAATTCTTATTGATGTTCCCAGTGATCTGTAATTACATATTAGGATTTTCTAACTTAGTTGAAATAAAGAATAAGAAGGGAAACTGAATGTCGAGCCAGATACAGATATTTTGGTGAAGATTGCAACTAGCGTCATGCCTCTCACTGATCTAAATATTTCTATTAAATTTTATTGTTATCATTTGGAATTTTTTAAACCTAAATCTGATATCCATATATAGACCAGATGCCCTGTTAACTGATCTAAAAATACTGGAAGTTTGTGGAACGCTGGGCTGGACGATGACAATCAGGTCTGTGAGGGGCTCAGAACCCTACAGTACACAGAATGGGTGCAGAATTTAGGGATGTTCCAACTAAGAGCCATTCCGGAGGCAGTGATAACCTAATTCTAATATCTTAAAGGTCATCGAGTCCAAGAGAGGTACGAATTGATCTGTGAGGCCACAAAGACATAAGTAGAACTATTGGGTAGCAGTTAGAGTGAGGAAGCATTTTTTTGGTTAAATGTGGGAAAGAACTTTCTACAGCCGAAGCTGTCTTGAAAATAAAAGGGGCTGCCTTGTGTTCTGCCTGCCCTTGAGGGCTACAGCAGAGGTTTTACAAACAGGGGTTTTGTGAAGGGGATTAAAGTTTGAGTTTGGACCCCGCTCCCTCACAGTCTAACTGGATGCATAGACTTTCCACAGGAAGGGCTCTCCTAGACTGTTTGTAGAGCATGCTCTGCACTCCTAGCATCCTGAGGCATGGTCCTTTTACACTTCCCTGTGAGATTAGAGGCAGAGGGGGTAGAATGAGCACTAGACTCCAAATTAGGAAACCTGAGCTTAACTCAGTTACTTTTTGTGGAACTTTGGGCTGGGAGGGTTAATTTCCTCACTGATTGATGTACAAATCCCCATCATGCCAGCCTTACAAAGGACTGAAAAACTACAGGTTGCCCCTGAGTCTCTTCGACTCATGGAGACCCCATGTGTGTCAGAGTAGAACTGGGCTCTGTAGGGTTTCCAGTGACTGGTTTTTACGTGAAAGTAGGTCACCAGTTCTTTCTTCCAAGGTGCCGCTGAGTGGATCAGAACCACCAATCTTTTGGTTAACAACCCAGCATTTTAACCAATTGCACCACACTGGGAGTCCTTTACAAATGATAAATCCGTTGCCATCCAGTCAGTTCCTACTCATGGTGACCCATGTGTGTCAGAGTAGAGCTGCACTATATACGATTTTCAGTTACTGTAATCTTGTGGAAATTGATCGCCTGGACTTTCTTTTGCAGCATCACTGGGTGGACTTGAACCCCCAACCTTTTGGTTAACAGCCAAGCATATAACCATTTACGCCACCCAGGGACCCTTTTACAAAGAAAGAATAGTGGCGGCTCTGCTGGTGATAGCGTCAGTGGTGGCGATGGCAGTGGTGGTTCCATCGCTGCTGCTGACATGATGAATCTGCTGTCTCACCCATGTTGGCTTCATTCGAAGGACTAGAGTTTTTCCTAACAACCAATCCCTTTTTCTTTCAGGCCGTTGTGCTCGCTGTGGGGAAAACGTGGTTGGGGAAGGTACAGGCTGTACTGCCATGGATCAGGTCTTCCACGTGGATTGTTTTACCTGCATCATCTGTAACAACAAGCTCCGGGGGCAGCCTTTCTATGCCGTGGAAAAGAAAGCGTACTGTGAGCCCTGCTACATTGTAAGTCTGGGTTTGTTCCTCAAATGCTTGGTAAAAGGGACTTCGTTAGCAAAAAGCCAATCACTCCAGCTGGAATGTAAACATCCGATCTTTATTCCTCCCCTGACCATAGAAAACATGTATGTGACGTGAATAAGCGTGTCTTAAATTATTCCTTCTTTCTATCCCCTGCTCATATGAGGTCGGAAAGGTGCATTGGGATGGGGCTACCATTCAATTGGTGGTCTGCTGGGAAGATCCTGTTCCTATGACTTTGAAGGGTATACTTACAAGCTAGCATGTTTCTTCCCAAAGTATCAGAAGGCTTCATAAGTAGCAGAGTTGCACTTCCCGTTATTAAGCCTCACCCTACATTTGGAGTTCCCAATGCTTTTAGGGAAGCTTTGCAGGCCCTCTGGACTCATCAATGTTCTTTCAAACTCTTGGGCCTTTGAATCACCCCTTATGCTACCCAGGATATTTCTTACCTTCCATTCCCCAGCAGATTTTCTATGATGCAAACAGAGAAACACTTCATATAGAGCACCTTAAAGGGAATTGTCATGTCTGTCAGTTTGTTGCACTGTGATGGCTTCTGTGTTACTATGATGCTGGAAGTTATGCCACTGGGATTTCAAATACCGGTAGGGTCACCCATGGTGGACAGGTTTCAGCCGAGCTTCCAGACTAAGACAGAGTAAGAAGAAGGACCTGGCGGTCTACTTCTGAAAAAAATTGGCCAGTGAAAACCTTGTGAGTAGCAGCGGAACATTAACCGATCTGGTGCCAGAAGATGAGCCTCAGGTTGGAAGGCACTCAGAAGTAACGATTGTAAGGATGGCTCAGGACCAGGCCGTGTTTTGTTCTGTTGCACATAGGATCTCTATGAGTCAGAACTGATTCAATAGCACCTCACGTAACATATCATGAAGGGAAGTGAGTAGTAATGCTGGCTGAGCTAATACGTGTTTTCCGTTTTTGAAATAACACAACTGTGTTTTAATAACATAGCTGTGTGACTCTAAAAAAAGTACTCATAGTTACATTACCTCCACTTTTTTACAAGGTTACCTAATCTATGCATTAAATTATCTTATGATAGAGAAATGTGAAAAATGAGCACAAACTTTTTTTTAACCTAAATATTTTTTCTATCTTTCTGTATGATTTTAATCTCTCTATTTAACACTAGTGGGAGCCCTGGTGGAACAGTGGTTAAGTGCTATGGCTGCTAACCAAAAGGTTGGCAGTTTGAATCCACCAGCCACTCTTTGGAAACTCTATGGGGCATTTCTACTCTGTCTTGTAGGGTCGCTTTAGGGTTGCTATGAGTCGGAATAGGCTCAAGGGCAACAGGTTTGTTTTTTGGTTTCTGATTTAACACTAGTTAGGGAAACAAAAGTAGTACTTCTTTGCAAACCCACAAAAAAAAAAAAAAGAATGTTTTAGCCATCAGCACTTATGCATTTAAACATCCAAGAAGCCTTGGGTGCAAGATATGGGAAACTATACATAGCCCTGCAGATCCCCAAGGTCCAACCTTATGGCAGAAGTTTCTGGCGTCATTGGTTTCTTCCAGTAACTGACATCTCTGAAACTCTGCAGCCACGAGGTCTGCAGCACAGATCTGAAATTTCTTCAAGATTAAGGCTTTGTATGATTTAATATTGTTTTGCATCTTTTAGGTCGAGGTGCATTTTCATTTTTCTCCCCAATGGCAACTTCAACACACATCATGACATTATACGGCCACAGAACTATGGAGCTAGAAAAAAAATCTTAAGATCATTTGCCTAACTCTCCTCTCCTTAAGAGTGTCTCTTTAAGGGAAACAAGGCGATATAGGACAATAAAAGTTAGGTTTTTACTTAGAAAAATAGGGGTAAATATTAAGGTAACCACAAAGAGGTATAACAACTCCATAACTCAAAATAAAAACCAAGAAAAACTTAACGACTCAGCAAACGTAAGGTCAACTACTATGAAAATGAGGAACACACAATTTACAAAGAAAAATGTCTCAGCGCAAAAAAGTAAGTGGAAAAATGAAATTGTCAACAACACACACAAAAAGGCATCAAAATGACAGCACTAAACACATACTTATCTATAATTACGCTGAGTGTAAATGGACTAAATGCATCAATAAAGAAACAGAAGAGAGTCTCAGACTGGATAAAGAAACACGATCCATCTATATGCTGCCTACAAGAGACACACCTTAGACTTAGAGACACAAACAAACTAAAACTCAAAGGATGGAAAAAAATATATCAAGCAAACAACAAGCAAAAAAGAGCAGGAGTACCAATATTAATTTCTGACAAAATAGACTTTAAAGTTAAATCCACCGCAAAGGATAAAAAAGGACACTACATAATGATTAAAGGGACAATAGACCAGGAAGATATAACCATATTAAATATTTATGCACCCAGTGACAGGGCTGCAAGATACATAAAACAAACTTTAACAGAACTGAAAAGTGAGATAGACACCTCCACAATTATAGTAGGAGACTTCAACACACCACTTTCGGAGAAGAACAGGACTTCCAGTAAGAAGCTCAATAGAGACACGGAAGACCTAATTGCTACAGTCAACCAACTTGACCTCATAGACTTATACATAACACTCCACCCAACAGCTGCAAAGTATACTTTTTTTTCTAGTGCACATGGAACATTCTCTAGAATAGACCACATATTAGGTCATAAAACAAACCTTTGAAGAATCCAAAACATCAAAATATTACAAAGCATCTTCTCAGACCACAAGGCCATAAAAGTGGAAATCAATAACAGAAAAATTAGGGAAAAGAAATCAAATACTTGGAAACTGAACAATACCCTGCTGAAAAAAGATTGGGTTATAGGTGACGTTAAGTAGGGAATAAAGAAATTCACAGAATGTAACGAGATTGAAAACACTTCCTATCAAAACCTCTGGGACACAGCAAAAGCAGTGCTCAGAGGTCAATTTATATTGATAAATGCACACATACATAAAGAAGAAAGAGCCAAAATCAGAGAACTGTCCCTACAACTTGAACAAATAGAAAGCGAGCAACAGAAGAATCCATCAGGCACCAGAAGAAAACAAATAATAAAAATTAGAGCTGAACTAAATGAATTAGAGAACAGAAAAACAATTGAAAGAATTAACAAAGCCAAAAGCTGGTTCTTTGAAAAAATTAACAAAATTGATAAACCATTGGCCAGACTGACTAAAGAAATATAGGAAAGGAAACAAATAACCCAAATAAGAAACGAGATGGGCCACATCACAACAGACCCAACTGAAATTAAAAGAATCATATCAGATTATTATGAAAAATTGTACTCTAACAAATTTGCAAACCTAGAAGAAATGGATGAATTCCTGGAAAAACACTACCTACCTGAACTAACACAATCAGAAGTAGAACAACTAAATAGACCCATAACAAAAAAAGAGATTGAAAAGGTAATCAAAAGAAACTCCCAACAAAAAAAAAAAGCCCTGGCCCGGATGGCTTCACTGCAGAGTTCTACCAAACTTTCAGAGAAGAGTTAACACCACTACTACTAAAGATATTTCAAAGCATAGAAAAGGACGGAATACTACCTAACTCATTCTATGAAGCCACCATATCCCTGATACCAAAACCAGGTAAAGACATCACAAAAAAAGAAAATTACAGACCTATATCCCTCATGAACATAGATTCAAAAATCCTCAACAAAATTCTAGCCAATAGAATTCAACAACGTATCAAAAAAATAATCCACCACGACCAAGTGGGATTTATACCAGGTATGCGAGGCTGGTTTAATATTAGAAAAACCATTAATGTAATCCACCATATAAATAAAACAAAAGATAAAAACCACATGATCTTATCAATTGATGCAGAAAAGGCATTTGACAAAGTCCAACACCCATTTATGATAAAAACTCTCACCAAAATAGGAATTGAAGGAAAATTCCTCAACATAATAAAGGGTGTCTATACAAAGCCAACAGCCAACATCACCCTAAATGTAGAGAGCCTGAGAGCATTTCCCTTGAGAACGGGAACCAGACAAGGATGCCCTTTATCACTGCTCTTATTCAACATTGTACTAGAGGTCTTAGCCAGAGCAATTAGGCTAGACAAGGAAATAAAGGGCATCCGGATTGGCAAGGAAGAAGTAAAATTATCTCTATTTGCAGATGACATGATCTTATATGCAGAAAACCCTAAGGAATCCTCCAGAAAACTACTGAAACTAATAGAAGAGTTTGGCAGCGTCTCAGGTTATAAGATAAACATACAAAAATCACTTGGATTCCTCTACATCAACAAAAAGAACATCGAAGAGGAAATCACCAAATCCATACCATTCACAGTAGCCCCCAAGAAGATAAAATACTTAGGAATAAATCTTACCAAAGAGGTAAAAGACCTATACAAAGAACACTACAAAGTACTACTGCAAGAAACTAAAAAGGACCTAAAAACCTACATAAGTGGAAAAACATATCTTGCTCATGAATAGGAAGACTTAGCATAGTAAAAATGTCTATTCTACCAAAAGCCATCTATACGTACAATGCACTTCCGATCCAAATTCCAATGACATTTTTTCATGTGATGGCGAAACAAATCACTAACTTCATATGGAAGGGAAAGAAGCCCCGGATAAGTAAAGCATTACTGAAAAAGAAGAAGAAAGTGGGAGGCCTCACTCTACCTGATTTTAGAACCTATTATACAGCCACAGTAGTCAAAACAGCCTGGTACTGGTACAACAACAGACACATAGACCAGTGGAACAGAATTGAGAACCCAGATATAAATCCATCCACATATGAGCAGCTGATATTTGACAAAGGACCAGTGTCAGTTAATTGGGGAAAAGATAGTCTTTTTAACAAATGGTGCTGGCATAACTGGATATCCATTTGCAAAAAAATGAAACAGGACCCATACCTCACACCATGCACAAAAACTAACTCCAAGTGGATCAAAGACCTAAACATAAAGATAAAGATGATGGAAGAAAAAATAGGGACAACGTTAGGAGCCCTAATACAAGGCATAAACAGAATATAAAACATTACCAAAAATGACGAAGAGAAACCAGATAACTGGGAGCTCCTAAAAATCAAACACCTATGCTCATCTAAAGACTTCACCAAAAGAGTAAAAAGACCATCTACAGATTGGGAAAGAATTTTCAGCTATGACGTCTACAACCAGTGCTTGATCTCTAAAATCTATATGATTCTGTTAAAACTCAACCACAAAAAGACAAACAACCCAATCAAAAATTGGGCAAAGGATATGAACACGCACTTCACTAAAGAAGATATTCAGGCACCTAACAGATACATGAGAAAATGCTCTCGATCATTAGCCATTAGAGAAATGCAAATTAAAACGACGATGAGATTCCATCTCACTCCAACAAGGCTGGCATTAATCCAAAAAACACAAAATAATAAATGTTGGAGAGGCTGCGGAGAGACTGGAATTCTCATACACTGCTGGTGGGAATGTGAAATGGTACAACCACTTTAGAAATCCATCTGGCGTTTTCTTAAAAAGTTAGAAATAGAACTACCATACAACCCAGAAATCCCACTCCTCGGAATATACCCTAGAGAAATAAGAGCCTTGACACAAACATATATGCACACCCATGTTTATTGCAGCTCTGTTTACAATAGCAAAAAGCTGGAAGCAACCAAGGTATCCATCAACGGATGAATGGTTAAATAAATTATGGTATATTCACACAATGGAATACTACACATCGATAAAGAACAGTGACGAATCTATGAAACATTTCATAACATGGAGGAACCTGGAAGGCATTATGCTGAGTGAAATTAGTCAGAGGCAAAAGGACAAATATTGTATAAGACCACTATTATAAGATCTTGAGAAATAGTATAAACTGAGAAGCACACATACTTTTGTGGTTACGGGGGGGAGGGAGGGTGGGAGAGGGTTATTTACTGATTAGTTAGTAGATAAGAACTACTTTAGGTGAAGGGAAGGACAATACTCAATACACGGAAGGTCAGCTCAACTGGACTGGACCAAAAGCAAAGAAGTTTCTGGGATAAACTGAATGCTTCGAAGGTCAGCGGAGCAAGGGCGGGGGTTTGGGGACTATGGCTTAAGGGGACTTCTAAGTCAATTGGCAAAATAATTCTATTATGAAAACATTCTGCATCCCACTTTGAAATGTGGCGTCTGGGGTCTTAAATGCTAACAAGTGACCATCTAAGATGCATCAATTGGTCTCAACCCACCTGGATCAAACAAGAATGAAGAACACCAAGGTCGCATGATAACTATGAGCCCAAGAGACAGAAAGGGCCACATGAACCACAGACTTACATCATCCTGAGACCAGAAGAACTAGATGGTGCCCGACCACAACTGATGACTGCCCTGACAGGGAGCACAACAGAAAACCCCTGAGGGAGCAGGAGAATAGTGGGATGCAGACCCCAAATTCTCATAAAAAGGCCAGACTTAATGGTCTGACTGAGACTGGAGGAATCCCGGCGGTCATGGTCCCCAAACCTTCTGTTGGCCCAGGACAGGAACCATTCCCGAAGACAACTCATCAGACATGGAAGGGACTGGACAATGGGTTGGAGAGAGATGCTGACAAAGAGTGAGCTACTTGTATCAGGTGGACACTTGAGACTGTGTTGGCATCTCCTGTTTGGAGGGGAGATAGGAGGGTAGGGAGGGTTAGAAACTGGCAAAATCGTCACAAAAGGAGAGACTGGAAGGAGGGAGTGGGCTGACTCATTAGGGGGAGAGTAAGTGGGAGTATGGAGTAAGGTGTATATAAGCTTATATGTGACAGACTGACTTGATTTGTAAACTTTCACTTAAAGCACAATAAAAATTATTAAAAAAAAAAAAAAAAAGTGTCTCTTTAGTGTCACAGCCAGGGTTGTATCCAGTTGTTCACAGTCCTAGTCCCATATTCTGTACAGATGGCACACATTTTTAGTTTGCCCAAAACATGAACACAGTGGTGTCCTGTTGACCTGGAATCTCCATGGAAGGAGCATTTAGACAGAAGGGAAAATCTAGTAAGCAAAAGCTAACCTGTTTAGGAAATGAGAATATTTCAGATATCAATCCTTGTAATCTTTGTTTTCAACTGAAAGGCGTTGCATCTCTCTCTGTCTTTGCGCTGATTGTCATTCGCAACAGCTTGGGATCATCACTACGAATTTACTTATTGCAGCGAGCTCTACAACAGTGACGTCAGCAGAGCCTCTGGAGGCTCCGGATGGTTGTTTGTCCTCAGGCTGAGGGACCACAGACTGCTGTGTTTTTTGTAGGTCTTGTGTCTGTTATTCATCCCTTTATAACTAGATTATTGGTTCTTGCTACTTTAGTGATGCACATTTAGTATCTTATGAGCTAAGAATCCTGTGGACAATATTGGGAGATAATATAGCATGATGCTAAGAATATGGGTTTGAATTTGGCTCTGTCATTTAAAAGCTTCGTCTCCTTGGGAAAGTTCCTTGAAGTTTCTAAGCCTTGGTTTCCTCATTTACGTACTGGATGGAAGTGAAGTCTTTACCCCAAAAGGTTGTGAAGAGTATATGAGACAATTCATGTTTGTATAAGGCACACTTACCTTGATTAGGAAATGGTGGTGGAATTAATGGTATTCTGAGATCCCTTTTGATGAGATTTGTCGATTTATTTAATATTTCTGAGTGTGAAGACCTTGATTGTACAGTGAGATTCATGGACTTGAGGAAAATAGTTTTAACCTCCCAGAAGTACCCCCTCCCACTTTTAAATGCTTTGCTTGCTTTCTTGAGTGTATGACAAGATAGAAGAAAGTCTTATCTGACTACACAGTGGGTTTCTAAAATGTGTGGGTTCAGTTTACAGTGACCATTCCAGGAGTTCGATCTCTGTGATTCCTCAGAATGCCAGCTTCTTCTTCTTTGGTTGCCTGATACTATACTATGCTTATGACAAGGAAACAGATCTGAGAGATATTTAATCATATACTTGGAATAGCTGGACGAATTGAAATAATGGAAATGTTTACTGTCCTGTTGGACTTCTTTCCCACATAAAACCTTTAATCAAGACTTTTCTTCCGTGAGACCTATCCATAGTAATTCTAAAATGTAATTTAATCCTTATCGGAATTCAGTCAGGCTTTACTCAAAGACTCTTGTTCGGTATTGATTTCAGAGTTCAGCATAGCCTTCAAACGGATGTATTAGCACCTTGATTTCTTCTGAACTCTCATAAGCCCAATAAGTTGCATACTAGAAATGCCAAAAGATTTCTCTGGAAGGGGCATTGGGCAGGGAGAAAGAAATGAAACTAGCTTGTTTTGAAGATGGTCTCTTGAGTCCTTAGTTCTTGTGTGTGTTGTTGTTCTTGCTATTGTACAGTGCCAACTCAAGTCTGATTTATAGCAACCTTCCAGAATGGAGTAGATCTGTCCCATAGGACTTCCTGGGCTGTAATCTTTATGGGAGCAGATCAGCAGATCTTTTCTCCCGTGGGGCCACTGGTGGGTTTCAACCACTGACCTTTTGGTTAGCAGCTAAGCACTTAACCATTGCACCACCAGGTCCCCTTGCAATTCAACAAATTTCTTTCAGTAAGGCACTGTAATTGTCTTCTTATTCGTTTTATATATGCTTTGTTTTTTTATTTTCTGTTGATTAACTTAATATAAATTTGTATGTAGTTTTCCAGTTCATAATCTTTATTTTTAGCTTTTTTGTCTATTTAGTTTTACATTGTGTTTATATACTACATTCTAAAACCATTTGCCACTCGAAAAGTTTTGGATATTTTCCAAGCCTTAAGTGTTGTAAATAACATGCCTATAAATAACTGAGTAAAATTTTTACCTTTTTTTTTCTTAATTTTTATTTACTCGCTCAGCACAAGTTCTTTCATATAGATTAATGAGTTATGTTGAAGGTAGTTTTGAGGGTTTTTACATTACCTTGACAAATTTCTGCAGAAAGACTTTTCCAAATTACAGAACCATCAGCGGTGAATCCATACATTGAACTGCAGCCTCCTCACTGCTGGGTCCTGCGTTAGTCATCTAGTGCTGCTGTAACAGGAATACCTCAAGTAGAGGGCTTTAACAAAAAGAAATTTATTTCTTCCCGATAAAGTAGGCTAAAAGTCCAAATTCAAGGTGTCAGGTCCAGTGGAAGGCTTTCTCTTTCTATCGGCCTTCTCATCAATCTTCCCCGGACTAGGAGCTTCTTCGCACAGGAACCCCGGGTCCAAACAACACGCTCTGCTCCCAGCACTGCTTTCTTGGTGGCATGAGGTCCCCTTGTCTCTCTGACTGCTTCTTTCTTTAATATCCCAAGAGATTGCCTCAAGACACAGTCCTATTTTGTAAGTTGAGTCCTGTCTCACTAATACAACTGCCACCCATCCTCCCTCATGAACATCATAGAGACCGGATTTTCAACATATAGGAAAATCACACGATACCGGGAATCGTGGCCCAGCCGAACTTATACATACATTTTTGGAGGGACATAATTCAATCCATGACAGGTTTTCACATTTATTTTTTATTTTGTACCAATTTAATATGTGTATTATGTTAACTCATAGTTATTTTGATTTGAGTTTGTGCAATTATTAGCAAAATCAAGGAATGTTTCGTTTTGATTATTTTTAGATTTATATAAATGAGGACACTAAAATGAAGAGCAATAAAACTTCCTTAGGAAGTAATGTGGTATAAATTGAATTTATTGGTTCTAGTGGAAGGAATCCTGGTGGTGCAGCGGGTAAGTGCTCAGCTGCTAACCAGAAGATCAACGGTTTGAACCTACCAGCAACTTCTCTGGAAAAAGGTGTGGCAGTCTTCTTCTGTAAAGATTTACAGCCTTGTAAACCCTATAGGACACTTCTGCTCTGTCCTATAGGGTCGCTACGAGTCAGAATCAACTCAACAGCAAATGGATTTGGGTTTTTGTTGTTGTTGTTTTTTGATTTTATAGTCCTGTCTCTCTTGGTGTGACCCTGGGTAAGTTATCTTATTTTTCTGAGCACCAGTATCCTCTTTTTTTAACGGGAGATACTAGCCTCTTCCCTGTCCTCAAAGAGAAGGAATGAACAAGTTCATGGATGTGATATTTTGTGAATGACAAAATTGTTTACTAATGTAAGGGCTTAATCTGATTACTAACATGATTAGCATTGCTTTTTCCCTCTGTATAATGTGATACAGAAACCCTCTAAGGCTGGGTTCCTGGCTGCAGTTGCTATGGATATACAGAAATAAATATATGCAATGGAAGGAATATGAGGACATATATGAGAAGAAGCAGCTCGCACTTTGCCTAGGAATATTTTTATGTTGGTGCAAGTATGAAGGGTCACTATGAGTTAGAATCGATTCAGTGGCAATGTGTTTGGTTTTCAAGTTTGTAAGTATGAAGGGCAGCAACGGTGCTTCTCACTTCTGTGCCTTCTGCCCTTGATGAGATGGGCTTACTCATAAGTTTAGAGTGAGCAAAAGAATCACTGTTCTCTTCTTAGCATTGCAGAGGAGTCTGGGTCTAGGCACCCAGCGCATCAGAAACACGCCCCAGAAGGCTGTTTACGAAATGGCAGCCAAGGATCCTCCTCTAAAACAGGGCTCTTAGAAGGGAAATAAGTGGATGGAGTCCAACTCTAACTCTCCAACTGTGGAAGTCAGTACAGACGTTTTTATTAGAGTTGCAATCCAAGCCATTAAAGGGCCTCTGGAAATAGGAGGCCAACTCCGCAGGAGTCTAAATACTTTAAGGTACCCGTACTTGGCGTGTTAGCGGCAAACACTCTCAGCCTTTTGCTCCCTCTGTCACTAAATGGCTCCAGTTAAAACATTCTTACCCTTCAGCTGACATTAAGAGCTAGCTTTTTCCACCTCTGCAGGAAAGTTGCCCTTTTATATGTTCAATTCCTCCTAGTAAGATGTTTTAAAAGTAGCATGGCCAGTGCTTTATGTAGGTGTTGGAAAAGGAACTGAGAGTTTGGACTGACTCTGAAAAATCCACATGAACGTGAACTTCCTTCCCTCTCTCTCTTCTTATTGCCCACCTCTGCTCTTTCCTCTCCAAGGAGCCTTTGTCCTTCCTGGTCTCTACATCATCAGCCCACAAGCACTCCCCCAGGAAAGCGGTAAATGGCACAAGAAAGGAGAAGCAAATTTGCTAAGTGCACTCTTAAGAGGTTTAACCATTCTATCTACTATGAAGGGAAACCCTGGTGGTGCAGTTCTACTCTGTCCTTTAGGGTCTCTATGAGTCGGAATCAACTCGACAACAGTGGGGTTTTTTGTTTGTTTGTTTCTACTATGAAGAGTTAGCTCTTCCATTTGTACAATCCATTACATTTTACAGTGCTCCTGAGCATCTATGACTGCATGTTATCGTACCGATTAGAACCCTGTGAGATAGAAAAAGGGAAGATGATTAGTTCCGTTTTACAAATATGGCTTTGAAGTTTTCAAAATAAAAGGCAAAGGGAGAGAGAGAGACTAGGACCAGATCTTCTAACTCGCAGTTTATTGCTGAGTCCGTACTTTATTGGTGTGTGCCATCCAGTCAATTCTGACTCATAGCAACCCTATAGGATGGGGTAGAACTGTCCCATAGGGTTTCCAAGGAGTGGCTGATGGATTCGAACTGCTGACCTTTTGTTTAACAGCCATAACTCTTAGCCACTACACCACCAGGGATCCTGAAACTAATGTTCAGCTTCCTGAAGACACGAAGATACTGACAGCCCCTATCTGCCACATTTAAAGCCATCTGTGATTATAGCTTTTGATTTCTAAGATTTTAATTGATGACTGCATGAATCATGCCTCTAGTATTTCAGAACCTGGAATGCTGACCCTCTGCAGACAAAAAATCATACACCTCCGCCTTTCTTGAGTATTTGCGTGTGGCTCTCTCTGAAATGCCTCAAGTTAAGGGGAAAAAAAGTTCTTAATGGTTAAAATAATCATAATAGCTAACAGTTGTTGAGTGCAAAACACTTTTCTCATACCTCGTTTTATCCTCTGATGATCTAGGCAGTGTGTGCAATTATTATTATTATTATTTTTATTATTTCCAAGAGTAAGAAACCGAGGCAGAGAAAATGTAAGCTTGTTCAGTTCCACAGATTGTGAGTATCAGAGCCAAGACTTGAAACTTGGCCTTTCATTCCCAAATCTAGCTCTTTCCATGTATCCAACAGAAATCATTAAAAATTTCATTCGCGATTGTTAGGTTCCCCGCCCCCCCCCGCCAATTTTTTCTATTTTTTTTTTATTTCTTCATAATGTGAAGTTTTCAAAATTAATAGTTAACCCAATCTCTGAATTTATTGATCTCAGAATAATCTTTCTTATGATAGTAATTCTTTAATATATATATTAATACATATAGATATATATTAAGGAATTAATACGGAATAATATGTCCTAAGTTTTAAGTATTATTGCTCATTAGAGAAAAATTAAAGAAAGCTGAAGAAAAAAACTCAGCATTTCCCTGATCTAAATATAATCGCCATTTACATTTTAGCACATACACTTTGTCTATTTCTGTATACTAATGTATATGGATTTATGTATATAGATGTAACCATACTCCTGTATACATGTGGTGACACAGAAACAAAATGGGACCATACCACAGATACTAGTTTGTAACACGCTTTTGTTACATCAAACTTTTTACCTCTACCAAACCCGTTGCCACTAAGTCGATTCTGACTCAAAGTGACCCTGTAGTACAGAGTAGAACTGCCCCGTAGGAGTTCCAAGGAGCACCTGGTGGATTCGAACTGTTGACCTTTTGGTTAGCAGCCATAGCTCTTAACCACTACGCCACCAGGGTTTCCTTTTACCTCTACAGGAACACTTTTTAAATAGTTCATGGACGTTCAAAAAGAGTGTATATCACCTACATATCCTCCCTGAAAAAGTTACTCAAATATTCCAGCAGACAAATAAATTAATCAAAATAAACATGAGAGGAAGGTCCAGAACAAATAAAAATGGTCATAAGCAATGAAGCAATAAAACTAGCAGTTAAAAATAAAAGGATGGGCAAGAGATGTTACAGTAAATTCAGACCAAAAATATATATTAATTTCATAGTAACTCCAACATTAATAGCTGATGGAGTACCATTCAAGACGCAATCATTAAATAGACCAGAGAGCAATAGTTTATTGGTCAAAATCACAATTTCTAATGAAGAACAACCCTGACCCTTTCTTCATTAAATAAACATTGCATTGAAATATATAATACAAAAATATTGATGAAAGAGAAGGTAGAAGTGGTAAAACCATGTCCCTTATAACTATCATACATTTCTTTCAATCTTTGACAAATCAGTTATGAGTTAAATAATATAGTTAGTAAGATTCACTTAATCAATGACATTGACCTATACAACCAAAAGAGTTTCTTGCCAAATCTCCATGGAAGACTTAGGGAAAAAACTACCATATCAAAAAAACTCTAAAAGGAAAATGTAGACAGTTCCTACTTTGGTGGGAGCTTTACTTAAAACAAGAAATGTATTAAAGGAGAACCAGACTCTTGGGTTAAAGAATTCTTAGATTGTCGTGGTTATGGTAACACTGCTTAGCGGCAGGAATACAATGTAACCCAAGTTGAATTCCCAGGAGACCTAGTATCTTTACTTGCAACAAGAAAGTGTGCAAATTAATTAACTTAAGAAGCAACACAATCAGCCTAAAGAAAGAAATAATTGGTTAAAATATAAACAGCAATTGATAAATTGAAGAAGACGAGAACTTTTAGGCCTAAGAGATGATTCTTTGAAATGAACAGTAAGAGGAACAATGGTGATAATAAGAACCAGAGACAACAAAAATTCCAGAAAATTAGGAATGAAAAGGAAGCTCTCAGCCCAGGAATAGAAGACATTTAAAAATTATGACACTTAAACTTTATATTAAAGAGGCTATTTTCTGTGCAAATCTAACAGGGAAGAAAACTTTAATAACCTCATAAATATGGGTAAAATGCAGAGCTATTCGACCTGAGAAAGACCCAGGAAATCTCACTAATGAGATCTGCAGAACTTCAAGCTGTTATGAGTCGGAATTGACTCAACAGCAACGGGGTTTGGTCTGATTTTCAAAGAATAAATGATTCCTGTGCTATTTCATACCTTAGTGGGGAAAGCATCCCAAACCATTTTATAACGCTGTCATGATCCCAATAATAATTCCTAACATTGGTTACTGGCAAAAGAAAACTCTGTTCTAATCTGACTTATACAAATGCACAAATCCTAAATGAAATATTAGCAATTTGAATGCCACATAATAAAACATGGCCAAGTCCAGGTTATTCTATGATTGCAATATTAGGTCAATATTAGAAATCTTTTAACATTATCCACTATATTGGTACATCAAAAAAAGAAGGAAAGAAGGAGGGGGAAGGAGAGAGAGAAGGAGGAAGGAAGGAAAGAAAAAAGAACCAGTCATCTCCACAGCTGCGAAAAGAGCACTTAATGAAATTTATCACCCATTCTAGTTTTAAAACAAAACTAGAATGAGAAAAAAATGAAGAACAAAGCTCACTTTCCTAAAAAAAAGGCCAGACTTGTTGGCTTGGTAGAGACTAGAGGAACACCTAAGACTGTCACCCTGTGATACTCTTTAAACTTGGCACTCAAACCGCTACCAGAGGTCACCTATCAGCCAAAAGAGAGTGGCTCATAAAATTAAATAATGTCACCTGTGAGTAATGTGCTTCTCTAAACAGTTATCTAAATGAGACCTAAGAACCAACAGTTACCCTAGACCAAAGATGAAAAGGTAAGGGCGAGGGGGTGGGGGGAGGCAAGAAAGCTAGATTAATGGAAACAGAACAACCAGAATGGAAACAATGAGGATAGTGACACACTGTGAAAAGTATAACCAATGGCACTGAATAGAAATTGTTAAATGAGAACCTAATTTGGTATTTAAATTTTCTCCAAAATCAAAATAAAATGTTAAAAAAAAAAAAAAACTGCAGTAACACAAAAAAAAAAAAAAAAAAAAAAAAAGCAGACTTTTTAAATTAAACCAATGGCCAATGGCTAACCTTCTCCCTGGATCCAGATGTGCCCAGCATCACTCCTGTTATATTAATATCATTCTTCACATTCTAGCCTTTGCCATGGAAATTGGGAAATACAGAAAAAGTTAGATACATATATTTCAATTTATTATGTAATATTTCTAACACAGATGAAGACATAAAGCATAATATAATGTAGGTTCATGTACCCATCACCCCATTTAAGCAATAAAACATTCGAAATCTAATTGAAATCCCCTGGGTTCTATCCCTAATCGTGTTCCCAAAATTCCCTTACAGATTTAGCCACTATGCTAATTTTTTTTTATTATCATGTCCATGCTTTTTTTATGTTTTTATTACATACATGAATCTCTAAACAATACATATAGTGTTGGTGCATAGCATTTGTTAATTTTAAACGCATATCATTGTATCTATGTTTTTCTATGACTTTTTCTCTCAAAGTTATGTTCATAAGATTAGGATGTGTAAATGTTTATAGATGGGATGATCGTTTTTCCAGGAAACCTGAGGAAATCTAAGATATTAGAAATAAAGCTTAGTATGCTAAATATATATATATACATTCAGGTTTAGAAAATATAACAGGAAAGTATTCCTTAGAGAAGCAACAAAAACAACAGAGGGGGGAAGAAAACCCTAGGTAAAACTTTAACAGTGTAAAAGATCTCAGTGAAGAATGCTATAAAATTTTACAGGGGTAGTTAACTCAGATGCAACATGCTTTGGGGATCGAATGTGCCCTGGAAAGCACCTCTCACTTTAGCAAGCGTTCATGTTATCACCCTATAATTTATAAAACAGCAGCCTTTCAGTGGGGGAATTGCTAATGCCATTGATTTAGCCCTTTCACCAAATAGCTGCCAGCACTTTGCCCATCTTGGTTACTACTCATCTTATCACTTCAGCTCCAAGAAGGCATGTCGTTGTTGTTGTTGTTAGATGCTGTCTAGTAATTTTCACTCACAGTGACCCCATGTGACAGAGTAGAACTGCCCTATAGAGTTCTCTAGGCTGTAATCTTTATGGGAACAGATGGCCAGGTCTCACTCCCATGGGTGGGTTCGAACCACCAACCTTTTGGTTAGTAGCCAAACACATCAGGGAAGTGAGGCACAGACCTGTAAGTAGGTTGCCCAGACCAACAAAGAGCCTCGCTGAACGTAACCTTTTCCTCCCAGTTTCTGTCCGAAATTACGATACCTTCTGTTGTCATAGAACTAGCATGCTTTTTAAGGGCCAGAAGGAACCCTAGAAATTCTCTAACGTCATTTTCTTGCTAAAAAACTAAAGCCCAAGAAAGCTGAGTGATTTGCCCAAGGTTATAGAGTTTATTGTGGCAGAAGCAGGAATAGAAACCACGACCCTTGATGATGGCTTCAAAGAACTGCTTTCCTGGGGTCTAACACGAAGTGCCATATCTGGCGACAGGTCCAGAGAGACATTTTTAGAAAATGCTGGATTCAGTCAATTTTGGCTGGAGAGTGTGGAAATAGGACAGCCTTTGCCTCAGCCCTAACCAGGATGGTGGGGCTCAGATTTCCAGGTTAAATGCCTCTGAAACTTTATGCTAGAATCTTCCTGCTGCCCTAGTTTGTTTATTTTTAAATCAAGCATGAAATCACCACTTGGGGTTTGCCAGAGTTTGGATGAATGTGAGCATCAGGCCACTGTAATAATGGTTTAAGATTATTTAATCCCATTACTTATACACTTCATTAGGCTGAGTGAATTGCTGGCAGGGAGTCAGTAAATTTCCTACTTGAGAAAGAAAAGGACGGAAAGAAAATAGGGAAGGAGTCTATTCCTCTTTTTCTTTCCTATTTATCTTGTATCTCCTAAAGGATAAAGGAATGATAATTACCCAGCTACAACATGGAACCTGGGTTGGGAGGGTCTTCTGAATTGCTCTGCACCATCTGAAGAGAGAAATATCTATGACCTTACATTTCCAATTTGAAAGAAAAGGCTCAGGCCATAGAAGAGTGTGTGTGTGTCTATCTGTCTGTGTGTGTGTCTGTGTGTGTGTGCGTGCGTGTGCACATGTTTATGCTATATCCAATCCTTTACTTAGGGGGTCTGGTATGAGTTAATGAATGATTTTAAAGAAAAAATACGGAATTTCAAGTCAGAACTGGTTCACGCCCCACTTGGCCAGCTACTGTTTGGATTCTGCTTCATTTCTTTTAGCTTCAGCTTCCCCACCTATGGAATGAAAGCAGTATTTCTCACCTCACGTGGTTAGGTGGGGCAAATGAGGGCTCAGTGACAGAGGAGGTGACAGCTAAGCAGAAGACAGTGTGTGGGGTTTGAACAGTGAGTAACTGCACCAGGGCCCAGGGATGTACATACGAAATCTGCAGAGAAGAATTTTACCTTGCTTGAATCACCAAGGGGCAATTGCAAGTTAGCATTTCAGTCTCTGGAATATTCGTTCCAGGCTGCTGGTTTGAGAGATCTCAGAGCCTGAGGGAGGGCTGGTCTCGGAAGCTTGGTTTTCTCAGAAATGTGACCAGAGGTCACCTGCTTCAGGATCAAATGAGTTCCTCCTTAAGAAGCAAAGTTCTGGCCCCTCCCCAGAATTTCTGCAGAGGGAGCCAGAAAATTTGCACCTTTTAAAGGCTTTCTAGGGGATTCTTATGCACAGTTGAGTTTGAGAGCCACTTCCAAGCTAGCTCCTCTAAGGAATAGCCTCAAAAGACTTCTCCAAGTTTACCTCCCATCTCTCTTCTGCATCACTTGGACAAACTGAACTCTCTTCCCTCAGACATTGATGTATTAGGCTTCTCTGTCTGTGCCCAGGCTGTCATCTGTCTTGTGCCTTCCATCTCCGTCATTTGAAATTCTGTATCAACCAACCTAAAACACAGCTTTCCTGGTACCTCCTCAAATAGATGAGATCTTTTCTGAACAGGCAAGTTTTGTGTTTCTACCTGTCTCGTAGGATTTAGCCTAGCTAACCAGTTAACCAGATTCCATACAGTTGATCCCAACTCTTGTGACCCCATGTGTGTCAGAGTAAACCACAGTCCATAGGGTTTTCAGGGGCTGATTTTTCAGAAGTAGATTGCCAGGCCTTTCTTCCAAGGTGCCTCTGAGTTGACGAGTACCTCCAACCTTTTGGTGAACATCTGAGCACATTACCTGTTTGCACCACCTACTGCTGTTATAAGCCATTTGAGTCCTTGACACATTCCCTTACGAATTGAAAACGCTTGCGGGGGAGGGCGCACTGTAGAGATCACATCTGATCCATCTTTGTCTTTTCTGCAGTTCTTATCAGACTAGGTGAGTCTGTTGCTCCTTTGATATTTATGGGGACAGGGACATTGTTTCACTCCAGACTCCAGTGTCTCCTCCCAGAGTCATTGACTTCACATACCCTTTATTTCCCTTTTGGTGTACCTTGAACTTGGCACTATGTGTCTATATAAAAAGGAAAGAGAAGATCTTGGCTCCAGGAGCCTATGAGCAGAATCATTGCTGAAATGTAAATATAAAAGATTGAAGGGAAAGATGTGAGAGTGAAGCCAGCTGTCTGGCTTCCAGGCGTAGAATTATCATAAGAGCTGCTACACTCAAGGTCAAATACACAGACCCGGCTCACAGGTAAAAATTGTCAGGGGGTTTGAGTGCAGTCTCTGATGTTCTGATGATTTGTGTGTGTTTAATTGTATTATGCTTTAAATGAAAGTTTACAGCTCAAGTTTGTTTCTCATTCAAAAATTTATACACATAATGTTTTGTGACATTGGTTGCAATCCCCACAAGTGACAGCACTCTCCCCCTTTCCATGCCAGGTTCCCTGTGTCCATTCATGCAGCTCCTCTCCCTTCGTGCCTTCTCGTCTTGCTTTTGGTCAAGAGTTGCCCATTTGGTCTTGTATATTTGATTGAATTAAGAAACATGTGTCTTATTGTTTTATAGGCCTGTCTAATGTTTGTCTGAAAAATGGGCCTCAGGAGTAGCTTCAGGTCTGAGTTAGCAGGCGGTCGGTGGGCCATAGTCTCAGGGGTTCCTCCAGTCTCTGACAGACCAGTAAGTCTGGTCTTTTTTTGTGAATTTAAATTTTGTTCTACATTTTTCTTCCACTCTGTCTGGAACCCTCTGTTATGATCCCTGTCAGAGCACTCAGGGGTGGTAGCCAGGCACCATCTAGTTCTCCTGGGTTCATGCTGGTGGAGGCTCTAGATCATGTGATCCATTAGTCCTTTGGGCTAATGTTTTCCTTGTATCTTTGGTTTTCTTCATTCTCCTTTGCTCTGGGCAGGATGGGACCAATAGATGTATCTTAGATGACCGCATGTAAGCTTTTAAAATCCCAGATACTGCTCACCAAAGTAAGATGTAGAAAATTTTCTTTCTGAATTGTTTTATGCCAGTTGACCTAGATGTCCCCCAAGACTATGATCCCCAGCCCTCAGCCCCAGTAACTTGGTCCCTCAAGGTGTTTGGATGTGTCTAGGAAACTTCCGTTACTTTGTCTTGGTCGAGTTATACTGACTTCCCGTATATTTCATATTGTCTTTCCCTTCATCAGAGTTGATATTTGTCTACTATCCTATTAGTGATTTCCCCTCCCAACCCCTTCCCACCATCGTAACCATCAAAGAATGTGTTTTTTTCTATATGTAAACTGTTTCTTGAGTTTTTATAATAGTGGTCTCATACAATATTTGTCCTTTGTAATTGACTTATTTCATTTAGCATAATGCCCTCCAGATTCATCCATATTGTGAGATGTTTTGTGTGTTCATAGTTGTTCTTTATCGTTGTGTGTATGTATCATGATTTGTTTATCCATTCGTCTGGTGATGGGCACTTAGGTTGTTTCTATCTTTTTGCCACTGTGAATAATGCTGCAATGAACATGGGTATGCATATGTCTATTTGTGTGAAGGCTGTTATTTCTCTGAAATATATTCCTAGAAGTGGAATTCCTGGATCATATGATATTTCTATTTCTAGCTTTTTAAGGAGGCACCATATTGTTTTCCACAGTGGTTGTACCATTTTACATTCCCATCAGCAGTGCAGAAGAGTTCCAGTCTCCCTGCAACCTCTCCAACATTTATTATTTTCTCTTTTTTTAATTAGTGCCAGTATTGTCAGGGTGAGATGGTATGATATTCTGATGACTTTGAGTACAACATGGTAACTCCTTCTTACAGCCAACCTTACTTAAAAAAAATAAATAAGGCCTACTTCCTGGATCTCTTGCTCACCTCCCTACAGAATAAGGAAATGTGAGCCAAGGCTGACTTCATGATTACCCTGAGGCAACTGCTCTTTTTTTGAGCACTTACTAGTGACAATGGCTTGTTGTTGTTAGGTACATTCAGGTAGATTTTCGACTCATAGCAACACCATGTGACCAAGTAGAACTGCCCCATAGGGTTTTCTATGCTGTAATCTTTATTGGAAGCCCTGGTGGCATGGTGGCTAAGAACTCCACTGCTAACCAAAAGGTCAGCAGTTTGAATCTACTGGCCTGCTCTTTGGAAATCCTATGGGGCAGTTCTACTCTGTCCCATAGGGTTGGTATGAGTTGGAATCGACTTGACAGCAACAGGTTTGGTCTGGTTTTGTTTTTTAATCTTTATGGGAATAGATCACCAAGTCTTTCTCCCATGGAGCAGCTTTTGGGTTTGAACTGCCAACCTTTTGGTTAGCAGCCGAGTGCTTAACTATTGCTCTGTCAGGGCTCCCTGACAAGGTCCTATAGTATTCAAACAGTATTTGTTTGAATTTTTTTTTTTAATCTTAGAGATTATTCAGTAATTCAGTCTGTATAGTATGGGGAAATAAGAGGCCAAGGGAAGGACTTGCTTGAGGTGTCAGAATTGGAGATACTAAGAGCTCTTTAAAGTAATCTAAAAATCACAAACGCACATATGAAGTGACTTTTGAAATTACGTTGAAGAAATGGTGAACATCTTTTCCAGATGTTATTTTTATTTTTAGGGCCCTTTAATAATGCTGAAAGATATTTGAGATAATTTATATTAATAAAGCTCTTGGGATGTCATAGATAAAACAAAACCTTCTAAATTTTATTCTTTCAAAAATGAAAATTTATGTTTTTGGTCTAATTAGAGGCATCTCTGGGTATCAAAAATGGTAAGCGCTTGACTACTAGCTAAGAGGTTGGAGGTTCGAACTCACCCAGAGGCACCTCAGAAGACAAGCCTGGAGGTCTGCTTCCAAAAGACGGCAGCCTTGAGAACTCTATGGAGCAGTTCTGCTCTGAAACGCGTGGGGTCACCATGAGACAGAAAACTTGATGGCAACCAACAACAGCCTGATTAGGAAAGGAATCTGAGTTTATTCTAGTATAAAGCATGACAAATATACAAATAGTTTGTCCACAAAGGAGAAAGTACTAAGTATGTTGGAGCTCAGGGTTAAGTACCAGGTCGGGGATTGGAGTTGGAGGCTTGTGGGAAAAAGACAAAAGTCTTTGTGGAAGCAGAGGCTTTTGCTGGTGTGTCAGGGGGTAAATCTTATTTCCTTCTAATGCCACGTATTCATTCTTTTTCCACCCCCGTCGACAGACAAGTAGAAACTATTAGTATTCCTTTTTTACAAATTAAAAAAAAAATCAGTGCTTAGGAAACCAAGGACTTTGAAAAATGAGGAATTAGCTCAGGATTAGAGCAGAACTTTGAGCTCCTGGACTCTAAATCTTAGGCTCTACCTTTCTCTTAAATATATGCAAACTAACAGATGGCCTGTCATCAGATATGGCTTTTTTTTTTTTTTTTTTTTTAAGATCAGCAAGTCTAATTTTTTTAGCCCTCAGATCCCAGTTGGGTTGCCACTGTCTTAAGGATCCTTTCCTGTGCCCTTGCAGACAGACTCCTGCGTCCTCCCAGAGTGGCGTATGACTTTACCACCTGTACCTTGTGTTCAGTCATGAGTGGATAATCTCATCATCATACAGACTGTGAGCTTTTCAGAGCAAGTTCAATTTCTTTGGTGTTTTTTGTATCTCCTTCCCCTATCCATCCCCAAACCTTATTCCCCAAAGCTCACAACTAAACCAGTTACTGTCAGGTTAATTCCAACTCATGGAGACCCCATGTTACAAAGTAGACTGCTGCACGGGGATTTCTTTGCTGTAATCTTTATGGAAGCAGATGGCCAGGCCTCTCTTCTGCAGCATCACTGAGTGGGTTTGACCAGCCAACCTTTAGTTGAACAGTCAAGCGAAGACCATTTGCAAAACTCAGGGACCTAACCTTATTTCACGTCTCCCAAAATAGTTGACAGATTAAAACCTCTTACCCTGGAGGGAGGCAAGGGGGGTGAATTTAGAATATTTTTTTCTAATGAATCGGACCTTTTGACCATAAATCTATAAGTATATCACCAACACTGGTTGGTGTGGAGATTAGAATATCCTACCTTTCTAGGTATAGAAGGTACATACTCTGTATTTAACAGGTGTTCACTGAACATCTTACTGCCTTTAAAGAATTTTGCTAGACACACAGTACTGATAAAAACCAAACCTGTTGCCATCGAGTTGATTCTGACTCATGGTGATCCCATTTGTTAGAATAGAACTGCCCTCCATGGGGTTTTCTTGGCTGTAATCTTTATGGAAGCAGATCACCAGCCTTTTCTTTCGTAGCATCACTAGATATGGAGGGGAGGGGTTCTAGCCACCAGCCATTCAATTAGTAGTTGAAAGTGAACTATTTATGCCATCCAAAGACCTTTCAGACACAGAGTAAAAAAACCAAACCCACTGCTGTCGAGTTTATTCCGACTCATAACAACCCTGTTGGACAGAGTAGATCTGCTCCATTGGGTTTCCAAGGAACAACTTGTGGATTCGAACTGCCAACCTTTTGATTAGCAGCCAAGTTCTTAACCACTGTGCAACCAGGGCCCCAACATCATAGAACCCTATTAAAGCTTAAGACAATGTACAGTACCACTGCATTTTCCTTTAGATGTTGAGTTTTACCCCCCAGATCTGATCTCATTTTTAAGACCCAAGAGAAAAAAAGACTGAGGTTTGGTTCTTTAGAGGCTTGTTTCATGTTCCTATTAGATCATTAGGAAATTGGTACAAGTGGCCAGAAGCCAGAGTGGCCTGAGTCTGGCCAGGCGGTGTCTATGGGTCATTCCAGTAGAGCTGTTGGAATAACTATGTGTTCTCCCAGAAAGTGCCTTCTGTCAAAGTCTCTTTTGGAATTAACTCTTCACGCATGGATCAATAAATGTCATCCACTTGCCAATGTAATTAAGTGGTGGCAGGTTAAGCATTACTATTAATTAAGTTCAAAATGAAATAAAGAAGATTGTTTTTGTGAAATGGTGCTGTCGGGTTTTGCTTAAGGGTATCTCTGAGTTTTTACGGAGGAGAACCCAGGAAATGGAGGGGATTCCTGTCTCCATTGCTTTGGAAAAAGTAAGCCTTTACGCATATGTCTGTTGAATATTGTTAACTGAAGGATAAACTATTTGCCTGTTGTAAGAGATGTTGGGAAACCCTGGTGGCATAGTGGTTAAGTACCATGGCTGCTAACCAAGAGGTCTGTTGTTTGAATCCACCAGGCGCTCTTTGGAAACTCTATGGGGCAGTTCTACTCTGTCCTATCGGGTTGCTATGAGTTGGAATCGACTCAACGGCAGTGGGTTAAGAGATGTTGAGTGAGCCCCTTCTGTTTGCAAAGGACTATGCCCAGTGGCCCGGGAGGATCCCTGCTCACACATAGCGTATGGATGAGTGAGAAGCGTCAGACAGTTCAGCAAATATAATACAAGGGAAGGTAATCTGACTTAACTATACGTGAGCTACGGCTGGTGACCAGAGCACAGAGAAAAGAACGCTGTGTCCTGGATTGGGAAAGCAGGGGACCAACATCAAGAAAGACCCCCCAAAGGATAAGGCATTTGAGCTAGGCCTTGAAAAGTGGAGGAGAATTTGATAGAAGGCAAAGGAGGGACGAGAACAATTCCAGTTTCTAAACAATTGTTTTCCACGTTGAACTCCATTACCGCTTCTGGAATCCAAAGGAAAAGAAATCAGACTGTTGGTCAGTAAGGTTTTATTGAACATCCATCATGTATGTATTATTCTGCAGAAAATGTGGAAGGTAGGAGAGGTAAAAAAAAGTATCTTCAGTTTCACGAGTTTTTCTGTAAAGTGACTGACAGTCTTGAATTCATCACCTTCTTCTCATGACATCTTAATGGAATTCATTACAAAGCCAAACTCCTTTGTCCTGAGACCACAGGAAAGCAAGCACCAAGGGAAAAGCCATGTTGAGGCTGTTGTTCTTTTTCTGAAAAGGTAGAAACTACAAAGTAAAGAAAGAAGTACAACTGTCCTGCTAAGACATCCATTGTTGCTGGAAGAATTGAGTTGAAGCCAACAGTCATGACACTGAAGCTGGAGAGAATTTTGAAGATTTTTCCAATCTGACCCCCTTTTTGCAAATTAATAAACTGAAGCCCAGAAAGTCACTTGGATAAATAGGAGTATAAGTTGCCTAGGTAAGAGAGAGCTGTGTGAATTTCCTAAAGTCATACAACAACCAGTTTATTGTTTGATATCTAGATTACATTCACATAGAAAAGATGGTGAAACCTTTTCAGAAAAGAATAACCTGACTCCCAATTTCCTGAGTTACTGTTGGATGGGTATTAGGCAACTTTGCTTAATAATTTACCTGTTTTCCAGCTATGCTAATTACATATCATTTAACATTTGCCACCTGCACCAATCACTTATTATAATAATACCTTATCCATAAATGTGTATGTCCAAAGTACTTTGATAGTTGTTTTCCATTTGATATTCACAACAACCCCACAAGACAGGTGTTATCCCTAGGTTAAAACCAAACCAAATCCATTGCCATTGAGTTGATTCCGACTCATAGCAACCCTATAGGGCAGAGTACAACTGCCCCGTAGGGTGTCCAGGGAGTGGCTGGTGGATTCAAACTGCAGACCTTTTGGTTAGCAACCAAGCATTTAACCACTGCGGCACCAGGGCACCATTCCTAGATTAGAGTTGAGAAAAACAGAGGCCCAGAGAATTTATGCAACTTGTCCGAGGAACCCAGAGAGCTAAGAAACTGAAACAGGGCCCTGATATCCATGGTCTGACTACAAATCTAGTTTTCTTACCTCTGCATCTCAGCCACCTGCCTACAAGATCTTCAGGTATCTATTCATCCGGTCACTATTTCACTGAGCATCCTCCATATTTAAAACATCGTCGTGGGCATTGGGGGTACAGAGTTGAATAAGACACAATCCCCAGTGCTTGGAGAGCTCACCATTTGAGTGCGAGAGACAGAGATCCAAACAGATAGGGTGAATTTAGCAACGTGAACTGGTGTCATGGGCATGTGAATGGTTTTTGGAGGTTGGGGGACACACGAAAACTTGAGGGACTAATTTTGTTGCTATTTATCTAAGTACGCCAAGGTCCTGTGGCCCCAACTAGATTGCACGTGTCTCACCATGTCACGTATCTCTCTGCGTCCCCTGCGATACTCACACAGGGTTCACACACAGCTGGCATTTGGTTAATATTTGCAGCTGATCATAGGGGTGATTTTTCCCTCTCGTTTCCGTGATACTGGAGCGCTTTTCTGCCTGGGAAAAAGAAAATGGTCCTTTGGCATAATAGATTTGCTTTCATGAATTTGAGTTAGCCTTTTAAAAATCATATTTAAGTAAAATAAACTTACGATGAGATAGTTTCTAAATACTTTTTCTGTTTTTTGGTTGCCATCGAGTTGATTCCAATCCATGGCAACCCCACGTGTGTCAAAGCACAACCGTGCTCCTTAGAGTTTTCAATGGCTGATTTTTCCTGAAGCAGATCACCAGGTCTTACTATTGAGGTGCCTTGGAATGGACTCAAACTTCTAACCTTTCCAGTAGCAGCTGAGTGCACTAACCATCTGTACCACCCAGGGACTCTTCTAAATACTAGCATACTCAAAAAAGTAATTATGTTTTATTTTAACCAGCTTTTTTTTAATGCCTAGTCATAATTTGCAATTTAGAAAGTGGTGTTGTATGGACTGGCACTCTGGTGGTGCAGTGTTTAAGATCTCGGCTGCTAACTGAAAGAATCCACCAGCCAGTCCTTGGAAACCCTGTGGGGAAGTTGTACTCTGTCCTGTAGGGTTGCTATGAGTTGGAATCAACTCCATGGCAACGGGTTTGGTTTATTGTGTGGACTGCTGTCTTCTTAAGCCGAGGAATTGTTTCTTTCATTGGGGGCTGTTAACACATAAAAATAGTCTTTAGTTAGTCTAAAAAATTTCCCGTTACCTCCAAGTATCTTATCACTGTTTCACTGATGTTTTAAATGATACCAAAAATTCCAACTGTTTTCCACAGGAATAGAATGAATTTCAGTACAAGATAGCAACAAGGGACGACCAAATTTTCAACCTTATGGGAAAATGTTTTCTCATCTTGAGTTTATGACTGAACTCACAAATTCACAAGCTTAGAATTCTGCTGAAGGATACCTGCGCTCTTTATTGCTTTCTTTTGGTCATATATGACAAACAGGATATTTCCCAGCTCACTGATCTACACTTTCTAGTTTGTAAATCTTATTGTCAGGCTTTTTGAACAAATATTAATTCTCAAAGATAACTAGAAATGAAATGAAAACTGGACCTTTTTCTCTCCCATATCTGAAACAGCTTTCTTTTCATCATTAAATCCCCAAGATGTCATTAGTCCAAGTCTGCTGTAGGTAGGAGGTCATTATGAAGATTCTAGGTGAGCAGTCTGTCTAGCTGAAGTGACCTTTTTTTATCCAGTCTCCCAACATTCCTTAAAAACGCCAGTGTAGAGTAACCCAGGTGGTAAATGAGTCACTGCCAGCATCAAGCTTGGTTTACTAAACACCTAGACAGATGCCTGAGTGGTCATACAAACACGAGCAAGTAACGCCAGGAACCCTACAACAAGGCAAAGCCCCACTGACACCCAGGGGAGATAGAAATAAAATGTATGCCTGCCACAAAATTATTTTTTTTTTTAAGAAATAATGTGGAAAGTCGTAAACAGACACTACAGCACTAATTTATCAACTAAGTAACAGCTTAAGTGGGGCAGGAAAAGAAAAGCTGTAATTTAAAGAATTTTGAGTGTGGTGCATGTAAGTGTGTGTGTGCTTGCACACGTGTGTGTAGGGATGTATTGAATCTGAGAGCAATTTATGGAAAGTATTGCCAGCCAGCACAGTATTTCAAATGCTCCACAATTTGAATTTAAACTACTGAATGCGATCATTAAGATTATTATGCATGTTTTCCAAAGAGTTTGAATTCAAATGACAACTTAAAAAAATTTTTTAAAAATACAAATGCCCTTTAGCAACTGAGGAGTGTTACTGCGCTTACAGAAACTCATGCCTTTGGAAGTCAGCCACCACCTCCCCTTCTGAAAAAGTACCTGATGATAGTGTGCTCAGGAGATGGGAATCCTGGAGAGGTGCATGTTTCGGACACATTCCCTTGATGAGTCAAACTGGGCTGTAATGCAGGCTTTGTGGACGATGAATTGCTGTGAAACCTGTGAGAGCCGGAACTCAATGGGACTGCCTTGTTTTTCCAGGTCTGGCGAGTTTTCCACCTTTGACAGGGTGTAGTCTTACCACTTTTCTATTGCTATTAAGTTTTTCAATCACCCATATGCATGTGAAAGCTAGACAGTGAATAAGGAAAACCAAAGAAGGATAGATGCCTTTGAAGTGTGATGTTGGTAAAGAATATTGAATATACCATGGACTGCTGGAAAAATGAACACATCTGTCTTGGAATAAGTACAGCCAGAATGTTCCTTAGAAGCAAGGATGGCGAAACTTCATTTCATGTACTTTGGACGTGTTATCCGGAGGGACCAGTCCCTAGAAAAGGATATCGTGCTTGGTAATGTAGAGGGTCAGTGAAAAAAGGAATACCCCTAAGGAGATGGATTGACACAGTGGCTGCAATAATAGGCTCAAACATAGCAACGATTTTGAGGATGACACATGACCGGGCCGTGTTTTGGTCTGTTGTACCTAGGGTTGCTGTGAGTTGGAACTGACTCGTTGGTACCTAAGAACAAAAACAATTAAGAATCCTACCTCATAAACACCCAGAAACTGTTTCTTTTCAATTTTATAGGACTGGAAAAGAAACTAAACCATTTTTCTATAATTTGCATGTTCATTCAAATTATGTGCAGATATGCACATATACTAGTGAAACAAAGAAATAGGTAAAATTCACTTTTACTTTTACTTCTTGGAACTATTCTGGCTTTTGCATCTGTACTTCCTCCTACTCAAATTGCAGTGTCAACGATTTTCTGATTCTGGCAGAGTCTAGCAGGTTCTAGCTTTCGAGACTATTAGGCTGAAGTAATCATTTTAGTGAAAATACTTGAGTTTTCATTCTTTGACACATTTCCGTCTTACACAGATTTCCGGCTCTCACAGGTTTTACTCTATTTCATTTAGTACAGCAGAAAGTCAAGGGGGACATTGATCAATGTGAGTCTGAAACCCAGAGATCCAGTGATGGCAGAGACTCACTGAGCAGTGCGTGAATGGCCACTTCAAACTCATCAGCTATGCCATTTGCTTTGTGTTCTCTGTGTGGGTCTTGGAATATGAAGGTCTACTTTATTTTGCACCAGTTAACCGAGTGAACAATTTACAAAAGAAACAAATAGAGAGCAGGCGTTTATTCGCTTTTCAAAAGAAGCTTTTGATTTTCAATGGACTTACCATTATATTCTTTTAAATAAGTGTAGTTCCAGTGGTGGGAAATTCACTAGCACTGGGGGCAGCGTTTTCCCTCCGTTGAATCCTCCCAAGGTTATAGAGTTACTTCTTATTTTGGACTGAAGTCTTATTTACTTGATATCTACTCACAGGTCCACAGAGAGGACACCTAATACATCTTAACCTGGATTCAGGTGTTTGGAGAAAGTTCTCACGTCATTCTGAATCTTCCCTTGTTCTAGCTAACTCCTAGTTTCTCCATCCATTTCTTCTATGCCCTGGTGTCAAGCCACTCACCATCCTAATGACTTTCCTCTGGATGGGCCCAACATGTCAGTATTCTTGTAGTGTACTGCTTGGTGCTTCTGTTGGCTTAAATAAAGAAATTGACCTGATGGGCCATGTAGAAAACAAGTAACAACAAAACAAGGTGACTTTAAAGCTATGCTAGTATGCTTTATAGTTGAAGGAGACTGTTATGGCCCTCTTCTCAATTCCTAGCAGAATCAAGTGAGGTTGCCCTTTGATTAATTTTAAGCAGAAATTAAATGAAATCTTGGTACAAGGTTATATTTCTGGAAATCTTTTCTGCTTTAGTAGACTGTATACATCGTCCAAAGACTTGGAGATGTGCTTGAAGCAACTATAATTCTATCCAAACCCTTCTTATGACATTTATGACTTTGAGCCTGTGTTAAAGTATATGTGTCTGTCATCTCCAGCCCGAGGTAACTTACTCATTCCCCCATTAGCATCTAGCGCTGGTATGCATAAAAACTAAAACAAAAAACAAACCTGTTGCCATTGAGTCGGTTCCAACTCATAGTGACCCTATAGGATTGACTAGAACTGCCCCATAAGGTTTCCAGGGAGCAGCTGGTAGATTCAAACTGCCAGCCTTTTGGTTAGCAGCCACGCTTTTAACCACTGCGCCAGCAGGGCTCCTTCATATGCATAGTGTTCACTAATTGTTAAATTAAAAAGCAGTAATAATGACTGTTTAGTGCTTCATGGTTGATAAAATATTTTCAAACAAAATTTCATCCTGGAAAACAGGTATCTACTTTAAAAAATCATCCAGCCAGTAAAAGCCCTGTGGATCACAATGGTTCAACCCACAGCCAATCACAGGGATGGCACAGGACCGGGTAGGGTTTGTTCTGTTGTGCATGGGATTGCCATAAGTCAATGACCAACTGTACAGCAGCTAACAATGACAACAAAAACAGGCATCATCATCTTTTTAAGCATGAGGAAAGGCTCTGAGGGCTTAAGGGTCTTGCCGGAGAACACAGAGCTGGTCAGAGGATTTTGTGTCTCTAAACAGTGTCATCTAATCTAGAGAATCTCTAAGGCTGTCTCCTGTCACTTACTCAGTTTCTGCCTAGATAGGATGTATATGTAAATGGTTTAGAGGGAAGAGTTTTGATCTGTATACCCTATTCGAAGGTGTTAGTCTAATTCAAGGACTTCTGGTAAATTTGAAAGAAATCCTTTGGGTTTCTAGGAGTTGTTAGAGCAGCATTTTCCAGAGCACTATCCAGAATGAATCTGCAGTAACACATGAGAATGGGAGGTCTGTGAGGGCCAGAACTGAGGCAGGAGGTGGAACCCCTTTAGGCGTCCCCAGCAGGAAGCTCACTTTGTAGTTAAATCCATAGGTGCAAATGGGAGAAATTAAACTACAGCTAAGAAGGTGACATTCCCAAATGAACCAGCTGTGGAGTCAGGAAAAGAACTTGGAGCTCCTGGGTTTTTAGGCAGACTCTCTGGCCAGTTGGACATGATCCTGCAGAAACCGAAGCCCATGAGCAGTCTGGGCTTGTAGTAAAAGTCCTCTTGCTTCTCCCTCGTTGTGAAAAAAACCTCCTCCTCATCACCTTCCTGACCTCACCACCATTGCTCCACACCATCCCACTTCCAGATTGTTCTCCCTCCTTTCCGTCACACCCTTCTGTTTCTGGATCCATGTCCTTATTCCGATGGTGCCCACTGTCCCTTTCAGAAGGTTCCTGAAAATTTGCATATTGGATGAAGTGTTCCAATCATAACAACCCTTTCCAGTAATCCCGGTACTGAGCAGCCAGTTCCAGTAATGGCATAGACGCTTTGAGCTGTTAGGCAATGGGTCACACTTCCAAAGGAGGTTGAGCAATCCCTTTGTCAAGTTGTGTTTTGAGCATAAATCTGTATACTGAAAGGCCCTTCTGGACCAGCCTGCTAGCACTGGAGAGATTTTGGATGAAAGGGCAGTTAGACTGGTCCTGTGTGTATTCATTGTGCAGAACCAACTGGGAGAAATAAACAGAGTTTTCGGTTTCTTCATTATGTAAAATGGCTGTAACAATATTTATTTCAGAGGGGTTTTGTGGATATAAAGCGAGACTATGTTTGGGAAAATGACTAACGCCATACATGGAACATATTCAGCTCTCAGTAATACGTGCCACATGAAAAAGGAGATAGACTTCTCAGAGACTGGACGCCTTGTGAAACAGGAACACCTGTCACTGAAAGGACAGGGGCAGAGACTGGTGACTGGTCATCAGAGATGTGACGGACAGGACTCTCGTGAAGGATGAGAGGTGGAGAAAATGACCTACACTGGCCTTTACAACATGGGAATGGAACATCTAAGAAGAACCCACTGTACATGAATGCCCTGACATGCTTGCACCAAAGCCGACCATGGTGTATATCCTACCTTCTTGAAAGAAAAGTTTATTTATTTATTCAGATGGAAAAAAAAATAAGATATTACCAGTCAGTGCCTTTTGCGGTAAAAAGAAACTTGTCTTTACTTGCTATTGCAAATTCACATCAGGAAGTATCTCAGTGCAAAAAACCAAACTCAGTGTCTTGTTACATTCAGGAAAATCCTTCCTACTTGGCTCGGTCTCTGAATACCTGAAGATGGCAAGGCAGCGTACAGTACTCTCAGCCTTTGAATTAAAGAGACCTGGTTTGAACCCAAGCCTTGCAACTTTCTACTTTGTGATAGTGGTTTAGGTTCTTCACATCTTTTAAGCCAGGGTTTCTCTGTAAAAGGGTGTTGATAGTACTTACTGTATTGGGCTAGCGGGAAGATTAAATGAGACCATGTGTTAAGCGTCTAGCAGGGTACCTGCCTACATATGGATGTTTAATGAGTTCTAGCTGTTATTACTACCTCAGATTCACCCTGAAGATACCTATCTAACATACCTTTTCTGGCAAATAGATTATAAATGCACCATAAGAGTTTGTATTATAATGTCTTCCCTCAATCCTTTCTCTCTCTCTCTCTCTCTCAATCCTGGCGATACTCCAGCCTGGATAAACTCAACCAAACGTCTGTCTTTTGCTCACTAAGGAAGCTGAATGTTGCTGGAGAAAAGCACACAGCCAGTCATATTGATGCCATTATAAATTATGACCAGCCTCAAACCCTCCTTCCCCACAGCCTACGCACCTACATTTCATTCAGAATGTTGCATACATTCTCCACTCTCCCTGATTTCTGGCTGCTTCCCATCTCTCTCACTTCTTCTCAAAGGATGACTTTGCCTCATACTTTGCAGTGAACATGAAAGGCACCGGAAGAAACTCCCTCACTTTCTGCCATCAAATTTGCACCCATCCTCTCTTCTCTTCTGCCCATCTGATTATCTTTTGCCAGTCTGTCGACGTGTGTGCTTTGATTCCATTCTACCCTGACTTCTCAGGGCCTCACTCCAGAGGCCATCCGTTCTTTATCCTGCGTCTTCTGCCTCTCCCTCTCCATTGGATTCTTGTCAGCAACTTGTATTCCAGCATGGCCCATGCTTTCTCGCCATTGACTCCACAGCTCCCTCTAGCGACAGCTTTGCCCCTCCTTCACAGCCAAACTCTAGAAAGTGTTTATCACTTATGCTCCCTCTATTTCTCTACCTCACATTCCACCTTCGCTCCTGCTGGCCACTTGTACCTCGACTCCACAGGCTGAGGGTATCGTTGACTTCTATATTGCCAAAACCGTAGGTCAATACCAGTGTTCACTGGACATAGTATCTCAACAAGGGATGGTCATTTCATCCTTAAAAACCATTTCCCAACTTCCTCAGCACCTTCCTCCTCCTGATTTTCTGCCTGTTTCTCTGGCTGCTGCTTCTCAGTTTCCTTTGGGGGCTTGCTTCTCCCCTCCTACATGAACCAGAAGTGGTCCAGTTTTTCTGAGCTCCTTTTTTTTCCCTTACTTCTCTCTTCAGTCACTTCCATTTCCTGCTACGGTTTTAAGTACATCACTTTAGTGCCTTTTCTCAAATAGGTACCTTGATGGTAGCGTTACCATTTTTTATTTTAGCCATCCTGATAGATAAGCATTGATAGATCTCCCTGTAGTTTTAATCTGTATGTCCGTAATGGCTAATGAAGGAGTCTCTAGGTGGCACAAACAGTGAAGTGCTCAGTGACCAATCAAAAAGTTGGGAGTTCAAATCCACCCAGAGGCATCTTGCAAGAAAGGCCTAGCAATTTGCACTCTAAAAAGGTCACAGCCATGAAAACCCTGTGGACACAGCTCTACTCTGAAGCACATAAGGTTACTGCGAGTCGGGATCAACTTGATGGCAACAGGTTTGGTTCAGTTGATGGCAAATGATGTTGAACAACAATGAGTGCTGGACGGGGTATAGAGAGACTGGATCACTCATACACTGCTGGTGGGGATGTAAAATGGCACAGCCATTCTGGAAAACACTTCTGAAGTTTCCTTAAAAAAAAACTGTATATATCCAACTACCATATGATCCAGCAGTTGCTCTCCTGGGCATTTATCCCAGAAAAATACAGTGTTCACACAAAAACCTATAAATGAATGTTCATAGCAGCTGTATTCATAACAGCCTCAAACTGGAAACAACCCACATGTCCTTCAGCAGGCGAGTGGTTAAGCAAACTGGGGTACATTCTTACTGTGGAATACTATTCAGCAATAAAAAGGAACTCATTATTGATACATGCAACAACTTGGATGACTCTCAAGAGAATTATGCTGAGTGGAAAAAGCCAATCCCCAAAGGCTACATACTGGATTATTCAATTTATAACATTCTTAAAATGACACTATAGAAATAGAGAATAGATTAGTGGTTGTCAGGGGATAGGGGATGGAGGGAGGGGGTAAGCATAGTTACAAAAAGACAGCATGAGGCATCCTTGTGGGGATGAAATTGTTCTCTCTCTTGGTTGTAGTGGTGGATACATGAACCTCTGTACCTGTGATAAAATTGCATAGAACTAAATATACACACACACAAATAAGGAAAACTGGAGAATCAGATCTGCATAAGATCAGAAGGATTGTATCAAGTCAGTGTCCTGGTTGTGATATCGTATTAAAGCTTTGCAAGATGTTACCATAAGGAAAATTAGATAAAGAGTGCATCAGCTCTCTATTATTTCCTTCAACTTCGCATGAAACAACTATGACAAAGTAAAAAGTATAATTTTTGAAAAGGCATTGAAAACCCGTTGCCGTCGAGTCGATTTGGATTCACAGTGACCCTCTAGGACAGGGTAGAACTGCCCCACATGGTTTCCAAGGAGAGCCCGGTGGATTTGAGCTGCCAACCTTTTGGTTAGCAGCTGTAGCTCTTAACCACTACGCCACCAGGGTTTCAGCCACTCAAAATTCCTGCTTTGACTGAAAAAATAGCAATTAACAAAATAGAAATTAAACATCAAATAAAACCCCTTCCACAACCTTTCATCTCTCTCTCTCTCATTCACTCACTGTCTCTCTCTCACTCATTTTTCACTCTCCCTCTCACTTTGTCTCTCATTTAAGCGTTCTCTCCACTATCTTACCCCTACTCAAAGCCAGCTCCCTGCAGTCCCCTCCATGTAACCTGCACTCCTCCACATCACTAAGGACCTCTCTGATGCGGAATACACTCGAGGCTTTTCAGTCCTTATCTTCTTTGAGCCCTCTGCTGTGTTTACAGCTGTTGACACTATCTCCTTGAGACATTTCCTTCATTTGACTTCTGTGACACCACACACTCAGGGTTTTCCTCCTGTCTCTCTAGTTACCACTTCCCACTCTCTCTGATAGATTTCCCTTCCCCCACCCTCAGCTCTTAAATTCTGTGTTTTTCTGAGTTCTGCCCTAACCCCCTTCTGATCTCACTCTCTACAGTCTTTGAGTGATTTCATCTGCTTCCATGACTACAAATACCTTCTCTGTGCTAAAAACTCTGTCCAAGATCTGCAGCCCAGATTCCTCTCTCTCTCCCCCTCCCCCTCCTTCCTTCCCTCCCTCCTTGTTTCTCTCCCTCCCTCCCTCTCTCCCTCTCAGAGGTCCAGACTACCTATCTATCACCTTACCAGATAGTCTTCATAAATTGCCTCAGAGGCCCACAGATTCAACATTTTCAAAACAAAACTCATGATTTTCCCTGTTAATCTTGCTTCTCCCCCTGTGTTCTCAGTGAATAGCACCACCTGGTTGCCCTCGGCAAAGGCACAGGAGCGGTCCTGAATCCCTGCCCCTTAACTCTCCTCTATCCAGTTAGTGACTTCTGGTACTACTTTTGCTCTCCCAAGGCCTACCTTTGTTCACATGGCAGGCACCTTCAGAATCCTTCAGTGACTTTTCATTGTCTTTAAGAGAAAATCCACACTCCTCAGAATGACTTAAAAACACCTATAGCCACACACGCACACACACACTGAAAACAAGGAGGTTGTCTCTTCCTCCTGGGGCTGGGCAAATGTTTTCCCTTCTTGAAATGTGCAACTTGCCTACTTCCGTGGCCATCACCTAGCTCTTTCAGGCCCCAGTTGAGACATCACTTTTCCCTCAAGTATGTAATACCTACTTCTTATCCTCCCCAGCATCCTGTGATAGCATCTTTGCTTTACCTAGCATAGCACTTAGAGAATGGTATTTAAATTACCTATTTATTTCTCCATGTACCCCGTTAGCTCTGAACTCTTCCCTCAGGGCGGGGATAAAGTCTTGTTCTTCCTTGCATCCTATAGTAAGCACTTAATAAAGGTTTGCTGACTGAAGGGTTGTGCTGAATTAAGCAGAGATGAGATCACTGACTACAAAGCCATATACCTCGGTGCTGGAGAGGTGACTGTAGGGTCAGTGATCATATACTGGGTAAATGATCCCAGTTTCTAGAACCCTGCCCTACAGCCCCTGATTTCCAAACTTCTTAGTCATTTCCTCTGCATATTGTCAGCATTGTTTTTTATTTTATGATTTTTTTTTTTTTTTTAGGTTCTCTCCATCTTTCCCAAGTTGTATAGACCAGAATGAATCAGGGTTAACCAACACTGCCTATAGCATCATCAGTCTTTAGGTCCCTTCTCAAGTTTTTGTGGCCGCTGTCATGTTTGCCGCTGATCCTCCCAGTCTGTGGTCCACTGAAGCCTCAGTTGTTATTTTACCAAATACGTTACCTCATCCATTGTGAGTCTTTTCTTTCTGTCTGTCTTTCTTTTTAACTGTTAGTATAACATGTCTGGTTTAATGGAACATACACGGAACTTGGAATCAGGAAAGCTGGGCCAGTCCTGACTCTGCTTTGAACGTGGGGGAGACTTGAGCTTTTGACCACGCTTATTCTTTTAGCTCCAATGTATATCCAGACCAAAAACCAAATCAGTTGCTGTCAGCCAATTCTGACTCATGGCAACCCCACATATTTCAGAGTACAGCTGCGCTCCCTAGGGTTTTCATGGCTGCGACCTTTCAGAAACAGACCACCAGGTCTGTCTTCTGAGTTGCCACTGGCTGGGTTCAAACCACCAACCTTTTGGTTAGTAGACAAGCACTTAATTGTTTGTGCCACCCAGGGGCCCATGTGCTATCCAGTCTCCCTTTTTTAAAGGTCTTTTCATTTTATGAGAGTAAGCACTGACCTCTTTCTGTCCCATTGTGTGATGAAATAATGCACAGAATAAAATACAATGATTTGACACACTCACATGAAGAATTTCTTGTAAAACACAAGAATAATATTTCCAAGTAAACTCAACAATTTTCAGTGTGCTTTTACATTGATTATTTCATTTAATCCTCACAAATTTGAAAACTGAGGCTTAGTGACTTGTTCATGTGCGCTTAAAAAATAGTAGAGCCAATAATTTTGATTATGTATAAAGATCTGATTTAAAAAAAAAGGAAACAGTTTAAAAAGAACAATCCAATAGACAAAAAGAGTATGGATTATTGTTGTTAGATGCCGTCAAAAGTATGGATATCAACAGGCAATTCCTAGAAGATAAAAATAGCTCATAAAACCCATTTCCATCAAGTCAATTCCAACCCACAGTGACCCTATAGGGCAGAGTAGAGCTATCTCCCATAGTGTTTTCAAGGAGTGCCTGGAGATTCAAACTGCTGACTTTTTGGTTAGCAGCCGTAGCACTTAACCACTACGCCACCAGGGTTTCCGTGAAAAGATGTTCAACCTTATTTTATTTGAAGAAGTGGAGTTTAAATACAATTTTTTTTCCCTTGTCCGACTCACCAAGATTTAAAAGTTTGATACCTACTGTTGGCAAAGGTGTGAGAAAGCATGCATTCTCGTTTACTTTTGATTGGAGTGCGCGTTGATACAACCTTTTGGAAACAAAACTTAGTACATGCTTTCAAAATTTTAAATGTATGTATACTCCAACACTGAGATTCAGTTTCAAATAGTATTATATTACAGACTTATTTGTACAAGGGCACAGAAGTACTTGTTTAAGAATGCCCATTGCAGCATTGTTTGTAATTGTAAAGAGGTCAGTTAAGTAAAATTACCAAATAAATACAATATGGCAGATTCATACAATACTAACATGGGAGCTGTAAAAAAAAAAAAAAAAAAAAAAAGGTAGGTAAGTCTACATGTACTAATAGAAGATACCAAGAAAACTAATTTAAAAAAAAAAGAATACAGAGCAGTACATAAAAGATCTCATTTCTGTTTTAAGAAAAACTTTGAACATGGGTGTTTATATGTGACTGTGTCTGTGTATACATACTTATACATAGGCAAAGAAAATTTTCAGGAAAAGTCAAGTTTTGGGTGGTTACATCTGAGAAGAAAGAATTATTCTTTTTTTCTTTATACCTTCTGTACCAACTGAATGTTTTAAATGAACATATATATATATAAATTCAGAATTCAGCTTTCCTTATTCTCATTAGCTACTGTGTTTTTCACTGGTTTGCCCAACGTCATTAACCCAAGTAGAAAATTCTTTTAAAACTCAGAAGCTTTAGATTTATGTGACTTTTAAAGTCCAAACGTAATAGTAATCTGACTCGGTATGTCAGAACCCTCACCTTCATCCCCAGAATGTAACAGGAAGGCAGGTGACTTGTCTTTGGCCTTTCCTTCACCTTGCCATCTGTCAGCAGTGATAAATGTAGGCCTCTGAGTAGAAGGGCCCCTAGAGACCACCCATTGCCTCTAACAATGCCCTCATTCTACAGCTCTAGTTCCTGCTTCTCAGAGGATTGTGTGCACACCTGCTCCTTGCTCTCTCCATACCCTCTGCCACCTAGATTCCTGCCGTTGCCTCCTTCTCCAAAACATCCTTCTAAAGAAAGAGCAAGTCATGTTTCTAAAATGTAAACCTCATCATGTAGCTTCCCAGATGTCTCTCTTGAACTCCAGGCTCGTTCATCCTTCTGCCTTTTCAGCATCTCCACTTGGATATCTAAGGTTGTAGCTGTTGTGTGCCATCAAGTCAATTTGGATTCATAGCAACCCTATATGACAAGGTAGAACTTCCTCATAGGATTTCCTAGGCTGTAATATTTACAGGAGCAGATTGCCAGGTCTTTTCTTCCATGAAGCTGCTGGTGGGTTTGAACCGCCATCTCAAACTTAAATCCTTCAATGGGTTCCTTTTCCCAGTGCCCCCTGTCTCTCTCTAGTGGTTCTTCATATCAAAGCAAAGCTTCTTAAAATGTTTCGTATGACCTTGGTTATATGCCCTTTTATGTCTTTCTAGGCACCTATCTGCACTCTACACTCTAACCACATTGAACTGCCTTCAGTTTTCCAGTTGCACCATCATCTACTCATGGCCCTTTATATATTATGTTTCTCTACCTAGAACACTTTTTCCTGGACTTTGCCCTAGGCAACACCTGCTTATCCTTCGGATCTCAGCTGATGTTTCCTCTCCTTCACAGAGCACTCCCTGGCCTCTCAAGTCCGTGTTGACCTGTCCGTGCGTGCTGCTAGCAGCGCTCTCTGTATCTCCATTCATAGCACCCATTACTTTTTATTGTGGATTTTGGTTTTGCTTGTCTGCAAACCACTCCCTGAGAACAGGGAAATTGTCTGACCTCCTATTAGTAATGAGGAAACTATTCTGTTAAACTCTCTGCTCTAACTTGGTGTTTGGCATATACTATGTACTGAATGAATGAGCTCCAGCGAGCAAGTGGCTGAGTCAAGACAGACACTGGATCTTCTGAACCCAAGGGCCCTGCTTTTGCTCCTATATCAGGATTCCTCCCTACTTCCCCTTCCTTATTCTGTTTTTTGGACCCAAGCACTATGTGTAGCCTAATATTATATACCCTATTCTCGGAGTTTTTAGGTTAGGGCGTTTGTCCTTGTTTTAGTTACTGTTGAGTCAGTTCCAACTCATGGTGACTCCATGTGTGCGGAGTAGAACGGTTCTATAGAATTTTCAAAGCTATGACCGTTCGGAAGCAAATCAATAGGCTTGTCTTCCGAGGAGTCTCTGGATGGGTTTGAACCACCAACTTATAGGCTAATAGTCAAACACTTAACTGTTTGTACCATCCAGGGACTCCTTAGTCCAGGATACCTGTTACTGTCAAGTTGATTCCAACTCAAAGCAACTTTATAGAACAGAGTAGAACTGTCCTATAGGGTTTCCAAGAACCGGCTGGTGGATTTGAAGTGCCAGCCTTTTGGTTAACAGCCATAGCTCTTAACTACTGCACCACCAGGGCTCCAGTCCAGGATAAACCAAAAAAAAAAAAAAACCAACCCGTTGCCATTGAGTCAATTCCGACTCATAGTGACCCTATAGGACAGAGTAGAACTGCCCCATAGGGTTTCCAAGGAGCAGCTGGTGGATTCGAGGTGCCAACCTTTTGGTTAGCAGCTGTAGCTCTTAACTAGTATGTCACCAGGGTTTCCCCAGTCCAGGATAGGAGTTATTAATTTAATGTCCTTCAAGGTTTTGCTTAATAAAGAAGGGGTAGACTTCCCTGCTCTGAGAATTGTTTTCCATCTTGCCAGTTTCAACTCCAGTTGGATGGATTGAGCATGTCCAGTCAAAACTATGGCTTTTGGTGGCAGAATTATAGTACCGTCTTTTTGCTCACCTCCTCTTCCTCAGATTGTTCTGAACACTGGCAGTGTTGTCCCTGGTGAGAGGTGAGGACCTGAATTCTGCCTTTCTGTTTAGTCATCCAATCAACCTCTCATCAAAGTCTTGAGTCAAAAATTCCAATCTGCACTTGGCAGGATTTTAAAATGGTCCCTTCCCTCTTATATCAAAGGGCTGCTATTGAGCTTGCCAAATCAGCTGTCCTGGTGCAATACAGCAGAAACTGTCTGGAGTTCCACAGATTTCTTCTGTTGTTGTTGTGTGCCGTCAAGTCAGTTCTGACTCATGGAGACCCTATAAGACAGAGTAGAATTACCCCATAGGGTTTCCAAGGGAGCGGCTGGTGGATTCAAACTGCCAACCTTTTGGTTAGCAGCCACAGCTCTTAACCACTGCACCACCAGGGCTCCTACATATTTCTTCTAGTAGGGCACAAAACTGGCCCAGTCCGGGGCAGAGGAGAAATAACAAAAGGCAAGCAAAGCTTGATTAGATTAATCCATTTTTCATCTTTCCCCCACTCCCTTCTCGTATATGTTGACATTAGAAGTAAAGAAAGTGAATTCCTCTGCTCAGCCACCCCACCCTGATAATCAGACCTTTGGGATACCATCAGCCACCACTTTCAAGAATCAGCTGTGTGCATACTGTAAGGTAAAAAAAAAAAAAGGTGTAGACGGTGCTAAATTTAGCTTAAAAAGTCCTCGCTTTCCTTTTGGCATTAGGGATTTTTTTTTAGAAGAGTAGCAGAAACAGAATCTTGAGGCTTCCATAGAGGGGAAGAAGTCGGGCCCTGGACTGAGAGTGAACGCGCCTCTAGTCCCTCTGCTGGGCACCAGTCTACATCATGGGGAGCCCAGCTGGGTGGCAGTTTGCTCCAGAGGGGCTGGCAGATAGCAGATAGAGGCACAGAGATGTTTCTTTTCGTACATAACGCTGAGAAAGAGATTATAAAGATAACTGAGCCAAGCCTCTCTTTCCTGTTGTACCGGTAGCAAAATGGAGTCCTAGGTCAGAAATCAAACTAATTATTTCACTGATGTTCTGAGGCAAGAATAGCCTCCAGCCTGCCCTTTGAGTGAAGCCTACTCATCTGGGAGCATATGAAATTTATATTAATTAGATTTGTTTTAGGTGGGTGGGCAGGGAGGGAGGTGAATAGAAGAGAGTGACCTTTTTCAGACCCATTTCTTTAAGTCTTAGAAGAATATGTTCTAATAGAAAAAAGTCATTCAGGAGATGTGGAGTTCAGCACATGAAAGCATTCGATAACAATATAGGCTGAGAAGGGATATCTCAGCCCAGGGGTATAGGTGCACCCTTGCTTAGGAGCGTCTTAGGAAGAGGCTATAGATGAACTGGCAATGACAAGGATCACTTTCCACATTGGCTAGGAGCTGAATAAAATGTCCCGAGATCTGTCCACCCCTAGGAGTATACAACCACTGAGGCAATGGAGCAGCCCAGCAGAACTGGGTTGAGAAGCTGTGTTAGAAGTAAACTGGATTCATCAAATCTACCCTTAAACTTTCTCTTAATGTATTATGAAGGTAACTTTATATATACACATATATGTTGGGTGTATATATATATATATATATATATAGAAACCCTGACGGCGAAGTGGTTAAGAGCTACAGCTGCTAACCAAAAAGGTCAGCAGTTGGAATCCACCAGGTACTGCTTGGAAACTCTACGGGGCAGTTCTACTCTGTCCTGTAGGGTTGCTCTGAGTCAGAATAGACTCAATGGCAATGGGTTTGGTTTTTAGTTTTTATATGTATATATTTGTGTGTGTGTGTATATATATGTATATATAAAAAAAAAAATAATAATTTCCTGATGTCTTATGTGTTAGTTTCAGCAAATAATGCTAACTGCAGTACCAAACAAAACCCCAAATCTCAGTGACTTAACATAATAGAAGAATATTTTCTCTGATAACATCCAACTGGTATTTGGCAGGTGCTTTGGAAAAAAAAAAAAATTTTTTTTTGCACTTGGAGATTCAGGGACTTGGACTTACTCCATTCAATAGCTCCACCATTTTCTAGAGCCATGAGGTCCTAGACAGATCCTCTGCTGCTGGCAGAAGAGGGAAGAGAGAGCACTGAGGATCTTGTGGGTTCGTGGGTTGGCTTCTGGGCAAGACTGGGAAATGCAGCATGCTTTCCTCCCACTCGCATTTCATTGGCTGGCACTCAGTCATTTGGCCACATTGGATCACAAGGAAAGCTTGAAAGTGTACTTACACTCTGTGCTCAGAAAGAAGAGGAAGTGGTTTGGTGCACATCTGGCTGTTCTTCTCCGTACTTTAATAATAATGATAACCTAATTTAAATCAGAATTACAATTCTTGGAATTTTCCAAATTGAATTATTTGGATTGTTTAGCTGAACGCGAAGTATGTAAAGGACATTTTTCTTATGTAATGTGAATTATTTTTATTCTTATATGTGTTTTTTATCTGGTTCAGATTTGAATTAATGACTGACAAATAGATTCAAGCTGTCCAAACTAGATAATTTAACCTCTAACTCCTTGTTTTAGATTCCACTAACCCATGTCACCAATTGGGGGGGGATGCATCTTATGGCTGATTAAGTGTTTATTCAATTATTCAACAAATATTTATGGAGAGCCTACCACACACCAGGCACCGGATAGTCAGTGGTGAGCAAAAAACAGACCCTGGCTTGCTCTCAGGGAGTTTATGTTCTATTAAGGGAAACACACAAGTGTTTTAAGAGAAAGGAGTGTTGTTGTGAGAGAATTAAAACAAAGGAATCTGACCTAGACAAAGGGGTCAAAAAAGTCATTCCTGAGGAAGTGATACTTCACTGAGCTATCAGGAATGAGTAGGACTTCAGACATTTCAGACAGCGGAGCATGTTGATTTGAGGAACTGAAAGAAGGCCTGTGTGGTTAGAGTTCAGAGATTGAGGGAGAAGCATGATGCAAGACAAGGTTGGAGAGGTAGATGATGAAGGACGTAGGCCACACTAAGAGCTTTGGCCTTCTTCCCCCAAAGTAAAGGAAGGCCTAGCCATTTCATTACTTTTTACACCATTTATCCATCGCAGGCTTTTCCCGAAAGGTCTTTGGCAATAGGGGAGCTACGGAAGCAACATCATGAGGGAGTGAATGGCAGAACCTTTTCCCTTAGTGTTGTGGTTTATAGCCACACACCATGCATTCCACATCTCTCCAGATCTCCTAGTTTCTCAGAGTTCAAAGTAAGCAAAACTTCAAGGAAACATGCTGAGTTAGGAACACAACCTGGATAGTGAAAGGTTTTTCCTGTCCCAAATATGAGTCCCATCTGCATTTTCTAATATATAATCTAGTATAAAGACACATTAGATTTGGAGTCATATTGCCAGGTCTTTCCTCAACTAGCCAGTTCCATTTTATCAGCAATTTTCAGGCAGTTATTTTCAGAAATGGGTCTAGATTACAGCCTCCTGATCTCTGCCCAGCATACTTTCCCTTTTTCCACACGGATCCAGTTGTAGTTCTTCCCTCTTTAAAACCTTAAAAAATCCCTTCTGTTCAAACTAGGTCTGTCTTCATCATGTCTTCTTCCCCTCTAAAACTTGTACAGACTTTAAAATTGGAACTCAAGACTTCCATCTCCACAAAAATCTGCCTTGACAATAAACTTGTTGATTTTATGTTTCTCCCACTGAGTAGAAGAGCTGTTGGAAGAAATTGTCTATAGATAAATTAAAAAAAGAAAGATGTCATTTTGATGACTAAGGTGCGCCTGACTCTAGCCATGTCATCATAACCACCTCACATGCATGAATGAAATGAAAATAGAAGACGGAAGAAGAACGAATTGATGCATTTAAATCGTGGTGTTAGCAAAAAAAAAAAACCGAATATACCATGGACTGGCAGAAGAAGGAACAAATCAGTCTTGAAAGAAATATAACCAGAATGCTCCTTAGAAGCAGGATGGCAAGACTTCATCTTGCTTACTTTGGACACATCATCAGGAAAGACCAATCACTAGAAAATGACATCATGTTTGATGAAGTAGAGATTCAGTGAGGTGGATTGACACAATAACCACAACAGTGGGCTCAAAGATCATGAAGATGGTGCAGGACCGGACAACGTTTCATTCTGTTGTATGTAAGGTCGCCGTGAGTCAGAGGTGACTTAACAGCAGCTAACAACAAGAAGTTTCCTTGGAAACACAAATATAATTCTGGGCTCTGGGCAGGTGATTGTGGGTTTTGGTAATTTAACAAAAAGGAAGGACAGAAACCCATAGTGTGAATGTGTCTTTATCATATATTTGCTAAGAAGCTGTAGTCAAGCTACTGAGCTCCTGTCTCTGTTAATTCATAGGCCAAGGGAAGTAATTGCATCCCATATAAGAGGGTCTAGGTGATGATTAAAATGATGGTAAGACAATTTGCAGTTAACCCGGTTCTTCCTGTCCATGCGCCTAATGAACGTTCCTACTGCTTAGATGTTAAAGTCATAGAATCCTCTAGACTTCAAGACACAGAAAAGTTTGAGGGGTCAAAGCCTTGCATCTGACTGGAATTATCCACATTTCACACATCCTACACTCCAACCATCCTGATTTGTCCTGTACTTCCCCCAAAATTTCCAACCTTCTCTGACCCTGTGCTTTTGCTCCTCCTGTGCCCCGCAATGCCTTTCCCTCTCCATCTTTCACGGCCGGATCCAATGCTACCTCATCCCAGAGCTTTCCTTTTCCTCCCCATTGGAGGGAATCGCTCCCTCTTCTGCTGACTTTGTAACTTCAATTATGTTTATTAATACATTTAGCCACTTTTGTGCGTATGTCTTACATTCCCATAAGAGCAACTTTTGAGAAAAGGACCTACAACTTATCTTCGTATTTGTAGTTCCTAGAGCTCCTTCTAGTGGGAAAAGGTACCTTTGAGGTCAGTGTGAATTAAGTTCAAATTGAGCTGTACAGCTAAAATGTTTATTTATGACCTTAGACAAGTTTCTTCACCTCTCTGAACCTCCTCAGTTCTTCACCAGGACTATCTCATTGGTTGGGGATCAATCAGAAAACTTGCAAGAAAACTCCTAGTGTGGGGCCTAACTCGTGGTAGATACTCAGAAAGACCACTGTATAGCCTTCATATGTGTATATGTCTGTGGCTGGAATTGAGTGTTTTCATGGAACATAAAATATCTTAGAAGTCAAGATGATACTTTTAATATTAGTAAATACTTCTTATATGGCATATTCTCTGCATTTCATCCTATGAAATGGGTACTATGATCCATCCTATTTTACAGAGGAGAATCTGAGACTTAGAGAGGTCTAGTAATTTGTCCATGGTGGCACAGATACCAGGTGGAGCTGGAGCTTGAACTCAGGCAAGATTCCAGAAGCTGTGCTCTTGACTGTACTTTCTTGGTACTTTCTCAGTATTGAATTATCACTTAGTAGACAATACAGCTAGTAAATCCAGCTCTGTCCAAGAATGTAATAAAGTCTGTTCACTCTCCCAGACATTTGAAGATAAATCTCAGTTCTTTCCTAAGCTGCCTTCTCTCCAGACTAAACCTCCCATGTCCATTCTATCTTCCCTCACAGGTCAGATTTTCAGCTCTCTACGTTTATCTTGGTCTCTCTCCTCTGGACAGGCTCCAACCTTTTTATGTCCCTCTTCAAGTGTGGGGTGTAGCTGCTTTGAGATACTACTGAGAGAGGTGAGAGAATAGAAGATACAGTTCCTGAGTTCAAGGGACACTGTACCGAGACCCTAATGTAGCCACAGGATGACTTGGGTCAAGTGCTTATAACAGTCATTTGGAAAGCCGGAACTGGGAAGATACCGAATAGAAATACAGGATTGATGTCCCAGAGTGGGAGGCTGTGCCCTCTCTGAAGCTTCTACATGTTTATATTTTATGAACTCTTGTCACTTGCTGGTGAATTTTCTTGCTCGGTCTTAAAGTACAGCTGCAGTTTGGGTTCCACCCTCTTCATTTAAAAGGGTGATTAACTATTTGTGATGAATAATTATTTAATTGCCAGTTCAGCTACATGTGTGGAGTTGTTTTGCTTCTCTCTCCTTCAGTGTAAGCCAAGTCTTCTCCATAATAAAAACAATCCAGAATTAGTCAACTGCCTTTTAACAGGTTTTCATTCAGTCTGGCACAGCAAGAAGGTTCCAGATTTACAACATCACCTTTAGCTTTAAAAAATAATAATAATAAATAAATAATAGCTCCCACTCAGCCAGTTAGATTTTAACTCTCATAGCCTCTCCTGTTAATAAAATCTTTACTTCATTTTAAACATTTTACTCTCACTTTCGATAAAAATTTAATCAGAAAGAATTATTGCTCTTTTAATGCCCGTTTAAACCTTTATATCCATGATGGAGACAAAACCACTTAAGATTTAAGCCTCTCTTTTTATGGACTCGTATGCTGATCCGCTTTTTCTGTAGATTTTTTTCCCCCACCGGAATTGTTGAAGCTCTACATGGGGTCACTGCAAACTCCCAGGCTTCATTACTCATTGCATCCCACTCCACGTGCTTTTTACCCTATTAACTGTTTTAACAGTGACTTGTTGGTTTCAGGAAGTTCTCTATTAATTCCACTAAATCCTTTTTTATTGTGTCGAAATCCTTTTCTTTCCATCATTAAACCCAAACCAAACCCATTGCGTCAAGTCGATTCCGACTCCTAGCGACCCTACAGGACAGAGTAGAACTGCCCCATAGAGTTTCCAAGGAGCACGTGGTGGATTTGAACTGCCGACCTCTTGGTTAGCAGCCATAGCTCTTAACCAGTATGCCACCAGAGTTTCCTTACATCGTTTGGGGTATTTAATATTTTCTGTCTTCAGAACGTGTAAATACTTAACTTCTTACCAAGTGGGCCTACTACCTTCCTTTTATAGGTTTTAACACCTAAGAGGTAAGTAGGCCAGGTTCCAAATAGTCTCATCTGCACAAAGGGCAAGTTAAGCTTAACTGTCCTCTTTCAAGCAACTTTTATATAGAAAGGCGGCATGCCACAGCCCAGTATTCTCATTTTTCAAAAAATTATAAATGTAATACATCTCCTACTAGAAAATATAAATTATTCTGCTGCATTTAAAATAAAAAGTTAATTTCTTCTCAGCTCTTCTCCCTAGAGGGAAGCCACTGTTAACAGTTCTGAGTATCTACTTCCAGATTTTTTGATGCATTATGAGCACAGATTTCTTACAGGCATACACGCACACACACAAACAATAGTCTACGTATTGTTTTGCATCTTACTTTTGTTTCTCCCGAGTCATGTATGATTGGAATCTTTCTGAAAATGATAGCACACACAAGTCTACCTCAGCCTTTTTAATGGTACCATAGTGAGCGTAGGATGTGTGAACCATATCGTATTTAGTCATTGCCCGAAAGATGGATATTTATATTGTTTTCATTTTTTGCCATTAAAAACAGTTTGTGCAATTATCTTTACACATTTTTGAGACTTTCTGTAGAATATATTTCCAGAGAGGGCTTGCTGTCTCAAAAGTATATGTACATTTCCATTTGATAACTATTGAAGTGGCCTTCCAGAAAGCGGCCCTCAGTTCACATCCTTCTCAACAGCATGTAAGACTCTCAGATTCCCTACACACTCCCTAAGCTTGGGCATGCTTTAAAGATTGCCTGGAAAAATTATCTAACAATGGGATCTTCTTGTTTTAATTTGAATTTTTATGGTTTCCATTGGGTTTGGCATCATTTTATATGCTTATCAGCCACTTGCCTATTCATATCCTTGCCTCTTTTGCAGCAGAAGCGGGGGGAACTAGGTGATTCACCTTTTTTTAATTCATTTTTAGGAAGTTATGAGTTTTAACGCCTTGTCATGGTTATTTTGAAGCTGCTCCACGAAGCCCAAGGGGTTCCTTAGAGAGCAACCTGAGTGGGGAGCAGTGGACTGGTTGACAGGGCTCCCCAGGGCCCTGCATCCTCCCCTATCAACTCCAGCCACGCCCAAACACTGGTCAGTCAGAGTATCCCAACTTTTACCAGCGTTCATGGTGGCCTTTGGCCTTGGTATTGAGCAAATGCATCTGTGGCTAAAAGGATCTCTAAAAAACACTGCTATGGGAAGAAGGTAAACGCTGGTGGGATAGTGGTTAAGTGCTATGGCTGCTAACCAAAGGGTCGGCAGTTCGAATCTACCAGGCGCTCCTTGGAAACTCTGTGGGGCAGTTCTACTCTGTCCTATAGGGTCGCTATGAGTTGGAGTCGACTCGGCAGCACTGGGTTTGGTTTTGGGTTTTTTTTTTTTTTTTATGGGAAGAAGAGCTTTAGATTAGCCGTAAAGTGATCTCTTTTGGCTCTGCAACATAGCATTTTCAAATTGGAAGAGTCTTTAGAAAATGCACGTTAAGTTCCTATTTTATTACAAACACCCGTATAATACAGACTATACCGTTTGTATCTGTTGATACATATAAATACTGACTGAAAGCTGTCACGTATTCCGTAGTTTCTTCCTATTAATATATATTTTATTCTTTCCAATGGCTTCAACATATATTAGCAGTACCCTTATGTCTGTAGGCAGTCTTCAGGATTTATTCATTATCATCTTGGTGATTATTGTTTATCACTACGTAAATTTGGTGCTACCTTAAATAGTCAGTAGATGGTGTATACATCTGGGGATTCTGCTAACTTGAGGCCCAGCAGGAATCTGTTGCCCACAGTTATGAATAGCTGATTTGGGCTTAGCTTTTAATTCTATAAATGGGGAGTGAGTCTTTGCGGACACTGAGCTAGTTAAGACCAGAGCGATACCCAAAACCGTTAGCCTCTTGACGTCTAATCTAGTTCAGTGCATTTTTCCCTGCTTTGCCACACTTTGCTGGGTAATGTTGGGCAGATCTTCACTTCTCTCAGCTTCAGTTCCCCTCTCTTTCAGTGAGAGTAATAATGCATGCGTTGTCCATCCTGTCTAGGATGGAGTTGGATGGGTAATGAATATTCTTGCTTTTTGTGAAAAGTGGGAGGTATTATTCCCTGGTGGCGTAGTGGTTAAGTGCTATGGCTGCTAACCAAAAAGTTGGCAGTTTGAATCCGCCAGGCACTTCTTGGAAACTCTATGGGGCAGTTCTACTCTGTCCTATAGGGTCACTGTGAGTCGGAATCGACTCGACGGCAGTGAGTTTTTCAATTTAGAGTTACAAGTAGAATCGCTAGCTTGATTGGCAACAGCAGTCATTAAGTGTGTTTTGTTTTTAGCATGTTCACATATCCTGAACTAGACCACGGTTGAAATTTAGCTCCAATCTTTTCTGAAATGGACTTGAAGAAAGAAATGAAAGGGAAAAAAGAACCTTCAGGAATAGTGTTCATTATAGCTGTGGCTGTCATTCTTTCATTCTTTCTGAAATAAGAGTGAAGTAACAACTCTTAAATGTTCAAGGTGGTAGCATGGGGGCATTCGTTTGAATGCATCTTTTTGTGCCCGTTCATTTAAAAAGGGTTTCATTTCTACAGTCATCTGTGGGACTGTTTTATACCAGTTTAATCATTCAATAAGACTTATTGTAACGGATTTATTCAAAGGCTTATTCAGAACAGGTTTTTTTAAAATGGGAAATTGGTGGATATATTACAAGATAATTTATTATTGCAAACTCAAAAAATCTCCCCCCATTTCCTTTAAAATGTTCTCATATTTATCCAGAGTTATTTCACAATTATCCATTCAGCTCATTCTGCAGATGTTTAGTGAATGCCCACAACATGAGATGCATTCTTCCAGGCTCCTTGGATACATCTAAACCACAACTAGCCTTTGGCAATTCTTTAATAATTTTAGGTGAATTCTTCTTATCAGGTAGTATGCTGTTTAGAAGCATCTGCTTCAGGTAAGCAAAGGTACACATCCTGCAGCTCCTTTCCTTAAATTTCAGGTTAGGTGGTTGCCCTGCAGCCTCAATTCTCTGATGAGCTCCAAAAAAACGTGAGTTTGCAGACTGTCTGGCGTACTTTTTGTTGCACGGGTGGGAGGGATGCTCTTTCCAGCTTTCTCCATCTTGTGTGATACCCATAAAGCTCACTTTATTCATTTTTATTTCTGTATAGTTTTTCCTTATTTGAATATACCATAATTTACCCGTTCAATGTTGGAAGACATTTGGGTTATTTAGAGTTTGGCTCCATTAGTACAAACTAAGCTTCATTGTTTGCATGTGTCTTTTAGGGTACATCTATCAGTATTCTGGTTGGGTATATAAGTGGCAGTGGAATTGATGGTTTATGGGCTATATGTGTGTTCAACTTTAGTAAATTATTTTTAGAAAAATTTTCATTGAAGTTTATAACATATAGAAATGTACAGCCGCCTTAAGTGACCATAGAGCATTTTAAATTATAACATGACAGACTTCCCAAACATTAACTGAGAAGGCCCTGCCATTAAGAACCTTAAAAGATGGATGTGATCACATGCTGTATGGAAGAAAATAAGTGGAGAGAGAGAGAAAACATGATTGCAGAAATCAGGAAAATCATATTTTAAAAGATATCATTTGATTTAGACTTTTAAGGATGGTAGTAAAGATAGTGGGCAAAAACTGAGATCTGGAGTTTTAGACTCAAATACAGGTTCTGTCACTCCCTAGCCGGGTAATCTTCAGTGTTTCTTTCTGAAGGATATAGGAATGGTAGAAACACCAACATAAATGAAATAATACAACATCTTGCTTGGCAACATTTTAGATGTTCAACAGATGTTAGCTATGAAGATGATTGTCATCCTATATGGTTTTATCTTGCAGTGTACTTCATAGTGATTTCATAGAACTTAGTGTTGTTATGTCAGGAAATAAATTTAGAGCTTTGCTTTGTAGCAATGACTGAGGATATGCGGGCCTGTGGCCCTGAGAGGAATGATCTTAGAACCATTCATTAGGTTCTTAGGGATCACTGGGCACAATATCCTTGCTTTTACGGAGGCCCTGTGAGGGGAAGGGACTTGCCCAGGGTCACACTGTGCTGATATATGTACTTGTTAAAATCCCCTAGTTACACTGGAAGCCCTGAGCAGCGGCCATTCCTCGTCTCTCTGTTCCCCACAAAACCTTGTCAGTTGTACTTAGTGGATTGTTGTGGGAATAAACAATGAAGCCCTGTTCTCCTGACCTATTCAGAAATAAGGGTGGGGAAGTTTTTAGGTATTTTGTAAGTATGTTTTGTTTATAAAAATGAAGTGTAATTTAAACAGATGATGATCTAGGCAGCAGAGAATGAAGTGGAATCTGGAGAATACCGGTTACTCGTGTGTGTGTGTGTGTGTCTGTGTGTGTCTGTGTGTGTTTCACCTACACAGTTCTTCGTTATAGTGCTTCCCAATTCCTTTTATTGGTGCTTGCAGTACCAGTGGGCAAACAGCATTCTTCATGCAACCAGAGAATTTTAAAAGCTCATTTCTTGGAGCTAACATAATCCTCCATTTCCACATTGGTAGCGATGGTGGGACTTTACCCAATGTTTTAATGGCGAATGTAATCAGACTATAAAAAACTCTAAATATAGACTTTGATGGAATTTGCAAAACCGACTAGAGGACTCAAAGAAAAGCAAACTTAGTTTGTTTCCTTCACATCTGTGTTTATTTTCCCCTTCTCTTGTGCATATTATTTTTTTTAAGATTACATTTCAAAAACCAAGTAAATAGTTGCCAAAACGTTCGTCAATGGAGTAGATTAATATGCTCTTTTTGTAGATGTGATTATTAAATAATTCAGAGAGCTAACCCAGGATAACATTTTTTCCTTATTCATGATTAAATTTCCCTCACTCTCAGGAGCTAATTTTTTTTTTCCTTTTGTGTAGTATATCTATCTATTATTCCTAACATCAGACCTTCTAGGTCTGACTCAGAAAAATTTACACTTGGTATCTTTTAGCTTCTCACTTTAAAGTATCAGTCAATGAGGGCGAGGGCAGGAGAGAATGTACTCAAATCTAATAGGTAAATTGATGGGTGATTATGAACAAAATAATAGGTTATGATTCTACCATCCGCTCAATGTGAAATTTTCTATTGTTCTCCCCAATTTTTAGAGCCAGTCCTGGCAATAGATAATGGCATTGAAACCTTACAGACTCATACCGCAGAGATTACACAGAATTTGTGGATTGGACAAGAAATGGTCTTTGAAGTATAGAAATTATACCCTGCATATAGCCTGATATGCATAACCTTTTAGTCCCCTGTAAGATTAACAAATACCATGGCTATATCATTGGAGTATCGCCCATTTACCAGTCGCACATGGCTTTCTCTCTGGGTCCTTCAATAATATCACTTAATGGATGCTTTATTCTGTGCCAGCTTTTGTGCTTAGTAATTTGCATGCATGATCTAATTTAATCATATCAGTAATCTATTAAATTGGTACTATGATTAATCTCTGGTTACTGATACGGAAACTGAGAGAAGTAGGTTACCGTAAGTTAAAAAGCTAGTCAATAAGTACAGTTTCATTCCAGGTCATGTTTCTAGAACATGAATTCTTAATCACTCTGCATTTGTTTGTTCATTTGACGTACCTTTATTGGGTGCCTATCATGTGCCAGTTCTACTCTGTCCTATAGGGTCGCTATGAGTCAGAATTGACTTGACGGCACTGGGTTTTTTTAATTGTGTGCCAGGCACAGTTCTAGGTTCTCTTCTGGTTACACTGTTAAGCCTTTTGCTGGATATACTAGGCACAAGCTACAGTCTATCCCCTTAGAACTCCTAGGCTCCACAAGGTTACAACTCTTGCAGAAGGCAGGGACCCACCTGAGTGTATTTTAAAAGAACCAGCTCTCCAAGGGAATTTGGTTAGCAAAACATTCATTAAGTATCTGTCATGAGCAGTTTATTCCTGACGTCATCTTAAAACCAAACCAAACCCACTGCCATCAAGTCGATTCCAACTCACAGTGACTCTATAGGGCAGAGTAGAACTGCCCCATAGAGTTTCCAAGGAGGAGCTGATGGATTCAAACTGCCAACCTTTTGGTTAGCAGCCAAGCTCTTAACCACTACACCACCAGGGCTCCCTTATCTTAGAAAATGGTAAAATACCTTTAGTTGGGAAGTCATCTGGTTCAGATCTCATTTAATACACAAGAAGTTTGCCCCCATTAATACGCTGAGATACTATCAAAGAAGACAAAGCCATAATAAGGGGTCAGCTTGAGAGAAATTTTAAAACCCCACTTTACTAGTGTCATTTACATAGCACTGAGTCAATTGAGAAATAGAGGTGAAAGTAATTAGTGTCCCAGGAGTAAATCTGAAACTCCCCCAACACACACATAAGTACACACTTTCTTTTTTACATCCTTGTAGTATTCAAGTCAGAGGAGCCCTGTGGTACAGTGGTTAAGCACTCGGCTGCTAACCAAGTGTTCAGCGATTTGAACCCGCCACCACTCCTTGGGAGAAAGATGTGGCAATCTGCTTCTGTAAAGATTTACAGCCTTGGAAACCCAATGGGGGCAGTTCTATCCTGTCCTATAGGGTCACTAAGAGTCAGAATCGACTTCAAGGCAGTGAGTTTGGTTTGGTTTAGTATTAACATCTGCTCTTCTATGGAAATAGCTAGAGTGTTAAACTTTTCTGTTCATTTCTTAGAAACACTGGTGGTGTAGTGGTTAAGTGCTATGGCTGCTAACCAAAAGGTCGGCAGTTCAAATCTACCAGGTGCTCCTTGGAAAACCTATGGGGCAGTTCTACTCTGTCCTATAGGGTCGCTATGAGTCAGAACTGACTGGATGGCAATGGGTTTAGTTTTTTGAGCTTGGTTCGTTTCTAGTCATTGAAATTCCACCCACCTATTTTTTTTACCCCTACACAGGAAACCCCATGAGGTGGTTCTACTCTGTCCTATAGACCTATAGGGTCACTATGAGCTGGGATCCACTTGATGCAATGAGTTGTTTTGTTTGTTTTTTGTTTTTGGTACCCCTTCACTTGGATTCTGTATATTCCCTTTAAAGTACATTAAGTATCTTACTCCAGACCAGATGGGATTAGAATTCCCAGTATCATTCCCCAGTCTTCTTTCCTCTCTTGTAGTACCAATTTTATTCTGGCTTAGCCCATTGCCATTGAGTCAATTCCGACTCATAGTGACCCTGTAGGACAGAGTAGAACTGCCCCACAGAGTTTCCAAGGAGCGCCTGGTGGATTCAAACTGCCGACCTTTTGGTTAGCAGCCGTAGCACTTAACCACTGTGCCACCAGGGCTTCCTGGCTTGGAGGAGAGTTATTTGTACCCATGTGTATACCCCAAGCCCCTCTTCCTCTCTCTCTCTCTCTCTCTCACACACACACACACACACACACACACAATTAACTGCAGACTATTTTGCAAGCTCTTAGAAGACAGAGTCAATGTGTGGTTCATATGGCACCCACTGTGAGAAGTCTGGCCTTGAATTAATTCAGTGTCTCAGCCTGGAGAGGCAGTATTGCAGAGTGGGTAGACCCAGAGCCTGGGGGGTAAGCCTCTCTGCTCATAAGCTGTGGAGCTTTGGGCGAGTTCCTTCACCCCTCGCCAAGACTCCTTGTTCTTATCTGTAAAATGGGAACAGTAATTGTCTTAGTCATCTAGTGCTGCCATAAAAGAAATACGACAAGTGAATGGCTTTAACAAAGAGAAATTTATTTTCTCACAGTCGAGTAGGTTACAGGTCCAAATTCAGGGCGTTGGCTCCAGGGGGATGCTGTCTCTCTCTATCAGCTCTGGAGGAACGCAATTGTTGTCCATCTTCCCTGGTCGAGGAATTTCTCAGGCGCAGGGACCCCAGGTCCAAAGGATGCATTCCGCTCCCGGTGCTGCTTTCTTGGTGGTATGAGGCCCCCAACTCTCTGCTTGCTTCCCTTTCTTTTTATCTCTTAAGAGATAAAGGATGGTGCAGGCCGCACCCCAGGGAAACTCCCTTTACCTTGGATCCGGGATGTGACCTGGGTAAGGGTGTTACAATCCCACCCTAATCCTCTTAACATAAAATTACAATCACAAAATGGAGGACAACCACGGAATACTGGGAATCATGGCCTAACCAAGTTGACACATATTTTGGGGGACATAATTCTATCCATGACAGTAATACTGTGTCCTCCTCCCACGGTGATTAAATTAGAAAACACAGGAAGCAGTCAGTGCAGTACTTCACACCCAGTTTGTGCTTCGTAAGCACTGCTTATTAGGATCCTCGGCCACCATGTATGGAACGTCTGCAGAATGCCAGGTACTGATAAGCACTTATTCCATTGAATGGCCTAGAATGTAGTACTCAAACCCTTCACTCTGATTCTTGCCATATAGATAACAAAGCTTTATGATGCTGTTTAGATTCAGCTCCAAAACCAACCCTAGCCCCTCGGATTGACGCTGGCTCCTAGGCCACCTGGATGACCCTGCTGGCATCTCAGTTAACACACTGAAGTGATACGGGCTTAATCGGACTTGCCAGATTTTGTATCTGTTCTCAAGAGTATTTTCTCAGGAAAGACGAAGCACTCACAGATTACCGAGTCAGGCATAGGTTTGCCTTTAAAGCATTTCAGCTTAGACTTGTTTTCTCTCCGGCTGATGTCGGTTAAAATAATGTAAGTCTGGACTTAAGCTTGTATTTCTGAATGAGGGGGAAAAAAAAAAGCAATAATTGACTTTTATGTTTAGGCCAGAACTCCACAATGGATTTGTTGAAAAAACCAATTGTTTGCACAATTGTGTGTTTGGATTTTCCATTGTTGTGTGTGTGTGTTGAAAGAGGACCTTGGGTAATCGTTGTCATTTTCCAAGCAGCTGGTCTTCTCCTGGCATTGTTACAGGTCAGTCTATTTCCCCCAATCTGACCGTAATGTCATAAAAAGCTGGCTGTTCCCTTGGCAACTGTTCAGGGCAGACTAGCTGCTTTCTCTATTTCAAGTCAATGGCAGGCTACAGTAGTGCTCCAGCAGGCCACAGGAAAGCAGATTTCACAACTAAGGGTCTTTGCGTCAACAAATCACTTGTTTTATGTTAGTCGGAGGATCCAGAAATAATTCCATAGGGAAAAAAATGCATACACACATCATGCTCATGGGATTTTTTTAGTTTTCTTTTTTCTTTTAAACTGAGTAAAGTTTCTAGCTTCTTTTGACCTTGCTTTCAAAGGAAAGAATCCATAGAAAACCACAAACGATAGTTGATAACCTATAAAATGTTCTACAGGTGCTTTCCCGGTCCCTGTGATACGAACAGTTCGCGCTTGGTTGCTAACTGAAAGGTTGCCCGTACAAACTCACCAGCAGTGCCATGGAAAAAAGGCCTGGCAATCTGCTTCCGTAAAGATGACAGCCAAGAAAACCCCATGGAGCTCAGTTCTACTGGGTTGCACACGGGGCTGCCATGACTCAGAGTCAGCTTGACAGCAGAGGGTGCAGTATGGATGACTTCATGGTCAATGCTTCTACTTTTAGTATCTAAGCTTGAACTCAGGATTGCTTTCAGGTATGTTTGAAATTAACGAATACAGAGACTCACAAAAGTTTTCGGTGCAAGCAGGTCCATTTCTTGTCTTCTTTTCAGTATAGCCTGTAAGGATGCCCTGTGTTGAGGGCAGTGGCCACCAGAGTGGCTGGGGCAGGCATGGACTCTGATGCAGGTCTCACTCTACAGACCCTTCCAAGGAGACCTACCCTGTTTTCACACAACCTTCTCAAAGCTCCATGCACAATGGCTGATGTACAATGGGCCGGGGTCTACCAGATGACCTCTCTGAACAAGTGCTAACTTGAGTCAATGGATAGCTCCGAATGAATGGAAAATCCGCTTTCAAACTTCAAAAGGGCTGCTAAAGCACTTAGCTCTGGAGTCTGGAGATACACAAATGAATTTAACAAACTGCCTGCCTCTTCGGCAGCTGTTTCCATTAGGATGCCAGCTTTTCCCATCCTTCCTGCTCCTGGCAGCTGATTCCTTTTCGGCAGCATATCACACCTTCTTCCATTTTACAAGTATTTCTGCTGCTGCCGCCACTCCCCACCCCAAAACAAAACCCGGCCCTGTTAGATTCTTACAGGCTGGCGTTGGGGAGGGGTGCTGCTTGAATTTGCCATGGCCCCAATTTTGCTTTACACACACAACAAAAATGGAATGGAGTGAAGTAACAGATGCTCCTGTGTAAGGGAACGTCTGGGCTTACTTCAAAGGAAAGCAGTGAAGGAATCGCCTTCAGACACCTATGGAAGTTTACGTTTTTGTTCTGCCCTCTCACTCTTAACTTAGTGTTTTCATTGAGCTGTGATGAGTTTTCAGGCAGCGGTGAGGATCCTAATTTGATGCACATCAAATAATGCTCGGAGTGCAGGCAGGAGCAGAATTTCTCCTTCTTCTTAGTGAGATCCTATAGTTCTCTTAATGGCCTCAGGCTTCCAGCTTGTTAAAACTCAAATGCGCATGGGGAATCTTCTCATCAACTCCTTCATTTAACAAACAGTTGAAACCAGCAACCCAGCCAGAGAAATGACTTGCTCAAGACACCACAGTAGGTTCATGGTTTTCTGTACTGAAATCCAAGTGTCATGACTTCTTCTCAGTGGTCTTTGTATTTTTCTCATACAGCTAACTGATGCTTTTTCATGGATACGAATTTTTTTTGGGGGGGGGGGATTAATGTAGAATGGAAACCCTGGTGGCATAGTGGTTAAGAGCTACGGCTGCTAACCAAAAGGTCAGCAGTTCGAATCCACCAGGCGCCCCTTGGAAACTCTACGGGGCAGTTCTACTCTGTCCTATAGGGTCACTATAAGTTGCAATTGACTCGACGGCAACAGGTTATGTAGAATATGTATAATCGATCAGAACTATTTACTAACTCTCACTTTAATAATGTTCAGGCCATTCTGAATGCTCTGACATCTTCTATAGCTCTTTTGTGTTTTAGGCTGTTTTCTCCCTTTAGTCTCTCTACAATATCCAGTGTTTCTTAATCCCACATCAATTGGCCAGGTGTTATTTTCTAAAGCCCTGCAAAAATGTAAGGCAGCATAAGATTTAATCTCTTGTTAATCTGGAGCTAAATCCTTAGAGCTGTGTTTATGTGAGAGACAGCTTGGCAGGATCGAAAGAGTATGAAGTTGGTAGTTCTAGAACCAAGGATTCAAATCCCCACTTTACAGCTTTCCAGCGGTGTGGTCTTTGGCAAAATTGCTTAACCTCCCTGAGGCTCAGTTTCTGCAAATAAAAAATGGGGGTAGGTCTTTACCTTGCAGGGTTATCTGTGTGAAGCACCTGGCCCTGGGTAAACACGTAGCACTTGGCAGCTTCCTTCCTATCCATCTCTGGTCAGCACATGTTGTCAACCCAGCTTGGGGGTGTAGGAGGAAGAGCAGATAACTCATTAAGATAAATTTATCATGAGCATTCAGTTGGTGACCGTTTAAGGATTCGTTTCCCCAGATCTCTAAAGAATTGCAGCATCTGTGTTACGTATGTGTGTATACCTCAAGAATTTTTGCCATCTCTGTTGTTCCGGCATGATGCTCTTTGATTGGGCAGGTCTTAAAATTCTAAATACGTTTTTAAAAATACGTACTCGGTACCTACTGTGTGCCTTGCTATAGAGGGCGTTCAGAGATCCACTGCCCTCTGGGAGTCTATAAGAGAAAGAAACAATTTAATTTGGAAAAAAAAATGAAAAGTTGACTTTGAAGCATCATTATAATAGAAGTCCAAGCTGGGGAGAAAGGGATTTATCTTAGCTAGCTGATCCGGGAGTACTTTGTGGAGAAGCTGGGGTTTTAGCTGGGACTTAGAGACTGAGTAGGATTAAAAACTGATGGGATCTTTGACAGTGTCAGGATGAGAAGGAGGTGAGAGATCAACCCATGGGAAGTTATAATTCGGCTAGCGGGGCTGGAGTGAGAAGGACAGAGGTAGGAAATAAAGGTAGAAAAGTCATGCAGGGCTGGTTCATAGAGGGTTTTGAATGGCAATTTGATGAGAGGATTTACCTGTAGTGGTCAACGGGAAGATGTACTAAGCCCTGGCATAGCACGACCAGACCTGGATTGATCCAAAAACCAAAACCAAACCTGTTGCCGTCCAGTCGATTTCGACTCATAGCGACCCTGTAGGACAGAGTAGAACTGCTCCATAGGGTCTCCAAGGAGCGCTTGGTGGATATGAACTGCAGACCTTTTGGTTCACAGCCATAGCACTTAACCAGTATACCACTAGTGTTTCCACAAGAGGAGTCAGTTGGGGAAAAGAAAAAAAAAAGAAGAAGAAAGATCATCTTTGGAAGCTTTGTGCCCTAACTTGAAGCAGAGTAGAGGTTTCAAAAGGTTACATACTGTCTGTGACTTCAACTACACATGCATAGTCCAGAAGCTTCGGGAGTTATTCTCACTGTTGTAAAATAGGGTTAGTTTTGTTTGGAGCAGACTCTCCCAAGGAAGTGTGGTAAGCACATATCCAAAACCATCACCTTAAGTGCTGCTAGCAATAAATCATTGCTTATGTGTTAAAGTTAAAAAAAAAAAAAAAGAAAATTTCCCCCTTATGTTCCCTGGTGGATTTTGCTTTAAAGTGTGTAAATGTGCGTGTGTGTGCGTGTGTGTGTGTTTAATTGGCTAAAGACCAAAAGGCACTCAAGTTGAACATTTCCTGTTATTTTCAGTCAAATGTTTATAAATATGCTTTGGAAATTGTCATTAAGGAGGAAAAACTGCGTGTGTGTGTCTTTGTGTTCATGCCCGTGTATCTGTGTGTGCATAATTGGTATACAGAAAGGAGAGCAATTCTCAAAAGTTCTCAGAAAATACCCCCCCATCCCTGCTGATATGAATTATTACATTCTTTGTGTTTTCTCTCTCCAACTCTCCCACACCCCAGTACATCCCCAACGTAATTTCCTAAATCTGGTCTGGCTACATATCAGAAAATCCTACATTGAGGAATCAGCCTCTGAGTTACACATATACCAAAGTTATTAAGGGTTATACGTTACAGTGTTCAGTGTTCTTGAATAAGCCTTTTTATTATAAATAAATACAGTATTGCCTAGAGTAAGCCCAGATTACTTCACTCAATTCACCACTGAAATGTTTTCACAGAATTAAAATTTAATATTTTACCTTTGGCTTTCATGAGAAATCAATGTAAGAAATTTCTATAAGAAAAAAAAAAACGCACTGCCATTGAGTCGACTCTGACAGCAACGTTACAGGACAGGTGTCTGTATTTTCTGTGAAACTGTGAAAGGTATTTTCTCCTACGCTGAGGTCATTTAAAAAAGTATACAAGATATTTTTCTCTTAGAATTTAGCCTGCGGCTTCTTTAAGAGAAATTATCATTAAATTTCCTTCTTTGTCCTGGCTGCTAGAAAGCTCAAGCCTAAATTTAATGCTCTGCTATAGTAACCATCTTTTTTAGCTTTCTGGTATCGTTCTCCCCTCCATTTTTCTCTATAGTCTCTGATCTTTTTTCAGATTTTAGTTGCAGCAATCCTAATGAATGTAAATTTTAATTGCAAGACAAATCAAATTCTTTTTAAAAGATTTTTTTTAGATGAATAAAGCACATGGTTGAGAAAATATATATATATATATTTTAAAACAGTGGTTCTCAATTTTAGCTAAGCATTAGAACCACCTGAGTACTTTTAAAACTCTGCTTCCTGGGCAGCATTTCAAACCAATTAAATCAATATCTAGGAAGGGCTCCCAGACATCAGTATTTTTCTTTTCAAGTTCCCCAGGCAATTCCAAGATTCATACTCACTGTTTTAAATCTTTTTCATTATGATGTTCATCGTGGAAATTTTTACATAGGGAAGTTTTTTTTTGTTTTTTTTTTTAATTACACATTGTAATTTACTAATATGCTTTACTAGTTTTTTTGCTCACCATTTTCATTTTTTTTATTAACTTTTATTGAGCTTCAAGTGAACATTTACAAATCAAGTCAGACTGTCACATATAAGTTTATACACACCTTACTCCGTGCTCCCACTTGCTCTCCCCCTAATGAGTCAGCCCTTCCAGTCTCTCCTTTCGTGACAATTTTGCCAGCTTCCAACTCTCTCTATCCTCCGATCCCCCCTCCAGACAGGAGATGCCAACACAGTCTCAAGTGACCACTTGATATAATTAGCTCACTCTTCATCAGCATCTCTCACCTACCCACTGTCCAGTCCCTTTCATGTCTGATGAGTTGTCTTCGGGGATGGTTCCTGTCCTGTGCCAACAGAAGGTTTGGGGACCATGACCGCCGGGATTCCTCTAGTCTCAATCAGACCATTAAGTATGGTCTTTTTATGCGAATTTGGGGTCTGCATCCCACTGATCTCCTGCTCCCTCAGGGGTTCTCTGTTGCGCTCCCTGTCAGGGCAGTCATCGATTGTGGCCGGGCACCAACTAGTTCTTCTGGTCTCAGGATGATGTAGGTCTCTGGTTCACGTGGCCCTTTCTGTCTCTTAGGCTTTTAGTTGTCGTGTGACCTTGGTGTTCTTCATTCTGCTTTGTTCCAGGTGGGTTGAGACCAATTGATGCATCTTAGATGGCCACTTGTTAGCATTTAAGACCCCAGACGCCACATTTCAAAGTGGGATGCAGAATGTTTTCATAATAACATTATTTTGCCAATTGACTTAGAAGTCCCCTTAAACCATGGTCCCAAAACCCCCACCCTTGCTCCGCTGACCTTTGAAGCGTTCATTTTATCCCGGAAACTTCTTTGCTTTTTGTCCAGTCCAGTTGAGCTGACCTTCCATGTATTGAGTATTGTCCTTCTCTTCACCTAAAGCAGTTCTTACCTACTAATTAATCAGTAAAAAACCCTCTCCCACCCTCCCTCCCTCCCCTCCCCTTGTAACCACAGAAGTATGTGTTCTTCTCAGTTTATACTATTTCTCAAGATCTTATAATAGTGGTCTTATACAATATTTGTCCTTTTGCCTCTGACTAATTTCACTCAGCATAATGCCTTCCAGGTTCCTCCATGTTATGAAATGTTTCATAGATTCGTCACCGTTCTTTATCGATGCGTAGTATCTCATTGTGTGAATATACCACAATTTATTTAGCCATTCATCTGTTGATGGATACCTTGGTTGCTTCCAGCTTTTTGCTATTGTAAACAGAGCTGCAATAAACATGGGTGTGCGTATATCTGTTTGTGTGAAGGCTCTTATTTCTCTAGGGTATATTCCGAGGAGTGGGATTTCTGGGTTGTATGGTAGTTCTATTTCTAACTCTTTAAGATATCGCCAGATAGATTTCCAAAGTGGTTGTACCATTTTACATTCCCACCAGCAGTGTATAAGAGTTCCAATCTCTCTGCAGCCTCTCCAACATTTATTATTTTGTGTTTTTTGGATTAATGCCAGCCTTGTTGGAGTGAGATGGAATCTCATTGTCGTTTTAATTTGCATTTCTCTAATGGCTAATGATCGAGAGAGCATTTTCTCATGTATCTGTTAGGTGCCTGAATATCTTCTTTAGTGAAGTGTGTGTTCATATCCTTTGCCCACTTCTTGACTGGGTTGTTTGTCTTTTTGTGGTTGAGTTTTGACAGAATCATATAGATTTTAGAGATCAGGCGCTGGTCGGAGATGTCATAGCTGAAAATTCTTTCCCAGTCTGTAGGTGGTCTTTTTACTCTTTTGGTGAAGTCTTTAGATGAGCATAGGTGTTTGATTTTTAGGAGCTCCCAGTTATCTGGTTCCTCTTCGTCATTTTTGGTAATGTTTTGTATTCTGTTTATGCCTTGTATTAGGGCTCCTAGGGTTGTCCCAATTTTTTCTTCCATGATCTTTATCGTTTTAGTCTTTATGTTTAGGTCTTTGATCCACTTGGAGTTAGTTTTTGTGCATGGTGTGAGGTATGGGTCCTGTTTCATTTTTTTGCAAATGGATATCCAGTTATGCCAGCACCATTTGTTAAAAAGACTATCTTTTCCCCAATTAACTGACTCTGAGCCTTTGTCAAATGTCAGCTGCTCATATGTGGATGGATTTATATCTGGGCTCTCAATTCTGTTCCACTGGTCTATGTGCCTGTTGTTGTACCAATACCAGGCTGTTTTGACTACTGTGGCTGTATAATAGGTTCTGAAATCAGGTAGAGTGAGGCCTCCCACTTTCTTCTTCTTTTTCAGTAATGCTTTGCTTATCCGAGGCTTCTTTCCCTTCCATATGAAGTTGGTGATTTGTTTCTCTATCACCTTAAAAAATGACATTGGAATTTGGATCGGAAGTGAATTGTATGTATAGATGGCTTTTGGTAGAATAGACATTTTTACTATGTTAAGTCTTCCTATCCTACATAAGGAAGGTTTTGAAAGGATTGAAAAAAAAAAAAAATTCCAATCACCTGTAATCCTATCATTGTTATTGTTATAAATTGTTATAAATATTTTGGAATAGCTTGGTGGCATAGTGGTTAAGTGCTACGGCTGCTAACCAAGAGGTTGGCAGTTCAAATCCGCCAGGCGCTCCTTGGAAACTCTATGGGGCAGTTCTACTCTGTCCCATAGGGTCGCTATGAGTCAGAATCGACTCGACAGCAGAGAGTTTTTTTTTTTTAACCTGATCATCTTTTTTCCTCTGCTTTTTATATACAGGTTTGGAATCATTTGTTTATATGTGCATAGCATATATTCATGTATTTATGTATTATAAAACTTATACATATATATTAATATATAAACATGGCCTATATTTATATATTTTTGTATATGTTGATTATAATATATGTATATAGGTGTATTTTTTTTATTCCAAATCTGCTTTATTTGCAGGAACATTTTTCCAGAAATATTCTCTGAGAGCCTGGTTTTTAGTACTCGTATAACATTTGTACTACATAGTTATGCCATGATTTATTCATTCCTGTATTCCTGAACATTAAGGCTGCAAAAAACAGTCTTCAACCACTTTCAGGGCATATATCCAATTGTTACCTTGAGAACAAACTATTGTGAATTTCCTGTTGACTGTCTACTATGTGGAAACCCTGGTGGCGTAATGGTTAAGAGCTACGGCTGCTAACCAAAAGAGTAGCAGTTCAAATCCACCAGGCACTCCTTGGAAACCGTATGGGGCAGTTCTACTCTGTCCTACGGGGTTGCTATGAGTCAGAATCAACTTGACAGCAATGTTTTTTTTTTTTTTTTCTTTTTTGGCCTACTATGTGGGCTGTGTTTTGTACAGAGAAGAGTGGTAGCTCCCTTAAGAAGCTGTGTTCTCACTGCTGCCTCGTTTCCCTCTGGCATATTAGGGAAGGGCTGTTTTCTAGTCTTCTAACTTAATACAGCACTGTTACGAGCTAAAAACAGGCATCTAACCTTGGCATTGAAAGAATCTCTACTAACTTGAAAAATTATCTTCGAAATGATTGGGTCCTCTTCCTCCTCCGAAACAGGGAGCCCAATGCCTAGGAAATGATGACAAGGGCTCTTTGAGGTAGAGTGGAGAAATACTGGGGAACCTTGGCATATGAGCACTGTCTTTTCAGATATAAAAAGTTGAAATTATCTACTCAGGCTAGGAGAAACGAGCCTGGATTTGGAGGCTTGAGGCCCAGGAAGGACTGAGATGGCCTCTGGGAGGAATGGGATCAAGAGTGATTGAGGAAGCCGTGGATTGATGAGCCCACTAGAAGGAAGCCCACTAGGATTTGGGTCGTCCAAGTTGACATGGTGCTTATTCACTGAAGTCTTGTAGTTTGCCTGGAAAGTAAGGCAGAAATGAAATAACTGAGTCACAGCTTGGGGTAGTATAGAATTCAGTTACAAACTCAGTGGGCCAAAGAGTATTCTAGCTGTCCCCACCCTTTACCAATCTGCTTTTCAGATCATTTGACAGAGCCTCATAAACACTTACTTCTGTTCTTACTACCTTACGCATTCTGATGTGCAAACATGTTTAGCCTATGTCTGAACAGAACAGAGCTTGTGCCTGGTACGTAGTGGGCATTCAGTAGATGTTTGTTGAATGAAAGAAGCAGGCACTATCACAGCTTTCCCTTCTGGTGATCTGCTTTATGATACAATTTCCAGGAATGCATTGTGTCTAAAATTGGGGACCATATGCACAGGAAATCCTTTCTTATGTCAATGTGAAATCCCTCCAAAGTAAACCCCTCTTCGTAGTTTTTTTTTCTTATACAGAAAACTATAAACCTTATACTATTTGTACTAGGGAAGCTTTTGTGGGGCAGGGCAAAGTCCTGCACAAAGTTTTGAGTGTGGACTAGATGACATCTCTTTTTCTTGCAAGGTCTTACTTAGACATTTGATGATTCAGTTACTTCCTTCCAAGAGTCCTGTTAAGAATTCCAACCAATCTGTGAGACAGAGAGGAAAAATGCAGGCTAATGATTAGGATAATGTGACCAAGAGGTGTGAAATTTTCCAGTCTTTCTGGAAGACATGGGTGAGAATATCTACAGGCTCAGTAAACAAGTTTACTTCCCTGAAGCTGGGCCTTTGTTCTTTGAGGAGTCGTTTCCAATGTCATCCAGGCTTGGAGAGTTCAGATGGCCACGGTGTAAATCTTTGTTTTAAAGAGGGTTTGCCCAGGGATATAAAATTAAATGGGATTTGGATGGAAACTTGGCATCCCAGTTTGGAAACATTTTTTATTGGGTACAGATGGGGGGTGGGGGGAGGAAAAAAACAAACACCATTTTTCTGTTGTAAATGTTAAGAAAAAAAAGCACAAGTAGAAGAAATTAGAATGTTTTTGTTGTGCTGGGGCTTTTTGCATTCCCATAACTCCAAAATACTTTGGGATGTTTATGACACGCTATAACTGCTTTGGTGTAGAAAGACAAAGCATTAATGAAGTTAAATGAGTTCAGGGAATACTAAAAGACGTAGAATTATAATAGTTCGTAGAGATTCTGATTTTTTTTTTAGCATTTTTTTATCAGTCCTTTAAAAGATTATTAATAATCATTTTAAATCTAGCATTCTGAAATTATTTCAACTTGCCAATTCAGTTATTTATTGATCATGAACTTTTATATTCCGGCCTTAGTGTATCTACCCAACCTCTGTGACTTTTTTTGTTGTTGTCACTGTTGCTCATTTTTAAACCTATTAGGTTTTAAGCATATTCTACTACCAAAGTCACTAATTTTAAGGAGAAAAATAGGTCAGAGGTCATGATTTGACGCACAGTAATCCATTTATTTGTATCGCGCTTTGAATGTGTTTTTAAGTGGAAAGAGAACCAGAGTAACAACCAGGACGTTTATATTATTAACTCTGGCTCTTACCATGGATGGTCTGTCTGATTTTGAGCAGGTGAGTTATGCTTGGTGGCCCCAGTGTTGTCCTTTGAAAGGTGAATTCACTCATCAAGGTGATGTGAGGCTTAACAAGATGACTGACAGAAGGAGTAACATGAAAATGCTGGTCTAGACTGTCTGGAGCTGCACTCTCCAATATGGTAGCCACTAGTCACGTGTGGCTTATTTTAATTAATTAAGATTAATTATTAAAAATTCAGCTCCTCAGTCACACACACCAGCCGGGTTTCAAATGCTCAGTAGTCACATATGGCTACCATATTGGACAACACAGAAGGACATTCCGTCATCACAGGAAGTTCTGTTGGATAGTGCTGATCTAGAAGGCCCCTTGCAAAATTCTGGGAAATGCTGTTTGAGTTTGGACGGTACCTCTTTGGATTGCTTTATGAGCTACTGAAATTAGCACAATTCTTGAAGAACTCTGTCTCTCCTTAAACCATACATGAGATCATGAAACCGGCTTGTGTGAGGGACTAGTTATTTTGTGTTGAGTGGCATGTCAGCTGTATCACCACAGATGTGGAACGAGTGGCCATGCTTATTCTGAATTCCGTCAGAATCGTTTTTAAGTACCATATGTCCAGTGTCGTCTTTGGCATGTTTCTCCAGCTTCGTCTGAGTTTCAAAATGAAACCTCACAGTCTCTTTCATAAATTTAGCCATCAAAGGCCGAAGTGATGATGACATACGAAGCTTTAGAAGCCTGAAGTGGGGTGGGATAGTGGTGCTGAGAATGAAGAGTGAGGGGACATGTGAGAACCATGCTGCTATTATGGATAGGCGAAAATTCATCTTCAGTGACCAGCAGCAGGTGCGTAGTAGTCAGAAAATAGTTACTCCTTCTGCGTATGGTTTCCTACCCCACACATTCTGTGTGTATGTCTGCTTTCAAAAGTTCTTTATGAGCTCTAAGATCATATACCAAAGTTAGTATTTATCTTGGTCATCTAGTGCTGCTATAACAGAAATACCACAAGTGGACAGCTTTAACAAAGAGAAATTTATTCTCTCACAGTCTAGTAGGTTACAAGTCCAAATTCAGGGCGCCGGCTCCAGGAGAAGGCTTTCTCTCTCTGTGAGCTCTGGAGGAAGGTCCTTGTGATGCATCAGTCTCGCCTTGGTCTCAGAGCATCTCAGGCAGGAACCTCAGGTCCAAAGGATGTGCTCGGCTCCTGGCACTGCCTTCTTGGTGATATGAGGTTCCCAACTCTCTGCTTGCTTCTCTTTTTATCTCTTGAGAGCTAAAAGGTGGTGTAGGCCACACCCCAGGGAAACTCCCTTTACATTGGATCAGGAATGTGACCTTGGTAAGGGTGTTACATCCCCCCCCAATCTTCTTAACATAAAATTACAATCACAAAATGGAGGACAACCACACAATACTGGGAATCTTGGCCCAGCCAAATTGGTACACACATTTTGGGGAGGACATAATTCAATCCATGACAATATTGGTTATTAATATCATTAATGGTTTTTATTTAACAACATTATAATGAAATCATGGCATGGTGACCATCTCTGCTGTCTTTAGGAAAGAATCTGAGGTTCTGTACAGGAGCAGTGGCCCCTGCCTTCCCCCAGGTGTGTGTGTGTGTGTAAGCACACGTGTGCGTATGCAGGCACACTCGTACTTATGCTCACTTGTACATGAGGATACCATTTTTCTTTATGCATGGCAGTATCACCTGGTTGTCTACAGCATGAACTCTAATATTAATTGCCTGTGTTCAAATCGTGTGTCTACCATGAACTAGCTGGGTGGTCTTGGCAAAGTTACTTATGTTCTGTGTGTTTCAAACATAGTAAATGGGAATAGTAGTAGGTCCCAGCACAATCAGATCAGTATGAGGACTGAATGAGAATGTGTGTGCATATTTGTAAATATGTAAATATAATCTACTTATCTGCATGCGTGCGCACATACAAAGGTACTTAGAATACTTCCTGGCACATTATCTCCCACCGCTGCCAGATGCCATCAGATCAGTTCCGACTCATGGCGACCTCACACGTGTCAGAATATAGCTGTGCTTCGTAGGGTTTTCAGTGGCTGATTTTCCAGAGGTAGGTTGCCAGGACTTTCTTCCAAAGCACCTGTGGGTGCACTTGCACCACCAACCTTTCTGTCAGCATCCGAGCTCATTAACTGTTTGTACCACCCACAAACCCTGGCACTTTACAAGTGCTATTTAAGTATTAGCTAAAAATTGACTGTTATAATTAGGCCACTGATGTGTTCATTACTCTGTTGCTATCAAGTCGATTCCAGCTCAGAGCAACCCTGGAGGACGGAGCAGAACTGCCCCATAGGGTTTCCAAGGAGTGACTTTTGGTTAACAGCTGAGTTCTTAACTTCTACACCACCAGGGCTCCAATATATTCATTAGTGGACATAAAGCATAGTTGTGGTTATTTGCTATCCCCCTTACCTCAACAGGGGAGGAGCACCTGTGAAAAAGACTTGCAACAGAGGCAGTCAGCTAAGGTCCACGTGAATCCAGTCCGGACAGGTAGGTTTTCTAGTTGTCTGTTGTATCTTCTGGAGCCCTGGTGGTACAGCGGTTAAGAGCTTGGCTGCTAACCAAAAGGTCAACAGTTCAAATCCACTTCCCTGGAAACCCTATGGGGCAATTCTGCTCTGTCCTGTAGGGTTGCTATGAGTCAGAATTGATTTGACAGCAACGGGTTTGTTTTTTGTTGTCCTTGTTGCTTTTGATTGCATTTTCTGGAGCAGAGACACATGGACCCTATTGGTCTTTCTCTCCTAGAGCCCTGTGGCCTGCCAAATTTGAGAACATAGGAGAGTGTCTTTGTTAGGTTCACACCTCAGACACACGTGTCCTGTGTCTGGAGAAAGTGGGCCACTTGGGTTAAACTCTTCCCTTGTAAGATGTTCACTAACCCCTGAGTGGACTAGATACTCTCTGCAGATCCAGTGTGGCTCCAGTGCCCTGAGACCTTCACACTTCCCTCCTTCAAACTCCTGCTGCTAGGACAGCTTTCTCCTCCACCACATTCCAACCACTCCCGCTGACTGCCCACGTGTGTGTGTACACACACACACGTACATCCACACACACACTCCAACTCCTTGTGTTTCTTTTTTGCCAGATGCTTAAGACTTAAGAGCCTTGGAAATCTCTGCTTCTACCTTGACTGGGGCTCAGGGATGTCTTACTCCCATGCTATCGATGTTGACAGAAGTGGGTCACGTTTTCCCTCCACGTGCCGCCGAACTCTGAGCAGAGTGTACAAGATGTTTTCTGGTTACCAAGGATACCCAGTGACATAATCATACCTAGCCTTTCTTTCCTCTCTCCACCCGCTCAGCCTCTTCCCTTACCCTCTCCTCTCTTGGGTCTTTATGCGCCGCTCAACGTGGAGTACAGCTCAATCCCCATAGCCCATCACTGAGTTCAGCTCAGAGGACAGACTGGAGGGAACAGCCTATCTGCAAACACTTATAGACTCTCTTTTACAGTGAACAGGTTACCTCTTCAGAGAGAGCAGCTCACACCTTCTCATGCACTGAGGTATTTACCATTTGCGAATGAATCTAATTTGTGCTTGGTTGGGGAGAAGAAGGGGGAGCAAGAAAATACTCTCATTTTTACAGGTTTGCATAATGGGTCATCATCCTGCAACCCTTAGTGTGGATTCTTGCCCCGTTGGCTCTCATCAGTAATTCCTTCCACGACGCATCTGGAAGCTTCTGCCCCACTGGTGTTACATGGGCAGCCATCTTAGTATAGCTATTTCAATGGGCAGAAAACTGGATACAAAGACGTGTGACTTAATGAGCAATGTGGAACAGTATTCTCAGTGGAGTAATATCTAGACATCTTAGCCTGGCGTTCTAGGCCCTCCATGATCTGAGGTCAAACTCTCTTTTCTCTAAGTCTTTTCACGACCCTCTCACCTTAGCAGATTTGCCCATCGTTACATCTTTGGTCAAACCGTTGTCTGTCTAGCAATCCCCTCCCCACTACCGCACTAGCATATGTCCTGTCCTTTAAGGCCCAACACAAGGACCTCTTCCTCTGAAAAATCGTCCCCTAATTGTCCTGACTAAAAGTAATGATCCTCTCCTCTGAACCCCACTCTCTGGTCTTCTTATGACATCCCCAATCGCTTTCTCTCTTGTGTTATATCTTATTTAGTTGACTGTGTCTTATCTCTACTACTAGGAAGTAAACTTGATGACAACAGTAGGGTCTAATCTCCTCTGTGCCCTACCCAGTAAGGCTTTGGGCAGTTCCTCATACACTGTAGATGTTCAAAGAATGTTTATTGAATACGTGAATGAATAAATAGGGGGAACCATAAGTAGAAGTCAGATGGAAGCCATTCCCATGACTAGGGCTACTGACAAGAGATTGATTATATAGGAGATCTGAGGAATGTTAATATCAATAGGATGTGATTTTAGAGCTGACAAGAACTTCAGAACAGACTTGCCACTACCAACGACCAAGACCATACTCATTTTCAAATGAGGAAACTAAGATTCAGACTTGACAATTCCAGATCTCATGATGGATGAATAATAGAGCCAGGACTTACAACTCAAATCTGGCATCCAACTCAGCATATTCTTTTGAAATAAGGCTAAAGAATAGTGAGATACACATAATATTGCCCTGACACATGATTCTGGAAAGACATCACCCCGCATATTTATTTCCTTGCTGCTATAAAGCCAACCAAAAGCATAGCAACTTAAGAGGGAAGCATGGGTATTGCCATCACATGGTGGTTTTGCACAGCAGAATCAGAAATCTGGGTAGGCAGATAAGACAAGTCTCAGTCAGTGTCTTACTTGGTGAAAGGCTTATTGACTGAAGTCCAGACTTTCAAGTCATTGATAGCACAAAAGGAAGTAGGAGTTGGATCTGGCTGACATTCCTACAATAGGGAAGAGAGTGAAGGGAGGAAAATATTGAGAGTCCTGCACTCCAGCAGTAGGAGAAGAGGGCAGGAACCAAATGGTAGGGCGGGAGAAAGATTCCTTTCTCAAACTATGTAGCACAGAGCATTACGTGAGTGAGTTCAGAGCTTTTCATGTGTCCTGAGCTGTGTGCATGCTGGAATGTGGACTGTAAATCTCTTCTCATTATCCTTCTCTTCACTGACCCACAACCAACCCCTGTTTCTCCCATCTGCCACCCAACCATCTGCTCTTTAGACTTTCCTAATCTACATAACTTTTTCCGTACTCCCACCTTCTTCTCTGTCTACCTTTTCATGGTGTATCCCAGCCCTCTCCTAAATATTTCCATCTGACCACCTTTTTCCCTAACTATGAGACCTCATAGTAGGTGAAGTGATCTCTCTTTTTTGAGGTCATTTATCTGCTCAACAAATATTATCAAGCACATACTATGTGCCAGGCCCAGTTCTCTTGGTTGAGGATACAGCAGTGAACAAAACAGACAGAAATCCCTCCCTTCATGGGCTGATATTCTGTTGGGGAGACAAAAAAAAAATAATTGGTAGGTTATATAGATTATTAAGGAGACCTGTTGGCACAGTGCTTAAAGTGCTTGGCTACTGACCAAAAGGTTGGCAGTTCGAACCACCTAGCTGCTCCATGGGATAAAGATGTGGCAGTCTGCTTCCATAAAGATTACAGCCTTGGAAACCCTATGGGACAGTTCTACTCTGTCATATAGGGTAGCTTATGAGTCGGGAATCGATTCAACAGCAGTGGGTTTGTTTTTTGTTCTTTACAGACTGTTAACCCATTGAAACTCATTGCCAACAAGTCGATTCCGACTCATACCGACCCTACAGGACAGAATAGAACCACCCCACAGGGTTTCCAAGGAACAGCTAGCTAGTGGATTTGAACTGCCAACCTTTTGATTAGCAGCCGAGCTCTTAACGACTGCGCCACCAGGGTTCCCATAGACTCTATGAGGAGCTAATAAATGCCAGGAGAGAAATGAGCAGGGAGTGCCGGGGGAGAAGGCCCTAAGTATCTCAGCTCCAGAGTCAGCCAGGGTTGGACTCCTAGCTCCATCCTTACTAGTCATGAGACATGGAACAGGTTAATAGACCTCACTGGTTCTCAGTCTTCTTCTTGGTAATAGAAATGTGTACTTCCTTGGGTACCGTAGGGATTAAATGATATGGTAAGTGTAAAATGCTCCATGCAGGGCCTGGTCCCCTATAAACACTTAACTGATACTAGCTTGTATTATTATAGAATTTTATTCCGCTAGTTTGGGAGACATTTTCTCAAAATGCCTCTGTTTACTATGTCTATGTCTCTTTCTCCTGCTAGACTGTGAACAGTTTGAAGGCAAGGACTGCATCTTGTTTATTTCTGTTTCCTCCATAGTGCCCAGAACATAAAAGAGTCTATGTTTGCTTATTGAATTAGAGACAAATGGGATACCCCTTTCCTAGGTACAATAATTTTATATTAGCACCAGTTTTTAGAGCTCTTTTCTAATTCCCATCACTCTGGTATCCCATCCAAACAGGAGCTGCCTTCTCACCTCTTCTATCTTCTAATCATTCCTTTCAACCTCTTACAGAATACCATACTTACAGTACTTACTTCACTGACTCACACCTATCTGTCCCTTCGAAGAAGAGTCTCAGAGATCATTTTACTGCAGATCCAGCCAGTTTCTATAGCCTCTTTCCACCTTCACGCATCTTGATCATTTCTGACTAGTGGGACCCACCTATTCCCCTGCTGACATCTATACACATGGCTCGTCCTCCTTACAGTTTCTTATCTGATCCTTCATAGTATGTTATTTATTCTGAGAGCAACTCTGTGAGGTACAAGCTACAGGAATTATCAGCTGCCCTTTTCGAGTAAGGAACGGAAGCTCAGGGAGACGAAATGAAAAATCCAAGTTGATACAGCTAAAAATGGCAGAGGCGACATCTGAATTCGTATTATCTGAAGCAATATACTGGGTTCCAGAAAGCTTGTTCTAGGTAGTTAGACACCCTGGGTTCTCACCCCAGCTTCCTATTAACTTGCCCATGACTCTACAAAGTACTTTAAAGCCTCAGTTTTCATATCTGTAAAATAAAAAGAGTTCTTGCCCTCCCCAACTCACAGGAACATTTTGAAGACTAAAAAACATGTTAAGAAATTTTAGAAAGGATATATTGTCATGTTTAAATGTGAGCCTAAGCTCTGTGACTGGTGACATCCATAATTTCCGCCCTGGAATAAAACATGGGAGGGGGGATTTAGGTTATGGTAAAGAATTTAGGATTCCTGAAAGCATTTTTAATAATCGAAACTTACAGGCTGAAAAAGTTAAGGGTATGCATAACCCTTGACGTCTAGATACTATTTTTTAAAAAGTTCTCCCCCTAACAGTCAAACATGCTTCAGACAGAAGAAGGTTATTCTTCTGGGCAACTTCTAACGTGCTGAGGCCCTGATTTTTCATGTACCTATAAAATTCAGTGATATTAATGACATGTTGATTCACCAGATGATAGTAAGAAGTTCAGCATTCCAGTTCAAGTTCATTGCTTACTCCAAACCAAATCAAACCCATTGCCATTGAGTCAACTCTGACTCAGAACTGCCCCCTAGGGTTTCCAAGGAGCAGCTGGTGGATTTGAACTGCCGACCTTTTGGTTAGCAGCCTGAGCTCTTAACCACTGCACCACCAGGGCTCCGGGTATTCTACAGACATTTGTAAAATTAAATTGAGTTAATGTTTGCAATAAGGATCTTTGGCCTGAATTGCAAAAGTCATCTTTGTGCGGATGTTGAGGCTTCTCTATCATCGTTCTGTTACGCTTCCCAGAAGGCACAAGGGTCTACCAGGAGATGGTGCCAGGCAGGAGCTCTGTAGTTTAATGCATTCTGGTCCAAACCATCAAAGTTGGCAAGGATGGGGAAGAGGGAGATAAGTGATACATCACTACAGACATGACAACATCAAGATAGCTATGAAACCAGCAATAGTTCAAAGACAGAGAGGATCATGTTCATATCTAGACTTCTATCTAGAGGGCAGAAAGGGATTAGAGCTCAAGGGTTCAGACCCAACATTTAGGAGAGGGGAAAATTCCCTGGTAGTAGTTGTTCCAACAGCTGCTAGAAGTTCCTGATCCCTTTAGGCCTAAGAAGCCAGTCCCACTCTGCCTATATTTAAAGGGTCATTTTTATCTCTGGCTAAACACATTCCCTCACTGTACCATCTCACCAGGATATGCTTTCCAAGCAAGGATGCTAGAGAGCTCTGTGGACCCAGCCTCCCAGCCTCCTGCTTCCCAGTACTAGATAGTCACCGCACAGAAGGATCTCTCAGCACTGATGGGGTTTTTCCTTAATTTTAGAGTTAGACCATTTTGGAGTTCTGCAGGAGTGCGATGTGGCTTGCCCAAGATCACAGAGTGAGTACACGGGAGAACTGGATGAGAGCCCAGATTTTTTACTCCCAGTGCAGTGTTCACTCCCTGATAAAGCGGTGCCTCCTTTTATTGTGCTAATGGATCAAGCTCCTCATACTTTTAATACACATCGTAAAGATAAGGGTACTGCAGTCCATATGAGCTTATGAGCTAAGCTTTTCACTCTCAGGCTGTGCATTACTCCTTCCTCTCAGAACAATAAAGGAAAAGTCTTGTAAACATGGTGCTAAATATGGATTTGTGTGTCCTGGATCTTTTTTTTTTTTCATTGTGGTAAAATACATATAACAATAGAATTGCCCACTTTAGCCATTTTAAAGGGTAAAATTCAGTGATGTTAATTGACATTCACCATCATCACTCCTAGCTTCAAAAGTTTTCATCAACCCAAACAGAAACTCAATAACCCTTAGTAATAACTCCTCATTCCCTCCTCCCCCAAGCCGCTGGTAACCACTAATAAACTTTTATCTCTGTGCATTTGCTATTTTTGATATTTCATGTAAGAGGGATTGTCTTAGTTATCTAGTGCTGCTATAACAAAAATACCACAACTGGATGGCTTTTACAGAAATTTATTCTCTCACAGTTTAAAAAAAAAAAAAAATTTTTTTTTTTTTTTTTGGTCTGAGGAGGCTAGAAATCCAAATTCAGGGTGCCAGCTCCAGCGGAAGGCTTTCTCTTTTTGTCGATTCTGGCGGAAGGTCCTTGTCATCAATCTTCCCCTGGTCTAGGAGCTTTTCAGCACAGGGACCCCAGGTCCAAAGAACGTGTTCTATTCCCGACACTTCTTTCGTGGTAGTATGTGGTCCCTTTTTTCTGCTTGCTTCTCTCTTGTAAGATAAAAGGTGATGCAGGCCACACCCCAGAGAAACTCCCCTTACATTGAATCAGGGCTGTGACCTAAGTAAGGGTGTTGCATCCCACTCTAATCCTCTTTAACACAACCTATTCTTGCCTCATTAACCACAGGCAGACATTAGGATTTATAACACAGGAAAATTACATCAGATCGCAAAATGGAGGACAGCCACATAATATGGGGAATCATGGCCTGGCCAAGTTGGACACATTTTTGGAGGACACAGTTCAGTCCACAATAGGGATCATACAATATTTATCCTTTTGTGTCTGTCTTATTTCATTTAGAATACGTTTTCAAAATTCATCCATATTAACGCGCATATCAGAACTTCATTTTTCTTTATGGCTTTTTTTCATGTAACAATTTAACAATCTGGTAATAGACACCTGGGTTGTTTCTACCTTTTGTCTATTGTGAGTAATGCTGCTGTGAACATTGGTGAACAAGTATTTGTTTGAGTACCTGCTTTAGAATCATTTGGGTATATACCTAGGAGTGGAATTGCTGGGTCATATGATCATTCTGTGTTTAACTTTCAGAAACCACTAGACTGTTTTCTGCAGTGGTTGCACCACTTTACATTCCCACCAGCAATGGATGAAGGTTCAGTTTCTCCAGATCCTTATTAACGCTTGTTGTTTTTCATTTTTCTGATAATTGGCATCCTAGTGGGTGTGAAATAGTATCCTAGGTTTTCATGAGAATTCAACGGATGGAAATGTATGTTATTTATTCTGAGAAATTAGAAGGGCAAGTTGGCAAGGACCTTAGATTTTCTGTAGGTACTTGTAGAAAGACTCGGGTAACCCCAATGATTCTCACCTCCTAGTGTTTACACCTTTGTGTAGTCACCTACACTTGTGTGTAGGTGGAACCTGTGACTTGCTTCTAACCAATAGAAGATGGCAAAAGTGATGGGATATCATACTGCAGTTGTATCAGACTCTATCTTAGCAAACTGAACTGAGAGACTCTACTTGCTTGAGGAAGTACGTTGCCGTGTTGGAGAAGCCTATGTGGCAAAGAACTGTGGGCAGCCACCACGAACTACAAGCTGCTTCTAGGACCTAAGGGCAGCCTCCGGCTAACAGCCAGCAAAAAGCCAGGGCCTTCAGTCATACAGCCACAAGGAAATGAATTCTGCCAACAGTCTGAATGAGCCCCAGTCAAGCCTCCAGGTGCAAATGCATCTCAGCCAACACCTTTGCTGTAGCCTTGTGACCCCCTGAAAAGAGGACCCAGATAAGCCATTGCCTGGACCCTCAGAAACTATCAGATAAAAAGTGTGTGTTGCTTTAAGCCACAAAATTTTTATGCAGCCATTGAAAGCTAATACAGTACTCTACTGTTTTCTAAATAGATACTATGTAGAAAATCCTTCCACCCAATAAATGTGCTTCCAAGTAGGTGGTTATCAACGTTCTGCTTAAACACCTTCAGTAGCAGGGAGCTCACCATTTCACAGGGCAGCCCATTTCAGAGTTAACAGGTTTAGCTGTTGTCAAGCTCAGGTCTTCTGAGGGCAATACACTCTGCAGAGGTGGCCTGGGATACGCCATGAATTTCCAGATAGCCTGTTAAGCAGGTCCTAGTTCTCTTGGCCTTGACTATTGCAAAGGGACTTTCTTTCTAAAAGTCATGAATCCCCCTGCTTCACAAGAGAAGGATTGGAGGGGAATGCACGTGACAGGTTGATAACCCTGGATCTCTTGTTCCCAGTTTTACTGCTTGCCAGCAGTGCAGAGTTTCACGCAGCTTAATAAGCTGATAGGTGCTGTTCTGCCTACTTGCTCCACGGACTTGTGGCCATCAAGTGAGATAACGTCTATGAAAGCGTTTGTTGGCTGTAAATTAAGAACGATTGCAAACAATGGTGATTGTTAAAATAATAGTCATTTGTCAGTAAATATTTGTCAAAGGTGGTCCACACTCATGGATCAGACTCTCCAGGGAAGCTGCCAATGCGAAGATGAGGAGGCCAGCCCCAATTTGGAATTGCATCACTGACTGGATTCCATAGCAGTGCATTTCAGATTTTACTTAAGGAATTTGATTTTTTTGTTTTGTTTTGTTGTTTGGAAGGAACAAGAAGCCCCTGGAGCCAGTTATACTATCATCAAACTTCGTTGGTAATTAGGCTGAAAAGCAAACCTGTGGCAAGAGGCGGAGATGGAACTTGAATTCCTTTTCACAGGTGGAAGGTTGGATCCTAGAGGCAGTGTATACAGCTTGGTTATTTTTATGCTTCTTCTTGTAAGAAGGTTCAAGAGAATCGGAGTGAAGCAATTAGCGTCTCTCTGTCTACAGGCAAAACTGGTTTGAACATGTTTTCTCTGTTCTTGAAGAGCTGCTGGGAACTTGGCAGTTTATCTGATGCAAGATTTAACTAAGCAAAATGTCTTCACCTACAAATCCAGCCACTATACATTCTCTGCCAGCCCCAAATTCGCTTATTTAGAGTCTTCCCTACAACCGTGAGCCACCAAAAAGTAAATCCCCAAGAGTGCAGGAAATTATGAGGATATTTAATCTGCTCTTTCAAGGATCTCTCGGCAAGCGCTGTTCTTTTAGTATAGACTGTTGATGTGTTTTGCTTCGTCTCACTTGGAAGACAGAAGCATGTTTTTGTATGTGTATTTTGCAAGGAAGATTTCCTATATCTGTTTATATGACACTGTTCACATTTTGGTGAAAAATAGCTTCTATTTTATTGTGGATTTCTTTTGCCTGTTTCAGGAAGAACAAGACAATGTTTCCACGATTAATAACAAAATCTTCCACAAACTTTTTTTTTTTAATTAGATTAAAAAGTCTACAGTAAGCCAACCTTATATGTTCTTTAATGTGCGGTCCCACAAATGGGTTTCCTACCTTTGGTCTGAGTGTTTGCCTTTCTCTGTACACACCCTGTGTTCTTGTCAGCAGGGTGACAGGTGTCACAGTATAAAGTGGCAGGAACATCAGAAATGTGCTATCAGGGCTGCAATTTTTATCTTCATCCTTCATCAGACCTCTTCTCCATGATTTCAATTTTTTTCATTTTGGTTTGGTTTGGTTTGGTTGGTTGGTTTTTGGTTTTTTGTTTACTTGTTTGCTTTGATTGTTTTTTGTGGGGACGGGAGAAGGGGTGGGAGCAAAGTGCTTTCCAGTCTCAGCCTGCTGTCCAGTGCTAATTTGAATGCTAATGTTAAATACTGTATTCCTTGGAGTTCCACTGGCTGGTTATCTCAGCGGCTCAGACATGGTGCTACCAGCCTTCCCCACTAGGGGAAGTTACCTGCTTTCTCATCTTTGGTCTCAGAGATCTTTTCTCCAACCGACCTTATAATGCTTACCACTGAAAATTTTAATTTATCAGTTCAATTCCTGTGTTTTTCCTGCTAGGCGGTGAGCTTTTGCAATGCAGAGAATCTGATGTTCCATATTGTTTATTTCCTAAATGAATGAATATTCACAGGTTCAGATTTTCCCATAGACCAGTTAATACAATGCTAGATCTTGCCATAGCATGTGAGACACCAAGTGAGAGGATTTGTGTGATCAATGAAAATCCGTGTATGTGTGTGTGTGTGGGCAGCTCCCAAAATCCATATGGAGTGCATCCCAATAGGTCAGAAATGAATGCATACTACAGCTCATAGAGTTCGACAGAATGCATATCAGCTTTCCTGTTTTACAGAGGTGACTTGAGGCCTGAGAGGGCAAATGTCTTGCTTAAAGTCCTGGGAAGAGTTTGTGGCAGAACTCCTACCTTGCTCAGTGTCTTTATCTTATTACCTGTTCTCATGTTGTCATAGACATGTATATATACTAATTTGTTGCATACTTAAGATAGTTGTGTTAGTTATCTTGTGTGCTATAACAGAAATACTGCAAGTGGATGGCTTTAACGAACAGAAATTTATTCTCTCACAGTTTAGGAAGCTAGAAGTCCAAATTCAGGGCACCAGCTGCAGGGGAAAGCTTTCTCTCTCTAACAGTTCTGGGAGAAGGCCCTTGTCATCAGTATTCCCCCGGACTAGGAGCTTCTCAGCATAGGGACCCTGGGTCCGAAGGACATGCTCCACCCCTGGCTCTTCCTTCTTGATGGTAATGAGGTCCCTCTCCTCTCTGCTTGTTTCTCTCTTTTATATTTCAAAAGAGGTTGACTTAAGATACAACCTAATCCTGTGGATTGTATCCTGCATCCTTAACATGAAGCCCACTGCCATCGAGTCGATTTGGAAACATAGTGACCCTATAGGACAGAGCAGAACTGCCCCATAGGGTTTCCGTGGAGCGACTGGTAGATTCGAACTTGTGACCTTTTGATTAGCAGCGGAGCTCAGCTCGTAACCACTGCACCACCACACCACCAGGGTTCCATCATTAACATAACTGCCTCTAATCCTGCCTCATTAACATAAAACAGAGGTTAGGATTTACAACACAGGATAATTACATGAGATCACAAAATAGAGGACAACCACACAATACTGAGAATCATGGCCTAGCTAAATTGACACACATTTTTGAGGGACACAATTGAATCCCTAGCACTAGTCCACAAAGAGGCAAATTTAATCTAGTGTTAGATAACAATTTTCAGGTGGTCCTGAGATTACTAGAGAATAAGCTACAAGGTAAGTGAGAAATAGGGCAAAAACGTGTTGGGACAGCCACAGAAATGGCATCCAGCAGCCTTCAGTGGTGGCAGCCAGAAAGGACACCACGTAGGGTGTGGAGGGTGCCACTGTGATTTGGGGGGATATGCCATTCCTACCTAAAGGAGGAGGGGAAACAGTTGCCATCAAGTCTGTCCTGACTCAGGGTGACCCCCTGTGTATCAGAGTACAATGGGGCTCCATAGGGTTTTCAATGGCTGGTTCCTTGGAAGTAGATGACCAGGCCTTTCTACCAAGTAATCTCTGGGTGGACTCAAACCACCAACGTTTTGCATGGTAACCAAGTGCTTAACCACTTATGAAACCTAAAGGAGAAAAGGAGAAGGCATCCATAAATAAGGTAGCCATTCATGAAGCAAGGGCAAGCCTTCTGCCCAGTCTTCACACGCAAAGACACAATAGTCTGTGTTGAAGGGAAACATTTATAATTGTCTCACATGTGTATCTTGGTTCCTGTGCACTCCTTTGCATTTTTGATGAGAAAACAAGGGCTTTTGTTATGTATCTTGTGAACACCTGTCTGCCAGGATTTAGAACAACTGCTTTGGGGCAGTTTTGCCTTTTATTTGAGATGAATTTCATATATTGCCTCTGTCCAGAACTGCAGGGTCATGTCAGGTTTTTTCAAAACTCCAGGAAATGTTTATTTTAATTTTCTTTAAAGAAGGGGATAATAAAGAAAAATGTATCAAAAGCTTCTACTGCCAAACTCCTGTTTTGATTTCTCTTTGTGTGAGTTTTGGCTTCCCCACATCTGGAGTTTTAAACCTTTTGATGTTGTCCCTTTAAGCATAAAATAAAGGATTATTCTCTTTAGTCTATAGGCTTGGAGGAGGGCAAACATGAAACATTCCTGTGTGTTTATATTTTTATAGCAATAATTGATGCTGGCCTTAGGCTGTCATATTTGCCCTTGCCTTGTACAAGAAGCATTTGGTGTTCACAGCTTTTCAGTTTTCTCAACTTTCCAATCCTGCATGGAGTTCCTTCTCATTGTTCCAGTGTGAGCAACTTGACGAAGGAGGCATCCATGGTCAGCGTCTCTCTGCTCTCTCCCTGTACGGCTTATAATTATGCTCTGCATACAGTAGATGCTCACGGCATGAGTGAACACATGGATGAGTCTTCCATTTTGATTCCATGAGCTGCTTGATGCCATTAGATGCACCACCTAGGTTAGCATAAGGCATTTATTTAATCAAAGCATTTATTTACTTTGTTTTAATAGTCAATAAATGGTTTATGTTACTTTTGATAAAACCCAAATGAAGCCAAATTAGAATATTTCCAATTATGGAGTTAATGAGTTCAGTATCTTCCCATAAAATGTCATTTGGGTCCATGACACTCAGTTCCTGGATTTCATAGCCATGCTTGGTTGCCAAACTTTGTATTCATGTGGCATAAAATACTGAACTGTCAGCGCTTCATAGGCTTTTAGAGATCTAACGAGGTTCTTAGAACCCTGGTGGCGTAGTGGTTAAGAGCTCGGCTACTAGCCAAAAGATCAGCAGTTGGAATCCACCAGCCACTCCTTGGAAACTCTATAAGGCAGTTCTACTCTGTCCTATATGGTTGCTATGAGTCAGAATCGACTCAACGGCAACAGAAATCTAAATTCTTATAATTTACAGATAAGGAAGCTGACATATTTGCCTATTTATCTGTAATGAACGAATTAAGGGACTGGACTATCCTTAGTCAAGGTATTATATGGATATTCTCAATTTTTTTCCCACAAAAATGTAACATTACTCTGCTTTATGACTGTGTCTAGACTGGTTCTAGGGATAGAGAAGAACTAAGAAGAAAACTGGGCGTCCTGCTTCATTTCTAGTATTGCCGTTATTACTGCCAAGCAAGACCTGTGTCCTTTATGTTCATAACTAAATTGGTGTTGCTTTTGGTCAGGGACAAGGAGAACAATAGTTATGCTCATAACTGTCTGAGAAATTCAATCTGTTCTACTGATCTTTTTTTATAAATAAGTAAATCTTAAAATCGCCCCTATTTCAAGTTTGGTAGAAAATGATTGAGTATGAAGCCCATCGTTTTGCTCTTTCTCAGCCCGCAACTGTGCTTTCCAGAATCTATTCAACCTTAAATTCTTTCTAGATATTGTTATTAGAGAAAAGAAACTTACCAAGGATGAGTTAGGAAGTATAAAGGGGCCACTGCCCAAGAGTCAAAGAAGAGAGGTAGAATGGTAATGAAATGAGGAGAGTGCTCTACTTGGCTTTGTAAGATTGGAGCAGGAGTCATGGTACTGTGTCCTTTGAGCTTCATGACTTTAAAAATAAAAAATAAATATATTTTTTATTATTATTTTTAGGTGAGTCCATAACCCTGAAAGTCTACAATCCTTATCTATTTCCCTGAGAATGTGAAACAGCTTTGGACCATAGATTGTTCCACAAATTCAAACTCATATTATTAACAATGCTATCTGCTCCTTGGAAACTCTATGGGCCAGTTCTACTCTGTCCTATAGGGTCGCTATGAGTCGGAATCGACTCGATGGCACTGGGTTTTTGTTTGTATCTCTAGTGATTCTGCTTCTAAGCCTTGGTTGATCAGGTAGCTTCAGATTAATAACCAACTTGAATAATGGCCAATATTTGTTTAGCATTTTATGGCTTACACAGTACTTTATTATTCTATTATTGCTAATATTATCTAATGTTCTATTATTATACTAAATGTTATATTTATTGCTTCATTATTCTAACTTGACTTCTGTTAGATGTACCGTGATCTTTATTATACAGATGAAAAAACAGAGACTCTAGGAGAATGAAGGACTATGTGATGTAGTTAGCTCCTAAATGATGGAGCTGGGAAATAAATACCACGTATTGAAACTCCTAAACTCCTAGACATTTGGCCTAATCAAGGTCATGTAGAAAGCCTTGTCTTATCCAGCCCCTCACCCCTCACTGTTTTCCCCTCCTTCCAAAACACTCTAGAAAGAACTTTGATCCTTGGAAATGTTCAACCTTAGGTTGGAAGCAGTTCTGTTTATAGGAGTTCTGTTCTGTTTATCCTCCAACTTGTTTAGTTCTCCCAGTCCACCAAAGGATATCCTCATTCTGCAGATGAGGAAGCTGGTGAAGTAACTTTCCTATAATCTGAAATTGTATGAGTCTGTGTCAGGCTCATTCTGAAATCCAGCCACCTTCTTTTCCATCTCCAGCCTGTTTCCGGCTCACTGTGTCCTCAGAGCAAGCTCAAGCTCCATGTGCTTTAAAGGTGGAGCCATCTGATGTGGCAGGAGTCCAGACCACTGGGGAAAATGGTGCTCTGTTTGGGACTTGCTTTTCTTCCTCTCAGGTTCCAGCAGAGGGGTGGCTGTGGGCTGTGCCAGCCATCAGTCTGTCCCTGACCATGTCAGAAGAAATAGGAGAGCACCAGGCCTGTGGTCAGAGATTCTGTAGGCCCTTTATTAAGACCAGCCTATTCATAAGATGTGTCCATGGGTCACAATCTATGTGAATTCCATCAGCTACGTGGAAGACACCTTAGAAAGTCTCTATAGTTTGTAACTTTCTGTCTTTAGTTTCCTTGGCTTACTCATAATGCCTTATGAAGGTGAATGACTGAGACGGGCTAGGTTTAAGTCATCTCTCAAGGCCATGGAGCTTAGAAAACCGAGTTCAAGTCCTGCCTCTTCCAGGGAAGTCAGCTGGCCTTTCTGAATCAATTTTCTCAACTACCCAGTTATGTGTTTGAATTGAATGATTTCAAATATACCATCCTCCTCTGAAATTGTTCTTTAATTTTCCTATGTAAAGAGTTGATTAAAAGAGCCACAGATTTCATCATGGAAGAAGATTAAGTTGTGAACAGGCTTTCTTTCAGGTGGCAAAGAAGTAGATTATACCCTCCCTGAAGATGTCCATCTTAAAAAAAAAAATGTTTGCACTGACAGAATTAAACCCTATCATAGATAGAACATTCATCTTTGTTAGATAATAGGCTATAAAATTAATTTCTTTCCTGTATCACTGGTTAATATGTTTCTGTTGTTGTCTTCTTACATTTTTCTCATTCCTAATTGAGGTATGATTTGCATACAATAAAATATTCAGATCTCAAATATTCGGTTTGATGATATTTGACAATTGTACATATCACCCCAGAAAGTTTCCTCTTGATTCTTTCCGGTCCACCCCACCACTACCCTCAGAAAAACCCATCGCCATCGAGTTGATTCTGACTCATAGCAATCCTGTAGGACAGACTAGAGCTGCCCCATAGAGTTTCCAAGGAGCACCTGGGTGGATTTGAACTGCCGACCTTTTGGTTAGCAGCCTTAGCACTTAACCACTACGCCACCAGGGTTTCCCACTACCCTCAGAGGCAACTACTTTCTGGTTTCTGTCACCATATGTTACTTCTGCCTGGTTTTTTAACTTAACTAAATGGAATCATACTATATTTTTTGGTATCTGGTTGCTTTCATTCTACATAAACCTTTTCTGAGATTCATCCTTGTTGTTGTATCAGTGGTTTGTTCCTTTTTTATTTTTGAGTATTAGTCCAGCATATGAATATTCCTCAATTGTCTCCAAATTTCTTGGCATCGACAAGTGGGTGCTTCCAACACTGCATCCGTTTGTTGAAACATCTCAGCTGGTGTTCCATCAGTTCTTGGAGCCTTGTTTTTCACCCTTCCATTCAGTGCAGCTTAGACGTCTTCCTTCGGTGCCATTGGTTCTTGATCATATGCTACCTCCTGAAATGGTTGAATGTCAGCCAGTTCTTTTTGATACAGTGACTCCGTGTGTTCCTTCCATCTGATTTTGATGCTTCCTGCATTGTTCAATGTTTAGCCCATAGAATCCATCAAAATTGCAACTCAAGGCTTGAATTTTTTCTTCAGTTCTTTCAGCTTGATAAATGCGGAGCACGTTCTTCCCTTTTGGTTTTCTAATTCTAGGTCTTTGCACATTTCATTTTAATACTTTACTTTGTCTACTTGAGCAACCCTTTGAAATTTTCTGTTTAGCTCCTTTACTTCATCATTTCTTCCATTCACTTTAGCTACTCTGTGTTCAAGGGCACATTTCAGAGTCTCTTCTGGCATCCATTTCAATCTTTTCTTTCTTTTCTGTCTTTTTTAATGGCATTTTGCTTTCATCATGTATGATGCCCTTGATGTTATCCCACAACATGTCTGGTCTTTGGTCGTTAATGTTCAATGCATAAAATCTATTCTTGAGATGATCTCCAAATACAGGTGGGATATACTCAAGGTAATATTTTGGTTCTCTTGGACTTGTTTTAATTTTCTTCACGTTCACCTTGAATTTACATAAGAGCAACTGATGCTCTGTTCCACAGTCGGCCCCTGGCCTTGTTCTGATGGATGATATTGAGCTTTTGCCTCGTTTCTCCTGCAGATGTAGTCAATTTGATTCCTGTGTTTTCCATTTGGTGAGGTCCACGTGTATAGTCACTGTTTATGTTGTTGAAAAAAAGTATTTGCAGTGAACTAAGTTATTGGTCTTGCAACATTTTATCATGTGATTTCCAGCATTGTTTCTGTCACCAAGGCCATATTTTCCAACTACCGATCTTTCTTCTTTGTTTCCAGCTTTTGCATTCCAGTCACCAGTAATTATCAGTGCATCTTGATGGCATGTTCGATCAATTTCAGACTGCAGAAGTTGGTAAAAATCTTCAGTTTCTTCATCTTTGGCATTAGTGGTTGGTGCATAAATTTGAATAACAGTCATATTAACTAATCTGCCTTGTGGGCGTACAGATATTATCCTATCACTGGCAACATTGTACTTTAGAATACATCTTGAAATGACCTTTTTGACAATGTGACACTATTCCTCTTCAGTTTGTCATTCCTGGCGTAGTAGACCATATGATTGTCTGATTTAAAGTGGCCAATACCAGTCTATTTCAGCTCACTAATGCCTAGTATATTGATCTTTATGTGTTCCATTTAATTTTTGATGACCTCCAATTTTCCTAGATTCATACTTCACACAATCCGTATTCTGATTATTAATGGATGCTTGCAGCTGTTTCTTCTCATTTTGAGTCATGCCACCTCAGCAAACGAAGGTCCCAAAAGCTTGACTCCATCCATGTCATTAAGGTCGACTCTACTTTGAGGAGGCTGCTGTCCCTCAGCTGTAGTTTGAGTGCCTTCCAACCTGAGGGCCTCATGTTCTGGCGCTGTATCAGCCAGTGTTCTACTGCTATTCATAATGTTTTCACTGGCCAGTTTTTTCAGAAGCAGACTGTTGGGTCCTTCTTCCTAGTCTTAGTCTGGGAGCTCTGGTGAAACCTGTCCACCATGGGTGACCGTGCCTGTATTTCAATACTGGTGGCATAGCTTCCAGCATCACAGCAACACCCAAGCCACCACAGTACAACAGACTGACAGATGCGTAATGGGTGCAATTACGTAGCCAGAAATGAAGACTCTTACGCAGTTAGTTACTTAGGAGCTGTCACTTCTGGCTACTTGTCATTATAACATCAAAATTAGTTCTTCTAATATTTACTGTAGCCCAAAGCTCTAAACTCTAACTTTGGGACTTCCAAAATGAAGTGTGAATTTCATTTTCACGCTCACAGGTCTGAGGTGTTCCACTATTGCCTTGTATCTTACCGAACTGTGAATGGATCCATAAAATCATATTTTAAAGTCCTGGTGCATATGGTTTTCTAGTAAAGGACCCAGGGAGAAAGAATAGAGATGTTTATTATGTGGCAACACTCTGTACTAATATACTCTATACATCAGAGAAGTGTGAGGGGGTGTGTATCCTGCTTCCATAGTCAAGCCTTAGCCAGCCCCAAGGTCAGACAGCCCCAGTATATGGAAATCATAGGGCATTCACCCCCCAGATACTGGAAGTGGGGGGAAAAGAAGCTTGAAGAATATAAAAATTGAATGGGCTTGAGGGAGAAATACTAAATTACAAAAAAAATCCACACGATAAAGTGAATTTTCACCTTCAAGGGAAGCATTATTTATACAGAATTTGGGGATAGGCCTCTCTTCTGGTTAGTGTTTGGATTATCTGTGATTTGTTCTCCTTGATTGAACATGAAGGAAGTAGGTCACATAGCCAACTTCTTTCATACGTCTCCTCTGGTGTATATGCCATGTACCCTTGACAAGGAGAACATTGGTAATGGAGACATATGATCTAGAACTCACAGCACTGGTGTGGGAATTGGGAGCTCCTAAGTCTTTTGTTTCTCCCAAAGACTGACTCTGTGACCTTGGGGCAAGTTCATGCACAAAAAGGGTGAAGGAGATCTTATCTGCAATGGGCTTAGAGGTCATTCGAGAAAGGTGCTACATAACTACAAAGCATTTATTATTGTTGCTTAGCTCAGATAAGAAGAACGGTTATAATTACTAACCAAATTTCCAGACTATTCCCTTCCAGGCTTCCAAACCCATTTTCTTGTATGAAGTCTAGTCTTTGCAAAACAAGATGAGGACTCACACTGTTAACTTCCACAAATGCAACTCTTTGCCCATGTGTTTTTTTAGTCACTCATTAGTCAATGAGTGGCGTGGTGGTTAAGACCTATGGCTGCTAACCAAAATCTCAGCAGTTCGAATCCCTCAGGCACTCCTTGGAAACCCTATGGGGCAGTTCTACTCTGTCCTATAGGGTCGCTATGAGTCAGAATCTACTCGATGGCAGTGAGTTTGATTTTTGATTTTAGTCAAGAAGCATTTATTGCATACCTATTGTTTGTTCCAGACACCATGCTAGAGGATACGAAAGATGGGAGTCTTGGTCCCATCTCAAGGAATTTTCAGTACAGCAGAAGAGACAAGCTTGTACCCTAAACCAGAACTCAGCGTAACAAATGCCATAAGAGTATACTTGAAAATGTTTTGTGGATAGAGAAAGAAGTAGCAACCAATTCTACTAGAGAGGGGAGAAGAGGGCACATATGATTGGGGTCTGGAGTTGCTTGGTCAAGGACGTAAGTAAGGGAAGGCATTCCCACCTGGGAGAGTAATATGAAGAGAAGCGCTAAGGGAGGAAAGGGTAGGATATGTTCAGAAAGCTGAAAGTAATCTGATTTGGCTAGAATCTAAGGGACATAAAAGGAACGAATGGCTGAGTGTCAAGCTGAGTCAAAGGGTGAAGGTTCTTCAGGCTATATATTTGTTGTTGTTGTGTGCCATTGAGTTGATTCTGACTCACAGCAACCCTAAAGGACAGGGTAGTACTGCCTCATAGGGTTTCCTAGGCCATAATCTTTATGGGAGCAAATCACCAGGTCTTTTCTCCTGTGGAGCCGCTGCTGGGTTAAAACTGCCAACCTTTCAGTTGGCAGCCAAGTGCTTAACCACTGTGCCACCAAGGCTCCAGCTACATACCTAATCAGCCCAAAACCTAGTAGCAGAAAACACTAATCATCTATTATCTCTCATGGTTTGATGAATCAGGAATTCAGGGGCATTTCAGCAGGGTGATTCTAGCTTGAGTTCTCTCATGAGGTCTTCAGGACTTGTAAGATCTCTCAAAGGCTTCCTTACCCATATGTCTGTCACCTGGGCTGGGAATGCTTGAACAGCTGGGGCTGCGACAATCTGGGCTTTTTAGGCATCTCCCCCTATCTACATGTAGTCTCTCCCACATAGCAGCTTCAAGGCAGCTCCACTTCTGACGTGACAACTCAGGGCTCCAAAGGTACATGTCTCGAGAGAGAACCATGTCACATTTTATGACTAGCATCAGGAGTCATGTAGCATCACATATCACATTCCATTGTTGGAGACAGTCACAAAGGTCTTCCCAGGACCTTCCTCTCGCTGAAGGACTATCAGTAGTATCACACTGTAAGAAGAACCTGAACAATGGGATATATACTGGTGTGGTCATCTTTGGAAATTACAGTTTGCCATAGCATATAAACAGATTAAAAAAGCAGGGTTCCTGTTATAATGAAGGTATGAGCAGTGTTGTGAAGATCAGAAAAGTAGAGAAATGATTAATAAAGGAAGTAACATTCACAAACCATGAGCCCTAAAAGTTGAGGCATTCAACTCATTAAGAAAGGTGTTCTAGGTAGAGGCAAACTGGATGCAAAGGCATGAAAATGCAAGGAGCATGAGTGTTAAATAGTTGGAGTTGGCAGAAATGAAGACTGGCAGGAGGGGGAGGGGTGGTGATGGGACGTGTGCATAGAAAGGGAAGCTAAGATAGTATCCTGAAGGGCCTCGAATTTCAAGATTGAAGGTTTGGCACTGGGGAGCCGTCACTGGCTTTGGAGTAGAATGATTCTCTTGAGTAATGTCTTCCTTCTACTTTCTTTCCTCCCTTTGATAGTAAACATATCATCTCCGTTAAAGTTTGCTTCCTAGCTTAATCTGAACACAGACTCCAAACCATCAAATCACTTTGGATTTTTTTTTGCCCGCACCACAAACAACTCTAGGATGGCATACATTTGAACAAACCAAAAAAGATTTTACTCTTCTGACTTTCAGAGTTTTTGGCTAGACGCAAAGTGAGAAATTCATACCTTTTTCAAGCAGTGTGGGTTCTTTTTCCCAATTCCTCTCATCCATCTGGTTCTCTGGAGGTCTTGGAATCCGGGAACGTGTTAGTTCACTGTGCTAAAATCCAAAAAAGACTGCTAAACTGTGAAAGAAAATTTGCATTCCAGAGACACTGAGAGAGTTAGTCCACCGCCCTTTTGCAGTAACAAGTCGAACACATCTGTATTTTCTGTCTCCTTTGTCTCCGAGCAGTTACGGAATGGAAAACCCTGTTCTGGCTGCCTGTGCCTGTCATACCTACTTAATGTAAACTCTTTTGGCTGGGTAGGGGTAGAGAGAAGAACCAAAACATGGAATTATTTTATTTCTAGTGTCAGAAAATATTACAGCCAAGATACAGTTTATGGGAAACAACTCATTTCACAGGATTCCCTTTGTGCTCTTCATGGGCTTACAGTCTCATGAATGGATTTGGAACTGAGTGTTGGACTGTATGGTCTCCCTGGGTGAGGCAAACAGTTAAGCACTCAACTACTAACCAGAAGTTAGTACTAACCAGCCTGGTGATCTGCTCCCAAAGGTCACAGCCTTGAAAACCCTATGGAGTACAGTTCTACTGTACAACACATGGGGTCACCATGAGTGAGAATTAACTCCACAGCAGCTGGTTTGTTTTTTTGTTGATTGGGCTGTACACATCAGCAGTGCTCTGTTCAGAAGGAAACCACACAGTCACAGCCATGATGCTGGCATTTCGTAATGGCCTTTGTAAGCTATGGTGCTGTCTTTTGTCTTCCGTTTGCAGAAGTTTAATTAGAAGGGCTTGTTTTCAACAGAAGCAACAGGATTGCTAAATCTGTTCAATTGATCTCTCGAGAATCGAAGCTAGCTCATGGCCCTCTGGCTGTTCTCTTTGCCACTCCCAGGAGTTAGAGGCTTAAAATTTTTTATTTCTTTTAAAAGACGATCAAGTTTGTTTCAATCAAGCTCTCTTCTCATCCCCAAGAGCACAAGGAAAGACCTTCAGTGACCCGATCAGACCACTTGTGGCTTGCTGCAATTTAGGAAGTAATTGCAATTCGTAAAACCAGGTAGAAAATAAACATCTGGACATGGCCGAATTTCAGGCACCTGTGAAGGGAACCAATACCTGAGTAGAATGGCATTGAGAACGTTGTTAGTCTCTGCTTACAGATCTTGATTCTAATGGGTGATTCACAGTGAGTTTAATTCTAATTTGAAATGTGCAGGCAGACAGATATGACTGAAAACACAGCGTATGTCAAGGTCGTAGGTTTTGCCCCTGGATGGGTCGGTTACCCATGAGTAGGTCAGTACTCTCAGGAAGAAGAACAGTGCCACATCTACTATGTTGTATAGTGAACTTTGGATCATTTTTATTCTTCAGGAAATTTGCAACATTAATTTTTTAGAGAAATTTGCTCTTACTGAGACAGAATCAAAGAACTCAAGCGTAGGAAGAACCTTAAGAAGCGAACTACTTCAATGCCATTCATTATTGTTATTATTGACCAACAGATATTTATTGAATGCCAGTTATGTGCTAAGCACTGCTCCCCCCCAAAAAAAAAACAAACCCAGTGCTGTCGAGTCAATTCCGACCCATACCAACCCTATAGGACAGAGTAGAACTGCCCCATAGAGTTTCCAAGGAGCACCTGGCAGATTTGAACTGCTGACCCTCTGGTTAGCAGCCGTTGCACTTAACCACTATGCCACCAGCACTGCTCCAGAGGCTGTGAATGCAGCGGTGTTCAAGACATAAGAGCCCCACTCTCAGAGAGCTTACATGCTGGTGGGGGAGATCAACAATAAGCATGTCAGTAACTAACATACATGAAAAAAAAGCCAAACCCGTTGCCTTCAAGACAATTTCAACTCATGGCAACCCTATAGGATAGAGTAGAATAACACCATAGGGTTTCCAAGGAGCACCTGGTGGATTTGAACTGCGGACCTTTTGGTTAGCAGCCGTAGCTCTTAACCAGTACACCACCAGGGTTTACATGAGGTGATCTCAGATGTTGATAAGGAATTTGAAGGAACTGGATAATGAGATAGACTCTGGCCCAGAAGAGGAGGCTGCTTGAATAGGGTGGCAAAGGAAGACCCATCTGAAGATGGTGATGAAGATGAGTAGATTTTGTTGGATGATCTCTGGAGTATCCCCAAATAGTCAGTCATTCATTTACTTATTACATAGTTACTGAGCTCTTTCTTTGGGCGAGACATTATTCTGAGCACTAGGAAATGAAGTAGTGAACAAGACAGAGATACCTACCTCATTGAAACTTTTGTTCAGTCCTCAAATCCATCACAGACCTTCAAGGGACCAAGAGGTCTACTAACCTAAGTCCCTTATTTTATAGTAAAGGAATTTAAGTCCAAAGGGATTTTTTTTTTTTTTTGCACAGACCTCACTGCTAGTTGCTAGCCTTGGTAGAACTTGGCTTCTGGTTCATTTCTCTTTGTCACTGTCCCATTGAGGGTCTCCATAAATATCTGCCTCAATTATACTTTCAAATAGTGCTGGCGTTAGCATTGTAACCTAAAGATATATCATCTTTTCCATCGGAGCTTCCTCTAAATTGAAGATAAACATCGTTGGGGGTTGTCAACATGGTGCTTCACAGGCATAGCCATCAGGGACTTAGATGAACTGTGATTATAGTTTGGTCAAGGGAATAGATCCTGCAGAGTGTTTCTGTGGCAAACTATACTATCGTTTAGTCTAAACAACTAACTAATCTATGAGACTTTTCTGTGCTGCCTCTGAATGAATGGTACATAACTGTTTCATCACTTATTAGGTGATAGAAATATGTAAATTAAAGAAAAAAAAAGATTCCTGTTGAAAACAAAAGAACAAAAAACAACACGTAGTATTTTCCCAAACTTAATACACATAGAATTGTGTGTGTGAGTATCTTATAAATGTGGATTGTCTGCGTCGCTCCATTAATACCAAAAAACTGAACCTGTTGCTGTTGAGATGATTCTGACTCATAGTAACCGTATAAGGCAGAGTACAGCTGTCCCATAGGGTTTCCAAGGGGTGGCTGGTAGATCCAAAATGCCACTCTTTTGGTTAGCAGCCGAGTGCTCAACTGCTGTGCAACCAGGGCTACGTCCAGTAATAAGGGTAATGGAAAGTAGGTTTAGTTGAGTAGTCAAAGACTGCTGAACAAAGATTTACTGTCAGTCCTCTTACAGAACAGTCATTTTGCTCAAAGAAAAGCAATTTATGAAAGATAAAACAATATCTTTACAACAGCATCTTTTCAGCTCTTTACTTTCTTAAGGAATACTTCTCACATTTCTTATCTTGTTGAATCCTCACAATTCTGTGAGATGGGACAGAATAAGTAGTACCCCATTCTATAGATGAGAAAACTGACACACAAAGAGATTATGGAAGTATGTTCAAGATGGTAACAGAAATGGTGTGAAATACAATTTCAGCTACTCTGGAAAGTGCCAGGCTCAGTGGAACTGGCCTGGGCATCTATTGATAACTTCCATTTACAGGTTACCGGTGCCAGGAATTAATGAGAGCTGGACCTAAAGCATCATACCATGAGGATGAGGAGAGGATTAGCTCCTCTGAGAGCCCCCTTATTTATCAGTGTACATGACAACCTTCTTTTGATAGTGGAGAGAACCTATGTAATGTAATATACCCAGTTTTGTGCCCCGTCTAAGGAGCCCTGGTACTGCTTCGATTAAAGCACTCACCTGCTAACCGAGAGGTTAGCGGTTCGAACCCACCAGCTGCTCTGCAGTCAGCTGCCATAAGAATTATAGCCTCGGAAACCCAATGGAGTGGTTTTTCTCTGTCCTATAGGGTTGCTAGGAGTTGGAATTAGCTCAACAGCAGCGGGTTTGGTTTTTTTTTTTTTTTGGTTAGTACCCAGTCTAGTGATATTTCACTGGTTCAAGGTCCATAACACCGAAGAAAAGTTGTGGTACCCAAAGAGGATGCAGTGTGGGGTCACGAACGAACACTGCACAGAGAACAAGACTTCTGGGACCTGGACTCAGCTTTTTCACGAAATTAGTGCACGTTATACAAATTAACTTTGCTGCGTGCAGTACCCTTGTACTGTGAGATGGTTGGACAAGATGGTTCTAATAATTCCTCCAGGCTCAACCACACTAAGTATTTATGAAAGGCTAGCAAGGTACAGGAGTATGCTGGACGTGAACAATTGCATTCAATGTAATTGCCATTATATGGAACCAAATAGAAGGACATAGAAGAAACTTGTTAATTAGTGGAAAATGTGAAGAAGTAGAAGAAAGAGCCTTGATCTTTAGATTTAGAGCATATGGGCTCAAATCTTGACCATATTTATAACTATGTGTAACTATGTAGCAGGGATAAGAATTCTACCATTCTACCTTCTATACTAGATTCCTGTGGGGATTAACTAAGATCCTGTTTGTGTACGCTTAGTAAAATGTAAAGACTGTAACGAGGCGAGTTGTATGTTTGTTGTTGTTGTTATGTGTCGTGGAGTTTATTCCGACTCATAGCAACCCTATAGGACAGAGTAGAACCACCCCATAGAGTTTCCAAGGAGCAGCTGGTGGATTTGAACTGCTGACCCTTTGGTTAGCAGCCAATATAAAGTAATTCCAAATTTTATGAAGAACTAAGGAATTTATGGGTTTGGGATGTAATAATGTTTATATAGAAGTAAGAACAGCTTTAATAGAAAATTCCTTTGGAATGGGGGGAGTTTCTTAGGGACCTAGAAGCCCATTTTATGTTATAACATTATTCAGTTGCCCTACAGTACCATACACAGGATTCCTCAGATACACCATTGTTTGGAGAAAAAACATAAAGATATACAATGTAGGGAACTAACGGTGAAGGAAAAAAATTATAGAAGAATACTGCTAGCTATAGTAATTCAAATAAATGAACAAGAAATGCCAAAGCTTTGTGTTAATTAAATGTATGTCCTAGCTCTTAGGATAGGTAAGGGGAGTGATGTAAATCTGACATTTATTGTGTAGCTAGACACTGGGTGTTTGCTTTCATATATGTGATCACATTTAATCCTCTCAAAAAACACTCCAGTGTAGACATTATTGATCTTGTTTTATAGACAGGGAAAACAGAAACCAGAGAGGTCAAGAAACTTGCCCAAGTTCAGCACTACTGGTAGGAAGAGGAGCCTAGACTTTCAAATCCAGGCCTCCCTGAATCTATCATGTATAACGAGGAGTCCCCAGGTGACTCAGATGGTTAACACACTGGGCTGCTCACTGAAAGGTTGGAGATTTGAGCCACCCAGAGATGTTTCCAAAGAAAGGCCTGGCAACCTACTTCTGAAAAATCAGCCATTGGGAACCCTACAGAACCCAGTTCTACTCTGACGCATATGAGGGTGCCTTGAGTCGGAACCAACTCAACTGCAACTGATCATATACAACATACCTTCTGCTCTTATGTCTGAGTTAATAAGTCCCAACAGACTGTGCCTTAAAGATATTTGTAAAGGCAAAACTATGATTTGACTGGGCTGGGAAGGAGAAGAGTTCTGTCCTCTTCTTCCCCAGCCCCCTCACACAACAGTCTCCATCTTTCCATTTTCTTTCTGGCATGAAGGTCTGACATGCTCATCAAGTCTCCACCCTCCTTCACAGCTCTCAGTGGAGATTCACAGACGTTCAAGAGATGTGCTCTGGAAAAGCCTAGTGTCCATGTGGGTTACCTATTTTGTTAAGATAAATACCACCTCTCTAGGCCTTCGGGTATAGATTAACCAAATATCCTGTCAAGATTTTTTTTTTTTTTTCCTGATATACAAAAGCTGAGAATGCATTCCCAACCCTAGTACTTAAGAATAAAAGACAAGGCATAATTTTCTTTGTGAAGAATGTGATTTGTGGCTCATAACAAAATTGAATAAAATTGGCTTGGTTTCTCTGATCTTTTTGTTCCATCATTTGGCTTTTTGTCTTATGGTTTTAGGATGTATTTCTTAATTTTTAGGCTAGTTTATTTAGTGCAAGTGTAAACAGAAAGCCTTGTAAGAAAAAAAATTTTTTTTCAAAATTCAGTGTTAATTAGCAACCATGAATTTTGTTTGTGATGGTTTGACACATGGTGCTGCCACATGGTCAGTGGATGGGTATCTCTGATGATGTTGAATTCTCCTTCCTAGTGCTGCCCAATACACACACGCTGGGGGCAGGTTAACCAGTAAACAGGGTTTTCATGGGCTGATTTTCAGAAGTAGATCACCAGGCCTTTCTTCCTAGTTCATCTTAGTCTGGAAGCTCCACTGTAACCTGTTCAGCATCATAGCAACATCCAAGCCTCCACGGACAGACGGGTGGTGGCTGCATAGGAAATGCAGTGGCCAGGAATCTAATCTGCATCTCCTACATGGATGGTGAGAATTCTACCACGGAACCACCAGTGCCTCATGGGGGTGACATTTGTTATTTTGTTGCTGTTAGGTGCCATTGAGTTGGTCCCAACTTGTAGCAACCCTATATACAACAGAACAAAACACTGCCTGGTCCTACATAGCCCTCACAATCGTTGATATGCTGGAGCCCATCGTTGTAGCCACTGTGTCAGTCTATTTCACTGAGGATCTTCCTCTTTTTTGATGACCCTCTACTTTACCAAGGATGATGTCCTTCTCCAGGAGCTGGTCCCTCCTGATAAAATGTGCAAAGTTCACGAGACAAAGTCTAACCATCCCTGCTTCTAAGGAACATTCCAGTTGTACTTCTTCCAAGACAGATTTGTTCGTTCTTCTGGCAGTCCATAGGTATATTCAGTATTCTTTGCCAACATCATAATTCAAAGGCGTCAGTTCTTCATAGGTCTTCCTTGTTCATTGTCCAGCTTTCGCATGCAGGTGATAACACTAGGCTACCATTTTTATTTTCCACTCTGTTTTGAGCTGCAAATTAAAGATAGAGATGGATAGGCCTGGCAATATTGGTAAAGGAAATTAGGAAAGAGAGAATTTTAATAAGAAATACATTCCTCACAAAGAGGCAGAACTGTTGGAAGATACTGTAGTATAGGCTCATTAGGAGAACTCCCCAGGTAAAATACCTTATTCTGAAAGGAACCCCAAAAGTACTGTGTGCATTTGGGAAACCTCTTTGATTACCAGAATCAAGATACAGAATAAATCTGTATTCGAAAAATTAAGTTAGGTAATATAATTATTTGAGTTTAAGTAATGATATTGGTACTTGAACTAAGAAGCTTGTGTAAAGTACTTACCCAGAAACGATTAACTCATCATTAAACCAATATTGCTGGAACATCAACTTCATGTAGCATTGTAGGTGTTGGGGAACTGGCAGTGAGTCAATTACAAATGCAGTTGACCCACTGTAGATAAACTTGATGTCATCTTGAGATATTTCATGTTTTTAGATGAATGTAACTTGCAGATTAAAAAGAAAAAAATCCCTTTGCTGTTAAGTTGATTCCAACTCATAGTGACCCTATAAAACTTGCAGATAAGCAGCCTAAATGCCTTGTATTTGCAATATGGAGCTGTGTCCACTGAAATATGGAATAGCTGTAGCACGAGATAGCAGAGGGATTCTCCATTGGGTGGAGAATTAATAGACCTGTGGCGTAGTGGTTAAGTGCTACAGGTGCTAACAAAAAGGTCAACAGTTCAAATCCACCAGGTGCTCCTTGGAAACTCTACAGGGCAGTTCTACTCTGTCCTATAGGGTCACTATGAGTCAGAATCATCTCGACAGCAGTGGGTATTCTAACTCCAGAATGGAAACTGTTTTCTCCTGTGTGTCTTAGTTTCTTGACTCTGGTAGTTGGACTAGAATCATGGTTTTCAAACTGTACTATATGGATCTTCCACAGGCCCTGTTCTTTCACGTTATTCATCCAGATCTTTTGGATCTGTTTCTTTGATAAATTGTTTCATTGAACAGTGGATTATGGGAAAGGAAAGCAGTTGAGGGGAGTTAGAAACTCTTGGACTACAATAGTTGTCTTGGCCATCTAGTACTGCTATAACAGAAATACCACAGGTTGATGGCTTTAACAAAGAGAAATTTATTCTTTCACAGTCCAGTAGGCTAGAAGTCCGAATACAGGGTGTCAGCTCCGGGGGAAGGCTTTCTCTCTCTGTCGGCTCTGGAGGAAAGTCCTTGTCATCAGCCTTCCCCTGGTCTGGGAGCTCCTCAGCGCAGGAACCTCAGGTCCAAAGTACAGGCTCTGCTCCCAGTGCTGCTTTTTTGATGTTATGAGGTCCCCAAGTCTCTGCTTGCTTCTCTTTCCTTTTATCTCTAAAGAGATAAAATGTGGTGCAGGCCACACCCCAGGGAAACTCCTTTTACCTTGGATCAGGGAGGTGACCTGAGTAAGGGTGGTATTACAGTCCCACCCTAATCCTCTTAACATAAAATTCCAATCACAAAATGGAGAACAACCACACAATACTGGGAATCATGGCCTAACCAAGTTGATACACACATTTTTGGGGGGACATAATTGAATCCATGACAGTAGTCTTTAAGGACTTTTCAAGATCTTACATTTTCTAACTCTTCTGTTTCTTTGTATTCTTATCACAATCCAAATTGATAGGATCAAGACCTTATAAAAGAAAAAAAGGCCAGAGAATTAGTAAATATCGACCTGTTAGGGAAGTGCCAAAACTTTTATCTAGAGATGTCATCCTTTATCTTTCCACGAGCCCTTCCTGTTTCAATACTGATTTAATATGTTAAAAAAAAAATTGAAAAATGAATATGAAATCACATTTTAATTTTATGAAATGAAAATTTTAACATTTCTAAATGGCAACAATCACTTTATAGTCTTCTAAATCTTTACTTATCTCCCTTGATTTAAAATACTCAACACTAAGCACTTAGACATACTTATGTAATATCTAAATTTTACAAATATTCTTATTTTCCTTATCTAACGAGCAGTTAATGTTTAAATTACCTATTGGCCTCATTGATATTCTGATGATACTTCCAGCACTTCTGCCTGTGAATTAGAGATGTTATTTATATAATTTCCAAGGATAGAAAAGATACAACCAGATTGTATCTTTAATTTAAAACAGTTGTGTTTGGGAGTTTTGTGTACAAGATTCATTTGTGACTTTATTTTTATTTTCACTTTGCTTTTTGTTTTTAATCACAATTGTATTGCCACCATTTGGAGGCTGTGCCTTTTAGTAACTGAAGAGTTTCTTGCTTTTGCCTGCTTCTCTAACATCTTTTCCTTTCAACCATACTTTTATCAGAATAACTGCTGAAAAGATTTTCTATGAAAAAAAAAAAAAAATCCTAAACATTGCCTGCTGTATAAAGAATAAAAATCTAGATTCTCCATTCAGCTTAGGCTATAAGACCTTCCACAGCTGGTTACCAATTAGCTACTATGTGGCATAGGCTATGATTGGCACTGGCCAGGGATGATTATACTTGTGAGCATTCTGGTGCCCCTTCTAGGTCCCACTTCAGAACTGAGGCTCTCATTTCCCTGGCTGCTGGGACTATTGGTGGCCAGTGGTTTATAGCTGAGTCCCTCTCTGTAAATTACCCTCAACTCAATAGAACTGCCTTATCTATGATCACACCTTTTTCTAGTTGGGGGGGGCTACAGGCCTAAACCAGAGGACCCAGACATGTCCCTTCCTTTCTGTGCCCAAAGCTCTGCCCAACCTCCGCCTCCTGTGCTTGGCACCTAAGAACACTACAGGTCACCACATTGACTAATGGATGCAGGGGGTATAAAGGGCCTACCCCCTAGGGACAACTCTTTGGGCCATTCCAACTTCCAGCGCTCTCCATTGGATTAGCTGAGGGCTTTGTTCCAACCACATCATAGTTCACCCCCTTTCTCTGTCTGTTCTACTCCCCAGAGTCTCCTCCAAGTGTTGATCCCAATGGCTGTCCCCAATAAACTTCCTGCATGCAAACCTTTGTTTCAGAATCTGTTTCCTGGGTGACTCAAGCTTAGACTCTGTTATAGCTCCATGGGGTGCAGAGGGCTGGCACACGTCACAGTTTGACCATGGAGGCTGACACAGATGAAGACCCTCAATGAGATGCATTGACATAGTGACTACAACAGTGGGCTGAAACATAACAATTGTGAGGATGGCGCAGGACCAGGCAGTGTTTTGTTCTGTTGTACATAGGGTCGCTATGAGTCGGAACGTACTCGTCGGCACCTAACCACCACCACCACCACCTCAGGCATATTTTACATTATTTCTTCTTCACAGAAGTGTTCAGATCACCTGCCCTTGGAACAGTGCTCCTATAGACCGTGAAGCCTTTCCTTAGAAACTACCTAAACCTTATCTATTGCTGCTGGCTTTGAGTAAAGGAGATGAATCTTGCAGCCAAGCCTTAATGCAAACAAAAACGTTTTCTGGTCAAGCATTTTTTGTTTTTTTCAACTCCATTACAGAGCTGGCTTTAAGAAGAAAAGCAAGGTTAAAACCCACAAAGGAGCAAAACACAAGCCTGGGAAGAGTTTCCAGCCGCATCAGCTCAGATCACCAGGGTAGAATAGAAGCCGGCTCTTATTGTCCAGACCATCATCATCTGCAGACTCTCATCCTAAGCCCTTCTGCTATTTTAATTTCACCACTTCAAAATGGGAAAAAGAAATAGGTTAATAGTTTCCATGCATTTAGACTGTGACCAGAGGCATACTAAGCAATTTCAGAACCTCAGGCAACCGCAGCTTTGGGGAGAGCATGAGGATGGATTAACCAACCCATCTTGGAATGAATTCCAGAGTCCAGGAAGTTGGGGCCATCCTCATGCAGCCAGGGTTGGATGTAAATAGTACTCCTTCATTCATTCTTCTTGCACGTACATCATTATGCCGGGCAGTATACTGGGTGCAGTATGGAACAAAGGTAGATATGCTTAATACATAGTCCCTGTCCTTAAAGAAACTATAGTCTAGTAGAGGGAATAGACACATATGCTAATAATTTGAATAAAATGCATACAGTAAGTGCTGTAAGTAAAATAAATAAAGTGCTGGAGAAAGAAAGTAGCATTTCATTCCGGGGGGGTAGGGGGGAGGGCTTCAAGGAAGCCTTCACTGGGGCAGTGCTCTCTGACCTGAACTTTAAAAGATCAAAATGGCAGATTGAGAGTTATTCTAGGCATTAGCCAAGGCTTGGGGATATGGAAGTTCCTTGCTGGTTTTAACAAGAGTGAGATGTTAGAAGAAGCTGATTCTGGAAACAGAGGGTGAATGCCATATAAGAAATTAGATCCTTTTACAGCGCAGAGCCATGAAAGTTTTTGTTCGTAGGAAAGCTACTTGGTCATATCCGTGTTTTGGAAAGGAAATTGGGAGTTATTTTCAGGGTGGAGGCACTGTTACAGGAGGAGAAATGGAAACAAGGAAACCAGTTGAGGGGCTGTTGCTATAGTTCAGACATCAGCACACTAGTTATCTACCCACAGACACTTCCTGCCTCATGACCATTAAAGGTTCTCATGGTGAGAAAGTAATTATACTCCTTAATTTCCATGCCCCATCCCAATTCTGTATCTTTCTAATCAGGTTCATATCCAGGTTTATTCCAGATTGTAAACTCGGATTGTGATGCATGGTTGTAAGAGAACATGGAATTCTAGGGATGGATGGAAAATTAACAGCAAATATCACTCCTGGAGTCCTGACTCAAAAATGATATCCCTTTTAAGAATGGTATATAGAAGGAGCCCTGGTGGTGCAGTGGTTAAGTATTCAGCTGCTAACCAAAATGTTGGTGGTTGGAACTCACCCAACAGCTCCATGGGAGAAAGACCTGGTGAGCTATTCCCATAAAGATTAACCAAAACCAAACCAAACCCAGTGTCGTCAAGTCAATTCTTACTCAGAGAGATCCTATAGGACAGAGTAGAGCTGCCACGTAGGGTTTCCAAGAATAAATCTTCACAGAAGCAGACTGCCACATCTTTCTCCTGTGGAGTGGCTAGTGGGTTTCAACTGCCAACCTTTTGGTAAGCAGTCGTGCACTTAACCACCATGCCACCAGGGCTCCTTCCCATAAAGATCACAGCCTAGAAAGCCCCATGGGGAAGTTCTGTTCTGCCACATGATGTCGCTAAGAGTCAAAATCTACTCAATGGCACATAACAACAACAGCATGTATTTTAAAACTCACCATATTTTTAAAGCCAGCTAAACTGACTTTGTCAATTTACTTCTCAAAACTGGACTCCCTCCAGGTTCAAGATTTCTGTCAAGAGTTTATCAGCCCTAAAATTGGAGATGATTTTTGAAAAATCAGGGCTTTAATGATCAAAAACTCTTCAAAAGCTGAGCTCTGACTGGCTTTGGCAGCTGGCATGCTATGTGAGTCCCAGTCTTTAGATAGACCCCTTTCTAAAGAGTTAGAAGCCTTGGTACCCACATAAGGTCTTTTCTGGTTAATCATGTTTTAGAAGTAATAGCAAAACATTCTCCAAGTGGAGAAGCTGGATGGTGTAGTGCAAGGGTAGACAAACCAGAGCTTTGGGCCAAATCCAGCCCTCCACCTGCGTTTGTGAATAAAAATCTATTGGGACAGTCACACCCATTTGTTTTGGTATTGTCTGTGGCTGCCTCTGTGCTACAACGGCAAAAAATGAGCTGTTGTGATGGAGACCCTATGGCCTGCAAGACCCAAAATATTTACTGTATGGCGCTGTACAGAAAAGTTGGCTGACTTCTAGTGTAGTAAAAAGGAAGGAGGGTGGAAGTCAGGAGACATGTGTTCTAAATCTTGGATTTGCCTCTTACTACCTGGGTGACCTTGGAAAAGCCTCTTGATCTACCTAATTATGTTTTCTCCTCCCTATAATAAATATATACTCTGCCTTCCTCAGAGTACTGTGATAAATGCAGAAGCCAACATGTTTTGTGAAAATGCTTGCTATTGCTGTGCATTACTACCTAAATGGAGTTCCTCGAGTCCCAGCCTAATGCGAGAGCTTTTCTTTTCCTCTTCAGAATACTCTGGAGCAGTGCAACGTGTGCTCCAAGCCCATCATGGAGCGGATTCTCCGTGCCACCGGGAAGGCCTACCATCCTCACTGCTTCACCTGTGTGATGTGCCACCGCAGCCTAGATGGGATCCCGTTCACCGTGGACGCCGGCGGGCTCATTCACTGCATTGAGGACTTTCACAAGTAGGCAATCTGCTTTCCCTCTGCCAGCCAGCCAGTCTTCTTGGAGTCTGTTCTTATGGTCTGGCATCTGGTTGGCATAATCCTGTCTCTCTTAAAGCCATAGAATGTCAGGATGAGGTGGGACCTTAGCATGAGCTGATTTATCCCCTTACCCAATGCAGGCATTAATATCAGGTAATTCATGTCTTTGCTTGAAGACTTCTCTGGGGCTTGTCCATTGTATCTTCTTGTGGCTCTAATGTGAGATGGTCGAGTCATCGGCTAAGTGTGTGTATTGGAAAGAATAGGATACTGGGGCAACCCTCTTTGGCCTAAACAGAACAAGATGGGCCAATTTCCCAACTTCTTTATGCTCTTCAGTTTGGTCGTTAGGCCAGACTCTGTCCTCAAGCTCTTCTGACTGTAACAACCCAGGGTTCTCTCTAGAACTGACCTTTACCTCCCTACCTCTACGGATAGGAGGTTAGGGTCAGGGGCGGGCGTTAGAGGGAGCACAGATACAGAGAACAACTCAGTCACTCTTACTAATACAAGCCTCTCACATATTTGGAAGCAGTTTCATACCATTGCCAACATATTCACACCCTTTCCTAACCTCTTCCCCCAAACAGGCCTTCTCTTTCTCAGGATATTTTCTAGTGAAGTTGATTAATGCGGTACTGTGTAGTCTTTCAAGGAAGATTTGAAAGTAGACCCTCAAGACCACTTATTCATAGAGCTGGGAAAACATGTCCCCACTTTCGGACTTCGTAGATCCCTCTTCTTCTACTTAGAGCTGGAGTTTGCATAAAAATTGTATGGTTTTGTGTTTTGCCTATTTTTATTTGTCCAGTTTTTTAGTTGGTTAATTGATGGATCCCATTCAATTTATTTTTCTAAGAATTGTGTGAAAGCTGCAGATGTCATTTGTAAAAGGTAGACACTAAGTCTTCCTGTCTTATGTTCCAAGCAGTGGCTTGGAGGACAGTCTGTGAGGCTCTCGGAGGCAAAGCCCATGTTGCTCACTGCTTTGGGTATCTGTCCTTCAGCTTCAAAATGTGCAGCCTTGTGGGTTAATTTTCACCACTCTGTTGATTGTCAGCAGCCAGGAGGTTCTTGCCACAAGCCATTTGGGGACCTGAGACTCATATTTAAAAAATGTATTTCCTGACCACTTTCCAAGTAGCAAAGAAAGTAAAAACCTCACCAAAATAAATGTGATGCTGAATGAATTAAAAAGAAAAAATCCAGATGCAGAAATTCTCAACCAGAATTATACAAGGAAAGGCTCACTTTTAAAGGGCAGTCACAGCATAAATTGTACTTCACGTTATTGATATTTTTAGCTTGTAATTGCACATGAAAAAAAAAAAAAGACAGACCTGCATCTATTTAAGGGAAGTGAAAAGATAGCAATGGGAAGTGTTTCTGTCACTGTTCCGATCCTTTCTTAGATTTACGCAAATCCAAGGAAGACTGATAGATATAATCAGAGTACACGTGTTTCTCTTGCTGTAGACTGATACATTACACCCCTCAGTTAAAACAGGAAATCAATTCTGACAAACGTAAGTTTATATCTATGTCATTTATCTTTCATTTCTAGGGATGGGAAGCATAATAAGAGACCTGTGACTGGTGTCAAAAGTGTGTGGTGGGTCTAAAGCTCCAGAAAAGCAGACTTGAGCAACCAAAAGGAAACTATCTCGTACCCTCCCCATTAGTTCAATGATAGGTTAAAACAAACGATTTTTTTTTTTTTTTAAGTAAGGCTGTCTGCATGATTCACAGGTATGTAGGAGAGAAGTCTTCTGATCTTTTCCTGATTTCCCAAAGGAAAATAAGAGAAATTTTATAGAACTCTGTTTCTAGGCCTTGAAAGTACTAGGAAAAAAAGCAGCTAAAGGTCCAGCACAGTATAAGCATTGCAAGGCCAGGGAGAGAGTAAGTAGGGGAATAGGACCTCCTTCTACAGATTGAATTTTTTAGGGCCTTGTTCTTGGTCTTTCTGAATGAGTCTCACCTCCCTTTGTGGGCTTTTAGGAAATGTATTCATTCAATTCAACTCACATGTACAAAGAACCCTCTGTGTGCCAATTACTATACAAAGTGCTGGAGGAGAGAGAGATGTAGAGAGAAATTGTTGTTGTCAGTTGTCGTCAAGTCGACTCCAACTCACAGAGACGCAGATACAACAGAATGAAACGTTGCCTGGCCCTGTGTCCCGTCATCACGATCCCAAGCACGTTCAAGTCCATCATTGCGGCTACTGTGCCAATCCATTTCCATCTAGGGTCTCCCTCACCCTCGCTGACCCTCTGCTTCACCAAACATGGTGTCCTCCCCTAGTGATTGATACCTCCTGCTGAAGTGTCCAAAGCAAGTGAGTCAGGCAGTGTTCTGTTGTGATCTAAACTCGTTAATTTTCCGGAAGTAAATCATTATGCCTTTTTTTTTCCTAATCCATCTTAGTCTGGAAGCTCCCCTGAAACCTCTCCACCATGGGTTACTCTGCTGGTATTTGAAAGAGCAGTGATGTGGCTTCCAGCTCATAGCAACACACAAGCCACCACAGTACGACAAACTGACAGATGAGTGGTGGAGTTACATGATAGAAATTGCATAGACACATACAGAGAAATCCCTGTCAGCAAGGAGCTTGCCAGGAGGAGGGGAGGCACTATGTGCAGACACAACTGAGATATAAGGCCAAAAGGCTAAATACCTTGAGATAAGCACAGGTGAGAACGTGTGCTTTAAGAGTTGGAAGAGATTTCTTGGCTCTGGGACCAGAGTAGGCTTTGTGAAAGCAGAATTTGAACAAAATATGAAGAACGTTTTACATGGGAAATGAGAATCCTGACAAAAGGAATGACTCAGGCAAAAAGCAAGGGCACAGCTTGAAGAAAGGCATCTTTATGAGCAAGGAAGTTTTCCCCTTGCTGTACCTGGCGAACCCTGGGGGTGGAGGTTATGGCCAGATAAACCAAAAATCCCATTGCTGTCAAGTCAATTCCAACTCACAGCGATCATATAGGACAGAGTAGAACTGCCCCATAGGGTTTCCAAGAAGCAGCTGGTGGATTTGAACTGCCAACCTCTTGGTTAGCAGCCTGAGCTCCTAACCACTGCACCACCAGTCCTCCTACAATAAGATAAAGGAGACCAATGAGAAGGGATTTATCTCATCTGCTTAGTAACCTGTCTTCTAAACCAGTGCTTCCCAAACTTTCATGTGTTTATGATTCACCTAGGGACGTTGTTAAACTGCAGATCCTTTTTCCACATGCTTTTTCCACATGCTCCCAGGTGGTCTTGGACTGTACTTTGAGGTTCTGAAGTAAGGTTCTGAAATACCATTTTTAAGCCCTTGCTAATGGGCCATCCCCTACAGCAACCTTCTTCGGTTAAGTCGGCTCATGTCCTCTAGACGACTGGGCGTGAACACTTTCCCAGATGTCATCTCAGATGACCACAGCATAACTCAGTTCCCTAGCAGACTGACTATTTCACCCCCACCCCCCCAACAGCACACACACTTTCACATTTTTCCTAAATGGCCATCTTTCAAGGCCCGACTTAGATACCATCTCCCCTAAGAAGCCATCACTGATCTCAGCTCATCCCTATCTCCCAATGTTTGAATGTTTTTCTCCCTCCTGTATGTTTTATAGGGTTTTGTAAATCTGCTATAAATAGCACTTAGCACAGTCTGACTAGTAATAAAATAAGTCCATGTATGTGCATACTACCTTAATGCATTTTTAAGGCAGTAGATATATACATACATATATACGTGCATATATATGTATAAAAATATATATATATGTATACACACACACATATATATAAAACAAATGCAGAAATATATAGAATCTCTCTCTCTAGTGTGTTGATTGCAGTCCTTGTTTATTTTTGTATTCCCAATCCCAGCACAGTGATGAAGTCCAGAACAGCAGATTTACTTAACTGATCCTTTCAATATGTTGAGCCTTTATTCCTCCATCTGTGCTTTCTTATCAGGAGTATCTCCCTCATCCATTTATTTGTATAGCCAACATCCATTCCTTGATTGCCAGAAGTGTGCTGGGATACAAGTGTGCTGGAAGCTATGCCACTGGAATACAAGATGACTAAGACTCTGCCTCTCAGGGCCTGGGCTCGCTCCCCCAGCTATAAAGTAGAAATGATAAAAGTAGTTCTCCCTAAGGTTGCTGTCTATAGACAATAAAGTTAAGTGTGTAGAGTGCTTAACAGGGCTTGGAGCAGAAGAAACACTCATTAAATGGTAGCTACTTTAATCATCAAAATAGTCTTCATCAAATTTATTATTATTATTATTGTTCACTCAATGAACTAAGCCTTGGAGTAGACCGTCTGGGATTTCACACTCTCTGCATTACCAGCCGAGGGACACTGTGGGGACTGTGGAAACCACCTCCTGTCTCTTCACTTTACTTTTCCACATCATGACAATGAGGGCAGTGGTAGAAAGGAGTCATCACTCAACAAGAGTACAGTTTATGCCTTTCCAAAAGGGAAAGACCTTAAGACTGAACATGAAAGTCCAAGCAAGGTCTTTTTTATAGAGAAGTATGGCAGATACTTGCCTTCATTAGACGTAGCCTGAATGTCTGCCCTTTGCATCAGTGACAAAGGTAGTTTCTGGAGACTCAGAGATGGAGCAAAGTCCTATCCTTTGGGAGCTCACAGTTAAGTGTTCCCCAAAGATATATAGGAGCCCTGGTGGTGCAGTAGTTAAGTGTCCAGCTGCCAGCCAAAATGTCTGCAGTTCATATCCACCAGTCGCTTTTTGGAAACCCTATGAGGCAGTTCTGCTCTGTCCTGTAGGGTCGTTATGAATTGAATAATTACTAAAAAACAGGCATGTCCAAAGAAAGATTTTTTTTGTTTTTAATTTCTCATTAAACAGTTAACACACATATTGTTTTGTGACATTGGTTGCCAACCCCACCACTTGGCAATATTCTCCCCTTCTTAACCTTGGGTTCCCCATTCCCATTTGTCCAGCTTTGCTTTCCCTTCCTGCCTTCTCATCCTTGCCCCTGGCTTGGTGTGCTCATTTAGTCTCGTATACATGGTTGAGCTACGTGTATTATAGTTTGTTTTATAGGCCCGTCTGATCCCAAAGAAAGAAATTTCCACCTAGAGAAGTAATTCTACCCGGGGAAACTGGGCAAGGCTCATAGGTGCAGTGATAGGCAAGACATAGCTCTATCCTCAAGGAGTTTACAGTCCCAGTGGATTTGGAGGGAGGAAATTTTGTGGTCGATCCCAAAAGTCTGCTTATTTCATTTCTGATGACCCAGATTCAAAAATAATCAGGTAGTCCAAAGCAGTTTTTTTTTTTTTTTTACCACTGAGTATAAACTTCTTGCATAAAATACCAATTATAGCAACTCTGATTGCTGCTGCAGTTGTACCAGGATCCTTTTAATTTTTCTTCCCTAGCAATCAATTGATCAGCTGCTTAATTCATATTTATTTAGATTGCAGCCATACAGATGCCTTTTGGGTGCTGCCAGGGAAATTAATATGTCCATACAGAGTATAATATATGTAAAATTGCTTTGACAACCATAAAGTGCTCTACAAAGTATTAGATTACTATCATTATTTCTTTTTAAGTCTCACTACAAATAGGTAAATTTTAATATCATTAATCTTAAAAGCATTGCCATGAAAAAACTGAGTTGCACAGTCTGGGTTTTTTTGTTTGTTTTATCCCTTCAGTTCGTTTCCGTGGCCATTTCAAATCATGTCTCATTTCACACCTTCACAAATGCCACCTCTAGTGTCCAGAAGATACAGATGGATGTGCAGGCTATATATGCAGTGTATTAATCTATTTTGAGAAGAAATTTTAGGGGCTATCAGTCACATTAAGAAATATAAAAATTCCTCATCAACAGTTAGCCTCAAAAACATATGTATATATGTCTTATGTGTCTATGTATTCCTTGTACACATGCCCTTTGAAGTGCTAAAATCCCTTAAAGAATAAAGAATTCGAGTTCTTTAACTTCTTCTTGCCAAACAAAGGTTTAATGCCTCCAAGATGTAAGAAATTCAGACTCTGCCATTGTAAGTTTCATGTAATTTGTATTTAAACTCACTAACCTCTGCCATTTTGTAAAACTGTATACTGAAGTCTTCTTGGGTCAGTTCTTAAAATTTAAGACACATTTCTAAGGAAGAGACTCTAATCGAGGTAAAGGTACCAACCTCTGGATATTTGAGTAGGAATTGAGGACAGGTACAAAAATCTAGAAGCAGAAGTCAGAAACAAATAGGGGCCAGTCAGGACCTTTGTTCTCCCCACTCATCAGCCTACCTCGATACCAGGGTTATGTTCTGAATCTATCCAAAGGCAAATCCCATTCCATATTCATTGTTGTTGTTAGTGGCCATCTACTCAGTTCCAACTCATGACAACCTTATGTTTAACAGAACAAAACATTGTCCAGTACTGCACCGTCTTCATGATTGTTGGTAGGTTTGAGTCCACTGTTACAGCTGTTGTGTAGTGCCTTCCAACCTGGAGGTCTTCTCTTCCAACACTATATCAGACAATGTGCAATCCAGAAGGTTTCCGTGGGCTAATTTCCAGAAGTAGATCACCAGCCTTTCTTCCTAGTCTTAGTCTGGAAGCTCCACTGAAACTTGTCCACTATGGGTGACCCTACTGGTATTTGAAATACCAAAGGCATAGCTTCCAGCATTATGGCAACATGCAAGCCACCACAGTATAACAACTGACGGATGGATGGTCATCCATACCACATACTGTGTAGTAAATAGCACCTAGATGCTCTTCGTGCATAAGCAATTCACACATTTGTACCACCACCTCCATCATAACATCTTTGATCTAGAAGGGCTTCAAAGTCACCTAGTCTAAGTCTCTCATTTTACAAATGATGAGGTAGGTCCAGAGAAGCAAAGTGACTTGCCCAAGGTCAAGGTCACATGAGAATGGCAGATCAGGTATCCTGACTCTCGATTTACAACCTGTTCTTTTTACGTGTGTCTCACCTTTTTGTAAGTGTTGATGCTTCGCATCTTGTCTTAGTGGTCTAGTGCTGTTTGTAACAAAAATAACACAAGTGAATGCCTTTAACGTAGAGAAATTTATTTTCTCATAGTCTAGGAGGCTAGAAGTCCGAATTCAGGGTGCCAGCTCCAGGGCAAGGCTTTCTGTCTGTGTCAGGTCTATGGGAAGGTCCATGTCATCAATCTTCCCCTGGCCTAGGGGCTTCTCAGCACAGGGAACCCAGGTCCAAGGATGCACTCCACTCCTGGTTCTTCTTTCTTGGTGTCCTGAGGTCCCCGTGCTCTGTTCAGTTCTCTCTTTTATATCTCAGAATGACTCAAGATACAACCTAATCCTGTAGATTGAGTCATGCCTCATTAACATAACTGCCTCTAATCCTGCCTCATTAGCATTATAACCCACTGCCATCAAGTCAACTCTGACTCATAGCAGCCCTATAGGACAGAGTAGAACTGCCCCATATGGCTTCCAAGGAGCAGCTAGTAGATTCGAACTGCCAACCTTTTCATTAGCAGCCAAGGTCTTAACCAGAGCACCACAAGGGCTCCTATTAACTCACAGAGGTTAGGATTTACAACACATGGGATAATCACATCAGATGACAAAATGGTGGACAACTACACAATACGAGGAATCATGGCCTAGCCAAGTTGATACACATTTTTGAGGGACACAATTCAATCCATAAAAATATCTAATCAGAACTCTCTCTCCATTTTCAGGAAATTTGCTCCCCGATGTTCTGTGTGTAAGGAACCCATCATGCCAGCCCCAGGCCAGGAGGAGACTGTGCGCATCGTGGCTCTGGATCGCGATTTCCATGTTCACTGCTACCGCTGTGAGGTCTGTGGTCAGCGTCCCCATGCCCTGCCACCATATGGCTGGCATCAAAAGTCCCATTCCAGCTGGGTTTTTATAAATGTCACAATTAATCTGGAAGAGATCCTAATTCCTGTATTCATAGGACTTGGGTTTTAGATCTAACACTGGCATTGAATGCAAGTGACATTGGATAAGTCACTTTACCTCTCGAAAGTTCTCAAGTTTTTAACTCCCCCAAATATGGCTGTGAGACTGGAATACAAAATTGTGTATCAAAAGACATTGTAAATTTTAAAGCTATATTCATGAGAATGATGTTATTATGAGTTATACTCAGTCTTTAACTTAGGCTCTGATAGAATTGCCTGCTCTTTTGAGGCAAAGATGCCATTGTCACCTGTGGAGAAGGATAAGAACTCTTTCATCTCAGAGGAATTGGAACTTCTTGTGCAAAGTTATGGAGCATGATATATTTAGCAGCCATTGACGGAGCACCTAAGATAAGAGTCAGATGATTGCTAAGGATTATGGGAGAATTATTCATGAGGTATTATGGGAATACCCAGACTAGACCTGAACTCTAGGCTAGAAGTGACAAGGAAGGCTTCTCAGAGGAGGTCCGCTGAAGCCCGAGGGACATCTAGCCATTAATACACCAGATGGCAAGAAGTCTTCTCCCCCTAAAATTTGGATATCAAAAGGGCACCACATTCACAAATTAAAATGGTTTTAAAATGGTTTTAAAACGTTTTCATGTCCTGGTTCACTAAGTTACCCAGACCTCCTCTTTTGAAGCAGTTATCTGGTTTCCACTAGCTCTTCTGAGTGCAGCAATTTTCAGCTCCCTCTTCCATCTATAATATGAACTTCCTTATTACCACAGCCTCATGAGATTGGTTTATTTAGTCCAACTAGGAGATCTTCCCTGGACACAAGCTGGTGGGGCTATGAGGGCTGGAGCCTGCCTCTCTGGGACTGTATTCTTTCCGCTCACTTTCTTACTGATAACTGACCACCTGTTTTATGCCAGGTACTTTGTTTTGCCCTAGAGCCCAAGTTACATGTCACTCCCTGATGTTAAAATGAGAAAAGTTGGTAGAGACAACCAACTTATACACAAGGTTTTATAACCAGGGAAGTAAAGCGCAGCAACAATGTCCTGCATCCCCTTTAAAATTGACCCAAAGAGCTAATGGATACTTCAGTGATCATTTAACAGATGGGGAAACTGAGGCTGAACAAAGGCAAGGCTTCCCGGCATTCCTCACACACTTGATATACGTACCTATATATTTCGATTTTTCAGTGTTCGTGTGTGTGGGCTAAAGTTTGCATCAAATATGTCTTTCTTCTCTCAGATTAAACAGTAGCCATACAAGTTAAATTTCCTTTAAAATGCTGAGAAATTTTTTAGAAGCAAAACTATAGAATGGGAAGAACACTGAATTCGTGTTGCATGCCATTTGCCATCCGATCGATTCCGACTCATGGCAACCCCATGTGTGTCGGAGTAGAACTGTACTCCATAGGGTTTTTAGAAGTAGATTGCCAGGCTTTTCTTCCAAGATAACCTCTGGGTGGACTTGAACCTCCAACCTTTTGATTAGAGCCAAGCACTCACTTTCTGCATTTATAAAATGAGGAGGTTGTGCTGGATGTCTCCTGTGGCTCCTTTGAGTCCTAAAATTAAATGTATTGGTGGTTCCAAGGCTGTGGTCTACTCTGGACATATCAGATGTCCAGATGACTGTACATGTTAGCACATTATGTGCTTAAAATTTTTAGTGCAATGAAAATTTTTTTGTTATATTTATTAGCTTCCACGTTGCCTCCAGAGCTACTGTATAGCCTCTGGTTCTTTTTTTTTTTTTTTTTGGTAAATCCAAACTTCCTGGAGAGTGTAACTGTTGCTGCTTCTGTCGTGTTTTGGGAAGTGCCCTCTGAGTCTGTTAAATTTCATTATTTGTCAAATGTAGACATGTGCGCCATTGGCCTCCTTGCTGCCCTGGTAGATGGCAGAGGTGAGGCATGCAGTAGTTGTGGTCTTTTAGGGTTTCTACTAAAGTTAGCAAGACCACACACCACTAGATCAAGTACTTCATTTTTATTTTCCAGAGACACTTCTGACTTCTCAAAGGTAAGATCCAGCACATTTCAAAATGGATCCTCAGAGGCACTGTCAACAGGAGTATAATTCTTTAAAGTTGCTTCTTGTTGTTATTGTTAAAAAAAAAAAAAAAAAAGTTGTTAGGTGCCATCAAATCAATTCTAACTCATAGCGACCCCACGCACAACAGAACGAAACAGTGCCCGGTCCTGCGCCATCCTCACAATTGTTGCTATGCTTGAGCCCATTGTTGCAGCCACTGTGTCAGTCCATCTCATTGAGGGTCTTCCTCATTTTTGCTGATCCTCTACTTTACCAAGCATGACGTGTCCTTCTCCAGGGACTAATCCCTCCTGATAATATGTCCAAAGTATGTGAGACATAGTCTCGTTATCCTCGCTTAGCTTAGCTCTTTGCATTTTTTCAAAGTAAATCCACATCTATTATCCTCTTTGATCCTCCCAACAGGTTGGCAAGGTGGAATGCAGGAATCCTTTTCAGAGTGGTAATGGGCCTTGCCTGCAGTGTCACAGGCATTGGTAGAACTAGGGGTAGTACCAGGGAGCCCATTTCCCCACGCAGCACTCATTCCTCTACATCCTATTTCCTTTAGAATGTACAGCAAATCACTTCTCCCCACAAACTTTAGGGTTTTATTTTCTTATGTGCAATTAGAATATATGTACAGAACCAACTGGTGGCCCTTCTGCTTGGCAAGAATCACTCTGGAGCTTTGCTTTAGCCCAGAAATGGCCAAGAAATTCCATTCCTACACAGGTGTATTCCCTTTGAGGGCCCGTTAAACTAATGATAAAGGGCAAAAATGAACTTTAGGGTTCAGATGAACTTAAGGGGATTATTCTTGTTTTCTCTTGTTTTGAGGGGGAGGGACAAAGCCATTGCTTAGGAAACTAGAGCTTTGGCTCTTCTCTTTCTGTGTCTGTATTTCATATTAAGTGACCTTACTAAAACCCGTTGCCGTCAAGTCGATTCCGACTCATAGCAACTCTATAGGACAGAGTAGAACTGCCCCATAAGATTTCCAGGGAGCGTCTGGTGGATTTGAACTGCTGACCTTTGGGTTAGCAGTGGAGCTCTTAATTCCCTTTGTACTTATGTCCCCAACATCTGAATCATTTTAATTGAAGAAATAATTATGTTTACATACTGGGGGAAGGAATTGAAGGGGTTGGTGATGTATGAAATAGAAAAGGTACTAAGTAGCCGTATCATGGAAGGCTTTGGATGGAAAATTGAGAAATTTGATCTTTACATACTTAGTGTTTCACTGACATCATTTTCACCTGTCTCCATTTTTTCTAGGATTGTGGTGGTCTCCTGTCTGAAGGAGATAACCAAGGCTGCTACCCCCTGGACGGACACATTCTCTGCAAGACCTGCAACTCTGCCCGCATCAGGGTGCTGACCGCCAAGGCTAGCACTGACCTTTAGGGCCAGCCGCCTGTTTAGTAGGCTAGTGGGTGACACTGAGAACGAAACACAAGAAAATGATAAGCAAAGAAATAGAGCAATAGAGGAAAGCAAATCACACTCTGGGATGGTCTCTGTTCATCATCTGCTATTAACCTTTCTTTAGAAATGCCTAGAATATGAGTTTTTTTTTTTTTAAGTTCTTACCAAATACACATTTCACATTGAATCATGTAGGACCTTGATGGGCCTTTGTTCCCAAGGGCTTCCACATTTTTGCACGGATTATGCCCCATCCCGCTCACTTCTGCATTCCTGTAACTTTTAATCCCTGTGTTTGTCTCACTTTTCATCTGGTTGAATGGCTTTTTTTAGCGTGGTATTTGCTGTCACGCAGTTTTTCATGGGTGAGGCTGCCAGCTCGCAGGTGCTTGGGCTTGAAGGCTCCCTCCTATCACTTCCATATTGCCTGTGATTATACAGGTTAGACACTCTTTTTCTATGTATTGAAAAGTAGGTCTCTACATCTTTCTGTTGCTCGAAACCAGTCATGTCTTTCGTGGGGGAAAAAAAATGCACTTATGTGTTAGGCTATAAAGAATGTAAGTTGTATATTATGTAGGTTAAAATAAGCCCAGATTTAATTTGCTATCATCCAAATTCTAATCTCTAGTGACCAGAGATCAGGGCTCATTTAACAAATGGGTATCAGCCCAGAGCTAATAAGAGATGGGAGAGAAACAAATTTTAATGTTTTTCTAAAGAAATTATGGGTAGGTCATGCTGAAAAAAAGAATTTTGGAGTATGTTTGAAACATTCAATATTATTCCACAATATTGAGGTATTCCTTTCCACACTACCTGGACATAATAATATTGACAAACTTAGTTTTCACTACAGTATAGGCTATCCAGTGCTATCCTACTTTTCATCTTAAATATTGGCTTTTTTTTTTTTCCTAATATCCAAACAAAATGGACTTTTTTTTTCCTAGAAGAAGGAAAATAGCTGTAAAGAACAATTTCAGATTCCTTTTTTTTTTTTCCTCCCCCAGACCCACATACTTTTTGCCTGACAATTGCAAATAAGGGCACGCAAAATCAAACTGTAGTTTTGTTTGGTTTACTTTTAAAAGAAAAGCTTGAAAGGATTGTGAGCCCACAGTTGTTTTATTCTCATATTCCTTTGCAAGTCAAATTACAAATTACAAGAGACATTTTCATATCATTGGTGTGACATTTATACCACACAGACAATCACTGGGGAAAAAAAATTGCCTTTCAGAGCTAAAAATATGCAGAGTCTCTGCCTAGAATTTTTATTCCAGCTCTTATTGGCCAGTGAAACACTTGCTTGCCAACTGCAGAGCCGTACTTCATTAAGTTCTAAAATGTTTTGTGTAAGAAGAGACACCTAGCTTAGTAATGGCAGGTTGCCATTTTGTATCATAATGAAGTATTTGGGGCTGAGATTTCTTAAACTTCCCTTCGAATCTTCCACAAATATATACTTTTAAATTATGAAATATTTTAAATATACAAAAAGATATAAATAATAATATAATGAATCTATACCACCCAGTATAAGAAATCAGATATAACGAATATAGTTATATTCCTCTGTATGCCCTTCCCTGATTCTGCAAAGATCTTTCTCATGATTATAGACTGATAGAGTCAGGTGTTCTATAGTGTGATTCTTTTTTCTTTTTTTTAATTTTAACACCCAGAACAAAAATGAAAAACTATTTGTGCATGATTTGAATTGCAGCCCATGCCTCAGGAGTTCCAGTTAAATTTACTTTCCCTAAATAAGGATAACCATAAATAAAGGCCTCTTAAGCTCATGGTCAAGGAGCCCTGGTGGCGCAATGGGTAAGCACTCGGCTGCTAACCGAAAGGCTGGTGGTTTGAACCCATCTACTGTCTTTGTGGGAGAAAGACCTGGCAATCTGCTCCTGTAAAGATTATAGCCTAGAAACCCCTCTGGGGCAGTTCTACTCTGTCGCATAGGATCACCATGAGTCAAAAGTCAACTCAGCTGTACAACAACAAACCCATAGTCACCATAGCTCATCTAAGTTAATTTAGGGCTCATTTGCTATCATCACCAAGCAGTTTTGTTTTAAACCACCCAAGTTATAGGTTTTAAGAGCTTCCCTTGACCACTGTCCTTTCCTTGCTATTTTTATCCTTGATCTTGTATTTCTTCTAATGTGAAATATAATGCAATTCATTTTAAGATACAGTGGCAACCATAGGTTTGATTTTCTGTGTTCTAACTCAGAAGCCAGACCATGCTGATGGCATCAAAGATCACTGACTCGTAGACAATTAAACCCACTGCCGTCGGGTCGATTCTGACTCATAGTGACTCTATAGGACAGTTAGGATGATATTATAATCTGCTTGAATTAATTCAGTAACTTGTTTTTCTAAAAAATAATTGGGGGTGAGGGGGTAAAGAGCTGTCTTTAGGCCAAAAGTAGAGAGCCCAAGTTATTGAGGGATAGATTTTATCTCATCAAATGCAGTCATATTACTATAAATTTTACCAAAAGAAGACTTTAAGAGACATTTATACTATAAAATGCAATAACACTCTGCTTGTTTGTTCCATTTAAGTTCTTATGTAACTGAATGTTTATATGCCCCAAAAAAGATTTATAAAAAGGGGGTCACAGACCCATCAGTATGGCATGGCCAACAAAACACTGCTTGCTTACAATCTTTATTGTGTGTTTTTATCACATAACCTCAGAGTATCTTTACCAAAGATTTTAAAAGTGAATCTCTTTTTAATTTAGACTTACACTTTTATAATAATGAATGTGCACACTTATACATATGCAGACATATTTAGGTTTAGATTTTTTTTTTTCTTTCACAAAGTCTAATTAGAAAAGGATCCTGTGATGTTGTCTTCCAGGATTTTTTTAATACGTGATTTATATTGCTTTCTTGTGCTTTCTGTTAATCATTTGATTTAAACAATACCAAGTCACTCTTCACTGTTGTAGTTACATGACATTTTGCCTATAACAGAGATAAAGATATGGCTTTCATGATTATAATCCTATTGTCTTTTGATATGCTATCTTAATGGTTATCATTTAAATGCAAACGGAGTAGAAAAGAGCATCATAAAGTCTCTTAAGAGAACATTTGTAAAAATACACAGATTTTGGAAAATTGTTAAGAACACAAATATTTGTAATCCTGTCTAGCATAGGAGACATGGCAAGGGGAGGTATGGAGGCTGGGACCCACTATATCACGAGCTCTGCAGACTCTTTGAAAGTAAGAGTTCCCAACTGTCTGGATCCCCAGCTCAGGCTGTGCTAACCCAGTGTGAAATCTCATTTGGCAAACAAAATTGCCCCTCAAACTCAAAAACAAGTCATGCATCCCAGCAGAAGGCATGAAGGTTTTGAGATGCTGGACATCTCTGCAGCTCAAAGATGTGAGTTCTTTTTCTTGCCATTGACATGTATTTGTTTCTGTGGAAGCAACTTCTCCGAGTAAAATTATTTTGTTGGGTATATGCTGATTGATGTGGTGGAGTTCTCAACACTATAGCTGCTGTCTGACCATGAAAGGTTCCACAAAGCTGTTGATAGTGATGTTTAAAGTAGGTAAAACTCTATGTTTATAGAAGTGTTTTACATTTGGATCCAGAGGAAGAAAGAGGGCGCATTTTCAATGGGGCTATGGGAAAGAGTTAATGAAAGACAGACAGGACTCTATAAAAACACAACTTCCAACAGTTTCCTAGTTAGTAAAAATCCTATTAATGTGAACCAGCCAGGAATAACAGTGTTATTTCTATTTGATATGGTTTGGGCTTCCCTTGTCAAATCGGTGTCGGTTGCCCCCTGATCCTTCCATTATCAAGTTTTGAAGGGTGTTGGGGAAATGATGGCAGCTGCTAGGAAGATCAGGGAAACAATGATGTAACCTCACAGCCTCTCACCATTCCTCATGGCTTGGAAGGGCTTCTTTTTCATATACATTTCTAGAAATATTGCAGTTCTACCTTAGTACTTCACATTTGTAGTTTAAACAAGCGATTGTCCATCTGTTGCCTAGAACTGCAGTACATGTGTGTTATGAATGAAATATGACAGCATGCTCCATACCCCTGCTTAGCCATCTGTAGGAAACCAGTAGGCTGAAAAAGATATACCTCTGCAAAATGTGCCTCAAGTCCATTGCCTGGGATCGCTCTTTTAGTGCACTTTCATGGGAGATAATCACAGAGAGCAATGTAATTTTGTGCCTTATTTTTAAAGAAAGTACTTACACTACTATGAATAGTCCGCTGAAGAGTCCATGATGTAAATAACAACCCCCAAATCTCAAAGACATACTCATCAAAAAGTCAAAAACCAAAATCCAGAAGGATCTGAACTCTTTATCTTGGTATATTCTAATAATATTCCTTTTCTCCTTATCTGTTGGAAGTACTTCATGGATCCCTAAATTTGGACATTCTTATGCCAGGAGGTGATGTAGTGGATGTCGTTAGTGTTTATGTTTTGATCTATCCTGGTTTTAGTCAGATAATGAAAGCAGAGACTTCAACTTGAGCCTCTAACCTCCATTAAGCATATCCATTTTTTTAAGTTGCCCTAGTGTCTTAGTCATCTAGTGCTGCTATAACAGAAATACCCCAAGTGAGTGGCTTTAAGAGAAGTTTATTCTTTCATGATCTAGTAGGCTAGAAGTCCGAATTCAGGGCGCCAGTGCTAGGGGAAGGTTTTCGCTCTCTGCCTGGTCTGGAGGAAGGTCCTTGTCATAAGTCTTGGTCTAGGAGCTTCTCCACATGGGAACCTCAGACCCAAAGGACAGGCTCTGCTCCCGGCACTGCTTTCTTGGTATGAGGTCCACCTGTCTCTATGATCGCTTCTCTCTTTGATATCTCAAAATAGACTGGCTTAAGATATAATCTAATCATGTAGATCTCATCAACATAACTGCCACTAATCCATCTCATTAACATCATAGTGACAGGATTTACAATACATAGGGAAATCACATCAGATGACAAAATGGTGACAATCATACAGTACCGAGAATAGGACCTAGCTAAGTTGACAGATATTTTGGGGGGACACAATTCAATCCATGACACTTAGTTTATTTTTATTTGTTTAGTAAACAGTGGACAGAATTTGGGAATTTTGGTTCTCAATCATTACTATGATGCAGCCATGAACATTTCAGGTCAGATTATTTACTTGACAGATAAGTAAAATGAAACTCTTCTCATGAGGCTGTTGTTTGGTTAGTATATTATTTCAAGTCTTTAAAAATTATCTGATTAAAGCTACTACAACTTGGTGAAAATTCTTCACTCCTTTTCTCTTTATCCTTCCTTTCCTCCCTTGTTGCTGTTTATTCTTCCTCTTGATGCTACCATACTTGAGTTTTTCATAAAGAGACTAAATCAGTTCATTACTATCCTTACAGAATTATGATCATATTAAGGGGAGAAGGTGACACCAAAACATGTGTGGTATCCATAAAGTCTTCATTTCCAAGGGTGTATTTTTTATATTACAGGCTGTGTGTTTTTGTTTTTTTTTTCCATAAAATGAGATGAGATAATAGTCTTTCAGTTTTCTTTTCATGAATTTTCATCAGGGACTTAGGTCGTATAATTCTTGGCATATTCATTTATGACCGTTCTAGTTTTCTCAGCTATATGCAAAGTACTGTTTCTAAGACTAGGTCAAGAGTTTTTAAAAATACAAAGCATTTTGGCTAACAAAACAATTGGGTTTTTAATGTGGTGTATCATTTTATTCCATTGAAACTTGGTCATTTTGACTTTCGTGGTAAGAAAAAGCTAATATCCTCCCAGAATTTTAACACGTATCAGCCCTTTGCCCATGACACTAATATTAAATCCTAATAGTTGAATCACAATTTTTTCCTGGGGTAGTGGGTCCAGAGTTTTTGCTGGAGCACAGATTATAGGTCTGTAGTCTGTTTACACAAAGCAATCTGAAAAGAACAAGTCCAGGTCTCTCAATAACGCCTTTGTTAAAATTTGGGTCTATGATTCTTTAAAACAGTGGCAGATACTGATAAAAATATACCCTTTGTCTCCATTTTGTTTGTTTGGAATAAGCTTATAATTCTAGGATCGTATTTCCATTTTGGCTTTCTACCCTCACTTTAAGTTTTCACAAGGTTGATGTTGCTTTTTTTTTTTTTAAAGGATCAAATAAAAGGATGTAAAGCATACTAACATATAATTATAGTCTCCATGTGTATGCTTTTTTAATATATAGTCCAGGTCTTTTACCTGTCTCCAATAGGAGCAGAGATAAGAAGGGAAGTGGAATTTTGAGAGAAGGGGCAGTCTGCAATTAAAACTTCAGCAAGAGACTTCCTATACAGTGTAATGCTGAGGACTTTCATAGGGGTTTTATGTAACAGCAGTTGCAATTGTTTAAAAAAGTAAAATATTTGTATTTCCAACCTATGTAAGCTGTTTATAAATCACTGTGCCTGACAATCTAGATATTTTTCTCTTATCAGAAGAGAGGAAAATGAGTATTACTGTTAGCCCAATGACATTGGTCATAATTACATCATAACTTTTAGAAAACACATCCTTTCATCCTCTCTGAGAGAGAAGCATAGCTTATTCTCTTTCTGACAGATGGTGATACATATTCCGACATATTCTTAGTCAAACTGCATTTGTTGTTGTTTTAGGTGCCGTCAAGTCGGTTCCGACTCACAGTGACTCTGTGTACAACAGAACAAAACACTACCTGGTCCTGCGCCATCCTCATAAGTGTTCCTGTGTTTGAGCCCATTGTTGCAGCCACTGTGTAAATCCATCTAGTTGAGGATCCTCCTCTTTTTCACTGACCCTCTAGTTTACCAAGCGTGATGCCCTTCTCCAAGGACTGGTCTTTCCTGATAACACGTCCAAAGAACATAAGACAAAGTCTCGCCATCCTCGCTTCTAAGGAGCATTCTTGCTGTACCCGTTCCAAGACAGATTTGTTCATTCTTTGGTATATTCAGTATTCTTTGCCAATACCATAATTCAAAGGCATCAATTCTTCTTCGGTCTTCCTTATTCATTGTCCAGCTTTTGTATGCATATGAGGCAACTGAAAATCCCATGGCCTAGGTCAGGTACACCTTAGTCCTCAAAGTGACATCTTGCTTTTTAACATTTCAAAGAAGCTTTTGCAGCAGATTTGCCCAATAATATGTCATTTGATTTCTTGATTGCCACTTCCATTGGTATTGATCGTAGATCCAAGTAAAGTGAAATCTTTAATAGTTTCAATATTTCCTATTTATCATGATGTTGTTTATCAGTCCAGTTGTGAGGATTTTTGTTTATGTTGAGGTGTAGTCCATACTGAAAGCTGTATTCTTTAATCCTCATCAGTAAGTGCTTCACATACTCTTCGCTTTCAGCAAGCAAGGTTGTGTCATCTGCTTCTCACAGGTTAATGAACCTTCCTCCAATCCTGATGCCATGTTCTTGTTCAGGTAGTCCAGCTTCTCAGATTATTTACTCAGCATACAGATTGGATAAGTATGGTGAAAGGTTACAGGGATACAAACTGCACTGTCGCCTAAGAATCTCTGAAGTTTAGAGGTTTTTCTTTTCACACATTTAGTACTTTATCCCTTCCTATGTGTACTTAATTGTTGAGGACCACAAGTAGGAGTTTCTTGTTCAAATTCAATCATCCACTTTTCTCTAATGTCTTGCCTAAATAGCTATAACTGATTTGTACTTATTATCTCTTTTTTAGTTGCAAACACAGATAACCTACTTCATTTAACTAACTTTAAAGAAAAGTAAATATAAAATAGCATATTACCCCTTGAATACAGAAAGGACACTTATTCGTTTCTCTGTTTTACCTCCCAGAGCATTGTGCAAAAAGTTGTAGACTCTGTTTTAGTTACCCAACGTGTACGGAATTTATTTTATGCAGAGTTTGTGGAAGATGCATTTTGATTAAACTGACATTTCCCTTTGAAGTTACTGAAATTACTAAAATGTTTGCTCTTTATTTCTGATTGATATTGACAGCAGTCTCTAGCCACCCTAACAAATCCTACAAACAAAAACTTTAAATACCCTAGCGAAAGGAGGAAACCCTGCAGCTCGTTTCTTTTAATATTTAAGAAGCTTGTAGTAGCCCTTCCCTGCTGTTAATTCTTAATTTTTCCTAGTTTCCCATCTAGCTAGGGGCAAGAGAAAACCTTATTCTTCTAACTCTTGATAGTCATTTACGTAAGATACCTAACTAGAAGCCTGAATGCAGCTCCCTGCTCTGCAGGAATGAGAGAAGTGTTGCTTTGTCATCTTTTGTTCTACACCAGTGTAGATGGTTATGTTGTCGATTCTGACTCATAGCAACCCCGTATGACAGAGTAGAACTGCCCCCATAGGGTTTCCTAGGCTGTAATCTTTATGGAAGCAGATCTCCAGGTCATTTCTCCCACAGAGCTGTGAGGTAGGTTCGAACCACCTACCCTACTTTTTGCATAGCAACCGAGCACTTAACCATTGCACCACCTGAGCTCCTAGCACCCCAAACACCAGTGTCGTTCCTACATAAACATAGACTCATGGACCTTTTAAAGATTTAAATCGCTGTAATTTTCCTGACAAGTCACCATCCCACATCTTAAATTTAGCTGGTATGCAGGACTACACAGCAATCCATTCTAGCATTGGGGCAACTCTTATCGATGAAAGTTCTTCCTCTTGTTAAACTAACTTTTGGCTCTGGACCTATACAAAACAAGTCTAATGTCTAAAATGTTGTCAGGTCAGATATCACCAACTCTTTCAATTTTTCCTCATTTATTGACATGACATCAAGTCCCATCATCTTTCGAATTCTCCTCTGAACAGTTAGGCCCCCAAATATTCTCTAATTGTTTTCAATCTACTCGATGAAACTTAGCAGTAAACTTGGGACAGGCCAGGTAAAACACTTTATTCACGGTTGAAAGTAAACAGAGGTAGAGTCACCCAAGGGATACTAATATTCAATGTGGAAATTCACCCAAGGACTCAGACCTAAGAGAGTGGACTCTAGATAGAGCTCCCATATATAGAAAACAGTCCTGTGTTCCATGTCCTGTATTGTTTTTAATGTTGCCAAAAGCAAAGTCATTATGGAAACAGGAAGCAAGCTAATGTGTATGCCATTTATGAGATCCTCACTTCCTGGTTAATGGCCATAAATCCTCTTCAGTCCTTTCCTTTAATCTATTTTTTCAAGAAGAAGATACTTCTTGCCCATGTTCGCCATACTAAATATAGGGAAAGAATTCTGGACACTTTATAGGTTCTACATAAATACTTCCTGGTTGACCTGTGTTGAGTTTCACTTCCATTCATTCAGTGCTCAAATGTTTATACCCAGAGATGTTACACTTTAGGCCAAAGGAGCCACTTTGTTCCATCATCAGTTAGGTATTTATCCTTAGGAGTCCGTGTTTTCACTTTTGTCTTTCCATCATCCTTATCCTTCACTCATCTCTTCAGTTTAATAATCACCTACTAATCACTTTAAGAGAATCAGCCCCTAAGTAAATCTGATTCAGGCCAGCTGCAATAAGATAAAAAAAAAAAAAAAAAGGTTCAGTCTGCACTCCATAGGAAGGAATATGGCATTGGAAAGAGTAATTCTTCTTAGTCAAAGCTTCTCAGAGCAGGTGAAATTTGGTAAGAAATCTAAATGGGAAGATTCGGAAGTTGACGGAAGAGTATTTAAGGCCCTGGAAATGGTAGGGAAGCATAGGTTATACGCAGAGAAAACCCTCTGCCTTGGCCAAAGTATGAGAGATTCTGGGATCTACTTGTTAATGGGAAAAAGGCTTCCAGATGTTGAGGGTCAAGGAAAATGCATAGAGGAAGGCAATGAAATTGTTACTTGCTTTTCCATCTCTTTGTATTTGGGAGACAGGATGAGCTGCCAGAATATACCCAACACGTATGAACAAGAAGCAGCCCTGCGTGGATTTCTTTTATAACATAGAAAATGTAATTTCTTATTGGTTCATATCTACACCTGTCTTTTGATCCCCCACAAGAACAAGCAGGACACTTCTATTTTCCTATTGCATCCAGGCCCACAATTGGAAAGAACCTCACAGTCATTTATTCTACTTGGTGTTAACATCGCCTCACTGATTCATTACGAAGTGGTAATCCAGACTACTTAAACATCACCTGCACCAGGGAACTCATTCCCTCTCGAGGTCTTCGATTCCCTCAATCACACATTGTGGGAAGCTCCCCCTGACTTTGGAACAGAACTGGTTTCCCTGTGACTTGACTCTTGGGCTTATGTTCTGGGCGCCATACAAAACCTTTAGCGCCATGTACATGATACAATTGTCACTTCCTTCCTCCATCTTTCTTCCAAATATTTTTGGTTTTGGCCAACCATTCCTTAAAAAAAAAAAAAAGCAATGATTTTTAGCTGAAGATTTAAATATCTTTAAACATCTCTAACAAAAATCTGAAGGACTTTCTGAGGGTCAGATTTTAGAGTTTAAGAAGTTTTTGGTTTTTTCTTCTGTACTTTCTTATTCACAAGACAAACTGTTCTGACAGTTGTTACATCACTCCATGTCTTCCCCTGGTAACCAAGCTGTGAACGATACACTCCCCATTACCTGACCTGCTGATAATGGTCTTATAATTGTTGGGAAATGTCAAAGTGTAAATCTACAGTTCAAAGGAGGAAAATTTTACTCAAAAACCAAAGATGGTTGAAAACTCATTACTCCTGGTCATTTGTTCTGTGCAAAAGGAAATCATTCTTGGGGAAGGGGCTATATTGTGTCATGCTGTTATGTGGAAATGTAGATAACCTTTATCGCCCTAGATTACCGTTTAGTTTGTGGTATTCCTTAGTCCCTGGGAGGACAAGGCTTGTGGCTTCTTCAGGCCAGCTTTGAATTAGAGCCCTAGAGGCACAACCTGTCATCAGTCTCCTGGGCAGGCCCCGGGGGTGGTTTTCTGAACTCTAAAATAATAATTCCTGAGAGAGCTTACAAATTTCTTTCACACATAAAACAGCTCTGGGAAGAAGGTTATTAATAGCCCTATCCTAGAAGAGAAAGCTGAGGCTCAGAATTGCTAAATGACTTTTGTCAAAAGTGATAACAGCTGGTAAGTGACAGGGTGGCGGACTTAAGTCCAGGACTCTTACCAATACCCACTTGCAGGGCTCAACATACCTCAAAATATTGTCCTTGCCTCTTGTTGGAAGTCATCCAGGGAAATTTGCAGAGACCATTTAGCTACCAGCTGGCAAATCCATACGGGTGCTGAGGTGTTTGAGTCCATTTAGAGATCATGTGTGTGTTCTGTGCCATCTTGTGGGAGATGACTGTGTATTCTGGTCTGATCAGCACTGTGATGAAGTTGGTGGGGAAAGGCCATCGATGAGAACAAATAACCGTGGCACCGAAGCACATTGCATCAAATTTCCCCAGAGAGAATTAGTTTACATTACATTAACTGAAAAACTCTCCGGAACTGTGAGCTTCAGAATATCAACTGGGACCATATCATTTAGAATTCAGTGGAGTGCGGGGTGACTTGATCTTTAAGACCAGTGTCTCTCCTGTAAGCTATGATTTATGCCCCCACAGAAGCAGAAACGGCTGTTGGTAAACAGTATGTATTGGTCTGTCTCAGATCATATTCACTGAGAGCCCACCAAGTGCATGCAGCTGCCTCAGGTGTGTCTGCATCAACTAACCCATGACCTTGAGATGTCTGTGGACAAATGCTATTGGACTGATTGTGTTTCTGAGAGTTGGACTTTGCTATTTGATAGGCTGGGCTTCCCCGGCTGTGGTAGTTTTGTGATTTGTGTATCCTTATCACAAAGAGTGGTACTACATTGTTTCCAGGGTACTTGGAAGCCTCCGTGTTTATTCTGGAGCCTGACCTACACAGCAGCTCCACAACCGGACATTCCTTTCTTGAGCTTCATCCCCCAGGGAGCTAGGCCTTTCGAGCTGTGCTCTTGGACTTTTCTTTCTTTCCATTCCACCCTTCTGGTTGTTTGACTCTAAGTTAAAATCTTTAAACTGAAAAATACTCTTTCTCCACCTGCATTAAATCTACTGCAGGAAACCTTTAAAGTGATCTTACCTAGGAAGCTTTCTAGGCATTTCCCCTCCCTCAAATCTATCATCCATCAAACCTTTCTCATCATCCATCTGTGTATTCTTTAGACTTTTCGAAAGCCAAGTTCAAAACAAATGGACGCTCACCCGCTCCAAGTCTTTACGCCTGGTTAATACAGGTAGTGCCAGCAGGGCCAGCCAAGTGGTGGCCTTGGCTGAGATGGCCATATTGAGGGACTGGAAAGGTTTCTCATCTTCCTGTGAGGTTTGATGAACACTGTGGCCAGTAGAGTGGAAATTGAGCCTTGTAGAATAGATGATATACCTTCTAGCCCCAAGAATGCATTAATAGACTATGCATTAAGAACACTTCTCAGAATTATCTAGGTGAGGACATCTAATTAGAGCTTCATTTGGATGGAACCTGTGACATCTTATTAGTGGGAACAAAAGGACAAAGAGGTGGTGAACATGAACAAGAGGGCTTTAAAAAAATAAAGTCACAAACCCTGATTTATATAATGTAAGAAAAATAGCTAATGAAAATTTCTCTTCCCCCAATTTACACCATATAGTTCCCCTAGTAGTTAGGGACAATACAATTGTGTTGTCCTTAAAATACACACATGTGCTTTTAAAATAAACATCTTCCAAGAAAGCTGACCCTTCAAAAAAAGAAACCTTATTTTAAAACACTTGGGTTTTTCAGGCCAGGAAATTAACAATTCCTAGACCTGACCCATTTTCGTGGCTGCCAAAAAGGAAAAGAAAAAAGCTATTTAAATTTCGAATGGATCCATTCATCTCTTAAAATATGCCAAAGCAATTTGAGGCGGGGCTGGAAACTAAGGTATGTATCTCTCTTGCTTGATTCTCTCTTTATATTTCCATCTGTCAGGAAAAGGGTAAAGAGCAATCCTTGGGCTATTATTATTGACCCATTGTATTGCCACTTTGTACAGTCTCTCCTTTGCTTCCCCCTCAGGCATAGAATAATAGTTTCTTTCTCAACCCCATTTCTTCCATCATGGGGCAGTAAATATTAAGCCTAAATGTCTTTTCTCACCAAATTATTCTTTCATTTCCAAACTACTGTGGAAAGTGGGAAACGGTGGGAGCTAGCTTTTCTTGGATACGTTTCTTCTTCCTTTCTTGGGAGATAAGTATAAAGAAAAACAAATCTAGGTTCTTCTCATCTCTCTTGCTTTTTTAGTGACAGTGATGATCACTTGGTAATTATAAACCAGAAGCAAGAGAATAGCTTAGCTAGGTTACGATGCACCTGCCAACATGTTTCATTCCTTCAGACACAAGACTTGAGAGGAAGAGGGATTTTTATAATTCGGATGCCAACAATAGCAATGCCGTCATGTTTTAACTTTGGGAGAGTTGGTATTTTGGCAGTGCTTGCATTTTATTAACACTGCGTACCCTTCTTCTGCTTAGTTTTTAGATGAATGTCAAGTGCATCAACACATCAATGGTAGAGTGCCTCAGACTTCCCTCAATGGGGAACAGAGTGAATCTGGGCCCTGCCTTCTAGCTCAACTGAAATGTCTGAATAGAGGAGTCTCCTTGATGAAAGAGATTTAGGACCCTAGAAACTAAATCTTGTCACCAATATCTTGTCATGAAGTAATAGCAAAACTCAAATAACTTCCTTTTACTGCTACGCTACTTCTGCTCATTTTCGTCAATTCTGACTCATAGTGACCCTATAGGGAGAACTGGCCCCTAGGGTTTCCAAGTAGTGGCTGGTGGATTCGAACTGCTGACCTTTCGGTTAGCAGCCATAGCTGTCAACCAATGCGCCACAAGGGCTTCTTCCTCTTACTACCCGTTTATTCTCTTGGGAAAGCTGATGAACAAATTACCCAAGAATTATTTTCCTGCTAAACAAAGTCAGAATATTTCCCCCTCAAAAGAATCAGAATTATACCCTCATCCTTTTTCAGGAAACTTATCAAGGAGCAAATAAAATTAAAGATGATGCTTGATTTTCTGATTCTTTAGCACGAATAGAATTATCATGTGGTTTAATGTGCTTGAAGCTAAAATTTAAACTTCAATGCAAAACTTATACACCTGGATGTAGTAGTGAACTTGCACATGTTATCTATGCAATGAATTCCTTTTTTTCTTTTGGTCCCTTAACCTTCACCTTTGCCATTACTTTTACCGATTTGGAACTCCCTGTTTCTCCACCACTGAATGGGAATATGTGCCATTACAAGACACAGAAAAAGAGGAAACGGAAGGAACTTTGTGCATGGCAAATCTGTGCCATGAAGTAGACGTGACAGCAAAATGCAGAGCCTGAGGATAGTAATTTTCCCTGAGCCGCACGCACAAGCTTTTATTTCACGGCTTTGTCACAGGCTTTTCTCCTTCTGTGCCGTCACCTTTGAGAAAAACGATTGCACCTTCTCCAAATCGGCCTTCTTAACAGCTATAGTGAAGTTGGCAAGACTTCCCCAGCTCTGAATATAGCCCTTTGCCGACTCCGGCCCCTTTGCGAGACTGACTCAAATCTGTGATCTTCTGTTCAGCATACACAGCAGCAAAGTGAGAAGATGAACACTAAATATAGGCTCTACTAACTTTACTTTTAGAGTTACTGCCTTCAAAAAGTGCCTATTCTGAGAAACATAAACGTTATCCCTACATATGTATGTACACACACACACAGTACCCAGAGTCACGCTGTGCAGCCTTCAAAAGCATACCACCAAAAGGAGTAGGTGCTGAGCTAAGGAAAGCTTGCCAAAGAAAAGAAAGACATGCATTTCCAATAGCCCCTCTCAAGTGGCGCCGTGAAACGGGCTGCAAACATATTCCCTGAGCATTCCTTGCTGATACAGCCACTTCATATTTATATCCTACTAGATGGTGGCATATTTCTGAGGTTTCCTGTACTCTGCTTCAAGGGAATATACACTTTATAGAATTGGAACATTTAGTCAAAAAAAAAAAATGTTTAAAAGAATTAATAGAGCCAGGGTCTGTATTAGAAAATGTTTCGTATGTGTATTTTTGTAAACTAAGCATTGGTGGGTGTAGAATGTCAGCACATTTCTTCTTTTATCTCTCAGGCTCACATCAGAGAAAACTGAAGAAAAGGCTTAGCTCTGGGAATTGGAGCTCCGGGGGCCAAATGTCCTTGCCAGATCCTGAGAGCATTTTTACTTTGACTCCTAAAAATAGTAGCTTACATTATTCGATGGCTTTGTTTCTATAGTTGTGTCGCTGACGGAATAAGTGTAGGTATTGTTGATGGAGCAGTTGCATAGCCTAGAGTGTTGGGTCCTTATCCACTGGGGGTGATAGGAGAGGGTCCAGGTAAATGGGACCAAGTAGACAGTGCATGATTGTACAAGAAGGGTTGAAGGGAGGACATGCTTTCCAAAAAAAGATCTTCTTCTATGTGTTGTCTGACTCAACCAGCTGGCAAATTACATTTGCCAAGTTGCTCCTGTTCCTTCTAAGTCAGTTGGCTCCATAGTCACTTGAATGTGCCTCTGTTTTGGGAAAGGGATATACTTCCAGTTAGCCTTTCTCCAAGGAAGCTTTTGATGGCCTCTTGGTCACAATGTTGTCTCCTCCCTACCTAGTTTCACCAAATGGAAATAAAGGGAGCCAAGCTATGGAAGATGGCTCCTATGCCATTGTAATCAGCACCATTTCATTCTCCCTGGAAGGAGGCCCACTGCATGAATTCGGATGAGGGTGGAACAGATCGCTGTTTCATAAACTCAAGATTGTGGACCACAGGGCTTTGGTCGTCATCGTTTTATGAGACCAGTTGACTCTTAGGAGAAAGTGCTGTTCTTCACTAAAAATGCCTACTCTTCCTGTTGATGCTACCTTTCTGTTTTTACCTTGTCCACTTTTGACACTACTCATATTCTATTTTTTAGAAAATCAGAATCTTAGTGCTAGAAAAGAGTTCAAAAATCTTTGCAATGTCATGTGTTAGGATACAAGTGTTTCCCTCCTTGGAATAAGATGGACTGGGAAAGAGGCAGCATGGCTTTGCTTCAGGTTTCAATCTGATTTATTGTGACAATGAGCAAAATTTTATATAAAGATTAAATGACATTTAGAAGTAGATAAATCAAGAAGGGTGAGATGGGGGAGAAGCCAGATTTTCTCTTGGCTTAGCATGTCTACTGAGAGCAAGCACTTCCCAGTAGCTAAGCACAATGATAGTTCCATTGTAATCATTTAGTCTGGTCATTGACCCAGGGAAAGCCACACAGGTATATGCCTTTTTTTCATGTTCGATACTGACAGAGCCATGGTATTCCCAAAATACGTTTCTCTCTTTTATTTTATCCTGAGTGAATTGAATTTTCTCCACTACATCATGTACCATCCACTGGCATATCCAAAATGGTACTCATGGTTCCCTATGAAAACAAGAGAAAGAAATCTGTTATAAGCAAGTGACTTGGGTATTTTCTTTTGTATTTATGCATTATCCAACTATATTAACACATGTTTCTATTTACCGTCTATAAATTTTTTTCTACCAATTATGTTTTTACAATGCTTTATAAAAATAAAGATGAAAATCATACTCCTTTTTTTTCTGTAAAAGAACTCCAACTATTATATTTAGAAATCCAATAAACTTCTTATTACATTTACGTGCCCATGTGTGGGGTTCTTTCTGAGTTGGATAATCTCTGTTTTCTTCTAACCCCATTTACTGTGATTCTTTTTTTTTTTTTTTTTTTATGTCATTTGCTCTCCATGTGGTCTTCTGAAAAAGAGAATGTCTCTCAAAGCTGATACGATGTCACAATGATATGAAGGCACCCATTTCCCCTACTCGGCATAGAAGATTTTAAGATGGGATATGTTCAAAAATTGCCTGATCACCCTGCATCATATCTTACAAATAGAGGGATTTTTTTTGTTTTTCTTTTTTAAGCTGGATTCAAGTAAATGGATCTCTTTGGGTTGTAGGGTTTCTCCACTGTCCTCACAAACTGCCTAACTTTATCTCACTTTTATTCCACCTCTACTATGCATCCTTTTCAAACACAGGGGAGAGTAATAATCATTTTTAAAAAGTTTTCACTATTATATCATTGACAATAGACCTGTGATGTGTAATTATCTGACCTTCTATTGATGAAAATGCTGAAACTGAGAGAAATAAAGGTAGTAATTCAAGATCACTCTCATTCTTTCATTAACCTTAAAAAAAATTTTTTTGAAGAAACAGCTCTTCAGGAGAACCCAGGTTTCCTCTGACACCCAGTCCAGTGGTCTATCCACTAAAACCTGAAAGTGCATGAGACTCCTTCCATGAAAACCACAAAAGAGTATCACCTTTCTTTCCCCCTTAGGCCAGGGATTTTATTACTCCAACATCATGTCTCAGCCTACAGATGCTGGGGATCTGGGAACTATAGAGCTGAGCAAAGGGCCACCATTTTTAAAGCAGCCAGACACAAGATACACCTTTGGAGAAACAAATGATAGGTAAACCACTGGGACTTGAGTATTTATAACTTCTTGCCAGGAAGTTTTAAACAAAGAAGGGTATATACAATGTGACATTGTGTTCCCTTTCCCACTCCTCAACACAATATATAAGGCAAGTTTAACCTTAGTACTAAAACCAGACAAGGACAACAGGAGAAAGGCAAATTGCCAGCCAATTTTGTGCATAAATAATTACATACAAAAATTCTAAGCTACTGGAAAGCTAAACACACTAATGAGCAAGAAAGATAACTCAAATAAGTTGTGTTTATCCCAGGAACACAAAAGTAGCTTAACATTAGAAAGTCTATTAATATAATTCACCACATTCACAGGACAAAATAGAAAAGTCTTATGATCATAGTATCTCAATAGATGCAGAAAAAACATGTGATAAAACATTCATGATAAAAATCAAACCTCTTCACAAACTAGAAAGAGAAAACAACTTCCTTAACTGAATAATGAATATGCAAAAAAAAATCCAAAATAATGAAAAACTATTTTTTTTTAAATCATGAACGAGACAAAGATGCCCACCATCACCACTTCTATTTAACTTTGTACTGAAGACTATCCAGTAGCATAAAATACGTAAACGGTTGTTGTTGTGTGCCGTGGAGTTGATTACAACTCATAGCAACCAGATGGGACAGAATAGAACTGCTCCATAGGGTTTCCAAAGCTGTACATCTTTAGAAGCTGTGTGATGTTCAACCATTTCAGGAGGTAACATATGATCAAGGGCCAACGGTATTGAAGGAAGAAGTCTAAGCTGCACTGAAGGCACTGTTGAAAAACAAGGCTCTGGGAAGTGATGGGATACCAACAAACGGATGCGACATTGGAAGCACTCACTTGTCTAGGCCAAGAAACATGGAAGACAGCTAACCGGCCAATTGACTGGAAGAGAGCCATATTTGTGCCCATTTAAAAGAAAGGTGATCCAACAGAATGCGAAAATTATTGAATAATATCATTAATATCACACACAAGGAAAATTTTGCTGAAGGTGATTAAAAAATGTACAGTACATTAACAGGGAACTGCTAGACATTCAAGCAGGGTTCAGAGAGGATGTGGAATGAGGGCTATCATTGCTGATGTCAGATATCAGATGGATCTTGGCTGGAAGCACAGAATACCAGAAAGAGGATTACCTGTTTTTTCCTGACTATGCAAAGGCATTCGACTGTGTGGATCATAACAAATTATAGATAACATTGTGAAGAATGGAAATTCCAGAACACTTAACTGTGCTCTTGAGGAACCTGTACATAGACCAAGAGGCAGTCGTTTGAAAAGATCAAGGGAATACCGCGTTGTTTAAAATCAGGAAAGGTGTGTATCAGGGTTGTATCCTTTCGTCATATTTATTCAGTCTGCATGATGGGCAAATAATCCGAGAAGCTGGACTATATGAAGAAGAACGAGGCATCAGGGTTGGATATGCATATGACACAGCCTTCCTTGCTGAAAGCAAAGAGGACTTGAAGCATTTACTGATAAAGATCAAAGACTACAGCCTTCAGTACAGGTTATACCTCAACATAAAAAAAAAAAAAAACTTCACAACTGAATCAATAAGCCACACCATGATAAACAGAGAAAATATTGAGATTGTCCAGGATTTCATTTTACTTGGATCCACACCACTGTCAACACCCATGGAAGCAGCAGGCAAGAAATCAAATGATGGGCTGGCTAATCTGCTCCAAAAGATCACTTTAAAGTGTTCAAAAGCAAAGATGTCACTTTGAGAGCTAAGGTACACCTGACCCAAGCCATGGTATTTTCAACTGACTCATATGCATATGAAAGCTGGACAATGAATAAGGAAGGCTGAGGAAGAATTGATGCCTTTGCATTATGGAGTTGGCAAAGAATATTGACTACACCATGGACTGCCAGAAGAATGAACAAATCTTAGATGAAAAAAAAAAATTTTTTTTTTTTTCTTAGAAGAAGTGGAGCCAAAATGCTCCTTAGAAGCAAGGATGTTGAGATTTCATCTCACGTATTTTGGACTAGTGGAGTGGCATAGTGGTTAAGTGCAATGGCTGTTAACCAAAAGGTCAGCAGTTTGAATCCGCCAGGCACTCCTTGGAAACTCTACGGGGCAGTTCTACTCTGTCCTATAGAGTCATTATGAGTCGGAATCGACTCGACAGCAGTGGGTTTGGTTTTGGTTTGATATCAGGAGGGATCAGTCCCTGCAGAAGGACATCATGCTTGGTAAACAGAGGATCAGCAAAAAAGAAGAATATCCTCAACGAGATGGATTGACACAGTGGCTGCAATAATGGGTTCAAACATAGCAATGATTTGTGAGGATGGCACAGGACCAAGCAGTGTTCTGTTTGGTTTCACATAGGGTCACTATGAGTCAGAACCAACTTGGCGGCATCTAACAACAACAACAATCTTTATGGGAGCTGATCACCGGGTCTTTTCTCCAAAGCAGCAGCTGGTAGGTTCAAAAAGCTGACCTTTCAACCTTTCAGTTAGCACCTAAGTGCTTAACCATTGCCCACCAGGGCTCCTTATATAAAAGGTATATTGTAAAAAACCAAACGGTCGTTAATCAGATGATATAACTATAGAAAATCCTATGTAGAAAACCCAATATAGTATACAAATAGTTAGCATTTAAAAGTTTAACAAGTTTGTTAGCTATAACATTAATACACAAAAAAATTTATGTGCAATAGCCACAAAAAGTTAGTTTTTGATAAATCATATATAATAACAAAACATATACAAAGTGCTTAAGGATATCTTGTTTTTAATGTGCCAGATCTTAATGAAGAAAATTATAAAACTTTACTGGGAAATGTAAAACAAAACAAAACCAACTCAAAGCAACCCTATAGGACAGAGTAGAACTGCACCATAGGGTTTCCAAAGAGCGGCTGGTGGATTTGAACTGCTGACCTTTTGGTTGGCAGCCAAACTCTTAACACTGCACCACCAGGACTCTAAAAGATGTTAAAGTAGATCTAAATAAATGGAAAGGTATACCATGTTCGAAGACAGGAAGATAATATCATAAAGATGTAAATGCAAACTTAGCCAAGATATTTTTGAAGATGAACAAGGTAGGATACTTTTCTTTACCAGATAAGACTTTCTGTGAAGCTATAAAAACTAGGAGAGTGTATTATTTGTACAGCAACAACAAAACAAAGAGACAAACATACAAATGGGACTATAGTTGAGAATCTTGAAACAGAAGTATCTATTTATGGTAAGTTGATATTATATATACATATATTATATCTATGATACTGCAAATAACTGTGGAAAGGATGGATGTTGGAATAATTGATTTTTCCTATGGAAAAATAAAATCGAATGCCTACCTCATGTCATCTGAAGAAATAAAATTCTAGCTGGAGTAAACACTTAAATAGAAAAGGCAAAATATTAAGACACAGTAAAATATCTTTATGACTTTTAGGTTATGAAGAATTTCTTGACCAAAACACAGATCATGAAAGTTATAATTAAAATAATTGACAATTTAAACTTAATTAAAATTAAGAAATTTGTTACCAAAAGACCAATAATAACTTCATGCTAGAGAAGCTATTTGCCTCAATCCTGACAAAAGGATTACTATCCAGAATACACAAAGAATTCCTAAGAAAAAGAATACTCAGTAGAATATGGAGTCAAGGTAGGAACGGATATTTCATTGAGAGAAAACATGCATGGCTAATTCACATATAGAAGAAGGCTTAAGTTAATTGGTCATCTAAAAAAAAAAACCAAACCTGCTGTCGTGGAGTCGAATCTGACACATAGCGATACAGATGAAAACCAATGTGAGTTACCATTTTACACCAACCAGATCAGCAAAAATCCAAAAGTCTGATAACACCAAGTATTGGAGATGATATAAAGGCATGGGTATTTATACACAATGCTGGTGGCAGTATAAATTGCTAAAATCACTTTGGAAAATAATTTATCCTTATCTAATAAAGATGAAGATGTGCAAAGCCTATGACTAGCAATTCCACTCTTGCCTGTGTGTACAGAACCAAAAACCAAGCCCACTGCTGTCCAGTCAATTCCAGCTTCTACCAACCCTACAGGACAGAGTAGAACTACCCCACAATGTTTCCAAGGAACAGCTGGTGGATTTGAACTGCCGACCTTTTAGTTAGCAGCCCAACACTGTTCCACCAGGACTCCGTGTACCAGAGACATGTACAAAAATGTACAGAGCTGCACTGTTTGTTATAACAAGAAGCAGAAGATATCACAAATGTTCATCCAAGGGAGAACTGATAAATAGTAGTATATTCATGTCGTAGAATAATACATACCAGTGAAAATGAATGAACTATCATTGAATAAATCAACATGGTCAATTCTCTGAACCAAGAGTGGAAAAAACAGTCATAGAATATTAAATACATTTATATGATATCATTTATAGAAAATTTAAAAATAAAAACTAAATGTGTTGTCTTAGGATATATATACATGTATATATGTGTACATATATAAACCAAACCTGTTGCCATTGGGTCAATTCCAATTCATAGTGACCCTATAGGACGGAGCAGAACTGCCACGTAGGGCTTCCAAGGAGCAGCTGGTGGATTTGAACTGTCGACCTTTTGGTTAGCAGCCGAGCTCTTAACCACTGAGCCACCAGGGAGATTATATATATATAACTAAAGTAAGAAACAATAAATGCAAAATTAGTTACCCCTGGGAGTAACAGGAGGGAGATGTGATTGGTGAAAGATACGTAGAGAGCTTCAGTGTATTGTTAATATTCTACTTTAGTTAGGTTGTGGGTTCATGGGCATTATTATACATTATAATATGTGTTACATATACATATAAAACCAAAAAAACCAAACCCACTGCCATCAAGTGGATTCCGACTCATAGTGACCCTATAGGACAGAGTAGAACTGCCCCGTAGAGTTTCCAAGGAGCGCCTGGTGGATTCCAACTGCCAACCTCTTGGTTAAATATATATCATATATTTCATAACATGATAGTTAAAAAATAAAGGAAGGGGAGAAGTGCTCCAAGGAACCCCTGTTTTCTACTCTAATGTAGAGTGAAGTCCTTAATGCATCCTTAATATGCAGTTATTTGGGATTAAGGCTGCCTCAGGAGGGGCCTAAGAGAAGCCTCAGAACTTTTCATCCTTTTTTATACAAAATAAATCCTAGAAGCAATTCCTTTACTAAATGTAGATGAGGTTAAATGGAAAATTGTGATTGGATAGCAAAGTTCTCAGTACGGGCCAATTATAGTACTCCTCTCTGTCTCTGCCTCTGGCATCTTCTATAAAGACTTTTCTTCCATGAAGTCTCCTCTACTTTCTTTATTGAAACTGGTTACTCCTTGTGATGGTTAAGATTGTATGTCAACTTGGCTGGGCCAGGATTCTCAGTGTTTATATATGATCACTCCCACAATTAGAATCTGCTGTGAGTAGCCAATCAGTAGTAAGGGAGTTTTCTTGGGGGTGAGGTCTGCATCCAAATATAAGCAGATGTTCTGGCTTTTTTCCTCACTCTGGATCCTGTGCTGGACTCCTGCTGGTCTTGCCTCTGGCTCCTGGGACTTGAGCTATCGGGTTATCTGCAGATCTTGGAATTCATGGATCTTCACAGCCTGGGAGCAGGAGGCCTGCTCTCCAACCTACCAGTCTTGAGTTCATTAGCCCCTGCAGCTACATGAATTGAGGGAAGCCTCTATTCTGATACATGGACTTGGGACTTGTTGGCTTCTACAATCGCGTGAGCCATTTTCTTGATATAAAGCTCTCTTTTGGGTTAGATATATTTATATGTGTTACTGGTTTTGCTTCTCTAGAGAACCCAGCCTAAGACACTCCCTCTTCCGGGTTCTCATTCAGTGCAAACTACCATGCTCTTGTTCTTGGGTTGTATACAGCATCGCTCTATACAAACAGTAGTTTTGGTTTCTCTAAGCAAGAAACGATCTTATCAATTTTGGTGCTGCCACAGAATCTAACACAGACCTAACACATCACAGACCTAGGTAAACAATTATCAAATAGAATGAAACTGATTTTCTTTCACTTTGTCTCCAGATTAATGCCCAAAGCAAAGCATTTCACCTCTTTCTGTCTTGGCTATTATGCTCAAGAAGTAAATGAAATTCTCATGACTTCCCTATGATGATGTAAAACGTAACGATGGTAGAGAATTCTGCTTGAAATGCCGCAAAAAAATCCCTAAATTGAGGTCAGAGAACCTCCTCTGCCCCTATACCCCCACCTCCTTATAAAGGGAATTAGCCAGGTAAATACCAACAACAACAACAAAAAACCCGTTGACATCAAGTCAATTCCAAATGATAGTGACCCTACAGAACAGAGTAGAACTGCCCGATAGTTTCCAAGGAGCACCTGGTGGATTTGAACTGCTGACATTTTGGATAGTAGCCATAGCACTTAACCACTATGCCACCAGGAATTCTGGATCCCAGGTAAATAGGAAGAAGGAAATATGAAATAGTCATGTCAACAAAGTCTGCCATGTCATTTGGGTCACTCAAAGTCTAAATCTCAATTTTATCCCAGTCACCCCCTTAGCTCTCCCCGTCACCTCCTTAGCTAATGACTCCGCATATACTGTCCTATCTCTTAATACCCATATCCTTCACTTCATCCACACTTTCCAAGTCCAGCCTGTCATTCCCTTAGGCAACCATTCATAGTGTCCTCACCTGTCTCCTTATCTTGGGCGTTCTGAATTTAGCACTTCACTCTCCCCCTAAGCCACTTTCCACTGCTGCTAGACTGGTATTCCCAAGTCACAAATCTGAGCCCCGTCCCCCTGATTCTAACCTTGATGGTCTCTCCATCACCTTGGATATAGTCCAAATTCCTTGGCATGACCCTGAAGACTGGTTACTTTTCTAGTCTTATCTACCCCGTTTCCCCCTTCAGCATACCCTCCAGTAAATCATTTATCATTCCCAAACAGACCACCCCTTCTCACTTCCCCATGCCTTTGTACTCACTCTTCTCTGTGTTTAGACTGTCCCTTCCCATTCCTGTCTGGCACCAATTCACACTTCAAGAACCTGCCCCCAGGAAGCCTCCTTTCCTTGACCTCCAGGATGGAGTTGTCACTCTACATGCAACTTTGAACAGACATATACTAGGAACTTTATTATATTACATTAAAATTTTTTTTCCTGGTCAAATTCGCATCTAGATTAAAGCCCTAAAGGGCAGAAATTGTGTTTTACTCATATCTTTATGCATTGTGCCAGGTATATAACAGACCTTGAATAAACGTGTATTCAAGGAAGGATTGAGTGAATGAGTGATTGAGTGCTCTCTATGGGATGGTAAGGGTTAATATGTACTCTTTCTCTGGAGTTGTCCCTAAAGGAATGGAAACTGAGAGGGGTGGCTGCAGAGTAGGAGGAAGCCAATTACACGTCTCCAGAAGGAGAGGAAAATAGACCAGTATGGATTTGTCCTTTCTTGCCACTGAGAAATTTTCCACTCCATTTTTCCCTTTGCAGACCTTTCTAAGTATGTACACTAGGTCTTTTTCCCTCAGAGGCTGTGAAGAACCATCTTTTGTTCTTTATTGTAATACAGGAGGCGGCTGGGGAGGATTCAAATCCCTTCAAACACCGGATGAAGTTTGCCAATTAAAAGGGCTTCATCTTGACCATAACCAGATTAAAACTTGTGATGTCAAGCCAACCTAAACTATCCCATTGTTTTCAAGTGTGACTAAGTACTGGCTAATATTGCTTCCTCTGGCATTTTTTTATTATTATTTTTTAATTTTTTTTTTTGACTCTAGAATGGAAAATTTCCAGGCTGTCGTTGTACTTCGCTGTCTGGACAGAATGGCTTCCTGCACATCATAACCACTTGAGAGAGAGGGGAAAAAAAATAGAAGGAAAAACAAAACTCTTCTAAGAGTTCTCTTAAGTTTAGCAGTGGCTTTTTGTTCTTAGATTTTGTTGTTCTATGTAAGTCACAAAAGCAGCACAGAATATTGAAATCCAAGTTAGGAAGACTTTGCCCAGATTTTCTAGTGAGGACCAACACTTTCCCTGCCCATCTGAAAGCTTCCAGTGCATCAGGCAGTTCAGGTTCAATGTACACACTCTCTTATGGGGCTCTGTTCCTCCTAAAACACATTCTTACACCTTTGGTCTGCCAGCATTTCTTCTGTCTCCCTATAGACTATTCTTCATAATTCTGCCTTCTGGGATACAAATGTTTTTTGCAGAGAGTGAAGAGATTTAGAACCATACTCCACATGGACTCAATCACTAGAGAAGAAAATGGAGAAAGGAGCAGAACCAAAGCTCTGGGAGTATCTTCAGAGAGTGGAAGCGAAGAGGAAAGACATCCATCAAAGGTAATATCAGAAGATCAGACCAGTCCCTTCTCCTGTGTCAGCAGCAGTTAAAAGATAGCTGAAATTGTTTGATCCAAGCCCTTCAGACTGAAAGGGGTCCCACTATTTCTCTCCTTCCAAAACCGTGGAAGAAGTCAGCCCCTGCTTTACCTGGCTTCTCCTAGCTCAGACCCTATTAGGTTCCACCATCAGCCTTTGTTCTAAACAGTCAACAGCCTTAGCTTCCCTCCTCCTCTCAATCAATCTGATAGAAGAAGGGATCAACCGTCCCATGGAAAGTTCCAGAGAAGGCCTGCTATCTCTTGCCAAAGAAGAAAATCTCATTCCTCTGAGAAACCACTTTTTTCAATTGCAAGAAGCTAAACGCGTTCACAAAGAGGCGCAGTACAGCTCTGAAAATCAACCAATGCCCCTTCCAACTTAAATTCACCTTTCTGGGGATGTGAGTCATTTCTATAACCTCTGCATTTCCACCACTTTTAGGGTCAAAGGAAAAGCCAGTCCCCGCAGGGCCTTTCATCTCCCTGGGAATTAGGAAGAAGGATTCATTATATGACAGAGATGATTGCCTTTTTCTTTTCAACTGCGGCTGGTGGCCCAGAAACCACAGCCATCAAATGCAGAGGCTCTGCTAAATCATCACTATTTCAGCTACTAATTAGGTCTAATGTTCACAGCAGAGGAGTCTGTGGGGGCAATAAACCTCTTTTTCAAGTGACTAAACTTTCAAGCTTACGTACTTTGATTACCACAAGAAACATTTCCTTGCAAACGTTCTCCAGGGCAGTGAAGAGGGCCCCCAAGACATGGCTCTATGAGGAGGGATTCAGTAGCTTGGAGCTCTAGGTGTGTGTAGCCATCGTGTCTCCCCTGCCCAGACCCCTGCCCCACCTCTTTGGTTCTAGTGGAATGCCTAGAAGGACTATATGTGACCAAGTCAAATACATTTTGGTTAACAGCAAATTCACGGGTCGCTATGAGTCGGAATCAACTCGACGGCACTGGGTTCTGGGTGGCCGTAGACTGAGACAGCCGAAACGCTTAGGCCAGCTTAGGCAGAATGACTAGAAAGACTGGCGGAAAAGAGTCATCTGCATCCAGGGCATTGGGTTCCCTGGCCTGTGGCCCTATTTTAAACAAGAGGGTTTACGGAAAGGCACTGTGGTAGTGAGGAGACCTAAGGCAATGTGCTAAGTACTTTCACATGAGTTATCTCATGGCAAAAAATACAAGCATTAGCTCTAGATCTTTTTTCAGAAGTACTTATTTAATGCCCTTAAAAAAAAAAATTACACACGAATACATGCTCATTAAGTAGAGCAAGGTTTATCAACCTTGGCACTACTGACATTTGAGGCCAGATAATTCTTAATTGTAAGAACTGTCCTGTGCATTGCAGGATGTTTAGCAGCAGACCTGGCCTCTACCCACTAGATGCCATTAACACACTCTCCCACCAGTTGTGACAACCAAAAATGTCTCCAAACATTGCCAAATGTTCCCAGGGGGCAAAAATCACTCCTGCTGAAAACCACTGCTCTAGGGCTAAACACCGATAACATGTTCTACTCTTTATTCCTGCATTCATACAAGTGAAAATAGATTTTAAAATGGAATCATAGTGTGTGTGAGTGTCTCTGTGTGTGTGTCTGTATGTATTCGTAAGGGAGGTGGAATAGACAGTCTCTACTAGGGAACTGAGTTTGCAGTGGTCAGCTGAAATGACACCTGGGAAAGTAAGTGTTCCTGTCCCCTAGTCTAAAGGATGTGAGCCAGCTTAACCAAAGGTGGTTATTGGGGATGGCCCATTAACAAGGCCTCAAATTTGGTATTTCAGAACCTTGTCCCTCGAAGTACAGTTCAAGACCACCTGGGGATTTTTCAGAAATGCAGAACCTCAGGTTCCACCCCAGACCTACTAAATTAGGACCTGTAATTTAACCAGGTCCCTAGGTAAATTGTCTTTTCAAACATACATCCTGGACATTTTCCTTCCCATGTTTGTATAACATCATCTTAATCACTTTATTGTGCTTAATTGCAAGGCTGGACCATGGTGTATTTAATCTCTGATTTTCTGGGCACTGAGATTTTTTTTTTTTTTTTTTTGAGATTATTTCGAAGGGTAGTGAAAACATTAAAACAAAAACCAAAACGATTATTCCTCTTTTGCCTCCGAAAATGGGAGGAGGTTGCCATAATGCATTTGTTGTTGTTGTTGTTGTTAGGTGCTGTCAAGCAGGTTCCGATTCATAGCAAGACTATGCACAACAGAACGAAACACTGCTTAGTCCTGCGCCATCCTTGCAATCGTTGTCATGCTTGAGCTCATTGTTGCAGCCACTGTGTCAATACACTTCATTGAGGGTCTTCCTCTTTTCCCCTGATCCTGTACTTTACCAAGCATGATGTCCTTCTCCAGGGACTGATCCCTCCTGACAACATGTCCAAAGTATGTAAGACACAGTCTCGCCATCCTTGCTTCCCAGGAGCATTCCAGCTGTACTTACTTGGCAGTCCACGGTATATTCGATATTCTTTGCCAACACCACAATTCAAAGGCGTCAGTTCTACTTCGGTCTTCCTTATTCATTAATCAGCTTTCGCATGCATATGACACGATTAAAAATATCATGGCTTGGGTCAGGCACACCTTAATCTTCAAGGTGACAACCCTGCTTTTCAACAGTTTAAAGAGGTCCTTTGCAGCAGATTTACCCAATGCAATGCATCTTTTGATTTCTTGACTGCTGCTTCCATGGCTGTTGATTGTGGATCAAAGTAAAATGAAATCCTTGACAACTTCAATCTTTTCTCCATTTATCATGATGTTTCTCATTGGTCCAGTTGTGAGGATTTTTGTTTTCTTTATGTTGAGGTGCAAGACATACTGGATGAAGGCAGAGAATACCAGAAGGATGTTTACCTGTGTTTTATTGACTATGCAAAGGCATTCGACTGTATGGATCATAACAAATTATGGATAACATTGCAAAGAATGGGAATTCCAGAACATTTAGTTGTGCTCAAGAGGAGCCTTTACATAGATCAAGAGGCAGTTGTTCAGACAGAACAAGGGGATACTGATTGGTTTAAAGTCATGAAAGGTGTGCTTTAGGGTTGTATTCTTTCACCATACCTATTCAATCTGTTTGCTGAGCAAATAATCTGAGAAGCTGGACTATATGAAGAAGAACGGGCCCTCAGGATTGGAGGAAGACTCATTAACAACCTGCATTATGCAGATGACACACCCTCGCTTGCTGAAAGTGAAAAGGCATGATGCATGTGAATGGGAAAATGAATCATTACATTACTACCTTCCACTTACAGAGAACATTGAGGGAGCAAGGAAGAGGGGAGAAATCTTAAATCAGACCTGCCAATTCATCTGTGCTGTTGTCAGATAAGACTCTGAGTAGGACCCCTTCATAAGACTCTGGTTAGGCTGTGGTAGGGGTTGAGAAGTGGAGAGCTAGATGAATTCGGCAATATAAAAGTAAGGAAATGGCTTAGGAGTGGGTAGCCAAGGAGGAGGCCAAGAACGGGGGATCTTGGAAAACAAAGAGAAGAATGGATGGAAAGAGGCTTAGAGCTGGGGGGACTTGAAGTAAGGCAGTTGTCTGCTGGGATGTCAGCCCCTTTTATTGCCTGAATGCTCAGTATAAGTTGCCCATACTCCTTGGCCGTGGCTAAGGTACTTGGGGGAAGGAAGTGTGTGTGCGGTGGATGGTATTATGCAGAGTAGTTCACTGCAGATAGGGGCAGGTGCAAAATGTAGAGTGTGTATACACAGAGAGGCAACTAGGAGAAAAAGAATCACCAGCGATACTGGGATCGGAGTCACAGGAATTTTGCTGCACAAGAGATGAGCATCTGATCCAATCGTGCTTAAATATTAAAGACCAAAGTGACCTCAGCATAATAAAGGACTTGAGGAATATCCAGTCAGCAAAGACTCAAGTTACACTTTTTTGTTTTGCTTTTATAAACAACACTACAGGGAACACCATTGCAGTTACTAAATATTTGCACAAAATCCTTGTTTTTTTCTTTAGGCTAAATATTAGAGATCAAATTGTGGTAGGTTCACAAGAGGTTTCAAGGCTTCTGATGCATATTATCAAACAGCCCCTGACAAGAAGATTTTACTAATAATTCACCATACCACCAATGGTGTATGACAGATCCCTTTCCCCCATTATTTTACTAACAGTGGTGTGTATGTTTTTCCCATTTAAAAGGGAGGTAAATGAGGCTTACCCATGTTCACAGAGTGGTGGACTCAGAACCAGAGCCCATGGCTTTCTGAAACCAAGCCCTAGGCTCTTCTTTATCTATTATGATGCCTTCTATATCAGAATTGGGAGGACTTAAATTTTAGAAGAAGATTTAGCTAGTGTTATGGATTGAATTGTGTCCCCCAAAAATATATGTCAGCTTGGCTAGACACAGTATTGCGTCGCTGTCCACCATTTTGTGATCTGATGTGATTATCATATGCGCCATAAATCCTAATCTCTATGATGTTAATGAAGAAGGATTAGAGGTAGCTCTGTTAATGAGGCAAGATTCAGTCTACACGATTAAGTTGTATCTTGAGTCAATCTCTTCTGAGATATAAAAGAGAGAAACCAGCTGAGAGGAGAGGGACTTCACGCCACCAAGAAAGAAGCACTGGGAGTGGAGCAAAGTGAAGTGCATACTTTGGACCAAGGGTCCCTGTGCTGAGAAGCTACCAGACCAAGGGAAGATTGATGGCAAGGACCTTCCCCCCAAACAGAGAGAGAAAGCTTTCCCCTAGAGCTGGCACCCTGAATTCAGACTTCTAACCTCCTAAATTGTGAGAGAATAAACTTCTATTTGTTAAATCCATCCACTTGTGGTATTTCTTTTATAGCAGCACCAGTCGACCAAAACAGCCAGCATCAGTCCTAATCCTGTTACTTCACTGCTTAACTACTCCAAAGCCTCTCATTACACTTAGGCTAAAGTTCAAACTCCTTCAGCGGCTTGGAAAGACATTTACCAACTGGTTCCCGTTTACTTCTCCATCCTTTCTCTGTCTTGAATTTAAGGCTCCAGTCATAAAAAATTTCCTTAAGTTCTCAAATGTATTTTGCTCTCTCTTGCCTCAGGGCCTCTGTACTTGCTCTACCCTTTCTCCTGGATAACTTCTGCTCATTCTTCAGATTGAATTTCAACATTAATCCTTTTGTGACTCTGAAATTCTGGAATAAGTGCCCCTCTCACCCCCATGTGCTTCTATAACACTTTTTTACTTCCCCGTGACAGTACTTAAAAACTGCTTGTCATTCTTGTCTAATTATGTCTTTCCCGTCAATCTTTGAACTGCATAAGACAAGATCCATGTTTATAAAACCCAATGATAAATTTTTGCTGAATAGTGCCTTCCCCTTTAGACTAGACAAGGAGATTCAGGTTTCCAGACTCCCAACCACTTCCTAGGCTTTTAAAACGACAGCCTGTCTCACTCATCTGTGTTCCCTGTCTGGCATCCGTAGGCATTTGAGTAACACAATCCCTGCTGCAGAGAAACATATTTCCTGTCAATGTCAGGAAGAACCTTCCAATATTCAGAGCTGCCTAACAGTGGAGTAGACCCTCTCTATGTTGTCACATGGTCCTCTGCATGTGTTTCTTAGTACCCCTCAGTCCTCCCAAAATGACTGGAGGTCCCAGAGGGCAGGAGTTGGTCTGTCACACTCCCAAAGGGACCGCTACACCTCACATGTGGCAGGTGGCCCCTGAGTGTATGCGGAGCTGAATCAAACGAAACGACTGTCTTGGCAACAGATGACTTTCCGAGACTCAACCACTTGCTTCCAGCCCAGCCAAAGGCTTGCCGCTCTGAGGCAAATGTCACTGTGGTGGAGTTGTCTTAATGAGAAGGCATGCTCGCTTCTCTTCTGGGGGAGTTTCCTAGAACGATGCTCTTAGAAACTCCTTGGCAGGAATCCGGAACCAGGCTTGGCATTGACAGCGTCCTCCTGCTGGCACTAACAAGCCTCTTATTTAAATGTAAATGAGCTCTCAGTGCCAGTTTGTGAGCGAAACACATCGCTTGTGTTAAACCAGAGCTGGGAATGCGACAACACACCAAATGTCAGCTTGGTTTCCACTTCCCCACCACATCCATAATTCTGGGTGTGGCTCTCTTTGCCTTGTCTACATGATCTGCAGAGCTGGGGGTCCGCTGACAATGGGGAAAATCTGTGGAGTCTGGGGGCCTATTCATAACCCCAAGTCTGCTTCTAGACGGCCTTGAACAAGTTACTTAGAGTTGCCAAGAAAAAAATTGGGGCCCTGGAATATTAAGACCACACACCAGATCTCAGTCAGCAAAGGAGCCGGTGGCCTTCAAGGTCTGAGCTGCCTCCTTGGGTTTGCTGGTGATATCAGCCTAAATCTCCACAGGTACCCCCCTGAGCTGTAGATGTTCGGATCCTTGTGCGCTCTGTCTTTTCCCCTGGCTCCGTTCTATTTCCACCCTCATGTACAGAATTGGGTGATTTTGCCTAATGCCTAGTCCTGCTTAGCCATCTGTATCACCACTCAGTTTCTTGGCACTGATTTGTCCATATTTTGTCCAATTTCCTGTTTTGGCATTTCCCTCTTTATTTTAAATCTTTCTAGAGTTGATTTGTACTCCTGATAATCTGAATTCTAGCCATTTCTTCCCCCAGACACTCCAATAGCCAACATTTTTTACAACATGTTCCACGCGAGATGGTTTCTGTTTTCATGTTTCCCGTACAGCTGGACCATGTATGTATCTCCAGGCCATGGCCTGTGTCCTATTATGCTGGAAGCCCCGGATCCTAGCCCAAATTGTAATGAATGAATAAATGAAGAGGTGGAGAAAAGAGTAGAGGAATTCCATTTCCAGAACAGGATCTGGCTATGAGGGGCCAAGTAGGGCTTTATTCCATTTTGCCATCCTTCAGACTGGCATATGATTTCTAGCCAAGTATTTAATTTGACAAAACTCCCTGCATCAAAATAATTGGGTTAGCTTGTACAATGTGCTTTAAACATTAAACAGATGTATTATGGGGCCTTCCATGAGAAGCATAGTGGGCTGCATTCAGTAAGAGATACAAAACAATATACTGAAAGCCCCTGATAATTAATGGATAGCTGTACCTGGATGCGTTGGATCCAACAAAAGGACTTTTGTTACAAGGGAAAGGCATGGCCGTTGGCTTTGCTGTTAGAAAAATCTATGTTTCTGTGCTCCCTTAGCCCAGTTACTGATGAAAAAGTCCATTTCTGACTGCTGAACCTAGACCAAGGTTGTGTAGATAACACTTCCCACTCCCCCAAGCCCAGTTGCCATCAGGATTCCCTCACAGACATAGGAGCTTTGGTCGGTGGCTTGTGCTAGGAAAGATGACTCAGAGCATCAATAATGTCCCTAACCAGCACTTAGGCTGGTTTGGGCTTCCTGTGGAGAGAAGGTCTGAGGCTGGTAGGTTCTGGGGGATTTATACAAGTCTTTGTGAAACTGAGCACAGAGAACAGAGGAAGGCATGGGGGAGGGAAGAGATGCTTTTCCTACTTCTTCAGGAAACAAGAGTCAGTCTTGCATCCTGCAGACTGAAAAGCTTAGAGCAGAAGCCTTGACACTGAACTTGATGGATGGAAGCAATGAGGGTTCCGCAATTGTCTCTGCAGTCAAGCGGGAGCAGAGGCAAAAGAACAGGGCTGACAAGCTGTGGCCATTGCTGACACTCTGCTTTGTGGGTCCATGTGAATCTCCACTTTGGGGACTCTCACTTGCAGATTGTAGACATCTAAAGGAAGCTAATTTCTGGCAACCAAGCCAGTGGTAGTTTGTATTATCATAATATCAATTAAAAAAAAGTACACCCCCTTGTTTTTTTAGTCACAGGCTAGTAATATACCTCCCCAAAACCCCAAACCGATTGCCCTCGAGTTGATTCTGACTCATAGCAACCCTATAGGACAGAGCAGAATTGCCTCATAGGGTTTCCAAAGCTGTAATATTTATGGGGGCAGACTGCCACGTCTTTCTCCTACGGAGCTGCTGGTGGGTTCAAACTGCAGACTCTCGGTTAGCAGCCGAGCACTTAACCACTGCGCATCCAGGGTTCCTTTGGTAATACACCTGGGGCATGTCAACTGTACACCAAAGAGAAAAGAACAGCAAGGGAAGAGTCCTGGATTCTTTTCATGGAGTCAGGAGACATGGTGGTTAGGTCTGACTCAGCCTCTAACCCATAACATCATCCCAAGCAAGTTTCTCTTCCTCTGGACCTTAGTATTCCCAACTGTAAAATGAGGAAATTGGGCTAAATAAGCCCTAAAGAGACTATATTAGAGAAGATATTCATTCATTCATTCATTTAATAAATATGAAGTGTCTACAATGTGTCAGGTGCTGTGCTAGGCTTTGCAGATAACAATGGTGAAGAACAGACAGAAGCCTTGCTTATATAGAAGCTTCAGTCAAGAGGGTGAGCCAGCCTTTAATTAAAGGATAAAAGTAACGATAAAACTGTAACCGTGACAATGCTATGAAGGTGAGAGACATGGTTCTTTGAGAGTGTAAACAGAAATATTTCAGAGACGCTAAGTGTCATATGTAATTCGTGGTTCAGTCCAGCAAGAGTATAGAAGGTGGCATGAGAGGGAAAGTCTGTAAGCGTGTATGTGAATGTGCAGTGAAAGATGACATTGGAGGTAGAGGGTCGTCAGGGCTTGATCACACAGGAAAGAACTTGATGGGAGGGACTACGTTTTGATCATCTTCTTATGCTCCCTTCCCCACCCATGCAGTAGCTGGTACAGAGTGGGTGATTCGTGTATGTTTGTGGAGTCAATTCATTTTTCTCAACCACACAAAAAAGGAGGACAAAGGTATTAAATGGATTGCTCAAGGTCACTTAATTCGTTGGTGACTAGAGACACAATTGAAATCCAACTTTAAAATCATCCAGCAGTTACGACAGAGTTGTTTTTATGACTACAACCCACAGAGATGATTCCTAAGCAACATGTTTCCACTCCAGTGGAGGCTTCAAGGGGAAGGGGTCACTAGGAAGACGGGTCCCAAGAGGCCCACACATACACACATGTGCATGCACACACTCCCTTCCTCTCTCATTCCTCTTCAGCTTCTCGTTAATTTCAACCTACAGCCATTTACCTTGTTCACAGGGACAGAAACAGACAAGAACCTTGCCTGGGGCAGTTTCTCCGGTGGTACATTTTTTCTCTTCCTAGAGGGACATTGGAGAGAAATGGTGTCTGGGGAGGCTGACAGTTGGGTAGTCATCAAATTCACAGCCACAGTAGAAGAGGTCAGAGGCTAAGTAGAAAACTGTGCAGGTGTAAAACATTCACTTCCTTGACATATTACCTTTCTCTTGAAATGGATATAGGAAGTGATCTACTGCTCCTTCATTCTCTTAATTTAAGGCGTTTCTGCACTCTTCTAAGAGCAGAACCTCCAAGGAGGATGCTGTAGACATGTACTGGGCTGATGACAGGGGGTCTAGTAAGGGACCCCTCAGTGTTTCTGCAAATTGAGCAAGAGGAGGGTTAGAGAACTCACCAACTAGAGATACCCGGGTGTAACTAGGACTCAGGCTGCCTAGTTAGCCGAAGGCATTGGAATTATGGAAATGGGTTCCACATTGGCAGCATCCATACTTGGAAGAGTACAGTATGGCCAGGTGTCCATTCCATGTTCCTGGAACAGCTTATGCATCTTGTACTTTTCAAGATCAGAAAGGAAGCAACCTTAACCTGAGAGCCTAAAAGTCTGCCCCCTTCTTCATACTTTAGCTGTGTTCTCCAGTTTCCCTTATGGCACAATTTTGTAAGTTGTTGTTGTTGTGTGCCGTTGAGTCAACTTTGACTCATAGTGACCATACAACAACTGTCCCATAGGTTTTCCTAGGCTCCAATCTTTATTGGAGCAGATCTTTTCTCCCATGGAGCTGCTGGTGGGTTCGAACCACTAACCTTTCTTTTAGCAGCCCAGTGCTTAACCATTGCGCCACAGAGCTCCCGTTAGAAAATTATTACCTGAAAAGTGTATATACATAATGTAGACATCTGCGATGTTGGAGTATTGATTTAAACTAGGCTGAGTTCAACCTAGGATGGGGATCTCTCTGAAGAGGACTGGAAGATCTACGAAGGTGGGTTAGCAGTTGACTATTTGCAGTGGTGACTAAGAAGCCTGCTGGGGAGAAGAGAGAATGGAGGACCCAATAAAGGTCCACTGAAAATCGGCCATAGGAAAGCAGAGAGGGGTCATTCTGAGGGTGTGTTCTACCCGCTTGCCTCTGCTCAGCCTGCTACCTTAGTTAAGGCAGAGCTCAGGAAAACAGATGCTCAGAGGAAATCATTAACAGTAGTTTCATTAAAGTCTGTGGAATTAGGAGCGCCAGCTGGTTCCAATTTGGGACCCATGGAACATAGTAAAAAAAAAAAAAAAAAAACCCAAATATTATGGAAGGTAACTCTGAGATGGAGTCTGCAGGTCTGGCAGCTTATATGCAACTTGAATTGAGGGCACCAGCATGGGGGTTTTGACTCAGTCCATTGTCAGAGTCAATAGAAGGCACTGGAAGGAGCAAAATGACAACAGAGAAGTTACCAGGTATGAGAGCACACAGGAATCACCTCTTCAGGCTTCTCAGAAATGGTTTGATAGGACTTTGCAGGGGATTGTAGATGTACAAGTGTGGATAAGGACCAGGAAAGGAGTGTTTGGGACTAAAATCATGGCCCCACAATTATTGCCACTCTAGTGTGGTATAGGGAAAACATGGGATTTGTTATTATTATATGCAAAACTTAGTATTTTGTTTAGTCATATTAAGTAGTCAATAAATGTTATACATATAATATTTTCTGATCTTGACACTGTAAACCTTGCAAATATAGTGATTACTTTGTCAAAAACTGCAAGACTTTATCTCCAATTACAAACTACCTTGTCTGCATTATAAAATCAATCTATCTACCTACCTTCCTACCCTCCTATCTATCTATCTATCTATCTATCTATCTATCTATCTATCTATCTATCTATCTATCTATCTATCATCTCTCATCTTTTCTAATTTTCTGGAATGCGTGCTTTGTATCCCCCAACTAGAGCAAGAATCATGGCTCCTTCTGATGGTTCCAACCCAAAACAAAATCCACTGCCATTGAGTCAATTCTGACTCATAGTGACCCTGTAGGACAGAGTAGAACTGTCCCACTGGGCTTCTAAGCCCATAGTCTTTATGGAAGCAGACTGCCATACCTTTCTCCTGCAAAAAGGCTGGTGGGTTTGAGCCTCTGACTTTTTGGTTAGCAGCGAGCACTTTAACCACTGTGCCACCAGGGTGCCTTCTTCTGATGACCTACCAGGAAAATCAGGCATATCAGCTTGCATTCACTTTTGAACAATGTGATTAAAGCCCATAAACCTTATAAACTAGTGAGCCTCACAGAATCCTAACTCCCCTATGTCTCTCCCTGACTATTTTTTGACGATTCTCCCTTTAATAATATTTAGGGAAAGGGGTAAGAATGGATGGTTGTCACGGCAGCCATGTGGTTATCACCATTTGGGGATAATGACACACTTTAACCAACATCTGCCTCGCTTGGAGGGAAGAAGTGGGGTAAAAACCTCCCCAATACATCAGAGATACCCCTTGCACATGTTTAGAAAATGTTTTAACATTTTCGCTTCCATTTCCCACATTTCATCCAACGCAGTAGAAGAATACAATAGAGAGCGAGAACTACATGAGGGTCTCAGTATCATGAGAAAACCACCATTTACCAACTGTGGCTGTAGCCACATCATTCTCCAAGCTTCAGTTGCTTCTCCTGTAAAATGGGGATAATGACAGCTGCCCCTGCTACTCTGTAGGTTTGCTGGAAGGATCAAAATGAGTAGTGAATGTGAAAGCCCTTTGGACACCATAGATCAGTGCAAATGTAAGGTATCATTACTGCTGTTAGAGAAGGCACTTAAAGAATGTTTGCTAATTGTCACCTGGCATTAAGTGGGTTTGCTGCTTCCTTTCCTATGGGAGGCACTCTTCCCTGGTTGCTCTATTCTTGTCAGTCTGACCAGGGTCAACACTGAAAATCTGATACTGGCAGTTCCATTCCTTGACTTTTCTCCTAAAGCAGAGGTCCTAGTGCTGGAGCACAGAACTTTGATGTGTGTGGTACATTCCCAGACTAGAGAGCAGTGCTTCCAGAGGAGTCTGAGGACTGGGGTTTCCCTCTTATTTTTCATTTTTGCCAGTTCTTTCATGCTTTTCCAGCTAAGTGGGAAAAGGCCAGGGGTAGACCTCAACTCCGTTCCTGCCACTGTGTGACCCCAAATGAATCACTTCCTAACTTGGAACCTCAGGTTCTTCAACTGCAAATTTCTGGCCTCCCACCCACATACATCAGAGCAGCTCCATGTCTATCTCTTTTACACACAGGGTTCTCTTTACATATAATTGCTAATTTTACTAAACCATTAGGCTAGACCTTTTTTTCAAAACCATAGACGAGGTTTGATACTCTTCATTCTTACATGTGGATTCCATGATCCTTCCCTCGAAAACTCATATAGTCAACTTCAAAATGAGGGTATTAATACATTTTTAAGAAGCCCTGGTGGGATAATGTTAAGCACTTGGCTGCTAACAGAAAGGTTAGTGGTTCAAACTCACTAGCTGCTCCATGGGAGGAGAGACCTGACAATCTGCTTTTGTAAAGATTACGGCCTAAGAAACTCTATGGGGCAGTTCTGTAACCTGACCTTCCGAATGCCAGTGTCCATTAGTCCTTAAACTAGCCCAAGCCAGATGTGGCCCCTCTTGTATGCACAGAAGGGCCAGCTGTGACCTTCAATTGACCTCAACAGAGGCTGCAGCAACAGGTGGAACAAATCAGAAGGAAAATCATCACCCAGACTCCGTTCTGAAGTGAGAGGTCCTCCAAGAACCACGTCACCTTCTGTTTCCTGGACACTGTAATTCCTCCAGTACACCTGCGCGGCTGCCATCTTTCTGCCCAAATCACATATAAGCCCTGCTTTCCCCATACCTCGGGGAGCCTGATCTGAGGAACTTCCTCCCGGCTCCTCGCTCTGAGCATTGCAATAAAGTTACTTTCTCTCTCTTAAAGGCCAGTGTCCAGATTATTTGCAGGTCTGACTGCACCAGACAGAACTCACCTTCTAGGGTTCGATAACAGTTCTACCCGGTCCTACAGGGTTGCAATGAATGGGAATCGACTCAACAGCACACAGCAACAACATCAATGCATTTTTAATTAACAGAATTATGTGAGGGAGCCAAATGAAGTCATGCCTATGTAAACACCCATGTAAAGAATTATTCTTGTCATTAGTTCTTCCATCATGTGCTTGGAATGAATTTCAGTCTGGCTGCACCCTGCCAGGGAGCTTGTAGGAAACGCTCTGCTTTCCCTGCAAATATTAAGATGTGTCAACCACAAAGAGTTGGTTAAGCTCCTATTTCACTCAAAGTCTGGCATCGAATCCGTTTAGCTTTGTGGTGCTTACCCATTAAACACAATTGGCTGATTTTACTGGCCACTGCAGCAAAATGTAGTCCAACTCGAAAGATGCTGGAATTGTGGTAATGAACAGTGGCTTCGTTACCGGTGCCTATACCCCAGAGGTGAGTTTTCTTCCAGGGAACCAACTAAATACAACATGGGCAAAGCCAGTATCCCATTGTGAATAGAGTTTTGGGGGTCTTTGATTTTCTTTTCCATAAAAAGACCTCTTCATTAAAATCGTGGAATCCACAAGCTGCCTCCACCCATTCACTCCTTCTTGCTCCACTGACACGAGGCTATTATATAACAGCTTTTCTTTAAGATTTGGGTGATGGAAGGGACAGAGAAGAAGAAACAACTTAAAACTGGACTCCAGACATCGATGTTGATGCTGAAGTTTGTGGGTACCAGCCACCCAAAAGAGCCCTGGCTTGATGGCCTTGCTCCACCTGTTCTAAACACAGTTCCTTCTCTAATCACTATCACAAAAACACCTATGCTCTCAACCAGCCTGGGGAAACAAAAAATCTCTTCGTATGCATATGTTCTTGAATTCTCCATCTAAGGCAGAGATCACTGTACATTATTATGCAAAGTAACTTATCTCTTCATTGGCTTAACTCTCCCTTCCAGAATGGGCCCAGGCCTTGCCCTTGCATAATAACCAAAATGCTGATTAAAGTGTTTCCCAACAAAAAAGCAGCTTTCTCTCAAAGAATTCTGCCAGTCTTATCCCCTGGCCAAGAAAATATTTGCAACCAGCTTCAAAAAAAAAGATAATTTGTTCTTCCTTTTTTATCCAGTGGATTCTAAAACTGCCTTCAGAAGAACAGGAGCCCTGGTGGTTTAGTGGTTAAGAGTTCGAATCCACCAATCACTCCTTGGAAACCCTATGAGACAGTGCTACTCTGTCCTAAGGGGTTGCTATGAGTCAGAATCAACTTGATGGCAAGGGGTTTGGTTTGGTTTTCAGAAGAACAGCAAACGCTAGTGTCACAATCAAAAGCCCGTTCTGAAACAAGAGTTCAACCGGCTCCTAACCCTACAGGAATCCTACTTTTTAAATGCAGCTGGATGGAAAAACAATACTCTCTTTTTTCACATTTTCTTACCTTAAAATAAATAAAAACAACTAGAGAAGACACCTAGAATTAAAGCGGTGGTCCTGACTAAGGTCAGGCCAGAGAGCCTAGGTTGTGAGGGTACCTTTGAAATCTGAAGCTCTAGAACCAGGCAGAACACTCAGGTAAAAGATACCACTTTAAGGCCAGCTCAGAGGTTTCAGTTCAGAGCATTGCTGCTGCTCACGGAGGCAGCAGTCATTCCGTGGCAACATATTCAAGAGACAGTTAAAAAAAATTCCTTCCCCATTTACTGCTTTAGAAACAGAATCCACTGCCTAATTGAGACTCCTTTCTGCCTAATTACTCCATTCCCATTTTTTTTTTCTTAAGCATCAGAATTGCTGTGGAATTATATACTGTATAATTTCATCATTTAGCAATATGTAAATCAGGAGAAGAAAGGAAGAGCAAGAGAACAGCGGCAGAAGAGGCGCCATCATCCCTTAGAATTTCTTGGTGAAGAGATGGGCAGTGGGGCATGTGTAGACCAAGGAAAAGCCCTGAACCAAATGTTAGAAGTGGGTTTGAATTCCAGTTCCCCCAGTGAATAGTTCCCATTGCATTCTCATCCTTAGTTTTCCCTTCTGTCAAATTTTGCCCATATGTTCTCAGCACTTAGCACAGCTCCTGGGCCAGAGTAATAATGAAGGAATGAATGAATACCTGGTGTGCCTCCTCACAGAGTTGGCAGCAGGGTGAAGGGAGATGATGAATAGGAAAACATATATTAAAAAAAAAATCAACTACAAAATACTAGATTGTGTATTAAGTGCCTCAAGCACAGATGAGGAAAATACTAGTAAATGAAGATAAAACAAACAACATAGAAAACACTTTTTCTCTTTCCCTTTTTCTTGATAAAATTGTCCACTTCTCTAGAAGTAAAACCAGAATGATAATGCTCCAGTGTGCTAGCATCAGTCACAGATGAAGTCACTCTTAATTCTCCTGGCTGTTCTGTCACATCCTACGAATGAAAAAATGGTGGACAAGAGCTCGTCTTATTCACAGGGCTTAGGGAAAATTAAGTCCTGCACCTGTGTCCAAGCCATAGTATTTTCAATCGCATCATACACATGTGAAAGCTGAACAATGAATAAGGAAGACCGAAGAACTGACGCCTTTGAATTGTGGCGTTGGCGAAGAATATTGAATATACCATGGACTGCCAAAAGAATGAACAAATCTGTCTTAGAAGAAGTACAACCAGAATGCTCCTTAGAAGCAAGGATGGCGAGACTGTGTCTTACATACTTTGGACATGTTGTCAGGAGGGATCAGTCCCTGGAGAAGGACATCACGCTTGGCAGAGTGCAGGGTCAGCAGAAAAGAGGAAGACCCTCAATGAAGTGTATTGACACAGTGGCTGCAACAATGAGCTCAAGCATAACAACGATTGTAAGGATGGTGCAGGACTGGGCAGTGTTTCGTTCTGTTGTGCATAGGCTCACTATGAGTCGGAACTGACTCGACGGCACCTAACAACAACAACTAACAACCTGTGGTCCAGGACAGAGTCTAGATCTGAGGCTCTTGGGGTAGGTTCTCCTTGGAGCACTCCTCAGGGTTGCCTGCAGGGGCTGTTCAGGCTCTCCTTTAGTGCACAGAGAAGCAAAAGCCTGGCCTGATTCCCAGCCACTGCTCAAGTAGAGGCAGCCCTGTGGCTAGGGGACAGAAACTGTCTGGCTGTCACGGCCACTCCTTCAGGGCTGGCAGCTTCAATTCCACAGGCTCCTGAGAGAATCTGTGCTGTGGCATCTACTCTGAGGGACGTAGGGTTGCACTCTTCCCCACTACCTGAGAGAAGGGACTCATTCCCCACTGGCTCATCTCTTCAGGCTTTCTGCACTAGGCCAGAGGAATCATAAAACTGGATCACTCTTTTCTAAAGCAGAAAATCCAGTTTTGATTAGCCATGGATAGTTAAGGTAAAGTGACTTAATGATCTATATTCAGGAAAACTGTGAAGTCACTTCTTTTCCTGGGCCTCAGTTTCTCCATCTCTGCCAAAAGCTGAGCTAGGTGATACCTAAGTACTCTTCCCTCTTCCACCTCAACATTCTCTCCATTCTTGATCCGAGTCCCTGGGCCTCACAGCCCAGTCTTATAATACAATTGGACTGAGCTAACATTTTCAGGGAGAAGAATTAAGCAAGGCAGTAAACCCACCTGCTTAACACCAGAATGGAAGATTTAGCATCTGCAGATAAGAATCTGACACGCAAACACCGCTTGCTTTCTCATATGCCACAGAGCTTTACCTTACTCATGGTTAATGTGCAGTGAAGTCTAGTGGGGAAAGTGTAGGACTGGGAACCCTGGTGGCATATAGGTTAAAAACTATGCTGCTAACCAAAAGGTTGGCAGTTCAAATCCACCAGGCACTCCTTGGAAACCCCATGGGGCAGTTCTACTCTTTCCTGTGGGCTCACTATGAGTCAGAATTGACTCAACAGCAATGGGTTTGGTTTGGTTTGGGGGATCAGAGAGCTGGAATTGAACACTGCCTCTGCCACATTCATGCTGTGTAACCCTGGACAAATCACTTGACCCCTCTGAGCTCCAGTTCCCTCACTTGTAAAATAAGGATACTAATAATTTCACCCTCCACGTGTCAGTCAGTTTGTTGTACTGTGGTGGCTTGCGTGTTGCTGTGATGGTGAAAGCTATGCCACCAGTATTCAAACACCAGCAGGTTCACCCATGGTGGACAAGTTTCAGCTGAGCTTCCAGACTAAGAAAGACTAGGAAGAAGGACCCGGCTGTCAACTTCTGAAAAGAATTAGCCAGTGAAAACCTTATGAATAGCAGCGGAACACTGTCTGATATAGTTCCAAAAGATGAGCCCCACAGGTTGGAAGGCACTCAAAATACGTCTGGGAAAGAACTGCCTCCTCAAAGTGGGGTTGACCTTAATGATGTGGATGGAGTCAAGCTTTTGGGACCTACATTTGCTGATGTGGCACAACTCAAAATGAGAAGAAACAGTTGCAAACATCCATTAATAATCGGAACATGGAACGTACAAAGTATGAATCTAGGAAAATTGGAAATCATCAAAAATGAAATGGAATGCATAAACATCGATATCCTAGGCATTAGTGAGCTAAAATGGACTGGCATCGGCCATTTTGAATTGGACAATCATATGGTACTATGTCAGGAATGACAGCTTGAAGAGGAATTGTGTTGCATTCATTGCCAAAAAGAACATTTTGAGATCTATCCTGAAGTACAACACTGTCAGTGGTAGGATAATATCCATACACCTACAATGAAGACCAGTTAATATGACTATTATTCAAATTTACGCACCAACCTCTAAGGCTAAAGATGAAGATACTGATGATTTTTACCAACTTCTGCAGTCTCAAGTTGATCAAACATGGAATCAGGATGCAATATTGAGTATCTAAAATATGGCAGACACTATTCTAGGCACTGAGGCTACTGCTCTGAGCAGACAGGCAGAGTTCCTTCACTCAAGCTGTTTGTATTCTAATGGGGAAAGCAGGGAGTAACCACATAATTAAATAATTTCAGACACTGAATTGGTGTTACAACAAAGCAAAAATTGGGCAACTAGGGGATGCTTGTATAGCCTGCGTAGTCATTGAAGACTTCTCTGAGAAGGTGACATTTGAATTGAAACTTGAATGACAAGAAGGTTATGGTTGTTAGGTGCCATTCAGTCAGTTCCAACTCATAAGGACCTTATCTACAGAAGAAGAAAACACTGCCCAGTCCTGTGCCATCTGCACAACTGTTGCTATGTTTGAGCCCGTTGTTGTAGCCACTGTGTCAATCTATCTTGTTGAGAGTTTTCCTCTTTTTTGATGACCCTCTACTTTACCAAGCATGATGTCCTTCTCCAGGGACTGGTCCCTCCTGATAACATGTCCAAAGTGTGTGAAACAAACCTTGCCATCCTAACTTCAAAGGAGCATTCTGGCTGTACCTCCTCCAAGACAGATTTGTTTATTCTTCTGGCAGTCCATGGTATAGTCAATATTCTTTGCCAACACCATAATTCAAAGGCATTAATTCTTCAGTCTTCCAGATTTCACATGCATAGGAAGCAAGTGAAAATACCATGGCTTGGGTCACTTGTGCACCTTAATCCTTAAAGTGACAAGTTAGATTTTTAACACTTTAAAGAGGCTTTTTGCAGCAGGTTTGCCCAATGTAATAATTCTTTGATTTCTTGACTGCTGCTTCCATGGGCGTTGATTGTGGGTCCAAGCAAAATGAAATCCTCAACAACTTCAGTCTTTTCTCTGTTTATTATGATGTTGCTTACTGGTCCAGTTGTGAGGATTTCTGTTTCCTTGATTTTGAGGTATAATCCATACTGAAGGCTGTTGTCTTTGATCTTCATCAGTAAGTGTTTCAAGCCCTCTTCACTTTCAGCAAGCAAGATTGTGTTGCATGCATATCGCAGGTTGTTAGTGAGTCTTTCTCTAATCTTGATGCTGTGTTCTTCTTCATATAGTCCAGTTTCTCAGATTATTTGCTCAGCATATGGGTTATATAAGAATGGTGAACAGATACAACCCTAACACACACACTTTCCCTGTTGATGTACTGCTACAATTATTTTCAGCAAAGTTTTACTTACATGTTACATTAATGATATTTTTTGATAATTTCCACATTTTGTTGGATCACCTTTCTTTGGAAAGGGTACAAATATGGATCTTATTCAGTCAGTTGGTCAGGTAGCTGTCTTCCAAGTAAGTGCTTTCAGAGTTGTATCTGTTTGTTGAAACATCTCAATTGGCATTCTGCTTCTAGTCCAGACCCTTTTCTCTCCAGTGTTTAAGGTGCCTTCTCCCCTCCTACCCCGGGGCCAAGACTGAGCTGTCCCCACACTCTCATGACTTATTATTTTTTTTTTAGCATAATCATATCCCAGGATTCATTATTTTAAGTCTCTCTGATCTAAATCACAAGTTGTCAACAAAACTGAGTTGGACAATACTTGACTGAGTTCTGAGTTCCAAAGCCTGATTTGGCAGCAAGCCCACACCGGCACCCCTGTCGATGGGAGGAATGGGTGTCTGATCCTGCTTTTGAGTGCTCCAGGTCAGCAGGCACCCAGGGGGCCAGCCAGGGCAGGGGCCCTGGATCACTGAGACCACTCCTCTGCTGTCCAGGCCTGCACCCACAGCCTCCTAGCCATGACCTTCATGGGGCTGTGGGCCATGTACCAGGAGGGATCCAACCAAGCACTCACCTGAGGCATCCACGGTGGGAGTTACCTGAGCTGTGTGCGCACGGCAGCCCCCTGGGCCCATGCAACCATTTTAGACTTCCACCCTCCAGCACTGCATGATAGTAAATTTGTGTTGTTTCAAGCCATTGAATTATGGTAATTTGTTACACTGACAATAGGAAATTAATATACCCTACTTAGTGTTTTTAAATGTATTTTCTGTCTGGTACTATAAAAAACCCATTGCTATTGAGTTGATTCTGACTCATAGTGACCCTACAGGACAGAGTAGAGCTGCCCCATAGGGTTTCCAAGGAGCGACTGGTGGATTCGAACTGCCCACCTTTTGGCTGGTGGATTCAAAACTGCCAGCCTTTTGGTTAGCAGCCGACTGTTTAACCACTGGTCCACCAGGGCTCCACCTGGTACTATAGTGTCCTACATAATATTGTAAACTCCTAGAGCAAGGACCGATCAGATTTATTGTCTTATCCCCTGGATTCCTAATACAGGGCTTGCACTAATATGTTTTGAATGTAAATCAATTGAATTAAATGCCCTCATTTGGGTATTTGAATTTAAATCAAACGCTCTTTTGGGTGAAGTCCCAGAATTAGATTAAAACTGTTGTACATACATGTGAATCCAGGTGGGCTGGAGCTGATGCACAGGCATCATTTCAGGTAGTTGAGTTTTCATCAGGTTAATAACACTGCCAGGCCTAGTATGAGCTCTGGCAGTAGTGGGAGAAGGAATGTGTGTGGCATGTATTAAGTAGCCCCTTGCAGTGATATCTTGGGGCTCATGCTGTTATTTAACTTTTCGTTACTCAAACTCCACGTTGGTTTTGTCTTCACTAAACTTTTTTTAAGAGATCAAAGCCCACAGCCTTCAGTACGGATTACACTTCAACATAAGAAAACAAAAATTCTGATAGCTGAACCAATAAGCAACATCATGGTAAATGGAGAAAAGATTGAAGTTGACAAGAATTTCATTTTACTTGGATTCACAATCAACCCTCCTGGAAGCAGCAATCTAGAAATGATATGACGTATTGAGTTGGGCAAATCTGCTGCAAAATGCCTCTTTAAAGTGTCAAGCAAAGATATCACTTTGAGGACTGAGGTGCACCTGACCCAAACCACAGTATTTTCAATCGCCTCCTATGCATGGGAAAGCTGGGCAATGAATAAGGAAGAACAAAGAAGAATTGGTACATTTGAATTATGGTGTTGGCAAAGAATATTGACTGCCAGAAGAACCAACAAATAAGTCTTGAAAAAAGTACAGCCAGAATGCACCTTAGAAGCCAGGATGGTGAGACTTCATCTCACATACTTTGGACATGTTATCAGGAGGGACTAGTCCCTGGAGAAGGACATCATGCTTGATAAACTAGAAAGTCAGTGAAAAAGATGAAGACCCTCAAGTAGATGGTCTGACACAGAGGCTGTAACAATGGAGTCAGACACAGCAACAATTGTGAGGATGGCTCAGGACCGGGCAATATTTTGTTCTTTTGTACGTAGGGTCCTTATGGCTCGGAACTGACTCAACAGCACCTAACAACAACAAATGTTAGAGCCCTAATAAGAGAAGAAAGGAGCCCTGGTGGTGCAGTGGTTATAGTGTTCAACTGCTAACTAAAAAGTTGGCGGTTCAAACCCACCAGCTGCTCTATGATTGAAAGATGTGGCAAACTTCTTCAATAAATATTATAGCCTTGGAAACCCTATGAGGCAGTTCTACTCTGCATTATAAGATCTCTATGAGTTGAAACAAACTCAACGGTAATTGGTTTGGTTTTGAACAAGAGAAGGCACATGAAACTAAGTTCTGGGCATGAAGCAGCGTGTTATTTCCGTTAGGATTTGTACTCCGTGTATCTTCAGTATCCAAGTAAGTTGCCTCTTCATGTATTCACCCATTGTTTACTCTTACATTAGTTCAACACATATTGAGCAACTACTATAGGCTCGACAACGTAATAGGCAGCAAGGATACAGAGAAAAAAAAGATAAGGCCCTGCCCTCAGAGAGCTCACATTAGAGGAGGTGGTGGTGATAGGTGGCCTTTAAGAGCGATGCTAGAGGTATGTATGTACACACACCCTTATTAATTCTTTTCCTTCTTCAGTTCTGTGGCTTCTGTCGTGTACTCAAGGCCCAGGGACTGGAATCTCCCTTCTTAAAGCGTCCCTCCTAAGTCATATTCCACATATACAGTTAGATCTCTGGGTTTCTTGATTTTTCATCCAACAATGTGTTGTTGTTGTTAGGTGCCATAAAGCCACCCCATAGGGTTTCCTAGGCTGTAAACTTTAGAGAAGCAGGTCACTACATCTTTCTCCTGAGGAGCTGCTAGGTGAGTTCAAACTGCCAACCTTTCGGTTAACAGTGTTTTTCCCTTGCCCAGAAGACAATTTCCCTTTTCATTGGGACTTCTTGTTAGCTGCCATCAAGTCAGCTCCCAACTTGTAATGACCCCATCTACAATGGAATCAGACCATTGTGATCTATACGGTTTTCACTGGTTGATTTTCAGAAGTTCATTTTAGTCTGGAAGCCCCACTGAAGCCGGTTTAGCATCATAGCAACGTGGAAGCCTCCACTCCCAAATGGTGGCGGCTGCACAGGAGGTGCATCGGCCAGGAATTGAACCTGGGTCTCCAGCATGGAAGATGAGAATTCTACCACTGAACCACCAATGCCCCCTCACTGGGATCTAGCAAGTCCAAATTATTAAACTTTCTTCCTCCATTCTCTCACCCCCAAATCCCAGCTGCTCTGCCAATAATTTACAATGGGATTTGGGCAACCCACTCCTCTTTTCTGTTCCTCCATTTCTGCTTCTATAATATGGGTGTGATAGTCATTTTTGCCCTACCTATCTCCTCTGAGATTGTGTGAAAATCTAATGAGATCAAGAACACTAAAAATGTTTACGTGTTTTAGCTGTTCATTAAAGTAATAGTAGTTATTTTCATATTTACAGTTATAATTATTGCTGCTATTCTTATTATTTTGATCATTCTTATCATTGTGGAGGAGTTGCTGTTAGTTGCTTCCAAGAACCAGGCAGCTGTCATTGCCAAGTGACTCAATTGCCATATGATCAAAAATAGAGTGGTTAGAATGCATTTAAAGCCCTCTTCCATAAAAAGCCACGGCCCTGCTTATAGCTGTCCTTCTCTTCCTTTCAGGAGCTCCGTAGCAAGATTTTGCCTATCATGAAAGTGATAGTGGGAATGGCGGTGGGGTGAGAGAGGAAGTAGGGGGTGACCCAGCCTTGACCCTCTCCTAGGCATGGTCCTCTCTCTTCCATCCAGATGGAGGATCTGCCTCTGGGCCACAGATGATCAGGGTCTTCCAGGAACACCTCCTTGGCCCTGAGCTAACAGATCTTACCTGCACTGCAGACCTTGCAGGACTTTACCCCTGTCCCACACAACTTTGCCTTCCTCTTTTTGGCAGACACATTGATTTTCTTAGCACCTAGTACTGTACAGGTGGCCAAGAGGAGCTTCATGGGGCTGTGTGACTTTCAGAGGGGAGGTTCCCCCTTCTGTTCACTGAGGCTTCCAATTGGTGCTGGTTCCTCAAGGTGCTTTTGCTCCTAATTAATTACAAGTCCCAGACTGTTGTCTTTAATGACTTCCCTTTCCCTTATTGATGAACTACAATCAAGGAAGTTGCAATGTCATTTGTAATGCTGCAGCTTAACGACAGAGGTTCTCTGTTATTCACCACTAGAATTCAGTTCACAAAAGGCAACTGACCCAGCATGGGCACTCTCAGGATGAGCAACAATTAGAGGCCTACAGAGGTCCTGTATAAGTTGGCATCAACGCCACAGCAATGGGTTTTTTTTTTGTTTTCTTTTACAGGGGTCCTGGATGATTCTCCAAACACTGAGACAGCTGAGTCTTGGCCTGCCACTTATTGACTGTGTGGTAATTCATTTCTCTTTTCTCTTCCTCTTCTGTAAAATGGGTATGCATGAGCTCCTTCACAATGATCATGGGTTTATATATGTGAATATAAACATGGTTTGGAAACCCTGGTGGCATAGTGGTTAAGCGTTACAGCTGATAACCGAAAGGTCGGCAATTCAAATCTACCAGGCACTCCTTGGAAACTCTATGGAGCAGTTCTACTCTGTCCTATAGGGTCACTATGAGTCAGAATCAACTCGACAGCAGTGGGTTTTATATATATATATATCTGGTTGGAGCCCTGGTGGCACAGTGGTTAAGAGCTATGGCTGTTAACCAGAAGGTCGGCAGTTTGAATACACCAGTCACTCTTTGGAAACCCTATGGGGCAGTTCTACTCGGTCCTATAGGATCGCTATGGGTCAGAATCAACTCAAAGGCAAAGAGTTATATATGGTTAGAAAATGCTATACGAAGATCATGTTATATTGAAAGAGTCTGTTCTGGAAGAATTTGGGGCTTGGAATGAGACAGACACACGTGTCCACTGTTTATCATGGAATTCTGGGTTTTTTCATCTCTTCTCTGTCCCTACCAATGGCAGGGCGGGGGGGGGGGGGCAGCAGTGGAACTTGGGAAGACCATATAGGATAATAGATTGGACTATGCATTTGGGGTTATGAGATCTTTGTTCTAATTACTCTATGTTACCTATATTCATTATATGATCTTGCCCAATTGCTCTCCTTTCTGAGCCTTTGTTTCATCTTATGAGAACAGCTCTGCTGGTAAAACAAAATAAAATATAAACAAACACCTTATGAAAACCATTGGACTAAACGGTTTCTAAAGTCCCTTCCAACTAGACAGCAAAATAAATTAAAATTTTCTAAGCTATTGATAGGCTCAGTGCAAAATGACATTCTAAAGTCAAATCATGTCATTTGCCAATTAGTGGCTAGTGTGAGCTAATCTGTGCAGAGACCTACATGGCTGGATCAGGACATTAAAAACTCAGTATAGATTGGCTTTCCCAGCTTCCCATTTAGTCCATCTACAGAGGGTAGAGGATGGGGTTAGGAGACTTGGCCGTGAGCTCAAGAGTGTAATCCTAGGCAAGCCTGGGCCTCCTTTTCCTCCTCATCAAACCAAAGGGCATGGACTCAGTGTTCTCTGAGGCAGTTTTTAGTTTTAAAAGACTATGACTCTAACTTCTTAGAGTCTAACTTCTAACAAGTCCTGGGCGCAGGGAAGAGGGCTGGCCTCGTGTGCGTACTGAGACTTGTCTTGTTAGAACAGATGGAGTGAGTCTGTCATGGTGCGGTGTAACCAGTCTGGTCACTTCAGATGTCTCTCCAATTAACACTCATGGCGGCAGCCAACTGCTCAGGCAGCAGAACTAGCTGGTGGAGAAGATGGAGGGAAAGTCTGGGCCCGCTGCCACACCTATTATCTAAGCCTTTTGGAGCAGTGGAGGAGTGGGAGGGGCCAGCCAGACTTGAGCATGTGTAGGAGGTTGGGGGGGGTGTGGTGAAATGGGAGGTGAAATGTGTACACCGAGATTTTGTTAGCTGCCGAGTCCTAGAAAGTGAGAAATGGAAAATGCTCATCTAGTAAAGGCCTTTACTATATATTTTGATTTCACTTCCTCCTTCACTGCCGTTGTGCCTGACCCAGTTTGGGGCACCGTTACTTGCTTCCTGAGTAATTTCACCTCCCATGTCTTTTGTTTTTTGTCCCCACCCCCACCCCCTTCCAAACCATCTTCTGCAGGACAGCCATAGTGAGCTTTCTAAAATATGAATGTGATTATGTCATTCCCTTGAGTAAGACATTTCAGTGTTTCCCCATTACTTTCAGAAAAAAAGAAAAATCTAAATCCCATAGCTTGGCATACACACGGTTCTTGGAAATCTGATTTACCTAATCACTCACTTCCTGTTCCCCTCCCACCCCACAATGTCTAGCCATTGGGGAATTATTTAAAATTCTTCAAACCTTTTGACCTCTCTCATTTTCATACTCTTCCGCCTGTCTTCCTTCCCCTCTTGGTCTGGCTAAGAGGTGCTCAGCCTTTAAAATTCTACTTAGGTGCCACCTCTTCTGGGACATCCTCCAGGACCACTCTTCTATGTCCGCATAATAGCTGGGTAACTGCTGTCAAAGCATTTGCCACACCGCTAGACCATTTATCCTTCTTTGTGTCGCTCCTCTTGACTAGAGTGTGAGTTTTTAGAAGGCCGAGAATGTGTCTAATTCATGTCTGTAGGTTCTTGTACCTGACATAAAATGCACTTTGACATCTTATACCCTACTGATCTCCACAATTTGTCTGATGGGACATTAGTGACATCCCTTAAGCTGTTTCCCTGGTCAAGGAGAGCCCTTTCACCAGGGATTAGACATGCAATAAATGTTGGTTGATTGAAGGAATCCCCTTCCCCATTTCACAGACAAGGAAACAGGTGTGGAAAGAGGAAATGACTCATCCTAACTCACACTGAGGAGGAGGGGCTGGTGCTGGGTCTAGAGAATTTATCTCTTGATTCCTACTTGTCCAGCGCTCATTCCACTACCCTATACATTCAGATGGTTTTAACTAATGCTTCTGTCCCATGAGAGAGTAGTAGAATGTGCTCAGTAGATGGTACATATGCATATAAAAGGAAACTCTCAGTTTGATCTGAATTTGCTGATCTCCAGACTCTTGTGGAATTCCTGGACTTGTGAGCTGGGCGCTGAGAGATGTGTACCTCAGATTTGGAAACAGTAATGCAAAACCGTTTAAAATATGTCAGTAAGCCCAGAGTCTTGGCAAGAGTGGGAGATGTTTAGAGTAAAAATAACTAGCAATTATGAACCGTACGTACTATTTCAGGTGTGGATGTTATCTGTGGGACTCACTGGCCAGGCAATGGCAAGAAGCCTTCATCTTCCAAGCGTGTGGAAAAGCCCTGCCTGTGTTGTTCTTGGGAGGGAAGGTTTGGCTTTGAGCAATTTTTCCTGAAAAATCAAAACAACTCCTTCTCAGAGTGGGGCCCAGCTTCCAGGGGCAGCCCGAGCGCTGGGCATGCTTCCCTGAGCTTGGGTGTTAAGTGTGAAAGTTTCTGCAGTGAACAGGGGCATTTGAAGGTCAAACAGCAGGGAGTGCAAACCTCTGTGCCTGATTTACAGCTCCAGGCTTCAGGTCTCCTCTCTCTCAGCCCACAAAACCCCCCAATTTCCTCCCCTTGCTGTCTCTCCCCAGACCCTGGTTTCTCTGCAAGCCAGCACTTCTCAGAGCTGGGAAATGAGAGCCAGCCAGTGGCTTTTTCTGGGCTTATGTATGGATTCTTTCCTGAGAGTATGGCAGAAATGGAAGAAGTGGTTCTTGAAAATGTGGGCAGGAGGGTATTACGGTGAGTCCTAGAACAACAGGATAGCAACAGAGCTTGGAGCTCATTAACCTGCTCCCTTGTCTTCTTACTTTTCTATCCTTCTTTTTTCCCCTTTCCTTTCCTTTTTGTTCCTTTTCTTGTTGTGGTTTCAAAGTAAAATCTTTTATGGAAACGCAACATATTAAACTTAAAAATGGAACTGCTCTAGGTGATTGTGGGTAGGAGGCTTCAGGTCCTGCTTTCCTCTTATGTGATCCTTGTTGAGGCCCCAAGGCCCCTCCTCAGATTCTTGGGCATCTCAGATAGCAGTTCAGAAACGTCTGCTGTGATCCAACACTCTCAGTTTATAGACAGGTGACCAAGGCCCAGGGAGGTGGTGGGATTTTTGTTCAAAGTCAAACAGGGAATTAGAAATGGAGTTAATGTTCTACAGGGGTCCACCTGGCTCTCTGGGTCTCCATCCAGTAATTTGAATTAGATTCTATGTGGGCTCACTAAAGACTCAGTACACCTCGGTTCTGCAGTGGGTAGATCTTGTTTTTATTAAGGAAAAAGTAAACTAGAATTTAAGAAACCCTGGGTCAACAGCTCAAGGAAGTCAGCAGTATATCAGCTTGGCTGCTCATCCCTTTGGCTCTCATCTGACAATGCCTGTCTTTGCCCTTTTAGTCTGGGTCCAATTCTATCCTCCTTGGCCTGAGGCCTGCTTTTATAAGCTCTTCTGCAATGGGGTCCTATCTTCTTGCTCATGTTCTTGACCCTTTCTTAATTCCTCATTCCTCCAGGACCTGGCCTGACCCTGAGCCTGGCCCACCTATGGGAATGTGTACCTGTTCCTAGGCTCCCTGGCCCCCTCGCTGCTTGTCCCCAACCACTCCTGGCCATGCTCTGCTTGCCACCCAGCATGATCTTCAGGACCTTCCCAACTCTGGTGGCCTCCTCCCTCTGCCTAGATTTATGTTTTTCCTGACATGTTGCTGTGTCGACATGCTTGGGATTCCTGCAGTCTTTGGGGAAGGGGGTGGAGGTGGGAGGGGTTGGCTGAACTTAAAGGTTCCAGGCCCTCCCGATCTGGCAAGTCCAGCCACTATAAACGACAATCCCACAACCTAGTCCTTCCCTGTGTGAGCTCCTGGATTTCAAGCCAGAAGAATTTGAAAGGGCTCTGCTCAGTAATGGCCTCACCTGCCTGACCCAACAGAACCCTGAGCCAGAGACCCATGGGGTTATTTCCAGAAACTCCAGAGAAGGAAGTGGATCCTGCAGCCATCAAACCAAGCCTAATCATGCTCCAGGGATTACTAAAGCCTTTCCCACTTGCTGGGTACTGGAAGATTCACAAATTCTCTCTGAACCACTTCCAGACCAGGTTTGTGCCCAGAACCCTCCAAGGCACCTTGGATTCTGAGGCCTAAAATTGTGTGAAGTACCTCTGTTTCTGTCCCAAGCCTAGTGCCTGCATCCTGCTGAGGGACAGACCCTGTCCATTTCAAACCACAGGGAGCCCTTCCGTGGCCTGCACGGACAGGCCCAGCCAGATCCCTTCAGAATGCGGTAACAGAATTGGATACACCCTGACTCACTGCCAAGAATTAGAGGCACCAACATGGTTCCTCCTTGGAGCCCTAGAAGGTGTGCATAGAAAAGTCCTAAGCAGTAGACGCTACCTGGCCTTCTTGCCAGCAGCCCTGAGCTGGCCACCCCACACTCCCAACTCTATAAGATTCCCTCCTCAACTGTGCTTGGCTCCAGGCTGGGTGCTCCTCTGAAGCCCCTGACCAGAGTCAGCCTTGCCTACAGGCCTAGATCTCCTATAGTCACAGAACCTAACTCTCAGAGCTTAGACCAGGAAGTCCCAGTCGACGTCCATAGAGGCTGGAGGGGCTTCTTCCAGCTCTGTTGCCTGTTATCCTTGAGCACCTGGAGAATGTGAGCTGTGAGGAACCCTGAGGCTCATATTCCTTCTCATGACCTCGAGCCCTATTTGGAGGGCCCAGTGGCCAGCTTGAAGCATAGCTGAAGAGGTGGAGCTAGCTTGCGGGGAGTAGGTGCAGAGCTGCTTATTAGGTCTATGGGAGCACCCGTCCCAATCGCTGGCAGTGAGGGGTGTGCTTCACCTAGGATCTCAGCCTTGGCTTCAGAGCTTCTTCCAGATCCAGGGATTCAGTGACATTCCTGGACTAAGGAATAGAGCCAGAACCTGGCTGCTACCCATAAAGGTCAGCAGTTTGAATCCACCAGCCACTCCTTGGAAACTCTGGAAACTCGACGGGGCAGTTCTCTGTCCTGTAGGGTCACTATGAGTTGAAATGGACTCACTGGCAATGGGTTTGGTTTCTTCTTATTATTACTTAGAACCAGTATAAGGAGCCCTCATGGCTCAGTGGTTAAAGTGCTTGGCTGCTAACCAAAAGGTCAATGGTTGGAACCCACCAGCCACTCTGAGCAAGAAAGATGTGGCAGTATGCTTCCGTAAAGATCTACAGCCTTGGAAACCCTACAGGGTAGTCCTACTGTGTCCAATAATGTCACTATGAGTAGGAATCTACTCAACAGCAGTGGGTTTGGGTTTTTGTTGTTGTTGTTAGATCCAGTATCCTCTAATCTCGAACTGGAAACTATATCAAAGTCAGATGGAACAAACTCAAAGATCCAAGGGTCTCCCAGGGGACTTAAAGAATGTAACAGCCACCCCAGCCCGAGGATGACAGCCCTTTCTGCTGAGTACTGCCTGACCACAGTACAAGAGGCAACTCCGTATGGCACCTCTAGTAGGTGGCCCAGATGCCTACCAGGAACCAGGATGCCCTTGAATGAGGCCATGACTGGCTGGGAACCTGCTCAGGCCACTGAGCCTGAGTGAGACTGTGGTTGGTGTGTCACCTAGAGAGGGTTCCTTGCCATGAGGAGACCCCTGGAGATTTGTCCTAGGTACGACAGTCCCCTACAAGAGCCTCCTGAAGCAGGGAAACCAGGAACAGATCTGAGAAGGCAAAGCCTGTCAACCTTGCCCTCCAGACTGACAGCACTGTTGTTACAGGGTTACAGAACGCCCTCCTGGAGGCCTCTAGTTCCACCTTTACAGGTAGAGGTGATGGGGGTCTGTCCACCCAACCCTGGCCCAGCCCAACCTGGAGCTCTGACTCTGTTACCCCCCGCTGGTTTCCTAACCACACATCCAAGGACCCTAAGGACCTGGGGCATGGATAGAGGAGACCTGGGCCTTACAAACCACCCAGACAAGCAACTCCATCTCTCTCAACCTTGACCACATCTTGAAAACGAAGATGGTAACAGCACCCATCTCAGAGGGCTGTTGGGATTCTACTAAATGCCAGGAGAGCTCTGCCAGAAACAGCAGGCCCTCGATGCCTATTTTCTGAATCTGGCTCTGAAAGGTTCAGCCTGGGAGAAAGCACAGCTTTTGCAGAGTCAGCAGAACTGTCCTGGGGTTCTGGGGGAAGGGCCTGGAGAGCAGCACATGGCCCCTCTGGGTTTGCTTTTAAAAAAAAAAAAACATCTATAGGATGTGCTAAATTCTAAAACAATGGGTTGGATTTTAACAACTGGGACAGGAGGCAAGAGGCCAGAATTCCTCCCGTAGGTCTGCTCCAAAGCTGCTGAGTTAGCTGTTTTGTAACTCCAAGTTCCAGACCAAGGAAGAAACCAATCTCCCCTCTTCTTCCCAACCCACTGTGTGATAACAAAAATCTTTCAAAATGGGCAGAGCCTTATGATTTCCAAATTTTTTCAGACCCAGGATCTCCTCTGATCCACACAACCACCTTCTGAAGTTGGCAGGGCAGGATTTTGTCTTTGTTTCATGCACCAGCCTTCTGAGGTCCAGAGAAGTGGCTCGTCCAGGGACCCACACCCACTCGGCAGCAGGAGTGAGACCTGAACATAGACCTTACTTCCACTCACTGTTCCTTCTTACTCTTCTTTAAATTTAAACATTTATTGTGAGCTGCGACCTAAGTTGCATCACTCTCACTTTGCTACACAATCCGCATTCAGCCTCAGTGATCAGGCTCATCAGAAGGCCTGTCCTGGCTCCCTCTGTTAGATTAGCCCACAAGGACTCCCTCCACTGTCTCCGGTGTGCAGTCCTGCCCAGGGCGAAGGAGGCCTGGGACTCAGCCTGGGCAGGAGCAGATGGGGAAGTGAGCTGGGGCTACAAAGCACTCTGGGAACAGGCTGACGAGAGAATTGACAGGGGTAGGGTTTGGAAAACTGCTCTGAGGAGAAAGAATATTGAGCATTCCAAAGGGCAGCGTGCTTCCCTGTTAGTGTTTATTTCTTTCTTCCAATTTCGTCTCCATGGTTATAGGCCACAGGAAGGAGAATAGAAGAAAGGGCTCTTGTTTGTGCCTTTGGATTCTTTGTTTATGCACCTCAGAAACCACAAGTGGCAACAACTATAAACTGACAGGTTTGTACCATGTATTTAATGTTTGAATTTTTATTAAAAATAATACATACACATGGCTAAAATGGATACAGATATGGTGCCTTCATGCTCCCCAGTGGGTGGTTTTCAATTTTCAGATAGAAAGGGCGAGCAAAGCCTTCAGTTTGGATTACGCTGAATCCTCCCAGAAGTCAAATACTCCAGAGGGTATATAATAAAGGCAACAATGTCCTGATTCATGCCCTTCCCATCATGAGTCATTTTACTTCGAGGTAATATCTTCTAACCTTTCTTCCTATAGTTTTTATTGTGATTACCACTTTATCTTTAAATAATATCCTTCTTATTATTATTTCTTGTTTTATTTATTTTATCCAAAAAGAAAACCATTTGCCATTGAGTCGACTCTGACTCACGATGGCCCCATGTGTGTCAGAGTAGAACTGTGCTCCATAGGGTTCTCGGTGGTTGATTTTTCAGAAGGAGATGGCTGGGCTTTTCTTCTGAGGTACCTCTGGGTGGACTCAAGCTCTAACTTTTCAAATAACAGCTGAGCACACGCTCACCTTCTTTGTGCCAAACACTGTTCTTGGTGCTGGGGAGCTTACATCTTATTATAAAAAAAAAACAAAACTCTATCCTCCATTTTGTGATGTGATGTAATTATCTTCTGTTTTGCGGTATAATGTAATTACCTCCATGATGTGATCAGCCAATCAGCTGTAGGGGGAGTTTCCTTGGGGAGGTGGTTGTAGTCAATATACATATGGACATTCTGGCAAAGCTCACTTGCCAGAGCTTTGGTTTCTATTTCTGGCTTGTCATCATCTGACCTGCCAGCTTTGGGATTCATCAGCTCCCCAGCCCTGTGAGCCAGCAGCCTTCCAACTGACTGGCTGATTCTGGGTTCTTTAACTCCTACAATCACCATGAGTCAGGAGAAGCCTCTAGCCCATGCCTGACCCATGGACTTTTGGACTTACCAGCCTCCACACCTGTGTGAGCCGTTTCCTTGAGATAAATCTCTCTATATACATTTATATAGATATATATATGCGTGTCACTAGTTTTGCTTCTCTAGAGAACCCACCTAAGACAGTCACGTAGTAATTTCACTCCACTGCCCAAGAAGTTCAATCCAAAAACACGGAGATTTATTGGGAACTTCCTCTTGCCAGTAATTGTGTTAATGAAGGACTGTGGAGGTGGTCAGAGATGAACATGACCTTCTCCCTGCCAGGTAGTGTCTCAATGTGAAGAGAGGGGCAGACATACAGGCAATTAACGCAAGATGATCAGTGATCAACTGTAGAATACAAGTATAATTTGTGCAAGTGGAAACTCAAGGGAGAAAAGATTAATTCTGAAATGGGGGTATCAACATGTGGGGAATGTGCAATCTGAACAGAGTCTTGAAAACTACTAGAACTTCACCAGAATTAAAGAGAATGACACTTTAAAGGTGAGAGGGCTGCATGAAGGAAGGCATAATGGCGGGAGAGCCCAGAGTCTTTAGGGAAGAGCAAGGGTTTGAAGAGTGGTGGAAAATAGCAATGGGGAAGCTGTTGGAGTCAGACAAAGATCTCAAAAAGCCTTTGATACCCAACTAAGGTTTGGTTTTCTTCTGTAGACAGTAGTGCCTGCGGAGGTATCAAAGCCTGTCTTAGTTACCTAGTGCTGCTATAAGAGAAATGCCGCAAGCAGATGGCTTCAACAAACAGAAATTTATCCTCTCACAGTCTAGTAGGCTAGAAGTCCAAATTCAGGGTGTCGGCTCTAGGGGAAGGCTTTCTCTCTCTGTTGGTTCTGGGGGAAGGTCCTTGTCATCAATCTTCCCCTGGCCTAGGAGCTTCTCAGCGCAGGAACCCCAGGTCCAAAGGATGCACTCTGCTTCTGGCACTGCATTCTTGGTTGTATGAGGTTCCTGTGCCTTTCTGCTCACTTCTCTCTTTTATATCTGAAAAGAGATTGACTTAAAACACTACCTAATCCTGTAGATTAGCCCTGCCTCATTAACATAACTGTCTCTAATCCTACCTCATTAACATCACAGAGGTAGGATTTACAACACATAGGAAAATCACAGCAGATCACAAAGTGGTAGACAGTCACACAATACTGGGAATCATGGCGTAGCCAAGATGACACACATTTTTGGGGGACACAATTCAATTCATAACAGGGCCAATCAGATCTGAGTGCTGCTTGTACTGGATAGGTGAATCAGTCATAAGCAAATGCAGACCTGGCACCTTCCTGCTCCACAATGGTGTGGTCTGGAGGAAAGAAAATCTGAACAAAAACTTCTGGAATGAACCTGGCTAACTCCTCCCAGAAACTGCTCCAGACCTTCTGTAAATACCTGATTACCTACTCATTTCCCCAATTCTCTAATCGGTGAAGTCAAATCAGTCACTGTTAATCCCAACTTCAATAAACATTCTTTGGTTTACATACATGATTCTCTTCTTCAAATCATAAATAACTGCATGATGCATGTGAATTTTCTGAAGGTAGTTTAGATGGGGGAAAAACATTCAATTAATAAGCTTGTCAGGAGCTGAATCATTATAAATGACAGGAAAACACTTATGTGATATTAAAAAAACGAAACAGAATATATATTTTCTAGAGAGCCATTCCATATAACAACGGGGAAAAAACCCTATGTATCAAATTTCATAATATAAAGCTGACAGGATATTGAGGGTCAATATCCATTATTTTGAGAAGCACTCATAGCATGGTTGGTAAGCACAATTCTTTGAAAGTCAGAGGCCCTGGGTGAAATCCTGGTCCTGTCCCTATAAACTGTGTGTCCTTGAGTAAGTACTCATTGAACTTCAGTTCATGTACCTATAATGTGGGGATGAAAACAGCATCCTACTTCATGGGGCTATTGTGAGGACTAAATGTGTCAATATAAGTGAAGCTTCTAGAACGGTTCTGGCTTCATAGTAAATGCTATATAGGCATTAGCTGTTACTATCACTGTAGCTATTATTATATATCTTTTCTCTGCCCCTGCCAGGAAGGAAGGAAACCAATATGTTTGGGGACTTAGTATGTGATAACAATTCTTTTGATTGTTTACTGTTATTATTAGCCATATTATATCCATAAGGAAATTGTGAGAAGTTAGGTGGCCTTTTTGGGTTCACCCAGCCCTGAAGTGACCCTCTGAAGCTGAAATCCGATACAATCTGGCCCCAAGTTTCCATTAATCAGAATAAACTCCCTTATGTTGAGAATATTCTAGGCAAGGCTAGTTGATCCAGTTTTCTCTGATCTGCTTGGCTATGCCTTGCTAGGGATTATTAGTAGTGGATATGTCTACTTTCTTTTCCTGTTTTATGTGCTCTAAAATGAGCAGTATCCAAGCTGCTTGAGGTACTGAGTGAGGAGCCTTGAGCTCCATAGAGTGAGTTACTGTAAGTTCTATTGTAGACAGAACAGAGAGACACAGAGAAAGCAGCCTAAGAAGGCAAGTAACAGCCTCTTACCAATACTTCATGACCCTGAGGGAAAATAGAGCTGCAACTGAGGTTTAAGAAAATCCTGTCGTGTTTAGTCAGTGAATGATTATAACCTCTTATGTGTGGAGAGTTTAACAGTCATGAAGCCCTTTCCTATATATACATTTTATCTTTCCTCATAACAACCTGAGATTGCTCAAGTAAGGCTCATCCCCAGATTTTCACACTTGATAAAACCCAAAGAAACCAACAGGCTCACAAGTGGCAGAAGAAGGTTCTGAACTCGGTCCTTTTCCCATCCAATTTTCCCACCTCTCATGGTTTAATGTAAACATCAAGGACACGTAAATAATTCTGAAATGAAAATAATGGATACCTTTAAAGAGATTGGGGAAGATTTTGTGGTCTTCTTCTGGGACTGTTTATCTTACAGTAATGTTTTTGCTCCTATGGAAGGCAATGGGTCCGTGGTCAACGCTCATTACCCTCTTACTAAGAGTGGAAAAAGAGAGCATGGCTCAAGCTAAACACTTTCAGAATTAAAAAGTATTTACTTTGATTATTAGCCAGTAGGGCGGGCGGTGCCTTTATCTCCAGAGGTACTTAATTTTCCAGGGGATTAGAGTGTTGGTGAGGGTTAAAAACCAAGATTACCTCACATCTGATATCAGGTCCCCTTTCACCCATGTGATTCTTTGACTTCTCATGTAGGAAGTAATTCTAGGAACTTGTGACCCTGTGTCCTTGTCGGTAGTAATTTAACAGCATTATTCTTGGTCAATCTGTGGGGGGCCACTCCTGCTACAGAAGGTCTCTGGAAGGAAGCAGCTGATTGCCTTCTCATCCTGCCTTTGTATTTCTCTTTCTAGGAAAAACTCCTTTGAGACCTGAGCCTTTCTACATCACACTGACCTCACCCCTCCCCACTCCTGACCCTGAATGGCTGGTGAGGAACAATATTCTCTCCGTCTATTGTCATGGCTGACTAACCCCGTGGTACCCCCTCACCCTGGAAAATTTCTTCATACCAGTCTAGTGCTTGGCTGGGCTTCCTCGTTATTCAGGTTTGAAAACACTGAGGGCTGTAATCTTTCCATCAGCCAAAGCTAAAGTTTCCACTTTCAGGGGAATTTTTTTTTTTTTTTCACCTAGCTATGTGTAGAATATTTTCTTTCTTTCTTTTTTTTTTTGTTCTCTTAAGTCCATCATTTCCTTGATATGGACTCAGTGCTCAGCCTGGTCAGAGAGAACTTAGCTTATGCTTCTTGGACTGTGGGCTGGGAGAAAATTAAGACAGGGAGAGTTCAGGCTTTATGCACTGACTGGAAGGGCAGAGGGGAAGGAGAGATAGTCAAGAAGGTCTTAAAGGTAGAGAGACAAATTTCCAAATTCAAGACCAGTGCCTACACTAGTGACAACAATCTAGTGACATGCAGAATGTGTCTCTGCTGCCCAATGTCCAGCATAAGGAGGCAGAAACAGTGTCCTAGCAGCCTGGAGGATTCTGGAAGCCACCTTCTGGGGTCATTGTCTGGGGCTCAGCTGAGCTCCTGTCTTGAGGTATGCCCCTAAGGGTCACCAACTCTAGCTCCCCATTGTGGGTAGGCGTTTCTTAAATCCACACCTTAGTCCTGATCTCTCTCTGCCTGCTGAGTAATTTCCACTGATGATCCTTCAGCTCTGCAAACACCAAATGTCCATATCAAACTCTTTTGCTTCTGTCCCCAAATTCCTCTGCTTTTTGCTGTGTTTGCAATCTTTGTTCATCATAGCTCCACTCCCTTTTCCTACCCTTATTTAGGTAGAAACTTTAGCATTATTGCTGAATTTCCCTCTACTTTCTCTTTGCGTATAATTCCATTCAATCATTCTACAACTACGTCTTTGATCTTTTTATTCGTGCTACAGCTGTCCTAGTCAGATCCCATCGCTTTTTGCAAGGATCCCTTCAGCTGCCTCCAAACTAACCTCTTTATCTTCGGTCTCTCTTTCCACCAATGCATCCTTCATGGAGCTTCCTGAGTTACTTTTCAAAGCCACTGATGGTTCCCACTGCTATTCCTTAGCATGTCATTTATGGCACTGGCTAACCTGCCTCTCCTGACCATTCTAGCCACTCCACCTTGAACATGATCTGCACTTTTCCTCCTCTTTGCTTCTGGTTATGTTGTTGCAGCCTCCTGGAATTCTCTTCTCTGACAAATATTTCTCAAGGCCCTTCTCAAATACCACTTCCTTTGTAAAGAGTTGCATATTTTGTCAATGAAAAATTTAACAAAGTGTTTACTAGGTGCTCCCTAGATATCAGGCTCCATACTAGGTGCCGGTGAGATAGCTATGAGCAAGACATAGTTTGCTGCTGGAGTAAGCTTTCAGTAAATAAACACATAATATTAGTAACAAGCTGTGCTATGTATTTTGAAGAAAAAGAATATGGCACCGTGAGGTGGAATGACATGGGGTGGAAGATAAGGACTGGAGTTTTCCATTTACATCTGTGGAGTCTAGGAAAGTTTTCTGGCTGTGATGTTTTGAAGACGAATGTAGCAGAGAGCAAAAGGGAGGAAATAGATGAGTGAAGACCTTGAGGCAGGAAGGAAAGAGCATTGCCAAGCCTTCCTCTGTACTCACAGGGCCCTTGACACCTCCGTGATCACACGTCTGCTATGCATTACAGTTTTATGTCATCCATTAGATCAAGGATTCTATTTGGGTAAGGACTATGGATTGCCACCCCACCCCCCCTTTTATTAAAAATATTTTATTGTGTTTTAGATGAAAGTTTACACAGCAAGTTAGGTTCTCCTTTAACAATTTTTATACAAATTGTTCCATGCCATTGGTTACAATTTTTGCAATGTTGTCAGCATTCTCATTATTTCCATTCTGTCTGTTCTGTTTCCATTGGTGTAGCTTCCCTTCCCCTCCTTGCCTTCTTGTCTTTGCTTTTGGGTAAATGCTGACTATTTGGTCTCATATAGTTCATTGTTTTAAGGGAGCACATTACTCATGGGTGATATTGTTTATTTTGGCTGAAAGGGACCTTCAGGAATAGCTTCAATTCCAGGTTCAAAGGGTATCTTAGGGTGATAATCTCGGGGGCTCTTCTAGTCTCTATCGGTCCAGTAGGTCTGGATTTTTTAGAAATTTTGGTTTTGTTCCATATTTTACTCCCATTCTATCCAGGACCTTCTATTGTGTCTGTGGTCAGAACAGTTGGTAATGGTAGCTGGGCACCATCCAGTTCTTCTGGTCTCAGGTTAGAAGAGGCTGTAGTTGGTGTGGGCTATTAGTTCTGTGTTTTATTTATGTGGTGAATTACTTTGATTGATTTTCTAATGTTGAACCATTCTTTGAATCCGTTATGAAACCCACTTGATCATGAGGTATTATTATTTTTTTTTTTGATGTGTGGTTGAATTTTTTGGCTAGAATTTTGTTGAGAATTTCTCTATCCATATTCGTGAGGAACATAGATCTGTAATTTTCTTTTTTAGAGGTGTCTTTGCCTGGCTTTGGTATCAAGGTTATGCTGGTTTCATAGAACGAATTAGGGAGTATGCTTCCTTTTCTATGTTCTGGAACAGTTGAATAGAATTGGCATCAACTCTTTTCTGAATGTTTGGTAGAATTCTCCAGTGAAGCCATCTGGGCTGGGGCTTTTTTTGGCAAGGGACTTTTTTATGGCCTCTTCAATTTCTTCTTTTGTTGGTGTCTGTTCAAAATTTCTATCTCTATTTGTGTTAGTTTAGGTAGGTAGTGTGTTTCTAGAAATTTGTATGTTTCTCCTAGATTTTCAAATTTGTTGGAGTACAATTTTTCATAATATTCTGTTATGACCCTTTTTATCTCAGTTGGTCTGTTGTAATGTCACCCATCTCATTTCTTATTTTGTTTATTTGCATTTTCTTATTTTTCTCTTTGTCACTTTGGCCAGTGGTTTGTCAATTTTGTTGATCCTCTCAAAGAATCAACTTGTAGTCTCGTTGATGCTTTCTATTGTTTTTCTGTTTTATATTTCATTTATTTGTGCTCTGATATTTATTATTCCCTTTCTTCTGGTGACTGTGGACTCTGGACTTCTTTTGCTGTTCCTTTTCCATTTGCTTGAGTTCTAGGGTTAAGCTATTGATTTTGGCCCTTTCTTCTTTTTTGATGAGTCTATTTATTGCTATAAATTCTCCTTTGAGCACTGCTGTCGCTGTGTCCCAAAGGTTTTGGTGTGTTGTTTTCATTCTCATTTCATTCTGAGAATTTTTTAATTTATTCTATTACTACATGGTTTCTTAAGTAAGGTGTTATTCATTTTCCATGTATTTAATTTTTCTCCTTGTTCTTTCTGTTATTAATTTCTGGTTTTATAGCATGACGATCTGAGAAGATGCTTTGTATTATTTCAGTGGTTTTTAATTTGCTGAGGTTTGCTTCATGGCCTAAAATATGGTCATTCTGAAGAATGACTCATGTGGATTGAAGAAGAATGTGTTCTCTGATGCTGTTGGGTGGTTTGTTCTATGTATGTCTATGAGGTGAAGTTGGTTGGTTGTGTTATTTAGATTTTCTGTATCTTTGTTGAGTTTCTTTCTAGTTGTTCTGTCCGTCCTTGAAAGTAGTGTGTTAAAGTCTCCTACTATTGTAAAATTGTATTTCTCTTTTCAATTCTGTTATTACAGTTTGTTTTAAGTATTTTGGAGCTCTGTCATTGGATGTGTAAATATATATTATGGTTACGTCCTTATTTGTCTCTCATAATGGATTTTGACTTAAATTCTGTTTTATCAGACGTTATTATTGGCACTCCTGCTCTCTTTTTGTTTCTGTTTGCTTGATATATTTTTTTCTACCCTTTGATTTTTTAACCTATTTATGTCTCTGTGTCTCAGGAGTGTCTCTTGTAGGCACCATATTCGTGGATCATGTTTTTTATCCATTCTGCCACTCTCTGTTTCTTAACTGGTACAGTTAGACCATTTACATTCAATGTGATTATTGATAGGTATGAATTTACTGCTGCCATTTTGTTATGCTCTTTTTTTTTTGTGTGGTGTTAATGGTTTCTTTTTTCTGCTTAATTTTCTGTGCTGAGTTCTTTTTGATTATGGATTTTCTTTTCATATTCTTTGTTGTTGATTTTGTGTTTACTGAGTCTTTTTGAATTTCTTTATTTTGGTGAGTAGATTTATTAATTTTCTTTGTGGTTATTCTGAAATTCACCCTATCTTCCTAAGTTTAAAACAATCCATTATATCTTGATATCTCCTTGACTTTCTCTCCATATGGAAGTTCCATAACATCACCACTTATTCCTCTTTTTTGTTTTGATGTTTCCATCATTTATAGATTGGCATCCTGTGTTCCCTGTTCTCAGTTTTGCAGCTTTATTTTACTTTTAAGAATACTTTATCTGGGTTGGTATCTGAGTGATGTTGTTGGGTATCTTAATCTCAGGTTGTTGTCTGAAGTCATTGGTTCTCTGTCTGAAGGACTCTAATATTTCTTGTAAGGTTCATCTGGTTTTTACAAATTCCTTCAATTTTTGTTTTTCTGGGAATGTCTTAGTTTCACTATCACACTTGAGAGACAATTTGCTGGATATATGATTCTTGGTTGGCAATTTTTTTTTTCTTTCAGTGTTTTATATATGCCATCCCATTTCCTCCTTATCTGCATGCTTTCTGCTGAGAAATCATCAATTAGTCTTACTGGTGCCCCTTTGTTGATAACGTTTTAATATTTCATTTCATTCTGCTCTCAGAATTCTTTCTTTGTCTTTTGTTTTGGAAAGTTTGATTATGATATGTCTTGGTGACTTTCTTTTGAGGTTTATCCTGTGCAGGGTTTTTTGAGCTTCTTGGAAGGAAACCTTCTCAACTTTCATGATATTAGGGAAGTTTTGTGTGGATAAATCTTCAAAAATTGTCTGTATTTTTTTCTCTTCCTCTTAATTCCTGTTATGTGTAAATAATTCCTCTTGCTAGTGTCCCGCATAACTCTTAGATTCCCTTTTTTTATTTGATTGTTCCTCAAACAAATTATTTTCAAGGGATTTGTGCTCTATTTTGCTAATTCTTTTTTCCATTGATTCAATTCTATGTTCTTCCATCAACTTATCTATTTCCAGTATTTTATTGTTAATCTTCTGGTTTTCTAGTTGTTGTTTTTGTATGGTTTCTAAGTGTCTATTTTGCCATTTTGTCCTTGTATTGTTTTCCTGAATTCTTCTAGGGTTTTATCTGTGTTTTCCTTTACCTCTTTGAGGACACTATAAAATATATAAGTCTTCTAAATTCCTTACCAAGTAGTTCTATTACCATTTCCTCTTCAGAAAGGTTTTCTGCCCCTTTGTTTTGCTCAGTTGTTTGAGCCAACTTAACTTGTTTCTTCAGATGATTTGTAATTGTCTTCTGTCTTGCCGGCATTAAGATGTTAATTTATTTATGTGTATATTACTTTATTGATTGTATGTTTGTTTTGTGCTTATTTTTTTTTGTTTTGTTTTGATGTATCTGGAACTTTGTTTCTTCTCTTCCTCTTTAGAATGCCTTTCTTCTTGTGTATTATTTCTTTGCTGTTGTTGTTATTGTTGTATACCATTGAGTCGATTCCCACTTGTAGCGATCCTATAAGACAGAGTAGAACTGCCCCATAGTGTTTCCTAGGCTGTAATCTTTTTTTTTCTTCTACATTTTATTTATTTTGTTGTTGTGAATATACACAGCAAAACATACACCAATTCAACAGTTTCTACATGTATAATTTAATGACATTGATTACATTTTTTTGAGTTGTACAACCATTCTCACCCTCCTTTTCTGAGTTGTTCCTCCCTCATTAACATAAACTCACTGCACCCTAAAGTTCCTGTCTAATCTTTTGAGCTGTTGTTGTAAATTTGATTCCACATAGCTCTTAAAAGAGCATAATGCTCAAGGCAGACCTTTTTTTACTAGTTATGCTAAACTATTTCTTTGTTTTAAAAATGACTTCAGGGGATATTTTTGGTATAAGGTTTAACGATTATCTCAGGGCAATAGTCTCAGGGATCCATCCAGACTCCATGGCTCCAGAAAGTATAACCATGAGAATTTGAAATTCTGTCCTGCATTTCCCCCCTGTTGATCAGGATTCTTCTATGGAATCTATTATCAAAATGTTCAGTAGTGGTAGCTAGGCACCATCTAGTTCTTCTGGTCTCATGGCAAAGGAGGCATTGTTCATGGAGGCAATTAGCCACACATTCCATATCCTCCTCCTATTCCTGACTCCCCTTCATCCTCTGCTGCCCTTCGTATTATTTTAATTGTTGTTGTTTTGTGGTTCTGGTCTATGTGTGACTTTGGTAGTGTCTGTTGGCTGGTGTGTACCATACTAGTGAGTATGGTGGATCCCATCCACTTGTGGGTTCTCTGTGGTTAGGCTTATATGTCTTCCCTTACTGGATCGAGTAGAGGTGGGAGAGCAGGCTCTTTTCCTGATATTGGGTGACAAATGTTGGGTAGTAAGGGTACCTCCACAGCCCTAGTGGGATCATGGGATCCTTCTGGATTGTTGCTAGCAGTTAGTGCATCCTATGGAGGTTAGGGCAGGATGTTCCATATTCACTGTGAGGGAGTGCTACCCAACAGATGTGGTAGGCCCACTCTGCACGCACAAATTGGTGTCTCAGTAGATGGTGGGTTACCAAGGGGTTTCACTGAAAGTGCAGATGGCCTCCAGGAACTGTTTGGTGTGAGATATGTGACATTGCATCTGGGCAGATATTGGATGAGGGCACTAGGATCGCCTGCTTGTCATTTGGCAGAAGTGCAGATGGCACCTGTCAGGATGTGACTGGTGTTGCTAATAAGATGATGTGTCCTTCGGGCTGGTCACCAGGGCATGGGTGCAGGGAGTGTTCTCACTGGTGGCTGGGTTGGGTCCTGTATGTGTTCACCACTGGTTGCCAGGTGGTTTGGTGAGGGTCCACAGGTCACTGGCCACCAGATGGGGAGTTGTCTGTCGAGCAGGTGGGGCAGTGGGGTGAGGGAAGGAGGGAGTCTTGCACCTCTGGTCACTGGTCTGGTGATGGGAGCCAGTCACTGAGTGGTCAGGGCAATGTGTGGATGTGCAAAGTAGGCATGAGCTCCCAAGCCTGATGATGTGGGAGGGCACAACACAGGTCACCAGGTGGGTGAGTTGGCATGGGGATAGGTGGGCTGAGCGCAAGTCTCCAGTTTTAGGTCTGATGATGCAGGAGTGCACACTGCAAATTGCTGGGTGGGGGTGGAGGACCCACTGCTAGTCACTGGAAGGGTGGGGGGTGGGAGCAGGAGAGAAGCATGTTCCTCCAGTCTCTGGCATGGGCACTGGAGCACTCCCTGCAGAGTATAACCAGTGATCAGGACCTGGTCCTGACCAAATGCTGTGATGGGGAGCTGTTCAGAGTCTGGTCAGGTGAGGGTTCTCTAGCTGCCACTCCAAGAATCCTCCACTCTGCCAGCACCACCTACCCAAATGATCAGGGACCACTGCTAGTAAGTAGCTTTGCACCCTATTTTCTGGCTGCTTCCCTGTTCTGTGGTTACCTGGATCCCTAGGGCTCTCACCTGCCTTCTGGCACTTTCCCTCCTTAGATCCAGTTCATGTTTTGCTTACCTTGCTTCACCCTGAGTTTGTCTACACAGTATCTCTGTTTCCTATCGGAAAGTCCACGAAGTTGTCTTCCTGTGCTTCTCACTTGAGAACACTGCTTATGTCATCTCAAGATGGCCATGCTGAGCCAGGCAGGTTGTCAGGACACCTACCATCTGTAAGTCTCCTTGTTCACTGTTTTCATTCAGTTTCTCCTTCCCTTCAGTGTTCGATCTAATTTTTCATCCTTCCATTTGTTGTTCTGGGTTCCCAGATTATCATCTGTATCTGTTTCACTTGGTTTCTCAGTTCTTTGCTATAAGGGGACAGCATGATGTGTGTGACTAAGCCACCATCTTGGGCTGTTTCTGTGTGTTATTCATTTCATTCAAAAATTCTTTGATCTAACAAGCTGTTGCACCCTACTGGACCAGCAGTTTTAGGTCTAATCGTGCAGGAGTGCACAGGTCAGATTCCAAAAAAAGAGGTAATAAAGGCCAGGGTGATCAGACACGGCTTTATTAGGAAACTTACATACAGAGATCAGTACCAGAAATCTCATGATGGACAGTGAAGCATCAAGAGTCACCTGGGTAGAGGTCCGTTCACAATATGGAGGACTGGATGTTTGCACAATGTATCAACCAATGCTAACATGTAGGGCCTAGTTCAAGGGAGTCTAAATAATGATTAATGGGGTCCTTTTTTGTACTAGTTAATGGGTTTCAGTTGACATTACCATGAAGTCAGGTGTTTGGCGTATTTTTTTCCTGGCTCAGGTCACCTCCCAGTAAGGCACTCTGATTATTCCCCAGAGTCCTTTGCAGGCAGGGTCCACCTTGTATTGTTCAGGAACCTCTCACAAGCATTTCTGTGTACTTAGTAAGCATGTACCAGAGGCAGTGGTAGGCATTAGATATACAGTGGTGAAGAAGGGGACCTCACAAACCTCAGGGAGGCTCTGTATCTATAGAGCCTAGCATAGAACCAGTCCCACAGCAGAAACCCAGGAACAGTGCAGAACTGAGTGCCTAGGACAGTGTGCTTCTGTGACAACAAGATGACCTGGACTTCACACTGGAACACCTATTACAAATGCCCAAGAGCAGCCTCTCCTCCTTTTCTTTAGGTCATTGAGTTGAACAAGGCAGCACTCGCCACACACCTTGCAGACACACACCCCACCCTCCATTCCAATTCCCTGGATGCTCAGACAGAAACCATCCTCCTGGGAGAGCAGACTCTCTGCCAGTTTCCAGTTGTTTGACCGTGTTCTAGTCTGTGCTAATTTTGTAAGTCAAATTGCTTAAGAGTGAATATGAAATCTTTGACTGAAGCCCAAATATATAAATACCCACATTTCCTTCCTCCCCAATTTTGCAATCATCCAAAAAAGCTGTTCATGTTGTCCAGTGTAATTAGTTATTTATACACCCTCATGTGGTCCATTGTTCAGAATTAAATCGTCTGGTATAGAAATTTTCTCTTGCAAGGCTTGTTTTGTGATTTTACTGGTTTTTGGAAACTGTTTGTAAATATGCCCTTGTGGAACCCTTCGGGATATGTCTGAGTATATCCAGGGGTGCAGGGGAATAAAACAGTCTATGTAACCAAATACTCTGTGTAACAATGATGCTTGGGTAGAAGTTGTCTTCCGATGTCTTACACCGTTCCCTGCCTTCTAACACCGAGAATTATTCGTCCTTTCTTTGAAGACTCAGGGGCATTAAAATGTACCCCAAAATAGTCACAGAAAGGTAGAAGTGGAAATCATCTTTGAGATCTAGTTACTAGACTCTAATGACTACATTTTACCCAAAAGGAAGCTAGTTTCCAGAAAGAGGAAGTGAAAGGGACTGGTTCACAGCCTCTTGTGTGTTAGTGGCAGAGCCAGGCCCAGAACCTCTTCAGCTGACCCTCACGCTCTTTCTACTAAACCACTGAGCAGACTAGCACAGGGGTGCCCTCAGACATTTCTCAGTTCGTTACTATTTGTCCCTGGCTGCTTTGCTCTGGGACCTTGTGCCTACATTTCATAGCTATTTTGTCTTCTCCCAAATAGTTCTGCAGACAGCTAGTATTGATGAGTATTGCCCATCACGCAGAAATTCTTCTTTCTCTTGTGTCATGCTGTGGTCAGAGATTCCAGATGGTCCACAGAATTTTATGTAAAATGCAACTTGTTTGTGAATCTGAAGGACTCTCCTTCGTCGGAGACATACATGAGTCTTATGACCCAGGATATGTTCTATCTTGGTGAATGTTTCATATGCAGAAATAAAGAGTGCGTATCCTTCTGTTCTTGGGTGGAATGCTCTATAAATGTCAGTTAGATCCAGTCGTTGATGGTGCTGTTCAGGTCTTCTGTATCCTTGTGGGTGTTCTATCTTCCAATTTTAATTTGTAGAATTTATAACGTTAGTTGTGATCATTCAGAATTCTCTTTAGGTTTTCTTCCCATATGAGAGTACAAGGTCTTGGTTCCTATCTTAAAATAGGACTTCCTGGACAGCCAGATTAGAGGTCAGTAGTTGGGCATTTCAGGAATGGTTGGCTGGAGGGTGTGCTTTGAAGAATCCTGAAATCTTCCTTCCAACACACATATATGGTCTGTCAGACTGAAAACCTACCACAATGGTCGTATGTGAATTCTTATTGGAGTAAGACCTGTTGTAACACCTGTGAAACCTCACACTAGCTAGCCGTCATAACATTTAAGACTCGTTCTCTTCCTATGATATTATTCATAAAAACCTCAGGCTTTCTGTAATGACCACATACCAATATTAATATAAATTCAAAAAATATTAATATATTGATTATATTTTTCTTTTAAATTATTAAATATGTAAAACGTACAGACAAGATATAACAGATGTCATACACTCACCATCGGAATTCACAGATGTTAACATTTTGCCATATTTGCTTCAGATTTCCTTTTTGTTAAAAGAAATTAAACAGAACAGATGCGACTAAAACTGCTTCCTCTCATTTCATTTTCCTCTCTTCTTTTTTCTCGTCCACCCTTTGTAGAGGAAACCATCATCCTGAATTTGGGGGTGGGCATCATTCCCATGAGTGTTTTTGTACTTTCACTGCAAGTGAATGGATCCACAAACAATTTATGGCCAAGACAATTTCATGGTTACTTACTAGTTTTTATAATCAGAAGAGGAAAAAGACGCATCTGTCAAATTCAGAAGTTGTAGGTCTGTTTTAATATCTCTAATCCTTCCAACTGAATTTCACATTAATCATAGTTTTTTGAGTTCTTTCTCTGGTTTGGTACCTACCCAGCTTTATTTCTTCTTAGCACCAAAGTTTTGCCTTGCTTTTGCCAGAAATGGCAGCTTAGACCCTGCACCCATGTTTGGTCTTTCAGAATCTGCAGTCAGACTACCTTGGGCATCACCCGCCCAGAATCCCTGTATTCTGGCCCCGAGTTAGGACAATCTATCAGGCTCCTGTACCTGGATACTCTGTTGTCTGGTGCTTACCTAGACTGTGAGTGCCAAACTTGTCCTATCTGGCTCAGCATTCTAGCACCAGTAGGCAGGTCTAGTTTTCATCCCACCTTACCTGCTCTGGAGCCCTGGTGGCACAGTGATTAAGAGTTCAGGCTGCTAACCAAAAGGTCAGCAGTTTGAATCCACCAGCCACTCTTTGGCAACCTTATGGGGTGGTTCTGCTCTGTTCTATAGGGTCGGTATGAGTTGGAATTGACTTGATGGCAACAGGTTTGGCTTTTTTTTTTTCTTTTTTGGTTTTACCTGTTCTACCTTGATCTTCCATGTTTAGAGGCCAACCTCTTGAGAAGACACATTAGGTGAAACCTGAGACTAGGAGGGTAGAGGCCGAGAATTAGAGTGATAATGATTGATAATAGCTGACATTCATCATTAATATCAAAATGATCAGAACTAAGCTGGAACAGGTATTCAAGATGTGTTCTTCAAAGTAAGAATAGCTGCTGATTATGTGTCAAGCACTATGTTAGGCATTTCTTATCTCACTTATTTTTAATAATAACCCTATATTTTAGAGATGAGAAAGTGGAATCACAGAGAGCAATGTGTTGCTGTGAAAAAAATGGGATTTAGGATAAGATACATGAGTTCAAATGCTGGTTCTATCACTTACAAGTTTTAAAGCCTTGGACCAGTTTCTTAACTTTTCTGAGCCTGGCACATAAGAAGTGTTCAGTAATGATAGCTATTGTTATTATAGTAGATCTGGCTTTCTGCTCAAAGATACACGGGTAATGTACAGTAGAACTGGAATTCAAACCCAGGTCTGCTCATTTCAAAGATACCTTCTTCTTTTCCAGATAATACGAATGCACATGTTTAGATTTCTCCATTAAAGGAGGTGTTATGGTATATGGAAATATCTGTCCCATTCTCCATCATTAATGAGCTGGACGGCCTTGGACGAGCCATTTCCTCTCTCTCTTCCCTCAGTTTTCTTCTTTATAACATGAAGCAGTTGAGCTAGACATCCTCTAGGTTGTTTGCTCTGTCTACCTCTGGCATTCGTGACTGTTCAAGGAACAGCACCGAATTGGCTTTATGAGGAATGAAGAATGACAATGACATTGATATTTTAAAGAAGGCTGGGGTAGGAGAATGGGTAAAGCTTCTATTCACTGCTTATCCCAAATCCTTAACAACCAAGTGAGTTGGATTTCTTTTCTGCTTCCCAGCTTGAGGGGGAAGGGATCCAAGTTATAGAGGGGTTCATAAGACAAAAAACCAGTTACCCACACTTACAGCTTTCTTGGGCAAGTTTCTTCTCTCTCTCTCTCTCTCTCTGTCTTCTTCCTTTCTCACTCTCTCTTCTTCCCCTTTTTTTTTAAAAAAAGGGAAGACTAAAATCAGAAGATGGCCAAATAAAAGCTAAAAAAGACACAGAATTCATAACTATGAGAGGAATTTGATTTCTCCTCCAGGTTCCTTTTTTTCTGACATTATCTTCTAAAAATAGGCATGTTTAAGGGGGCATGGAACAAGTGCTGCACTCCTGGTTAGGGAATTTTAAACTCTTTTCTGTTCCCCTAAGTTTCTTTTTTTTTTAAGGCTACTTATCTGCAGAAGTTCAGGGTGGGAGAAACCTCCTCGGAGACTCCTTTGACCACTTTTGGATCCCTTAGGTGCCCCTTTGGTATGCAGGGAACATTCAGTTGCTCACCAAGGCTTCATCAAGCTCTACCTATATGCCAGTCACTGTGGCAGACCCTGCCTGGGGATATGGAAGGAAGGAAAGACTCTCATTCCAAGGTCTCATGGAGTTTAAAACCCAGTGTAAAAAATTTAACAGAAAAAGTAAATAAACAATTATGAACACTGAGAGGTGTTATGAAGGAGCTATGAAACCACCTAGTTTCTACACTTCAGCTTTGGCCACAGAGAAAGTTTCCTCCACTCTGTTTCCACTTTGTTACATGAGTTTCTTCAGTTTGACCATGAATCATCACCCCAAGATCGTCCTGAGCATATCTACCTTCTGCATCACCAATGAGGATCACAGGACCCTTCTGAGCTTGCCCTGACCCCCTGGGACTCCAATGCCTCGTCTCCTAGCTTGCTTCCTGGTCCATTCTCCTACTCTGCTCCTGCCCATTTTCTTCTGGGCTATATTCTCTGAATCACCCTTCTATTCTTGCTTTTGGGCCTTTGTTCTTGCTGATCCCTCCACCAGGAATGCCTTCCTCTCACCTCTATCTTGTCCAAACCTAATTCTTCAAGGTCCTGCTCACACTCCCTTTTTCTTGCTGCAACTATTCCTGTACTCTTTTCGCCATCTCAGGGTGTCTACTTGCCCTTTCCTGATGCCTTGTGGCATTTGGTTTATTGTACTTAATCAGAGCCCTCACCATATAACACCGTATATAACACCAGCCCTCATCTGCCTGGTGTTATATAGCTTTTTGTGGTTCTGTCCTAGGCCCTTAACTGCTTAGCCCCACCTTTGAGGCAAGGATATTATTTATCTCTGTACCTCAAATAGGACATGGTGCAGTAAACACATAACTAGATTTGTTGAATCAGTGTTCCAAAGATAAATTAATAATAAAGCATGTGTGAACAGTCTTAAGTAGCTTTACAAGATAGAGAGATAAATAGATAGCTTCCAATGAGTTAACTCCTATTCATGGCTACCCGGTCCTGCATTATCCTCGTGGTCTCCAGCATGTTCAAGTCCGTCATTGTGGCTGTTGTGCCAGTCCATCTCGCCAAGGTTTGTTCTCACTCTCACTGTCCCTCTAATTCTCCAAACATGATGTCCTCCTCCAGCAACTGATCGCTTCTGATGACACATCCAGAGCAAGCAAGTCGGACAATGTTTTATTGCGATCCATAGGTTTTCATTGGCTCATTTTCAAATGCAGATTGCCAGGCTTTTCTTCCTAGTCTGTCTTAGTCTGGAAGTTCTGCTGAAACCCGTCCACCATGAATGACCCTGCTGGTATTTGAAATACCAGTGGCCTAGCTTCCAGCATCACAGCAGCGTATAAGCCATCATGGTCCAACAAACTGACAGATGGTGGTGGATAGTTTTACCAAGAATGGTCATATATGTAATCTAATTTAATCCTCAGAACAACCTTAAGTGAGAGGAACTATTATAACTCCATTTTACAGATGAAGGAATAAAAAAAGCTATCATTTACTGAGTGCTGACTCTCTGCTAGGCCCTGTGCTAGGGATTTTTACAATTCAGTCCTCATCCAATTCCGATAAAAATAATAGCCATCCTTACTGAGCCCTTGCTTTGTGCCAAGTACTATTCTTAGCCTTTTGCATTTACTAACTCATTTAATTTACAGAACAATACTGTATGATAAATACTATTATCCTAATTTTATACATGAAAAAATTGAGGCATATGGAAGTTAAGAAACTTACCTAAGCCTCACAGTTGAATTCAGATTCCAACCCGTTGCTAGTGTTCTGGGCCATCAAGTTGATTCCAACTCATAGCAACCCCATGTGACAGAGTAGAACTGCCCCACAGGATTTTCTTGGCTGTAACCTTTATGGACACAAATCACTAGGTCTTTCTCTCGTGAACCCACGCAGTGGGTTAACAACCATTCATGTATAAGCATTCTTTTTCTTTCTAGGCTCAGCACTGTCTCTATGAGGTATAATTAGCCCCATGTTACAGATGAGAAAACTGAGTCCTAGAGAGATTAAGTAACTTGTCACTATTGTACAGGGCAGAGCCTGACCTTGTTCTTGGAAAGCCTATGTTCTGAACTACTCATCTGTATGGCCAGAGAGATGTGACAACGGCCAGCCTACTCATTTATGATTTTCCTCCGCCAAGTAAGTTTTATGACTCTTTAGTATTTCTGTGTGTCTGCTAGACTCAAGGCATGAGTCTGGAATAGGTCTATGTTGGGCAGAGTGGGGACTTACAAAGACTAAGATGTAGCCTTTGCTTCCAAGAGGCAAATAACAATATCAGTTACACCTATTCCCGCTCCCTTTCTTCAGCATGTTACTTGATGCTGCTTCATTATCAGTCTGCCTTATTAGAGATCTTGAGGGAACAAGAGTAGCCAGGGAGACACAGGCCAAGGGTTCAGCCCAGAGTGGTCAGCAAGAGTGAGGTGATACAGATAGGTCCACGTGGTGAGTGGGATTTGGCTTTGTTATTCAAAGTCAGAGCAGTGAGTGGGCTTGGATACATCTGGCCCTAGAGAAGACAGTGACTGTTCATGGCCAGTTTTATACACTGGACTATAGTGTTTTTTTTTTTATAGTGGCCTCAGACCTGTAGGAAGAGGAGGTCAGAGGGCAGGTTGGAAGTACCCAGTTTCTCACAGTGATTCCTCTCCACAACTAAGTGGACCAGGGCAACCCCTTGCAGACCACAGAATGAGCTCTGGACACAGTTCAGGATGGGGTGAGAGCCAGCAGATGATGGTGAGCAAGTATTTCACCTGGACAAGACTTCATTTCTACAGAGACTCCTGTAAAATGGGCATGAGGCTTTTTATTGTGTTTGTGTGGACTGGATTAGGGCATAAGGGTCGTGAAAGCACTTGGCTAAGTATAAACACTAGGAGCATCTGAGGTGCTGGTGGAGAAGAAAAGTCTAGATTTTGCATCCTCTGTAGATGCTCATAACAGGGTTGTGCTGACCAAGGGCCATCAGATTAACTCAGACTTAACTGACAGGGAAATGGGCACAGTTTCCAGGCCTGGAACCATTAAACCTACCACCTGGAATCAGCTGGCATTAGCAAGCCTGCTGCGTGGGAGTCGGGTAGGTCCATCCTGGGGGAGGTACTGAAGCAGGAAAAGAGGATCATGTTCTTATGGGAAGAAGCCATGCCTGGTTCCAACGTGGGAAGGCAAACAGAATGAGCTGTCAGGGGACCCGGGCTCTCGCCCACCTCTCTCCAGAAACCCACCAGGGCACATTCCAGCTCCTCTCCCAGCCTCAGTTTCTCCATCTGTAAAACAAGACAACACTTGGCAACAGCTTGAAAAGGCCTGGGGCTTTTCTCATCCAAGGGGAAATTCCCAAGGATGGGGTGAAAGAGGGAAAAATTCCTCTGTTTCTGTCCTCCAGCCCAAAGCCTCTTAAGCCAGCTTTGGAATCCACCGCCTGGCGGTGGTCGGAGAGAGCAAGAGGATGCGCGTACGTCAGTGAATGTGCGTGCGGGACAGAGGCCTTTGAAATGAATCACTTTGTATCTAGCAGGGCAGCACCTGCTCCTCTGCCTCCAACGGCAGCCTGAGCAACAAGATCATTCAAAAGCTGCCGCTTTCCATTCACCTCTATAATTAGCGCGCAGGCTGCGACTGCGGCTGGCGGGGCGGAGCGGAAAAGGGCCTCGGGGCGGGGCCTAAGCGCCTAATCCCGCCCCTTCGCATCTTGCCCCCCGCCCTCCCCGCCCCGAGCCCTGCCTCTCGTCAGCGGGTCCGAGCTCGGCGCTCGGCGCTGCTACGTTCCTTCGATTCCCGCCTGGACGCCCGGCCCTCCGAGCCCTCTCTTTGAGATCGGTCTTGTGCAGCCATCAGCACCTTGACCCGACGCCTTTGCAGGAGGGTGGCTATATTTAGAGCGGCTCCCCCCACCCCCGCCCTGCAGGCTGGGGTCCCGCCCTCTCCACCTCCCTCTCTCCCGCTCGCACCCCGCCCGGCTCCCCTCCGCCCCTCCCAGCCACCTCTCCCTCTTTGTCGCATTACATAGTAATCTGAGATGCATTGGATGAGCTCCAAGGAACAGAATGTACTTGGCAGAGACGCGGGGCTTGATGTCTGCAAAATGTCGGAAACGCAGCCAAGAGCTGCTAACTGGGTCATTAACCTCCAAAAGCAAAGAGAGGACTGTAGGCCTGCTCTGTCTCCCTTCATCTCGCCAATAAAAGTGCCTCAGTGTGAGGGGAAGAAAAAGCCCAAGGTTGGCTGCTTTGATTTCTAGGCACCAAAGGCAGGCCCGTCCCCTCCTTTTGGCCCTAGCCCCGGCCCCTCGGGCCGCCCCTGCCCCCAGTCGGAGTTTACAAGTGGCCTTTGAAAGGCCCAGCAGCCCCGCAGGGCCACACTCCGAGCCTCTGCAAAGACGTTACCCGTTACCCGGCAGCCCTACCCTACCGCACAGCCCCGGACGCCCCCAATTTCTTGGGTCCAGGAGGGAAGAGAGGAGGGGGAAGTGGTGGGGAAAGGAGAGGCGGCTCTAGGACCATTGCAGACCCCCATGCCTACAGTGAGGGGTTTGCCATCCCCCTCCTCCGCCTCTCTTCCTCTTGCCCTCCTAGTCCTTCAGCTCTCCATCCTCTTCTCCTCCACTTCTCTTCCTCCTTTCTGCAAGCAGGCTGTGGAGTCATGCCTGCAAGTACAGGGTCTGGATCCGGGAGACCTGGGTTCAAGTCCCAGCTCTGTCACTTGCTCGGGTGAGTCACCTATTCCTTTGCTCCTAATTCCCTTATTTGTCCATTGTTCAGGATAATAACACCTTCCTGGCCTACTTCACAAAATTGTGAAGGCTCAAATGAGAAAGTGTCTTGTAAGCTGTGTTGGAGATATTCTCCCTGGCTGCCTTGACCCCCACCTCTCTGAAGGCTCCAAGGTCCCAAGTTTCTCTGGTCTTGTCTGTACCTCTGGAAAATGGGAATATCTAAGTGGAAGTTTCATCATAAAGCTCCAAAGGTTTGAATATTCACGGGGAAATAGTCCCTAAAATCCACCCTCCTGATTTGTCTGGCCCAAAAGATGCTTGCCCCTAATGCTCAAACCCACTTCTCCAGTGGCTTGATGGAGAGAGAAAGTGCTTGGTACTGAAACCAGAAGAGGTCAATGCAGTTCCTCAACTGATGAGACTCCACTATTTGTCAGAGGAAAGACAGTCATCCTGGTCTGATCAGCAGCAGACCGCGGAGTATAGGGTCGCTAAGAGTTGGAATTGACTAGACTGTGAAGGGTTTTATGGAGATTGAGTTTGGGCATCTGGGTAGCCTCAAGCAAAGTCCAAACCAAAATACCAAACCTGTTGCCACCGAGTCCATTCTGACTCAGCAACCATATAGGACAGAGTAGAACTGCCCCACAGGGTTTCCGGGGAGCGGCTGGTGGATTCCAACTACCGACCTTTTGGTTAGCAGCCGTAGCTCTTAACCACTGAGCCACTAGGGCTGTGACAAGGCAAACTGATTTGTGCAATACCACTTATGAAAGGAGGACAGCTCAGCCCTAGTCCTGTCTACAAATTTAGAACCAATCTCAACCTGGACCTTCCATCCTCACCTCTCTCTCGTCGCTATGCTTTCCACTGTAGCCACAACAGATGGACTCCGCCTCCTCACCATACCCCATGGGTGCCCCATGCTCCCCTGCCATTGGGCCTTAGGTGAGGCTTTTTTTTTTTTTTTAAATTCATCTGGGAGACTGTTCTATCTCATGTTGCCACACATTTAAATTCTTTGCATTCCTCAAAACTAAGCTCAAATGCCAACTCCTCAACTCCCCCCTTGGGACTTTTTCAGAATGTCTCAACATAACTAGAAAACCCTGGATTATACCATCTTGTCCATTGCTGTCGAGTTGATTCCAACTCCTAGCGACCCTACAGGACAGAGTAGAGCTGCCCCATAGGGTTTCCTAGGCTGTAAATCTTGACAGGAGCAGACTGCCACGTCTTTCTCCTGCAGAGAGGCTGGTGGGTTTGAAATACTGACCATTCTGTTAGCAACCGAAGGCTTAACCGCTGTGCCACCAGGACTACTTAGTGCTTGTTATATTGCTCGTATAGAGTGAGGATTTCTTTATGAATAGGGACCCCTTGTTGTTGATCTAACCCTAAAGGCTACGGTGACCATACAGGCCAATTAGCCTCCCCAGTTTGTGCCTTTTGTCCTGGTATAGTTATTAATAGCTCCCTCTTTTGCCCTGAAGAGTTCTGGTTTGGATGATAAACTATATGGTCACCTTACTGAGGGTCTCCATTCAAGTTCTTGGCACAGAGAAGGCATTTGATAAATGTGGTGAACTGCCTGGAAGGGGATTTAAGAGCTGTTTCTTACCCAATTTCCTGGGGCCCTTGGTCCTACCCTTTTCACCAGCCTTATGGAGGCAAACTACCATTAGTTCCTCTTCCTCTTCCCTGGGGAAGGACTCCAGAATGACCTATTACCACTTTCTTTTTGGCTAGCCTTTCCAGGATTTCAAAATGCTCTGACTCATCAAGAAGTTGCTTACCCCAACCCTTCCTATTTTTCTCAGTCCCCCACAGTAGGGCAGCCACTGGGCGTTGGAAACATGTATCAAACACAAGAGAAGATCAGGACCTACTCTGTGGAATGAAGTCCTGATTGTCAACCTCAACTGGACGTTTGGCCTGGTCCAGTTTATTTGACAGCCCAAGTCTTCAAAAGTACCTTCATTTGCATAGCTGCTTTATGGGAACCTTGCAATTTGGGAAGCTCAGAGCTCCTTTCTTTTAAAATATGTAGTTAACGTTCTAGGTACTGCTCAGAACTTGGGGAAGACAAAGTTCCTTGCCCTTTTGCATGGTAATAAAAAGCTTACTCAAGAGCAAGTCTGTTGGGGTCAGCGTTTGTTGGTGTTCTTAACATATCTAGCATTTGGAAATAACAGCAGGCAAGATGCCTGGCCTTGTGAATAGAGCTCCATCTCCAGCGTCAGGAAACCCGGGTCTCCTTTCTCTTTCTCCTCTGACTCACTGCTTGCTTGTGCATGAATCATACGCCCTTTCTCGGCATTGGGTCTCAATTCCTTCATCTCCCCTATAAAATGGGCGTATTTGCCATTCCTACCACACAGGAGGGGGCTGAGGCTTTCAGAGGCCTTGCTAATTACACGAAAAATATTATTAGAAGTAAAAATATGCTGTAAGTGGTTTTGGCTCCCTGAGGAGGGATACATGAAGGGTATGTGAGGCCATTTTATGAAACTTCTTTAGTTTCTGGGACACCCCAATTCACTGAGAATGGCCTCTCAGAAACCAGAGACAGGCAGGAGAATGAGTCTCAAGACAGAGGTGGGAACCAGTCTGGTCTGTTGGAATGGAAGCAGGAGTCAATCCTATGAGATCACTGCCAGCCATCAAGATGGGGAGCACGGAGACGGGGTAAAAAGTAAATAGGGCTATTCTGTGGAGGGCTTGGGTGCCAGGCTGATAAGTTTGGACTCTCTTTTAGGGCCCTGGGATCCCAACAGAGGTGACTGAGCAGGGGCTTGGTATGATCTGCAGTGTACTTCCAGGAGACACATCCATTAGATGGAGGAGCAGAGACTGGAGCTGGGGTCTGTTGGGTCCCAGTGTGGCCCTCAGCAGATGGCAGCTCCCCTTCGTCTGGGCTTCAGTTTCCATCTCTGTAAAGTAAATGAGTTAGGGTCCTAGTACCCCCGACATTCTGTGACTCTATAGTAAAGCCCAAGAGGAAATGGCTTGTGTGTTTGTGTGCACATGTGTGTTGGATGGGGGAAAGAGGTGGGAATGAGGTAACTGCTCAGTGAGACACAAAGCAAAGTTCAGCCACCCTCTTCTCCAGGGAGGAAGCCTGACTACTCTCAGCATCTCAGACTGGTCTGAAGGATCCCTGTGTGCCCAGAGCACAAAGATCTTTAGGCCACAACACAGTACATCTGCACTTTAGGAGTTTGCCAGTGACCTCTGTCTATATTTGCTTGCTATCTATTTCCTAGTTCAGCCGAGACAGCTGACATTTGAGAGGATTGCATTGATGTTAGTTGCCTGCTAACCAGCTTTTCCTCAAGATGCTTCAGATCTCTCCCTGTCCCATATTAGGTCTTCAGAAAGCCTTATACCAACCAGGACCATAAGGTTTGGGGGCCTCAGAACTCTGCCTTATAAAAGCACAACTTGATAGTGTACCTTTAATATTTACCAAGGCCCAGTATAAGACTGGCACGTAGAAGGTTCTTTATTATAAAGGTGCTATCAGTACGCCATCTATTAAGTTATTTAATGGCTTTTATGTAAAGACCCACAGAGAAAATTCCTCAGTGAATTCATATGGTAACAAAGAAGAAAGTTTTTTTTTTTCTCTTTTAGTCATTTTGGGACTAATTGCAGTAGTTTTCTGAGGTTCAGAGATACTTGTATTTATGCTTCTTTTTATAGTTGGGTTTAAAAATACCTGTGCTTTTTTATCATAAGCTTCTTAAAATGCCTTTTTAAAATATGTTTACATGCATACATACATAAAGGTTCAATTGAAACCAAGTCAGGGCTTGAAGTAGACAAATAAACCCACGTAGGAATAGTGAACTGACTGAGCCTTTCTGAGACCTTAACTTAGTTGAAGCAAAAGTTCAACAAGTTTCAGAGCATCGTTAGTAGAAACAATAGATTTTGCCTCTTCAGGGGTGTTCTGGGCTCCCATTCAAACTTTTGACTTAGTGCTCTTATATTTGAGGTGCAGTTTTGTGTGAGAAGGTGCCAAGGAATTGTGATTATCTTTAAGCAGCAAAATTTAAATGGATTCCCGAATATCCAATAATAATCAGAAGAAAAAAATCTGAATGATCGTGGTGGTCATGGAGGGCTAGGGTTAGGGAAATCAGCACATGAGGTGTTTGCATGGTGGAAGTTATATTTAGCCTATAAGGACACCGTAGTCCAGGTTTATGTAGCCTTGAGATTTGTATCTCAGCATTTATTCCATGACAGGGAGATCAAATGAGCTCTGAAGTTTCTTCTAGCACTCATGTTCTGTTTGTCTAAAAGTCAGAATCTAAGCTGGTTGGCTGAGCAAATTCACCAACCAACCTTGGAGTCCTTAAACCAACTATGAAACTATTGTCCTCCCTTTTGTCCCTGGCCCTCACACCACACCCCCCAGTGCCTGTGCCTAAAGGGTATGTATGTATGAATGAGAGAAGGGATGTGGCTGAAAGTTTCCAACACAAGCCCTCCTTCACTCTGAAGGACATCTCTGTTCACTGGATAATGACATAATGAATGGGCAGCTACCCTTAACCTGCCTTATGTGAATTCTCTAAGGGAAAATTAAATTATAATTCTAAGATGCTAGAAACCCACAGACTCAAAATATGAATTATGAAATGAATCTGACAGATTATGTGGATCATCTCCCTCAGTTTATGGATGAGGAAACCGAAACTTAAAGAGACTTTCCCAAGGGACTTGGCCAAAGACACAGAGCCAAGGTGTCGCAGAGCCAGGGCTGTAACCCAGATCTCCACTGCTCCATAGACTCATTTACCTACAACCTGGAGCTTAGTCTCTGGGTTACAATGGATTAAATCTTTTGCTAGGTGACCCAGTTGCTAAGCCTTGTTTATATCATTCTTGTGTTCAAAAACCTATGTGGAATTATTTCCGCTACCTATTCCTTGTTTGAAGCTCATTTTTGTGTTGTATTTGGACTCTGTCCGTGATACCTTCCACCACTTAAAAAAATTTTTTTTTATGAACTCCTTTGTGGATGATAAGGTGGAGAGAGGTAGAAGGCAGATAGTGATCTTGCTCAAACCGTTTTGGTTACCTCTGATACACACTTAACCTGGTTAAACTTTTCTGGGTAGTGCAAGTGGGCAACGAAGATGGAGGTGGAACACTGGGTCTTCAGCAGAGTTTAACTAGACTCTGAGAAGACTTCTATAAAGCAATGAAAGAAGGACAAATGATGGGTCTTTTAGGCCCGCACAGAAGATTCACAGAACACCAAGCTGGCCTGCAGATGAAGGAGGCCGAGATTGTCCTCCAGACTTTCTCACGACTGCACCCAACTGGGCACCCAACTTTGCTCCAATAGCACCCTCTGCTGGATTGGAGCAGGACCCAAGCATTTCAGCCATCTTGGAAGTGGGCCCAACGGGAACTCTGAACCGAGGAAAAGGAAGATTGGAGCTTCCTTGAGAGACAGGTTCCCACTTAATGAAGCTCTGAGCAGCCACTACTTAAATACCAGCCACAAATAAGATGGATCCTGCCCGTGGGGTCGTCTTGCCTCTCTATTTCTCATTCCCTCTATTTCAGTTTCTTTCTTTTGCCTCATCTTGCTTGCTGCTTCGTATTTGGGGAAAGAATTCATACTGGTAACTTCAGCCTCAAAGACCATCTTGTGATAAAGAAAATAAGATTTAAAGAGAGGACACACGGTGGAGTGAAATGGGCATAAAAGCAGGGAGTCTACATTCTTCTTGAAGGTTAATTGTTGAGTAGTTTCTTGGAATGACACAATTTCTAATCTCCAATGGTATGACTTCTCTGGTTAAAAACATTTATCAGCCATTCATTGCCTACTAAATTAAGTCAGCATTTCTTACCTTGGCATTTAAGGTATATTTGTACTTTTGTGAAGCATTATTTCGTTTGAGTTCCACTTATCAAGGCTGCTTGCGTGCTGATTTTAAACAAGAACCTTGCCTTGATCTAGTTTTTAGTAAAAGAAAAAGAATGGGCATTTTTTTTTTTATAATACATTTGAACATCAAAGTCATACATTTCACATTAAAAATTAGGCTAAGCAAACACTTAATCTGCTTATGATTTTGAACAAGGCAGAAGGCCTTGCTTAAATAATTAGCTCTTTGAAACAGAAGCAATAATGGATAGATTGAGTTCTGCCTTTAGCACTGATGTTGGCCCTAGCATGTTCCTTAGGAGGGAAACAAGATGAATCTTAGTTGAGATTAAAAATATCTGGGGACTGATAATCTTTGAAACGCCATGTAGACAAAGGGAGAAGCAATGGTTAGGAATATGCTTACCAAGTAAGCATAGATGGCAACGTGGTAATCGCTAAATTTATGCTGAAAATTTGAAGGTTAAAGCTGGATGAAATCTTAGAGAAAACTCTACTCTTTTATAGCCCTGAAGGTGAAATGAAGTCCAGAAAGAATAATTTCTCAAAGGTTCATGACTAGTTATTGGTGGAGCCTGAATTGGAATCTGGGTTTTCCAGTTCTCAATCCAGAGCTCTTACCACTACCTGACACTATTTGGCTAGCTGCCTTTCCTAAAATGGCACGAAAAGGGTCTTTTAAGCAAGTGATCCCAAAGTGCCTTTGGAAACTGATGCCCACATCACAATGAAATGAAAAAGTTTTTCCTAACTCAGGCTCGGTCATGTTTCATCGTATCCTTAAGGAGCTGAGAAATGGGGCAATGAGATTCTCTCCCCACGCTGACCCTTCATTCTGTTTACACATGGGCTGGCCAGATGCTAGAGAAATAAAACAAACATCTGCAGCTGTTATCAGGGATAGGGTGGAGTACATGAGGTTCCCAGGTTTTGATCCAAAACATTAGACTGCATTTGAATTTCCCAGCTGGCTTAGAGTTTACTGCCTTGACCCTCTTCTAGAAAGACTGAACTTTGCCACTTCATGAAAGCCTTCACTAAGAGATGGCAAGGGCTTATGGAGCTAACTTCAGTTCATTAGTGCAGTAGTCCAGGTGATCAAGGCAGCTTCTGATCCATTACAACTTGGGGGGCCCTCCCCTCTCATCGTCAGGCATGTATTCCTGCCTTTAGGAATACATTCTCCTAAATATTAACCAAAGGGTGGTAATTCTCCCCAACAGGCAAAGGCTAGGAGGGTGGTTTGTGAGAGACAGTGTATCATACAGGGAAGAACGTGGGCTTTGGGGTTATGCAAAACTCGATTTTAATTCTGACCCAGCCATTCACAGGACATGCGATTTGGAGTTAGTTGCTTAACTTGGTGCCTATTCTTAAAATAAGGATAATAATACTTACTGTTCAAAGTGAAGGAGCCCTGGTGGCACAATGGTTAAGAGCTACGGCTGCTAATCAAAAGGTCAACAAATAGTTCCAATCCACCAGCTGTTCCTTGGAACCCCTATCGGGCAGTTCTACTCTGTCCTATAGGGTGGCTATGAGTTGGAATCCAGTCAGTGGCAATGGGTGATATGTTTCAAAGTGAAAGAATTTAGTCTGACAGTGTATATGAAGTATAATATAGGAGTGTCCAATGAATTGTATCTATTATTTTTTCCTGTGAGTTTTTTTTTTTTTTTTTAAATAGAGCTTAAATAAGTAATGTGGCAGCTAATTTGTGAGGATCCAGGAGACAACACTAGGCTTCTTGCCCCCACACTGTTTCGGTATGCCTCGCCCTAAATTCTTCGATATCATTAGCTAGAGTTCAGTATTTGTTTACTATTTTTTAAAAATTTGATGTAATGTAAATGTATAATTGATGAAATTAAAATATTCTAATTATACATTCACTGAGTTTTGACAAATGTATATGCCTGTGTAACACAGAGGTCTACTGAGATATGGAGAACATTGCCATCACCCTGGAAAGTTCTCTCGTGTCTCCTCTGGCTCAGTCCCTGCCATTTCCCACGAGAGGCAACCTCTGTCCTGATCTTTGTCTCACCACAGATTAGTTTGGCCTGCCCTAGAACTTCATATACATGGAATCATTCAGTATGTACTTCTCTGTGTAAGTCTTCTTTCACTCAACATCATGGTTTTTATATTCACCCATGCTATTGTATCAATCAGTAGTTTGTTCCTTTCCTCTAGGAAGCTGTCTTTAGTGAGTAATGGACATGCTTCCTGAATCCTGAATTGATAAAATAAAAGTGCGTGTGTCCATGCAAAAGGAAAAAAAGTCTGGAAGCTACAAAAATGTTTATAGCTTTTAGCTCTCGGATGTGCAAAAATCGGGGCTAGAGATTTTATTCTTGATTTCATATACTTTTGTAGGGTTTGATTTTTTTTTTTTTTTACACATACATAGAGATTTTACAGTATTGAAAGCAAATAAAGGTATTTTAAACAAAACAAGAACTGAACTCAGTTGAGTGTCTCATGCTGCCCCCAAGCCAAAGAGGCTGTCTCTTGACTTACCATCTACCAGAATATTCTCTGTGCTACTGGATAGTCAGAGAGCCTGGGAAATGAATGGAGTTGGCAAGCTCTGTGTGAGAAGAGTAGTGACAGAAAAGGTGAATCAGGGTTATATCATAAAATACGGACAAGTTTTGAGGGAAAAAAATGCTTTACAGGATAATTAAGAAGACTGAAACAAAGGTTTCTAAAAAAAGACTAATAGACTCAGAATAACCCAGCAAGTAGAGCCTTAGAATCCTAACGTTTTAGACCCGTAAGAGGTTTTATGGAACAATTATCATGAGCCGCTTGTTTTGAAAAGTGCAAAACGAGGCCCAACTTAAGAAAATGACATGTAATCTACCTAACGATTGTATTTTAGAGCTGACAACAAAGGTCTTAGAGATCATCAAACCTCCTTGAGGGGCGACCCAGGTATGTATTTTTTCCTGTGCACAATACCAGGTTCTTAGGTGCTCAGTAATTATTAAAAGAGGAATCTACTGCTAACCATACCTCACCCCCATTTTACAGATGTAGAAACAGATGTAACCTGACGCTTGCTCAAAAGAACATGTATCGTACCCAGAGGATAATAACCAATGACTGCCAGTTTCCACTGAGACGTTGTAATAAGAAAACCAGCTGCTGTCAAGCCGACACTGACTTATGGGACCCCATGCGTGTCAGCGTAGAACTGTGCTCCACAGGGTTTTCAATGGCTGATTTTTGGGAAGTAGATCTCCAGGCCTTTCTTCTGAGGCACCTCTGGGTGGACTCAAACCTTCAACCTGTCAGTTAGCAGCCAAGTGCATTAACTTTTTGCACCACTGAGGATACAATAGGAGATACATTGAAATCACATTTGAGGCATCTAATTAGATATAAGGAAGCTTCCGTTTCTTAGAAATCTTTAACAGTATAACAGAATATCATATATTGAAAGCTTTTAGGTCTGGCACTATTTGCCAGACCAGAAGACTTGTCAAGGTTCCTCCCAGTTAAAAAATCCAAGGCTTGGGTTCCTTGTTGTAAGAAGTGAAAATGTCCAGGAGTGACTATAAAAAGTCTGACCTCTAGTGGCCACCGTCTCTGCGTTGGACTGAAGGGAAAAAAAGGTCCAAGAAAGGAGAGTAGCCTAGACTTTGTTTTTTTGGAATTGGAAAGGAACCTTAGGCATTTCCTAGCCAAATTTTTAAACTTTACAAACAGGGGAACTCAGACTGAGAGAACAGCAATGATTTCCCAACATCAGCCACTTTGTAGTGAAGCCTGAAATGGAACCCAGGACCTCTGGCTGGTGCTCTGAGTTTAATATCCAGTTCCTGCAGCTTCCAGTCTCTGACCTTTGGTGAATCTGGAAGACGGAGCCTGGCAAGGTACTTGGACTTCAAATATACTTATAGTCTTGCTCACTAGCCATTCATAAGAAGTTATTTTCCTAAAATAATTGAGCATCAAAAAGGAATGTATTCTGTTCTGAGCATTGTGTTATAAACCGGTGACCACAGAAAAACTGCTGGCCTCTTTGGGTCTCAATTTATTAGAACACTGGGTAAAACTACGTGATCTCTAAGGGCTTGTGTAGCTTAAATGTTTAAGGGTTTCAAGTATACATTGCATCTTGGCTCGGCATTAGAAGCACATCATAGAACTGCTATCACTCCGACAATACTCCCTTTTTAGAACAGGACTTTTAAATCTGGCTTCCATCGAATCCTCTGGGGGCCCATGGGCTGCTTCATGGGGAGACCTATGAACTTCTGAGAAAGCATGCGATTGTTGGTGCATTTTTGCATTTTTCTGGAGAAAGTACCCACGGAGTTCATCCGAAGGGTCTAGGACAACTTGACAGTTTATAAAAATCACTGGGTTAAAATAGACAATGGGCAAGGTTTCCAAGGAAGAAAAGCCCACAGACTCTGAGACTTAAAGGCTCTAATTCCATAGAATTAGATAGCACTCAGTGTCTGCTATCAAGGTACAGAGATTCAGCTCCCCTTCTCTCCTTCTGGTCTGTGTTGAGGAACACTTGGTTGTTCAATATATTTAACCCCCAGTTAACAGACTGACGCCACCTATTCCCTTTCTAAAACATCCTGGCTGATGCCCATGGCATACTAGATGCTCACGGCTGGTAGACTGCTGTGTAGTATCCTGGGGGCACTTCTCCTCCCATCAGTTGAGCTGTGTGTGCTTACCAAGGGTCAATTTTTTTTTCTTCCAAACCTGTTGATGCCAGTTGTATTTGTTATTGTTATTATAGAATTTAGATATTATGCAAACAGAGAAGGCATGAGTGTGAGAATAAAGCGACTTGCTTCAACGAAAACAAACTTGATTGCTTTGGAAAGACTCAAAGGGGATGAGTTGTTTAAAAAAAAAAATAGTGCTGAAAAGGACTCTAAAAAATTAATCTGTGGATAAGACAACTGCAAAAGAACAACACAAAACTAAAATCTGGAAGATTCCTGCAAGTCTTTAAAGTTTTCCTCCACTAAAATAAATAATAAACAAACAAAACACGAAGAGGAACTATAGCAACCAAAAAACCAAACCTGTTGATGTCGAGTCGATTCTGACTCAGAAGATGCATTATTGGAGTGAATGGTTTATCAAACAACAACAACAAAAGGATGGAATTCTGGAGTTGGAGAATGCCTGCTTAAAGAAAGTTCCTGGCCCTACATCAAAAGACTTGCTGACAAATGAGTGTCTTAAGTTAAATATATGTATTTATATGATTCCCGCCTTTAATTTTTTTGATTAGCTGACACTGAACTGCAATTACAAGAGTGTTCCTTTAGTGTTAACATTAAGATGTCAAAGTGAGGCCTAAGAGAACTGGTTTACTCATATCTCCTGAGGGTTTGGGCTTTTTAAAATTCCTGTGAAGTCTCTTCTTATTCTTGTAAGTCTGCTTCTTGTAGGCACTTCTCAGATACCTTTTTCCCTTTGACAGTAAGCTTTGCCTCAGAGCCAGGCACCAAGAATTCAGTTTTCAAACCCTCTGTTAAACTACTCTTTGTTTACCTTAGCAAGCCAGTCATAATCACTCAAAATCTGGAACTAAATTCACTGTTCAATGTCTTAAATCTGGAAAGCACAGGACATTTGTGGTTGCTATCAACATTGTTGCTAGGTGCTGTCATGTTGATTTTGACTCAGAGTGACACTAAGTGACAGAGTAGAATTGTCCCATAGGGCTTTCTAGACTGCAGTCTTTATGGGAGCAGATATCTAGGTCTTTCTCCCGAAGAGCCACTGGATGGGTATAAACCTCCAGTCCTTCAGTTAGCAGCCAAGTGCTTAATCATTGTACCACCAGGGCTCCTATCGACATTACACCCTCCCTTTTCAGAGCATACGAGCCACAAACTTAGGTCCATTCCTTGCCTTAGCCTTGTCTGGGGAATGTTAGAGAAACAATATGACTGATTAAAAAAAAAAAAAAGAACTGTGCAAAGATGTTCATTACAGCATTATCTATAACAGCAAATACACTAAAAACTTTAAATATTTTGCAACGGAAGAATATTTTATTATGGTATTTTTGCCAAATATCTTTGGTTTGTTGTTGTTAGGTGGCCTCAAATTGGTTCCGACTCATAATGACGCTATGTCCTATGTGCAACAGAAGGAAACAGTGCCCGGTCCTGTGCCATTCTTACTATCATAGTTATGCTTGAACCCATCGTTGAGGGTCTTCCTCTTTTTGGTTGACTGTCTACGTGTGTGTGTGTGTACTCACGAAAAATGATAATTATGAAGAATCTTAGCAACAAGGAAAAGTATTCATGACGTGTATTAAGTAAAGAAAGAAAAATAAAAAATGGAATGAAAAAGCAAAGAAATTTCCTAAACAAACTGAATGCTTCAAAGGCCAGCATAGCAGGGGCAGGGGTTTGGAGACCATGGTTTCAGGGGACATCTAAGTCAACTGGCATAATAAAATCTATTAAAAAAACATTCTGCATCCCACTTTGAAGAGTGGTGTCTGGGGTCTTAAATGCTAGCAAGCGGCCATCTAAGATGCATCAATGAGTCTCAACCCACCTGGGTCAAAGGAGAATGAAGAACACCAAGGACACAATGTAATTACGAGCCCAAGAGACAGAAAGGGCCACATGAATCAGAGACTACATCATCCTGAGACCAGAAGAACTAGATATTGCCCAGCTACAACCGATGACTGCCCTGACAGGGAACACAACAGAGAACCCCTGAGGGAGCAGGAGAGCAGTGGGATGCAGAACCCAAATTCTCATAAAAAGACCAGACCTAATGGTCTGACTGAGACTGGAAGGACCCTGGTGGTCATGGCCCCCAAACCTTCTGTTGGCCCAGGACAGGAACCATTCCCGAAGCCAACTCTTCAGACATGGATTGGACTGGACAATGGGTTGGAGAAGGTTGCTGGTGAGGAGTGAGCTTCTTGGATCAGGTGGACACTTGAGACTATGTTGGTATCTCCTGCCTGTAGGGGAGATGAGAGGGTAGAGGGGGTTAGAAGCTGGCGAAATTCCCATTTGTGAATGTGTTATGTTTGTTGTGTTAATGAGGTAGGATTATGGTGTATCATGAGTCAATCTTTTTGAGATATAAAAGAAACTAAACAAGCAAGGGACAGAGGCAGAGATGGGCGAAGCAAGATGCCAAGCCACCTGAAGATTGCCCAGGAGCAGAAGCTCAAAGAGACAAGGACCTTCCTTGATGCTGACAGACAGATAAAATCTTTCCTGAGAGCTGGCCATGAAACAGGCCAAAGGAGCTACATCTGTTGTCCTCCAAGAAAAGAACCATCTCTGGAGGAGCTCAGAGATCAGTAGAACTGTTAGAAGGAGCATGGGAAGCAGAGCTGCTACAGTTTCAAAACAGTAAAGCCACGGTCTCCTGGATCTCAAAGGGTGGGGCCATAGTCTTCTAGGTTTCAAGAGTTGGATCTTTGTCAACTCAGTTCTGGAGTGTGGGGCTATCATTATTAAGGTATGCCACAGGCATAGGGCTGCCTCTCAAAGGCAGCCTGAATTCAGACTTCAAGCCTCCTAAACTGTGCATGAGGTGCGTTGGCTGAGAATAAAACCTGGGTCTCCTTCGCGGAGGCAGTAGTAGTTCAGTGGTAGAATTCTTGCTTCTATGCAGAAGACAGAGAGGAGTAGGAACCAAGAAGCTTGAGTTTTGATGGGAGAGGGTAAATCAAGTATTGAAATGATGGCAAAAAATGGAGTGGATATGGCAATATCAAGAAAGAATGTGAGATTCGGAACTGGGGTTAAAGAGAGTCAGAAGAAGTGTGTTTTGTGAAGTCTCTCTTCTCCACTTCTCATTGAATGAAAACTGGCCCTCCAGGAGCATAGGCAGGGGTTTCCTGGAACCCCAAGGTCTGCATAGGGGAAAAGTTGAAACATAGCTACTCTGTGCCCGTGAAAAGCAGGTGACCTTAGGTTGGGACTGTTGCCCTCTGCCTGGTTCTATCCTATGTGGCCAGCATCTTTTGGCTGTTGTAAGTTAACATGCAGTCACCTCATTTGTCTGGCGTGTGTAATTCCTTTTTCCCTTTCTCCCACTAAGCACTCCAAGGAAAACCTGCATATTGGCAAGATATTCCATGCTCTGCTCATGGATTTTTGACCATTAAAATAGATATGTATACAAAGTACCGTGAAGAGTGTCTGGCCCATATTTAGTGTCCATAAGTTGGCAACCATTACCAACATTTTCCTAAACCTTCACAATCTGATCACTTTCTTATAGTTCTTTTTGTGAGAGTTGGAAGACTGGCCTAATGGCCCATGGGCCCAAATGAGCATGACAATCCTTTGTCTCTTTTAAGGAGCTCTATCCTTCTGTTCTAAGATGAAAAATGGGACAATCCATTGAAGATCATGCTCCTGCTGTACTGAATACGAGTACTCCCCATGGGTAAACTGCTCCCTTACACAATGCCTTTGACACTACACAATTAAAGAGGCTCGCATATTAAAATTTAAGGCATGTGTAAGTACCTCATAATTAACTGCTGTCTATTTAACCAGACAGTTTTAGCAAGTGAATTTGATGTCTGTTACGAGGCTTAGTAATTTTCAGTGATTTTTTTTTTTTTAAACAATTTACTGGTATAATCTTTAACTACCCTTAGATTATCTTGTCAAATCGATAATTAAATGCCTCAAAAATTCATTGCAGAGTCCATGCATTAATAAGAATGTAATTAAGTAATGTTTGCTTATGTAATCTAGAGTTTATTACCTGTACACTTATTTATCTTTTTTATACTTATTGAATCTTCCTAGGGGCCTCTTCAGAGTCAACAGAAAACCAAGAATCAATACATGTCTTATTAGATCCAAATGAGCAACTTAATCTTGAGACTGTGAAAGAAATAATGGATTCTCCATATCTACAGACAGGGGGTGAGATTATTTCTATTTCATAGAGTGAGATCTTCAGTTGGGAAAACAGAGCTCCTTCACTTCTTCCGTCCATTTTCTCTTGTATCCCTTGTTTCTTTTTTCCTTCCCTTTGTCCCATTTCCCTTCTTTTTGCCTATTTTCTTTCTTTCATCAAACATGTAAGTGCCTGCTATGTCCCACTTATCATGGAAGGCGCTGAGGATACATAAAGCATGATTCCAGCCTAAGTGAAGGAGACAGACGCGTAACAATTGGAATGCAGCAGGTAGATGCTGCCCTAGGCGCATGTGCAAGGTGCTAAAGGAGCGCAGAGGAAGGAATGACTAGCTATACCTGTAATCAAGGAAGATTTCTCAGAGGAAGTGACATTGGCGCTTGCCAGAGAATGGGAAGTAGGAGTTTTCCAGGAAGAAAAATTCAGACAGGGCATTCCAAGCAGAGCGAATAGTGTGTACAAGGTCCTGAGGATGGGAAAGCCCCTCACGGATATCTCAGAGAATGCTCAGGAGTCCAGTGGAAATGGATGAATTTTAAACTGCGGAGAGACATGATCAGAGCTGTATTTTTCAAAAGATAACCATAGAGGACAGAGCAGGGATGTCAGTACTCTCATTTATACGGTTACAATGTCAGTGGCATATTCTGATATCCCTGAATTCTCAAGACGTTCTTTCAAATTACAGCCCTACTGGCCCTACTCTTCCATATCTCCTCTTCCTAATGATCATCATATGCCCAGGGTTTTCACAGGTTGTACTCTGTTTCTGATCTCCAGCCGTTGTAAAGATATTCATACTTGTCAGATCACATATTCAAAGTTTGAGTTTGATAAATAAGGTCACAACATATTTCAGTACAGACTTCCTGAAAAGGCGAGTCCATAGTTCCTTAGAAGCAAGGATGGCAAGATTTTGTCTAATGTACTTTGGACATGCTCTCAGGAGGGATCAGTCCCTGGAGAAGGACATTATGCTTAGTAAAGTAGAGGGTCAGTAAAAAAGAGGAAGACCGTCGAAGGGATGGATTGACACAGTGGCTACAACAATGGGCTCAAGCATAAGAATGATTGTGAGGGTGGCGCAGGACTGGGCAGTATTTTGTTCTGTTGTACATAGGGTCGTTATGAGTTGGAACCAACTCGACGGCACCTAACATCAACAACAACAACATAGTTCGGTTTGGTTTTCCCCCAAAACTGTCAGACATATCCAGGAGCAACAGAAACCAAACACAAGGATGTTTGGTTGTATGAACAACCCTAGATCAGATTTAAAATGGGATAAAGGTTGAATTAATGACTCTGTGAGTTTTCCAGCCTCTATACAGAATCATTCATTACTTTATCTTCAATGACCACCAAGACATACAGGAGTCAGTTGTGATAATGTTTGTCCTTCACTAAGCAGCAGTCACCATAAAATCACTGCCTGCCTGGAGTTGCCCCTGGCTAGATGGCTGGGTGCCTTTTGGTGAAGAAGGGAAAGAAGGAGTGAGAGGGAAGGTGGAAGTAAAAAACTGTCTGATATTTAAAACTATGTTGGCTATATACAACAAGTAGGAAATTACTTTGAAGTCTCTTAAGATTTTTTTTCATGATGCTTGGAAATCAATTCCATATTCTAAAAAAAAATAAAAATTTATATTCTAAAGCTGTTCTTAAACTCGGGCCTGTGGAAAAATCAGCTTGGGGGCTCTTCTTGCCCAGGGAAGTAAGTATGGCACTCCTTTAATACTGATGCGCTTGGCCCGTGCCTAGACTCCCTAAGTGATATGATCTGTGGCGAGCAGTGGTTTGAAATGACCAAAATGATCACATTGTTGTTGTTAGGTGCCATCTTGGGAGAAGTACAGCCAGAATGCTCATTAGAAGCAAGGGTGGCGAGACTTCATCTCACGTACTTTGTACATGTTATCTGGGACCAGTCCCTGGAGAAGGACGTCATGCTTGGTAAAGTAGAGGGTCATTGAAAAAGAGGAAGACCCATGACGAGATGGGTTGACACAGTGGTTGCAACAGTGGGCTCAAGCATAGCAAGGATTGTGAGGATGGCGCAGGGCTGGGCAATATTTCATTCTGTTGTACATAGGGTTGCTATGTACATATTAGACAAGGTCAGATCAAAGTCAATGGCTAAGTAATCCCAAGCATACAAAATTTTCTAAGCTCTGAGCCTGAAAATACTTAGGCATAAGTGACTAATGACGCTATAAATACAAAGTATCTTTACTTTTAAAAATTATACATGTGTCAAAAGCTGTACTTTCCAAAAAGATCTGTAGGTTTGATCAATTTTGCCAAAACATCTGGATGAAAATGTTAGATGACATATTCTTAAGGCTGGATGTTAGTGAAGCTTGAATATGAGTCTGATGACACGAGTTCAAGTCCTGGTCTGCCACTTACCAAGTGAAGGACTCTGGACAAGTAGCTTTCTCTCTCATGGCCTCAGTTTTCTCATATGTAAAATGGGTCTGCCCATCTCACACCACTGCTGGGAGGATCAAATGAGACCCAAACCTGTGGCCCTCAAGTCAATTTGGACTCATAACGATCCTGTAGGACAGAGTAGAGCTGACCTGTAGGGTTTCCAAGGATGTAAATCTTCATAGAAGCAGACTGCCACATTTTTCTCCCACAGATCGGCTGGTGGGTTTGAACGCTGACCTTTCAGTTAGCAGCTGAGCTCTTTAACCACTGTGCTAGCAGGGCTCTTTTAAATGGTACCATGTGATGTAAAATATCTTGTGAACAGGTCATAAAATCCTACATAGGTGTGAGGGCATAGTATTATGATTACATCTAAAAGGCTGCGAATATTTCCGAGGAAAATATTCAAGTATTGAAGACGTGGAAACCCTGGTGGTGTAGTGGTTAAGTGCTACGGCTGCTAACCAAAAGGTCGGTAGTTCAAATCCACCAGGCACTCCTTGGAAACTCAATGCGGCAGTTCTACTCTGCCCTATAGGGTTGCTATGAGTCGGATTCGACCCGACGGCGATGGGTTTGTTTTGTATTGAAGACATGGTTGGAATCCAGTGTTGCTTTATTTATCAGATCCTGGTTCACAGGCACTGATCGATAGACTGGCTGTCTTCAGGGCCTTCGCCACAGTTATTGTACTGGCCCAGTGACCTGTGCATCCTAGGTTAGTCTGTAAGCTCTGTGAGGGGAGGACCATGTCTATTGTGGCAATATATAGTACAGTGGTTAAATCCACTGGATTTAGGGACAAGCAACTTGGCCAACCCCAGTTCTAGCCCTGGCTTTGCTGTGTAACTACTGTGTGATTTTGGGAAAATTACTGAACCTGTTCAAGTCTTAGTTTTCTCATATATAGTATGGTGATAATAAACATCCCTTGTGTTGTTGTTATAGGCACCGTTGAGTTGATTTTCCACTCATAGTGACCCATGTGACAGAGTAGAACTGCCCCATAAGGTTTTCTTGGCTGTCATCATCGTGGGAGCAGATCATCAGGTCTTTCTCCTCCGCAGTCACTGGGTGGGTTCAAACCACCAGCCTTTTGGTTAGCAGCTGAGCTCTTAGCTGTTGCATCACCAGGGCTCCTTGGCTCCCTCGTGCTGGTGTTCAATGAGTTAGTAAATTTCAAGTGCTTAAAGCAAAACCTGAAATGTATAAAGTGCTCAAGAGACACTGCGTATTTATTATTATTATGTTGTTGACCCCTTCATATCTCCAGTGCCTACAACAGTGTTTAGTGTATAATAGGTGTTCAATACATAAAAAATGAAAAGGACAAAAAGAAGTCCTTATCCAAGTAGACACAGATACTCAGATTAGTGAATCCTAAGAGCTAAGGAAAAAAAAAAAAGGAAAAGCATTGAGTTACGTGGGCTGGGGCTCCACTCTTTGGGGCCATTTCAACCTTCCATCTTTCCCAATAAGAAGAGTACTTCTACCATATTGGCAAAACTATTGGTATAGAACTAGAGTTAGCAAAGAGTTTTGAAGTCCAGTTTCTTATTGCATACTCACACTATCCCTCTGGGGAAGGTATTATTATACTATCCGCTTCACAGATAAGGAAACTGAGGTTAAGAGAGGGTAATGTCCTGCACAAAGGTCACACATCTGCTAAGCCAAGGAACTGAAAGTTTGAGCCCAGGTTTTCTTGCTCACTGACATTTCCTCCACTTGGGAACAGACTCAAGGCTAACCCAGCCCAACATAGAGTCTCTGATAGTGGCCTTTGAGGGCTTGGTTTCTATCCCTGTCACAAAATCGGAGACGTAGTTCAGAGCACTTAGGTTTCTCATGGCAATCCATGAAAAATTTCTCACCCATGAGTTTAGCTAAAAACCCTTGTGAAGCTTTTTTTCGGCCTAGCCCATAGTTTGGTTTTGAGTCCTAATTTCCTTGGCATATGAAGTCTCTGCTCTATAGATGGAAAGTGGAAACCCTGGATGTTTTTCAGCCTAGGTCATTTAGGCAAACAAGACATAGAAGTATAATTACACCATTGCTCAACTTCATAGATCCTCCAGGATGCCTGCAGAGAAGAGCATTTCTCTCAATAATTCTGAAACTCCTGATAATTCCCTCCCAGGAATTACCAGCAGATTATAAAACCAATCTGCTTATCCATGGCCTGATTTTCCTCCAGCCCCATTCTCTTGTACCTCTCTGTAGCACTAGGCACCTTTGGCAATCATTCATCCAGTACCTCTCGAGACCCCACATTGCTCTGGTTCTTCTCCTACTCCAGCCTGGTCCTCTCTAGTTCTTTCATCGCGACTATATTCTCTGCCTGACGACTTTGGATATTTCCTTAAGTCTTAAGCGTATGGTCCTCTGTTTGCTCTACTCTCCTCTCTCTTATCTCATCTGCTTGGGTGCCAGCTATTGTGCTAGGCACCGGGTACACAAAGATGAATCAAACATGGTATCCACCCTCAGGAAACCTACCGTTTAGTAGAGGTGAGATAGATGTGTGAACAAAGACCTCTAAATCTAATGGATTGTTGTAAGTTCTTCATAAGGGTAATTGGGCCTTGAAGGGAGGGAGCAGTATAGTGAAGGATGAAGGACAGGAAAGTCTCTGTGGAAGAGGTCTTCCAGAATGTCCTAGAAGATGAGCAAGTGTTCCCTCTTTGGACAAGGGAAAAAAGGGCATTCGAGATAAAAGGACAGCTTGTATAAAGAAACGAAGAGAAGGAACTTGGGACTTCATTTTCTAAATCTGGACAATGGGGATAACAATACCAGTCTTGCCATGTGGTTGTGAGGATTGATGATGTGTGTAAGCAGAGCCAGACATTTCGTATATAGCAATCTACTTAGTAATTAATACCAAAAAAAAAAAAACCAAACCTGCTGCCATCGAGTTGATTCTGACTCATAGCGACTCTACAGGACAAGGTAGAACTGTCCCATAGGGTTTCCAAGGAGTGGTTGGTGGATTCGAATGGCCAACCTTTTGGTTAGCAGCTAAGCTATTTAAAAAAAAAAAAAAAGCTATAGATGGCAAATAATAATCACAAGCCATTTCTCTCACCGATTCTTTTTCTTTTTAAAGAGGGGGATGGACTAGAAGATTTTAAAGATCTTTCCAGATCTGACACCCTAAGATGCCTTAAAATCCCCTAGGAAATTCGACAACAGTGCAAATCCCCCTAACTACCCCCATCCCAAGCTAATGCTAGCCAAGCCTCAACACTCTCTCCCTTCTGAAAACACAAATAGTTTATTAAAGACCATCAATTTTATTGACAAACAAATGCTGCCTAGTTGGGTATATTTCACCACTGCATGGGCAGTCCAGTCTTGTATTGTTTAACTTTGTACATGGGCTCAGCTTGTCTCCTTGATGTGACTGTAAACTCCCTGAAGCAAGGCATGAGTGCCACTGGATTCAGGGCATACATATGAGATTCAAGTTCTGGCTCTGGTACCTACTGGCTACCAGGTCTTCTTTAATTTAGTTGGCTTCCATTTTCTTATGAGTTATTGGGGAGCGTAAGGGTGACTGCTTGTTAGAAATTATTATGATTCTTAAATAAGGTAAGGAGTCCCTGGTTGGTGCAAATGGTTAGCATGCTCAGCTGCTAAATGAAAGACTGGTGGTTCAATTCCACTCAGAGGTGCCTTGGAAGAAGGCCCTCTACTTCCTAAAAACCAACCACTGAAAATTCCACGGAGTGTAGTTTTACTCTGACACACATGGGGTCGGCATGAGTCAGAACTGCCTCAAGGGCAACTCATTTTTTTAAAATGAGATAATACATATGTTGGCACTTTGTAAACTACAAAACATTATAAAGATAGTAATTTTTCTAGCATTTATCTCTGTGCCTGTAATAATCAGTATTCCTTTAGTCACAACCAACAGAAACCCAACTTAGAGCAGATTACATAAAAAAAATTGGGGTACAAATAACTGAAATGTGCAAGGGTATCGTGACAACAGGTATCAAGCAAGAAAATCAGAAGTATGCTTCTGCTCTTCTATTAGCTATATTTTCCTTTGCATTGGCTTTTTTTTTTTTTTTAGCAGACGTCTCTTTTCTTCGGTGTCTACTAGAAGCTGCAAGTTTATATCCTATTAGTTGAATAAACTTAACCAAAAAGTGGCTTTTTTCCTCCCAAATAATTTTGACATAATTCCCAAAACCAATTGTCATTGTACTGTGTGGACATGTGTCCATCTCTAAGTTAGTCATGGAGGCCAATGAGGTTGCATATGCTGGTTGCCATGCCTGGTCTACCCCACTCCTGGAGCCTAGGTGAGCATGGTCTGTTCCTCATCAGCCGCATGGAAGGGTAGTGAGAGGGGTGGTTCCCTAATGGAAAAGCGAGCTGCTGTTGCTGGAATATGAGGAAGCAGGTGCTGGAGAGGCCAAAGGAACAGAGGTGCTGAACAGCACCTTTCACAGCGGCCGAATCAATTTAAGCAACAAGAGCTCCAAGGGCAAACACTACTTGTTTACACCATGCTGGGACGTGTTGGAATGATGCTGTGGTGAATTGGAATCCCTGGCCTGTATGGGGTATAAGCGCATTCAACAACAAATCTACAAAAAGACAGGTTTTGGAATGTTCCAAAACAGATATAAACCAAAAAACCAAAGCCACTGTCGTCAAGTTGATTCCGACTCATAGCAACTCTATGGGACAGAGTAGAACTGCCCTGTAGGGTTTCCAAGGAGTGCCTGGTGGATTCGAAATGCGAACCTCTTGGTTAGCAGCCATAGCACTTAACCACTACGTGACCAGGGTTTCCGACAGAGATATACATGGGGGCATATATTGGGAGTCCAACGAATGTTGATTGCTTTGACTTTGTTGGTTTCAAAATGGCCTTAAGTTTCCTTACACTGGCATTGGTGACTCAGAGGGTGAGAGGGAAAGAGAAAGTTCTCAGACCATATTTTTAAACAAAGTCTTTTTAAAATAAAACATTCACTCATTTGAATACCTGCTAAAAGCAGGAGGGCCTCAGATGGGTTCACCACAGGACAGGCTCAGCGCTTTGGAGCCAGGCTGCCGGGAGGCAGGAAAGGGAGAGACCACAGCGACAGCAGTCTATTGTCTCCTGCCAGCTGGGGCTGTCAGTCCTCCCATAAGCATCCAGGCTGTGGGGCCTCCTTCCCTGGTGTCCTTTCTGGTGGGCATAGCGGGGGGCTGATCTGGGTGCCAGCGTTCAGTCCCTCAGGCCCAGCTCTGGTGGCAGCTGGCACCATTTGTTGGCAGTCGCTGAAGAGAATCTAGTGAGAGGCCCAGGAAATCCCAGAAATAGCCTGGGCTTGGTGGTGCGGATACTTTGTTTGGATAAACGGACTAGGCTAAGGGTCTTCCACCTCTCCTTCCTTCTCATCCTTCTTCTCACCTTCTCACTTCCCTCCCCCACCTACTCCTTTTCCTTCCTTCTCTTCCATTTGTTCTCTCTATTAGGATGCCATCCCTTTGAGGATAGCATTTATATCTTATTAAGGGCAAAGCCCTGGTTGGGGGCTTCCATCGAGATACATAAAATGCAAATGCTGTGCTTAAACTTTCACTGTGATAGAGGGAACAAGCATACTGACCACAAACCCAAGGTAGGCAGTGGTGACCCCTTCAAGGGCACATCTAGTAGTTTAGGAGTTCAGAGGCAGGAGAGGTAACTGCTGCTGGCAGATTTCTGGGATCCTTCCTGAGGGAGATTTTATTTGAGTTGGGTTTTGAAGGCCACCCATTGGAAAAACACAAGTGAACCTGGCAAAGGAGCAGAAAGGACACACGTACAGCCAAGAGGGGCCTCAAACTTCGACACAGTGTTTACCTAGTTTGCTGGTGGGCTATAGTCCTTCATTTGGAGCCTGATTCATTTTAGTTTATCCAAACTACTAATACACTTGCTTATCTACAAATGCATATGTGATCAGAAACAGCAAATTAGAAGGGGTGAGGGGGCCGTCACAGGAGACCCACTGAAAATGGGGAGAAGTACAAATTCACTGACTTGATAAGAAAAGAAAAAAGTAAAAATTCCTACCATAAATCCTCAAGAACTAAAAAATCACTGCAGTTTGGATTGAGCATGGAGTCCAGCAGTCCTTTAAATTCAGAGCCCACTAGAATGTCATCATATATTGTAGTTTAGAGAAGAACATGACAGCTGAGAGATCTCAAGAAAAGACTAAATTGTCTTCTTTATGCTTTGTTTTAGAAAGTAGACAAATGCATAATCAATGGTAGAAAGATTCCTGTCCCAATTTAGTTACAATAAAGTTTGTGTTGAAACTGTAAACCTTCAGCATCTGGAGTGCTGAGTCCTAGAGCAGGAATAATTTGGCTTTACTATTGGTAAATCCAGAAGTTTTATGGGTCATTTTATGTCATCCACCCCTCTTCCAGCCTCCGTCTTATCAGCTCCATGCCTCCCGGGTTCCTGAGGTTTCTCTCCCTTCCTCCCTGACTGTGTGGTTTTCACTTGTTCCTCTCCTGGGCCTGACTCACTGAACCTCTGTTGGTGCCTCTTCAATTGAGTTTAGAATATAGTTTTTGAGGGGGGAGGGAGGGGGATCTCTGAGGCAGGCTTAGGAATATGGACACTGGTCTTGGCTTCCTACCCAAGAGCTGGGGACTTGGGAAAAGCCACTTCCCTTCTTTGAACCTCTGTTTTCCCATCTGGAACATGGGGATAATAACCCTTATGGCATTGTCGTGAAGAGCAAATACATTAGTGGATGTGAACGTGCTTGTAAAGTGAGCAGTGGTTCCATTCACAGTCCATTCAAGACATTTATTTCTTGCCTCCATCCACAGTTATCGTTCGCATACACATCTGCCTCCCTCATTTGATGGTTAATTTGTTTTAGGCTATATTTTTACTTTTTTTTTGGTATCTATCTGAATAAGGGCTATGGTGCAAGCGAGCTACATGTACTGCATTGAGGGAGCCCGGGGGAGGGTGCTACTGATACAGGTTACGATGTGAAGAGGGTCCCCTAAGGTTATGCAAGGAAATTCTGGTTAAGAGCTACGGCTGCTAACCAAAAGGTCAGCAGTTCGAATCCACCAGCTCCTCCTTGGAAACTCTATGGGGCAGTTCTACTCCATCCTATAGGGTCACTAGGAGTCAGAATTGACTCGATGGCAACGGGTATAAGGCTTTGCAATGCATGGGCCTCAACTCAAGTGCCTATCATGCTGCTTTTTTTGTATATATTATATGCTTTTCCATTCTTAATATTTAAGCCCTGTCTTGGGCCATAAAATACTGTTGAATACTGAATTCTGGGCCCTGAATTAAAAACTTTAGTATTATACAACTCCAGGCCCAGTTTTCAACCTTCCTTTTCATCTTTGATTGGACTTTGATTGAATCTTCTAAGCCATGGAGCTCACCCCTTCTGGTGATGAGAAGTTTGGACCATCAGGATATCAAAGTGAAAATAAGTACAAAATTGGCAAGCCTGGTATTTAAGCATTGGTGTTTCAACCCCCAAGTCTTTGAAAATGAGGACATCTCAACAGCTAGGCTTGAAAGTGGAAAAAAAAAAAATCACAGTATGTCTGCCCCAGCCCTCCTTCAGCTCACTCCAATCATTACAGAGATTTCATAGCATTTCCTGAATGTCATAGTCCAACTTCCATGTCTTTCTTTGTTGAGTTTCAGTTTCCTTGTGTGTTTACTGAGACTGGGCTAATCATACCCACTTCACAGGGTTGGTAAAGAGTGAAATGAGATGCCAGGTGTGAACATCCAGACACAGCGCCTGACCCCATTTAGGTGCTCACAGAATGGTAAGAGAATCTGAAATGATAGTGGCCAGAAGCCCATCTCTTCTACTCTCTGGGAATGCTTTTCATTGTTGGATAGCTCTGGCGTAGAACTTTCTGCCTTATAGGGAGAGAAATATCTATCTCGGTATAGCCTCCATCTATGAGACCCCAGGGCAAGGTTGGGGTGTCTTGTCATTTTTCTCACCTCCCTGCTCAGTCCTCCAATGAGGACAGACAGCAGAAGGCCACTGCGGTCAGAGAACTGAGGAGCCAGACAAGCCTCTGCGGTTACACACTTATTTATTTCCTTATTTATTACTTTTGCAGCTAACATTTTTACAATCATGTTATTTTGTGGTTTATTTGCAAAATGCATTGTGAGCCAAGTTTGCCTCAAATGCGCTCTGAGTTGGAAAAGAGCAGCACAGGGGAGTTCAGCGAGAGCTGGGGGGAGAGGAGGAGAACAATTGCACAAACATGATACAATCGCTGTGTCTGTGAATGGTCCTCTCTTTGTAATTAGGCTACCCAAGGAAGATACCAGAGCCAAACCAAATCAGTCATTGTTAAGTTGGTTCTGACTCATGGCTACCCCATGTGTGTCAGAGAAGAACTGTGCTTCATAGGTTTTCAAACGCTGATTGTTTGGGAGCTCCTATGGGTGGGCTCAAACCCCAGCCTTTCAGTTAGCAGCTGAGTGCTTGAGTGCTTAACTGCTTGCACCACCCAGGGACTACCCGAGGAAGATAGAGAAATGAAAATTGAGACAACATCATAGGCTCATGGCAGCAGCATGAACAGAGTCTGCAGCCCCAGAAATGAAATGCAAAAGGGCAGTCTGGGGACTCGGGTGGACAGCCCAGGAGGAAGCTCCACTCCTGCTTAAGGATCTCCAAGCACCAAGAGGGCATCTTTTGAAAGCCTTAGGGAGAGAGTAGAGACTGGTTATACAGCAGTAAAGGATGATGAGTTAACTCATGAATATTATTATTAGTGAGTTTATTATAAATTCGTTTAAAATAAAAACGAAAGTCAAGTTTTTCAGAAATAGCTAAGATGGGCCCCAAGAGAAGCCTTACTAGAGCTACTTTCCCTCTTAACTCTATAACCTTCCTTCCCACCTCCAAGGCAATGGCAGATTCCTGCAAGAACTCCCTGGTGGTGTTGGTAAAGCCCATTTAGACTGTGTTCAAGTTTCTTCTTGTATTATTCCATCTGGTGGCTCCCCAAACCACTTTCCTTTTTTACTCTTCTTGTAAATATTTACATAAGAAGATTCTTGCAACGGCCGGATCCTATATTGGTGGGTTGGCGCAAAGCAAAGAGTTTTGATGTGTTTTATTCCTTTTACTAACAACTTGGTTAAGTGGATTCACTCCCAGCTCATTAAAAAGAATCCTTTCATTTTAATAACACCATCAGAAACAAAGTAGCATCAGAGGGAAACATAAGCTTGCAATGTACAGCCCCAGTGGCAATCCCTGAGCCACTTGGTAGCTGTTAATGGCGGACACAAGAACTGGTGATTCTAGTTAATGGCTGGAATGCAGCATGCTTTCAAAAGCCTCATCTCCCTCTGCATGACAAGGATCTGTAATGTTTTCTGGGTCAGCTGAGTAGATAAGAGATCAGATAACTGGATCAGGAGATCAAGACTTGGCTCCCAAGCTTTAGACACCAGTTCATAGTACCTTCCTAGAGTATTATCTTTGTTGTTTTCTCTTCTCAGCCCTCCCACCTGGACAAGTTCATCTTTGCCCACAGCTTTAATGACACCGCTCCACAAATCTGTCTCTAAAGCTTTAACCTCTCTTCTGAGCCCTACTTCTATATTTCTGAATGTTCTGGACCTTTCAACAAGATTGTCATCAACACCCTAACTCAATAGGACCAAAGCCAATCTTATCTCCCTCTGAATCTGGTCCCCTTCTTGCTTCTTTGAATGTATCCTCCATGGCCATCCAACTCTGCATCATTCTCCCAGACACTTAGGTCTTATATTTCACGGTTGCTTTTGACTCCTCACCCTTCCTTGTCCCCAAATCTCATCAGTTACCAGGTGCTATTGATATTTACCACATAACAACTTACACGGGTACATCTCTATATCTATCTCCACCACCATTATCCTATGCTTTAGTATGCTTTATATAATCATTCATCCTTATGCTCATTCATTTAACACACATATTAATTTAATACTTTCTGTAGGGTTGCTATGGAGCCCAGTTGTTGCAGTGGTTAAGAGCTCAGCTGCTAACCCGAAGGTCGGCAGTTTGAATCCACCAGCTGCTACTTGGAAACCCGATGGGGCAGTTCGGCTTTGTCTGACAGGGTCACTATGAGTTGGAATCAACTCAATGGCATTTTTTTTTTTTTTTAATAACGTTGCTATAGGAGCCCTGGTGGTGCAGTAGTTAAGTGTTCTGCTGCTAACTGAAGAATCAGCAGTTCAAACCCACCAACTGCTCTGTAGGAGAAAGATGTGGCATTCTGCTTCCTTAACAATTTACAACCTTATGGGGCAGCTTTACTCTGTCCTATAGGGTCGCTGTGAGTTGGAATCAACTGCGTGGCACACAATAAAAACAACAACATATCCTAGACACCTAGCAAGCACTGGGGATACAGAAGTAGACAAAATAAATTTGAATCTTCCCAAAGCTATCATGGGGAAGATATATATTTTTTAAAGTAATTATAAAACAGCACGTTCAGTGTGGTTGTAGAAGAAAACCAGAGGAGTCATCAGTCTCTCTGCCCTCTGACTCTCCCCAAACCCTGTAACATACTTTTACCACATTCGTTTTTTCTGATGGTGTTCCTGCTCAAATGCCATTAAGGCTCCTCTCTACTGAAGCTGCCCACTTCGTTTATTCATTATTCATAGATTCTTGTGCTTCCTCCACAATATCAAGTTTTTTTTATTGTCTCTGTGCCTTTCTTTGCCAATGTGTGTCCCTCATCCTGCAATGCCCTCTCTTCATGTCACTACACACAGCTATTCTTTACTCGGTTAATTAAAGGGGTATCTTCATTAATGCAGATATCAACACCTCCAGAAAAACCTCTCTACTCCTTGCAGAAGCATTCTCTAACATGCTCACCAACTTCTCCGTATCCTCATCTTATCCATTAAGAAGCTGTTCACTTTTCAAACCTCCAGGAGAACATCATAGCATCTAAAATTTATTTACCTGGCTGTGACTTGGTTCTGTCACAATCACCTTGACATAAACTTGGTGTTTGCAGCAACTCTTCTTGAGTTAAGACCTCTGCTTTCCTAATATACAATCTTTGATTTTGCTGATGCCTCTGGGCCTTGGTAGCTCATGCCTGGGGTAGAGGCTGCCTCCTTCAAGCTCCAGTCCACAGATGTTACTATCAACCTGGGCTTCTTGGTAAATGGAGTCTCTGGATGGTACAAATGGTTAAGCGCTCGACTACTAACCAAAAAGTTGGCAGTTCAAATCCACTGACAGGCTTCTTGGAAGAAAGTGTTGGTGATCTACTTCTGAAAAATCAACCATTTGAAAACCCTATGGAACACAGTTCTACTCTGAAAAACATGGGATTGCCATGAGTTGGAATCAACTCAATGGCAACTAGATGGTGGGTTTCTTGGTCAATACTAGATTGTGCCAGATTTAGAACATGTAGAAGAGATAGTTTCATATGACCATAATAAATTGTGTGACCTAGACTATAAATAAAACAAAACTTTTTTACTCACAACTGGACCAATAAACAACATCATGATAAATGGGGAAAACACTGAAGTTGTCAAGGATTTCATTTTACCTGGGTCCGCAGTCAACACACATGGAAGCAGCAGTCAAGAAATCAAACAATGTATTGCACGGGGCAAATCTGCTACAAAAGATCTGTTTAAAGTGTTAAAAAGCAAAGACGTCACTTTGGGACTAAGGTACATCTGACCCAAGCCATGATATTTTCATGCATGAGAATGCTGGACAATGAATAAGGAAGACGCAGGAAGAATTGATGCATTTGTATTACGGTGTCAGCAAAGAATGTTGAATACACCATGGACTGCCAGAAGTACAAACAAATCTAACTTGGAAGAAGTACAGCTAGAATGATCCTTAGAAGGGAGGATGACAAGACTTTGTCTCAGGTACTTTGGGTGCATTATCAGGAGGGACCAGTCCTGCAGAAGGATATCATGCTTGGTAAAATGAGGGTCTTCGAGAAAGAGGAAGACCTTCAATGAGATGGATTGACACAGTGGCTGCAACAATAAGCTCAAACATAGCAACGATTGTGAGGATGGTGCAGGACCAGGCAGTGTTTCATTTTGTTGCACATTGGGTTGTTGTGAGTCAGAACCTACTGAATGACACCTAACAACAAGAAGAATAAAAGGGCAGTGTATTATCAAGTTGTGCAGCAGCATCTTCATGAGAAAAATTACTGCTTTTTCCTCCTTTCCTTTTGTCCAATTTGCAGATGGAGACAAAGGTGGTTTAAGGAACAGTATCTTGTACGCATTTTAGTGAATCAGAAGAAATGATAGTGATATTATAAATCATGTCTTATGAACACAAATTTCAGTATTTGATCTCCTGGATTTGCATGGCTGCAAGGAAAAAAGGTAGATGCTGTGAAGATTTGTCCAGATAGCCTACTTTGTTTTGATTCCTTCATATTCAGTCTCCTTAAAGCCCATTTCATTCCAGAAAAAGACCAGCCTTTCTTAGAACGCAGTGTCTGCCGTGGAGACATGCTGTTGCACCAGAGAGCAGCCCAAGGCTGTGGAGCAACACCTGACTGAGGCTGGGCAGGAGATGGGGCTGAGTTCTGAGAAAGACGGCACAGTCTTCCTATTGGAAAAAGGGACATCATTTTGGGAAATATTCAATAAAAGGGTTTTTGAGACACAGAGTCCCATTCACAGTGGGAGGGATTGAAACGAGCTGTTTTCCCTCTTAAGGCTTGGCTCAGTCTGGAAGGATGCTATTTAATGCCATCCAGAAACTGATTATGTTGTTGATAATATTTCAAAACCCCTGCCCTTTAAATAAATTCCCAGAGTAAATTGAGTGCAATTGTGGGAAGCTTAACGCAAAAAAAAACAAACAAACAAAAAAAACTTATGATTATTTTTTTAAATCGGAGGAAGAGGATGACAGGAGGCGGTGGATGGAAACCTGCCTTGAGGACTGCAAAATAAAAGGGGAGAAAATGGGGATGAATAGGGCAAAGAAAGACGAGAATTCTGGGTCGGAAACTCTTGCTGAATGAGTCACTCCACAGGACAAATAAAACCACCCTCATCACCCTGTCTTCCTTCTCTGTAGTGAGAGAAACAAACAGTGGGGCCCTGGAAAAAAATCAGCAACTTCTTGTAGCATCTGTAGGTAGGGATGGTTTCCAAGCCACAGAGAGGGCTGCGTACGCGGCTTACCCGGGCTCCAGCTTTTCTCAGCCAAATAGGAAGAACCTCCAAATTGACCTTGGAAAAACATACTCACTGAAGGAAAAAAAAATATTCTAAGCTCAGCCTGTGTATTTGTATTCAGAGATTTTTTTTTAAGAACCAAATGCATGGCTTTCCAATTTTCCATGAAAAGAGTTTGAATGCTGTCAGCTATGCGGTGGTAGAATCCTTGGAATGGGTTTTAAAAGGCTGAACAGAGGACTTAAGCCCGCTTCCTCTTTAATGAATCCAAGGTCATCCACATAGCACAACCCTATTCATATTTAAAAGCCTGAGGGGGAAAGCATTCTTACCACTCCTTTCTGCAAAGATTGCAATTAGCATTTTTATGAAGAACATAAACTCTCTGTATCAAAGATGCACTTTTATTACACTGAAACTGGCTTAAATGAACATCCCGCAAAAGTCTGGCTCCCTCCCTTCCAAGGAGGAGGCCAATTAAAACTCGGGGCGTCTAACCCCCAGCCACTACCCACCCTCCAGTGGGGCCAGAACAATACCGAGATGGTAGAGTTGGCGCCCTCAAAAGTGGCTTTTCAGTTATTGGGCACCTGGAAGAAAAGTAACGACTCCTTGGTTCTCAGCAGAGAAAATCCCCAGGCTTATTTTGCTTTTCCCTCTTCACTCCAGTTCTGAATTGCTTGGTTCAGAAGGATGGATTACACTGCAGCCAACTGTGTCTGCTGGCTCGCCTTTCTCCCACCTCCAGGGCAGCAAAGCTCAAGGAAGAGGGGCAGTTGAGCATATCTCGGTGGCGCCAGCATGCTTTTACAAGCCTTTATTGCCCTCTGGCAAGTGGCCACGGCTGGGGGGCTGCTCTCTGAAGTGGGGGCTCCCAGTCATGCAGTCCCACGGTGGCTACCAGCTGACCTCACCATTTGATGTTGTGTCTTCAGGTATTGTCTGATATGGCCAGTGATTTTCCTTTTATACGTAGACTGTCTATCATGGCATGGGGCAGAAAGTGGAAAAGACAGTGTCTGGCTGCTTTTGGAGCCAGAGGCAATGGGCCAGGGCTTACCTCATTTATTTGGTTCTGTTTGTTAGCCAAATGGATCTTGCTAAAATATTTAGTCTCCATATACACAAAAAACAATTTTGAACCGGAGTCAGTGAATGGTATAAACAAGCCCAGTTTCCCTTTGAATGGAAATGGCATCAAGCAGAGTGCATGGTTGGTAAACGAGGTTCAGTAAATGGTTCTTAAAAGAAGGAATTGACATGCCAAGGCATAGAGGAGGGAGTACTTTCCGCCAAATGACTTAGGTACTAGTTAATGGTATTTTCCTAGTGTACCTCTATTCATTTACTTCCACTTTTCTGATGTGATGAAACTCATCCTTGTGATTGCCATGCTAACATTAACTCTGACAGTGAGTCTTCCAGATTTCAGACAAAGATGTGGACTGGTTTCAATATGTAAGCAGTTAATTGCAGTATGCTTGGTGTAATAGTTTTGATGCTTTTGGCTGCAAATAAAAGAGTATCTATGAGAACAGATTTAAACAATTGAGACTTATTAACAAAACTTCCAAAACAAGATGTCCAGAGATAAGTAGTTCTGGGGTTGGATTTACAGCTCACCAATGTCAGGGGTTGAGATTCAATGTCCCTGGAATTTTCTTTTTCTTTCCTTCGTGGTTTCAAGCTATCTGCTGCAGTTTTGAACGTAACATCTTCATAGAATAGTATCTAAAACACAACAGAAAAGACTCGTTTGAAAGACCAAAAAGACTTCCACTTATGTCTCATTTCCCATAACTGGGTTATATGCAAAGTAAAACAAATTGCCGTGATTGACTTAGATCCATTATGATCGATCCTCTGGGATATTACTGCTCAGGCAACGTTGGGGTTTGCTTAACAAGACAGGAGAATGACTGTAATGGTCATCCTTACTTGTTACGCTTTTTTTCGTGTAATGATTGTTGAGATACTTTCATTTTTCCCAAAGGGGACCAGTATCAAAGAGGCCAATATTAGAAATGGTTCAGAGACACCAAAGGGCAGAATAATTGATCACCTCTCTCTGGATATGTCCCTCAACACATGGCCAACCTATATCCAATGAGAGCATATTATTTTGTAGCGTGCGTGTGGCAAGGAAAAAAAAATTTTTTTCTTAACAGATAGTGCAAGAATTTCTCTTAAGGAAGGAAATGTCTTAGTTCAAAAAAATCTTGGTAGACTGCTTAGTGGTAAAGTGGCACTCAGAGGTCATGTGTTACCAGGAGTCAAGATAACGAAAAGGAACGGTAAACTTCTCTGCATGAATCATGAACAGGAATTTGGAAGCGTGAAGAGGAAAGTGAAGGGGTAAGGGGAAAAAGGGAGAAATGAGAAGATAGCAGGAGACTGACAACCTCGGGGGAACAGAAGACACTAACAATACCCAGTTCAGGAAAACATACTATTTTCAGCAATATATGAGTGAGCCAGTTTCTCTGCATCCTCAGCAGTATTGGGCATTGTGACTGTTTTTATTTTATTTTAGTTATTTTGGTAGGTGCATAGTGGTATCTCGTTATTGTTTTAATTTCCACTTCCTTAATAGTGAATGGTGATGAATATCGTTTCATGTGCTTTTTGTTTTATTATTTTTTTTTTTTAAGGATTGAGTCGTGAGAGTTCTTTATATGTTCTAGATACTAGTTCTTTGTAGGATATGTGAATTGCGAATATTTTCTCCCAGTCTCTACTGTGTCTTTTCATCCTCTTGTTAGGCTCTTTCATGGAGCCAAAGTTTAAAATTTTGATGAAGTTCGTTCTATTATTTTTAAAAATTTTTATGACTAATGCTTTTAGGGTCAATTCTAAGAACTTTTTGCCTAGCCCAGGATACCAAGGATTTTTTTTCTTTTCTAAAAGTTTTACATTTTATCTTTAAGTCTGGGATCCATTTTGAGTTTATTTGTGAATAAGTTGTGAGGTTTAAGCTGAAGTTCTTTTTTGTTGTCTGACTTTCCAACATTGAATTATTTTTGCACCTTGGACAAAGACCATTTGGGCATGTTGATGTGGGTCTCTATCTGGATTCTCAATTCTGTCCCACTAATCTCTGTGTCTATCCTTCCACAAATACCACACATTCTTAATTACTATAGCTATGTAGTCTTGAAATCGAGTAGACTGATTCTTCTCACTTTATTATTCTTTTTTTTTTTTCAAAATTTCAATTTCTTTGCCTTTCAGTGTAAATTTTAGAGCAATCCTGTCTATATCTACAGAAAGTCTTTTGGGGTTTTGATAAGAATGGCGTTAAACCTGAACATCAGTTTGGAAAGCATCGACATCTTTAGACATATTTAATCTTTCAGTTCATAGAAACGATACGTCTCTCCCTTTACTTATACTTTCTTTAATTTTCTTCTTTAGTTTTTAGATTTATACCTAATTATTTAATTTTCCAGGAAGTTTTAAATGTTATTATATTTCTAATATCAGTATCTACATGTTCATTGCTTGTATATAGAAATATAATTGATTTTTGTATATTTTTGATACACCCTGTGATCTTCCTGAGCTCATGTGTTTCCTTTATGTTCTTTCTGGGTCTTTTATTTCCTTTTCTTTTATTACTGCATTGGCTAGAATTTTAGCACTATGTTGAATAGAATTGGTAATAATGAACACCCTTGCCTTGTTCTCGATCTTAAGGAGAAAACATTTGGTCTTAAGTTCATGTTAGCTGTAGGTTTTTTGTAGATGCTCTTTATCAAGTTGAGGACATTCACCTCTATTCCTATTTTTTTAAGAATTTTTATCATGAATGGATGTTGAATTTTGTCAGATGCTTTTTTTCTGTGTAGATTAATATGCTTTTGTGATTTTTCTTCTTTAGCCTGTTAATATTGAGGATTACATTGATCAATTTTCAAAAATGGAACCGTCCTTGCATTCCTGGAAAAAACTCCACTTGGTCTTCATGTGTAAATCTTTTTATGTCTTGCTGAATTCTATTTGCTAAGATTGTATAAGGCTTTTTGTGTTTATATTCATGAGGGATATTGGACTGTAGATTTCTTTTTATTGTCTTTATATGGTTCTGGTATCAGGGTAATAGTAGCTTCGTAAAACAAACTGGGAGGTATTCCCTCCTCTTCTATCTCTGGAGAAATCGTGTAGAATTAACGCTAATTTCTCTTCAAACACTTAGTTAAATTCTCTGTCTGGGCCTGGAGATTTCTTGTTTTGAAGTTTTTGATTATGAATTCAATTTCCTTAAAATTTATAAGGTTATTCAAATCATATATTTCATAAAATCTGCTGCCATTGAGTCAATTCTGACTCATAGCGACCCTATAGTACAGAGTGAATGTATTTCATATTAGGTGAGGTTTGTGTTTTTTAAAAAATTGGTCATTTCATCTAAGTTGTCAAATCTGTGTTGTAGAAGTAGTCATAGTACTTTCTTACTATCCTTTTGTTGTCTGCAGAATCTGTAGTTATATCCCGTTTTATTCTTAATTTGATAATTTGCTAGAAGTTTGATCTTTTCAAAGAATTTGCTTTTTGTTTCATTGATAGTCTCTATTATTTTTCTGTTTTCAATTTCAGTAATTTGTGCTCTTATCTTACTCTTTCCTTCCTTCTACTTGCTTTGGGTTTATTATCTAACCGGACTTATACCTTCATTCCCTTTGGAAACTGTTTCTTCATGCATTCCAACTAATTGGTTTAAGATGTGGCTCCCATAAACCCTGGTTGCATAGTGGTTAACTGCTATGGCTGCTAACCAAAAGGTTGGCAGTTCGAACCCACCAGGCACTCCTTGGAAACTCTATGGGGAAGTTCTACTCTGTCTTACAGGGTCACTACGAGTTGGAATTGACTCGACAGCAATGGGGCGGGGAGGGGGTTGGGGGGGGATCCACCCTTGGCCACAGGTTTTTGCTGTATGGGTGACATATTAGTCAAGTTGTGTCAATAAGAGTGTTCTGTTCTCTGGAAGCAGTTTATTGACCTAGAAGTGGGCCCTGACCAGAGTATGCAATTAGAATTCTTCCTAGAATTTTAAAAAATGTAACTGAGAAATATAGTTAGTTTTTCTCTTCTGGTGGAAACTCAAGAATTCTTGGCAGCCATGTTTCCTATTATTTGAAATAAGCCAGTTTGCAGTGAGAGGAAAGGAAACTGATATATAGAAGAAAAAAAAATATGGAAAGAGAGAAGAGATTGGTCATGTGCAAATACCTGATTTTAGTTGTTCCAGTGTCCAGCTTCATCCCTACCCTTTTCATGGTTTGCTTATTCAAATCTTATTTTGCTTATGTGAACCAATTATTTCTCTCTCTATTCTCTAAACTAGTTCAAACTGGATTTCTGTCACTTGGAAACACATACTATTTGCGTATATCTAGTTGGTTTTTTAGTTCATAATACTGGAACAAGTGCAATATAATTCACACTATGTGAAGCTTCCCAAACCACTTATTTTGGAAAGTGATTATTTGTCCTACTCACAAATGCTATCTGCATATTTCCTGATGGAGACTTTCAACAATCAAGGTTGATGCTTCAGGCTTGAGTGTTACTGGTCAATGGCATGGATACTATATATATGCTTTTACATATCATATTCAATTTAAATTTCTAACAACCAATGTGGTAGGGATTTTTGTTCAAATTTTAAAGATTAAAGAACTAAACTGAAGCTTAGAGAAGTTAAGCGATATCTCACAGGCCACCCAAAAAGTAAATGAGATATGAGTTCAGCACTTCCCTTTTCCCATGAAGCACCTTTGGGTGAATTAGAAAAAGTCACCCCATTGTTAGGTATAGTCCTGAACCTAGATGCTCGGCTTGGCTGGCAAAACATGAACTAGATTTCGCCCTTCATTTGTGCCCACCACATGGCTGTCCTTGTGCAGTGAACAACTTTGCCAATCATTACATGGCACCCGGCAGAGATGATGTCGTAGAGTTAGGATTTGGACTTACCTTAAGTACAATGATTGCTTTTTTCATTCAGCCATGCTGTATCTTTTCTTTTTTTTTCAAAAATTACCCAATCCTGTGATGTATCTAAAGGTAATGAAGACTGCAACAGTCAGGATAGACTAAGTTATGCTGCAGTAACAAATAACTTCCAATTTTTAGTGACTCCCTATAACAAAATTCTATTTAGTTCTCATTCAAATTCTACTGAAAGTCCTGGTATTTCTCTGAAACAACTGTCCCCCATGTGCTGACTTCATCTCTTTGGTTGCTTAGATCCTACAGTACCCCCATAACAACACATGCTCCTACAATTCTTGTGGCAGGGGAAGAGCCAACCTAGAGGTTCAAGCATCTACAATTAAGTGCTTCAACATGGAAACTACACATGTCACTTCCACTCACATACATTGTCAAATCAAGTAACATGGCCATGCCCAACTTCAAGAGGGGGATTAGTTCAATTCTCCATGTGCGTAGAAGTTACCTAGATATTGTTAAACAGTAATAATTTTTTCCGCAAGAACACTCAAGTCCTGTGGAATTACAACTGTTCAGCTGGAATTAATGATTAAGGAAGCTAAGTATGATGGCTGTAAAGTCTTAGATCAGAATGCTGTTAAATCAGTACTAAGGAAAATATATACTTTCTCTCTCTGTTTTTTTTTTTTTTTTTCTCCCATTCCTTTGGCCACTGAGCTTGGAAAAACCAAATATAAATAATACTATTGCTTTGTATTTTGCCCTGCATTATAGATAATTTATTTGTCTTAAAGCTTTATAGAATAATTCCTCCCTGACAGAAATCTAGTGCTGAGGCTAATAGGAGAGTGATAGCTTTAAATGAAATAACGGTTACAAAAGGACTGGGATAAGTTAATATATATGACTAATATTTTAAGGTGCTCTTATTGTTGTTTTCCTCTTTGAACTTCCACCAGGAGCATCTCTGGATGACTTTTCAGCTGAAATCTGATTGGCTGATCCTTCAGAAGGCATAAACACCCACTTACCAAACAACTCAAAGGTCTCCCTTAGCAACAGAATCCTGTAAGTATTTGTTTATTCAGTTGAGGACCTGGGTAAGTGTTGCAGGGTGGAATAAGTCTGGGGTAACAGGTAAGGATGCTCGGGACAAGTTAGTAATAAGGTAGCTCAGACAGAAAAATAAGGCAGCCTGTAGCATAAATGTGAACCCACTGAGGTCTGCTCTGTGATTCTCTTTAATAACAGGGTTGAGAGGTGTTAATGAGCATGACACGGGGCACACAGCCTTCAAGTGAATTAGTCATAGCTGGATTCTTTTATGTGCCTTGTCTAATGGCAAACATTACCCAGCAATCAGAGCAGCAGCACTCTCAGATGGAGCAGAAGGTGTGGAAGGGAGTAATGAGGCTGCCTGAAAACTGTTTTACAGAGCCCTGCACCAATTCACAACAGATAATAGAACTCAAAGCCAGACAGATAATAGAAGCGACAGCCATTTATTGCTAAGAGACTGTCTGAATATTTGTGCATAAAACAGCCCACTCCAAGTTCTTTAATCACATTTCCTGAGAAAGAGTGGCAAAAAGGAGAGCCACACGGCAGGCTACTTCCATTAGCGTGCTCGAAATGAGTGTAAAGAAGAGGAATGGGTAGACATGAAGAAAAAAAATACTGACAGAGGCTCCAGAGCGGAAAAATTTCCTGGCTGCTTGAATCCAACAAATTGGGACATATTCTCCTAGTGGGGAGGGCAAGAGTATTGGGAAAAGACCTTATCCTGGAGTTATTTGATATTCAGGATTGTTGAAAGCATCTTAGTTTACAATTCTTTGATTGCTGAGAGAGAGTATGGGTCACTCAGACCCCTTCTCTTTTACTTCATGCCTAGACTTTGGCATTAATCAATATTCTGGGTAGTTAATGGAGACAGATGTGTTTGATAAAGGTTTGGGAATGGAATGCATAGCTTTCCATAAGTTTTTATAAATATGAACAATCTAATCTTTTGCCAGAGAAGTCACTCAAAGGACCTAAACCTCCTAATATAACGTGAAATTCAGAAACCTCATTTTTCATATGTTTCCCTCCTCCGTCTAGCAATCATGTGCTCTGTTCCGGTGCCATATTTTAAGAGGGACATTGACCAGATGACGTGCTTTCAAAAGAAAATGACCAAAAGGTTAATGGAATGTGAAACTATAGCATTTAAAAAATGGTAGGAGCACCTGGAGAAGATTTTAAGATGGGGGAACATAGTGAGTGTAGGGAGAGAGTGAGTAGCTTGATAATAGCATTCAAATAAAAAAGTAAAAGTGGATTACTTTCTTGTGAAATAGGAGGTGGTTATGGTCTGAAGGACTTTAGGAAGTAGAAAAGGATCAATAGATAGAAGTTAGTGTAGGTTGACTTCACCCTATAATACTTCAGTAATTAGAGATGTTCAGAAATCGAATGAACTATCCTGAGGGATAGTGAGCTCCCTGTCAGTGGAAGTGTTCAAGCAGAAGCAAAGTAACCACTTGCCAGGGATGTTGTAGAGAAAAATTAAGTAAGAGAGTTGTCCTAATTGATGCAAGGTTCACTTGAACACAGAATGTCTGCGATATTACTCTTATTATTAGTGTCTCTAGAGGGGTTCTTGACGTATTGTAACCTGGAACTTGGGAGATGAGGAAGTATGGAAAAATGAGGTCTTTAAAAGTTATGTTTGGAACAGTTTTTCTTAAATCAGAAAAAATGACAGTGTTTACATTATTAAAACCAAAAATTATGGTTGCCTAAGTTTCTGTATAGCTCTTTGTTTTTCCTAGAGTTAATAATTGCCTTGTTTATCAATTTTATTTATTTATATGTACACATAATTAATTAACCCCCAGATGCTCTAACCACTTTATAAGACAGCCTGCATTATTTTATGCACAGTCAGATGCACTAGATCATCCAGCAAGCACACACTTAGCCATTTAGTGCCCGACACTGTTAGTTGTGCATCCAAAATCCATCCTCCTATCTCTCTTACTAATGAAAGGCTTCCATTTATTGAGGGTAACGATATGTCTAGCTTTAAAAACTCATTTACTAGTCTTTCTTGCAGTAAATATTGTCCATAAGACACAGTTCTGGCCAAGAAGATGTAAGTAGACATCCACTGGGAATTTTAGGGACTGTTTCTGTTAAAGGTATTGCCTCTTTCTCCTTGGCACTTCCTCGTCCTCCTCTTTCTTCTCTTCCTTTTCCTCCTCTTTCTTCTTTCTCTCTTCCTCTTCCTTCTTCTGCTTCATCTTTCCCTCCTTCTCTTGTTCCTCCTCGTCTTTCTTTTTTCTCCTCCTGTATGGGGATGCTGATTTAGGCAGGAGGTTGAACAGCCTTTTAATAAACATGAGGCCACCATAAGGATAAAAGATATAAGGAACAGAAGAAAGACTAGGATGCTAGTGGCATTGCAAAAACCACTTTGGGATTTTTTATTTCCAGATTTCTGATTAAACATGGAAAAATCTATTTGGTTTAGTCAATTTCATCAGGTTTTTTTTTTTTTTTTAATCATTCAGCCTGTCTTAGTTATCTAGTGCTGCCATAACAGAAAGACCACAAGTGGATGGCTTTAACAAAGGGAAATTTATTTCCTAACAGTAAAGTAGGCTAAAAAGTCCAAATTCAGGGCGCCGGCTCCAGGGGAAGCCTTTCTCTCTCTGTTGGCTCTGGAAGAAGGTCCTTGTCCTTAATCTTCCCATGGTCGAGGAGCTTGTCAGACACAGGGACCCTGGGTCCAAAGGACGCGCTCTCCTCCTGGTGCTGCTTTCTTGGTAGTATGAGGCCCCCAACTCTCTGCTTGCTTCCCTTTCCTTTTATCTCTTGAGAGATAAAAGGCAGTGCAGGCCACACCCCAGGCAAACTCCCTTTACATTGGATCAGGGATGTGACCTGGGTAAGTGTGATATTTCAATCCCACCCTAATTCCTTTAACATAAAATTACAGTCACAAAATGGAGGACAACCACAGAATACTGGGAATCATGGCCTAACCAAGTTGATACATACATTTTTGGGGGAACATAATTCCATCCATGACACAGCCCAATGTAATATTCAGCCCAATATAATCCTAGCTGATACAGATGGTATTTCAAATTAGTGAATTTTTCAATAAGTGATGTTGGAACAATAGCCTAGCTTTTTGGGAAAAAAATTAAGTGGAATGTTTACCTGACTTCTTACATGAAAGTTAATTCCAGATGAACCAACTGTATAAATTTATATAAAAAAGAAACTATAAAAGTTTTAGGAAAAAAATGCAACATTTAAAAAAATACAATTTTGGAATGTGAAAGGCTTGCCTAAATATTACCAAAACCTCCCAAGTAAAATGATCACTAAATTTAACTACATTATAATGAAGAATTTCTTTACAGATGTCCAAATAAGACAAATGATTAATTGGGAGGAAATGCTTGCCACACTGAAACAGAGAGCTAATCTCCTTAATATATAAAGAGTTCTTAAATTGCAACAAGGAAAATTCCTCAATTTGATGGAAAAATCAGCAAAGACTATAGACAAGCAATTCCAAGAAAAAATGACATCTTTGGAAAGGCTTCTGTATAAAAGATTAAATAAATAAATAAAACAAATAAACTAACAAATAAAAAGGAAGCTGAGGAAAGCATACATAATACAAGAAGCCTATTAAAAATTATGAATAATATTCTCAGAGATATAAGAGAAAATAGTACATCCAGAAAATAAAAAAAAGGATGTTTCACATACTTTAAGACAAAATAAAACAAACAAAACATCCAGAGGACAAGAAAGGGCTCTTGGGAAATAAAAAATATGGTAATAAAAAAATCTGAAGAACAGTTAGAATATAAAATTAAGGATATGACCTAGAAGGTAGAATAAAAACACAAAGAGATGATTGATAAGCGAGAAAATAAAAGATCAAACCAGAAGCTCCAGCATCTGTCTAGTAGGAGCTCCAGAAAGAAAGATCTGAACAAGCACTGAGGAAGAGCTTAACTAAGCAGTAATTTTTTTTTTTTTAAATCTCCCAGATCCAAAAGATGTGACTTTTCAGATTGAAAGTGTACATGTGGTACCCATCATAATGAATAATAACTAAAAAAGTCACATAGATAAACAGAAGTTTCCAAAAACTATTAGAAGAGAGGGAAAGGCTATATACAAAGGAGCAGAAATAAAATGGTACATCCATCTATTCTTATATCCTACTTATTATAAGTTTTAATCTGGAAAGGATGTTGAAATTTATCAAATATATTTTCTGCTGCAGTTGAATTAAATGATGAGTGGGTGTTTTCAGGGCAGAGAAGGTGTTCTTGCTGATATCTCCCAGCTATGAGCAACCTAAGCACAAGAGGGACTTGGTGCAGGACTGTAGATGAATTGGTATAAATTCCATCTCCACTGCTGGAAAAACAACACAAAACAATTAACTGAGGCTCATCAGTGCCAATTTAAAGTTCTTTTTAATTCAAATCATTTACTTTCCTTCCCTCTCTTTTTCCTCCCTTTGCTTTTCTTCTTTGGCAAACATCTGCAAGATCTCTAGGCTGAGAAGCACCAATTCTGTTCCTTATCTGTCACTTTGCCCTTGGGGTCTTGTCACTGTAATCACACCCACACTATCAGTTGATCCCCTCTGAGCACTCTCTTCTTGTTCAGTGCAGAAAATTGTTCCTGGAATTTTCAAATATATCCAACGGTGAGGAAAGCCATAGGAAATAAAGCAACAAGTAATAAGAAAAATAAAAAAGTCTTGCTTACAAAGTATAGTGCAAAGTTCTGACCTTCTAGGGTGACCAACCATTCTAGTTTTCCAGAGGCAGAGGGGGATCCAGGAATTTTAGTTTTAAAACCAGGACAGTCCCAAGCAAACTGGGACAAGTTGGTCACCCTAGATCTTGCCCAACTAACTCACTGTCTAAGATACCTACCCTCTAGTCCCAAAGAGGAGCCTTGATGTTGCAGTGGTTAAGTGTTTGGCTGCTAACCAAAAGGTCGGCAGTTCAAATCTACCAGCTGCTCCTTGGAAACCCTATGGGGCAGTTCTACTCTGTCCTGTAGGGTTGCTATGAGTTGAAATCAACTCGATGGCAATTGGTTAGCTCCAAATAACTAGCATAATCTCTCAGGCTCCTGAAAGGATTTCTTATCTTTCAGCTCCTGAAAATATCTCCATGGAAGGCATATCTGAACAATTACAATCCAGGAGCTATCATCTACGCATCTTTCTGTGTATGTCATCAAGTATAAAGAAGGAGATATTCTCCTCTGCAGCTCATTGGCGTTCTTCATCCCCCATTTCTGTTTCTGGTCTGAAAGCTATTACTCCTCCCCAGTTGACTTTACCCTACAGATAGAAGTATCTACACATGGAGGTTTAACTTTACCCTTTGTTGTATTGTTAGCTGCCACTGAGTCAGCCTCTGACTCATAGTGACCTCATGTACAAAGGAATGAAGCATTGCCCAGTCCTGCATTATCCCCATAATCAGTTGCAGGTTGGACCACTGGGATCCACAGGATTTTCACTGGCTTATTTTCAGAAGTAGATTGCCAGGTCTTTCTTTCTAGTCCCTCTTAGTCTAGAAGCTCTACTGAAACCTGTTCAGTATCATAGCAACACGCCAGTCTCTAAGGCAGATGGGTGGTGGCTCTGCATGAGGTGCACTGGCTGGGAATTGAACCAGGGTCTCCTTCATGGAAGGTAAGAATTCTACCACCGAACCCATAACTTTACTCTTATGGGCCAATAAAAAAATCTATATTCATTGATTCACTCATTTGTTCAATTAAAAATATAAGAAATTCTTAGTCTGTGACAGGCAGTATTTTAGGTTCTGGGGATTTGGTGATGAAAAGGACAGACAAGATTCTTGCTGCCGTGGAGCTTATATTCTTATGAGAGTAAGCAGGTACCACACAAACACATAAGTGCGAGGGTAATGTAATTTAGAGGTGAATAAAATGGAATGCTGTTATGGGATAGAGTGATGGGATATATTTTGAGTGTCAAAATAAATTTTGGGAATGTGAACAACATAAGACATCAAATATTCCCAACCAGGGACACGTGTGTCTCTTCATTTATTCAGGTGTTCTTTTCAGCTCGTCAAACTCTGTAACTTTTGAGTTGAAACATTCAAGCTAGAAAGACAATCGAACCACAAAAAATAAACTAAAACCAAGAAACAAGCAAAGAAACAAAAGAACTTTTTCCCTTTAGAAAATTTGACCTTTGCTTTATTGAAAGGTGCTGAAAATCAGATGAGTTCAGGAACCCTTGCTGACTGAGAGGATTGGAAATTCAACAATGACAATAATGCTTTGCATGTATATTTTGCTTTCTTACTTATCAAGGTGTTTTTATATCCACATGTCACTTAATGCTCCCAGCGTCTCTTGGAGGGAGGCAGGGCAAAAAAGACAGTGCTCTTTTTCCAGAAGAAGAATTTCGCTCACAGAGCCGGAGTTGCCCTGGATCACACAGCTAGTTGATGCAGCCCTTGAATCCAGGCTGGGTCTTGTGGGTTGGATTCTAGTTCTTGCTCCACAGTTCTCTTTAGTCTAGAGGCTCTGGTTATAAAGAGTGGATGGGTCTAGAAGGAAGAGCCCTAATCATACAGCACCTGCTTCACATTTGGTAAAGTAGAGAGAGGGTCAGCAAAAATGAGGGAAACCTTCAACGAGATGGATCGACACAATAGCCACACCAGTGGGCTGAAACATCTCAGAGATCAGGAAGAAGGAGCAGGACCCAGCAATGTTTATTTCTGTTATACATAAGATTGCCGGAGCTGAAGCCGACGCAACAGCGACTAACAACAACGACAGCAGCTACCCTCCACTTCTTCCATCCAAATTCTTGAATTCGGGAAAATCGATTTTCCATATTTTAAACCTTTTTCTCCTCCACAGAAGCCAGAGTTCCTGTGTCATTGTTTCTGTTACTTTCCTCCTCCAAATGAAAAGAACCAATGTATCTATGTGAAGTTGGGTGTCAAAATAAATTTTGGGAATGTGAACAACATAATGTACCAAACATTCCCAACAAGGGACATGTGTGTCTCTTCATTTATTCAGGTGTTCTTTTCAGCTCATCAAATCCTGTAACTTTTGAGTTGAAACATTCAAGCTAGAAAGACAAACAACCAAATCACAATGAAAATAAAACCAAAAACCAAATATGTATCTATGTATATATAGTATACACACTGTATATACATATATAAATTTAACATACATAAATATAAGGAAGTGCCTTATGTTCTAACAGTTGACAGATCTGAAGTCTAGATTACGGGGCAGAAACGACGCTGTAGGCACCACAGAGCTGTGTTGGAAAGGTAATATTTTAATCAGGGTGGATTTTTTCAATTTCTGGATTCACATCATGGAGGGCTTGCCTATTCTGCTCTACCACAGGCAGATTCCATACAGTGTATGGACTCACAGAGATAGAAGAGCCCTAGCATTCAGTGCCTTCATTTTATAGATGGGGAAACTGAGGCTCAAAGAGTTAAAGCAATTTGTTCAAGTTCTTTCCATGCAAATCCGACCTTGTTTTATTAGAAGATGATGCAGAGAACCCATTGCTCTTTGACTAGAGACCTGCTGAAGGTTGGTTTCCTGGGAAGCAGAATCTTCATACAGAGATAAGCGAGCAGAATGTTTACTAGGGAGTGTCCTTCAGACTGGAGACCCTGGGTGCAACTGGTTAACTTGTTCAGCTGCTAACTGAAAGGTTGGCAGTTCAAGTCCACCTAGAGGCACCTCTGAAGAATGCCCTGGTGATTCACTTCTGAAAAATCAACCATTGGAGCACAGTTCTACTCTGACACACATGAGATAAACAAAAATCAGAGTTGATTCGATGGCACCTGGTTTAGTTCTTAGGCTCAACACCTGTAGAAGGTAGGAGGCAAATGTAGGAGTGGGCAGAGGGTGAAGTGGAACTGTGATGTTGACACTTATTTGGCTAGTAAACTCAGCCAACACGTTGTCTTAGGCTGGGTGCTCTAGAGGAGCAAAATCAGTGAAGCATATAGATGTAAATATATACAGAAAGATTTATTTCAAGGAAATGGCTCATGTAGTTGTGGAGGCTGGCAAGTCCCAAATTCATGGTTCAGACACCAGCCTGGAGGCTTTTCCTGACTCACGTGGTTGCTGGGGCTGATGAACCCAGTATGGGCCAGTTAGGCAGCAGACTGCAGGCTTACATTCCAAGAACTGGAGGTCAGAGGATGACGAGTCAGATGCAAGATTGAGAGCGAGTGAGCTTTACTAGAACATATTAGATGCAGGCCACACCCCCAAGGAAATTCCCCTTAATGGAGGTTAATTACATAATGTTGAAAATCATGGCCTAGCCAAACTGACACATAATGTTAACCATCACAATCATAAAAAGTTCTGAAGCTAAAATGGCCCCTTAGAGTTGTCCCACTTTGGCTGAAATGGCCAGGCCTTTATAGCCCACCCTCCATCAGTTATTGGATGTATTCCACTCTAGGAAGGGAGTCACCTTGAGCAATCCCTGGACGTGAGGGCAGGAGTCCTTTGCAACAGGAGGCAATCCCTGAAGGGCTAACAGCTGAAGGCCCTCTGTGACAGCAATCCCAGCAGCTGGAGCAACAATTCCTTCCGTAAAGGGAGGATCGGGGGCTTGCATTTCTGTATCCATCACAAAACCTTCCTGAATGTGAAGATTGGAAATTGTGCTCAAGTCTGCCAACACACAAGTAGCAAAACATGGACTTGTAACCGGGATTCCCTGGCTTCTATCTCCTGTCTTTAATTTTCTCTTTTGCTATTGGATTCCAAACTCTTTCTTGGAGTCTGCAATTTCAAGTTAGTTGTGCTTCTTAGATATCAGCTGTTGAACTGTGGACCGTCTTGCCAAACCGGTTGGCTCAGTCTATTTATCTTCATGTTCACCTCAACAAAAAATTATTTAAGCCTATCCCAGAAGGTTTAACAGCTGCAGCTATAGAACAGAATATTTAATACTGAGCTCTCTAAACGCCTCTCCAAACTCCATAACTTTAAAGGAAATCTGCTAACTCCATTCTCCCTGGAGCTGCGTGTTGATAAATGATTACCTCAAGGAATTTTCTGATTCTACATCTTTCATGTCTGCAGGCGTGGCCCTAATGAATATGGAACCAGAATTCTCCAGTTCAATAGAGGATTTGAGGAGATTATTAGGAACTTGCTCTGAAGCAACACTGACTTCACCCAGCACAGGTTCCTCAATCTTTGACCTCTGACATCAGGCCTTATTTTCCTACCTGCAAACTAGATTAATCTACCAGCATCTTGTTTATTTTTTAAGCCCTTGCTCAAATGTCATCTCCCCCAAGAGGATTAAATTACTTTATACACCAAAACAAAACAAAAAACTGAGGCACACCTGACATTTATGTGATAAGAACTCAATGTTGTTGTTGTTCTTTGCCATTGAGCCAGTTCCGACTCGTAGTGACCCATAACGACACACTTCTCGGTCCTGCACCATCCTCACAATCGTTGTTATACTTCAGCCCATTGTTGCAGCCACTGTGTCAATTCATCTAGTTGACAGTCTTCTGGTTTTTCGATGACCTTCACGGTATGACAGACTTGAGAAACGTGTGGAGATCAAGAACTCAATAAGTACTGGCTTTTTTTTTTTATTATCTTTTAGATGGCTTTTGAGGTTTATAAATGAAGATCTGACATGCGGGCACTACAGCTTATCCCCTTAGGGATGTTAAAGGCACAACACATCTCCCCCACATGCTATTGTTGCCTACAGTTGTTGTTTCAGATGTAATGGTTGTGTGTGTGTACTACTTGGTCTATATCATGTCCCATGCACTAGAGTTCAAGCAGTGACACAGAGAGGAGGAGAATGAGAGGTAGTGAGTGCCAAACTCACCCTCAAGGCATTGAGACACAGTGAGCAGACCTAGAGACCACCTAGTTCCAATGGTTCATGCAGCCCCTCCATCACGTGGACACCATGCCAATACTTCACTCCCTCCTGATGATGAAGTAGTCCATTCCATCCCTGGACAACTGTTTTAAAACCGTCTTTAATATAAGGCAAAATTTAACTTCAGTACATTCGCCTAGGGTTCCCATTCTGTTCTCTGGAACTCCACAGATTCAAAATTCACGGAGATCACTCTTGAATCCAGTTGTAGAGCTGTGTCTTGAGTATTGACTAACTACAAAGGCCAATTTGTGTTGAAAAGTGTCCTACTTCATCTTTGGTGACCTGTCAATAACTAGAAATTTATTTTGGTCCTTACATGGATTAGCATCACAGTTCTATTTTGAAGGTCGGACTGGGAAGGCCTTTCTCATTCCTTTTATTTACCCAGCTCCTACATTTTTAAAGATACTTTGTGTATACCAGAGGGTTCCATGACTCAATGTTTATATTAATTTCTTCCTCTAAGTTCACATTGCTGTAATATTCTTTTGGGGATACCATATGGGCTGAGGATCGAGGAGCAAATCTTACCTTTAGTTCTTGCCCCTAATTCAATCTGTTCACATTTTTTTCTGGGTAAAAGTTGATGAAAATAAACATTATAGGTGAAGCCCACAGAGAAAACTGGTGCTGCTGAAAGGCCAAAGGAAGACATGCTATGCGGATGCATGTAATCACCAGGTTTTCTATATGTTCTTTTAAAAAGTTGCAATTCTTTGGAAATGGTAATACATTTATGTGTCTAAAAATTCAAACAATATTAACAGACATAAACTGAGGGTCTATCACCCCTAAACTTTACTTAGGAAACCTGGTCACACAAAGGTTAAGCACTAGGCTGCTAACTGAAAGATTGGTGGTTCAAACCCACCCAGGATATCTGTGGGAGAAGAACCGGTGATCTGCTCCTGTAAAGGTCACAGCCTGGAAAACCTTACTGGGCAGTTCTTCTCTGTCACATGGGGTTGCTGTGAGCCGAAGTCGACTCGACGGCACCTAACAGCAACAAGAAGTTTTACTTTCTAGTGCCTCCCAGCAGAGTAAGTCGAGTGAGCCTCAATACTTAATACAAGATTATCTTAAAACCTGTTTACTCTTCCAGAATTGACAGGATTAGTAAAGGTAATAAGGAGAGGGCCATAGGAATAAACTACCAACCAGTACCAGTTGCCTTCAAGTCAATCCTGACTCATGGCGACCCTGTGTGTATCAGAGTAGAGCTGTGTTCCATAGGGTTTTCAATGGCTGATTTTTCAGAAGTAGATCATCAGGGCTTTCTTCAGAGGTGCCTCTGCGTGGACTTGAACTGCCAAACTTTTGGTTAGCAGCCAAGTGCGATAACCATTTGCACTGTCCAGAGACTCCAGGAAATAATTTTAGGGCTTTGCTATTTGACTTGCTGCAGTGGCTTTCCTTTTGCTACCACTAAAACAAACAAAAAAAACCAAACTCTTTGCCAATGAGATGATTCCAACTCAATGTTACAGAGTACAACTGTGCTCCATAGGGCTTTCTTGACTGTAATCTTTATAGAAGCAGATTGCCAGGCCTTTCTTCCATTGTGCCACTGGATGGGTTTGAACCACCAACCTTTAGGTTAGGAGCTACTTGTGCCACCCAGGGGCCCTTCTACCACAGAGTAAGTATTCAATCCAGCACAGAGTAGGGCTACTGAATCGGTGAGTGCATTATGATAAGCGATTAAAAGGCTGACAATGTCCCAGCTGGAAACCCTGGTGGCGTAGTGGTTAGGTGCTACGGCTGCTAACCAAGAGGTTGGCAGTTCGAATCTGCCAGGCGCTCCTTGGAAACTTTATGGTGCAGTTCTACTCTGTCCTATAGCATTGCTATGAGTCAGAACTGACTCGACGGCAGTGGGGTTTTTTTGGTAATGTCCCAGCTGCCCTCTCATGCCCCACTGCCTCACCAGCAGAGCTGGAGAGTCCAACCTTTGGGGGTGTTTCTGAATGCATAGTAACAACTCAAATATATTCATTAAAGTGGTGGTAGGGTTCAGGAATGCTTAACTCTATTAATTCATTAGCTCCCATTAACATGGCTAATTTATCTGACTGGCCTGAGGCAAAGGACACAGAGCTGGTGAATACGAATGATGTTTAAGAGGAGGGTGGATGCTAGACCAAGGAGAGGAGGGTGGATGCTAGACCAAGGAGAGGAGGGTGGATGCTAGACCAAGGAGAGGAGGGTGGATGCTAGACCAAGGAGAGGAGGGTGGATGCTAGACCAAGGAGCGGAGTAAGAACGGTGTTTCTTGGGGAAGACAGATCTATTGACAGCCTACTAGAGGGAACCTGAGAGACTGGAAGGAGCCCCTGGGTGACACAAATGGCTAAGCACTTGACTACTAACCAAAAGTTGCTGGTTCAAACCCACCCAGTGTAGCTGTGAAAGAAAAGCCTGTTGATCTTCTTCCAAAATGTCACAGCCAAGAAAACCCTAGGAGGCACAGTTCTACTCTGAAACACATGGGGTTGCCATGAGTCAGAGTTGACTCAACAGCGGTTGGTTTTGATTGGGGAGATGGGATAGCTAGAGACTCTATTCAGTATGAGTTTGTTTATTTTTTTTCCTGACTATAAACATTTCCTGATCATCACAGAAAATTGGAAAATGCAGAGAAACAAACAAAAAAACCCAAAAACTAAGCTAAAATCATCTCATAATCCTTTCTGCTAGAGCCAATCACTATTTATACTTCCTAGTCCTTTGTTTCTATCCATTTATTAATTCAAAATCTTCACAAACGGAAATAAATTTAATGTTTACCTCTAGTGTTACCCTATAGGGTTGTCACCCACTCTCACGTGGCCAATGCCCAAGCACAACAATTCTCACCCGGTTTACTGAGGAGTCTTCTCAGTGGTGCTGAGGAAATGTGAATGCTGTGTTAAATTAAATTTTGGGATAGCTGAGTCTACACTCTCTTTGGTTGACATCTCTCCTGACAAAGGAGAATAGCAGGCAGTACTTTGCTCATGGTGAGAGGAAAGAGACATGGCCTAATGAAGCCTGCGCTTGCTTTCTGGAGTGGTTTCTAGGATATGTAAGAACTTCATCTTTCAAATATTTAAGAAACCACTATCAAATCAGTTGGCACGTCTGCAATCAAACAGTACTGACACAGTGGTGCAGAATGATCCAGAAAATCATACAATAACTGTGGGTGGTTTTTCAACAACTCAGGACAACTGTTTTTCCTCAGAAGCGATTGTGTTGTCATTATTAGTGACTTATTCAGGGTTGGGAAACCCTGGTGGTGTAGTGGTTAAGTGCTACGGCTGCTAACCAAGAGGTCGGCAGTTCGAATCCTCCAGGTGCTTCTTGGAAACTCTATGGTGCAGTTCTACTCTGCCCTATAGGGTCACTATGAGTCGGAATCGACTCGACAGCAGTGGGTTTTGGTTTTATTCAGGGTTGATTTCAATGTTTTAGTCCCTTACTTGTGCATTCAAAGAAAAATTTTTTTAATTGTGCTTTAGGTGAAAGTTCACAGAGGAAATTAGTTTCTCATTAAACAATTAATACACAAATTGTTGTGTGACGTTGGTTGCAAACTCCACGATATATCAACACTTCGCCCTTCTTGACCTTGGATTCCCCATTTTCATTTGTCCAGTTTTCCTGTCCCTTCCTGCCTTCTCATCTTTGCTTTTTGTCTGGTGTGCCCATTTAGTCTCATATACATGGTTGAACTACATGTGTTATTGTTTGTTTTATAGGCCTGTCTAATACTTGGATGAAGGGTGAACTGCAGGAGGGACTTCACATCGTCAAAATTTCTTGGGATCAAAAACAGTCATTGAACACAACATTGAGTCTCTACCATAAGGAGCCAGGGAGAGCAAGTGGATTTTAACACATTGGAGGGTGGGTGTGGCTTACGCTGGTGCTGGTTTTGGTGAGGGTTTTCTGGACGAGGCATACCGTGTGGGCAATCTAGACAGGAAAATCAAAACGATGTTTTGGAAATGGCAATTGTTTAACTGTAGCTGGAGAATATGATTTGTAAAGGGAGATAGTTGGAGAATGAGATTGAAAGAGGTGATTGGGAGAATGTTGTGGTGGCTTGGAGGAACAGGGTGAGGATATTGATTTGGGAAGATAGCTGGGAGCCGCTGGAGAGTTTTCAGCCGGGAAGTGACATGGTTCAAAGCTGAGCGTTAGACAGATCATGCTGGTGAAGAATGGATTTAAAGGTGCAGGCGTAAGATGGGAGGCAGGGAAACCATTAGGAAGCCACTGAAATAATCAACAATGTAGAGTGGTGTGGCTGTTAAAAACACTGGCTTCAGAGCCAGACTGTCTGGGTTCATATCTGATTTATGCCACTTGTACAGCTGAATAGGAAACCTTATTGGTTAAGAGCTACCACTGCTAACCAAAAGGTCAGCAATTCCAATCCACCAGACACTCCTTGGAAACCCTATGGGGCAGTTCTACTCTGTCCTATAGGGTCACTATGAGTTAGAATTGACTCGATGACAATGGGCTTTGGTTTGGATATAGCTGAATAAAATTAGCCAAATGACTTACCTTCTCTAGGCTTTTGCTTTTTTTTTGGTAAAATGGGGCTGACAAAAGTGTGATGAATCTTAAATGAATCAACACAAGTACGGTGCTTAGAAAAATACCTGACATGCAATACTATGCAATTGTTAGTTTATATAGTGAAGCGGGAAAGTGCTAGAGTAAACCCCAAGTCAACACATTCTTTTTTTCATGACCAACCTCAGAATAAAAGTTTTCACTTAATGACTCCTGTGGTTTCCACCAAATTTATATCTTAGACCTACCTTTGCAAATAATTAAATTTCCACTCAACTTTCTCCACTCCATCTCTCCCGACCCTGCCAAAAGAAACCCAAATTACTCCAAGACTCAAAATGCCTATAAGCAACCAATAAGTGCTTTGCACCGAAGGACTGCAGCTGCTCTAAAAGCTTACATTTGGGCGAAATAAGGTGAGTAAATAGAAAGTCAGAACCATGCTAAAAAATCTCATTTTTCTGCATTCACTCGAACAACCAGACTGTAATGAGCCAAAACACCATAAACTCTGCTTGGGAATATTAACACATACGTGAGGCATGCAGGACAGACTCACGGGGATAACCTTATTGTGATGAAAAGTACTGTCAGACTGAAGTTCACCACTAGGTTTTCAAAGGCCTCAGAGTCATGTTTTTATACATCCACTGTGATGCTCCACACTGCTGGTGAATGGGACTTGGACTTGGATTTGAGTAGTCTCCGTTTAGGGTGAATTATGTAAAGTCCCTAAATCATCTGTTTTGTAAACATAAGAAAGGAAGTGATTCCAATGGATGGGAAAAGTTGTTCCAAATTGGGAAGACAGAAAATCAGGGCCAGATGGAGTCACGTTGGAAGGCTCAGAAGCGCTAGCATTTACAGTCAGTTTGCGTGCCCTTTCATGTCTTGAACTGAAGGAATGCCTTATTTGTGATTCCTGGAAACTGAAGTAGGAGTCACTTTGTTGTTGTTCATTCATTTATTCATTATTTTGTCAAGATTTATTACCGAGCACTTACTCTGTGCCAAGTGCTGGGGTTTCCTTACTCAGGAAACTCATATTCCAGGGGATCATAGAAGGATACAGCTAGAAGGGACCTTAGAGATCACATAGTTCAATTCCCTGACTTTACAGATGAGGAAACTGAGGCCTAGATCCAGTAAATCATAGCGTCAGGACTAGACTTCAAGCCAACCTCCATTCCAGTGCTCTCTTTGCCACATGACACTGGCATTCAGGGGGCTTTTTAGGTATTCCTCACCTTGCTCAATGCACAGGTGACAACAAAAGGTCAGATAAACCATCAGAAATGACCAGTGGTGTTCCTTACCTGTCTCTTCTCGAGGGATAGTAGGGTCACTTTCTGCTGCCCTTGGCATGCCATGCATTGCTTACTCATTCCTTGGTAATAAGTTGGGGGTAGAGATGGGATGGCAGAGGCCTCACTCTCATAGCTCTGACATCTGAGAATGGCATCCATTATATCTAAAAACAAACAAACAAAGAAAACATTGCCATTGAGTTGATTCCAACTCATAGTGACTCTGTAGGACAGAGTAGAACTGCCCCATAGGGTTTCCAAGGAGTGCCTGGTGAATTCAAACTGCCAACCTCTTGGTTAGCAGCCGTAGCTCTTAACCACTATGCTACCAGGGTTTCCCCATTGTATTTAGAGGCTAAGAAAACAAAAGACTTTGAGTGCAAAGAGTTCTAGATTCAAATTCCCACTAGGGCAATTTCTAGCTGTTTGTCATTACCTTAAGGAGCCCTGGTGGTAGGGTGGTTAAGCACTTGGCTGCTAACCGAAACGTCGGCTGTTTGAACCCACCAGCCGGTCTGTGGCAGAAAGAAGTGGCAGCCTGCTTCCATAAATACTACACCCTTGGAAACCCTATGGGGACAGTTCTACTCTGTCTTACAAGGTTGCTATGAGTCAGAGTCCACTCAATGGCAATGGGTTTTTGTCATTATCTTCCTCCCCTACCCTCAGTTTTTTAAATCTGTAAAATGGAGAAGCAAATATTTCTTACTACTCAGCATTGCTGTGATGCACTGGGGGTAAGATGCCAGGTACACTGCCTCAAGGATGAGAAGCACAGCAATGGTAGTTAGCATGATCACCTGTCTCTGTAAGCAGAGAAGTGCTAAGTGAATGGCAGTGATTCACTCTTACTGTATGGCTAAAGGTACAACACAGGCCCTCCCCTCAAGGGGCTCGGAATCTAGCCAGGGAAGTGGATGCATGCATAAATAGCTTGCCTACAGAGCTGATTATGATAAGCGTTTTAATGAAAACACAAAGTGTCTTGGGAATACAGGAGCAAGGCAGACGAATTCAACCTTTCTTCTTATCCCTAATCGTGATCCATTCCCTATTGAAGATGGAATTGAATAAGTGTTCTCAACAAAATGATTTAGTGGGTTGGAAGTGTGACTTTATTTTAGGTGAACTGAGTAGTTTTGGAAAGTGATTCAGTGAAGACTGAGCCTCTTCTTCCTATCCTGAAATTGCTAACATGATAACATCCGCCATCCTGTGCTGAGGGAGCCAGAGACAATAATGCCTTTTTATTGAAATTTTAAATTGGTTTCAAGGGAAAGAAGAACCAGTTTATGTCTGAGCTGTGACTCCCACAGACAAACATGCATGTGAAGAGGTGGTTTATTTGGAGGTGCAATGTGTTTATGATGCTCCTGCTTCTGATGAAAGGCACTAGGGAATAAAAAGTGTAAAATGTCTGTTATAAAACATTCATGTGAACTAACATCAATAGAGATGAATAGGGCTTTAACGTAATTCATACCAACCTGCCTCTGTGTGTCCTTCATTGTAGAACAGGCAAAAGCAATTCAACAGGCTTTTCCAGAGCAGACCTATGCGATCTGAATTAATGGGTTAACAAGTGTAGGAACAAGAACAAAAAGGTATTGTAGCAGAGGGCTTCACAAATGACTGGGAAGCTAGATTTCAAATTTAAGAAAGATATTTTTAGGCAACCGGGTCAGGAAGTGGAAACCAGAGGCGTTTCCTCTTCTTTCACTTGCTCTTTCACTTGAATACTCTTGCTGTTTGCTGGATTTCACTCAAGAAGTGATAAGCCCTGGGTTTGAGTCTTGGATCCCATTTCTTAGATGCAGGAGCCTCTATTTCATCATCTATCTCACAGTTTCCCCATCATAAAATGAAGGAATTGGATGAGATCGTTGGTTGGGCTTTCAGAGGAGGGCCACTGGATTTAGCCAAACCAAAACAAACAGACAGACAAAACCCTAAATAAAACTAACCAACCAATCAAGAAAACACACAAAACCCCAAAATTCTCAGTTAAATTTAAATTTAACTGGGCAACCTGAATTTTATCTAGCAACCGTAACTCTGAGAAACCAATCATAGCCCTTTCTCACATACCTTTTGAATAGTCACTAGAGTCAGACATCAAAAATATCAGTTTTTTTTCTCTCTAATAAATCTAGCTTGGGTTATTTGGCTTTAACTCAAAGCTAAATTCAGTTTCCTATTCCTCTAACCATTATTCCCAATTAAATGTACTAACAGTATAATGCAGGGCGTTCCCCTACAGGGGAAGTCATGAAAAGAGGAACAGGAAGTGTTACTCCAATGCTGTCCCTGATCGTCCATCCTGCTCTGCAGAGTGGAACAGAAAAAACCTCTTATAAAACATGTGGAAGGGCTGCTGGCAAAGACCATCCAGACCTGACAGTCTGTGATCTTGCCTGTTGGGATATGATGGGTTTCATTTTGTGCCACTCCTACAAACTTTACAATATAAAATTATAGGAAAAAGAAGATCTAATTTGTTCATTTAATTCTGATTGAAGGTTTTACAAATGCTGTTTTTTTTTTTTGTTTGTTTGTTTTTAAGTAATAGCTCGTATGGAGCCCTGGTAGTGCAGTGGTTAAGAGTGTGGCTGCTAACCAAAAGCTCAGCAGTTGGAATCCACCAGCCACTCTTTGGAAACCCTATGGAGCAGGTCTACTCTGTCCTACAGGGTACTATGAGTTGGGATCGACTCGATGGCAATGAAGTGTTAGCACATATAGACCTTCCTCTTTGGCAGAACCTAAGTGCTTTATACTTATTAACTCATTTAATCTAGGCATCAATCCTATGACGTAACTTCCATTAGCATCATCTTCCATTTTTACAGATGAGGAAACTGAGGCACAGCAATGTGTAATTTGCTTAAGATGATGCAGCTGTGCATTTAAACACAAGTTTATAATGGTCTCATCGTCCATGCCACTGCTCAATCACCTGTTGCTGGAGAAAATATTCAGTAAAAATTAAAACGGATACTGAAAACTGCGTAAGTTTGAAAAGTAGGCAAGACAATCCCCATCTACCTCATAGGACTTGTGGCACACATATATGTGATGTATGCATTGTTGATGCTTGGCTATCTCTGGAAGTCAAGACACGTAAGATTGTGTGGCAGGTGAACTTTGTCTCTGGTGTCCCTCTGTTCACATTCTTTATCTTGGTGGCTTTTCTCTTTTTTGCTGTGGGTGTCATATAAATGCAATGGCAGATTATCCAATAGGCAAGGTAAGCACAACGCCTATCTTGCTTACCAGATTTCTTAGTCATCCAATGCTGCTATAACAGAAATACCACAAGTGGGTGGCTTTAACAAAGAGAAATTTATTTTCTCACATTCTAGTAAGCTAGAAGTCCCAATTCAGGTCAAGAGTTCCAGGGGAAGGCTTTCGCTCTCTATCGGCTCTGGAGGAAGGTCATTGTCATCAATCTTCCCCTGGACTAGGAGCTTCTCCATGAAGGAACCCTGGTTCCAAAGGACACATTCCACTCCCGGCACTGATTTCGTGGTGGTATGAGGTTCCCAACTCTCTGCTTGCTTCCCTTTCCTTTTATCTCTTGTAAGATAAAAGGTGGTGCAGGCCACATTCCAGGGAAACTCCCTGTACGTTGGATCAGGGATGTGACCTGAGCAAGGGTGTTACATTCCACCCTAATCCTCTTTAACCACAGGTAGAGATTATGATTTATAACACACAGGAAAATCACAAAATAGAGGACAACCATGCAATACTGGGAATCATGGCCTAACCAAGTTGGCACATATTTTGGGGGGACACAATTCAGTCCTTGACACCAGATCATCTGTAGGGAACAAGTTCACATTTTTTTCACCACATCAAAGATTTGCTTCTAGGTATGGTTGGCATCTGTCTCCCAAGCCCACAGTGCCTTCCTACAGGATCGAAGCCTTTTCAAATTTACGATCTCTGACGGGAGCTGATGACCCAGTAAGCAAGGTAAGCTCAGGATCATTTGTGCTTACTTACTAATCTGTAGTGAGCAGTTTCGCTACAGATAATCTGGTAAGCAAGGTAAGTGCCATGCTTACCTCGCCTATTGGATTATGTGCCCCTGCATAAATACCAAGCTAATGCTTCATTCATCAACTTATCAGGTGAATACTGTGTGCAAGGCACTGTTTTAGGCCCATGAAATATATATGAGACAAAAACCCACTGCTATCGAGTTGCTTTTGACTCATAGTGACCCGACAGGACAAAGTAGAACTGACCCAGGAGTGGCTGGTGGATTCGAACTGCTAATCTTTTGTTAGCAGCCAAGCTCTTAACCACTGCATCACCAGGGCTCCATATACAAGACAGTGTTCTTTAATAATGCCATTGATGATTCGCTCTGTGGAGGGGTGGGTGAGACCAAGAGAAGAAACTCTGGGTAATATTTTTGGAGAAGTGGAGAGGCAGAGAGTGAGTATAACACATGAAAAAGAAAATTATTCCAAACAAAGACCTTCCTTAAAAGCATTCTTAGAAGAAATGTCTTACCAAGAAAAGAAGTGATACGAATAATAAAATTAATAAGCCATAAGAAGACCAAACTAGTAGGGTTTGAGAAATAAGGGAATATTAGAATTTAGGTCGAATATACGTAAAGTTAACCTTGGTGGAGTAGTGGTTAAGCGCTACAGCTGCCAACCAAAAGGTCGGCAGTTTGAATTCACCAGCGCTCCTTGGAAATCCTATGGGGCAGTTTTACTCTGTCCTACAAGGTTGCTATGTGTTGGAATTGACTCCACAGCAACGGGTTTGGTTTTTTTTTGGTTTTTAACCCGAAGTAAAAGTGGTTTAATCAAGGTGCGGTAGACAGAAAAATTCCCCCCAAAGATGTCCATGTCTTAATCCTCAGAATCTGTGAATCAGCTATGTTACCTGGCAAGAGGGACTTTACAGATATAATTAAGTTGAGGATCTTAAGATAGGAAGATCATCCTTGAATATACTTTGGGCCCAGTATAGTCATAAAGGCTCTTATAAAAGAGAGACAAGATGTGATTCCGTGTACCGAGGAATGCAGGCAGCCTCTATCTGCTGGAAAAGGCAAGAAAAGAGATTCTCTAGTCCTGCTGACACCTTGATTTTAGAAAGAAATTTGTGACGTTTTAAGACACCACAATTGAGGTAATTTGTTATAACAGCAATAGGGAACTAATACACCTGGGATGAGTTATTTTTTTCTTATGTAATAATCAAGTGGTAAGTAGTCCAGGGCTGGTGTGAGGGCTTTGCTTTACCAGGTTGCCAGAAATCCTGGCCGCGTGTATGTTGTTACTCTCCCCTCTTAAAAGTGTTGCTTTTATCTGTGTGAGGGAGAATGGATATCGGAGACAATTAGTAGCCAATGACACATAGGGCAAGCATATATTTTAATAAAGTTACTAACCCTCTGAATATAAGAAAAAATTTATAATAATCTATACTATAGATTCTAGATGTTATCAATAAGGCTTGGAAAGGGGGAGAGGGAGATAAAAGATATATGAGAGCATGGTAAGGCAATTGCCTAGTCGAGGAGGAAGTATAGTTAATGATTAGCTTTTAAAATACTGAGAAATTAAGTATAGGGTTTTTTTTTTTATGTCATTAAATTTTAGGAATAATTTCAAGAATATGGAAAATAGAATGCATTACTTCCAGGCAGCCAGAAAAAACCCTATCTACCCTATAAAAAGTACATTAGGAGAAAAGAAAAGAAATAAAGTTTTGTAAATAGAAAATACAAATTAATTTGGTAGAAGTTCTAACAAAGCAGTAACCACAAGAGAATAAATGGGTTAACGCACTTATCAAAAGCAGACTCAGCCATATTGGATTAAAAACAAGGTCCACCCCTAAACACAAGTTTACAGGAAGATGAAAAAGGCATAAAAAAGATACTAGGCAAATATGAGCTGAAATTAAGTCAGAGTAGTGGTTTCAAAATTGGACAGATTAGAAACTGACATAAATCATCATCAGGAATAAAGATAGATGCAATATACTGGCAACAGGAACAATATGTCAAGAATATATAATAATTATAAACAAAATTGCTTCTAAAGTGTCAATGTATGTTCAAAGTACATAAAGCAAAAACTGAGAGTACTACGGTGGACTACAGATAAATCAATAGCTGAAGTTGGGGAGTTCTTGGAAATTGTTAGTTCAACAGATAGAAGGAAGCAGTTAGAAGGAAATTTGGGGCTTCACGTACATCTACAAGAATACAAATTAAAGAAGCTTTCCACTGAGAAAGCTAGAAAAACAGCAGCAGCACGAAATTAGCCCAGAAAAATGAGGAAGAAATAATAAAGATAAGAAGATAAAATTAATGAAATAAAGAATAACAAAATATAGTTGAGCAAAAACATAACAACAATTGTGAGGATGGTGCAGGACCAGGCAGTGTTTTGTTCTATTGTACATAGGGTTGCTATGAGCCGGAACTGACTTGATGGTACCTAACAACAACAAAAACAGAAGCCAATAAAGCTAGATGGAGTAGATCAATTTCTGGAAAAAAAGTCCCAGAATCAGAGAAGAAAAAATAGAAAATTTGTAAGGTCTAAAAAACATAATGGTTATCAAAAGAGTCCTGACTTCTCTAAGTGATTTCTTAAAATAAAATTTAAAAAAAAAATTAAAAAGAATAAACTAACCTCTTCTTATATAATAAAATAACCTCTTCTTATGTAATAAAATAATAGAAGAGACGAAGGTGCCCAAATAATTTTCTGAGGCAGTTATAACATTGTTTTTTGACAGGATAAAAAGCAACTTTATTTAAAAAAACATAGATGTGAAAATCCTAAAGAAAATCACAAAATACAACATTATAAAAAAAATACATCATAATCAAGTAGGATTAATCTCAGTAATACAAGGAGGTTTCCATATTATAAAATATATCACATTAACTTACTAAGGAGAAAAATCATATTCTCACTTCAATAGAAATAGAAAAATTGTTAATAAAATTTAATTTTTACTTACAGTACAAATTCTCACCAAACCAGGTATAGAAGTGAACTTCATCAACTCGTTAAACATTACATACTAAAAACTTCCAGCAAGCATCTTACTTAAAGAAGGAGCTTTAGATATATTCCATATAAGACAAAAAAAAAAAAAAAAAAGACTTACATCAATACTAATAGTTAACCTAGTACTAGAGATTTACCAGTGTAATAAAACAAGAAAAAATAATGAGATATCAGTATTGGTATAAATATAAATGGGTTACACTTAGAGTTTCAGATGATATAGTCATTTATTGAAACCAGCATAATTTTCAGATAAGCCATTTGACACAGAACTAATAAGACTAATACGAATAATTATGCACAAAATCTCATCTTACAATTAAAAGCGTTCTTCTAACCATTAATAAATAAAATACATTAACCATTCACAATATAGCAACACAACTTTAAAATATAAATTTATTAACCTAATGAAAAGAATACAAGATATTTTTAGAGAAGACTTCTCTATCAGTAGACATACAAGAAGATTTGAATAAGTATAGAGATAAATCGTCTTCATGGATGGGACAGTTTAACATGTTAAAGACGTCAAAGTTTCCCCAAATTAAGTACTCAGTACATGTAATTTCAATCAAAACTTCAACAAAGAAATTTGAAATACTGGGTCTAAAATATATATTGAAAGATAAAAATCCATTAGTAAACAGTAATTTTGGAAAAGAAGATCAAAGTGGAATACTTACCCTACCCTACATTATTACAATATAACCATAATAAGAAAACAGTGTGGACTGTCACATGAAAAGACAAATAGAACAACGGAATAGATTGAAGAGCCAATAAACAGTTCTATATGGAACATGGTATAAAATTAAGGTGATTATATGTTCCAATTTGCCAGGGAATATTCTACTTTATGGAGCCCTGGTAGTGCAACGGTGAAGAGCTCAGTTGCTAACCAAAAGGTCGGCACTTCGAATTCTCCTTGGAAACCCTATGGGGCAGTTCTGCTATGTCCTACAGATTTGCTAAGAGTCAGAATCGACTCAGTGGCAATGGGTGTGGTCCTACTTTATGTCTGTTGACCAATGTTATAAGTCATGTCCCCTTTTACTCTCAAATCTGTCCCAGTTTGGATTATAAATTATATGTTGTCCATATTGTAATAGATTGATATAAATAAATCATTGGAGGAAGGATGGATTTTTAGCATACGATATTGGGAAAACTGGCTGACTAAATGGAAAAAGCAGAAATTTGATAAAGTTTCTAATGGATTGAACACCTAACTGTAAAGATAAGCTATAAGCTAACAAGAAAATGTTGGAGAAAAACTTGACAAGTTTAGGGTGGGAAATAATTTCTTGAACAGCACCAAAAAATCCTAAACCATAACAGGAAAAAATGGATGGATTTGATTACATAAAATTAAGAATTTTTGTTCAATGAAGGGCACTGTAGATAAAGATAACAGATGGGCAACAGACTGGGAGAAGATAATTACAACATTTAAAACTGACAAGGGATTAATATCTAGAATAATTAAGCAATTCTTGCAAATCAACAAGAAAAAGACAGGAAATGGCAAAGAATATGAATAGGCAATTCACAGAAGGGGGAACTCAAATTACCTACACACTCATGAAGAGATCCCCAACATCACAAGTCATCAGAAAGATATAAATTGGAACCACAATGAAATTCCATTTTATACCCATCATACTGGTACAAATTAGAAAGTCAGATGGTACCATTGTTGGCACAGATGTGGGGGAACGAGAACCCTCCTGCACTGCTGGTGGGAGTATAAACTGGTGCAGTCATTCTGGAGAGCAAGCTGTCAGTACTTAGGAAATTAAGAATATGTGTACCCCATGACCCAGGAATTCCTCTCCTGGATATATATCCTAGAGAAATGCACACAGGGCCACAGGTAACATAGATAAGGATAACCAGAGCATCAGGGTTTGTATAGGAAAGTTTTGCTTTATGAAAACACGCAGAGAAAAGCAGAGAATATGGAAGCCAGGGCTGGTTCTTTGTGTCTGCAGGCTAGCATTCTTTGCTGAATCTTCAGTAAGAAGGAAGCAACAATTGCCCCATTCTTACCCTAGTCCTATGGCGTTACTATGGCCCAGACACTCTCCCATTCTTGCCACTTCCCAAACATTTCAGGTCCTGTAGTGAAAACTATCTGAGATGTTAAATACCTGAAAGGTATTAGGAACTGAGTGGAGCATTAAAAAAAAGGTACTTTAGCACAGGATGAGGGCAGCGTTTAATCCAAACAGTTATGAATGATGGAATGGCAGGTCTCAGTGACAACCAAAAGAAGAGAAACTTTTGGGTAGGTCTCTCCTAAGTCCGTGAAATCAACAAGTGCAGATCTTTGGAGTTTTCGTGAAAGTTTGGAGACTCCTTCATCTATCTCAGGAGCCCAGGTGGTTCAGTGGTTAAGACCTTGGCTGCTAACCAAAAGGTCGGCAGTTCAAACCCACTAGCTGCTCCATGGGAGAAAGTGGCAATCTGTTTCTGTAAAGATTTACAGTCTTGGGTGGGGACCATGGTCTCGGGGAATATTTAGCTCAAATGGCATAACATAGTTTACAAAGAAAATGTTCTGTGTTCTACTTTGGTGAGTAGCATCTGGGGTCTTAAAAGCTTGTGAGTGGCCATCTAAGATATTCCACTGGTCTTATCCCATCTAGAGCAAGGAAGAATGAAGGAAACAAAAAAACACAAGGGAACGATTAGTCCAGAGGTCTAATGGAACACAACTACCACAGCCTCCCCCAGACTGAGTCCAGCACAACTAGTTGGTGCCTGGCCACCATCACTGACTACTCTGACAGGGATCACAATAGAGGGTCCTGGACAGAGCTGCAGAAAAATATAGAACAAAATTCTTAACTTGTGAAAAAAGACCAGGCTTACTGGTCTGACAGAAACTGGAGAAACCTCGAGAGTATGGCACCTGGACTTCCTTTTAACTCAGTACTGAAGTCACTCCTGAGGTTCATACTTCAGCCAAAGATTAGACAGGCCCATTAAAAAAAAAAAAAAAAAAGGGACTAAATGGGCAAAATGGCCCAGGGGCAAGGATGAGAAGGCAGGAGGGGACAAGAAAGCTGGTAATGGGGAACCTAAGTTTGAGAACAGGAGAGTGTTGACATGTCGTGGGGTTGGCAACTAATGTCACAAAACAATATGTGTATTAATTGTTTAGTGAGAAACTGGTTTGCTCTGTAAAACTTCATCTAAAGTACAATAATAATAATAAAGTTGAAAAAAATTTCCATCCTTGGACACCCTAGGGGGCAGTTCTACCCTGTCCTATAGGGTCACTTTGAGTCTGAATCGGCTCGACAGCTGTGGGTTTTGTTTTTTCGGGTTTTCAGCCATGTCTCTTGGTATAGCAAAAAAAGGTGCATCTCTGTAAAGGAGTATGACGATGGCAACATGTACTAAGAACCTCAAAGTTTTTGGAATCTCAGCAGAATTCTAGTTTTGAGCACCAAGTTATGAAGACAGAATGTGCATTTGTTTTCCAGAAAACCAGGAAAATAGAAGAAGCTTGTCCTAATCCAGATGGTGCCACTGAATCAGATCATTCTCACCTATCTCCTCCTCAAAGATTCATTTGACTTATCAAAGAACCACAGAACATCTGAGCTGGAAGTGGCCCCCTAATTTACCCTACGAAACTCTAGCCGACTATGGAATTCTTTCTACAAACATCCTCCCCTAATAAACTAACCTCAAGAATCTCCTCCAACCAGGCTGTGGACCCCATTACTTTAAGGCATAACATCCCAGCTTTAGAGAACCAAGCTCCCGCTAATCGATAGAGGCTGTGATTAAGAAGGTGTCTCTCAACCCAGGGGCCACGTTATACGTCTCGAACTTCTCCTTCCTCCGTGAAACATGGAGGTTGGAGTTAATGTCCCTTATAAATCTCTTCTTCTCTAGGACTCTTTCATCGTAGCAATGAAAATTAAATTAGAATTTTATCCTTTCCCCCTCTCTAGAAATTCAAGAAAAAAGTAAAATATTGGACCTCTGGTTAAGTACTCGGCTGCTAACTGAAAGGTTGGAGCTGTTCTGAGGGAAGAAAGACTTGGCAATCTGCTCCCATAAAGATTACAGTCTAGGAAGCCCTATGAGGCAGTTCTACTCTGTCCTAAAGGGTTGCTATGAGTCAGAATCAACAACAACAAGCTCCTCTCTATCCATCCTCCAATTATTTTCAGGCATCCCTAAAGCTAAATCTTACGGAATAATGCTTTTTAACGAGCCTTCATAGTCACACTTTGTTGCCAAATTTTCTGTTTCCCTAGTACTTTTGTCATTGTTACTGCTGCTGATGTGCTGATGGGTGCTGTTGAGAGCTATCCCAAGCTTCCGTCTCCTCTTGCTCTCCAAAAGTTACCTCAGGCCACTGCTTTGCTTACTGCTGTGGTTAAGGCTCTTGGCACCTACCAATGGAATCATGACGCCATTCTGTGCACCATTTAGCTGCCTGCTAAAGCTGGTACCACCACTGATCCTGGTGCTACCTCTGCTGATGCCTGCTGAGATGAGAACAATCTTTCTCTACCACCTTGATGCCACTGTTACCCAGGTTCCACAGCGGTGTGATCCTTTTCTCCCAAAACCTCACAGAGATATTCGGGTGGAAATACTTCATTCAGGTCTTATTTGTAGGTCTTTCCCAGGATTTAAGCACAAGTCCCTAGGGATAGAGCTGGATGATGAATTAAAGGGAAAGACGCTGCATGGTCTTCAATGTCATTCCTCCTCTTGAGCTCACAGGCCGTTTTCAGGCATCTCTGTCTTCGTGGGTTTTGGAGACTTTCCCTTAGGCTGACTTATTTCCCAGGAGGCTCCTCAGGTGTGTTCTGTCTTGGGCACCTAACTTTATAAATCCTCTGGGCTTCCCCAGGATTGTCTCAATTCTAGGCTGAGAGTAGCTGCAGCTCGAATTGAGACCTCTTTGCACTTTATTTGGGTAGAAAACAGAATTGGGGACTGTGTGACATGTAGACCAGCCACAGGCATTTAGGATATCACTAGGATCTTCTACTTCCTCTCCGCTTCCTTCTCCCCCCTTCTTTGCTACCCTTTGGCTTTGTTAAAGAGGAGCCTGCCCCTCCCTATAAATGGAATGATTTCACTAGCTGGATTCTCACTTAGTGTGGTCATTGCATTCCCTAAACTGACTGCCAGGCCCAAGATGATAAGCTAAAATCTACTTGAGTTATCCAGGCAACAGGGGAAGGATAGCATTATGTCTATGAAGTTGACCCTTGGAGTCAGAGAGTCTTAGATTCAAACCTTGACTCTGTCTCTTTCTAACTGTATGATTCAGGCAAATTGTTTACTGACCCTCAGCCTCAGTTTCCTTATTTATAAAACAAGACTAGCAATAGTACCTATTTCACAGGTCTTTTGTAAAGATTCAGCAAGGACTATACAGCACGTAGCATTCAATAGGAGCTCCTGGGCAGTGCAAACAGTTAACATGCTCAGCTGCCAGCTGAAATGTTGGAGGTGCATGTTCTCCCAGAGGTGCCTCTGAAGAAGGACCTTGTGATCTACCTTCAAAAAATCAGTCATTAAAAATTCTGTGAAGCACAGTTCTCCTCTGACACATGTGGGGTGGCCACAAGTTGGAATCAACTCTACAGCAACTGGTTTGGCATTCGATATGTGGGAGATACTTTTTTTTTTTTTAATTTTTATTGTGCTTTAAGTGAAAGTTTACAAATCACGTCAGCCTCTCATACAAAAATTTATGTACACCTTGCAATTTTTTTTTTTTTATTATATACTCTTAGTTGCTCTCCCCGTAATGAGATAGTATACTCCTTCTCTCCGCCCTCTATTTCCGTGTCCATTTGGCCAGCTTCTGTCCCCCTCTGCCTTCTCATCTCCCCTCCAGACAGGAGCTACCCACATAGTCTCATGTGTCTACTTGAGCCAAGAAGCTCACTCCTCACCAGATCATTTTGTATCTTACAGTCCAGTCCAATCCCTGTCTGAAGAGTTGGCTTTGGGAATGGTTCCTATCCTGGGCTAACAGAAGGTTTGGGGACCATGACTTTTGGGATCCTTCTAGTCTCAGTCAGACCATTAAGTCTGGTCTTTTATGAGAATTTGAGGTCTGCATCCCACAGCTCTCCTGCTCCCTCAGGGGTTCTCTGTTGTGTTCCCTGTCAGGGCAGTCATCGATTGTAGCTGGGCACCATCTAGTTCTTCTGGTCTCAGGTTGATGTAGTCTCTGGTGTATATGGCCCTTTCTGTCTCTTGGGCTTATAATTACCTTGTGTCTTTGGTGTTCTTCATTCTCCTTTGCTCTAGGTGAGTTGAGACCAACTGATGCATCTTAGATGGCCACTTGCTAGTGTTTAAGACCCCAGACGCCACTCTTCAAAGTGGGATGCAGAATGTTTTGGTAATAGATTTTATTATGCCAATTGACCTAGATGTTCTCTGAAACCATGGTCCCCAAATCCTGTGGGAGATACTTTTGTTATTAAATAAGGGAGCAAATGAAAAACACATGTAGGGCCTGGGTGAGGTGCTTGCAACGTAGATTGCTACCTCCAAGTGGGGTGGTAGAAGCAGCTTCCTTTTCTTCACCTTTTCTGAGATGCTTGCAATATTCTGCCCTATTACCTGGTGAGAAACCCTGGTGCCACAGTGGTTAAGAGTTCAGCTGCTAACCAAAAAAGTTGGCAGTTTGAATCCAGCAGCCACTCCTTGGAAACCTGATGGGTCAGCTTTACTGTGCCCTATTTTTTTTATAGGGTCAGACTATGAGTCAGAAGCAAAGGGTTTCAGGTTTTTTGGTTTTATTACCTGGTGATAGGGCCCTCTGGTGGTAGAGTAAAGTGTAATTTCTTTTGGACTAACCTTACTTTCTGACCTGCTTTCCTATGGGAAGAACCTAGCAGAGATTCAGAGACTGCCCCAGCACAGAGATCTCAGGTTCACATGCTGACTAGCCGTTCTGCTCCAAGTCTGCTTATTTCTTCAGGGTGCTGAATATCAAACATAAAACCAGACACAAATCCTAAATATTGCCTAGTAATCTGGATTCAATTAAAAAAATTTAGCCCCCTGTCCCCCAACCTTGGAATCCTTCTGGGTTGTTAATGTCAACTTTAGAGGCTTATTTCAAAACCAGTGGGGACTCCATAACCAACTGTTGAAGTACATTGAGTTATCTGCTGGATATCAGGGCTAGTTAAGTCCTTAAGAAAGAGGCTCTCAGCATTGGAAAATTATAGTCTTCATCTTAGGATGAGGAGCCCTGGTGGTGCAATGGGTTTGGCTTTTGGTTTTCATCCTTAGGAACTGAAAAAATTCTAAATCATAAAATAAGCATCAGAAAGCTAAAGGGAGAAGAATGTACAGTTCTAATGTATTTTTGAACTACCAAGAATAGAATTCTTTGCAGACTACCCCTTTTTCAGGTGCATTTATTTTTCTGGTATCTTAGCATGTGTTTTATCCACCTTTTGGGTCATCCAGACCTGCCAGAAATGTAAGAAGTGTTAAGTCAGAGACGAATAAAAGTGTTCATAATATTCCCCCCCCAATTTTTTTTTTTATAAGGTGTTTCACAATTTATAGATTGCTTTGATATCTGTTCATCTGGAAAATATCACACTAACCCTGGTCCACTGTAGGTTTTCAGGAACTGCTTTCTGAATGAACAGCAAGGATAAAGGTATCATCAAAAGTCTGCAGATGAGCGAATGGAGTCCCTGGGAGGTCATGTAGATCACGGGGTCAGTAGGCATCAGCATTGGTTCTCACTCCAAAGTCTTCTGATGGCAAATCTGCTCTTTAAACTACATCTCAGCTACTTGGGGCCAACTTGATGATCCATGGTGAAAATGAACTCAATCATGCTCAAAAAAGTGTACTACAAAACACAAATTCATTTGACTTCCTTTAGGCATTTAGAGAAAGCATCATACCACAACAGGTAATTTGCTAAGGCTGGGAGGAAACTGATTTTACAGATGAGAAAACTGAGGTCCAAAGAGGGGGAGAGTTACTTGCATGGGGCTGCATGGTGACTTGTAGCAGAGTTGGCGCTGAATCTTGGTCTCGAATACAAAGTCCCACATAAAGGGTAGGGCCGAAACAAGGCTGAGTAGACCTGGTTCCCATTACCAGTTGTAACCAGTGACACTGACCACACTGTTCATCCATTGTTTATTCTCCAAATATTTTGTAATGCAAAGGAGAGTACTGTGGCACCTACTAATTACAAAGCCTTTCTACTTTCACCTGACTTATTAAGGTCATAATTAAATTGGTCCTGTTTAGACAACAGAAGAAAGTATAGGCACAGCTTAAACCCAAACCAAGATATAAGAGCAAATCCAAAGCACACACATACTGATTTGGACACAGGACCATGTTACGGATTGAATTGTGTCCCCCTTCCCCCCCTCCAAAAAATGTATGTCAACTTGGCTAGGCCATGATTCCCTTTATTAAGTGGTTGTCAACCATTTTGTGATCTGACGTAACTGTCTTATGTGTTATAAATCCTAACCTCTATGATGTTCTTTTTTATGATGTTAATGGTGGAAAACCTGGTGGCGTAGTGGTTAAGAGCTATAGCTGTTAACCAAAAGGTCAGCAGTTCGAATCCACCAGGCGCTTCTTAGAAACTCTATGGATCAGTTCTACCCTGTCCTTTAGGGTTGCTTTGAGTCAGAATCGACTTGACGGCAACAAGTTTGGTTTGGTTTTTGGTATGATATTAATAAGGCAGGATTAGAGGCAGTTATGTTAATGAGGCAGGACTGAATCTACAAGATTAGGTTGTATCTTGAGTCAATCTCTTTTGAGGTATAAAAGAGAATTGAGCAGAGAAATAGAGACTTCCTACCACCAAGAATAAAGAACCAGGAGGGTAGTCGCGTCTTTTGGATCCAGGATCCCTGCTCTGAGAAGATCCTAGATTAGGGGCAGATGGATGAAAAGGACCTTCCCCCAGAGTCAACAGAAAAAGCCTTCTCCTGGAGCTGGCACCCTGAATTTGAACTTCTAGCCTCCTAGACTGTGAGAGAATAAATTTCTCTTTGCTAAAGCCATCCACTTTTGGTATTTCTGTTATAGCAGCACTAGATAACTAAGACAGGACAAATGATGTCTGAGCTTTTATGAAAATAGAATTCTTTCTTTAGGGAAACAATATGGTGGGAGTAACAGCTGAAAGGGCACAGATTAAAGGAGTATCAAAGGAGTAATGCAAAGACCCTGAGACTGGGAACAGGAGTCTTGGGTTGTGGGAAAGCTTGCAACACTTACACTGACTTTCTTTGTGACCTTGTGCAAACAACTTCTTTCTGAGTCTCATTTTTTCCATCTGCAAAAATAACAAAATTGGAGCATGTATCTCGAAGGCCCTTAATGGGGTATGACCTACTGTGACATTAAGTGTTTTCTTTATTTTTCATATTTTCACCCCAGGTGGAAGAACAATTTGTTGATTTACTGAGAAGCAGACGGTCACCAAAGCCAACACCCTGCTTAGCTTCATTGAAATTTTTTGGGTGACAACTGCCTCCAGGGACTGACTTGTGTATGTTGAGTACATGCCATTCACCACCTCAATTTAGGCACTGGAATGGCACTGGAATTTTAGGACGCCCACTCTTTTGAATTGGAGAAGGGCACGGTGACATTGGCATTTCTACTTGGGGCTAGCGGTTGAATCACCCTTTAAAACTAGTAGTTGGGTTGTATTCCAAAGATGGCTACAGACTGGAGCCAAAAGTTTTCACAAGGCAGTCATTAAGAGAAGTGACTTTTATTACCAGAGAAGAAAGCCGACTCTCTTGAAATGATGAGGTTGGTGAAGGAGGCGTGCCATCTACAGCATCTGAGTTATAGCCAGTTTCTCTTCTTAGACAAGAAGCTTAATTTTTTCATGTCCCTTTTTTTCTTTTTTACCTAGCGATAAAATATCCATGTTTTACTTGTGTCCACATCTCCTACAGAAGTCCCTTGGTGATGCAAATGATTAATGTGCTCTGCTGGTAACCAAAAGGTTGGAGGTTCAAGACCACCCAGAGGTGCCTTGAAAAAAAAGTCCTAATGATCTAGTTCTAAAAAATCAGCCATTGAAATGCCTACGGAGCACAGTTCTACTCTGACTCACATGAGTCAGGGCTGATTTGGCAACTGGTTTTATGACTATTACAATGGTAGGGATAAGTTAGATATCAAGCAAACGTTTGCATGAAGGGATGAAAAAATGAACACCCATCTCTGAAACCAGTGTACCTCCTCAAAAAATTAATCCTAGGTTGAGAGGAGAGAGAATATATACGCTCAGGTAGAATATGGCCTGTGCTATAAGACAGAGACAAGTCAAGTATTACAGACATTTCAGGGAAGGAGATAGTAGATGGGGCATCAAGAAAAAGAAGGAGTTTGAGGTGAGCCTTGAAGAACCATTATGTTTTTTAATACATAAGGATGGCAAAGAGTGGAAGGGTACCCAGGTCAAGAAGCTACAAGAAAAGATAGGAAGGAGCTGTTACATATAGAGAAGAGCAATGACCTACGATTCCTGAACTGCGGAAGAACTTTGGGAAGGTCAGTTGAGGTTCTTCTTGGGAAGAAACATGAATGACAGACTCTTTGGGGAGCCATCTGTATGTTTTGGAGAAGGGGCATGAAATGATTAAAACAAAAGAAAAGAGTTAATTCAATTAAACTTTAAACCTGAAACCAAACTATCCCCTGAAGCCTTTTTTGAACCAAAAAGTAGCTAATCGTAATTAGCAAAGTACATCTGCTTTGAGCATTGTGCTCTTTTAAAGAATTACTTATGTGAGATCAAACTGACAAAGGCACTTGAAATGTGAGATGGGAAGCTTAGGGGGCCCTGAGTTTAAGACAATGGTGGTGGAATGATTCGGAAAAGGTAGAGAGAATCACAGCACAACTTGAAGAATGCAATCAAAGTCACTGAATTGTACATGTGAAAATTGTAGCAATGGTGTCTCTTTGGCTCTGTGTACTTTCACCAAAATAAGAAAATTAAAAAAAAATTAATACTGTACGAATAACAACACGAAAGGGCTATAGTATTTATTATACTCTTTGTCAGAGTGTGATTTGCTCTTTGAGATTGTAATGCTCATTCTGGGTAAAGAAAATTAACTCTTGCAGGTAATCAGAGTACTCATTAAAATTCCTGGACGAAGGCCAAATAAAACCCTGCTTCCCTGGAAGATCTAATTTATCTAACATAAGCAGAAATGTGCCCTTAGAGAGTCTATTCAACCGTGCCCTTCATTGGCTAAGGCCTATTATCAGTGCTCATATATTCATATTTTAAAGCATTACACTACAGATAAACAGGCTGTATGGCACCCATGATATTTTAGTTCAAGAACACCAAAGGACTGCCCAAACAAACCTGATTTTATTTTCAGCATTAACATAGTCTCATTGCCAACTGCATAGCACTCTATTGCAAGAATTACGGTAGATTCATCTCTGTCCAGGTACAATTTTTCATTTCATCTGCATCGGCAAATGACTTGGGTAACTGCTGCTCATCGCTAGAGAAGAAGGACTGTAAGTCTAAAATATTAATATTCCAAATAAGATGAGAATTTATACATTTCTGCTTACAATCTAAGCAGAAAAGAGGACGGACATTGGGAGCAGACATTTGGATTTATTTTTGACTCTGTTGATTATTAGTAGTAAACCTGGAACCGATTACACAACCTCTCTAAACCTCAGCTCTTGTCTGTAAAAATATCTTTGCAGTGAATGAAGTAGAAGCTAGCACAGAGTAACTCTTTGCTAAACTGTGGCTCGTTTAACGATTGTCGTTGTTATTAATATTGCACATTGCATATCTACATCATAAAAAAATTGTTTGTATTATACCCAAAACAGTGTTTGATTTTGGGGTATACTTGAATCACAGCAACAACGACTGCAGTGGTGGGGACAAAACTGGGGGTGACTGGGTTGGAGACTGAGGAAATTTATCTGCTGCTGGGGCTCAGCATTTCGGCCAACAATGGGTTCATGTAAGGGTTCAGCGTCTGCACCTAGCTCAGGCAGGGGCTGGAGCCAGAAAGGGAAAGTCTAGTAAGAGGGTGGGGAAGAGCAAGAGAAAAATCCAGCAGCAGGATCCAGCAGGTGCTGACCAAAATCAGGGGGAGAGGCAGCATTCAAAAGGTGCAGAGCCTCAGACAGGGGAATAGCTCCTAGAACAGGGACTGGCAAGAGCTCAAAAAGCTTCTGGGGCCTTAACTAAAAGGCAGAGTGGAAGGACCAGGAAGTTGTTGAAACCAAGGCAAAAGACCCATTGTGTTGAGTCTTGTCCTGTGCATACAGAATTTCTCAACCAATAACCAAAACAAAACAAAAACAGAACCAGTTGCCATCAAGTGGATTCTGACACATGGTGACCCCATGCATGCAGATCAGAATGGGTTTTCAAGGCTGTGACCTTTTGGAAGCAGATTGCCAGGCCTTTCTTCTGAGATGCCTCTGGGTAGATTCCAACCACCAACCTTCTGGTTAGTAGTTGAGAGCTTAACAGTTTGTGTGTCAATGATTGCAGAAATTAATTTCAGGGTCCACTGGTTGGTAGACAAAGACTGTTGGAAAACGCTCTGCTCTCTTTAGGCCCTGAGGTGCACCCAGCCTCCCTGAACTCAGAGACAACAAAGACACTTTCGCAAGTATGGCAATCAGGTCTACTGTAAAGAAGCCAGAGATTAAATATTTAACACATGGTTGCAACCCTCGTGGCACAGTGGTTAAGAGCGCAGCTGCTAACCAAAATGTTGGTAGTTCAAATCCACCAGCTGCTCCTTGGAAACCCTATAGGGCAAATCTACTCTGTCTTATGTTTTTTGTTGTTAGGTGCCATTGAGTCGGTTCTGACTCAGAGACCCTATGTACAACAGAACAAAACACTGCCTATGGGAAAGCTATGAATCCGAATTGGCTTGGCAGCAATGGGTTTGGTTTTTTTGTTGTTGTTGTTGTTAGTCTGAGCTAAAGGCTTGTTTCTCTGGGAAGAATCTAGGAAAATTTTCCTGACCTGACTGTAGTGAATAGTTACGCAGGGCAATGCTGTGAAATGAGAAAGATGCATCTGACAAACTGGGGAAATGAAAACACCGTGTAGCAGAAGCATCTCACCATGGCTTTTAAGGTTTTTCTACCAGATTTACTGGTTTTTTCTAAAAAGTTTTAAAGTTAAAGATATTTCCCATTATGCTTTTCTGGCAGTGGAAACTGCCCAGAAAGGCCATTTTTGTTTTTTGGCTTTTAGTCCACTCTTTCAACCACAGTCCACCCTCAGGCCACCACCAAAAAAACTGATAGAAAACACATGAAATTCCATTAAACCCAGAAAGGAGGAAGAAAAGTATTGCAACCAGAAAGGCCCCTGGTGAAGGCAGAGAGTGATCTTGGAATCCTGGTAGATTTTATTTTTTTCTTAAAATAGAGGTATGGCTCTTTCTGCCTAGACCAAGTAAATGGGGAAAGATGTTCTAAAAACTGATACTAAAGAAGGAGCTTTCACATTTGCCCTAATTAAACTGTCTTTCCAAATGAAAACTTATCTGGTATATAGTTATATAGTTCTTCTGGTTTTAAAAAAAAAAAGTTTGTATCTGGACACTTAGGCCAGATATGTTATTGTTTGCAGTGGAGTTGATTCTAACTCCCAGCGATCCTCTATGACAGAGTAGAACTGCCCCATAGGGTTTCCTAGGCTGTAACCTTTACAGGAGCAGATTGCCAGGTCTTTTCTCCTGTGGAACCACTGGGTGGGTTTGAACTGCCAACATTTTGGTTAGCAGCCCAGTATTTAACCTTGTGCCACCAGGGCTCCTTAGGCCAGATACAGGAGATGCTTTTCCATGGGTAGTGTAATGGTTAAGAGCTACGGCTGCTAACCAAAAGGTCAGCTGTCCGAATCCACCACGGGCTCCTTGGAAACCCTATTGGGGCAGTTCTACTCTGTTCTATAGGGTCACTGTGAGTTGAAATCGACTCAATGGTGGTGGGTTTGGTTTTTGGTTTTCCATGGGTACCTGTTGGGTAGGGAAAGGGATCTGCTAATTCTCATGCCAACTTCTTTTATTGTATCATCACAGATATTGGTGCTGTTGTTACCTTGCTCCCTCATTTGGGTGTGACCCTTCCCAGTCTGCATGCCTAGCCCAATAAAATAGGCCTTAATAGATGGTGAGTGCTTGGATAAAGACAGCATCAAAGCTCCCTCTCAGTTGAAGTCACCCTTCTCTCTTCTGAAGTCTCCAGAATAACATAATTTTCCTTTGAATCATAGTTATTTATATGCATGTGCTAAGTCCCCTGCTGGTTTATAAGCTCCTTGAGGTCAAGAACCATGTTAGATGCCCCATGAGGGAATCTAGTATGGGTTTTCTTTTTCTTTTTTTTTTTTAACATGGTAAGGGCTCAGACGATGCTAATTGGAATCATTGAAAAAAATCACTCAGTGCTGACAGACGAACAGCTTGAGTACATGGTCTTGGAGCGGGTTGGGATTTTCAGTTTTTATAATTGTTCACATCTACTCCTTTGGGGCTATAGTGTCTTAAGCTACTAATCAAAATGGTGGCAGACCATTGGAAAGCATCAATACCATATGAATACTGAAGATGATATATACTCCCAAGTGCCTGGAGATTTTTCTCCTCACTTATTCTCTTCTCTTCCAATGGCATCTTAAGGTCTCTTTTTTTTCTTCCAGGGGGATAATTTCTGAAGTGTAAGAATTAATCACTGTTGCTTCCCCCTTGAAGCATCACTAAATTAATGGTTTGACATCACATCCATCATACTTTCTCTCAGCTCTCTAAGGCCCATTAGGATTGGGGAGTTGCTGGGAACAGAGCACAGGCTGAGTAAGAAAATCTTCCTGGGGAATCAGTGAGTGAATCCAAAAATGTCCTGTACACAGTGGCATTTGAAGCCCTGGGCTCATGACTGTTTGTGTTGCCAGCACATGATATATGCTGCAGCCATGAGGCACTTGCTTGTGCTCGCCTTCATACCATATCTCTTCGGGTCTAAATCACTGAAGTGGAAAACATCCCCTCTAGGTGGTAGCATGAAAAAGAAGTTTTGTGGATTGAAAATCATTTTGTAACCCCCCAGCAATTTCATTTTGTCTAGACACAGGGCAATAAAAAGGAGAATCATCAGAGATGATAATAAGAAAGCATGTGCAAAAATATGTGCTTGCTACCGAGTCCCGATTGTTTGTTTGCTTGTTTTTTTTTTTTTTTTTTACATGATTCTGTGGCCTCCTTTTTATGATTCCATCACCTTCCATTAATTCTCCAACCACCTTTTTGGTTTTACTAAAGGCCCAGGTGAGACGTGTTAGTAACTATATGCAAACCACTCATTGAAACAAAAATAAAATAAAATAGGACACCAAATTAAATGATTCACTGATAGGAGCCAAGAGAAGGTTATTCTCATTTCTGAAGCAGAGTTCATATTTCTATATTTATGTTAACATTCACTCAGGGATTTATTCTGGACCTCCAGAGTCTTCATCTGCATTATGCATTAATTAAGCCAATGTGGGTCGAGCTGAGTCCCTGGGTGGTACAAACCAGGGCTTCAAATCGGTTCATTTCAGTTTGACCCCCTGCTGAAAATTTTCATTTTCATCCTCAGATATACTGAATCAGAATCTACATTTTAACAAGATCCCTAGGTGATTCTTATAGATCCCCAGGTGATTCTTATGTATATGTTATGCATGTGTTTGAAGTCCTCGTACAAATGGTTAACAAGCTAAGCTGCTAACAGAAAAAACTGGAGGTTTCAGTCCACCCAGAGTCACCTTGGAAGAAAAGCCTGGCAATCTACTTCAAAAAAAATCAGCCATCAAAAACCCTATGGAACACAGTTTACTCTGATACATACAGGGTCTCGACAGCAACTTTTTTTTTTTTAATCCACTGCCAGGATAGTGAGCCCTGTACTCATAGACTGTTGGGCCAGGAAGGGGCCTTAGAGATCATCTAAAACATACCTACCCTATAGGAAGACTGAGGTATTTTAAATATTTATTTAAGCCAAGATTGGAAGCTAGTACCCTGTGGGATCTTTCTACCATCTGTGTTTTGGTCTCTTTGAGCCATTTCTGACCAGTTTATGAACACATCCCTTGACAGTCTGGCTCCAAAGCTCTTGCTCAGACACATTAGTTGTTATTACTATGGGATTCTTAGAACAATGTATAGGGGAAATGAGAACATTATGTTAATTGTGTACAGAGCAGCTAATAATTTAATAAACCTACATAGAGAAGGGGAGACTATTCTAGCTTTGGGGAGGGAGAGGGTCAGAAAACTTAGTCAGTGAAGCAAGGGTTGGGTGAGCAAAATGTTCCAGGCTCAGAGTCTTTGGGGAATATGAGAAGTATGTGTTGCCAGGATCTGAAGGTGGAGTCCCAGAATGCAGAAGATGAGGGTGGAAAAGTACCAGGTCATGGAGAGCCTAGTGTGTTGTGATAAGGAGCCTAACCTACAGATTGAAGAGAAGTCAAGGGGAGATGAGAGAAGAAGAGGAAAAACTGAGCCTCAGTCACATCCTAGATTTAGCTGTGGCTGAGATTTTCTTTGAACTCCCTAATTATGTAAGCTGATCCCTTTTCTTTGTTTGCATTTCTTAGTTACAATTGCATTTTTTTCACTTGCAGTGGAAAGAATTGTATGATACAGTCAGTTGGAAGACTGAATTATTTTAGATAAGAAAATATGATGGCATAATTTAGAACAATAGTGGTATAGACAGAAAGAAGATTACAACTTAAAAAAAGCTAGTAAGTGACTGTAAGGGGCTGATGGACCACTGGGACTTTCTTTTGGTGAATTATTTATCCTCTATTATGTGCAGTATTGACAAGGTTGTTAATTAAACAGTCTGCCTTCTTTTGGTCAAGGAATGGGTCTGTGACAAATATAGGCAAAGAGGCCTCTTGTTTGGTAATTTAAGTTGTAACACTGTGACCCAAGGATGGAAAAAAAAATGTTTCCTGTCATTTATTTCTGGGTGAGACTGATGAGGCTCTCAGGATGTTTCTGCTGCAAGACTTCTGGGGCTGCCTATTCATGACCTCTCAAGCCTGATTCTTCAGCCCTCACCCCTTCAGTTTAGTCAATGATCCCTCTCCTAACAATAGAACCTCTTTTTTTAACTTTAGTTAGTCAATTTATGTTACTTACAGTTAAAGATTCTAAGGAATTTAGAAATTGGTCCAGGAAGTGAAGTGCTGCAAGTGACAGGCTGTAAAATACTGAAGTGGCTGAATTGGAAGAAAGGCAGAAAGAGCTCCTTTACTTTGCTCGGAAGCTTGTAATCCTTTTCCTGATGTTAGAGTCTATTGGCCTGCAGCAAAGTTCTATAAGAAAGATCCTGCTAAGGATGAAGTTAGCTCATTGGTGGAATGAGAGTGACACTTGGACAAGATGGCGTAGGTCCCAATACTCCCTGCTAAGCATAACTATCAACCCTATAAATAATGCAAGAAGTGAGCAAAGGGGAACTCTGAACGGTGGTAAGAACAAATCAGACTGGTTTGGGACCCCAGGAGTGGAGGAAAAACACAACTTATATCCACCCACTAGTAGAAAATAGAGACCCAGACCCAGAAGTTTCCAACTTCAGCTGGGCAACAGAAGGCAAGCCATGTATGTTCGTTCCTCCCCCAGATCAAACGGGAGATGCTCTGACAACATTAAGTAAGTCACCAGCAAGGGTGATTGTTTGAGAGCTCTGCTAATGATAAGTGGCCAAGGGAAGAAATGTTCTTCCTCTTTGCTGGGCTTGAAATTCTCCTCCCTACCCAGAAACAAGAAAAGATAATCAGAATCACAAATCAACAGAACAGAAACAAATAGAAAGTGAATAATAAAATTGCAGGCTTAAGAGGTAATATGCACACAATTATCTTAAATACAAATGGTCTAATTACACAAACCAAAAGCAGAGATTAGCAGAGTAGGTCAAAAACATGACCCAACTATATGCTTTTTAGAAAAAACTCAATTCAAATTCAATGACCTAGCTAGATTGAAAGCAAAAGCATGAATATATATATATATGTATATGTATATATATATATATATACACACTAAGCAAACTCTAAGCAAGAAACAAAATAAAAATAACAAAACAGGAGTGGCTATATTAATATCTGACAAAGTAGATTTCAGAGCAAATAAAATTACTGGAGAAAAAGAGTTAAACTTCATATTGATAAAAGGACCAATCCACCAGGAAAACATAATGATTCTAAATATATACACATCAAACAACAAAGCCTCAAATTATATGAAGCAAAAACTTGTAGAGCTGAGAAAAGAAATAAACAAATCCACAATTATAATTCAGAACTTCAATACTCTTCCATAAGCAACTGAAATAACTCCTAGGCTGAAAATCAGAGTGTTAAAGAGATGAACAATGCAATTAACCAATGGTATCTAATTGACTTATATGAAAAACTCTACCTAACATCAGGATACACATTTTTTTTCAAGTGCCCATGGGAAATTCCCTAAGGCAGGCCATATTCTAGGCCATAGAATGGACATCCACAAATTAAAAAAAAAAAATTGAAACCTTACAGAGTGTGTCCTCTGATCTAGTATTAAACTAGAAGTCATGAACAAGAAAGCAAAAGAAAAATCTCTAAACATGTGGCAATTAACTAATGTACTTATAAATAATTCATGGGTCAAAAAGAAAATCTCAAAAGAAATTAAAAGTACATACAACTGAATTGAAAATACAATATATAAACATGTAGGATGCATCTACAGCAGTCCCAAGAGGGAAATTCATAGCACTAAAATACATTTTGAGCAAGGTGTGCTGGGGAAGTCCTCCAAATCACCTAGGCTTCGTGACTCATTAGAAGAACTCAAAGGACTCAGAATTTATTATATGCGTGATTACAGTTTATTATTTTGAAAGGATACAAAGCAAAATCAACAGTGGGAGGAGCATGCAGGGCAAAGTCTGGAGAAAACACGGAACAAGCTTCCAAGAGTCTTCTCCAAGTGCAGTCATACAGGATGCACTTAATTCCTCCAAGAAAGAAGTATAATGGCCTGTGTGAAGTACTGTCTACCAGGAAAGGTCACCTGATCTTAGGGCTTGAAGGTTTTTATTGGGGATTGGTCATGTAAGCATATAGAGCCTGTGTGACTAACTGTAGTTACTGATGCTCAAGACATCCAGAAGAAAAGGAGGTGTTTGCCATAAATTGCATTGCACAAAATACCTAGCCTGAGTATGCAAAATATTCTTATCAGTTAAAACATTCCAAAAGTTCAATTTTTAGTAGCTGACCAAAGGCCAGTGACAAAACAGGGCTTTCATGAGAATGTGCAAGGTTTGAGCAATTCAGGCATTCTGAGTCAATTCTTTTCTGTTCATGAGAAAAGATTTCAAGTTAATAATCTAAATTTCCACCTCAAAAAAGTAGAAATCCACAAAATTGAAAGGAGGAAAACAATAGAGAAAATCAATGAAACCAAAAGCTGATTCCTTAAAAAAAACTAAATTTTCAAAATTGATAAATCTCTAGTAAGACTGATGAAAATAAAAAGAACACAAAAAAATCATATCAGGAATAAAAGAGGGACATTACTACGTATCGTGCAGCTATTAAAATGCTAATAAGGTAATACTATGAAAAACTTTATGCTTATAAATCCTGCAACTTAAAAGAATAGGACACACTTTTTGAAAATTAAATGCTAACCAAAACTAAAACAAGATGAAATACATAACCTGAATGACTGTATAACCATTATAAAAATTGAATTGATAATTAAACAGCTACTGAAAAAGAAATCTCTAGGCCCAGATGGTTTCATTGAAAAATAATACCAGACATTTAAAGAAGAATTAACACCAATTTAACACAATCTTTTCTAGAAAATAGAGAGGAGGAAACACTTCCTATCTTATTTTATGAGGCCAATATTACCCTGGCCTTGGCCATGATATTAAAAACAAACAGATAGTACATTAAAAAAAAAAAGGAAAAAGAACTTAGATACAAAATATTAGAATATTAGCAAATTGAATGTAACAATGCATAAAAGGAATTATATAGCATGACCAACAGGAATTTATTTGAGATGTGCAAGGCTGGCTCAACATTTAAAAATCAATCAAGGTAATCAGCCCTATCAACAAGATAAATAAATAAATAATAAAATCATCAGTTGATGCAGAAAAGGCATTTCACAATATTAAATATCTATAATGATAAAAACTCTTAACAAGTTAGGAATAGAAGGGAATTACTACAACTCAATGTGAGCTTCTACAAAAACCTATAGCTAACATCATACTTAATGGTGAAAGACTGAATGCTTTTTTCCTAAGATTAGAAGCAATGCAAGGATGTCCTCTTGCACTATTTTTATTCAACATAGTACTGAAAGTTCCAACCTCTGCATTATGGCAAGAAAAAGAAACAAAAGCTTACAGGTTAGAAAGGAAGAAACAAGATTATTGCTATTTAAAGATGATGTGATTGTCTACATAGAAAACCCCAAGGAATCTATTAAAAAAAAAAAAACAAAAAAGCTTTCCTGAAACTAATAAGAGGGTTCAGCAAGTTTGCAGGGTATAAGCTCAAGTTGTATTTCTATAACAATGAATATGTAGAAATTGAACTAAAAAACTCAATGCTGTTTAAAATTACTCCAAAGAAAATGAAATACTTATGTATATATTTAACAAAACCTGTACTGTTTATGTATGCTGAAATTACAAAATGCTAATGAAATAAATCAAAGACGATCTCAATAAATAGAAAGACATACCATGTTCATGGATTGGACAACTTAATACATTAAAGATGTAAATTCTCCTCAATTTAATCTATAAGTTTAATGCAATTCCCACTGATACATCAGCAATGTTTTTGTAGACATAGATAAGCTTATTCTAAAATTTATATGAAAGGCCGAGTCCCTAGAAGAGTTAAAACAATTTGAAAAGGAAGAATAAAGTGGTGGTGGGTGGAGTTGCTCTACCTGATATTAAGCCTTACTTTATAGCTATGGAGTTCCTGGATGGTGCAAACAGTTAACACGTGTGGCTGCTAACCAAAAAGTTGGAGGTTTGAGTCAACCCAGAGACACCTTAGAATAAAGGCCTGGCAAGCTACTTCCAAAAAATCAGCCATTCAAAACCCTGTGGAGCACAGTTTTACTGTGACACACGTGAGGTCTCCATGATTTGGAATTGAATCAATGGCACCTGTGTTTTGTTTTGTTTTGTTTTTAAGTATAGCTGCAGTAATCAAGACAGTGTAGTATGAACAGAACAGAAAAGCAAACTAGAAATAGATTCACATAAATACGCCCAACTGATTTTTGAAAAAGTTACAAAAGCAGCTCAATGGAGGAAGGACAGCCTTTCAACAAACAGTGCTGGAATAATTTTACATGTGTAGGAAAAAATTTCAACCTATGTCTCATATCTTATACAAAAATTAAGTCAAAATGGATCACTGACTTAAACATAAAACACAAAACTATAAAACTTTTAGAAAAAAATAGGAGAAAATTATTGTGATATAGGCATAGGCAAAGAGTTCTTAGAACTGATGTCGAAAGCATCTTTATCAAAATGGCAACTAACAACAACAACACAATCAAAATCACTAAAATAAAAATAGGGACAACAGCAAACACTGGCAGTATGTGGAGAAACTGGATTGCTCAAACAGTGCTGGTGGAATGCTTCAGCAACCCTGGAAAACAGTTTTGGACTTTCTTTAAAAACTAAACATGCAGATACCATATAAGCCATAAATTGCACTCCTAGACATTATTCTAGAGAAATGAAGGCTTATGTTCACACAAAATTCTGCACATAAATGTTTAGAGCAGCTTTCTTCATAACAGTAAAAAACTGGAAACAATCCGCATGTCCTTTACTGGGTGAATGGTTAGAAACACAAAACTGTGTGTTACATCCATACCATGGAATACTACTCAGCAATAAAAGGGAGCCAACTGCTGGTACGTACAACAACTTGGATGAATCTCCAGAAAATTATGCTGTAAGAAAAAGCCAGTGCCCAAATGTTGTATATTGTGTTTCCATTTATATAACATTCTTGAAGTTACAAAATTATAGATATGGTAAACAAATTCTTGGTTGCCAGGGTTTAACAAGGCGATTGGGGTGGGAGGAAAGTGAGTCTGGCTAAAAGGGCAACATGAGAGATCCTTGTGGTGATGGAAATATTCTGTACCTTGACTGTATCCATGTCAATATCCTGTTGTGATATCATATTATAGTTTTGCAAGATGTTACTCGGTAAAGGGTGCATGGTATCTCTTTATATTATTTTTTATAATTACACATGAGATGACAATGACCTAAAAATAAGAAGTCTAATTGAAAAGATACTAAACATGCAACTATACTATGTAATTCAGTAGCTGCACTCTTGGACTTTATTTTAGAGAAATCAGTACCTTTTCTGTGGCTGTGGATATATGAGTCTCTCTATGTGATAAAATTAGATTGAACTAAACACACACAAGCAATACATTGACAGAGAACTGCCAGAAATTCAAGCCAGATTCAGAAGAGGATATGGAACGAGGGATATCATTGCTGACGTCAGATGGATCCTGGCTGAAGGCAGAGAATATCAGAAAGATGTTTACCTGTGTTTTATTGACTATACAAAAGCACTTGACTCTGTGGATCATACAAATTATGGATAACATTGCCAAGAATGGGAATTCCAGAACACTTAATTGTGCTCATGAGGAACCTGTCCATAGACCAAGAGGCAGTCATTTGAACAGAACAACGGGAAACTACGTGGTTTAAAATCAGAAAAGGTGTGCATCCTTTCACCATACTTAGTCAATTTGTGTGTAATTCTGCTTAGCAGAATTGATATATGCTTTTAAGGTTTATTTTAAGGATCAATTGCCACTGGGTGGTAAAAACTGTTAATGAACTTGGCTGCTTCATTGAAAGGTTGGAGGTTCAAGTCCACCCAGAAGTGCCTCAGAAGAAAGGCCTGATGATCTACTTCCAAAAAAATCATCCATTGAAACCCCTGTGGGGTACAGTTCTGCTCTGACACATGTAGGATCTCCGTGAGTTGGAGTCGACTTGATGGCAACTGGTAAACTGGTTAAGGACAAATCACCACCACGTGTGGTTCCCCATTTTCGCCATTTCTAGATAGGAGTTTAGAGCTCACCTTGGAGTTCTCAGTTAAGTGAGCCAATACATTTCCGTTTTGCTGAAATAACTTCTAATTAGGTTTCCTGCCACTTGCAATTAAGGGATTCCTAACACACTACTCATCCACTTTACACTCAGCAGTATGTACATGATATACACATACCTAGAGAAGGATAGCAAAGCAGAGGCATTTAAACATGCACACACATGCACACACACAAATGCACATAGGAATATGCACACACGTGCACAAAAGCAAGAGCCTATACCAATAAGAACAGGTATGCACCTGTACAAACATGCAAACACACACGTGTACACATGCATACCACTGAATGAAGCAAGCAGAGGTAGAGAAAAATCATTCAGGTGGCCTATGTGTGTGCATACAGAGTAATATCTCTAGAATAAAAACTATTATGAGTTATCTCCTTCATCATACCTTTGGGCAGATCATCAGCCTCAGGGCATTCAAAGGCAGAGATAACGAATTTATTGCAATTAATGAACAGAGCTACTTTTTTTTTTTAGCTTCAAAAGATGATGTAGAAATGTAACATAATGAAGATTTATAAGGTTCCAAATCTGATAATTAGTTTGCATGTTCAATTCAATGCAACTTTTGTTCTCACAAATGCAGCCACCGCCTGGGTCTCCAGGGAGCTGGATTTAGACAGGCTACAGGCATTTTTTTTTTTACAGGCAGTCAGAGCCTGGTCTCATCCCTCTGCATTCTGGATGTGCAAAACAAAGAGAGCTAAATCTCCATTAGTTGAAGGATAGTGATGAGGGGACGTGAAATGTTGGCCACACTCGAACTTCATCTGGCAGATTGGATAGTAATGAAGGGGGGACAATGAACAAATAATATTTGCACTGAACTTGGATTCTAAAATATATGAGGGAACAAGCAAAATAAATAGGCCTGTCACTCAAGGGTCTCAGGGTGACACAAACTGCTCTCGACTACTAGCCTAAAGGTTAGCCGTTTGAAAAGACCCAAGGGAAAGATTATTCCACAGGACTAACGGACCACAAGTACCTCAGTTTCCACCAGACTGAGTCCAGCACAACTAGATGGTACCTGGCTACCACCACTGACTGCTCTGACTGGGGTCACAATGGAGGGTTCCAGACAAAGCTGGAGAGAAATGTAGAACAAAATTCTAACTCACACACACGCACACACACAAAAAGATCAGACTTGGCAGAGAGTATGGTCACTGGACACCCTTATAGCTCAGTAATGAAGTCCCTAGGTTCACCCTTCAGCCAAAGATTAGACAAGCCCATAAAACAAAACGAGACTAAAGGGGCTCAGAAGCCATGGGGCAAGGACTAGAAGGCAGCAGGGGACAGGAAAGCTGGTAACAGGGAACCCAAGGTCTAGAAGGGGAGAATGTTGACATGTTGTGGGGTCGGCAACTAATGTCACAAGACAATTATGTGTAGTAATTGTTTAATGAGAAACTAGTTTGCTCTGTAAACCTTTATACAAAGTATAACTGAAAAAAAAAAAAAATGAAGGGACTGGATCAGGCTGTTTCCAAAGATACTTCAGACCCCAAATCACAGGCCGTGATTCTAGACCCTCTTCTCTGTTTCTGGTTAAAAACCAGTTGCTGTCGAGTTGTTTCCAACTCATGGTGACCCCATGTGTTTCAGAGTAGAACTGTGTTCCATACGGTTTTCAATGCCTGATTTTTCAGAAGTAGATTGCCAGGTCTTTCTTCCAAGGTACCTCTGGCTGGGCTTGAACTTCCAACCTTCCAGTTAGCAGCTGAGCACATTAAACTTGTGTGCCAACTAGAGTCTTCCCAGTTCTGGTCAGACCTCAGCCTTCAGAGGCCCATTGGGAGATCAATGGCCTGTGGTTGGAAGAGACCATTAGTCATGGCCCTGAGCACCCCATATGTTCTTGCTGGCTGTGCCAAGGGTACAAGGCCCTGGCCACTCTGTACCTGGGCAAGTTCTCAGTGTTGTGTTTGCAGCAAGTACCCTTGAGGGACGAGGTAACGTATCCCTCCAGATAGGCTTACCATACCCCAAAACCAAACCCATTGATGTTGTCGATTCAGGCTCATAGCTACCCTATAGAACAGAGTAGAACTCCCCCATAGAGTTTCCGAGGAGCACCTGGCGGTTTTGAACTATCGACTTTTTGGTTAGCAGCTATAGCACTTAACCACTATGCCACCATGGTTTCCAGGCTTACCATAGAAGCGATGAATTCCACAAGCTCGGTGTCCTCTTCTGTAATGCAGTCCATTATGTGAGCAGGCATCCATGATGGGCCCTCTGCATTGCCCTGTCAAACTTTGGGGGGCATGGGGAACTGGTTGGTGCAGAATCATGCTGAAGCTCTGGCTACTGCTTTTACCATGAGTAGTAAAATCCATTGTCCCTGTGGGAGGGGGTGGGCAGATGGTTAGCAGTTTGATCATACCCAGTGGCATCATGGAAGAAAGGCCTGGTGATCTGCTTTCATAAAGAATACAGCCAAGAAAACCATATGGAGCAACTCTACTCTGTAACACTTGGTGTTGCCAAGAGTTGAGATTGACTCAATGGCAATTTTTTTTTTTAAAATCATTCAGGGTTTTCCCTTCTTTCATCTATTTCTTGAGCATCTATTAATTGCAAAGTATTGCACTAAGTACTGATGAAGTTTCAGAAATAAATTAATATTACTTTTTCCTTAAAAGATGGGTACATTCAAAATCTGGTAGGTGAGTGTATATAGAACTGGGGAAAATTATTAGAATCTCTTCAGTGGCACAATGGCTATGAGCTACGGTTGCTAACCAAAAGGCCTGTAGTTCGAATCCACCAGCAGCTGCTTGGGAACCCTATGGGGCAGTTCTTGGAAAAGACTCCAAGGCAATGGGTTTTTTCTTCAGTAACGGTAATTTTGATTTGTATGTGAGCTCCATGTCTCCTTGCTTTTTTTTTTTGCAAAGATCAGTAAAAGTTTATTGCGAGAAAGAAGCATGCCTTCTCCCACACAACCTTAGATCATAAATTTATCTTGGTCTAGTTCAATAGTTTATATCATGATTTTTGCCTTTAAAGTCTTAGTATCTTCATAACTATCCTCCAAGAAATTGCTGTGGCCCAATGTTGGCCCACAGAAAACTACATGAATCTGCAATTATTTGGCAACTGAATAATGAGAACAAATATTGTACTCTATGCTACAGCTTACAAAGCATTTTGCCATTGGCTGTTACTTGATCTTTAGAACAGACTTTTGATATAGGTTGGGAGCCATTTTCACCCCATATTAACTGTATATAGGTTTGCATTTGTTACGTTCTTCCGGGTATGGAATTCCTTTTGTTAGTGTGCAGTGTGCCTCTTTATGCCTATCTAAGCCTTTTGCATTTAATTTAATTTCATATAATATGAATATATTAATATTAGTTTTTTTGGGTAGCGATCACTTGGTATATCTTTTTTGTGTATGTGCCTTTATTCTTAACTTTTCTGTGTGGTTTTCTTTTAGCCATGTCTCTTATAAGTTGCATATAGCCGGGTTTAAAAAAATACTCAATTTGATAATTTCATAATTTTAATAGGTAAGTTGATCTGTTTATATTACTGTGATCACTAACATTATTTGGACTGATTTCTACTTTTTATTTTGTGTTTTCATTTTCTTTGAATCTTTTTTTTTTCTTCTTCTTCTTTATGGACTTTCATAGGATTGATTAAAATTTTGGTATGGTCCCATTTCTCTTTTGCTAGTTTCAGGAGTACTATTATTTGTCTGCTCTTTTAGCGGTAACCCTGAATTTTTTAACATTGGTATCTATTTCTTTTCCTCTCAAATCTGAAGTTAATAAAAGAAGTTACTAGGCAGCCATTATCTTTTCCTGATCAAAAACATCTTGCCCGGAAGCATCAAATGTACATTGAACAAACTCTTACCCCTTTTTTGTTTTTGTTGACTAGTGTTTTAGTTTATCATTGTTACAATAAAATTATTTTAGAGTTAATGGTAAATTAAATGTATATACGTATTTTTGTCAGTTTGTTCAGCATAATTTCTTTTATCCCATCGTTCACTTTCTTCTCACTTAAGCGCATCATTCTTTTCATAGACCATGTGGCTTGGAAATTCTAGTTTTTGCCTGAAAATGACTTCATTTTTCCTTCACTCTTTTCAAATATATTGTTATTTTGAAATAATTTTAACCACAGAAAATTTGAAGGAATAGTACACAAAGAACCCTCATGTAGTACTAAGAACCCTCGTATACCTTTTGCCTACAAAATTTATGTAACATTTTGCTCTCTTTCTTTTTTATACACACTCACACACCTACACATATACACGCAAATTATTATTATATGTTTTCTGAACCTTTGAGAGTAGGTTGCAGGCATCGTACTGCTTTACCACTTAATACTTTGGCATGTATTTCCTAAGAACAAGGATATTCTCTTACACAACGATAGCATAGAAAATTTAGCATAGATACAACATTTTTACCTGCAGATCATATCTCAGATTGTCAATCGCTTTATAACATCCTCTATAACTGCTATCTTCCCCCTCCATCAAAGATCCAATCTACGCTCATTCATTACATTTAGCTGTCATGTCTTGTTAGTTTCCTTTAATCAGGAAGAGATTTTCAGCCTCTCTTTATTTTTCATGTCATTGGCATGTTTTGAAAAACATACGCCTGCTATTGAAAACAACCAAAAAACAAACCCATTGTCATTGAGTTAATTCTGAATCATAGAGACCCTACAGGATAGAGTAGAGCTGCCCCAGAGGGTTTCCAAGGAGAACCTGGTAGATTCGAACTGCCAACCTTTTGGTTAGCAGCTATAGCTCCTAACCACTACACCACCAAGGTTTCCACTATTTTAAAGAACACCCTTAAATTTGGGTTTGTCTGATGTTTCCATGTGGTAACATCTGTATTATTCCTTTTTATCTGGGATATTCCATATGTAATATTGTGTCTTTATCAGAGTATTATATCCAGAGGCTCGTGTGTCTCTTTGGCCCTCATTGGTAATGTTAATTTGGATCACTTTGTTAAAGTGTTTGGTTTCTCCAGCTTTTTTTTTTTTTTTTTAACTTTTTAAATTTACAAGTAATTTGTAGTGATAGACTTTTGGTTTTTATAAATCTTTGTTCCTCATCAAACTACCCTCTTCCTACCCAGATTCATTGCTGATTAGTGCCTAAATTAAATTTTACTATAATGGTTGCAGAGTTTCTAGGTGGGGCAAACAGTTAAGCTTTCGACTACCAGCTGAAGGGTTGGAGTTCAAACCCACTCCAAGGTGCCTTGGAAGACAGGCCTGGTGATCTGCTTCTGAAAGGTCACAGCTTTGAAAATCCTATGAAGCAGTTCTACTCTGCACACAAGTGGTTGCCATGAGTCAGAATCTACTTGATGGCAACTAATAACAGCAACAACGTAATGGTTACAAATCATTATTTTCTAATTTCATCATTCCTTCTGTATTTATTAGTTGGCATTCATCCATGATGAATTGATCTTATCTATCTGTCTGGAAACCCCGGTGGCGTAGTGGTTAAGAGCTATGGCTGTTAACCAAAAGGTTGGGAGTTTGAATCCACCAGGCGCTCCTTGGACATCCTATGGGGCAGTTCTACCCTGTCCTGTAGGGTCGCTATTGGTTGGAATTGCCTCGACAGCAATGGGTTTGGTTTTTTTTTTTTTTTTTGATCCATCCATCTACCTGTCTATCCACTCTCCCACCTGTTCAGTATTAATATGGACTAATGGATTATTTTTATGTTCAACTAGTTATAAACCACAATTACCCTTATTGATTTTGATACTCTTATTGCCCTAGATTTTAAAGTAGGAGCTCCTTCAAGAGGGCTTCTATGTATATTTACGTACCCCCATTATTTTCTTAAACTTTTCTTTTTACTTTCTAACACAAGAAGACATTCCACCCTTATTTTGTACCTTCACTGTCCCAGCTCTGGAACCAGCCATTTCTCTAAGAAGCGCTGGTTCCTTTTGCAAGCAATGGTATTTAGAAACCAAGATCTGGGCACTAGTGTATTTTTTTGCTGTGGAAGTGTCGTCCTTTTAAGATCTTTAGTGCACAGACGTTGGAAATATATATATGAAATCATGAGTTTATACTGGTTCCTCCAATTCCATTCTAACCCCACAGAATTTTTCCTTGATTTCTCACATTCCCTGTTTGTACTGGGTCTCCAAAACAGCAATATATTTACTCTTTGGTTCAATCCTACAGCACACACACACACACAAAATCGTCTCAGTATTGCTATAATGATAACTATGAAGAAGCAGCTAAAAAGAATTCAAGATTTTTTTCAGTTCTTTTTTTCTTTCTTTAAAGACAAAGCATAGCACCAAAAGTTACTTGAATGGTGTGGTTATGTTATTTATTTGAAATACACTTGGGCTCATTTGTTCCTGTTTGTATCTGGTCTTAACTTTTTTTTTTATTTTTGTTGATTTAATTTCATGTTTTGAATACGTAGAACATTAACATGATTCCGTATGTCAAAACATTGCAAAAAGTATAGTCACAGAAGTGTCACTTTCTCTGCTATTCCTTACACTCCTTTTAGATATGAAATTTTATTATGTCCTGGTTTATTTTTCTGATGTGTCTGTTAGGAAAATAATGTGTTACTACTGTACCTTCTTTCTTATATAAAATATGCAGGAAAGTAATATGAATGCTACTATATATACTCAAAAGGTAGCATATATGCTAACATTGTACTCTTTTTTGCACTTTGTTTTTTTTTTAATAACTTTTATTAAGCTTCAAGTGAACGTTTACAAATCCAATCAGTCTGTCACATATAAGTTTACATATATCTCACTCCCTACTCCCACTTGCTCTCCCCCTCTTGAGTCAGCCCTTTCAGTCTCTCCTTTCTTGACAATTTTGCCGGCTCCCCTCTCTCTCTATCCTCCCATCCCCCCTCCAGACAAGAGTTGCCGACACAATCTCAAGTGTCCACCTGATATAATTAGCTCACTCTTCATCAGCGTCTCTCTCCCACCCGCTGACCAGTCCCTTTCATGTCTGATGAGTTGTCTTCGGGGATGGTTCCTGTCCTGTGTCAACTGAAGGTCTGGGGACCATGGCCGCCGGGATTCCTCTAGTCTCAGTCAGACCATTAAGTTCGGTCTTTTTATGAGAATTTGGGGTCTGTATCCCACTGATCTCCTGCTCCCTCAGGGGTCCTCTGTTGTGCTCCCTGTCAGGGCAGTCATCGATTGTGGCCGGGCACCAACTAGTTCTTCTGGTCTCAGGATGATGTAGGTCTCTGGTTCATGTGGCCCTTTCTGTCTCTTGGGCTCTTAGTTGTCGTGTGGCTTTCGTGTTCTTCATTTTCCTTTGCTCCAGGTGGGTTGAGACCAATTGCTGCATCTTAGATGGCCGCTTGTTAGCATTTAAGACCCCAGACGCCACATTTCAAAGTGGGATGCAGAATGATTTCATAATAAAATTATTTTGCCAATTGACTTAGAAGTCCCCGCAAACCATGTTCCCCAGACCCCCGCACTTGCTCCCCTGACCTTTGAAGCATTCATTTTATCCCGGAAACTTCTTTGCTTTTGGTCCAGTCCAATTGAGCTGACCTTCCATGTATTGAGTGTTGTCTTTCCCTTCACCTAAAGCAGTTCTTATCTACTGATTAATCAATAAAAAACCCTCTCCCACCCTCCCTACCTCCCCCCCTCGTAACCACAAAAGTATGTGTTCTTCTCAGGTTTACTATTTCTCAAGATCTTATAATAGTGGTCTTATACAATATTTGTCCTTTTGCCTCTGACTAATTTCGCTCAGCATAATGCCTTCCAGGTTCCTCCATGTTATGAAATGTTTCAGAGATTCGTCACTGTTCTTTATCAATGCGTAGCATTCCATTGTGTGAATATACCACAATTTATTTACCCATTCATCCGTTGATGGACACCTTGGTTGCTTCCAGCTTTTTGCTATTGTAAACAGAGCTGCAATAAACATGGGTGTGCATATATCTGTTTGTATGAAGGCTCTTGTATCTCTAGGGTATATTCCTAGGAGTGGGATTTCTGGGTTGTATGGTAGTTCTATTTCTAACTGTTTAAGATAACGCCAGATAGATTTCCAAAGTGGTTGTACCATTTTACATTCCCACCAGCAGTGTATGAGAGTTCCAATCTCTCCGCAGCCTCTCCAACATTTATTATTTGGTGTTTTTTAGATTAATGCCAGCCTTGCTGGTGTGAGATGGAATCTCATCGTGGTTTTAATTTGCATTTCTCTAATGGCTAATGATCGAGAGCATTTTCTCATGTATCTGTTGGCTGCCTGAATATCTTCTTTAGTGAAATGTGTGTTCATATCCTTTGCCCACTTCTTGATTGGGTTGTTTGTCTTTTTGTGGTTGAGTTTTGACAGAATCATGTAGATTTTAGAGATCAGGCACTGGTCGGAGATGTCATAGCTGAAAATTCTTTCCCAGTCTGTAAGTGGTCTTTTTACTCTTTTGGAGAAATCTCTAGATGAGCATAGGTGTTTGATTTTTAGGAGCTCCCAGTTATCGGGTTTCTCTTCATCATTTTTGGTAATGTTTTGTATTCTGTTTATGCCTTGTATTAGGGCTCCTGGGGTTGTCCCTATTTTTTCTTCCATGATCTTTATCGTTTTAGTCTTTATGTTTAGGTCTTTGATCCACTTGGAGTTAGTTTTTGTGCATGGTGTGAGGTATGGGTCCTGTTTCATTTTTTTGCAAATGGATATCCAGTTATGCCAGCACCATTTGTTAAAAAGGCTATCTTTTCCCCAGTTAATTGACACTGGTCCTTTGTCAAATATCAGCTGCTCATACGTGGATGGATCTATGTCTGGGTTCTCAATTCTGTTCCATTGGTCTATGTGTCTGTTGTTGTACCAATACCAGGCTGTTTTGACTACTGTGGCTGTATAATAGGTTCTGAAGTCAGGTAAGGTGAGGCCTCCCACTTTCTTCTTCTTTTTCAGTAGTGCTTTGCTTATCCGGGGCTTCTTTCCCTTCCATAAGAAATTGGTGATTTGTTTCTCTATCCCCTTAAAATATGACATTGGAATTTGGATCGGAAGTGCATTGTATGTATAGATGGCTTTTGGTAGAATAGACATTTTTACTATGTTAAGTCTTCCTATCCATGAGCAGGGTATGTTTTTCCACTTAAGTATGTCCTTTTGAATTTCTTGTAGTAGAGCTTTGTAGTTTTCTTTGTATAGGTCTTTTATATCCTTGGTAAGATTTATTCCTAAGTATCTTGCCTTCTTGGGGGCTACTGTGAATGGTATTGATTTGGTGATTTCCTTTTCGGTGTTCTTTTTGTTGATGTAGAGGAATCCAAGTGATTTTTGTATGTTTATTTTATAACCTGAGACTCTGCCAAACTCTTCTATTAGTTTCAGTAGTTTTCTGGAGGATTCCTTAGGGTTTTCTGTGTATATAATCATGTCATCTGCAAATAGTGATAACTTTACTTCTTCCTTGCCAATCCGGATACCTTTTATTTCTTTGTCTAGCCTAATTGCCCTGGCTAAGACTTCCAACACGATGTTGAATAAGAGCGGTGATAAAGGGCATCCTTGTCTGGTTCCCGTTCTCAAGGGAAATGCTTTCAGGTTCTCTCCATTTAGAGTGATATTGGCTGTTGGCTTTGCATAGATGCCCTTTATTATGTTGAGGAATTTTCCTTCAATTCCTATTTTGGTAAGAATTTTTATCATGAATGGGTGTTGGACTTTGTCAAATGCCTTTTCTGCATCAATTGATAAGATCATGTGGTTTTTGTCTTTTGTTTTATTTATGTGGTGGATTACATTAATGGTTTTTCTGATATTAAACCAGCCTTGCATACCTGGTATAAACCCCACTTGATCAGGGTGAATTATTTTTTTGATGTGTTGTCGGATTCTATTGGCTAGAATTTTGTTGAGGATTTTTGCATCTATGTTCATGAGGGATATAGGTCTATAATTTTCTTTTTTTGTAATGTCTTTACCTGGTTTTGGTATCAGGGAGATGGTGGCTTCATAGAATGAGTTGGGTAGTATTCCGTCATTTTCTATGCTTTGGAATACCTTTAGTAGTAGTGGTGTTAACTCTTCTCTGAAAGTTTGGTAGAACTCTGCAGTGAAGCCGTCCGGGCCAGGGCTTTTTTTTGTTGGGAGTTTTTTGATTACCGTTTCAATCTCTTTTTTTGTTATGGGTCTATTTAGTTGTTCTACTTCTGAATGTGTTAGTTTAGGTAGGTAGTGTTTTTCCAGGAATTCATCCATTTCTTCTAGGTTTTCAAATTTGTTAGAGTACAATTTTTCATAATAATCTGAAATGATTCTTTTAATTTCATTTGGTTCTGTTGTGATGTGGTCCTTCTCGTTTCTTATTCGGGTTATTTGTTTCCTTTCCTGTATTTCTTTAGTCAGTCTAGCCAATGGTTTATCAATTTTGTTAATTTTTTCAAAGAACCAGCTTTTGGCTTTGTTAATTCTTTCAATTGTTTTTCTGTTCTCTAATTCATTTAGTTCAGCTCTAATTTTTATTATTTGTTTTCTTCTGGTGCCTGATGGATTCTTTTGTTGCTCAGTTTCTATTTGTTCAAGTTGTCGGGACAGTTCTCTGATTTTGGCTCTTTCTTCTTTTTGTATGTGTGCATTTATTGATATAAATTGGCCTCTGAGCACTGCTTTTGCTGTGTCCCAGAGGTTTTGATAGGAAGTATTTTCATTCTCTTTGCTTTCTATGAATTTCCTTATTCCCTCCTTGATGTCTTCTATAACCCAGTCTTTTTTCAGGAGGGTATTGTTCATTTTCCAAGTATTTGATTTCTTTTCCCTAGTTTTTCTGTTATTGATCTCTAGTTTTATTGCCTTGTGGTCTGAGAAGATGCTTTGTAATATTTCGATGTTTTGGACTCTGCAAAGGTTTGTTTTATGACCTAATATGTGGTCTATTCTAGAGAATGTTCCATGTGCGCTAGAAAAAAAAGTATACTTTGCAGCAGTTGGGTGGAGAGTTCTGTATAAGTCAATGAGGTCAAGTTGGTTGATTGTTGTAATTAGATCTTCCGTGTCTCTGCTGAGCTTCTTACTGGATGTCCTGTCCTTCTCCGAAAGTGGTGTGTTGAAGTCCCCTACTATAATTGTGGAGGTATCTATCTCGCTTTTCAATTCTGTTAAAATTTGATTTATGTATCTTGCAGCCCTGTCATTGGGTGCATAAATATTTAATATGGTTATGTCTTCCTGATCAATTGTCCCTTTTATCATTATATAGTGTCCTTCTTTATCCTTTGTGGTGGATTTAAGTCTAAAGTCTATTTTGTCAGAAATTAATATTGCTACTCCTCTTCTTTTTTGCTTATTGTTTGCTTGATATACTTTTTTCCATCCTTTGAGTTTTAGTTTGTTTGTGTCTCTAAATCTAAGGTGTGTCTCTTGTAGGCAGCATATAGATGGATCGTGTTTCTTTATCCAGTCTGTGACTCTCTGTCTCTTTATTGGTGCATTTAGTCCATTTACATTCAGGGTAATTATAGATAAATAAGTTTTTAGTGCTGTCATTTTGATGCCTTTTTATGTGTGTTGTTGACAATTTCATTTTTCCACATACTTTTTTGTGCTGAGGCATTTTTCTTAGTAAATTGTGAGATCCTCATTTTCATAGTGCTTGACTTTATGTTAGTTGAGTCGTTACGTTTTTCTTGGCTTTTATCTTGAGTTATAGAGTTGTTATACCTTTTTGTGGTTACCTTATTATTTACCCCTATTTTTCTAAGTAAAAACCTAACTTGTATTGTTCTGTATCGCCTTGTATCACTCTCCATATGGCAGTTCAATGCCTCCTGTATTTAGTCCCTCTTTTTGATTATTGTGATCTTTTACCTATTGACTTCCATGATTCCCTGTTATGTGTATTTTTTTTTTAAATTAATCTTAATTTGTTTGTTTTTGTGCTTTCCCTATTTGAGTTTATATCAGGACGTTCTGTTTTGTGACCTTGTGTTGTGCTGATATCTGATATTATTGGTTCTCTGACCAAACAATATCCTTTAGTATTTCTTGTAGCTTTGGTTTGGTTCTTGCAAATTCTCTAAACTTGTGTTTGTCTGTAAATATCTTAATTTCGCCTTCATATTTCAGAGAGAGTTTTGCTGGATATATGATCCTTGGCTGGCAGTTTTTCTCCTTCAGTGTTCTGTATATGTCGTCCCATTCCCTTCTTGCCTGCATGGTTTCAGCTGAGTAGTCAGAACATATTCTTATTGATTCTCCCTTGAAGGAAACCTTTCTTTTCTCCCTGGCTGCTTTTAAAATTTTCTGTTTATCTTTGGTTTTGGCAAGTTTGATGATAATGTGTCTTCGTGTTTTTTTTTTTGTATCAATCTTAAATGGGGTTCGATGAGCATCTTGGATAGATATCCTTTCGTCTTTCATGATGTCAGGGAAGTTTTGCGTCAGGAGTTCTTCAACTATTTTCTCTGTGTTTTCTGTCCCCCCTCCCTGTTCTGGGACTCCAATCACCCGCAGGTTATCCTTCTTGATAGAGTCCCACATAATTCTTAGGGTTTCTTCATTTTTTTAAATTCTTTTATCTGATTTTTTTTCAGCTATGTTGGTGTTGATTCCCTGGTCCTCCAGATGTCCCAGTCTGCATTCTAATTGCTCGAGTCTGCTCCTCTGACTTCCTAGTGCGTTGTCTAATTCTGTAATTTTATTGTTAATCTTTTGGATTTCTACATGTTGTCTCTCTATGGATTCTTGCAACTTATTAATTTTTCCACTATGTTCTTGAATAATCTTTTTGAGTTCTTCAACAGTTTTATCAGTGTGTTCCTTGGCTTTTTCTGCAGTTATCCTAATTTCATTTGTGATATCTTTAAGCATTCTGTAAATTAGTTTTTTATATTCTGTATCTGATAATTCCAAGATTGTATCTTCATTTGGGAAAGATTTTGATTCTTTTGTTTGGGGGGTTGGAGAAGCTGTCATGGTCTGCTTCTTTAAGTGGTTTGATATGGATTGTTGTCTCCGAGCCATCACTGGGAAACTAGTTTTTCCAGAAAATCCGCTAAAAGAAAATGCAGTCAGATCCCTATCAGAGTTCTCCCTCTGGCTCAGGCTATTCAGATGTTAATGAAGCCGCCTGGGGAGGGTGGGGGAGGGAACAGAGAGATAGGAGAGTAGCACCTCAGAATATAGCCAGAGTTGCTTGTCTTGCTTGGAATGACTATTATATCTGAGATTCCCGTGGGGCGCGTCGCCTATGTGTGCTGGCTGTGTGGACATTGCCCCCGGGGGGTCTGGCCCGCTGGAGTCACGGTCAGATCCTCCGCTTCCAGCCCCACGCCCAGCGTCACGGCTCCCCTACTGGGACGGTGCACTTTCGACTCCAAAATCAGTCGCTGCCTCCCGGGGACTTCTCGTCCCTCCAGCCGCGTGGCCGTGCCACACCCGAGAGCCAGTTGGGCCTCCTCCCGGGGTTAGTTCAGGGGGGTGGAGCAACTCTCCGCATTTATGCCGTACCTGCGTCCAGTCCAAATCCCTAAGGGATGGTTCCCCGGCTCGGACGCTGCTCTTTCTGCTCCAAGACCAGTCACTGCCTCCCGGGGACTTCTCCTACCGGCTGCGTCCCCCGCTGCCCGTGGAACCGGCTGGTCCCCCTCCCGGGGTTAGTTCAGGGGGGTGGAGTAGCTCTCTGTGCTTGTGCCGTACCTGACTGGTACGCTGGCTCCAGGCTCTGGGAACAATCGTTGCTTCCCCGTATTAGTTCGTTCTCCGTCTCTAAATCTGTGTTTGTTGTTCAGGGTTCATAGATTGTTATGTATGTGATCGATTCACTTGTTTTTCCGTGTCTTTGTTGTAAGAGGGATCCGAGGTAACGTCTGCCTAGTCTGCCATCTTGGCTCCGCCCTCTGCACCTTGTTTTTTATACCTCTCAATATATTCTGGAAATTACTGCATATTAACTCATATATTTTACCCTCACTTTTGAATGATAGTTTAATTGAAATTAAAATTGTGAAATGCTGGTTGGTTTACTTCAGCACTTTAAATATATTGCCCTGTTATTTTTTGGAATATATTGGTGGTTATCTTAGGGTTCTCCAGAGAAATGGAACTAGTGATACACACACGCACAGAGAAAGAGAGAGAGAGAGAGAGACAGATTGATTTACTTCAAGGGATTGGCTCACATGATTATGGGGACTGAAAAGTCCAAAATCCATAGGCAGGTGGCAGGTTAGTGCCTTCTGCAGGCTTGCATCCCAAGATCTTCAGGTCAGATGATAGGAAGAGTGGAGAGAGAGAGTGAGTTCTGCCAAAATTTCTATTTACAGTCTGGAGGTAGAACACACTCTAAGAAAACTCTCTTTGTAACTCATTGATTGATTGTATTACATTAGATTACATTCTGGAAAGTGACTGCGTTACATCACATTCAGTTATATTATGGGACAGCAACTAGTGAAGTTTATGGCCACAGTGCTGATGGGAATAATTGTTGCTACTTGTAGGATTTGACTTTTCTCTTTGTTCTTGAAGTTCTTCAGGTTCATTAAGATATATTGTGGCATAGATTTGTCTTTACTAATTCTCATAGGTATTTGGGGGTTATTTTTACTCTAAGAACTTATTTTATTTTTTATTCTGAAAACTTCTTAGATATTGTATTTGATTTTCCTCCATTTTCTATTTCTGGCACTCCTATTGGATACAAATTGGAGTAGCTCAACTTATTATCTATAACTCTAAACTTTTTTTTGTATTTTTATTTCTTTATCTATGTGCTCTTTAAGTTCATTTACTGAGACTATTTTCATATATACTTACTCTTCTGTTATTTATGTTTTTTTCCATACTGTTCGGTCATTTAAATTATGTTATCTGTTCTTTTATCTCTTTGAGTATCCTAATACTTTTATTTTAAAGTCTGTAAGATTGTCTCTTAACATTAATTTCAAAAGGAATGAATTCATGTCTGATTGTTAATTTCATTGGTTGTCTTTCATAGCTCTAGATTTCTTCATGAGTTTTAGAATTTTGGTAAATGGGCCCATTTTGTATCAGAAGAATTATTTTTGTCTCTTTTTTTCCTTGGTCAGTAGTTACTGCCTGATTTTTATTTGAAGTTCAAGAACAGACAAAAGTAATCTATGACGATAGAAGTTAGAAAGTTTTTGCATCTGTAGGGAGGAGTGACTGGAAAAGAGCACTGGACACTTTTTGAGGTGATGAAGATGTTGAATATCTTATTTGGGTAAGTGGTTGTATAAAATTGTCAAAAGCCATTGAACTGAACACTTCACATCTGTACATCTTATTGTATGTCGATTATACCTCATTAAAAAAATACCCACAGAGAAACTAACACATTCCAGACCATGGACCCAGCTGAAGATTGTACCTATTGCTAAGATATGTTCACACTCACACTTTTCAGTCATTCATTTAGGGTTAGATAGTCATCAATTTGCAATTCAAATGCAAAGTATCTCTTACTTTCCAGATACTTTCTTTTATTTGGAGAACTTAGAAATTACACTGTCAGCTTTGCACTTAAAAAAGAACCAAATTTTCTGTGGCTCAGATTTAATGTAGCATACCTCAAATAAAGCCAATGCCACTTCCCAGCAAAAATGGTCAGGAAGTCCTTCACCAATTACTTGGCTTTGAAGAGCTCTGCGGTCTCACTATGCTTCTCTTCAAACCCCTTTCCTTAAAAATGTTCTTACAGTTAGAAGGTCCTGAAGATGCATTCTAGATTTCTTATACACCTACTGAATGTGGAGAAAAGAGGGAAAATAGGATAACAATGAAACCTGTTACCCCTAGCTAAGTGAAGTCTAAACTCCTTTGCCTTTGAAAGCTCTAGAAGCTCTTTTCTGCTGTATAAATTCATGGTTGTATGAAGGACAATGATTTGGTGGTGATGAACATATTATGCTGTACTATGTAATTGGCAACATCATGATAAACGGAGAAAAGATTGAAGTTGTCAAGGATTTCATTTTACTTGGATCCACAATCAACAGCCATGGAAGCAGCAGTCAAGAAATCAAACACATTGCATTGGGTAAATCTGCTGCAAAGGACCTCTTTAAAGTGTTGAAAAGCAAAGATGTCACCTTGAAGACTAAGGTGCACCTGACCCAAGCCATGGTATATTCAACCGCATCATATGCATGTGAAAGCTGGACAATGAATAAGGAAGACGGAAGAAGAATTGACGCCTTTGAATTGTGGTGTTGGCGAAGAACATTGAATATACCATGGACTACATGCACAAACAAATCTGTCTTGGAAGAAGTACAACCAGAATGCTCCTTAGAAGCAAGGATGGCGAGAGTGCGTCTTATATACTTTGCACATGTTGTCAGAAGGGGTCAGTCCTTGAGGAAGAACATCATGCTTGGCAAGTACAGGGTCAGCGGAAAAGAGGAAGACCCGCAACAAGGTGGATTGACACATTGGCTGCAACAATGAGCTCAAGCATAACTATTGTAAGGATGGCGCAGGACTGGGCAGTATTTTGCTCTGTTGTGCAAAAGGTCGCTATGAATCGGAACTGGCTCGATGGCACCTAACAACAACAACATGTAGTTGGCAATTCATGGCTCTGAATACAGGCAGACTTGAGTTTAAATTTTGGCTTTGTCATACACTAGCTGTGTCACTTTAAACAAGTTTTCAATGTTTCTAGTCTATTTTTTTTTAAATGATGATAATAATATCTATCTAAAATATTTTGTATTTGTCTTATAATGTAAGTAATGTAAGTAAAACAGTAGTGTGGTTGATTCAGACTCATAGTGACCCTATAGGTCAGAGTAGAACTGCCCTATAGAGTTTCCAGGGAGTGCCTGGCAGATATGAACTACTGACCTTTTGATTAGCAGCCATAGCACTTAACCACTATGCCACGAGGGCTTCCATTGGTACATTTTTTAAGTAGCTATAATTATCATCATCACACTGTATAGTTATTGCTTGTGCCCCACCCTAGACTTTAAGCTCCTTAAAAGCAGACGCCTTGATTTATATTTCTTTTTTTACCAGCACCTTGCATAATTCAATGGTAAATGTAGAGTAAATGATTTTTTTTTTTTTTCATTTTGGGAACTCTTCTCATTGTTAATCCAATATCAACACATACCACTTAAAAAGGGATACTTGGGGGTTTGAGTTTTGGTCTTGAAAATCTTTTTGTGTCCTTTGGCCTTGATTGACATTGGGCATTCCCTACTCCCCAGCATGATCATATGCAATTACTACAGTGAATAAATAAACCAGTAGGCACTTAGTGACCTTCTCAACATGAGCTCAGTCCTCATCCCCGAGGACAAAAATTTAAATAGAGCAGGTATTTTCTGTGGCACTTAACCTAGCCCTTAACCAAGTACTACTTTGTGTTGGTGCTTGACTTGTTTGTGGATGTCTTTTTCCATCACCAAGATTATAAATTCTTTTACCTGACACTTCTTTGTACACTGCCCTCAATCTCCTATACCTGATGTGATTGCATGTGCATTGTATACCTAAATAAACAACTGTCGAATGAATACACAAATGAGAAAATTAGTGCACAACTCCAGCCAGCATATAATAAAGGGCTATATTCTAGGACAAAGACTGTTAAAGAGGATGTTGAAATTTACCTAGTTCAACCTTAAGTATGGACAGGAAAACAGAAACCATACCAGATCTTTAAATAGAAGGGACTTTAATATAGAGAATTAGTTACACCTGTGAAAGGAGAACTAAGAAACCAAATAGGGGGTAGTAAGGCAACCCAGAAAATAAGAACTAGCCCTAGGCTGGAGAAACCAAAGGGAAAAGATCGTGTTTCCAGAGCTCAGGAGCTGGGACTGTCCATAGGATCTGGAGCCATGGAGGAGACATAACCATTGCTAGAGACACTACAGAAAGCCCAGAAAGAAAAAGAAAAACACTGGCTTGTCTTTTCTTTATCTTGAATCTTCTTCCATGCCTTGCAGGGATCAAAGGCACCTAGAAGCTAGAAGGCAAAGGGACACAGTAGTAGTAACACAGAGCAGAGTAAGGGAAGGGAGGGAAAGGGTGACAGTGCAAATAGGCAGTTGACCAGCATAGGTTCCTAAAGAGCAAAGAACACGGACTAGGTCCTGAAGGATTAGTTAGATTTTTGAGACTTGAACAATGAGGCATATGTGAAAAACGAGACCCATATGAGCAAAAAGCAAAGAGGCATATTCACGGCAGTGTTGTGGGTACCTGGATAGGTCAGTTGAGGAGTACTGGGATTAAACTAGTTGAATCTGGGATAGATCATGTTATGGTATGCTTTGAAAATCAGATAGAGGGATCCAGAACTTGAAAGTCAAAAACCAGAATCATTGAAGATATTTGAGTAGAGGAGAGACATGATGAAAATGATGTTGCAGGAAGGATTTCTGGCAGGTATGCTGGGTGGATTGGAGTGAGAAGGGACCAGAAGCAGGTAAGCCACAAAAGAAACTATTGCAGTACTTAACATGTGGACCAGAAAGAATCTTGTCAAGGTAATGACAACAAGTAAAAAGACAAGTAAACGGATTTAAGAGATTAGCAAAGTTGTCATATCATGGGAGGTAATGATGAAAATGGGTTAAAAATGAGGCTAATTTTTGAGTCTGGGTAACTGGAAGAATGAAAGTGTGATTGAGATGAGCTGGTGAGAGAAGATGATTAGTTCACCTTTAGATGGATTGTATTTGAGATCATGGCATGATATGAATGGAAAGATCTAGGAGAACATTGAAGATATAGTACTAGAACCTGGGTGAAGGAATAGATGTGGCGCTGTGGTTTTGGAGGTCATCAGCAGACCATGAGGATGAATGAGGAAGAAGCATGCACGGGAATAGGAATTGTTGTGAGGGTCCAGGACAGAGCCTTGGACAACGTGATGGAAGAGTCAGGAGGTAAAAGGAGGAAAAAGAGTCAGTGAAACAGTGAAGGAGACAGAAGAGCAGTTAGAGGTAGGAAGAGAACTGCAGTGTCTTGAAGATAGGTAGAATTTCAAGAAGGAAATTGAAAATACAAGGTTAGGTGGAGTGGGAAGTCAATACTGTGTAAGGACAGGAAATATGGTTAAACTGACAGGGTGTGTCACGTAAAGGGCAATCTAAAACCAGTGCTTGAATGGAAGAACGGAAGAAAAAAGAAACTAATGTCAAAAGTGTTAATGATGAGAATACAAACCAAGAAAGCACCGTACACAGTGTTCACTCTGTATCATCTAGTAACAAAGATTACCTCTATTCTCCAGTTACCTTAAAAAGTAACCATATATTTCTTTCCACTAAAACACCCACCAAACACACGCACATATCACTCCTGCACATACTTAATGTAACTATCTTCTCTTCCACTGGTTCTTTCCTTGTGAAAACTACGTCACAATTTACATCATGTCCTAGTACATTCATGGTGCTATGTTTTGTAGGTTCCCTTGGTTGAAAGTCCATATTGATGAAACTTTCTTTTCACAGAACTATTTTTCTGTCTTCAGAGGTTCAAATTTATCTGGGATTCATCTAGGTTTAACTCATTTCTGCTTTTGAGATCAAAAGAGCTTCCAGTGGGAGTTAAAGTCACTTATAAAAAGTCAGAGACCACTTGCTAATAAGCTCTCTACCTGTACTCAGCTCAGTGGGGAGTGATTGACCATATATCTCTCCAGGGAGGAGCCTATTAGTTGTGAGTGACCACAGCAGAGCACACAGTGTAAAAACTTGCGAGGCCATGTGTTCTTGTATGTGGAAAGACAGCATAGGAGTAGGTATGTGCACTAAAGGCAAGCTATTTGAATTAAGAAGACCAATCCTTGCCTGGCTCTGCCATCCCTTGGCTGCATGATTTTGGACAGATTATTTATTGACCTCTCTAGGTGGGGCTTACATGGTTTGGGGGAAGATTAATAGAGAGAAGATGAAAGTGCAGAGCATGGTGCTTGGCTGAATGTAAACTCTCTTGACTTTTTTTTTCTTTAATATGATTCATTCAGAAAGACGTACACCTAGAAGAATGGTAGGCTCTTGTCAGAAGGACAGACAACAGTTGGTGAATTCTGCCGCCTAATTCCTCAAGGCGGTCTTCTGGGCTATCTCTGTACATATCCCTGTTAAATCGAGTGCCTTACAACTGATTGCAAGTTCAATTCAAGACCTGTGACATCTTATACATGAACAACAGAGACAAGTGTTCTCAGGTGTTCTGACACTCACTGCAATTTGATCAGACTGATTTAGTTTCAAACTTTGTAATTCACCTTGAATTTCTTGAGCACAGAGAGGTAAATTCCAGTCGTTAGAACTTTTATAAATAAAGCTGTAGCAGTCATAAACTGTCAGATTGACACTTAAAAAGGCCCGTGAATCAATTCCAAGCATAGCAGAATATCTGAATACTTACAATATGCTTTCTGCACTCTCTCTGTCTCTATTTTACACACACATGTGCACACACACACACACAGAGAGAAAGGGAGAGAGATAAAACAGATATTTACCTGTGTTTGTGTCTAGCAACATCAGAAAAGAGAGGTGGATGTTGGGTGGGAAAAGAGTCTAGGAAAAAGAAGGAAATGAAAAAGGAGAATATAGCATAGCTCAGTTTTCATATTTTTTTGTTGACTAGGCTTGAGTGCCTATAATTAGGGTGGGATGGGAGAAAGAACTCGGCAAAATGGTTTAAGAAATATTTTGTGAGATTCTTAACAAATGGAACCGCTGGGAAGCCAGGTGACCACGCGTGGCACTAAGTTGAGAGGAGACCCTTCTCACCACCTCTGCATGGAAGCCAGCAGAGTCTTAGAGCCAGAATCCTGGGAACACTGACAGCTGTGGCATAGACACTGGGGTTCAGTGCTAGGTGGAGCATAGTGACGGGGCTTCTCCTAGGGTGTTTGTGGGCAACAGATGAAACCTAGCAGAGCTCAGAGAAGATGAGGGAGGGCCAGAGTAGATACCTGGTCATTGTAACTGGCAGACTAGTTCAAGGGCCTAATGTACGGTCTATCTAAGGACCCTCAGAGACAACTGGAGCACGGTTCAGAAGACTTAGATTTGAATAGCACTGTGTCATGGAATTAATTTGTTGCCTTGAGAAAGTCATCTTGGCTCTCTAAATCTAAGTTTTCCAGTCTGGGAATTTGATCTTAAAGATCCCTCCTAGGTCTAACAGTTTAATATTCTATTGACAATTAAACAAATACTTTCCAAGTCCTCATATCTAGTTTCTATTGCCAAATTCTAGGCATAAAATTAGAAGCATACAATTATTTGTGATGATTAGCAGATCCAGTGTCAAATCCTTTTTTCGCCTTTTACTGACTGTGTGACTTTTAGAGTGTTTGTTCCCCTCCGTGATCCTCAGCTTCCTCATCTGTATAATGGACATAACAATACTTCCTGTCAGGGTTGTTAAAGACAAAATATTCACTGCATGAAGCACACAGTAGGTGCTCAGTAAATTGTGCCCACTACTGTTGTATCACTAATTAGAATTTTTTTTTTTTTTTAATTAGCCTATAGGTGCCCTGCTGGCACAGTGGTTAAGAGATAGGCTGCTAACCAAGAAATGCACCAGCTACTCCCCAGCAACCCTATGGGGCAGCTCTATCTTGTCATATAGGGTCATTATGAGTCAGAATCCACTCAAGGGCAAAGGGTTTGGTTTTTTGGTTTATCAGCCTATACACAATAACTAACCGTTAATAAACTGTACAAATACAAATAAATGGGCTTACACATGAGCTTACCAAAACTTTCTCAATTAAAAATTTTTCTCTTCAAGACGTAATCTAGCACAAAAAAATAAGGAGATGTCCTTTTAAAAACACTCTGTTCTTTAGCTGTTTCGTTAATCAAGTTTGTCTCAGACTTCCTCTCAGGCTGTCATTCTTCATGTTTCTCTCGACAGTATCTCCTCGTTCCTTTTTCCTGACAGGCACCTGAAAAAAGCCTAAGGGTCTTCTCTACCTTTACAACTCAAACTTTTCCTCAACCTAATTAAAGTAACTTTTGCTTAATTGGGCTAAATATAACTTCTTTCATTTCTAATCAGCCTCTAGAGATAGCTATCCCGTCACTAAAGTCTCTGTCTTTTTAGAGCTGGCTGAGAATTGCCATTTCTTTTCCACTTTTCCAAGCCTCTCCTTCCTACTATCCTCCAGTCAGAACACTGTAACTTGGCCTAAACTGACGTTAGTCTTCTGAAGCTTTGTTTTCTTTGTCTTATTTAAATACCACATTAACTGATGCCAGCAGAACAGGTCGCTTAGTCAGTCTACACAGTTGCTACAAATAGATGCCACACTTGATCTTACCCAAATATTTTGAGGAGAGACTGGGTATCCCTGGAAGAAGAAGGAAACCACATTTTGTCATTTCTATCATCTCATAAATAATAGCTGCTTAATAAAATATGTTGAATAACAGTACAGACATTAGGCACACATAATTTACTAAGGACAGTTGCAAGTATTTTCTCATATGAGCCTCACAGCGATCTTGTGAGAAAAATATTATACTGTTTAATAAATGAAGACACTAAAAGGCTCACTTAAACCCATTGCCATCAAGTCGATTCTGACTCATAGTGACTGTAGAGGACAGAGTAGAACCGCCACATGGTGTTTCCAAGGAGTAGCTGGTGGATTCGAACTGACGACCATTTGGTTAGTAGCCAAGTTCTTAATCACTGCGCCACCAGAGACCACTTAGTTTGAGTGATTTTGTGCAAATTTGCACAAATCATGAAGTAGTATGGCCTAAACTCAAAAAAGAAAAGAAAAACAAACAAACAGAACCATAAGCTCTGTTACCCAGTGGGGCACATGTATATTATGGTCCAACAGCCGGGTAGGGTGGAGGGCAAACAGTGCCTGAAGGTGTGTGTCTCAGTCTCCTAGAGTTCCCATAGCATAATACCACAAGGTGGGTGGATTTAAGAACATAAATTTATTGTCTCACAGTTCTGGAAGATAGAGTCCAAATCAGGGTAGCAGCTGTGTTAGTCCGTTTGAGAGCTCTGGGGTTGGAGCTCCGCCATGCCTCCCTCCTAGTCTCTGGCTTCTGTTGGCAATCCTTGGCGTCCCTTTGCCGCTTGTAGATACATCTTCCCATGGCGTCTTCCCCCTTGTGTGATTCTGTTTCTGTGCCTGTTGTATGAAACACCACTCAAAAGGGATTGGATTCATCCTACTCTGGTGTGACCTCCTTAACTTAGCTGATACCATCTTCAAAGAAAAACCTTATTTCCAAACAAGGTCACATTCACAGGTTAGGAAACCTAACAGGGGTTAGGATTTCAACATATTCATGATTCAACCCATAGCAGTGTGTAAGTCATTCAAGGAGGTATTCCACTCTAAGCTACTCCCGCTGTTCAAAGACATGCAACTCACGTTTCACACATAGCATCTGGGAACAAAAAAGAAAGATGGCTGGTGGTGATGAGAGCATGGTTTCCATTAAAGTCTTGGATCCTTTCTGTGTGTGTGCTTACTATGGAGTTCCACTAGCTGGATGATGCAGCTCCACCCATACTAGTGTTTACTTCACTAACTGGGGATGGTTGTCGATGACTTGGCTCATTCTCTGAGACAAGAGTCCCAGTACATAGTTGTCTTCCAACAATGAGTAAGAACTGACTTCCTCAGCCTCGTCAAGAGGCATTTGGGAAAGTGAGTATAAATAGTGGATAATAAAAGCAAACATTTACACTGAGATTGCAACCTTCTGTCCAATTTAAGAATAGAACCAGCGGTTTTATAGTTGCAAGATTTTTACTGTCCAGGAAGATGAGAAGTGACCTGATCCATGATGAAAAGTTTAAAGGTAGAAACATATTGTTAGATTTAGGAAACGAATTAGTCTATACTTGGGGATAAGGATTTCTTTTGATTTTAATGAAATGAGAATCATAAAAATAAGTGTTCAGCCAATTAAAAGTGATTTGTTCCTTGGCCTGGGTTGAAGTAAAGGTGGGTTTAAAAGGTAGTGTTTTCACTGTCTGCTTGGCATTCAGGGTCCGCCATGGTCTATTCCCAAATTATATTTTTGACTTCATGTTCTTTTAACTTTCACATGGAGTCAGTGGTCTTTCACAAGCATGCTATGTTCTTTCCTGTAGGTATCATTTGTTAATGCCGTTTCATCAGCTTGAAACATCTTTCTTTACCTCCATGCAAACAAATCCTACCATACTTTGAGATCAGCTGTAATACCATGTTCCCCTTGACGTTTCTCCTTATTTCTCCAGCTGGAAGTGGTCTCTCTCCCTTTTAAACACTCCTATCATTTTTTTTTTTTTTTAATCATTTATGCCAACCTCAGAATTCTTCATGTTGTTATTTGTGTCCTTCCCTCTTATCAAATATTAGGCACCTTAGGGGAGAAGACTGTATCTGATTCAAGTCCATTTTAGACGTTGTAGGAAGACCAATATAGTATATAGGGGTTGCTAAGAGTCGGAATCAACGCGACGGCAGTGGGTTTGGGTTTTTTTTTAGGAAGACCAAATTTTGCTGTGGGAGAACATTATCTGCCTTTGACTTACAGGAGTCACTGCTATACTTTAAGAGATGTCACTGATTGCAATTATTACATTGTATGGCATTTATCAAGGAGCCCTAGTGGCACAGTGCTTAAGAACTCAGCTGCTAACCAAAAGGTTAGCAGTTTGAATCCACCAGCTGCTCCTTGGAAACCCTGTGGGCAGTTCTACTCTGTCCTGTAGAGTCTCTATGAGTCGGAATTGACTTGATAGCAACAGGTACAACCGTTATGCATTTATCGTTGGGTCTAGCACACAGTACTTACTCAGCAAATATTTGCTAAATGAATGAATGATAACAGGATAATGTTGAATTACACATTTTTAATCTTAATAATCAGGAAGGTTTACTCTATGATTCTATAGAATTTGTATCCTAACCTCTTTATTTTCAACTTCTGTATTTTCTGACACTGGGGATTTATTTACAGCTTACGGAAACCTTGCCAGCATAGTGGTTAAGTGCTTTGCTGCTAACCAAAAGGTCGGCAGTTGAAATCCACCAGGCGCTCCTTGGAAACTCTACGGGGCAGTTCTACTCAGTCCTGTAGGGCCCCTATGAGTCGGAATCAACTCGGCTCAATGGCACCAGGTTTGTTTGGTTGTTTTTGGCTTTTTAAGCTGTGAGTTTTATAGTTTTTCAGTCCTACAGAATATATCAGACCCTCTGGAGTTCTCTTGATATAGAAACTCTTTTCTTCTCCATCGGCTACCAGTATAGGAAAAGGAATGAAGATATGGGAGAATTCTCCAAACACCCTTAAAAATTAATTTTTTGGGGGGGTGTTTAATGAATCAGAGCCATAGTTTAAGGGGCCCAGTATTTTGCTTAATACAGGAAGGTCATGGTCATTCTCCTTGACATTGACCTCAATGTAAGGGTTGTTCTCCAAATCCCAAGTTTATATCAGTTATTTACAGATGGGCTTAAACTATTACAAAAATCTGCCTATCTATCTATTTTAAGGTCATTCCCTATGCCCAGTCTACATTCAGAGAGTATTTGTGATTTGTGGGTGAGGTGGAGAGGAAGGAGGACTATGAGACTTGAAAGACTCTTTCAAGTAGTGAATGAAGGCTTGCATTTGAACTATGAGGGCAAATTAGTGTCATTAAATTGCTGTGATAGTTGTTGTCAACAATTTCCCCTTTCTGCACATCAAACTCTTCATTTTTAAAAAGAACACTTCATTTTTAGTTATTGGACTAAATTATTTCTGAGGTCTCTCTAAGGTCTAACACACTCTTTCTCACTTACTAGATAGCTAGATATTTAAATGTAGAGATAAAGATAAAGACAGAGATACAGCATCTTGTAAAAAGTTCAGTTAAGACATTTAATTTAGATTTTTTTCAATCTGTGTTGGTAAATCCAATTGACTTACTGTTTTCTATTTTGGGAGTAACTTTCCATGGTTTGTTATAAAGATTTTGCTAGTCTTACGGAATCAAATATTGATCCTATAAGATTCTGTAAGACTAGCAAAATCTTTATTTGATTCTACAGGACTAGCAATCAAATGGAGCCCTGGTGGTGCAGTGGCTAAGAGTTTAGGCTGCTAACCAAAACATTGGCAGTTCAAATCCTCTAGCCACTCCTTGGAAACACTATGGGGCAATTTTATTCTGTCCTATAAGGTTGCTGTGTGTCAGAACAGACTTGATGGCACCTAACAACATTAACAGCACAGAATCAAATTCTAGTCTTGTAGAAGCTGTCCATTAAAAATACATAATTTGGAATATTTTCTTAAAGATTTAGTAGAACTCACCCATAAAATCACCTGAGATTGGCTTAATGGAAAGATCTCTGATTATTTTAACTTTCCTCTTCTTATTACTGGCTATTCAAGTTTTTCAAGATACTTTTTGAGTCCATTTTGGTAATTTACATTTTTCAAGAATATTATCTATTTTGCCTAGATTTCCAAATTTCCTGACGTAAGCATGTAAATATGCCCTTAACACTTTCAAAATCTTCTTCATATAGGTAATAGATATTTGTTTTCTTTTCATATGGTTCCATCTTCTTTTTCTTTATAAGAATTGCCAGATATTTGTCTATTTTATTATTAGTCTTTTCAAAGAAATAGCTATTGGAGTTATTCATCAACCCTAAATGTATTGTTTTATATTTTATTAATATTTATTTCCGACTCTATGGCAGTGGGTTTTTTATTTATTAATTTTAGCATTTAGATTTATTTTATTGTTCTTTTTATGGGATTTTGAATTGGATTCATAGTTAATTTATTTTTAATATCTCTTGTTTGTTATTAAATGCAAATTTCTCTCAATACTACTTTGCTATGTTGGCTATAACTCATACATTTTGACATGTAGAACTCACATTGTCATTCATTTCTAAATAGATTTTGATCAAAGTAATTATTTACAATATTATTTTTAAATGTCCAAGTGGGTAATCATTTTGGGGAGGATAGCTACCCTTTGTTGTTAATTTCTAATTTTCTTATATTAAGGTTGGAAATTCTGATCTATATAACTTTTGCTTTACAGAATTTACTGAGATATCTTTGTGGTCTGTGAAGAAGTCAATTTTTATGGATGTGCAAACTACTTGAAAAAATATTTACACACTCTTAGTTGAATTATTCAGATTCTTTCTTGCTTTTGGTCTACTTAAAATGTCTATCTTGGAGAGAGAGATATTAAAATCTTTCACTGGGTTTTTGCTTTGTCATAGTTTTTTCTTTTTATGTTTTGAATCTATGCTATTAGATTCATAGAAGGTTAATGGCAGCTTTATTTTATTGGTTAATTGTATCTTTTATCAACTTAAAATATTCCCCTAAGATATTTTAAAGTATTTTTCACCTTGAACTCTGTTTTTTTAAAAAATGTTAACATTAATACTCTTGCTTTCTTTTTTGACAGTTGCCTGATATATTTTTTAAATGCTTACATTTTCAACTTCTCTGGACCACTTTGCATTAGGTATATCTTTTATAAATAACGTACAACTGGACTTTTTTTTTTTTTAAACAAATCTTAGTTTCTGAATCGTAATAGGGAAATCCATTCCAACCCCTTTTACTTTAATTAATGACTTTTTTTTTTGCAATTGTTTCTTCCATTTTACTTTTTGTTTTCTATTCACTGTGAGAAGCAGCATAGCCGAATATTATCTGAACTGGGTTGGAATCCCATCTCTGTCATTCTAGATGTTTGACATCAATTAAATTACGTAAATTCTCTGTGCTTCGATTTCTTTATCAATAAAATGAGAAAGATTATAATCATGCTTACACTTGTAGGAATTAAGAAAATTACTATATATAAAATATGTAAAACTTTGTCTAAGAGTGAGTATTAAATAAATGCTAGCTACTATCATTATCATCGTATGTTTTCCCTCCCACTACCTGGGTTTTTGGGTTACTTATTTGTTGGCTTCCTCAAGCTTTTTTCGCCCTTTCTTCTTCAATGTTTTGGAACTGGTACAACTAATTTTTATTATTCTAGTGTTTACTTTTACATACGTGACATATGTATTTTTTAAATCATATAGATTTATATACAACAAAATATACCATATTAAGTGTCTATTTTGATGAATTTTGATGTATTTATATACCCATTTAACTGCCACTACCACAGTTAAGAGACAGAACAGTTCATCATCCTAAAAATACTTTGTGCTGTCTCCTAAACTCTCCTGACCCCTACTCAAATTTTTGTTCTCCTCATTCTTCTCCAGCCCTAGGGAATCGATGATCTGCTTTCAGTCATTATAGATTGAATTAGTCTTTTGTAGAGTTTAATACAAATGGGAACATGCAACATGTGATCCATTGTGCCACGCATATTGGAACACATTTTGCTTTGATTATCTGGAGTTACTAGATACTTCTATCCTCCCCTAAACAAGAACCTTAGTCATTTTCTTTTCGTCTCAACTCTGCCATTTTCCATTTTGAGATGGTCTGCGATTTGCGTTATAAATACTTTAAAATTATGCATCAATAATTATTTAAACATCATCTAGGTTTTCTACTTCATTTACTCACCACTGTTTCTCTTATTTCATGTATTATTTACTCTTTGATTTATTTTCTTTGTGTTTCACTCAGTTCTTTCAGGTACCCTCAAATGTTTCTTCCCCCAAGAGGGCCTGAGGATGGTAACCTTTCTGAATCCTTGCAATGCTAAATATGTCTTTATTTTGCTCTCTTATTTGGTATGTTAAATAGACAATTCTAAGAAAAATTTAATTTCTTCATTTTTTCCCAATGTCTGGCTATGCTAATGAGAGCTCAGGTGTAGTACTAAAGGAGAGCCCCATCAACAGGATCTTGTAGCTCATTATCTCAATTGGATTGCATCTATTTCTGCTCTTTAGTCCGTTGATAAAATTTTTTTTTATAATAAAAACTTCAAACACCAAGCCCTCTAGCTCAGTGCTCTTTTAATGACAACAGGCATACAAATCACCTGGGCATCTTGTTAAATAAAATACATCCTCTGTTTTAGTCTTTCTGGGGTAATGCCTGAGATTCTGTATTTCCAACAAGCTCCCAGGCGATGGTGATGCTGCCCGTCTGCAGACCACACCTTGCATAGCAAGTCTCTAGATATTTCTTCTTCATGGATCCAATATCTTCTTTAACCGTTCTGAAGATATTAATCATCATTCCAAACATCTTCCTTCATATCCTCCATCAACTGTGTTTTCTTGAGTGTTTAATACTTGTATTTGTTAAGTTGGTGGTTTCTTTCTTTTGGTGTTGGTTTTCCTCAAGTGTTTTTTTTTTTTTTTTTCTTTTAAAAAATATTCTTGCTTTTCCGAGTTTCCTGTTGCTATAACTTTAGGTGAGGGGAACCATGTTGCTAGGAGGAGTGCACGGAGAGCTTGAACTGCAAGTTCTACACTGGCTGGAATTTCTACACTGACTTCTCCAACTTCACGGCTAACATTCACTGCTTTGGCTCGTGGGCAAAAACCACTGCTACCAACTTCTCAGCACAGGCTGGGGATAAGGCTCAACAGCATAGCCGAAAATAATGATGACAAGGTTAACATTTTGAATGCCTACTGCAGGCAAGGCACAGTTCTAAGTGCTGCACATGGGTGGTGCTTGTCAAAATACATCATGATTAATGGAGAAAATATTGAAATTGTCAAGGATTTCATTGCACTTAGACCCACAATCAAAGCCCATGAAAGCGGCAGTCAAGAAATCAAATGCAAATGACATATTGCATTAAGCAAATCTGCAGCAAAAAATCTCTTCAAAGTGTTAAAAAGCAAAGATGTCATTTTAAGGACTAAGGTGTGCCAGGCCCAATCTACGGTATTTTCAATTGCCTCACATGCAGGGGAAAGCTGGACAATGAGTAAGGAAGGCTGAAGGAGAATTGATGTCTTTGACTTACAGTGTTGGCAAAGAATATTGAATATACCATGAACTGCCAGAAGAAGAAACAAGTCTGTCTTGGAAGAAGTACAGCCAGAATGCTCCTTAGAAGAGAGGAGGGCAAAGAAACTTCATTTCACGTACTTTGGACAAGTTATCAGGAGGGACCAGTCCCTGGAGAAGGATATCATGCTTGGTAAAGCAGAGGGTCAGCAAAAAAGAGGAAGACCCTCAATGAAACCGATTGACATAGTGGCTGCAACAATGGGCTCAAACATAGCAATGGTTAAGAGGATGGTGCAGGACTGGGCAGTGTTCTGTTGTTTGTAGGGTTGCTATGAGTCAGAACTAACTTGATGACTCCTGACAATGTGTCAAAGACCTTTTCGAAAATCTAAACCGTATCAACTCTTCTTCTTTGTCTGTGCTTTTAGTACCCCCTAACTTGCTTATATTAATGAACATAATTTATCTTTATTCTAATCATATCCTCTTTCTTTCTCTATTCTGTAAGTGGAAAGATGCTGTATTAGTTTCCCAGGGCGCCTTAACAAAATACCACAAATTGGATGGATTATATGAACAGAAATGTATCGTCTCATAGTGCTAGAGGCTAGAAATCCAAATGAAGGTGTTAGCCGGACATACTTCATCTGAAGTCTCTGTAGGAAGATACTTTCTTGTCTCTTCCAGCTTTGGGTAGACCCAGGTGTTCCTTGGCTCGTAGATACATCTTTTGTTGCCATCCTTCCTCTGCCTGTCTTCTCTTTAATAGGAACACCACTCAGGTTGAATTAGGACCCATCCTATTGTAATATGACCTAATGTTAACTCATAATATCTTCAAAAACTTTATTGCCAAAAAAGGCCATGCTCACAGGTACCAGGGGTAGGATAACAGCATACTTCTTTGGAGACACAATTCATTCCATAACAGATGCTGATGATACAGATGTTTGTCTGGATAAAATAGCCCAAATTTTGGGCAGTATCCAAAAAGCCAAACCCTATGTAATGGAAGGGGAATGGAGACAAGTACAGAAACAAGACAGACAGAAACAAGAAGAGTAAATATACAAGAGAAGTTGGGAGGAGAAGGCATGTAAAGAAGAGACAGGAGAAGGAGACAGGGAAAATTAATGAAGGTATAACTTGCACAACATTGGGGAATTCAACTGCATTTTTCTTGGTTTTATTTTTTGACCTTCATTGAATTCTTTCAAATATCTGCAAACAAGATTAATTGAGTAGCCTTCAACATTCAGAGAGCGCGCTGGCTGTAGTGACTTTACCCACTGTAACCCAGGAGAACAGGAGGAATATTAATTTTGGCTTCCAAAGAGGCAGGTTTTCATAAGTTTATTGGAGAGACACCTTGTTCTGTGTTGTATAGATTGTTTCTGCGAGCTGAATAAAATAGTCTCTTATTTTGTGAGCTTACAGGGATTTTATTGGTGGCAATATTTGCTTAGCCAAAGAGGAAGCCATTTAAATTTTGGAAACTGATTTGAATTTGCAGTTTAATGTGATCTTTCACCTCAAGTATTTTCTCTTTAATTTTTAGGCTGTGGATGGATAATGGAAAGATAGGTGAAGCCATCTGTACATTCAAAGTTCGCACTCTGAAAAATGTTTTCCTTTGTTTTTAAAGCCGTTTGTTTTGAAGAGAAAACACAATTCAGATTTTCTGTATTATTCAAATCTGTTCCTTTCGTGTTGTTTCATACTGACCATGCCTTCAGGGACCTTTCTAATTGTCCTTAATTAAGATCAGACTGTGTTATTCTGGTTAAAAGATGCAGCCCAACAGAAAGTACTCCGTCAGAGTGGCCCTTGTGACATAGATCTCATTCGAATCTAACCCCACCTTAAATCAATTAGGTATTTTTCAGCTTGTCACTTGAATCTCACTCAAAATACACCAAGCTTCTATTATGGGTCTAGCCCTCGACTAGGGCCCCAGGACATAAAGATAATTCAGCCAAGTTCCTTAGTTCCTAGGGCATCAGAGTCCTATAGGGAGACAGGTTTAGAAACAGAGTGTTATAATACATCGTCTGTGCTGTAACAGTTGTATAAAGTGTATAGAATGACAGAAGCAGAGAGCAAGCCTCACTCAGCTGAGTTAGTGGAAGTCTAGAGAAGGCTTCGTGGAGGTGGTGACATTCTATCTTGATTTAACAGGATGAATATAAGTTTTCTAAACTACTTGCTGTAGAGCCAGTTCTGACTTATGGTGACCCATGTGTGTCAGAGTAGAACTGTGCTCCATTGGGTTTTTAGTGGCTGGTTGTTTGGAAGTAGATCACTAGGCTTTTCTTCCAAGGTGCCTCTCGGTGTATTCAAACAGCCAACCTTTTGATTAGTAGCTGAGTGCTTAACACTTTGTGCCACCCAGGCACTTATAAGTTTTCTAGGCAGAGCTAAAAGTAAAAGTACTTACTTTGGTAAAGTAAGATAAAAATTTTCCCTGCTTATTCTTCCTCAAACACTTCCTAACTCCATACCTGTCCCTGCCTCCTCTTCACTCCACAACTCCTTCCTAACTTCTACTTTTTTTTTGTTAAAAAAAAAAAAAAAAAAGGATGTATTTAAACTACTTTGAGATTTACACTGTTAAATAACTCTTAGGAAGTCCTGAAGGAGCCTTGGTGGTGGGGTGGTTAGTGCTTGACTGTTAATGGAAAGGTCGGTGGTTTGGACCCACCAGCCACTCCAAAGGAGAAAGATGCAGCAGTCTGCTCCTGTAAAGATTGCAGCCTTGGAAATCCTATGAGGCAGTTCTACTCTGTCCTACAGGGTCACTATGAGTCAGAATTGACTTGGCAGCAATGTTTTTTTTTTGTTGTTTTTTATTTAGGAAGTCCTGGGTTGATTGGACTGCTTGAAGTCCTTGAGCCTGGAATTCAACTTGGTCTTTATCCTGCTGAAATCCCTCCACCTCCTCACTGACTCCTGCTCGTATCTTAAGTTTGCATCATTTGTTCTGACTAATGCAGCTCTGTGTGTTATGGCACTGAAGTTCACCCAGGCATAATTAATTTTCGTGTAGTGTCTCTTGTATTGGCAGCCAATCCAACAAAGGAGAAGTGTTTTAAATCTGGGCATTTTTAGAGATGGTGGGTAATGCTGAATATCTGTGCCTGTAGTGCTGATGGTGGAGGGGAGAGAACTACGTAATACCCTTTCCTCGCTCTGCCATCCATCACCAAAACTTTCCTCCTTGCTCTGGTCCAGGCAGGGAGCAGGCCCATCCATCTCGGAACAGCAGAGGCATGACCTTAGGAAATGATTGGCATCAGTTTCGCAGACTCTCCCTGAGTTCCAGGGTATCATATCAGTCTTGTGTCATGGGTATTGATTGCAGCCTTCCTTACTAAGAGTCTGGCTCATGACTAAGGTACCAGTGCAATTTTGGCCTCTGCCTGCTGAGACAGCGGGATGAGAGAGGCCAAGTAAAGGTGAAACAGGAACTTGCTCTTCAGCGGTTCCTGTCTCATCTTTCTTGGGTATCTGCAAGACTGTCTACAATGAAACAAGATGTCTATCACCTTTTGATTGTCAGTCCGGGATAGGCTGCCTGCTAGGGGAAGATATGGGTACCAATGACTGACAAGATTTCTATTGGTGGGGGTGAGGGTAGTGGGGAGTCACATACCAGGGCATAGATAATGTTGACACAATAGCCTCAACAATGGGCTCAAACATACTGAGGATCATGAAGATGGTGCAGGACTGTGCAACGTTTGGTCCTAGTATAAATAAGGTCTCGGTGAGTTGGAGCCAACTTCATGGCAACTAACAACAACACCAATTCATTCAAAACTGGGTCTTGGCAGCATTATCTCTTCCTCACTCTTGCATCAGTGTAGCTCATCAGGCCTTTATGGGGTGTCTTTGCTGTGACAGACACTGTGCTATGTATTGGGAATCCAGAGACAAAAAAGACATAGTCACTGCCCTTCAGGAGCTTTGAGTTTGTGAATTAGTTGTCTGTATTGAATCGCTGAGTCAGAATCAACTCAACGGCAAGGGGTTGGTTTGGTTTCCATCCTTTAAAAATCTCTTGAATCACTCCAATCTTCTCTAACACTTCTGCAAAACCTTCACCTACCTTTAGGTGGTGCTTCTGTCTGTGGTCTGTACTTAGGGTAGCAGCGTGCTCTCTTAGTCATGATTGGATGGGTCTCTCTCCTCTCAACGTCTTGAGATTGCTGTCAAGTGCATGATACTGTGAGGGCAAGGGCAACATCTGTTTCATCTCTGAATCTCCATTGTTCTTCACAGAGAGTGGATGTCAGAAGAGGTGCTTTGAATGATGAATCTCAAGGCTTGTCTGTCTAACCTTCTTCACTCAGTGTCCTTCACTAGTTGGGACAGAAGAATTTAGCCAGGGCCTGACTTGAGAAGAATTGCCTGGTGAGACAGACTTTAAAGCCAGGAGAGAGGAGTTCAGTCATGGTCTACTCTGCCTCTGATGGCACTTTGCTTGCATCAGCTCTCTTCTGTTGGCCTCTATCAGCTTTATCCACAAAAGTTTCTCACTTACACTGTGAGACACGGCAATGATAAGACAAAGTTAAGTCCATGTGTGACCCCAATCTACCGTTTCAGGTAGTTAATCACTGTTTTCCCAAGTTGATTACAATAGTAACTGAACATCAGCTGTGTAAAAGGCTTCTCCCATGAGGCTTGGCATACTCTCAGGTGCTATATAATGTTTGCGCTTCCCTCTGCCTGGCAGACACCAATCCCTCCCCATCATTGTTTCTTTGGGGTTTTAATTTCTGAATGCTCAGATTCTGTTTGGGCTTTCTCAGAGTGACGCTCTGGAAACACTTCATTTCTTCTCTCCTGCGGCACTCCTGTGACTCATAGTGAAGCTATGGATCTGCAAGACTTACCTTCCCACTAGACTGTGAGCTTCCTAATCTCTGGATCCTTCATAGTGTTTAGCACTGAGCCTAATGGTTACTAAAACCAAAACACCAAACCCTTTGCTGTGGAGTCAATTCCAACTCATAGTGACCCTATAGGACAGAGTAGAACTGCCCCATAGGGTTTCCAAGGAGCAGTTGGTAGATTTGAATTATTGACTTTCTGGTCAGCAGCCACCCTCTTTAACCACTGCGCAACCAGGGCTCCTAATGTCAGTAAATAAGTGTTGCATTGATTTCTCTCTGCTTCCTCCTAAAACAGTCTACAGCAGTGGCATGCAAATGTTTTGGTCTCAAGACTCCTCTGCATTTTTTAAAAGTATTAAGGACCCCAAAGAGTTTTTGCTTATGTGGGTTGTATTTATTAATATTTACTCTATCAATTCTTAAAACTGAAGAATTAAAAAAAAACATCGATGCACATTTTTTCAAAAAGAAAGAATGGTATTGTTTTACATTCTTGCAAATTTCTTTATAATTTGCTTCTATATTCAGTCTGCAATAGTATATTGTTCTGGTTGAAGTAGATGAAGAAAATTCAGCTTCGCACAGACATATTTGGAAAAGCTTGGAATGTTTTAATATTTTCAGATAATTACAGGTGTTTTTCTTTGCTACTACACCAAAACTCGACAAGTAGTAGTTTCTTAAAGGTTAGTTGCACTATAACATCTGAAACCATATTAATGAATGTCTTTTTTACTTGTTTATATTAAAATCCATTTGTCTGTCTTTCACTTTAGATGGAATACAGTGCACTGTTTATTTAGAAAATATTGTTTTACTGACTTATGCCAATCTTTCAAATGCTAGCACATTTGATACCAAAATTCAAATTATCAATTTTGTTAATATTATCCCTGTTCTAATCAGAAACGTTTAAGTACTGAGAAGTTGTTTAAATTCATGTTGGTAGACAGCCATTTCTCCAAAGTCTAATTTTTGATTGAACACTTGAATTTTATGACTGTTAAGAAGATATCGTCATCTTTGCCCTTGACTGATAGACTTACTTTGTTCATTGCTGAGGAAATGTCTGCCAAATACTTAGGTTTAAATAATCGTAGTTTGTGTGTCAGTCATTCCTTCACATAAAAATGGTGTTCCATGAAAAAAGTGACCGACTGAGCTTGCATCACACAGGCATGCTGCTTGTACTTGAGAAAATGATCATCCCTCAGGGTGTGGCAGCAATGCTTTATGTTCGTTTCCCATTTTGTCATAGAACATTAAAAAGATGTGGACTAAACTTTCTAAATTTAATAACAATAATTTTAACTACTTCATTAAGGGCATTCTTAAGTGAAACAGCTTTTTTTTTTTTTTTTTTAAACTGTCAGTCCAGCTCATGATGGTGAAAATATGACTATAGGTCCAGTTTGGTTTCACTGTCTATTCATGCTAAGGCCTCAGCAATTTTACCCACTACTGGTTTGGTATCATCAGTGCAATACAGTAAAAAAAAGGCAAATAACATCTTAGCATTATCACGAAACTAATTTTGATCTGTGGGCTCCCTGAAAGGTCTCAGGGGCCCCTACAGGTCCTTGGACCACGCTTTGAGAATGCCTGATTTACAGGATTGGGTTCTACGTTTCTTCTCTTTTATGTATTCAGTTTTTCCTTATTACAGGTAAAAAGCTCCATTTGCTCTAGATATACACTAAAGATTTGGGGAGAGAGACAGAATTTTCTCCTTGATTTCACTTATATCTGCAATCTCATTCTGTCCTCGGTTTAAACATGACAGTCTTTAACTCATCTGGGGCCAGGAACCTATTCAGAGCACTACCAAAAGCAAACAAAAACCAAACTTGCTGCCATCAAGTAGATTCCAACTCATAGCAACCCTATAGGACAGGGTAGAACTGCTCCATAGCGTTTCTAAAGAGCAGATTCGAACTGTTGACCTTTTGGTTAGCAGCCAAGCTCTTAACCACTTTGCCACCAGGGCCCCAAAGAGCTAGTCAATTGATTAATCACAGAGCTGGTGAACTGATTGGGTGCCTGAGGCACAGGGCAGAAAGAAGAAAAGAGGGTGCGGTGAGGGAAAGCGCCAACGGAAACAAGATTTGAAAAGAAAGAATGTAAGAATTAAAGAGAGGAAATAAGGAGGAAAGAGTAGTAGGGAAAAGAAAATGAAGAAAAAGAGGGACAATTCAAGTAAAGATGATAAGACCAGAGAAGAGAAGGTCATAGCATCAGTGAATCAGAAGATCTGTGCTGGGTGGGACCACATGTAGCCTTCATCCTTGATGAGTCAGGATCCTCTCTGGGTCTCACATTTCCCTTTCTGCAAAATGAGAGGGCTGAGGGGGAAGGGACAGTACTGAGGCAGAGGAGAACATCCTCACATGGGCTTCAGGAGTCCTGGCACTCCCTGAAATTGTGGGCAAAACCTTGTGTGTGGTGGGTTTTTTCCTCGGCAGAGTTTTCATCAGTTACGCAAAGGTCTCTTTACCAAAGTGGGTAAAGAGCCATCAGTCTGGATCATCTATGATCTTCTCCAGCCCTAAAACTTTATGATTCCTGCATGAAAGGGGACCCTGTAACTTGATACTAAAATAGTTTCCCAGCCTTCATTGTTTTTGACCCTGAGCAAAATTCAACACGAAGTCTCTGGCCTCTATTATATATATTTTTTCCTCTATGTAGGACAAAAAAAAAAAAAGCAGCAAGCCCTGAAAGTGCTGAACCCTTGTCACACTACAGTGCCAGGCAGGTAGGACAGATGGGTGAGCAGAGCCTCTGGGGACGACCGGCCCCAGCTGTTGCCCACAGCGTGCACGCACGCTGGAATGGCTTTAGCCTGCATGCCCAGCCACAGCTCCTCCGGTCTCAGTTTGTTGACTTGGTCCCAGGGAGGGAGCAAAGCTGGCCAAGGCCAATGAATGGCCGGCAGTGGAAAACCAGTGCTGTTGTCTGCTGGCAGGCAGGGCGGCCGACACCACACTCGGGTCAGCTCCCCCAGAGCGGCGCTCTCTTCCCCCGGCCATCGCTGGCTTTGGCAGGCGCTGCCAGGCCCTGGAATGCAGGAAGCCTTGGGTCATGGTGACCTCGAGTTGCTGATGCCAGATGAAATATGCCCTGGAGGTTCTCCAGGGTCACATGGTGTGTGGACCAAGAGAAGGCAGGGCTGCTCTTGCGCTGAAAAAGTGGATTTTGGCTCCAAAATCGCACCCCTCAGGGGAGTGGGAGGGGCTGTGGGTTAGAAGTGGGGGCCGGCTGGGCAGTGGCATGAGACTGGGTAATAGGGAGAATCAGTCTTGCTTTTTTCATCTCCTGTAGCCTTCCAGGAAGCCGCTGGCTCCTGGAGGTGGAGGCACACCCCCAGATCTGTGGCCCACAAATTTGGGCAAAACTTTGTGTGTTTCTTGTTTATGTGGAAGGAGGGGCGGTTTCTAGCTCCATATAAGCAGCGCCCAGAGCCGGATAAAAGCTGTATAATAAGAGGGGCTTGAATTAGAGACCTCAGTAACTCAACCCCACAAGACAAAGGAAATTGACAAAGGTTACTCAGAGAAGGCCCTTACCTCCAGGCCTAGACTGTACTTCAGCTGCTAGCTGGGAACGCAATGCTCCCATTCTTTCCTCCTGAAATCTCTCTATACTTTGTTCCTGCAAGTCCTGTATAGACCATCTAGTCCTGTTCTTCCAAACCCCAAGCTCTTAGAGCAGGCTTAGCTACACCCTGATGAGATCTCTACCAGAAGCCCAGCGTGGACACCTATTGTTTGCCCCGGTCTCCATTTAGGTCTGAGATGTCAGAATACAATCCCTTTGCCTTGGCTAGGCAGGCAGAGGGGACTTGGCTACTTTTTCACTTGCAAAAACCGGCAACCCAGGCCTGAAATGGAAACAGCTAAAAAAAAAAAGGAGCCAAGTTAAAAACAAGATCCAGCTGGAGGGGGTCAGGCCCGATAAGCAGGCTGACCACAGGCTTGAAAAAGAGGTCAGGCCCCAGGAGCAGCGCACTGGAGGCCAAGAGTGTTTTTGCCAAAAGAAGGCGACTGCCTCTGTGGTAGGTGGCTCTAGTCCGCCATTGCACTCAGCTTCAGCTACCATAGTGATCCTTCTCTGCCCTGCATCTCTATTCAAGGCTCAGTTACCTCACCTTAGCAGAAATGGAGCTAGGAAGGGTGTGCCTGAGAATCTGGAGGAGAGGTATCTTGGGGGAAAATACAACACATCATTCCAGGGCTGGCTCACATCTCACCTCCTCCAGGCATCATTGCCAAATCACTCCCCTTGGGTCTTGGTTCTACCTCTCCCCACACCCCCAGCCCCCACCCACTCCATAGCACTTCATATTTTGGTTCTGTATCTCAAATTGGCACATAATAAATTATTTTGGTAATGTTGACGGCTAATATTTGTATGGTGTGTCTCTATTTTCAAAGTTTATTGCTTTTGCAAACACTTCCCATTTGCTGTCTGTAAAGAACCTGAGAAATAGCCAGAATAGCTATCAGGAGTCTGATGTAGAGGCAGGGCGGTACAAAAAGTACAAACTCTGGTTCCATCAGATTAGGGTTTGAATACAAGCTTTGTCGCTGGCTGGCTATGTGAGGTTGGGCAGCTTGCTTGACCAATTCAGGCAGCAGTTCTGTGCTCTCTCATCAGTGAAGCCGCTGTGGCCTCCACCATGAGCTGAGTTTTTGGTAACAGAAACTCTTACCCTCTGTACCCAGAAAAGAAGTATTTTGGAAGCATTACATTTTCACCAACATGTTCTTCCATGAGCCTTTGGAAACTTGAGCAAATGCCATGGCTTTCTAGCGTCAAAACAACTTATTCTGATTTTGGGGGGGGCGAATTTGGAAGCAATGAACTCTGCCAGACTTCACATCATAGTTCTCCCTGGCAACCATGCCCTTTGGTCATTCTTCCTTTAGGCACATCCCTGCATCCCTGCCTGTTTTGATTCTCTCCCTTTTCCTTCTTCATCTTATCCCTTCCAATCCTTTCATTATACTCTTGGAGTTTGCCTCTCCATGCCAACAAACTATCTCAAATTTTTTAATCTCTTTACACAGTTCTTTCCCTATCTGCTGGTCTAATTGAAACCTGGTTCTCCCTAAGGGGTGCCACTTGCCAGAAAGTTCTCTTATGTGGGCATATTTTTAAGTCTTACCCTAAAGTTGGGGCAATGTGAGCTTTTCCTGGATACTACGTTGCTGCTTTCAAATTATTATCCCTCCTTCAATTTCTTGTTTCTTTTGAAGGAACATGATATCTGGCTATACCACCCAAATCCTTCACATTCTACACCCACCCCTCACTGTCAACCGTGGACCTCTTGATCTCCCTCCAGCTTCACTGAGGACTTAAGGCACACAACTTGTGGTTCTCCATCTTTCCCTATGTTCTGCCATTGTTGTAGGTAACCAATACCCATAGTACTATCCAATTCCTGGAATATTCTTTGACTTTTACAAACCTCGTCCTTGGGAGCAAGGATGGTGAGACTTCGTCTTATGTTCTTTGGACATGTTATCAGGAGAGACCAGTCCCTGGAGAAGGACATCATGCTTGGTGAAGTAGAGGGTCACTGAAAAAGAGGAAGACCCTCGACCAGATAGATTGACACAGTGGCTGCAACAATGGGCACAAGCATAGCAACAATTGTGAGGATGGTGCAGGATCAGGCAGTGTTTCATTCTGTTGTACGTAGGGCCTCTATGAGTTGGAACTGACTCGAAGGCACTTAACAACAGTAACTACATGTTTCTATAACTGTGCCCCCACACCAAAAAAAAAAAAAAATCCACTGCCGTCTGGTCGATCCTGACTCATAGTGACCCTGTAGGACAGAGTAGAACCACCCCACAGAATTTCCAAGAAGCGGCTGGTGGATTCAAACTGCTGACCTTTTTGGTTAGTAGCTGTAGTCCTTAACCACTACATGACCAGGGTTTCCGTGCCACCATATGCTCTATTATAGATACGAATACACTTGCATCACATACAAATATGTATGTGTAAATATCCATACCCATACCAATATATGCGTGAGGGTATACTCCTCTATATTGGTGTACACCTACTTAGTGTACACATCTAGCTAGGTATCCACTCATGAATTATTGTTTGTTATTACTGTTGTTACAGGATTCTATATGTCGTAGTATTTACCATTGTTGCCCTTTGTTCTTGCATACCTCTCAGTGTCTTCCTGTGCCTTGGTCACATTGTGCTGACTTCTCCCACATTGTGTATTTCTTTTGCCTTCACCAGAATTAACGTGTGTCTACTATCTAGTTAGCGATTCTCCCCCCTTCCTGGTAACCATCAAAGAATGTTTCTTTCTGTGTATAAACCTTTTCTTGACTATTTATGCTAGTGGCTTCATACAATATTTGTTCTTTTGTAATTGACTAATATTCTTAACTTTAATTCTTAACTTGAATAAGATGACTTTCTCTTTGAAGCCTACAGAATAGAGGGAGTCTGAAATGTCTGAAACGTCCTTCAGGCACATTAATTTAATTACCAAGTATATATGTATATATAAATTGCCATCGAGTCCATTCGGACTCATAGTCACACTATAGGACAGAGTAGAACTGTCCCATAGGGTTTCCAGGGCTGTAAATTTTTACGGGAGCAGCCTGCCACATCTTTCTCCCATGGAGTGACTGGTGGGTTTGAACCATTGACCTTTTGGTTATCAGCCAAGCACTTTAACCACCGTGCCACCATAGGGATTGGAAATTTGTTTTGGGTATGGAGATATTCTAGATAGGAAACATTTGTTGAAGACAGAAATTTGTAAAAATTAGTGGGTCAATGTGCACCATTGTTCTGATTTATTCTCAAAAGCGGTATAAAATCATCATCATGGAACCATAACACAAGACCGTCAACACCCACTGAGCCTCCTTTCAGGGCCTTGAAAATGTCAAACTCTTTCCTGTCACGGCCTTTATATATGCTTCTTTCTTTGTCTGGAATTCTCCCCGCAACCCCTTCCCCTCCGATTTTTGTCTTCTAAGAATTTTTTTTTTTTTTAACTCCTTCTTACGCTTCAAACCTCTGAGAAGCCTTTTCTTGATTCCCTCACCCCACTTCCCTTCCAGTCCCAATCTGAATTAAGTCACTGATCATTATTATTCAACATAGCTTTACTTTGTCCCCAGAAGGGTTGTAATTTTGTCTGTGGAATCCCTGGTGCCCGGCAGAGTGCCTGGCTTTCATTGGGTGTTCACACAATATTTCCTGAATAAATAAATGAATATTTAAGCATACTGACTTCTTCTCCTTTTTTTTTTTTTTGCTTCCTTTCTTACATTTGTATATGGCTTTATTTTCAGTGTTTATGTGCCTATCATAGGTACATGACAGATATTGTCTTAGTTATCTAGTGCTGCTATAACAGAAATGCCACAAGTAGATAGCTTTAACAAACAGAAATTTATTTTCTCACAGTTTGGTGCTGGCTCTGGGGGAATTCTTTCTCTCTGTGTCGGACCTAGAGGAAGGTACTTGTCTCTTCTCAGCTTCTGCTTCTGGGCAGTCTTCATGTGGTTTAGCATCTCTCTTCTCCTTCTCGTCTTTTGATTACTTATTTAATCTCTTTTACATCTCAGAAGAGATTGACGTAAGACACTCCCTACACTAATCCTGTCTCATTAACATAAGGAAGATAACCCATCCCCAAATGGGACTATAACTGTGAGCGTAGAGGTTAAGATTACAATATACCATTTTGGGGGGACAAAATTCAATCCTTTACGGGTACCTTTAGAGAAGGGTAGTTATTACTGTAATGTTCTAGTGTCACCTGAAGTTCTCTAACTTCAAAAAAATCAGGAGAGTGACAATTAACATCAGCATCAGCTCAAAGCTAATTCCCATGAGGTGAAGGTCAGACATACCTCCAAGTCTCCATTCTTTTTTTAAACCAATTTTGACACTAGCCATTCCTCCCACGGCAGTCTCTGCTTCTTTGCTGGGTTCAATCATTCGTTACAACAGCAGAACTCACAGACCATACTCACAATTATATCGTTTATTAGGGAAGTAATAGGTTACAGTTCAGGATCAGGATCAACTTGGAAGTAATAGAAACAACTCAGGATACAGTTATTTGATCAAGGTAGATTTTTCTTGCCTGTACCCACAAACAAGTCTCTGCCGCTGTGCCCTGGTCAGGTGTACAGTCACTGGGCCCTGCCCAGGCCTGGTCTCTGCCCTGTTCTGGTGTGTTACAGCTCGTTAGTGCCACTGATAAGTGCCCAGAGGCACCCCACTCCTCCAGGAAGGCTCCTGCCTGAAGGTGCTCAGCTCTCTCACTCCATGTGTCAGTGAGTCTATTACAGCTGCCTTTCTCCATGGGCTGAGAAGCGCACCACAGCTGTCTCGTGCCAGTCTCCCTGTTCTCTCCTCTCATGCTGTCTTGCACCGTCTACCTCCAGTTTTACAGCTATCTTTGTCTCTTGGGCCTAGGAGCTTCTTAGAGCAGGGATCCTGGGTCCAAAGGGTGTGCTCTGCTCCTGGCTCTTCTTCTTGATGGTAGTAAGGCCCTCCCTCAACCTCTGTAGGATTGGCTCTTTTAAGTCTAGCAGGATGGCAAAACTGACCAATCCTCTTGGCAGGCCTCAAGTACCTTATTTGCATAGTCACCATCCAATTCCTGTGAGAGTTTTTCACACCTTATTTGCATAGGCCCAGCCAATCATTTTGTAGGAGTTACGAGACCATGGTGAGAAATGCCACATAAAAGCAATTCACTGCATCGTAATTACTGTCCCCAATTTCTATCTGATGAAACTGAGGCCCACTAAAGGAAAGAGACTTATGCAAGCTCACATGATAGGTCAAGTGGAGCTGCAGTTAGAGCTGGGAATGCATGTTGACTCTTAGTCTAGTGTTCTTCCCATCAGTAATATTTAAAAAAGAAATCTAGAGTTTTTTTTCTAGGAATTATTTAAACACATATAATGCAATTTCTCTTTGTCTTGGAAAAATAGCTTATGTTTTTTGAAAGGATCTGGGTAAAATACTATCCCCTGACTTTGTGACTTGATTTCTTCATGTGATCTAGTGTGGACAAGGATGTGGAAGAAAGATCTCACTGATTTAATCCCAATTCTTTGGAGTTTGCAAGACTTCAGACAGGCTGTATGTAATATCCATCAGTTAAAGGCAGGAAACAACTTCCTCGTCTGAAGACGTTTAAGGTACTTTCTTGCCTAGGAAATTTGGCCAAAATGGAAATATTAGTTTTTTTGAACCAGTGGCTTAAAAAAAAATAAGAATTCTCTCAAACATACCTTTTGCTTTATAACACGTCTGTTACAAATTATGCTTTTTTAATATTGATTTATCTCACCTTGTTAGTTATCACCTTTGCAATAACATGTAGACTTGAAGCCTTGCAACATCATTCCCTTATAAAAATTTCATGCATTAGCTTTTTTTTTTTTTTTTTGCCTCTGGGTCATACTGACCTTCTTTCCTTATTTCAAATTGGTAAGACCTGTTGTTCATGCTTCCACCTTTGGAAAATCAAAGAATCCCAACAATCATCTAAGACAAGCTTGCTTTACATGAAAAACTGTTATCTCACTTGCTACAAGTATTTGTACTGAATTGATCTATACTTTCAAAAATACTCTCTAATTTACAGACTTTCTGATTTATCTTGTAGAGAACACGATTCTTGAATATGGTGTCAGTCATTTTCATTTCTCCATGGAACCAACCAGGCTTTCACTCAGTAAGGCAGATAGATTTCTCATAACGTTGTATCTTTTCTCTTATCCCTGAAGAAATGGAGTTTTAGAGAATGATAAGGCCTCATGGTGGCATTTAGACCAACCATCTTTGAATGCCCTCTGTCTTAGTCTCTCAGTGCTGCTATAACAAATACCTCTAGTGGGTAGCTTTAAAGAACAGACATTTATTTTCTCACAGTTCTGGCGGCTAAAAGTCCAAATGAGGGTTGCAACCACCAGCTATGGATTCCTTCGCTGTAGGTAGTCCTGGGTGTTCCTCAGTTTCTTGGCTTGTAGATGATCCTTGCAAGGCATTTCCCCCACATCCTGTTGTGTGTGTGTGTGTGTATGTGTGTGTTCATGCATGTGTGCAGATCTTTGTGTCTAATTTGAACTCAGAAGTAATGAGATTTAGAGTCCACTCTACTAGTACTTCTGTATTATCAAGTTAACATAAAAAAGAAAACCCTTTTTCCAAACAGGTATTTCCACAGTTGTTAGAATTCCAGAACATACTTTCTTTTGGGAGGGGGGCACAATTTAATCCATAACACTCTCCCACACCGTCCATTCCCTCCTTGAATTCTTCATGTAACGAGGAAGTCACCACCTCACTTCCACTATAAGCACCTGGGGGTAAACCAGGTTGATTGCATACCCAAGTAAGTGTGACCCCTCCAACCCAGCAGTGGCTTGCTGGCTTGTGACTGTGGGGCTCCATTTATGTCTGAACAATATGCCCTGGCTTCCTTGAATCCTGGACACGTGGAGTGTGCGCTCTGCAATTGGAGCCTATCTGCTATTGTTTAGACTACCTGGTGGCTAGGCAGGTTGACTTCACCTAGAGCTGGCTGCAGGGGCAATTTGACGGCAGCTGACAGAAGGTGGAGATTCCTGGCTAGCTGCTTGCTAGAAAGAGAACATTGTAAGCCAGCATAGGTATTCAACCGGCCTCCTCAAAAGATCTTGACTTCCACTGGAAAAGATGAAAAAAGGAGACTATGTAATATATGAATTAATTGCACTTTTCACTGATTACTTTTCACTTCACATTTGGTGGTACAGTTTTCATAAATTTTATTTTTTACAGTCTGCTTTTCTTTCTTTTGCTTCAAAACAACTGTACATAATGCTGATAGACCCACGACTTTTCTTAGTATGATTTTTATGCACATCCTTTTTCAGTTGTTGGTTCACACATTATTCATTATACTAAAAATTCTTTCTGTTTCTGCATCCTGAAAAATAACATAATTTCATAACATAATTTCAACAATGTCAAATCAAAAGCCAACCTGAATGGTACCTTGGGAAATGGTGTAGGTTGCTCAAGTATTTCCACTTTCCTCTAAAGGAAAGTGCAATGATGTAGCACCTTGAGACATTTTTTATCTGCTTAAGGTGGAGTAATATTTTATGGTGTCAGTCTGTTTTTTCTCCCAGTGTTTCTAGCTCCCTTACCCCTCCCTGCAGCCCTAAAGCTAACTCTGTACTTGATTGCCTCAGGGGAGGCAGTGAAAGGGCTGAACTCAGAAATAGCCTGCTTGTCTTTCTGACATTTGTCATGGAAAAGCCTTAGGGGAACTTAGAGGAATTGTGGAGAATGTAAAAGGTTGGTATTTTAAGGGTATAGACAAAATATTTTGGTTAGAAGCAAGCAGAGCAGAGAGAAGAGCATTCCTTTTGGCAGTGTGGAGTGTGTGTGTGTGTGTGTAGTGGGGATGGCTCAGGGAGATTGAGGTCCAGAGAGCAGATCCTTTATCCTGCCGCTTCCCAGCAGTGCTGATGGAGTGGCAGCACGATCCTATAGAGGAAATAATTAGTTGGTGCATTAAGTACAATATGAAAATTGATATGTAGCAGCCTCTGAAGAAAAAGTTCCCTTCTTTGAGAGTGGAAACAATGGAGAATTACCAGATCTATTGAGCCATGCAATTTGAACAATGGATGCAGCAATCTATGTTGCTATGGATCTGACTGTAAGCTATGTTCCCACTTGCTATGCCATGTGGAATCACAACTTGGAAGAAGTAAGGATGGGGGGACAATTCTCAGGGTGAAGTGAAGACAAGTTCATCCACCAGCCCAGCAGAGTAGGAACCCAGGATAAAATAATTGCATTGAATTATGGAAAAGGGATGCTTATACAGCACACCTAAGTGTGGACTGAGAGTCATACTTGTTGTACAATCAAGAACCACTTTAAAAAAATTAAGGTAAAATTTACATACAGTAAAATTCACCATTTTAGTCCACAGTTCTCTGAATTTTGACAAAGTTTAGAACCACCAGCACAATCAAAATATAGAACAGTTTCCTCACTCCCCCAAATTGCCCAGTGCTCCTATCTAGTCAAACCCTTTCCCCACTTCCAGCCCCTGGCAACCATTGATCTGTTTTTGTCCCTAGAGTTTTGCTTTTGCAACAATTTCATGTAAATTGAATCACATACTATGAAGACTTTCGAGTCTACTTTCTTTGCTTAGAATGATGCATTTGAGATTTATCCACGTTGCTGTAGGTATCAGTAGCTGATTTTTTTTGATGACTGAGTAGTATTCCATCATATGTATATACCAAAGTTGCTTCCAGTTTTTGGTGATTACTATTAAAGCTGCTATAATTGTGACCATTTCAGTCCAGTTGCTGACTCATGGCGACCTCATGTCTGGCAGAGTAGAACTTGATCAATTGGGTTTTCAATGGCTGGTGTTTTGGAAGTAGATGGCTAGGCCTTTCTTCTGAGCTACTGCTGGGTGGACTTGAACCTCCAACCTTCCAATTAGCAGCCATGGGCATTAAACGTTTGCACCACCCAGGGAATCCTTGTGCGAGCACAGATTTTCATTTTTACTTGGGTAAATTCCTAGGAGTGAGATTGCTGCATAGTGTGATGCGTATTTAACTTTATAAACATTGCCAAGTTGATTTCCAAAGTGGCTGTAACATTTCGGGTTGTCATCAGGAATGTATGAGGAATTCCAACTGTTCCACACGCTTGCTATCACTTGGCATTATCAGGTTTGTTTGTTACTCTAATAAGTGTATAGTGAGATCTCATTGTGTTTTAATTCATATTTTCCTAATGACTAAAGACATCTACCATCTCTTCAAGTGTTCTCTTGCCATTTTTATATTTTTTGTAAATTATCTGTTAAATTGTTTTGCCTGGTGTCTTAGTCGGTGTTCTTTGGAGAAACAAACAAAACTATATATATGTCTTTGTTGTTAGGTGCCATTGAGTCTATTTCAAATCATAGCAACCCTACAGGACAGAGTAGAACTACTGCATAGGGTTTCCGATGAGTAGCTGGTGGAGTTGAACTGACAACCTTCTGGATAGCAGCTGAGCTCTTAACTACTATGCCACCAGGGCTCTCTCTCTCTCTATATGTGTGTGTGTATAAACCAAAAAACAAACAAACAAACCCGTTGCCATCAAGTTGATTCTAACATACATATATACACACACGTAGAAATTTGCTTCAAGGAATTGGCTCATGCAGTTGTGGACGCTCGCAAATCCCAAATCTGTAGGTCGGATGGAAGGCAGCCTTTGATCCCAGTATCTGTAGGTCAGACACAATGGAAAGGGTGCAGGATGGAGAGAGAGGTCGAGTTAGGCCAAAGTATCTACTTATATTTGGAGACAAAACACATCCTAATGAAGCTCCTTTTTCAACTGATTGATTGATTACACTGTATTAGATTACATTATGGTAGGTGATTACGTTAGATTGCATTATGGAACAGCACCTAGTCTAGTGTTTGGCTAAACCACTGGGAATCATAGCCTAGCCAAATTGCAAATTAAATCAACCATCACACTACTCAAAAATTTGTTTTCGATCATTGAGTTTTGAGGGTTCTTCATATATTCTGGCTAGATGTTCATAATCAGATATATCATTTGTATATACATTCTCCCAGTCTGTAGCTTGTTTTAAAATTTTCTTATTGATGTCTTTTGAAGAACAAAAGTTCTTGCATTTGATAAAGTCCAATTTATCTAATTTTCTTTTTATGAATTATACTTTTGGTGTCATATCTAAGAACTCTTTGCCTATTCTGAAGTCACAAAGGTTCTTTCCTATTTTCTTCTAGAAGTTCTAAATTTAGGTCTATGGTCTACTTTTAGTTAATTTTTGTAAAAGGCACAAGGTGTAGATTAAGACTTTTTTTTTGCATATAGATATGCAAGTATTCTAGAGTGTTTTGAAAAGACTGCACCTTAATTGAAACTCAGTTGACAATTCATGTGTGATTCACTTTCTGGATTCTCTATGCTATCCCATCTATCTATACATCAAAATTTTCTCTAATACTACACTGTTCTGACTATTGTAGCTTTGTAATATATCTGGAAATTAGGTAGTATAAATCCTCCAAATTTGGTGTTCATTTTCAAAATTATTATTTTTTTCTAATTTTTAATCTTCCTATGTAAATTTTAGAATCACCTTGTCAATTTCTAAAAACAGAAAAAAAAAAAAAAGCCTGCTGGGAACTTGACTTGAAATGCATTGAATCTGTAGGTCAGTTTGGGAAAAACCAATGTCTTAACAATATTTAGTCCTCTCATGTGAACTTAATATATGTCTACATTTATTTATGTATTTGATTTCTTCCATCTTTTTTTTTCATAGTTTTCAGCATAAAGATCTTACATATATTTTTTAAGATTTATTCCTAAATATTTCATGCTTTTTGGTGCTCTTGTAAATAATACTTTTAAATTTCAATTTCCAATTTTCCCTTGCTAAAATGTAGAAATGTCATTGGCCGTGTATCCTGCATTCCTACTAAATTTGCTTATTAGTTCTAGTAGCTTTTTTTGTAGATTCTTTGAGATTTTCTCTTCAGACAATCATATTACCTGAGAATGATGACTGTTTTATGACTTCCTTCCCATTTGTATGCCTTTTCTTCCTTCTTCTTCTCCTCTTTTTTTTTTTAAAACTTTGCTTTTTAGGTGAAAGTTTACAGAGTAAGTTAGTTTCTCGTTAAATAGTTAATACACAAGTTGTTTTGTGACATTGGTTGCCAACAACACAATGTGTCAACACTCTACCCCCTTCCAGCCTGGGTTCCATGTTTCCATTCATCAGTTTTTCTGTCCCTTCTTGCCTTCTCCTCTTTGCTTTTGGACTACCATTCCCATTAGTCTCATAGCCTTTTCTTTCTTTTTTCTTGTCATGTTGCACTGGCTAAGACTTTCAGTACAATGTTGAGTAGAAGTAGATAGAGCAGACATCCTGGTTTTGCTCCTCTTCTTGAGGGGGGAAACATGCATTCTTTTACCATTAAGTATGATATTAGCCATAGGTTTTACATGGATGCCCTTTATCAAGTTGAGGATGTTCCCTTTTACTCCGAATTTGTTGACAGTTTTTTATCAGGAATTGATGCTGGATTTTGTTAAAAGTTTTATCTGCATCTATTGAGACGATCATTTGGTTTTTCTTTTAGACATGGTGGATTACATTGACTGATGTTTGAATGTTGAATGAGCCTTGTATTCCTGTAATAAATCCCACTTGGTCATGACATATTATTCTTTTTATATATTATTTGATTCTATTTGCTAGGTTTTGTGTGTGTGTGTGTGTGTGTGTGTGGAGATTTTTACATCTATGTTCAAGAAAGATTTTTGTCTGTAATTTCCTTTCCTTATGTCTTTGTTTGGAAACCCTGGTGGCATAGTGGTTTAAAACTACAGCTGCCAGTCAAAAGGTCAGCAGTCTGAATCTACCAGGTGCTCCTTGGAAACTCTATGGGGCAGTTAGTTCTACTCTGTCCTATAGAGTTGCTATGAGTCAGAATCAACTTGATGGCAACAGTTTTTTTTTTTTTTTTTTTTTAGTGTCTTTGTTTGGTTCTGGTATCAAGGTAAAGATAAAACAAAACAAAAAAAAGACAAACCAAACCCATTGCAGTGGAGTCGATTCCCACTCATAGTGTCCTTATAGGACAGAGTAGAACTGCTCCTTAGGGTTTCCAAGGAGTGGCTGGTGGATTTGAACTGCCAACCTTCTGGTTAGCAGCCAACCTTTTAACCACTGTGCCACCAGGGCTCGTAAGGTAATGCTAACCTCGTAAAATTAGCTGGAAGATATTCTCTCCTCATATATTTTGGAAAAATGTGTGTTGAATGGTATTATTTCTTGCTTAAGAACTATTTTTCATGACAAAAAAATATACATTTAATTGTCTGTGAAAAATGTTCAGTTTACCTGCCAGGCAGCTAAAATGTCATAAACCCTTTAGCAACAAGAGGGAGCTTCTGTGAAGATAATTTTACTGTGGGGCTTTTTGGGAATAACTGGCAAATGCAGGTCAAGGACCACTAGATCCAGGGCAAGCTTTGCTGACTTTGAAGAGAAGTAAACCAATTGTTGAACACTGACTTTGTGCCAGGTACCTAGGTGCTGTGTGCTCGGTGTATCTTTTAAACCTTTGAACATCCTAAGAGGTAGGCACTAGTATTATCCCACTTTCATAGGTGAGAAAGCAGTGCCTCATAAAATCCAGGTAATTTTCTTTCTATATGAACTCGATCAAGTGACAGCACTACACTTTATTTTTAAAAGTTCCTTAGTGTTCTTTATTGATTTTAATGAAAATGCATGGTGTCTTATTTCCACAAGCAGCAAGATAACATTTGGAGATATTAAAAAGGCAGATTTTTTTTTTAATCTCTCTTATGTTTTCCAGTGCCTTTCCCAACCATTCAGGAATTAGAGACAATTTTTCTTAGATGTCACCCAGAGGTAAGGATGACATAAAAAAAAAAAAAAAAACAAAACCCGGTGCCATCGGATGACATAAGAGAGAACAAATAGTATACTTCGTGACTTTTAAGTTCCAAAATGAACTCTTAAAAGCCAAAGATGAAAACATTAGTTTAAGAAAGTAAAGTGTATCTGTGTTTTAATTCCAAATCTCTTCTCTAAATAACTACAACCAACATCTGGAACATTCAAATCATTGACTTTATTTCATGAACAGCACAAAGCAAAAGAGCCTTTTTAACGATTCCCACCAAATAAGTGTTTGACCAGCTGCAGGAAGAAGAGGACTAGTGGTACCAATCCTGGGCTTAGATTTGGCAGATGTCACTGAGAAGGAGACTGGTATCTGATCTCCCATTTTGTCTAAGCTTTGAATCCTGGCACTCGGCTCAGAAAGGTGTATGATAGAAAGTCTAGATAAGTTAGGGGTACATCAGATAGATTGTTGATTGGCTTCCTCAGTTAAAGCCTTAGGAGATTGTGAGATTCATAGAACATTTTAACTACAGCAAGACTCTATAAAACCAAACCAAACCAAACCCACTGCCATCAATTCCAGCTCATAGCGACCCTATGGGATAGAGTAGAACTGCCCCATAAGGTTTCCAAGGAGTGGATGGTAAATTCAAACTGCTGATCTTTTTGTTAGCAGGCGAGCTCTTAACCACTGTGCCACCAATGAGAACATTATTCTCCTCCTGCTGTATCTCTCTTGAAACATGGAGTAGGAATTTCTACTTTTGTAGAAGTAAAGAGAAGAGAGTTTTTGTCCTTGTTCCACCCCACCTGCTCTTGAAGAAACTTGATCTCAAGGCATAAGTGTTCTTTGCCCAGTAGGAGCTTGTGATTATATTGCCCAGCTTTGCTTAAGATAGGATAAGCTGTTAAAGAGTGTGTTGCTGTCGAGTCAATTCCAACTCATAGCAACCCCACAGGACAGAGTAGAACTGCCCCATAAGGCTTCCAAGGAGTGACAGTTGGATTTGAACTGTCAACCTTTTGGTTAGCAGCCGAGCTCTTAACCACTACACCACCAAGGCTCCTTAAGACAGGATGGGTATGTGTAATTCTAGAGAGTGGAGCATACAACTCTGGAGAACAAAGAAACAATTCTTTATGTAATAAAAGTACTGTTTTGATCTCTTCTCACTCTTGAATCATTTCTTATTTGCATCAGAACTTGAGAGAAGAAGAGAGGTGTGTTATTTATTGACCCCTACCACAAAATCTAACATATTGATGCGTAGGCTGGAAACTTTGAGAAATAGTCTTAAAGAGCTGATAATTGGAGCCTGAAATCCAGGAGAAATTGAGCCTTTTGGAGCAGGTAGAGCAAGAGGTATAGGCTTTAATATTTTGGTAAGCCAAGCTCTCTTGGATATTTCATCTAGGTGATTGGCAATTGCTTATGTTTGCCCATGCAGCTAGATCTTGACTTGTATGGACCTTTATAGCTCACCTTGGACCAAAGGAGGCATAGGTTCTCTCAAGCAACTGTGCTTCATTTTAAAGGCCTTTAAAGTATTAGTGTTTGACAAATGGCTCCCTGAACTATGCTTTCTACCAGAATTGTGGGTATGAGCTTTAAAACTACAAAAGGTAAAACTAAGTTCTACAAACTTATGGTGGATGAGACATATTTTCTGGTATTGTATTAGGTGCTAATTGTTGGAATTAGATCAGCCTAACTAAATTCTGTTGCTCTTTATTGAGTTCGAAAAGGCATCCAGTTCTAGAACTAAGGAGAGAATTGTAGAGGGGCTAACTCTTATCATCAGCCCTTTCTTCCTCTGGGCCTTCTTCGGTTCCAGACACCTATTTTAATCTACAGAGATCTAAAACATCCCTGTTTAAAATTCATCTTAAAGAGAAGATAGACTTGCCTGTATCTTCTTTTCCCTTTTATGTCAGTTTGCCTGTCCTTCAAGATCTCAAACTTTCCTGGAAAGAAATCACCCTTTCTCCAGTTTAAACAGCCTTGCATCCTTTACCTAGGGTAAAAGTTAATGCAAACACTCTATTGGGAGTTACGATTTCAGGGCAGTGAAAAAAGAATGAGGTAAAGAGAGAAAGAAGGTAAGCAAATGCAAGGTGACCACTGAGTTGACCACATGTTCATAAAAACACAAGTGGTTGCTCAGCCATGTGTGTCATTTCTGGAAGAAGAGGGCAAGAAGCATTTGTTTGCCAGCTCCTTTCCACTTTCTGCAACTCCATGGTCAAATTTCCCATTATAGGGCATTTACTCCCTTGCACTTTTTTTATTTCTAGGTTTCACTTTTAGGTTGGCCTGTGGAAAAGGGAGGTCCCATCCCCTGTGACATAGCACTTCATCAAAGTCCAGATGTGGTGGGAAGAACTGGCACCTTTATAGGTTTGTCAGGTCCCTGTCCTAGGGCCTGGCTGCTGAGCTGCTCTGACTCTGGCCTTAGCAGGCACAAATGAGACCATGCTAAGCAGATAAGGAGGTGCTGGGAATGACGATGGAATCCAGAACTCTCAACGAGCAAGTGGCTAAGTGTCTAGGAGATAAGTGGGGCCTACTGGATCTGAAATACCACATTCACTTTGCCCAATACAGAGACAAACTAAGGGAGAATATAGTAAGTCAGTAAAATATGGTGCCCAGGCTTGATATAAGTGTTGATCTGATGGAACAATATGTTCTAAATGTTATTATTCATTGCTGAGAGGTGTGGGCAGACAAGAATTGGCAGACGCAGAGCTCATGACTTCAAAACTTTCACTTTGGGAGATTCCCTATATTAAAACCCCATTGCTGTCCAGTAGATTCTGACTAATAGTGACCTTATAGGGATTGGATGGTGGATCTGGGCTGCCACCTTTTGGTTAGCAGCCAAGTTCTTAACCACTACGCCACCTATGTTAGTAAGGGTAGATAACACTAGCTTGCTACAGCAAACCAAACCAAACTCTTTGCCTTTGAGTCGATTCCGACCCATAGCAACTGTATAGGACAGAGCGGAGCTGCCCCATAGTGTTTCCAAGGAGCAGTGGGTAGATTTGAACTGCCATTCTTTGAGTTAACAGCCAAACACTTAACCACTCTGCCACCAGGACCACAGGTTCCTCAAAATCAGCAGCTGCCAGAGGCAGTGGCAATAACCCTTATGCTAAGAATACCTGCTGAAAACAGGGCGTGGAGGCTTTGTTGCACTCAGTCAAACACTGGAACACCAGAAATACAGGCTCAAAGAGGAACTGGACATTTTTAAAGGTTTTAATATGCTGGAAGGAAAAGGCAAAAACAAAAACAACTAAAGAAAGATTACGGCCACTGCAAGTTTCTAAGCTTTGTAAAAAGGCTATAAAGTCATCTCTGAAGTTGAGAGTATGCACAAGTAAATTCCCCCCACTTGCAATCGTGGAAATATGCTTGACTTAATAGATCTAAGGAAACCCTGGTGGCATAGTGGTTAAGAGCTCCGGCTGCTAACCAAAAGGTCAGCATTTTGAATTCACCAGGCGCTCCTTGGAAACTCTATGGGGCAGTTCTACTCTGTCCTATAGGGTTGCTATAAGTCAGAATTGACTCGATGGCAATGGGTATGTTTTTTGTTTTGTTTTTTAGATGTTGGGGTATTTTATTCTCACCAGTTTAAGCTCCAAGTTGTAGGCTCTGGACAAAGAGACTGGCACATTGACAAGGCTAAACGATGGTGGACATTCTTTTTTTTTTTTCTCTATGCCCCTTCACTCAGATACCCCAGCTACCTGCTTGGGTCTGGGCAATACCTATGTACATCTGTATGTTTTAAACTCTGAGTTCTAGGGGCATCATTTTCACTGGAATAGCTGCTCTAGTAGCTGAGGATTTTCTTGTATTTTTTATATTTTTTAAGGTGTAGAGCAGGCATGTGATACAGCCTTTGTATCTACTAACTCTGATTTCTGTAACTAGTGGGACATGAAAGAGGCTTGACTGGATTAATTTAATTTGGAAGTTAATGAATCACTCCTATTCCATTGATGAAGACCTTAGCCCAGCCCTCTAAGTGAAAACCCCACCTTGGAAAAGAAAGAGATTTTTTTCCCCATGAGAACCTCCAATGGGAATGTAAGTTAATGTTTGAATTTCAATTTCTCCCTAAAAATTTGTCAATGGGATGAGGTTCTTATTGTTTAAGTTTGGAACAGTGTTGCATTTCTTAAATATCTTTACTCTGGTATTTGGGCTCATTCCCCATATATTGGATGATGTGAATGGGCATAATTTGAGATGGGGTTTAGAATAACAATGCGATGTTTGGTCTAGAGTATGACGTGAATTATTCTTCTTATCCATTTGAGTATTTTGTAGGTAAAACCTGAATGGCCCACCTTAGTCCCAAGGAAGATAACACCAAAGGAGAGATTGATTGATGTTGAGGGAACTACCTCATGAAAGTGGGAAGTGGCAGGTCTCTTCCTCCAAGAGGAACCTGCCTCCAGGTGGCACATAATGAAGATCACACAACAGTTACAAAGCTGCCCTACATGACACGTGTAATAATAAACAATGTCCAATTTCAGTTTTATACAATTTGTGACGTAGCCAAGGAAATCCTGGTGGCGTAGTGGTTAAGTGCTACATCTGCTAACCGAGAGGTTGGCAGTTCGAATCTGCCAGGCACCTCTTGGAAACTCTATGGGGCAATTCCATTCTGTCCCCTAGGGTCGCTATGAGTCGGAATCGACTTGACAGCAGCGGGTTTTTTTGTTTGGGTGATGTCACCAGGAAAGGGGTTGCTACCCTCAATTTCCAAAAGACAAAAATAAGACACAGACAGTAACAATTTGTCCAAAGTCATGGGTCTACTTCTTGCTCTGTGCATTATTTGCCATTGATGTTCCTAACAAGAATATGAAATGGGAGACTGGCCAGGCACAGAGACCTTAAGACAGATTTCAGCAATATGGACACAAAGGGTACCTTTGGAAGATGTAACGTTCAATTCATGCTGAATGTTAATTTAATTCAACGTGTATTTATAGGGTTGATTAGCTGGTTCTTTTCACTGGACCAGCTGAATTCTGGAGGAAATTTTCAGATTTGAGTCAATAAATTCTTCTCAGAGCCATGAAAATGCCTATTCTTTTTTTTGTGTATGTGTGTGCCATACACACGTATGAAGCAGCTTGTTTAAATCATAATAGTATATTTATTTGCTTCTTTTCTCGACTTTCCCCCTCCAACATCTACATTTCCCTGAATATTTTTATGCGACAGATTCTCGTCTTTTTCAAAAGATATTTCTCATTAGATGGATTGTAAAAGCCAGCACTAAATGTCAAATCCAAGTTTGTTACACAAGAAATTTGGAAGGTCAGAATGATCTCTACAAGATGCATACCAGCAGCTAAGTCAATTTTTGATTTTCCCAAATGACTTTTCTTATGAAATCTGGTTTCCACATCTTCCCATGCTTTTCCTTAGTGGCCTGTTTTTATGTTTCAAAAAATAAGCAGGAAAAAGAATTTTATAGACTTTTGGTGGCACAGTGATTAAGAGCTCAGCTGCTAACCAAGAAATCCCAGCAGTTCGAATCCACCAGCTGCTCCTTGGAAACCCCATGAGACAGTTCTACTCTTTCCGGTAGGGTCGCTATGAGTTGAAATCGACTCGACAGCAACGGCTTTGGTTTTTTTTGTTTTGGGTACTGGTTTTTATTTTTCTTTGAACTTGCTTGGATTATTCCTTGATGTTTTTTCCTAGGAAAGTATTTTGCATAACAATGAAAAAACCAAACCTGTTGCCATCTAGTTGATTCTGACTCAGAGCAACCGTATGGGACAGAGTAGAACTGCTCTACAGGGTTTCCAAGGAGTGGCTGGTGGATTTGAACTACCGACCTTCTGGTTAGCAGACAAATGCTTAACCACTGCCACCAGGGTTCCACTTTGCATAGAGTAGGTACTAAATAAACATTTGTTGACTGGTTTATAGGTCTTAGTAGAATTGAGTAGGAAGGGACCCTCGGGATCATCTAGTCCAGCCTTGTCTTTTTATAGCTGAGGAAATGAAAGCCCAGAGAACTGAAATGTCTTGGTCACAGTCACACACTAGTCAGGCACAAACCTGCTGGCACTACACATGATAAGCCACTCCTTTAATTATGTGCATAACTTGGCAATGTCACGAAGCCATCATTTATCTCTTTTGAACCTTGCAGTAACCATGTGAGGTAGGAAACAAGACATTACCAAGCCTTTCAGGTTTTTTAACAAATGAGTAAATTGGAGCCCCAGAAACCTAAGTCAAACAGTTGGCTTACCTCATTCATTTATTCCACACATATTGATTGAGCCCCAATTAAGTGCCAAGCATGGTTCTAGTTTTATTCTAAATGCGAACAAAACAAAGACTCTTCCCTCCTTTGATCAGGGAGAAAGAGAGAGAGAGAGAGAGAGAAAAGCACTATATCAAGGAATAGCTGAAATGAGCAAGCTTGCCTCTTGACTCCAGCCCATTGGTGCTTTCTCTATGCCGTTGTTAATTAATTAAAACAAATGGAATTTCTGATTCTGTTTTGCTGAAAAGAAATATCCACTTTAAAGAATTTCTCCTGTAAAGAATGCAAAGCATTTTAGATGCAGCAATAAAAAGGAGGCTTCAGAGAGTTATATAATTTTATGTGCTCAAGAGAATATGGGGAAACATCAGTACATGTTCCCTTTCTTGCCAGCTTTGAGATTTATGATCGGTCTGTTACAATAATAATAACTGAATATTGGCTCAAGAAATATATTTGGTGCAGTGGGTAACATTTGACAACCTTAACTTGCGAAATGTAGAGAAGTTCTTGCAGGAAGCTCCAGCAGAATATGTAATGTACGAGAAGGTGGAAGAGAAAAGTAAAATCAAAGGAACCTACTACCCAATCTGTTTCATTAAATATGAAAATTAAAATGCCTTCACAAAATGCTTTTCCTTCTTCTCTCCTCCCAACAAACAAAAGCAGCCTGAAATTGCTCATCAAGGAAAAAGACCAGACTCGGATTATAAATGGCTTTTTTCTGAATGAAGCCATTATTGCTAAAGGGAACATGTTGTCTTCTCAGCATAATTTGTAAGGTAAAACATTCATTGTACTTCCTGGCACTCTATCAAGCCTCTCCTTGGCCTAAGCGAGCAGAGAAAAGGTTTGCCGCATGTGCTCTTGACCTCTGGTAATCAGAAGGATTTGGCTGATTAATTCGACAAGAGCGATTCTCCTTTGCACTGGAAGTATGCCTGGGAAGTATACTCCCAAGTCCCTGGGACTCAGACCTTGACTTGCTGTCCTTGACAGGCCCATGAGCTGGCATCATCTCCATTTACAAAATAGAGATATTATTCTATAGTTGTTTAGGTTTGGAAATGCACTAGACTAATGCATCATAGTGTTATCTTTAATATTTTTATTCTGATTACACAGGTTTTTCGAGAATATTACCTTTTTAAGAATACTTACTGTTCACTTAGGGCCCTGGGTGGTGCAAATGATTTGTTTCCGACTCTAACTGAAAGTAGCCCTGGTGGTGCCATAGTTCAGGGCTCAGCTGCTAACCAAAAGGTTGGCAGTTCAAATCCACCAGCCACTCCTTGGAAAGGCATTTTTTTTTGTTGTTTTTTTACTCACTGAAATTTTGGCATTCGAAACCCACGATTTGCTTCCTTAAAGGTTACAGCCAAGGACCCCATGGAGCTCAGTCCTGCTCTGTAACGCATGCGGTCATCATGAATTGGAGTCAACTGAAGGGCAACTAGTCTTGTCTGAGAATAGCACTGATAGACCTTGCAATGAGATCCTGGCATCTTCATTTCCTACGGCTACCATTACAAAATACCACAAAATGGATGAAGTTAAAGAACAAAAATGTATTGCCTCACAGTTCTAGAGGCTAGAAGTCCAAATCAGGGTATCAGCCACGTCTGAGGATTCTGAGAGAAGAGCTGCCCCTTGCCTAGCTCCTCAATTCTAGTAGCTGCTGGCAATCCTTGTCAGTAGTCCTGGGCACTTCTTGGTGTTCTTTTGCTGCTTGTAGGTATATCTTCACATGGTGCCTTTCCCTGCGTATGTGACCCTTTCTCTGTGTCTGTTCTTCCCTTTTACAAGACACCACTCAGAAAGGATTAGGACTGGGACTCACCCTACTTATGCCTGAACTGATAATATTTTCAAAGAAAGAGCCTCTTCCCTCAAACTAGATCACATTCACAGGTACAGGGATTAGGACTTTAACATATCTTTTTGGGGAGGCACATTTCTATCCAGAACACTGAGTGATTCACTTAACCTCCTCCACCCTGGTTGCACAGAGGGTAAGAGCTCCGCTGCTAACCAAAAGGCCAGCAGTTTGAATCCACCAGATTCTCCTTGGAAACCTTATGGGGCAGTTCTACTCTGTCCTATAGGGTTGCTATGAGTCAGAATTGACGGCAACGGGTTTGGTTTTTGGGTTTTTACCTTCAGTTTAGTAAGTGATCTTTTAGGTTCCTACTTACACTAAATGCTTTGTTTGCTTATGCTATTATGTTTGTTTGTTTGTTTTTAATTCTTTCAAGGTAACGGTAAATATTATTCAAGTAATTAATTTCAGGGCAATTATGTAAAGAAGGCGGCTTGCGTTCAACCAATAGGTGATTCTTATCATTTCTAACATTTACTTCATGATAATAATGTGACATAACAAGGGAAAAAAAATGCCCCCAAAACCTCTGTATTTTAGAGTCAGAAAACGTGGTTCAAATCCTGGGTTGTCTACAAACGTTGGTCAGTGTGTAACCTTGGGTAAGTTTCTTTCCTTCTCTTGGTTTCAGTGTTCTCAGCTGCCTTCCCCTGTTGCTTCTAGGATCAAAAGAAATGATCTAATTGAAAGTGCGCTGCCAACTATAAAGTGCCACCTAAATGAAGGTGTTTATTATTCACTGAGCCTTGGTTTGTCAGACCGTATGATCTTCTTCCAGGGCTGTTTGTTCATTTTTTTTTTTTTTTCTTTGAGGTCAGCAGAGGTGGGGGTTTGGCCAAGAAATAAAAAGCTACAGCTTTCATGTAAACAACTCTTCCCCCACTTAATTCCTCTTTGCTTTCTCTATTCATACCTCTTCATCACAAGGCGCACCTAAAGCAGCACCTTTCAGATTCACCTTAGGGTTCTGGCAGCTCCAGGGCTTTGGATTTCAGAAAAGACCAGCCTCTTGGTTTGCAGATTTGTCACATCAGACTTATTTTTTCAGTGACAGATTCCATTGCCTTCACAGCAAGTGGAGATTTTTTTTTGGGGGGGGGTATATTTTATTTCACTCTAAAAATGTCTTAATGTTCAGAAGAGTGCTTCTCCAAGAACACCATCCCATGGCATCCCATCTATATCATCTCCTATCAGATTAACTTCCCTGAGAAAGCGCAAGGTGGATTTCTGCCTGCCAGCACTGTGGGCACTGCTGATGCCTGGAACAGTGCTGGGCTCTTTCCCTTAGTTCACAGCATCATTATAGATAATAAAAATTCTGGAAGCAGGACTTTGCTGGCAATTTCGGTTTGGGGAGATGATGCATGAGACAAAGAACAGTCCGTTTTGGGGCTATGAGGTGCTGACACTGAGAAAGCTCCTTGTTCCAGATAAAATAAGTCAATTGGTCTCAGAAGACACATGGAGGGTAGGACAAGACTCTTCAAGGTGGCATGACCTGCTAGCATTAAAAAAAAAGTGCCCCTCTGCTTTCAGGCAGAACTTGAAGGTTATATACCTCTTTCATTAGTGATGGAAATCTGGTCATGGAGCCTGATAACCAGGCTTGACTCCTCGTTTTGCTGCTTACTAGTTGGATAACAATAGGACTAATCTACAGTTATTTATAAAGTAAGGATAAAAATGCCAGCCTAGTTGCCCGTTGGTATGTTGTGAGGATAAGAGGAAATTCTTTCACGTGCATGATGCTTTCTGATTTTAAAGCATTTTAATACGAAGAATCAGGGGTCACTGTGGTTAAAAGCATGGGTTTTGAAGGCAGCAATCTGTGTGTGAATCCTATTTCTATTACTTCCGAGCTCTGTGACCTTTTATGTATTGCTTAAACTTGCTGAGCTTAGGTTTTCTCATCTTCAAAATGGTAATCCTGACACAGAAGTTAGAGGGTTATTAGAAAGATCAATGATGTATGTAAAATGCTTAAGTTGGCAGCTGGTGTGTGTTCCAACTTGTAGCAAACTGATAGGACAGAGTAGAACCGCCACATAGGGTTTCCAAGGAGTGCCTGGTGGATTCGAATCGCTGACTTTTTGGCTAGCAGCTGAGCTCTTAACCACTGCGCCACCATGGCATGTGTTATACACTCTATAAATGGAGCCCTGGTGGTGCAATGGTTAAGCATTTAGCTGCTAATAGAAATGGCGGTTATAACTCACCCAGCAGCTCCATGGGAGAAAGACCTGACTTAAACAAACAAACAAAAAAACCCAAAGCAGTTGCCATTGAGTTGATTCCGAATCATAAGGACCCTATAGGACAGAGTAGAACTGTGCCATAGGGTTTCCAAGGAGGAGCTGGTGGATTTGAACAGCCGACCTTTTGGTTAGCAGCTGAGCTCTTAACCACTGCACCACCATGGCTCCCCTTTAAGGATTACAGCCTAGAAAACCATATGGGGTGCTTCCACTCTGTCACATGGGATTGCTGTCTTATTCATCTGGTGCTGCTATAACAGAAATACTACAAGTGGATGGCTTTAACACAGAAGTTTATTCTCTCATAGTCCAGTAGGCCAGAAGTCTGAATTCAGGGCGCCAGCTCCAGGGGAAGGCTTTCTCTCTCCATTGCCTCTGGAGGAAGGTCCTTATGATACATCAGCCTTCTCTTGGTCTGGGAGCATCTCAGAGCAGGAACCTCAAGTCCAAAGGACGTACTCTGCTTCCGGTGCTGCTTTCTTGGTGGTATGAGGTTCCCATGTCTCTCTGCTCACTTCTCTCTTTTATATTTCAGAAGAGATTGGCTTAAGACACTATCTAATCTTGTAGACCTCATCAATATAACTGCTGCTAATCCATCTCATTACATCATAGTGATAGGATTTACAACACATAGGGAAATCACATCAGATGATAAAATGGTAGACAGTCATACAGTACTGGGGATCATGACCTAGCCAAGTTGACTTTGTGGGACACAATTCAATCCATGACAGTTGCTATGAGTGAAAATTGATTTGACAGCACCTAAATTTTAACAATAGCAGTTTTATCTTATGGAGTCCCTGGTTAAGCGCTTGGCTACTAACAAAAAGGTTGGTGCTTTGAGTCTACCCAGGGGTGCCTCAGAAGAAAGCCCTGGCAGGCAATCTACTTCCAAAAGGTCATAGTCACTGAAAACTTGATGAGCAGTTCTGCTCTGACGTACTCCATGAGGGGGCATCCACTCAATGGCAACTGGTTTGGTTTTATCTTATTTGATTCCTACCAAACATTGTGAAGAAAGAACAACTCCTACTCACATTGTTTCCACTGTGAGACAATCGGTAATCAGAGGCCCAGAAAGATGAAGTATGTTACTCTGCTGTGAAGAGTAGATCTATGATTGAATTCATGTTTCCAGAATCCAGCAGGAACATCTTGTAAAGAAATATAGGAAGTTGGAGCTTGTGACCATTGTTGCTTAGTCTTTGAGGCAGTTAACATCTTCCTGCAGATGGCACGGGGGAAAAGACTACCTTATGTTTTGTGTTGTAGATTCATGGAAAGCCTATGACACTCACCCTGTGGAGTCCTTGGAGCCCTGGAACATCCTACATGAAAGGGCATTTCTTTTAGTATTACTGATAAAGCTCTAAGATGTAAAGAAGGAAATGCAGGAATCTCAATCATCAGGGAGAATCATGATACCCATAGGATGCTGTTTTCAGTAGCCAGGAAGGCGTTGACAGCATAAGACTATTCATTACTTAGATGCTTGCTCCATCAGAAAACAGAATATCAGAACTGGAAGGATCTTAGAAATCATCTAGGTGATATTAGAAGTGAATAAATAGAAGCTATATACCAATGTTAAAACTGTACCTGCAATGGTATGTTTTAATTGTCACCAATGTTTCAAGTTACTGATTAATCAGCACCAGGACATGGACCTCTCAACTCCCAATTTAGAAAGTATTACCTTTGCTTTGGTGACACTGTAGGAAATCTTGAAACCAACACAACATACTCTTTGCCCTCAAGGCCAATGAAGGAAAGAAAACATGGATATATGTGACTATAACCCAAGATAAAAGTCTTAGGTTTTTTCAAAGTAATGTGGAGACTCAGAGAAAAACAAACCATATGTGGTTTGGAGAATCAGGGGGGAAGCTTATAAAAGAGGTGGCACGTGAATGGAACCTTGACTATCAGATGCCATGGGAGAGAGAGAAGTGCATGCAACAACTGGGTGAGAGTAAAAAGATGATCATTTCCTCATAAGGTAGAGAGAGTCTAAGTCATTCGTCTTCCCTCAGCCTCAGTTTTCTCATCAGAAAAGTGAGAATAGGCATGGAATACTTCAAAGAGCTAATGGGATGTTAAGTGCTGTGCTCAAAACTCCATCTTCTCTCTCAACAGTCACACCATAGATCAAAAGTGACAGGCTGGTAGTTTGGCCTACTAGGTCTATTTTATGGATTGGTGGTGGTAGTTCTGGTCTTTGTGTTTAAAAATCAGCATATCACTTCTATCATTGGGATATTATAAGGAGTGGGTAATAATACCCTAAAGAATTTAAAATACATTCTGCACAATGGCAAGATGAGTCAGAGGGAGAAAATTCCTCTGAGTCATGCACTACCCATGAACTCTGTCTACCAGAGTCCTGTGATTAGCCAACCTCCAAGTGTCTCTCCCAGAGCATAGGCTGCCATGGCTCCCGGGTGGAATCATGGAGAGTTCTCATAGACATGAGCATCAGCACTGGGTGAAGAGAGGCTGAAGGAGGGAAGGAAGAGAGTGTCTTGAAGAAAGGGGCAGAGTATCAGAAGATGGGTAGAAGTAGGGTTGCCAGATTTAGCAAATAAAAATACAGTACATCCGGTCAAATTTGAATATCAGATAAATGGAAAAATAATTTTTTTGTATAGGTATATCTCAAATATTACATGGGTTGCTTATCTGTAATTCAAATTTAACTGAGTGTCCTGCATTTTATTAGGGAAACCTAGTTGGAGGGAGCAGTCAAGGCCAAGGGGGTTAAATAGTAATAACCATGATATCTTTTTAGAGACAGAGTTTATAACCCCCAAAACACATTCATGTACCTTGTCTCACTTTTCCTTCAGTTTTTCAAAAGGCAAGTAGTGTCCTTCTAAATTTTTAAGTGATGAAAAGTGAGATTCAGAGAAGCTAGGTGACTTCTCTAAGCTTGTGCCGTTGATAAGTGGCATAGTTAGCATTCAAGGTGGTTATTTTTTTGAACTTGGTATTTTGTGATAATTTTAGACTTAAAGAAAAGTTGTAAAAATGATACAGAGACTTACTGTATACCCTTCATCCAACTTCCCCTAATGTTAACATCTTATACAACCATAGAACCGTGACCAAAATGAAAAATAATAATAATAATAACCTTAGTACAATATTATTTGCTAAACTACAGACTATTCAGATTTCGCCAGTTTTTCCACTAATGTCCCTTTTCTTTCTCAAAATCCAATTCAGTGTCCCACCTTACTTTTAATTATCATGTCTCATTACCAATTGCCATCAAGGTGATTCCAACTCATGGCAACCCCATGTGTGTCAGAGTAGAATTGTGCTCTGTAGGATTTACAATGGCTGGTATGTCTGGAAAGTCTTTCTTCTGAGGTGCCTCTGGGTGGACTCAAATCACCAAAATTTCTGTTAGCAGCTGAGCATGTTACACATTGCTCCACCCAGGGACTTCCATGTCTCCTTAGTCTCCAATAACATGGAACAGTTCCTTAGTTTTCCTTGTCTTTCATGACCTTGATGCTTTTTAAGAGTACTGATGAATTATTCTGTAGAATGTCCCTCAAATGGGTTTATTTGATGCTTTTTCATAATTATATTGAGGATATGCATTATTGGGAAGGATGCCACAGTGGGGATGTGCTCATTTCTGGGCATGACATCAGGTACATTATGTTGATACGTATTACTGGTGATATTAACTTTGATCACTTGGTTAAGATGGCATCAATTGACTTTCTTCACTGTAAATTTATCATTTTCTCCTTGGTAATTACTAAGTAAGTAGAAAACTCTCGTGGCATAGTGGTTAAGAGCAATAGGTTGGCGGTTTGAATCTACCAGATGCTCCTTGAAAACCGTATGGGGCAGTTCTGCTCTGTCTTATAGGGTCTCTATGAGTCAGAATCGATTCGATGGAAATGGATTTGTCTTGGTTTTGGCTTGGTATTGCAAGGGTTAAGTCCTCGGCTCTTCAGAGACAAGTCTAGTGATTTGAAGTACCGAGGGGCTCTGCAGGAAAAATACCCGGCGATCTGCTTATGTAAAGATTACAGCCTAGAAAATCCTATAAGGCAGTTTTACTCTGTAACGTGGGGTCACTATGAGTCTGAATCGACTCAGTGGTACCCATAACGACAATTACTAAATATTTTGGGATAATATGCTTTATTACTTTATTATAAATATTCCGCTTTTGCTTAAACTTTCACCCAATTTTAGCATCTCTTGGCGAGTCTTGCTGCCACTCTTAGTATGGTGTTCTAATCATGAGTTCCTATTTGCTTCATTTCTTCTGCATTTATTAATTGGAATTATTCGGAACAAAAAGTTGTTGCTTTGCCTACAATTTAAGGTCAGTTATTTTAATTCTAAATTTATTGCTCTTTTCATTAATGCATGTGTGAAAGAGAAAGTGAAAGTCTTGGGATACTGTGAAGGTATGATTGGCTCAAGTATGTAATGCAAAGGGGATGAGAATAACTACTCATTTTTCACAAGTATTGATCCAACGCATTTCTATACAGGGCACTGGATTAAGTACTGTGGATAACATAGGTGCATAAAATATCCTAAAGGAGGGTGGTAAATCAAAGATAAATACTTAAGGCACTCTTCATAAAAGGGATTATAAAACTTAACTGGATATTGAACTGAAAAATGATTGCATTATGCAATGGTAAGTGTATCTTTATGGAGTTATCAAGCCCTCGCTGCAAGCTCAGCTCTGTAGGGTGCAGAAAATCCCCAACCAGGGATCGTGATGTATGTATAGACCTTGAAGCCTTAGTTTGTAGGGCTTTAAGCATCATGGCCTCTTTCTCATAATTTATAGAGAGAACCAGACTAGAAGGTAATCACTTTGACTACTTCTGGGACCCATGCTTCCTTCTACCCAGGGAGGGAGTATGAGGCTTCAGAGAATTCAAGCACTGCTCTTCATTAGAAAATGGAGACTTAATTAATATACAGCACCTGGGCCCCCACGTGTCTGTCAGTTTGTCGTACTGTGGAGACTTGTGTGTTACTGTGATGCTGGAAGCTATGCCACCGGTATTCAGATACCAGCAAAATCACCCATGGAGGACAGGTTTCAGCTGAGCTTCCAGACTAAGACAGACTAGGAAGAAGGACTTGGCAGTCTACTTCCGAAAAGCATTAACCAGTGAAAACCTTATGAATAGCAGCAGAACATTGTCTGATATAGTGCTGGAAGATGAGCCCCCCAGGTTGGAAGGCACTCAAAAGATGACTGGGGAAGAGCTGCCTCCTCAAAGTAGAGTTGACCTTAATGAAGTGGATGGAGTAAAGCTTTCAGGACCTTCATATGCTGATGTGGCACGACTCAAAATGAGAAGAAACAGCTGCAAACATCCGTTAGTAATCAGAACCTGTAATGTAGGAAGTATGAATCTACGAAAATTGGAAATCGTCAAAAATTAAATGGAACACAATACAGGGGAGGTCAGCACTGTTGACCTAAACCAAAGCAAAGAAGTTTCCTGAATAAACTGAATTCTTCAAAGGCCAGTGTAGCAGGGGCAGGGGTCTGGGGACCATGGTTTCAGGGGACATCTAAGTCAATTGGCATAATAAAATCTATTAAGAAAACATTCTGCATCTCACTTTGAAGAGTGGCATCTGGGGTCTTAAATGCTAGCAAGCAGCCATCTAAGATGCATCAATTGGTCTCAACCCACCTGGATCAAAGGAGAATGAAGAACACCAAGGACACAAGGCGATTACGAACCCAAGAGACAGACAGGGCCACATGAACCAGAGACTACACCATCCTGAGACCAGAAGAATTAGATGGTGCCCGGCTACAACCTATGACTGCCCTGACAGGAAACACAACAGAGAACCCCAGAGGGAGCAGGAGAGCAATGGGATGCAGAACCCAAATTCTCATAAGACCAGACTTAATGGTCTGACTGAGACTAGAAAGACCCCGGTGGTCATGGCCCCCAGACCTTCTCTTGGCCCAGGACAGGAACCATTCCCAAAGCCAACTCTTCAGACATGGATTGGATTGGACAATGGGTTGGAGAGGGATGCTGGTGAGGAGTGAGCTTTTTGGATCAGGTGGACACTCGAGACTATGTTGGCATCTCCTACCTGGAGGGGAGATGAGAGGGTGGAGGGGGTTAGAAGCTGGTGAAATGGACACGAAAAGAGAGAGCAGAGGGAGAGAGAGGGCTCTTTCATTAGGGGAAGAGTAATTGGGAGTGTATAGTAAGGTGTATATGGGTTTTTGTGTGAGAGACTGACTTGATTTTTGAACTTTCACTTAAAGCACAATAAAAATTATTTTAAAAAATGAAATGGGATGCATAAACATTGATATCCTAGACATTAGTGAGCTGAAATGGACTGGCATTGGCCATTTTGAATCGGACAATCATATAGTCTACTATGCTGGGAATGACAACTCGAAGAGGAATGGTGTTGCATTCATCGTCAAAAAGAACGTTTCAAGATCTATCCTGAAGTACAACGCTGTCAGTGATAGGATAATATCCATATGCCTACAAGGAAGACCAGTTAATACGACTGTTATTCAAATTTACTCACCAACCACTAGGGCCAAAGATGAAGAAATAGAAGATTTTTAACAGCTGCTACAGTCTTAAATTGATCAAACATGCAATCAAGAAGCATTGATAATTACTGGCGATTGGAATGTGAAAGTTGGAAACAAAGAAGAAGGATTAGTAGTTGGAAAATGTGGCCTTGGTGATAGAAACAATGCTGGAGATCGAATGACGTAATTTTGAAAGACCAATGACTTCTTCATTGCAAATACTTTCTTTAACCAACATAAACGGTGACTATACACTTGGACCTCACCAGATGGAACACACAGAAATCAAATCGACTACATCTGTGGACAGAGACAATGGAAAAGCTCAATATCATCAGTCAGAACAAGGCCAGGGGCCGACTGTGGAACAGACCATCAATTGCTCATATGCAAGTTCAAGCTGAAACTGAAGAAAATCAGAGCAAGCCCACAAGGGCCAAAATATGACCTTGAGTATATCCCACCTGAATTTAGAGACCATCTCAAGAATAGATTGAACACTAGTGACAGAAGACCAGACAAGTTGTGGAATGACATCAAGGACATCTTACATGAAGAAAGCAAGAGGTCACTGAAAAGACAGGAAAGAAAGAAAAGACCAAGATGGATGTCAGAGGAGACTCTGAAACTTGCTCTTGAGCGTCGAGCAGCTAAAGCAAGAGGAAGAATTGATGAAGTAAAAGAACTGAACAGAAGATTTCGAAGGGTCTCTCGAGAAGACAAAGTAAAGTATTATAATGACATGTGCAAAGAGCTGGAGATGGAAAACCAAAAGGGAAGAACATGCTCGGCATTTCTCAAGCTGAAAGAACTGAAGAAAAAATTCAAGCCTCAAGCTGCAATAGTGAAGGATTCCATGCGGAAAATATTAAATGATGCAGGAAGCATCAAAAGAAGATGGAAGGAATACACAGAGTCATTATACCAAAAAGAATTAGTTGATATTCAACCATTTCAAGAGGTGGCATATGATCAGGAACCGATGGTATTGAAGGAAGAAGTCCAAGCTGCTCTGAAGGCATTGGCGAAAAACAAGGCTCCAGGAATTGATGGAGTATTAGTTGAGATATTTCAACAAACGGATGCAGCACTGGAGGTGCTCACTTGTCTATGCCAAGAAATGTGGAAGAGAGCTTCCTGGCCAACTGACTAGAAGAGATCCATATTTATGCCTATTCCCAAGAAAGGTGATCCACCCAAACGTGGAAATTATAGACCAATATCATTAATATCACATGCAAGCAAAATTTTGCTGAAGATCATTACAAAATGGCTGCAGCAGTATATCCACAGGGAACTGCCAGAAATTCAGGCTGGTTTCAGAAGAGGATGTGGAACCAGGGATATCACTGCTGATGTCAGATGGATCCTGGCTGAAAACAGAGAATACCAGAAGGATGTTTACCTGTGTTTTATCGACTACGCAAAGGCATTCGACTGTGCGGCTCATAACAAACTATGGATAACACTGCAAAGAATGGGAATTCCGGAACACTTAATTGTGCTCATGAGGAGCCTTTACATAGATCAAGAGGCAGTTATTCAGGCAGAACAAGGGGATACTGATTGGTTTAAAGTCAGGAAAGGTGTGCGTCAGGGTTGTATTCTTTCACCATACCTATTTAATCTGTATGCTGAACAAATAATCTGAGAAGCTGGACTATATGAAGAAGAACGGGGCATCAGGTTTGGAGGAAGACTCACTAACAACCTGCGTTATGCAGATGACACAACCTTGCTTGCTGAAAGTGAAGAGGACTTGAAGCATTTACTAATGAAGTTCAAAGATCACAGCCTTCAGTATGGATTGCACCTCAACATAAAGAAAACAAAAATCCTCACAACTGGACCAATGAGTAACATCATGATAAATGAAGAAAAGATTGAAGTTGTCAAGGATTTCATTTCACATGGATCCAGAATCAACAGCCATGGAAGCAGCAGTCAAGAAATCAAAAGATGCATTGCATTGGGCAAATCTTCTGCAAAGTGTTGAAGAGCAAAGATGTCACCCTGAAGACTAAGGTGCGCCTGACCCAAGCCATGGTATTTTCAATCGCATCATATGCATGTGAAAGCTGGACAATGAATAAGGAAGACCAAAGAAGAGTTGACGCCTTTGAATTGTGGTGTTGGCGAAGAATATTGAATATACCATGGACTGCCAGAAGAACGAACAAATCTGTCTTGAAAGAAGTTTGGCCAGAATGCTCCTTAGAGGCAAGGATGGTGAGACTGTGTCTTACATATTTTGGACATGTTGTCAGAAGGGATGAGTCCCTGGAGAAGGACATCATGCTTGGCAGAGTGCAGGGTCAGCAGAAAAGAGGAAGACCCTCAACCAGGTGGATTGACACAGTGGCTGCAACAATGAGCTCAAGCATAACGGCGATTGTAAGGATGGTTCAGGACCGGGCAGTGTTTCGTTCTGTTGCGCGTAGGGTCGGTATGAGTCGGAACAACAACACAGCACCTGGAAAAATTAGATTTCTATTCTTGGTGCTGTCTTTCTCAACATTTGGCTGAAACAGATCACAGAGGTGTAATCCCAGTAACCCAAATACCCTCAAAGAAAAAGTATGGACATTGTCAAAAGATTTCCAATCTTCAGCCTATTTTTTGATCTGTAAAATGGAAACCCTGGTGGCTTCGTGGTTAAGTGCTAAGGCTGCTAACCAAAGGGTCAGCAGTTGAAATCCACCAGGCACTCGTTGGAAACTCTATGGGGCAGTGCTGCTCTGTCCTATAGGGTCGCTATGAGTCAGAATCGACTTGAGGGCACTGGGTTTGTTTTTTTTTAGTCAATAAAACTAAACAACAGCATTCAAGAGAACTCTAATCGTCCCTTAGTGTTTAGCATAACAGGATGCAACCAGCGTCAAAGGTAGATTCTCCTTTTGTGGGTGAGAAGGTTACTATGGAGGAATGATTTGCATACTCAGGCAGAATGTGAATTGCTTAGGACACGCCCATGAGGAACACTGATAGGAGAACAAATCTCCAGTGCACTAATACCATTATAAAGGGATGGAGGGGTGGGTGGGAGGGTAGGACTTTCTAACGGTAGAGCTTAATCCAGTTTACATAGGCTCTCATTTACATTCTTATTTGAATGCAGATAATAACCTGAGTCTGAGATACAACTAAGCTTGAGATGCCTGCATGTTAGAGATGCAGAAATTGAGGTTTAGTGTCATTACATCATTTTTTCCTAAAGATAGTGAATCCAGAGCTCTGGCCCAAGTCCTCTGATGCTAGAGTATATTTTTTTTTTTTTAAATCTTAATCTGCCGTGGTGCCTCTGGTCAGTGTCATCACTAAAATTTTGCACAACTCCAAGTACAGTGATTGTGTGCCTCACTTTGCTCAGGACAGTTCAGATTTATGCCTTTCGTTGCAACGTGATTATCAATAGTCTGATGTTCCATTCTCAAAAATGTCCTGATTTGCATCAGAGATTATATGGTCACCCTATCTTTGGGAGTGTTTAGGGAAACTCCAACATGGGTGTTATTCTTTAAACCGATGTTAAGGAAATTGCTGATAAATTACCTAAATGTTAAAAAAAAAAGTTTGATTTGAATTATTATATTGGAATAGTATGGAGATGCACACACACACATTGCTGTTGTTGTTTTTAGTTGCTCTCAAGTCAATTTCAACTCAGAGTGATACCATGTGTGCACAATAGGATTGTTCCATAGGGTTTTCAAAGCTGTGACCTTTTGGCAGCAGACTGCTAGGCCAGTCTTCCAAAGTGTCTTTGGGTGGGTTAGAACCACCAACCTTTCAGCTAGCAGTTGAGCACTCAACTGTTTGCACCACCTAGAGATCCTTTATGTACTACACATACATACATATATACGTAACACATAGTGCATACACGCATTCATATGTATGTATTAAATATGTATTTAACAACCTGGGGAAGAAAGGCAAAATTATAATATTTGATTCTAATTGAGTATGTGTGTGATTATATCTGGGTAGTGATGATTTTCTTTTCTTTCCTTTTTTTTTGTAATATACTTCTGGATTACACAAATTGTCTACAATGAGCATGTGCAAAATTCATTGCCAAAAATAATTTCTTAAATCTCTCATGTAGGATTCAGGAGTCTCTTTCAACATGAGAATACGAAACCTCAATTTGGAGAAACCAAGACCTCATGAAAGGGAGCCCAACAACATAACATTAATCCTTCTCACAAATAGAACAGTGCTCTAGCTGTACCAAGCACTTTCCAACAACATTTCCTCATTTAAACTTCATAAGGATGCTCACAGTCAGTAACCTAACCCCTTAGCTTGCACATGAAGCCTAAACGCTCATGTAGAATAAATGAGGCAGATCTGGGACCCCCAAGGCTTTTGTAGTTGAGACCCTCCACCACTGACCCTGATACTTAAACCTTATCTTGGCTTTCAAAGTTGACAGTGAGACATTGAGTTTATAACTAGAGACTAATTATTTTGCTTGTGCTGCTAGTCTCTTGACTTAGTTACCTAGTGTTGCCTTAACAAAAATACCACAAGTAGGTAGCTTTAAAGAACAGTAATTTATTGTCTCACAGTTTTGGGGCCAAAAGGTCCAAATCAGGGCATTGGCTCTAGGAGAAGGGCCTTCCTTGTTGGTAGCCCAGGGCATTCCTTGGCTACTTGTAGATGTATCTCCACATGGTACCTATCTTCTCCTTGTGTGTGCGTGTCTGTGTCTATTTTATTCTACAAGGACACCACTCAGAAGGGACTAGGTTTAGGACCCACTCTACTCCAGTATGATGTCATTAACATAATTAAAAAAAAAACTCTATTTTGAAACAGGGTCATATTTACAGGTAAAAGGGTTAGGACTTCAACATAACTTTTTGGGGAACAAAATGTAACCCATAATATCTTTCATCTTTTTGAGTAGGGAAAAGAGAGCATAATGCTGCCACAGTTTGATATAGGAGAAACTGAGAGATGCTTCTCCTCTATTTAAAGTAACCATTTAGCCAGTTTTAAATTTTGATCTCAAGTCATTCAGAAGAAAGCTGACTAGGACTTAGAGACCTGTATTCTAAGCCTTTTTTTTTCTTTATTCTAAGCCTGAATTTGTTGTGACTACACCATGTCATTTTTGGCAACTGCTTTCGCTATCTGGTCCTCTGTTTTACCATCTGAAAAAAGAAACCTTTTAACCCCATCCCCTCCATGGTTCTCTCTGTCTCAGATAGTGTGTGAGTCCATAATTTTGAGCTTCTCAGGAAAAAGTGAATTCCAAAGTTGTATTCCAGAGCCATCCTGTCTAACCTGGGCTCTACTGTTCTTTGCATTTGGAATGGGCCCAAAACAAAGGTCATTTTTGCAGACATCTTGAGGTTGTGATCCAACGTCCTCATTAAATAACAGGAGCCCAGACTGGCAGGCCCAGGGAATATTCAATCAAGGAGAAAAAGGCCAAATCATTACTGGAACCCTATCATCAGAGCTGTAAACACAAGTACTCATTTGTGGGCTTTAGCTGAGAGTGTGTTCGCTCTCTCTCTCGCCCTCAGCTTATACAGGTTCCGTTTGTCAAATGCGTGTGACCCTTCAGTTAAGTTACCAGAGGTGGGAAGGGAGAGAAAGAAAGAAAGAAAATTACAAGCATAAATAGGCTCTGAACAGTGAAAGATCAAAATAGACAGCCTCTGGCTTTAGCGGATGAGTCACTCTTGCAGCCTAGACCGCAAAACGAGCGTGGCTTCTCTACTTAGCAGCCATCTTCCTGTCTGGAAAGGAAACGCTGCTCTGATTGGAGATATTGGCCATTTTACAGGCTTCAAAGCAACTTCACAGGCAACTGAACAGACAAGAGAGAGAACAGGTAAAATAAATTTTCCAAGTGCTTTTCTGGAGAACCAGCTCCTCAAAACTCTGATTGGAAACTGCAAGGACATGCCTCCATCTTTAGCTGAAGCTGTTTTTTAGTGTGATGGTCTTCAATTTGGGTGTCCTGCCCCCACCCCTTTTTTTCCCCCTTAATAACATAAGTCAGTTTTTGGCTGAGACTTGGTTTCCACTCAATAAATATCTACTGACCAGGTCCTGAGCTGAGCCCAGTGGGGGATGAAGAGATGAGTTGGCAGGAGAACCATCTAATGAGGAAGTGGGGTGAATGCAAACATTGCTGTACTGTGAAAGGAAGTATGTGCTGAAAACAAGATTACAGTGCCATGCAGGTGTGAAGAAAAGAGGCGTGGGCCATGACAAGTGCTTTACCAGTTTGAGAGGCTAGTGTAAAGAAAGGCCTAGGTGTATTCAGGATTTAGCAGTAAAGGCTGGTTTAATTTGTAGCGTACAACTAAGGGAGTAGAAGAAATAATTCTGGTAAGAGAGATTGGGACCAGATCCAGAAGAGACTTGAATGGGATGCGAGAGTGAAGATACTGGGCTTTATCCTATAGGCTGTGCATACGGAGGAGAAAGAGCAGTGACACTATGGGATGATTACAATGCCAAGGGGCAAGAAAAGATGAAGGAAAGGCAAGACCCAAGCAAGATCCAGAAAGATCAGTTAGGAATCTCTTGCCATAGCTCAGGAAAGAAAAAAATTATGTCCCCTCCAAAAGAGCATTACTTTTGGGATTAAAAAAGAGAGGAAAGACAAGAAAGAATGAAGTAATTCTTTCTGAACTTCTAGTCAGTGAGGATATTAATATAAAAATGTTAACCATCACAGAATGGTTTTGTGAATGTCGAAGTCATCGTGCTGAAGTTCTTGGAACCCTGATGTCCTTCACCAACTCAGCTTGACACAAACAAAGGGGTGTGGCCCACCTCATTGAAATCTGGGGGCAAATAGTTTTAACTGGACTGCTGTGTGGTTCAGTGGTGGAATTCTCGCCTTCCCTGTGGGAGTCCTAGGTTCGATTTCCTGGCCAATGCACCTCATTGGAGGTTTGCATATTGCTATGATGCTGAACAGGTTTCGGTGGAACTTCCTGACTAGGACAGACTAGAAAGAAAAACCTACTTCCGAACAATCAGCCAATGCAAACCCACTGGATCACAGTGGTCTGATCTGTTGTGCATGTCAACACGAGTGGCAGACAGACTCAACAGCAGCTATCAACAACAACTCAAAAGTGTAGGTTTTGTTTGCTGCTTGGGGTTTTGAATGTTATAGTCTGGCAATTCAATCCATATTTCTTTTCTAGCCTCTGATTTTAGGAAAATGTTTTTGGTCTTTAGAAGGCAGTGGAGCTTGGAAGGAAGAACTCCTGTCTATTCGGTGGCTCTGCTCCTGGCTGCCTATGTGACCTTGGATAAATCACCTTTCCTCTCTGGGCCTTGGTTCCTTATCTGCAAAATGAGCATGGTATGTCAGACAGTGTCTATCCAGGGCTCCTTCCCGTTCAAATGGCTAGGATATATATTTAGAACAAGCAGTCTCCATCACTAAAACTGTCTTTCACAAAACAAGCCCATCTCATTGAACCCACCCAACAAACAGCCTTAGGGGTAAGCAGTGCAAGTGTCATTATTTCAAACACACATTGTCGTTGTTGTTAGCTGCCATTGATCCGGCCCCTGGCTCATGGCGATGTATGCAAAAGGGAATGCAGTTCTGCCTGGTCCTGCACCACCCCCATGATCAGATTCAGATTGGATCATTGTGATTCACAGGGTTTTCACTGGTTGATTTTTGGAAGTGGATCACCAGGTTTTCTTCCTGGCCTGTCTTAGTCGGGAAGCTCCACCGAAACATGCAGCATCACAGCAACACGCAGGCCTCCACTGGCATATGGGTGGCGTCTGAGCATGAGGTGCGTTGGCCGGGAATTGACCTCTGGTCTGCTGCATGAAAAGTAAGCACGCTACCACTGAACCACCATTGCCCCCAAACATACTTTACAGATATGCTAATAGAGACACACAGAAAGTAATTTTCAAAAAGACATACAGTGAATTCAGGATAAATCAAGATTAGAGCTTAGGTCAGCTGACTCCCAGCCCAGTTCTCTTTCCACCTTACCAGGCTGCACTGATGTCTAGGAAGGACCAGTGAAACATATTCCAAGAAACACGCTCAATGTTCTATATTGTTCATAAGTGTTCTGTATTCCCATTGCTTCTCCTGAGTAAAGCTAGGCCAACAGAAAGGGAGCCATTTTGCCAGGGTCACTGGTAAATTTTACTTTTTTAGAGACATTTGTTTAAAAGTAATTCCCTTTCATCGGAATGTGTGCAAGCGTCAAACTCCCCTTTGCAATTAGTATTTCCATGACCACCTACAGGAAGTCATGCAATTGGATGTAGTCAGCAGGACCATCTACCGCTCCTCATCTTGGGTCTTTTTGGCCATAAAAAGCTCTGGGGCAAAAAGGACCTTAGAGCCACCCAATTCAATGCCTTGTCCAATGCTTGAGCTGTTCCGTAACGGTCATGATGGTTGCCTAGAATCTTCTTGATCTACTTCACGTATGAAATGCATACCTGTATTGTCAACTGTCTCTTGACATCTTCACATGTTTGTCTCAAAGTCAGCTCACATCCAAAATGACTTAAGCAAAACTTCAAATGCTTCTTTTTTCTTTTTGTACTGTATTGCCATCTATCCAGTCCAACAAGTTAAAACCCGATCCTTTAAACTCACTCCTCTTCTTGCATTTTATGAGTCCGATAATGCTACCTCTGAAATCTCTCTCAAACCCATCTATCTCCTTGTGTACCCATTTCCCATTTTGTAACCCCTTTGGGCCATCCACCATATTTCCCTGTGTAGCCTCCTAACTGATTTCTCAGAGCCTTTAATAGTCAAATCTGCATTTTAAATTTCCAAACAGGAACATTTGATGCGTTTCACGAACTTATTAACCATGAACATTGTTTTTTTTTTTTTGTGCAATATCTTTTGTGGAACGCGCTCTGTGAAAAGTTGGTTTATCCATTCTATCTGAATTGTAGTTCCCTATTACTGTCATGGGGCAGTTCTACTCTGTCCTATGGGGTCGCTATGAGTCGGAATCGACTCGACGGCACTGGGTTTTTTTTTTTTTTATTACTGTCACATCTGTCCACCCCTCTTTGCCACTGTGCTTGTTATTTCCTCTGCTTAGAATACCCTTCTTTCTGACTTCTGCCGTCTGGGGAAATCCCACGCATGTTTTGTGGCCCAATTCAAATGTCTCTTGTCTGGAGCATTCTTTGATATTACATGCCAGCTCAACCCTGAGCCTCAGAGGACTGTGTACTCTGTCTATTAGAACATCTTAATTATAATTTAGTTGTGTGTGTTGTCTTTCTTCCAACAAATTCTAAGCCCTTTAAGGACCAAGGACCATGTTTTACTAATATCTCTGTCACCAGAGTCTATAATGGTGACTCTGCCTCCTTTTGACTTCTTTCAACCTTGATTCAGTGACTTATGGTTGATGTTTGATGAACTTTATGCAATGTGTGAACTTATAATTCTAGCACAGTGGTGCTCAAGCTCATTCACTACTACCTGGGTCCAGGAGGGAACCAGTGGAAATTATATTGGGACATGGGAACATTGGTTTGAAAGGAAAATAGGACAAATATATTGACAATTACAGTACAAGGTCCTTATGAGAAAAGATTTCTGGGAAAGGGGAGTGACTTCTAGATAAGCGGTAATGGGGAGAGCTTCCTGAAGCTTCAGGATCAACATTCTACACTGACTGAGCACTTGCTCTGAGCAGGGCATTGTGCTAAGAGCTATAGGGATGGATGAACCAGGCATAGTCATTGCCAGGAAGGAGCTCCTAGTTATTAGTTGGGTTGGCAAAGATGTATGGTTCCCATTTAAAAAAAAAAAAAATTAACTTTGCTAGCTGAGACAGCAAAGAGAAAATTGTTTAAAAGATGTGGAAGTCTAAGCATCAGAAGCAATAATTTAAGGGCAAAGAGTCTTGAACTGAGATGGAAGCAAGGTATGAAAAAATCACAGAAAACCCAAGAAGTGGTCCTACTTTTGTCCATGTTTCCTCTGCTTGTCTGCTTTAATCTTCTTTTGCTATAGACCAGAATTCTCAGTGTTTCCAGATATTTGGACAGAAAGCTTGGTGTCAAGAATGTGGCTAGCAGTGAATAACATATCTTGAACGCAAAACATCCGCTCCAGCTCTGCCTCTATCCAGCTGAGTTGCCTTAGACACCTCATTTCCATAAGTCTCCCAACTGTGAGATGAGAAACTCAGCTAGCTCAAAGGCCAGCTTGGATGGTCTATCTTGACAAGTTCTAACTTAAGTCACTTTCAAACTTGTTGGAGCATAAATAACTAGAAAATAGCTTAGGAAATAATGACTACTTGGGAAAATTATTTTTCAACCCTAGATTCCAATGCCGATGGCCAGCCAACAATGTGTGTTTTGTTATGAGTGAGCGTAAGATTAATTTCTTACGCATAAACTTTTTTTGCTTGGTTGTATTCCATGCCTTTCTAATACACTTGATTTCCCCTTCTTCATCTCTCTTCAGATGGCACATTTCCTCTCTTCCCTGCTTCCCACTTGAACTACAACCCCTGATTTGGGTCATACCAAGGAAATTATACACATTCGAAATATTATATTTGCCCAAGTGTCTTCTAACATCCTAAAATAGCTAAGTAACTCTTCAGTTTGAGGATAGTCCATGCATTCCTATCTATGAAATATTAATGCCTCCCTGTGTATAACATTACGGGGTTTCCATATCTATTGCTTTATTTGGTCTCCACAACAACCATTCAGTCATTCAACAATCTTAACTGAAGGCTTACAATGTACCAGACATGCGGACAGGTGTGTGCATAAAATTTTGAACGAAAAAACCAGAACACCTGCTCATATGGAGCTGGGTGTTTAGAAGGATAGAGCTCATATTTCTATTCCCATTTCAGGAACAAAAGGACTAAGGTGAAGTGATTTGTCCCAGGTCCTTGGTAGAGCTGGCATTCAAACCAAGAATTTCCAGTCCCCATCCAGAACTCTAATTTTGCCACCATTCAACCTCCCCATTGGTGGAAAATCCCCGAAGCACTCCCTCCAACAGGAGAGAAAATGTCAAAGTGGCAAACAGAGAAGACAAAATATCAAAATTAAAGCAACAAAATAAACCAGCATCTGAAGACCCCAAGGGGGGAGGGAGGTCCCAAATCAAAACAACTGGCAGCAGCAACAACGGCTTAATATCAAAAACAAAAAGATGTTCCCCCTCTAAGCCAGAACACAGCAGGGTGCCCTTAAATGGTACAAAACAGTGTTTGATGTGAGCATCCAGGTCCAGCTGCAAACAGAACTCTGCTTTCATGTCTTCCATGTGGCTCTTATTGACTGGTTGATCTGAGCCGACAACACAACGGGCTACAGCTTTGCTTCTTGCCTCTTGAAGAATGATCAGTGGGGGTCCCAATAGGATGTCCAGTGCAGATAGGGTGGGCAGGGAGAGGGAGGAAGCTTCCTTTCAGAGGGCCATCCTCTACCCCCACTGTCCTTCTCCTCTTCTCCTATCTATCTATCAAGTGCAGGCCTTGGTCGGTTGATGGGTGGAAAGGAAAATGTCATCTTTCTTTCCCTGAACTGAAATAAGACATCTTCTAAAGGTAAATCAAATGGGCTTCTACGTTTGCCTCTGCGTCCGTCCATCTTTAAGCTGAAAGATGGAGCCCCAGGGACAAAAAGCCAGGGGAAAGAAGAAGAAAAAAAGCGTTCTCAGACATTCATTCACTGTTTGACTAGAACATGGTCCCTGCCTCAGCGGGGGAGACATATAATTAAGCCATAATCCCATTACAATGCAATGAGAGGCACATACAGGTTTGTGGACGACTGGGGAGAAAGTGGGTAACTCCGTCTGAGTGGGTGCATTAGGGCTGGATCCTGAAAGTAGGAGTTTGCTCAGTAGAAAAGTGCAGTTGGGGCTAAGGGAAAAAGGAAGCCAGGGGGGGAATAAAAAAAAAAAACATGTAGCAAAGGCTAAGGAGCCCTGGTGGCACAATGGTTAAGAGCTTGGCTGCTACCCAAAAGGTCAGCAGTTCAAATCCACCAGCCATTCCTGTAAACCCTATGGAGCAGCTCTATTCTGTCCTATAGGGTTGCTGTGAGTCAGAAGCAAGCCAATGGCAACTGGTTAAGCAAAGGCTTGGTGGTGTGAAAGTATGAGGTGTGTTCAGGGAATGTTTAATGAGATGCTGATTGTGTTTCTGTCAACAAAATGCTGTGTGTAGTGAAGTAAAGTTGATGACTTGCTTGTGTGTTCCTGGGTGGTGCAAAGAGTTTTTCCTTGGCTACTAACCTAAAGGCTGGTAGTTTGAATCCATCCAGTGGCATTGCAGAGGAAAGGCCTGGCGATCTGCTGCCACAAAGATTACAACCAAGAAAACCGGATGGAACACAGTTCTACTCTGTAACACATGGGTTGCCATGACTTGGAATCAAGTCAATGGCAACTGGCCTGTTTTTTCAGGGTAGGTGTTTTACCAATCAACTAATCTCATGGACATAAGAGAGTAGAATTTTATTTCTCACTGGCTTCACAGCCCAATGCAATTTGGCAAGGGGTTGTGTTCCATGAAGTCATCCACGGACCCAAGTTCCTTCCGTTTTGTAGCTCTGTCCTTCCTTAGATCCTTGAGTGTTTTCCACTCAACTGGCTGATGTAGAAAGAGAAAAAGGTTTGTGCCCGCATAAGAGGTTGTAAGGGTGAGGTGTGGAAGTTGTATACTTCACTTCTGCTCACAGAACCCAGTTACATGGTCACACTTAAATGCAAGGGGAGCTGGGAAGCAGAGGCTGATGGGAGAATACATATTGTTGAGCAGAGCAGTCTTTACCACAGCTTGGAGTCTGAAGAACAGGAAGATGGAGAGACTGAAGTGTAATGTATACTTGATAGGACTTGGAGAAAGCCTAGGCTTCCTCCCTAGGGGGAAAGCATGCAATGAAGAAAGAGGCAGGGAGGGCTCTAGGTGAGAGGCACTCTGAGACCAGGCTCCTCAGCCAGCACCAAGGAGAGAAAGTAGAGAGTTCCAATGTTTGCACTCACTTGACAAAGTTCTACTACAGCCAGAAGAAAATGGACAAAGAATCATTTCAGCCTCAGGCTCTTAGGATGGGCACAAAAAGAAATTCAGCCTAGTAGATGATTACAACCCTGACATTTATTAAGCACCGTGTGGTTGACTCTATGTTCCCTCACAAATTTCTCAGTTGATCTTCACAATAACCCTGGGAGGACAATCTGGTTGAGAACTATCGCCCCCATTTTAGAAGTGGAGAAATCTATACCCAAACCAAAACCAAATCTGTTGCCATCAAGTTGATTCTAACAGAGTAGATCCACCTCGTAGGGTTTTCAAGGAAAGCCTGATGGATTCCTGATCCCAGAGAGGTTGAATAATTTTCCCAGTGTCACACAGAACTCTGGTGGGACAGTGGTTAAGAGTTTGGCTGCTAACCAAAAAGATGGACAGTTTGAACCTACTTGCAGCTCCTTGGAAGCCCTGCGGGGCAGTTCTACTCTGTCCTATAGGGTCACTACGAGTCAGAATCTACTCGATAGCAACATGTAGAGTCACACAGCAAATACAAGACAACTCAAATCCACACTGTGTTCTTTCCACAATTCCACAGATCCTCATCTGTGTGGGGGAGATGCCAGCCACAGTTGGACCACCAACTCAGGTCAGCCCTGGACATGACAGCAGGGTCAGGGAAAGCTCGCCTCAATCACCAGTTCTCCTGTCTGCCTGACTTTTGGAATCAGTGAACTAACTCCCTGCTCAGAAAGCATGAACATGTTAGCTGTCAAACAGCATGTGCAGCATCTGACAGCCCTAATATCACTGTTTGTATTATCAGACAATTACCAGCCGAGCTCGTATTCATAATTTGACTAACAAGTTGCGACAATGATTATTTTTCCTCTCCTGGCAAAACAAATATAGCAGCATTTTCTTTCCAGCATCAGTGCTGATGCTCCTTGGCGTTCTATCAGCTGAAGGATTTTTTTTTTCTTTTCTTTCAATGTTAGTCGTACTCCCCCACATCTCGCTAACTTTACAGTCCCCCATGGCATCTGTGTGCAGTGAACTGAGCTGTTGAGACTAAATGTAATTTGCAATCAAGCTTCTGTTAACATGGAAATGTACCGGCTGGTCTGCTGCAATATGGGTTCTCATTCTGTCTAGCATATGGTTGCATTAAATCCAGTCTCCAGAATGTCTCTTGTTACCACATTGTCAATCCGTGCAGAGCAGAGAACCCTAAAAAACCACTAAAGGAACATATTTTTGGAATTGGCTCTTCTATTGGATCTTGACAAGAGCTGTCCAAAGACATACTTGGTTACTTGAAATGAACTAGCCCTGTCAGATCTATGCACACATACACACAGAGACACACAGTAAACTTGAAAACTGGTTAGAAGCTCTGTGCTTGTAAGCATAGGAATTACTCTGGAGGACAAAGGAAAAGGAGAAAGCGAAGGATTCAGCTCCAGCGGTTACATGTGAGACTGATTTATTTTTTCTTGATATCTCAATATTCAAGAAGTCACCCAATAGTAGAGTTGGACGACACTTTAGCGGTCTCTGAGGCGAAAAGCATAGGCTCTGGAGTTGAATGAAGCTGGGCTGGAATCCTGACCCTGGCCCTCCCTAGCTTGGTGTGGTCTTGGATACATTCTGACTGTTTGTGCGTCTCAGCTTCTTCATCCGTGAAATGGAGAGTAGTTAAAAGTGCCCTCACAACTTGAGTGTTGTGGGGATTCAGTACCTCAGCACAGAGCCTGATTCAATAAGTGATGGCCATTAGTTATAACACCTCTTCCCCGTCACCCCCATTCCCAAATCTGATGCTTAAATTCCTTCCATGATATCATCCACTACTGATCTTTTCTGGTCTTGTACCCCTCTGGTGACAGGAATGTCAGACTCTTCTAAGGCAGCCCATTCTCTTTTGTGCAGCTCTGTTATACAGCTATTCCTCACCTTGAACATGTGTCTTCTTACCACACTGAGCCTTTCTTCTGGGACTCAGAGCCAATCTGACTCAGGCATGGCCCTTTGGGTATTTGAAGAAGGCGACCATGCATGTTGTCAGTCCTCTATTGCCAGTCAGCACCTGTCGGTCCTTCAGCTCCCCTGTCCAATGCAGAGTCCCTGTTCCTAACCTAGCCCCTCTTTTCTGACTTGCTTGGGTCTCCATGCTGCCCTTGAGGTTGGCAGCCTGGGCTGAGCACAGTCATTGGAGGTGCTGGGTCACCCAGTATATGCTGATCTGTAATGAAAAACAAAACAGAGTCCTTGAACTTTATCAAAGTTGCAGTCCTGAGTATGTGTGTGCACACACACACTCATTTATTTATTTAAAAGCCGTGATATTATGAAGGAAGGAAATAGGATTCTAGTAGAAAATAAGAGTGGGACCCTGATTTAGATGGGCAGGGGGTGTTAGGGAACGTCTCCTGAAGTTGCGTTGAAGATCTGAGAGATGAATAGGCATTGGGGAGACAGAGGAAGGTATGCCTGCAGAGAACGGTAAGCGGAAATGAGCTTGGAGAGTTTGAGGAATTGAGAGTAACAGAGCAACAGGAAGGGCAGGTCAGGAAAGGGTTCACAGAAGAAGTGGCCCCACTAGTGAAGGGCTGCCATGAGCAGAGGGAAAGCAGGGCATTCCAGGCAGAAGGAACACCACACACAGAGGTGCGAGGAGGCTCTCGCTCCTTGTGTGTAAGAGAGAAGTTTAGGGAGCTGCCAGATCACAAATGACTTCGTAAACCAACTCAAGGGATTGAATCACATCTGAAGGCACTACAGAAATGCTGAAGATATTCTAATTTGTCTTTTTTTTTTTTAAACATATCTCTCTCCCCTGTTTATTTGCCTTATGAACCTCTGTATCCCTCCCCTACCCCAGTCAATGCTCCATTATTGTTGGTTCAATTAAATTCTGTCTCCTCTTTGTCACTTTATTCCTAGCTCTGATTTGTGATCTGGGGTGGTTTTCATTTTGCGGTTCTCTTTGCCTCATTGTACTGAATGATATGGTAGTAAGGTCCCTTGACGTGAGGAGTCAGCAGCTTCTTAAGACTACAGAGAGTGTGACTTCAGCCTCTGCATGGTGCTTGCATCCTGCTCCGGCGTTCTGGCAGGAAGGTGTCACCCAAAGGTGTAAAGGGTGACTCACCCTCTGGCACAGGTTATTTTTGGCTGCCAATTGACCATCCCCGACTGAGATGACAGAAATCAGGGACTTGTTAGACTGTTTAGCCCAGCACTTGGGCTCAGTGAAGAAACTCATTAACTCCATTTAATTAGGGAAATCACAGACTTCCAAGCCTATATTAATGTCAACCTAATTCCCACCACTTCATATATATAAAAATATATGCAAACAAACGAACAAAAAACCTGTTGCTGTCAAGCCGATCCTGACTCATAGCGACCCGATAGGACAGAGTAGAACTGCCCCATGGTGTTTCTATGGAGTGGCTGGTGGATTCGAACTGCCCACCTTGTAGTTAGCAGCCGAGTGCTTAACCACTGTGCCACCAGGGCTCCCTATGAATATATAAAATTTTGCACATTTGATGTGGTCTTGATTTTCTTATTTCTTTCAGCATCAGAATCCCATAAGAAGAACAACTATCCAGCTGGTAGTCACAATTCTTGGAACTGGTACCTTTTCGATATTACTAAGGTAAGAGATTTTTGACTCAGTTTTCTATGTACAGGCTAGACAAAGGAAGTCGTCCATGTTTTTCATATAATATTAAAATTATTAACGGTCTATTTTCTAAACTAGCATTCTATAGTTTTCAAAAACTTCTGTGTCAGTCCTTTGCATCTCACAGAACATAGGGGCAATTGCTGTTACCTTCAATCTACAGATGAGACTTCTGGAGCTCAGAATAGTTAAAGGCTTCCCCAGGATCACAGTTATGTGCTTCGGGGTGTCCCCCTCACCCTAGATGTCTGGATGGGTAGAAGGGTTGATAATCATGACACTGAAATTTCAGGTCAAAGTAGTTTCAGATACTGTGCTGTCAATAACAGAAATGGGGATATTAGGAGGAAGAGCTGGTTCTCTGGAAAAGAGTATAAATTCAGCTCAGGATGTGCTGAGTTCGAGTTGTCTAAGGAACCTAGCCACCATGCATCTGTCAGTTTGTCTTACTGTGGGAGCTCGTGTGTTGCTATGATGCTGGATGCTCTGCCCCAGCATTTCAAACACCAGCAGGGTCACTCATGGTAGACAGGTTTCAGTGGAGCTTCCAGACTAAAACAAACTAAGAAGAAAGACCTAGCAATCTACTTCCACAAATGAGCCAAGGAAAGCCCTGTGGATCACAACAGATCATTGTCTGATACAGTGTTGGAAGACAACCCCTTAGGTTGGAAGGCACTACAAAATGGCCACAAGAATGGACTCGAACACACCAACGATCCTGAAGATGGTGTAGGACTGGGCAAAGTTTCCTTATGTTGTACATGGAGTCACCATGAGTCAGAAGCAACTCAAGGGCAACTAACGATAAAAAAAACCCAGAGCTGAATGAATATGCGCATAGCTTTGTCTCTCAGCTGCTCCAACCAATACTGCATCAACGTTGTCTTCTCAACCCGTAGGAGGTCAATGTTTTTCCTAAGTCAGAATCTTCTGAGTTAGCCAGAGAGCCCACAGTTAGGGAACAGTCTCTTAGCCCATCCTAAACAGTTTCTTGTAATCCTCTGGTCTTCTATTCAGGCTGATCCCAGCACAGACTTAGGTGTAGGTGATACTGATACGTTTCTGTGGCTAGTAGTTCATGACTTGCTTTTATATACCTTCCCACATTTGATCCTCACAGCACTGCTGTGAGATGTTACTTGTCATGTCTGTCACATCAAACAGGCAATGGTACAAACAGTTAAGCACTGGACTACTAGCCGAAAGGGTGGTGGCTGGAACCTACCCAGAGGCTCCTCGGAACACAGTCCTGGTGACCTGCTTCTATAAGGTCACAGCCTTGAAAACCTGGTGGAGCAGTTCTACTTTGACACACATGGGGTCACCACGAGTGGACATCGCGTCCATGGCAACTAACAACAACAGCACAACAGTTTTCTTCATAAACTTTTCCCAGTCTTCTGGCCAGACCTGCTGTCTAAAGGGCTCCGTATCAGTAACACAAGTTTTAGTATGAATTTAAAACTTGGGGCTCCCTGTCCTAAGGGTATACAAATTCCTATCATCATCTCCTCTCCATTCATTATGACAAGTGCTTCCTGCGTACTTACTGTGCTCCTGGCACTGGGAACACAATTGTGATCAGACACGGTCCGCGTCCTTCTGGACTTACTGCGCTTGTTGCAAAAAATCCTGTATTTCCTCTAAGTGGATTTACTTCAGGGATCCCCATGCCACATAGGCAACCATTTGTCTCTCCAACTTGAAGGAGTTTTTAACCTTTAATTTCGGGCTTAGGAACATCTAGTAAAATAGTCTGCCAGGTGACCTTTAGACAATCAAGACGGAAAGATATGTGAGATACTGATGTGACATTACGCTTCCAAACAATGAGACGGCAGCTTCTGTTGTTAAATGGGGCATTAAGATATACTTTAGGGTAGGGGTGTTTTCAACAGCCAGGAACAGGCAATATTTTGGTAGATTCATAAGGGTTGTGGAGCCCTGGTGGCACAGTGATTAAGCACTTGGATGCTAACCAAAAGGTCAGTTACTAGTTCAAACTCACTACCCCCTGTGCCACAGGAGAAAGATATGGCAATCAGCTTCCCTAAAGATTTACATACAGCCTTGGAAACTCTATGGGGCAGTTTTACTCTGTCCTACAGGATTGCTATGAGTTGGAATTGACTCGATAGAATTTTTTTTTTTTTTTTAATAAGGACTGTTATAGTTAGCCATTGAGTCAGCGCCTGACTCAGGGTGACCCCATCCACAAACAGAATGGAACAAAACGCTGCCCGGTCCTGCGCCATCCCCATGAAGGATTGTGGATCAGACTATTGTGATCCGTAGGATTTTCACTGGATGCTTTTCAGAAGTAGATCTCCAGGAGGCCTTTCTTCACAGTCTGTCTTAGTCTGGAACCTCCGCTGAAACCTGCTTAGTATCACAGCAACATACGAGCCTCAATCGACAGATAGGTGGTGGCTGCAAGTGAGGCGTATTGGCCAGGAATCAAACCCAGGTCTTCTATATGCGAAGTGGGAATTCTACCACTGAACTACCAACACCTCATAAGGGTAGCCCCCATTAATAATAAAAAGGCTTATTTTGCATCTTATCACAGGGTTAACCACTGAAGCCAGGACAGTGTAAGAGGTTTATGTGGGTTCCTGCTGGACCTGGGAGTAGACCACTACACAGTTGGCTTGTGAGGTTTGTGAAGAAAAGGTGCTTATGAGTAGAAGTCAGTGTGAGTCACGACAAGCAGGTCATGCCAAGTTTCTTTTTCTAATCATGGCACTGGGTTGGTAACTCAGCAGGATGAGGAAGTGTTAGCAATGGACTTAGCAAGTCCTCCGTGATGTGATTGTATGTAAGATGGTGAAAAATGAGCAGGATCGTGTCCTATTAGCTGGCTTCACAGTCGAGTGAACAAAAATGGCTATTAAGAGTTGCTAACCCTGGTGGCGTAGTGGTTGAGCACTACGGCTGCTAACCAAAACTTCAGCAGTTAGAATCCACCAAGTGCTCCTTGGAAACCATATGGGGCTGTTCTACTCTGTCCTATAGGGTCGCTATGAGTCAGAATGGACTCAATGGCAACAAGTTACAGTTCACGTAGGCTAGAAAGAGGCCTCTGTTGAGGATCACCAGGCCTTTTTCTGTTCTATATTTTCCATTAATGACTTGAATGGCTGTCTGAAACAGCGAATGCTCCAATCTGTAGATGACATCAAACTAAAATGACAAGTACGGGAAGACCTGTGAGAACCAGAACTCCCCAGGACTGCCTTGTTTTTCCAGGTCTCACAAGTTTTCCGCCTTTGACAGGGTGCAGTCTTAGCACTTGTCTATTGCTTTGTAGTAGTGGAAAATATTTGAATTTTTCTTCTATGACAGGTTTCTGCCTTACTCAGGTTCCAGCTTTCACAGGATTTGCTGTAAACACCACAGACCCGAACATGAAGAGAGACACAGCTAGTGGGAACAGCACTGGCCTTGGAGGAAGACTTGGCTTAGCTCGTCTCTTGTCTGTAACACTTTAATGAAACTTAGAACTGGGGTTTAATGTCTCTGAGAGTTCAGGCTCATCATCTGTAAAGTAGCAAGGTGATTGTTTGCCTTCTCAGGTATTTAGCTTAAAAAGGACTTAAAAAGAGGCATGTCAAGGACTAGTGTCCTGCTTGGTGCATGTTATCAATAAATGAATAGCAATAGTGATAATAGTAAGGATGGATTATATCTTAAATGACCTAGAATTTCTAGAACCTAGGGCTGAAGCTAACATGACGAAATAAATTCGAACTTCAGGTGCGTGTATGAGCCCTGGCAAAGACATCAGGAATAAATTTACGATGCTCAAAACTTCCAAGACGTGCGTGGCACGCATGAAGCTCTTAAAAGTGTCTTTCCATGACGGCTAAATTAGCTGTGTGTGTGTTTGAAAAGAAAAGAAAAAAAAAAACATAAGGGGGAATCTTACGTTGGTGTTTTATCTGTCTGATGTCTTCTGATGTCTGCCGTGTTAAAGAGAATATGTACGGATACACTTATTGTGCTGTTCTAAGGAGCAAAACTGGGCAGAAATTGACTGCGGTTACAAAGGGAGAGAGTTTAGATGACATTAGAAAATGTTCTCTGGCAGTCAGAGCCTCTTATATTGGATTTGGGTGGCTTGGGGGGCCAAGAAGCCCCTCCATCATCAGGTTGGCTGGTTTACCTTGTCCTGTCTGGTTTACCTGAGTGGTGCAGGGAGGCAGGCTTCATTTATTTGTACATCACCATTCCTGAGCTTCGGTTTTGGGCTGGGCGCTGAATCAAGTGCTGGGAAGCAGTGTAAGTATGTGGTTCCCACCTTCAAGGAGACCACAGCCTGATGGGGAGAGGGAGCCTCTAAGTCTTCTTGGGGGACATGAGGAAGACGACTCAGAGAAGGCCACCTTATGCAGGGACTGAGAGGATTAGTGGGAGTTTTCTAGGCAGGAGGGTATTCTATTTAGAGAGAACAGCCAGCACTAAGGTTAGAGGTATGACGACATTATACTCTGTTCTTAGAAAGACAAGGGACTAGATCCTGAAGGGCCTGCAATGCCTTTTAAGAGTGTCGGTGGCTCAGGCTCCTTCCCTCTGAATCCTTGCTATCTTGTCCCGACCCAGGTTAGAGCACTGATCGCACTGCAGCATAATTGCTTGCATGTGTCTCCTCCTAGACTGGGCTCCTTGAGGACAAGGACCGTGTATTATATAGCCTTGTATCTTCACAGTCTAGCCCTGAGCTTGCCATGGTTTATATGCCCAATCCTACTGAAAGAATAAATAAATGAAAGCAATTCAGATCTCATTAAAAGGATGGGTCCTGGCATGACTTGTGAAGAGGTTTTGAGTTCTTAGAAGATTCTCAAGCTGTGCTGAGTATAACACCAAGAATTATTTTTAGGGAACTGTGCCTTCTGCAAGACACCTCAGCTATTGCTACTGCTGAGAGTAACTGCTAATACTTAGTCTGCTGTGTGCCAGGCACTGTGCTAAGCAATTGGCAAGCTTTATCATTGAATCTGCACGATATCCCTCTGAGGCACATACATACTTCCTCCATTTTATAGATGAGGAATCTGTGGTTCAGAGAGGTTAGGTAATTCACCCAAGATCATAGAGTCAGGTATGACAAAGCCAGAATTTGAACTCAGGTCTGTTTGATTCCAAAGCCTGTGTCTTACAACTATACTATCCATTGAATGAGGCATTTTACCCAGAACAAAGCAGAGTTCTTCAGTGAGTACCATCTCTAAGGTGGTGGTGGTAGTGGTGGTGTTTTTAGCTGTCGTTGAGTTAGCCCCCCGCTCAAGGTGATCTCATGCACAACAGAATGGAACCATGCCGAGTCCTGCCCCATCCCTATGACTGGTGGCAGATCGGACCGCTGTGATCTATACAGTTTCTATTGGCTGATTTTTGGAAGTAGATGATCACCAGGCCTTTCTTCTTAGTCTGTCTTGTAGACCCCCTTAAAGCTAAAAGCCTTGTTTGGTTAAGAGAAGTTTAGCTCTCCAGGGTCTTTGGCTTCATATTCCTTTATAGCCTCGGCTTTAGCATTGGAAACTAGAAAAATCCATTGGAGTAGGTCAAGTCTGGAGGAGTTAAATTATAGTGGATGGTGTTGGGGGCAGTAGCCACTTCTCCCCGGCTCTTTATACACCACTGAACCAGCAGTTGCAACGCTTGGTTAGAGAACAGAGGAGATTATGAAGTAGTAATAGGGGGAGGTGGAAGAGAAGTGGGAACAGGAGACCCTTTTTGTCTTTGGGATTTTTTAGTCTAGGAGATTTTCTAAGGGCATTTCCACTGTTTTTCATTTGGAATGGGAAGGCCTTCTGCTTGGAAGCCCCTTGGCTTCTAAGAAGCTCAGAGACCAACATGGGTCCACAGGTAAAGAGGCTAGAGACTCTATGCTTAGGCTTCCCTCTAGGTTCTAGCCTGGAAGAGCCAGAAAGAGGAGCTGTAGGTCTCCTGTCCTGACCAGTCCAGTGCTTTCCAGTGGGAAAGAAGTGGGAACCTAGGGAGAATACTGTCTTCAGAAGTAAGCTCTGAGTGTGCCTGACTTTTGCCTGCTGTTTGGATCGGGCAGATGGGGGTGGCCAGGAGGTTACGGAACCTCAACAGATACCAGCAGTCAGTGGGTGTTGGTGACCATTCTTCCTGAGTGTTGAAAAGTTGGTCACCTTGTGTCTGTAAAGATTCCACTCAAATCCATGTTCCTCTGTCCTGGGACACAGTATAGTCCTTTCTCAGCAGAAAGGAGGAATGCTTTCAGAAAGCAGACATGCAGAGGGAACACAGCTGCTGCCTGAGGCTCTGATTCAAGGTGTGAATCCCACTACTCAGCCAAAAGTCCTGGTGTCTGCAGAGATCCGTCTGTTTGCAAGGACAGAAGTGAAAGGCAACTTGATATAAGACCCCCTTTCCATCCCTTCTGATGGGTAAGGGAAAAATGTCCACACATTGCCATCTGGTGGGCACTACTAGTCACTGCAGTTTTAATGAGAATGTTAGCTGCGTTGAGTTGGACCCCTGACTGGTGGAGACCGCAAGCACGATGGAACAAAAGGCTGCCCGGTCCTGAGCCATCCCCATGATTGGTTGTGGACTGAACTATTATGACCCATAGGGTTTTCATTGGTTGATTTTTGTAAGTAGATCACCAGGCCTTTATTCCTAGGCTTAGTCTGGAAGTTCAGCTGAAATCTGTTCAACACCACAGCAACACACATGCCTCCCTCCACTGACAGGTGGGTCGTGGCTGTGCATGACGTACATTGACCGGAATTAAATCCGTGTCTCCCTCATGGAAGGTGAGCTTCTGCCACTGAACCACCACTGCCCCCGTAATGAACACTCTTAAAAAAAGACTCAGCAAATATTCAAAAGAAATATTCAGCCTATAGCAAAGAAGCAAGAAACAAAGCATGGTCCCGGCCCTTGAAGGGCTCACCATCGCACACAAGAAATCGACACATCAACAAATAATTATAACTTGGGAAACATCATTTTAGGAACCCGGGTGGCGTAGTGGTTAAGAGCTCAGCTGCTAACCAAAAGGTCAGCAGTTCAAATCCACCAACCACTCCTTGGAAACCCGATGGGGCGTTCTACGCTGTCCTATAAGTTTCCTATGAGTCAGAATTGACTCGACGGCAACGAGTTTGGTTTTTTGGTTTTAAGCATCATTTTAAGATAAAGTTGCCAAGTGTTAACCAAAGCAGAAGACCTCTGTCTGGGGAGTTAGGGAAGATGACCTTGTGGTTAACTCTGTGGGCAGGAGGATGAAGGTCATTCTAACCACACAGGGACAGAATGGTTAAGTCAGTGATGTAGGTTGTTAGTTGAGCCTGGCGGTTGTGTAAGGAAAATGGAAAAGAAGCCGCAGATAAAATCTGAAAGGAGGGTAAGGCCAAACCATGAAGGGCCTTGAATGCCTGACCAAGGCAATGGGCCTACTCCAGATTATGTAGAAGGGGAATGATGGGTTCAGATTTTGGTGGTAAAGTAATACGGGCAGGAAATGGCTGTACACATTTAGAAAAAAATTAGAGCCCTCTTATCTGTTGAAATTTCTTATGGAGACCCACTATGTGACATAGGTTAATTCATAGCTACTCTGGTTGAAGCAGAAGTGGAGATCCGGAGTCTGACCAGTTGCCCCCATTCCACTTCTACCATCCTTGGTGCACGTGGATGCCTTTGGGCACTGTCCTAGGTCAGCAGAACCTGGTTCGGAAACCATTGCTACGGAGGGTTCCTAACCTGATGAGGCCATCTTTGCTCTCTTTTCAGAGGCAGCTACTTCCTGTCCCTCCAATGACATGGGCTGTTCATAAATTAGTTTCTAGATATTTTCCTATCCTTTTTTTCTAGAGCAGCTTACCGTCCCGGAGACATATAATGGTAACCCTATTATACAGATAAATTAATCGTACAACCTGCATCACCGGATACCTGGCCCCAGCTTTATATTGCTAGAGGGCATATGTAGGAAGGTGGCTAGAGACCAGCCATCCCTGCAGTGTCTAGTAAGCATCTCTTATCTGCTGCCAAATGTATTAATTCATACTCAGCCTCTAAGGGGACATGCCCTCCTCAACCCACAGATCATCTATGATGGAGTTCTGAGAAGGAACCCTCTGATTCTTACTAAGGGTACGCAGTTATAGCTTTTCTTCCAAGGACCACACTCTTGGAAAGTAGGCAAGAGCCCTCTGATGAATGGCTGCATTATCCAGATCTGTAGGACTTCTGCTCTGTGAACAGGGGTCGCTTCCGATGGCATTAGCCACGAGAACAGACATTTCAGTCCAAGAACTGATGAAGAGCGAGTGCTCCTCATTCCCCCGATGGCCAGAAGCTATTTTGTATTAGCCAGCATAATTATCTTACTTCATTCTTCATAGCCACACTTTCAGATGCAAAACACAAATTCCACCCACCCAACAGCATTTCCTCGGATTCTCGTGCTCTTTGTCCTTTACTCACACCTTGCCCACTCTCTCTGCATGACAGGGGTCCATTTGCTCTCACTTTCCCACACTAATTTCTCTGTTGCAAGCCTGGTGCTGTCCCTGTGTCCAGAACTGCCTCCTTCTTGCCATCTGGCAGCTGACATCTGCCGTATCTTTCCCACCCTGGCCCCCGCCTTTTCCTGGAGGCCTTCACAAAAAGATGCTAACTTTCACTCAATGACTTTTCCCAGCACATGGTTATATACACAGTGTTTTCCACATGGTTGAATAAAGACGTGAGCACTGATTCTTGCCTGCATTACTTAGGTTAATTGTTATTTTCCTGAGGGCATGTGGACTAGCGGACTTTTATGCACCCAGTGCCAAGTTCAATAAAGACTGAGTGAATATCACACTTCAGAACTAATGGGTTGGGGCTGTTCTGTGTTTTATTAGACAAAATGGAAATGTAACTTTGCTTACTGCCTTTCATGAAGAGCAGCAAGGTGAGCAAATCATTGGACAATTTGTCGACTTTGTATACACAGCTATTATTTACTTTGCTAGTTCATGTTTAACCATTGGTTTCCTTGCTTGCTTCCCTTTATTAAACCGTGAACTCCATGAAGGAAGGAAACTGTGGTGGTTGGCATGGAACATGGCCCACAGCACATGATCTTTAATGACTTTTTTCCATGGGCTTTCATATCTCTTTAAGGACCCATCTGGATATTGAAGACATTTGAGACCTCAGTAGAGTTTCTCCCATAACAAATGGTCATCCATATTTCTCTGCAATCGTTCTGAACAGAAGTCAGTGAAGTGGTGAACACAATGGAATGCTATTTGTGTACTGTTTGGGGTCATTCAACGAGCTCCAAAGCTTTCTGAGGGCAGGGAGGAGTGGACGGTAGACAGGAGAGCCAGGGCTGGATGTTATGACCTCTGCACTACAGCCCTGGCTCTCTTGGTTCCTGCTTATTTGACCATAGGTAAGCCCCTTGAGGGTTATAGGTGAGCCTCAGTTTTTCCATCTGGGAAATGAGGGAATTGCATCCCAAAGTCCTTCCATCTCTGACAATGCCTTGGAATTCTTTGGCTTCTGTCTCAGGTACTAACAGAGCTCAACACGTGGAATGACGGATGCAAACTGCTGAGTAACTTTCAATCAATAAAAGTCCGGTGCTGGCTCCCATTCTCTTCAAAGGTGCTTGTGCGAAGATCTGCACGAATAATTCAGATGGCCAGCACACCTATAAAGTGATTACCTTGACTCTGTTTGTCCTTGGAGCTTCAATAAGCACAGGCATTCAGAAAGAGCGAGTGGGTTTTGCAGACACAGGACACCATATTATTAGGAACTCACCAATATAGAAAAAGCTGATTTGAGTTGGGAGATAGTGCTCATATCCCAGCAACAGTCTTCTCACTTCGTAATCTAAGATTATGTGCTAAGTACATTGGAGATGTATTTTGGAGACACAAATTTGACCCTAAATATAGCTAAAACCGTGGAATTGCAAAGGGCTTTAGATTAGGGTACTACTTTGCACTGACTAAGTGTATTAAGCTCCTTAGGTTGTGAGAAAGAGAAACCCACTCAAGTTAAAACAAGTAACGGAGGGTTTATTTTAAGGATATGCACATGTGGAAATAGGCCTGCCTGGCTTTACCAGAAGCCAGGCAAACCTTGATAATCAGGACTCAACCTTCCTAAAATGGGAAGGTGGTCTGGATTCAACAGATCTGCTTGAGTCCACTCTAGGGATTGCAGGGGCTTGTTTCTGTACTTCACCTACTATGCAACTCAGCTACTCTTTCCATTTTTACTTCTCCTAGGATCTATTCTTTTCTCTTCTTGCTATTGAACTGAACCATTTAATTCACATTTTAAAATCTGGAGAGACACAATCTGATCTGTATAGTGTATTGCCACAGCCCCTGGCTGGGTAGATTTTCTCTAAAGTCGTGGCATAGTTTGCTGGTTAGCCTATATTTTGTCAACCCTGGGATCATCTGCACTTCCTGGTCCAATGAGATTTGGTCAAAAGTTGGATCTAGTATATAAACATGACTACTCACGTGCTAGCTGAGTACTGAGAGACCCCATATCCTAATGAAGACTGTACTTGGGCAGTTCCTTTAAAAAGGGGTGTGTAATGGTGGACAGGCATGTCTACTCCATTGGGAACGCTGAGTTTGCTTAAGGGAAAATCTAAGAGAGAGTAAGATTACTACAGTCTATTATTTGCCACTACCACTCATCTGTCAGTTTGTTGTACTGTGCTGGTTTGCATGTTGCTGTGATTCTGGAAGCTATGCCATCAGTATTTCAAATACCAGTAGGGTCACCCACGGTGGACAGGTTTCAGTGGAGCTTTCAGACTAAGACAGATTAGGAAGAAGGATTGGTGGTCTACTTCTAAAAAAAACGGGCCAGTGAAAACCTTATGAATAGCAGTGAAACATTGTCTGATATAATGCTGGATAATAGGTCCCTCAGATTAGAAGGCACTCAAAATACAACTGGGGAAGAGCTGCCTCCTCAGAGTAGAGTCAACCTTAATGATGTGGATAAAGTAAAGATTTTGGGACCTCGATTTGCTGATGTGGCACAGCTCAAAATGAGAAGACACGGCTGCAAACATCCATTAATAATTGGAAAGTGGAATGTATGAAGTATGTATCTAGGAAAACTGGAAGTTGTCAAAAATGAAATGGAATGCTTGAAGATAGATATCCTAGGCATTAGTGAGCTGAAATGGAGTGGCACTGGCTATTGTGAATTGAACACTCACATGGCCTACCATGCCTGGAATGACAAACTAAAAAGGAATGGCATCACATTCATTGTCAAGGACATTTCAAGATCTAACGTGAAGTACGATGCTGTCAGTGATAGGATGATATCCATATACCTACAAGGAAGCCCAGTTAATACAACTATTATTCAAATTTACCCACCAACCACTAATGCCCAAGATGAAGGACTTAAAGATTTTTATGAACTTTGGCAGTTTAAAATTGATCAAACATGCAATCAAGATTCACTGATAATGACGATTGGAACATGAAAGTTGGGAACAAAGAAAAAGAGTCAGTAGTGGAAAATATGACTTTGGTGAAAGAAACAGCACCAGAGATGGCATGATAGAATTTTTTTAAAAATAATTTTTATTGTGTTTTAAGTGAAAGTTTACAAATCAAGTCAGTCTCTCACACAAAAACCCATATACACCTTGCTACACACTCCCAATTACTCTCCCCCCAATGAGACAGCCGGCTCTTTCCCTCCACTCTCTCTTTTCATGTCCATCTCACCAGCTTCTAACCCCCTCCACCCTCTCATCTCCCCTCCAGGCAGGAGATGCCAACATAGTCTCGAGTGTCCACCTGATCCAAGAAGCTCACTCCTCACCAGCATCCCTCTCCAATCCTTTGTCCAGTCCAATCCATGTCTGAAGAGTTGGCTTCAGGAATGGTTCCTGTCCTGGGGCAACAGAAGATCTGGGAGCCATGACCACCAGGGTCCTTCCAGTCTCAATCAGAACACTAAGTCTGGTCTTATGAGAATTTGGGGTCTACATCCCACTGCTCTCCTGCTCCCTCAGGGGTTCTCTGTTGTGTTCCCTGTCGGGGCAGTCATCGGTTGTAGCCAGGCACCATCTAGTTCTCCTGGTCTCAGGATGATGTAGTCGCTGGTTCATGTGGCCCTTTCTGTCTCTTGGGCTTGTAATCGCCTTGTGTCCTCGGTGTTCTTCATTCTCCTTTGATCCAGGTGGGTTGAGACCAATTGATGCATCTTAGATGGCTGCTTGCTAGTGTTTAAGACCCCAGATGCCACTTTTCAAAGTGGGAGGCAGAATGTTTTTTTAATAGATTTTATTATGCCAATTGACTTAGATGTCTCCTGAAACCATGGTCCCTAGACCCCTGCCCTTGCTACGCTGGCCTTCGAAGCATTCGGTTTATTCAGGAAACTTCTTCGCTTTTGGTTTAGTCCAGTTGTGCTGACCTCCCCTGTATTGTGTGCTGTCTTCCCCTTCACCTAAAGTAGTTCTCATCTACTATCTAATTAGTGAATACCCCTCTCCCACCCTCCCTCCCTCCCGCCTCTTGTAACCACAAAAGAACGTTTTCCTCCAAGTTTAAACTATTTCTGAAGTTCTTATAATAGTGGTCTTATACAATATTTATCCTTTTGCAACTGACTAATTTCCCTCAGCATAATGCCTTCCAGGTTTCTCCATGTTATGAAATGTTTCACAGATTCATCACTGTTCTTTATTGATGCGTAGTGCTCCACTGTGTGAATATACCATAATTTATTTATCCATTCATCTGTTGATGGGCACATTGGTTGCTTCCATCTTTTTGCTATTGTAAACAGTGCGCAATAAACATGGCTGTGCATATATCTGTTCGTGTAAAGGCTCTTATTTCTCTAGGATATATTCCAAGGAGTGGGATTGGGCACGATAGAATTTTGAAAGACCAACAACCTATTCATTGGAAATATCTTTTTTCAACAACATAAAAGGTGACTATACACCTGGACCTCACCAGACGTAATACACAGGAATCAAACCGATTACATTAGTGGAAAGAGACAATGGAAAAGCTCGATATCCTCAGTCACAACAAGGCCAGGGGCTGACTGTGGAACAGACGATCAATTGCTCATGTGCAAGTAGAAGTACAAGTTGAAGCTGAAGAAAATTCGAACAAGTCCATGAGAGCCAAAGTACAACCTTGAGTATTTTCTACCTGAATTTAGAGACCATCTTAAGAATAAATTTGATGCATTGAACACTAATGACCAAAGACCAGATAAGCTGTGGGATGACATCAAGGTCATCATAAATGAAGAAAACAAATGGCCATTAAAAGACAAGTGAGAAAGAAAAGACCAAAATGGATAGACTCTGAAACTTGTTCTTGAACATCCAGTAGCTAAAGCAAATGGAAGAAATGGTGAAGTAAAAGAGCTGAACAAAATATCTCAAAGAGTGGCTTCAGAGGACAAAGTATTATAATGAAATGTGCAAAGACCTGAAGTTAGAAAACCAAAAAAGAAGAATACACTTGGCATTTCTCAAGGTGAAAGAATCGAAGAAAAGTTCAAGCTTCAAGTTGCAATATTTAAAGGATTCTGGGGGCAAAATATTGAATGATGCAGGAAGCATCAAAAGAAGATGGAAGAAATATACAAAGTCGCTGTACCAAAAAAAATTGGTTGACATTCAGTCATTTTAGGAAGCAGCATGTGATCAAGAACCAATGGTACTTAAGGAAGAAGTCCAAGCTACACTGAAGGCATTGGTGAAAAACAAGGCCCCAGAAATTGATGGAATACCAAATGAGATGTTTCAACAAATGAATGTCACGCTGGAAGTGCTCACTTGTCTATGCCAAGAAATTTGGAAGACGGCTATTGGCCAACTGACTGGAAGAAATCCATATCTGTGCCCATTTCAAAGAAAGGCAATGCAACAGAACGTGGAAATTATCAAAAACATCATTAATATCATACGCAAGTTAAGTTTTACTGAAAATAATTAAAAAATCATTGCAGTATTGCATTGACAGTGGACTGCCAGAAATTCAACCAGGATTCAGAAGAGGACATGGAAGGAGGGATATCATTGCTGATGTCAGATGGATCTTGGCTGAAATCAGAGAACACCAGAAAGAGGTTTACCTGTGTTTTATTGACTATGGAAAGGCATTCAAATGTGTGGATTATAACAAATTATGGAAAACGTTGTGAAGAATGAGAATTCCAGAGCACTTAATTGAGCTCATGAAGAACTTGTACAGAAACCAAGAGGCAGTCATTGAACAGAACAAGGAAATACTGTGTGGTTTCAAATCAGGAAAGGTATGTATCAGGGCCATTTCCTTTTACCATATTTATTCAACCTGTATAAGGAACAAATAATCTGAGAAGCTGGACTATATGAAGAACATTGCATTAGGATTGGAGGAAGATTCGTTAACAACCTGCAGTATGCAGATGACACAACTTTGCTTGCTGAAAGTAAAGAGAACTTGAAGCACTTACTGATGAAGACCAAAGGCTACAGCCTTTAGTACGGATTACACCTCAACATAAAGAAAACTAAAAATCTTCACAACTGGACTAATAAGCAGCATCATGATAAGTGGAGGAAATATTGAAGTTGTCAAGAATTTCATTGTACTTGGAACCACAGTCAAAGCACATGGACGCAGCAGTCAAGAAATCAAACAACATATTGCATTGAGCAAATCTCCTGCAAAAGTCCTCCTTAAAATACTAAAAAGCAAAGATGTCACCTTGAAGACTAAGGTGCACCTGACCCAACCCATGGTATTTTCTATCACCTCATATGCATGTGAAAGCCGGGCAATGAATAAGGAAGACAGAAGAAGAATTGATGCTTTTGAATTATGGTGTTGGTGAAGAATATTGAATATACCATGGACTGCCAGAAGAACAAACAAATCTGCCTGGACATGTTATCAGGAGGGACTTGTCCCTGGAGAAGGACATCGTGCTTGGTAAAGTAGAGGGTCAGCAAAAAAAGAAAGATTCTCAACGAGGTGGGTTGACACAGTGGCTCCAACAACGTGCTCAAGCATAATGATTGTGAGGATGGCGCAGGACCAAGCAGTGTTTCATTCTGTTGTAAATAGGGTTGCTATGAGTGGGAACCAAACGGATGGCACTAAACAAAAACAACATTATTTGCAAAACTACCTTATTAAAGTGGAATCAAGTCACTCTAGAGGAGAGAAGTAGAGTAAGAAACATGAAATATAGGGAAAAGGACCATGAGAGAAGCAGTACAGCAAGGGTCTTTAATCCTTACTCAACTGGCCAGAATAGCACACTCACTGGACACCAAAGGACATCACCACAGCCATTGTGAGTAAATTCTAATTGTGTCTCCAGAATCAGCCTTCTGGAAAGAAGCATTTGATTGGCCAAATGTAGATCACATGTCCATTATTTGCATGCTACAACTGGGGCGGTGGGGGAGTTCCTGGCTCCTGTCAAATGGTTAATGCACACGGCTGCTAACTGAAAAGCTGGAGTTATGAGCCCACCTAGAGATGCCTATTAAAAAAGGCATGGAGATACACTTCTGAAAATCAGTCAGTGGAAACCCTATGGAGCACAGATCTACTTTGACAGGCAGTGGATCGCCATGAGTCCGAGTTCACTCAGAGGTAATTGGTAGGAAACGGAGAGGGAGCTAGGCAGCTCTTTATTTCTTACAGATGGGAGAAAGGCACTGCATCTCACTAATACTTCACTACATGGGAAATTCTTCATCTATAAGAAAAAAAGGTTGGATGCTGGATGGCCAAACCAAAGGGATGTCCAGGATACTTCCTGAGAAACATGCAAAGCGGATATTATAATCCGAAAGCTGATTCTCAGAGAAGTAACTCAATTCCTTAATTCAAAGAGGCTAAGTGGCTTCATTCATCAAATATTTTTTGAGTGCCTACTGTGGCCTAGGCACTATATAACATGTACTGGGAATTTAGCAGTGAACAAAATAGGTGAAAATCCCTGCCCACATGCACTTACATTCGTGTGTGTGTGCGTGTGTGTGCAGGGGGGAGAATGAGTCAGAACACGACAGATAAATCAGTAAGCATGTAATATAGCTGGTGATATTAAATACTAGGAAAAAATAAATCAAGGAAGGAGATTAGGGAGTATGGCTATGTTATGAAGACATTGCCATTTTAAATCGGGCAGTCTAGGCAGGCCTAATTAAGAGGATGACATTTAAACGAAGACCTGAAGGAGGTAAGGGAATGGTCCATGTGACTATTGGGAGAAGAGTGCCTCAGGCAAAAAGAACAATAAGTGCAAAGTGTTCTGGGGCATGAGTGAACTTGGCATACTGAAGGCCCCACCTGGAGGCCAGTGTGGCTGGAGCAGAGTGCCCAAGGGTGTGAGCAGGAGGAGGTTAGAGCCAAGGAGCAACCCAGGCTGGGTCTTGGAGCCTTGAAGGCCATAGAAAATTTTGAGCACAGAATTAGCATAATCTGATTTGCATTGCTAGTAAATCACTCTGACTGATGTGTCTGAAAAGATCTTGAGTGTGTGTGGGGGAGGAGGGTGTTGGAGGATGAATGGTGTGAAGCAGGGAGATTGGTTAGGAGGTTACCGCAATAAACCACATGAGTGATAAAGAAGGCTTGGATTAGGGTGGTAATGTGGAAGTGCTGAAAAATAATCAGATTTTGGCTATGTGGTAGTGTAAGTAATGGCCTCCAAACATGTCCATATCCTGGTTTCTGGAGAGCTCAGCTGCTAACCAAAAAGTCCACAGTCTGAATCCATCAGCAGCTCCTTGGAAACCCTATGGAACAGTTCTACTCTGTCCTGTAGGGTCACTATGAGTTGGAATTGACTTGAAGGCAATGGGTTTGGTTTTTTGGTTTCTAAGGCAAAAGGGACTTTGCAGATGTGATTAAAGATCTTGAGATGGGAAGATTGTCCTGCATTTTCTGGGTGTGACCGGTATAATCACAAAAGCCCTTATAAGAGAGAGGCAGTAGAGTAGGAGAGAGGGAAGGCAATGTGAAGATGGAATCAGAGAAAAAAAGGAGATACTATGCTGGTAACTTTGAAGACAGAAGAAGGGGGCCACGAGCCAGCAGGGAGCCTCTAGAAGGAAACAGAATTTTCCTTAGGTCCTCCGGAAAGAATGTAACCCTGCTGACCCATTTTAGATTTCTAACCTCCATAACTATTTCTTTATCATTTGATAAGAACATTGTGCTGTTTTAAGTCACTAAGTTTGTGGTAATTTATTACAGCAGCAGTAGGAAACTAATACAGGCTCTTTTATGGAGGTTGAGCCAACAAGCTTGGCAGAGTGTGAGTCAGTCATTAAAGTAAAACTCTTTAAGAGCTTGTGATGGGGCAACTGGGAGAGTGGATGCCCTTTACCGTGGTGGGGAAGGCTTGCTTGAGATGACCTTGAAACCAGATCCTTCTGGCTATTCCCTTTCCACTGTTAATATGCCAAGAGGCTGAACCAGGATAACTTTCAAGGAAAGTGCACACAGCTCAGTTGGATAGATGGGTTCCTTCACTGCTATCGCCTTTTCCCTAATTTCCCAGCAGAGTTTCTCTGCAGACTCTCTCCATCAGCACTTCTTCACTGTTCTCTGACTTCTCCTTTCTTCTTTTCCCTGCCATTCCATAGGTCTTTATTCTGACCTTGGCAGCACAGAGGTGGAGGAAATTAGACATATATATATATTTTATTTTAAGGCAGGTCTGAGAAAGCATTCAGGAGATAAAAGTTGTTTTGACGTAAGCTGTATTATCTGGAAGCCTGTAATGGCCTGCCCATGGAATTCTTAGGCTGTGGGGTAGATTCCCTACACCAATCATCACTACGATAGTCGCTCACATCCATTGGCAGTTGTCCTTTGTCCTCAGCCCGTGACCAAGGTCATATTAGTGTTGAGAAAGGAGCTAGGCCAGAGAACTGGAAGACCCAATTTTGACCATGACTCTAGTACTCTCTTGCTGTCACTCTCTCTCTTTGAGCCTTGGCTTCCCCATCTGTAAATTGGGGATGTCAGGGCCAATGATTTGCAAGAGCCCTATTGGGATGGGTCTCTGATTCTCACTGATTAGAGCTGTATGTCTTATAGAGAAGCTTGAAAGAATGTTCAGTTACCTAGGACTCAGCACTGTTGAGTCCTGAGGAGCAGGCACTGACTGACTTCTCCTGTCTTCTTTTCCCTGCCATCCTATAGGTCTTTATTCTGACCCTGGATCTGCCACTGTTCAGGCTACAGTTAGACACCGTGCTTCTATTCCAGCTGGCCTATGACTCACATGTCCATGAGACTGAGCAGTGAAGACAGACTCCATCTGATTGAGTCCGAGGCAGATGGCCATGCTTCCTTTCCAGACTGAACTTCAAATGCCAGGAACTCTGTGAGGGGCACCCTCCTTCTGACTTGGAGCTCTGTGAGGTGGACAAGCTGGCCAGGTTCCGTCCGCCTTCTGTTCTGGTTTGCCTAATAATGCTTTTGGAGAAAGACAAGAAAGAATAGAAAAAGCAAAGAAGGAAGTGATTAATCTGCTAAGGGAGTGTGGCAGGTATTTCTTACACTTTGGGAAGAAGTTTCCATGAAAATAAAACACAAAACAAAACACAGTGCTGTTGCATCTCAGGAGGATGAGCCAACCTGCATGGTGAACACACTCCCCATCTTTCTCCCGATGCCATGTTGGTGAGTCAAAACCTGTTGGGTCAGTGTAACAGGAGTTCTCATAATTTCTGCCATCTCCCTCCTTTCTGACTATTGTGAACCTTGTCGGTCCAGTGGCACCAAAGACTGAACTACTGGTGCCATGTATTGTGCAATGCATGTTATAGAGAGTACTGCAAGCTTGAATAAGTAAGCATATGGATTAAAAGGATATTATCTATTTACTGTGACACTTTACAAATATTATTTCACTATTTTGGTTCTAAGGTACCAGGCTGATAAAATATAAACTCCAGCCACACATTTAACAATAAAAAGATACTGGATGTCAATGTCACAGTCATTGACCATCACCATTGGAGGGTATTTCAAACCGTCTTAGACAGGGAACAGTAGCTATCATCATTTCCTGACCTTCAAAGTGTTCTTAGACCCATTTTTCTCACTTAGTCCCTGAAGTAGCTTTGTGAACTAGGTTTCACAAATACTGTCTTTCTACAGGCTAAGGAACTGAGGTTCAGAGAGGTTGAGAAGTTCTAAAGCCGTTCAATAGCTTCAAATGGGAATAGCAGGCATCACTGCTCCGAAAATGCCCTTCAGCTTTCCCACCACCATGAGTTTTACTGACCTCACCTCATCTACTTCAGTTTGCCCCCATCTTGCTGATTTCTACCCTTTTCCCTCCTCTTTGTAGCTCTTTTTTTTTCTTGTCACACTCCCTCTTCTGAGGAATAAAACCAAATTATTCTCATTTTACTACAGATATTTTGCTTACTTCTCTGAAGCTGTTCTCAAAGCACACTTTCCATCCCAGGAGCTCAAGGTTTTTTGTTTGTGGTTTTTTTTTTTTTTGCCTCTGACAAAGGCAATTTTCTTCTTAGAAAGAATTATTGTGAAAAATGTTAAGAAAATAAAATTTACTGTCTCCAGGATTTTCTTCCGAGTAGCTGGCAGTTATTCCTACAATGATCAAAATGTACCCTGCTCACACCACATTTTCACCCGACTACCCTGGATCTGGAAAGCCTGGTGGCGCAGTGGTTAAGTGCTAAGGCTCCTAACCAAAAGGTCGGCAGTTCACATTAGAGAAATGCAAACCAAAATTACAATGAGATTTTATCTCACTCCAACAAGGCTGGCATTAATCCCAAAAGCACAAAACAATAAATGTTGGAGAGGCTGTGGAGAGATTGGAACACTTATACACTGCTGGTGGGAATGTACAATGGTACAACCAATTTGGAAATCAATTTGGCGCTTCTTTAAAAAGCTAGAAATAGAACTACCATATGATCCAGCAATCCCACTCCTTGGAATATATCCTAGAGAAATAAGAGCCTTTACACGAACAAATATATGCACACCCATGTTCATTGCAGCACTGTTTACAATAGCAAAAAGATGGAAGCAACCAAGGTGCCCATCAACAGATGAATGGACAAATAAATTATGGTATATTCACACAATGGAGCACTATGCATCGATAAAGAACAGTGATGAATCTGTGAAACATTTCATAACATGGAGAAACCTGGAAGGCGTTATGCTGAGGGAAATCAGTCAGTTGCAATAGGATAAATATTGCATAAGACCACTATTATAAGAACTTGAGAAATAGTTTAAACTGAGAGGAAAACGTTCTTTTATGGTTACGAGAAGGGGGAGGGAGGGAGGGAGGACAGGAGAGGGGTATTCACTAATTAGATAGTAGATAAGAACCGCTTTAGGTGAAGGGAGAGACAACACAATACAGGGGAGGTCAGCACAACTGGACTAAACCAAAAGCAAAGAAGTTTCCTGAGTAAACTGAAAGCTTTGAAGGCCAGCATAATAGGGGCAGGGGTTTAGGGACCATGGTTTCAGGGGACATCTAAGTCAATTGGCATAATAAAATCTATTAACAAAACATTCTGCATCCTACTTTGAAGAGTGGCGTCTGGGGTCTTAAACACTAGCAAGCAGCCATCTAAGATGCATCAATTGGTCTCAACCCACCTGGATCAAAGGAGAATGAAGAACACCAAGGACACAAGGTAATTATAAGCCCAAGAGACAGAAAGGGCCACATGAACCAGAGACAACATCATCCTGAGACCAGAAGAACTAGATGGTGCCTGGCTACAACCAATGACTGCCCCGACAGGGAACACAACAGAGAACCCCTGAGGCAGCAGGAGAGCAGTGGGATGCAGAACCCAAATTCTCATAAAAAGACCAGACTTAATGGTCTGACAGAGACTAGAAGGACCCTGGTGGTCATGGCCCCCAGACCTTCTGTTGCCCCAGGACAGGAACCATTCCTGAAGCCAACTCTTCAGACATGGATTGGACTGGACAAAGGATTGGAGAGGGATGCTGGTGAGGAGTGAGCTTCTTGGATCAGGTGGACACTTGAGACTACGTTGGCATCTCCTGCCCAGAGGGAAGATGAGAGGGTAAAGGGGGTTAGAAGCCGGAGAAATGGACATGAAAAGAGAGAGTAGAGGGAGGGAGTGGACTGTCTAGGGGAAGAGCAACTGGGAGTATGTAGTAAGGTCTGTATAAGTTTTTTATATATATAAAAAAAAAAAGGCCGGCAGTTCACCAGGCGCTACTTGGAAACTCTATGGGGCAGTTTGACTCTGTCCTGTGGGTTCGCTATGAGTCGAAATTGACTTGACAGCAATGGGTTTATGGGCCCTGGGTCTGTGCCATACTGTACTAACAACTATGTGTTTCATTTCTAAATTGTAGTGTATTCCTTTTTTTTTTTTTTTTAACATTGTAATGGCAACTAATCTCGGTAATGCACAGGCAAAAAAGACTAACTTTCTTTCCAGTTTGTTAAATAAAGACCCAAGTAACTGTGGAGGGGATCGCTAAAGATTTCACAAAGAGGTCTCAGGAGGATGGCTTATTCTATCAGGTGAAGGAAGAGTTTGACGTTGTGTTTTAGGTAGAGGGAACAGATGAACAAAGGTGGAGGACCATAACCAAGCATGGTTTATCAAGGCAATAGAGAGGGTGGTGTGCGTGGAAAGTGAGAGATGATTCTGGAAGAGTAGGTTGGAAAGAAGTCTCTGGATGGTGTAAATGGTTAATGCTCCTGGCTGCTAACAGAAAGGTTGGAGATTTGAGTTCACCCAGAAAGACTTTGGAAGAAAAACCTGTCGATCTATGACTGAAAAAAAAAAAAAAAACAAAAAACAGCCTGGAAAACCGTATGTAGCACAGTTCTACTCTGACACACATGAGGTCACATATCAGAGTCAACCTGATGCAACTATTTAGGTTAAGCTGAGTTGGAAATTTGGAAGGGCAAAGTTATAACCTTGTCTTGATGATCTCCCTGAACTGATGTGAGGCCCAGAAGGGATGAGAAACAGGAATTATTTCATGAACTCTAGGGTAAGGCAGCAGTGTTTGTTCACGCTTATATTGTTAATTTATGTTCTTCTTGTTGTTATAACCAACAACCTGAAGTCAGCCATGAGTTCCAAACAGGAACTCTCTGATTCATTTACTGATGTAGTTTAATTACTTTGTATGTTATTCTTGATATTAGGAGTGTTTTCTGGGGGAGAGAAGTAAGAAATAGGATGTCTGTCTTACTCCCTTTAGGAGGCTAGAAGTCCCAATTCAGGGCACCAGCTCTAGGGGAAGGCTTTCTCTCTCTGTCCGACCTGGAGGAAGGTCCTTGTTTCTTCTGAGCTTCTGCTCCTGGGAGGTCTTCATGTGACTTGGCATTCTCTTCCCTCATATCTGTGTCTGCTATACATCAAGAGATTGACTCAAGATACACCCTATACTAATTCTGCCTCATTAACACAGCAAAGACAACGTATTCCCAAATGGGATTATAACCCCAGGCATGAGGTTAGGATTTACAACATGTATTTTGGGGGAGACATAATTCAGTCCATAACAAACTCATACCTACAGCCCCAGGGTAGACTCTCGCAGTAGATGTTGCTTTGATGGAGGGTTATCCTGGAGGGTTTATGAAGGGCAAAAGTCCACTGTCATGGGTCATGGTGAATATTGCAAAGATGTATGTGGGGGGGTGGCCTTCTCAGACATTGCCACCCTTTGTTTAACGTCATACTAAGTTCTAAAATTCAAATTCCAAAGAAACATCTCTGTGGTGGATGGGTGGATAGATAGATGGAGATACCATCTGAATGCTGAGGTAGAAGTGGGTGGAGATGTCAGCCTAAGGTGAGATAAACTGCAGGCCTCATTGAAGCTTAAAGACGTTTAGTTAGTAACTCTTGACAATCACCTATGAATTGATCTTCTGAAAGAAAATATGGAACCAAGTGGAAGGACCCTAGTCAGTACGTAGGTTGATGTTAAAGATTTGGTTGGGTAATTTCTTCTTCATGGTGGAGAGATGATCCCACATGGGAGTCAAGAGTGAAGAAACCCATGCGGGGAGCTTGTCAATTATTTAAGATAGCATTTGACTGGGAGAAATGTGACCCATCAGGTGACCAGTAAAGGTCTTCAATGAGAATGGAAATTGTCATCTATTTTGTGCTGTTGTTATTTTATTTCCATTTAAGATTTTCTCAGTGTTCTGTAGATTTCATTTTGAATGTGCCGGATGGTCTCGTTTGTGCTAAGGAAATCAAGGAGAAGAATTACTTTTACCTTGAGTTGGATAGGCAAGAGGGAAAGTTTTTCTCTCTCATTCCCTTTTTTCTCCCCAACCCCAGAAGGTCAGGACTAAGCTTGGTGGTGGCAACAGGATTCAAAATAAAAGAACTCCAGGGAAAGACTAAAGCTCAGAGGGAACTGCTGGGATGCTGGTGTTACCCCACCCTCCTCTCCTGCCAGACTTGTTTCCATGTGTATTCTTCTCCAGGGACAATTTAGATCACAAAATGGAAAACTCTTGTAGTGTTTTTCATAACCAAGGTAGGTTGTAATTCCTTCCAGAATGACCTTTTGTTGTTGTTGTTGTTAACTCCTTTACTTTACCAATTATGGCTGGAATCTCTGGAGAAAAAGCAATGAGGCAAATTGAAAGGGAGCTTCATAAAGAACTTGGTTGAATCCTGGCTCTGTACCTTGGCCTAACCTTTGATACATCACTGAACTTCATTTTCTTCACCTGTAACGAGGTTGATAATACCAACTTTATGGGGTGGGTAGCAGAATTTAGGATAACGTGTGTTAAGTATCTATTAATTGATTGGTACTTGACATGCATTTAGGAAGTATTAGCTTCTATGGTTATTGTTTTTTATTACATATAACTGCTGAGGTAATCTAGTATGCAGCCATAATGGGGAGGGGCGGGGTTAGAAGGAATAGGCATGGTGTCTCTCACGGTTCTCTTGTTATGGGAAGCAGTCAGCCATGGGGAAACAGCCTAGGTTTTAGAATCAGACTTTGGGTGAATTATTCACTCCTTGATTCAAATGATACAACTATATTAAATGCCCAGCAGAGTGCCTGCCCCTTATGTAAAAAAAAATAGCAGGTTCTTCCTGTTCGTCTCTCCCTGTCTTCTCTTACACACTCTTTTTTCTGTTACTGTAGCTGTGGTCTCTAGACCAAAAAGCCTAGCACTTGGGTTGAAATGCAGTGATTGCACCTTTGTTTTTGTCCATTTTTCCACCTTTTTTGCAACTGCATTTGACATCATTGATTCCATAAAATAAATGTTTATTGATTACCTACTGGGTGCCAGGGACAAGGCTTACAACAATTAATGTGACAGTTCTGGTTCTCAATGAGATCATAGATCAGTCAGGCCATGACACAGTCTAGAAATAATTATAACATAAGGGAGATACTATGTGTGCTGTATAAGAGGTAAAGGGCTATAGAAGGTCAAAGGTAGGACAGGTAGTGAAGGAAGGGGGAGGACTGGAGAGAGCTTCATGGAGGAGGCAACTTTTGAACCTAGCCTTGGAGGTTTTGAAGACATTGAATCAGGAAAGGTGATAGGGAATGTCTCAGCTGTCTAATGCTGCTATAACAAAAATTACACAAGCTTTTTTTTAATGACTTTAACAAACAGAAATTTATTCTTTCACAGTTTAGGAGGCTAGAAGTCTAAATTCAGGGTGCCAGCTCTAGGGGATGGCTTTCTTTCTCTGTAGGCTCTGGAGAAAAGTCCTTGTCTCCTTTCAACATCTGTGGGCCCAGCGTTCCTTGGAAAGCTCCATGTGTCTTGGCACCAATCTTCCCCTGGGTCTAGGAGGTTCTCAGCACAGGGACCCTGGGTCCAAAGGATGTGCTCTGCTCCCGGCTGTTCTTTCTTGGTGATAGTGAGGTCCCTCCCCTTTCTGCTCATTTCTCTCTCCTTTTATCTCTTGTAAGATAAAAGATGGAACTCAATCAAGGGTGTGACTTGAGTAAAGGGGTAACTTGAGTCACACCCTCTTATAAGACTATGGCTTAAGATATACCCCACGCTAATATTGCCTCATTAAAGTATAGAGGTTAGAATTTACATTACATCACAAAATGGAGGATAATTACATCAGATCACAAAAATGAAGGGCAACCATACAATACTGGGAATCATAGCCTAGCCAAGTTGACATATATTTTGAGGGGACACAACTCAATCCATGACAAGGAGGGACTGGAGGTGGAGGGAACATCCTGAGCAAAGGCATGGGTATAGAAAAATGTGAAACTTATTTGGATAATGGTGACATCTTAGTATGGCTGGAGTATTTGATATTAAATAGTGGGAAATAAGGGTAAAGCCCCATTGTTGAGAGTTTTTAATGCCAAAATAATAATTTTATGGCATCCCGGGATGATACAAATAGTTAACAAACTCAACTGCTGACCAAAAGTTTAGAAGTTCAAGCCTACCCAGAGGTACCTCAGAAGAAAGGCCTGGTGACCTACTTCTGAAAATTCAGTCATAAAAATTCCTACGGAGCACAGTTCTATTCGATGGCGACTGGTATTGGTAAATGATTTTGTAATCAATTCGATTTGTAATGAGGAAATATTGAGTTTTTTTTTTTTTTTTTGAGCAAGAGGGTAAGCAATATAACAAGGGAGATACAGTATGTTCCTTCGATTGTATTTTAGAAGAGATGGAATTTATATCTGGCTCTAGCAAAAGCCTATAATGGCATTAATCTGAGTCTTTGATGGCTAAATACAGGAGAGAGAGAAGACAGCGAGTCAAGAGGACAGTAAAGATAAGGACATGGAGTTGGGAAAACTAGGGAATCATTAGAAAACAGATTAATTCAGAGTGCTAGGAATGTACGACTCAAATAGGGGAACTTGGGAAAATGACTTTAAAGTACCATGATGAGATCCTGAAGGATGACGTCAGTGACATGGTGTTTCTTTTTTAATGGAGATCAGAGTACATTTAAGGCTACAAAGAGCCTGAAGGAACTTACCTTGATCACTGTTTCTTTGAAGCTGAATCTCTTAGGAGGTTCGTATGCTATTTTTTTTAACTTTGTGTTTTTGGTTCAGCGTTAATAAGAACAAATTACAAGTTGTAATCTCAAAGTTCACACTATGCAGTGATAATTTGCAGTTGAAAGTGTTTTCGTAGGTCATGACAACTGTATTTTGACTCAGTGTTTCTTGAGTAGGGCTCTGCAAACTCTTAGGAGATTTTTAAATTTTTTTTAAATTACAGCTTTATTGAGGAATAATTGACATACAACAAACTGCACATATTTAGTATACAATTTGATGAGCTTTGAAATATGTACCCATGAAACCATCACCACCAATCAAGATAAAGAACATTTCCATCACCTCTAGTAGTTTCTTACTGTCCCTTTGTAATCCATTCCCCTCACTACCCCTCCATAAAACCTGTTGCTGTGGGGTCAATTCTGACTCATAGCGACCCTATAGGACAGAGTAGAACTGCCCCATAGGGCTTCCAAAGGGCAGCTTGTGGATTTGAGCTGCCGACCTTTGGGTTAGTAGTTGACCTCTTAACCACTGTGCCACCAGGACTCCCCTGGAAAGTGCATGCCTCAACTAATGAGGAAAGTCTCTACCAAATCCAGATTTTTAATTGAAATCACTCAATTATAAAATTGTAGCACCTAGTTCAAACGAGTTGTGAAAGTACTATGTGAAAAGCAAAACCTGTCTGAGGTAGCCCGTTAAAGATCTCTGATGGAACATACATAACATTGGGTTAGCTAAAGCTGCTTTTGAATTCCAGCTCCACTCATCTGCAAAAGTGGTCTAATGATTATCCTTTCCTGATAGAATTCTCTTGTAGGTAAAGCATTGGCACAGTGTTGGCAGAGTACGTGTGAGTGATATTAGATAATATTATTAGCCAGTTGTTAATAAGGCCTGATGATCTACTTCTGAAAAATCAGCCGGTGGATACCCTGTGGATCACAATGGTCTGATTCCATTGAGTGTTGAGTCACCATGAGTCATGGGGTTGACTAACCAGGAGTTAACAATAACAGCAACTATAACGATGTTAATGGCATAGGTTCTAATTGGTACTGCTCTTTGGTGGAATTCTTGGAGTAACTTCAGGGCAATTTCGTGAAATAACCTTGGATGTGATCTAGAAGCAAGAGTGTCTTGAGAATCGTCACAGTAATTATTTAGCTACATGATGGTGGTCAAGTTACTTAACCTTTTTGTGCCCAGTTTTCTTATTTGTAAAATGGAGACCCTTGTAGAGTCGTTGTGGAGATACTATGAGTTAATATTGTAGAGTACCTAGAAAAGCTCTTGGCACACAGTAAGCACTATTTAGATATGTTATCAGGAGGGACCAGTCTCTGGAGAAGGACATCATGCTTAGTAAAGGAGAAGGTCAGCAAAAAAGAAGAAGATGCTCAATGAGTTGGATTGACACGGTGGCTGCAACAACCGGCTCAAACACAAAGTGAGAATGGTGCAGGATTGGGCAGTGTTTCGTTCTGTTGTACTTAGGGTCTCTATGAGTTGGAACTGACTTGAGGGCACCTAACAACAACTTTTTTTTTTTTTTAACAACAACATACAGATATTCATTAAATAATTAGAAATAAATAACCATAGGACGCCAGTTGATCTGACATGGCTTTCTAAATAATTTTGTCCTCTGGGTGACTAATTCTCACTGAGGCACTGATTCATCTTGATGACACTTTGCTTTAGTTGGTATTTTAAAAGCAATTTTGCTGTGTGCTAACCCAAGTTATCTTTGTTATGATTCAAGACAGAGCTGTAATGAACACTGAAAACATTCAGCTAATATGGAGATCTTTGACAATGTCAAACTTTGTCCTAAGGAAGGACAAAGTTTTGAACCTCATCTTCAGTTTATGGTCATTTCATAGTCAGTTGTTCTGGTTATTATAATGACTTCCCATTTTTAGGCTTAAACCATAACAAATTTAAAGGATATAAAAAAATTTCTTTAATGCCTTTATAAGAGTTCCCTGGGGCAACAGGTGCAGTGATGAAGAAAATATTGGAGTGAAGTTCAAACTCAATATATGATTTTGGAGCAGCCACTTTTGTCTCAGTTTTCCAATGGAGACCCTGGGTGGTGAAAACTGTTAATGGACTTGGCAGTTAATTGAAAGGTTGGAGGTTTGAGTCCACCCAGAGTTACCTCACAAGAAAAGTCTGGTGATCTACTTCCAAAAAATCAGCCATTAAAAATCCTGTGGAACACAGGTCTACTCTGACGCATGGAGTTGTCCTGAGTCGGAATTGACTCGACAGCAATGTATACAGAGGTAGTGGTGGGATTGCTCCGACTGAATGGAGATGAGGGTCCCCTGCAGCTCTACCCTCTTGGCCTCCACCTATCTCTCCTGGGAGCCTCCTGAGTTGTCTTAGTGGAACCCCCAGAGCTTCCTGGGGCTCATTCTAAAAGCAACTGAGTTAGATGATACCATCATCTAATGGTCTATGATTCTAAAATGTATGTACATTTTTTTTTCAAATATGGTGACATCTCTTTGGGTAACAAGCAAATAAGTAAAATTACTCTAATTTTACATGGATTTGGGAAGTTTGCTATTTACCTGGACCCCGTAGCAAAAGGAAAGATTCTTCTGTAATGTGAATAACTGCTCCTCCATCTCTCGTGTTTCTAAACTTTATTTCTTGTAAAACCTGTTGCTGTCAAGTCAATTCAGACTCACAGCAACCCTGTAGGATGGAGTAGAACTCCCTCAGAGGGTTTCCAAGGAGCAGCTGGTGGATTTGAACTGCCTACGTGTGGGTCAACAGCTCAGCTCTTAACCGCTGTGCCACCAGGGCTCCTTGTTTCTTATAGTTGGACATTTTTTGGCTCAAAATGCAGTTGTGAAGACCTAGGACCTGAGCTTTTTTGTTTTTTCAGTTTCTACTTTTTGGAGTCACCGGCATTTGTCGTCTGAGGTATTCTTCTTACCTCCGCAAAAATGACATAAACTGAAAGGAAAAAAAAAAAAAAAACCTTCCTTTTAAAAAAAGGTATCTGAAATTTCACAAAGTGTGCCGGTATCACAGCCTTCCATGAATATTTAATCACCACCATCAAGACAGGAGGTTGGAGAAAAAAATCATGTTGTGATATTTGGGAATAGCAGGTTTTGGAAGGAGGGTGTTGACACCCTCTGAGAACGGATATGGCATGTTGTGTGGCAGGTTTCCTCTGCAGCTCCCCGCATCACCTGGGATCCCAAACATGTTTTAAGAAAACTCCAGGGAGCTGGAGCTTGTCCGCCCTGGCCCCATGGCCTTTGCAGGGCAGACCCTTTCATAAGTGGCATAGGCTGCCCAGAACTGCCTCCCTTTTTTCCTTTGCCCTTGTGAGTCTTTGAACCACGCAGCTAGCTAGCCCTGGCCCTGCCCCCATGTGGTTATTGCTATTAAGCAAACATCTTTCTTATATATAATAAGTCAGTGAGAGTACAGGTGGCCAGCAATTAGAATTTGGGATGAAGGCTGTTGGAACATAGTGTTTACCTGAGAACTCTCATGTCGTAATACAAGTTGTAATGCAAAAATAAAAAGGATTGTGGGTCAACTCTACAAATTTGCTTCACTTTTAACTTTATCACACACCCCACCCTGCCAACACCCAATATTCCAGCCACACGGGTTTGCTGGGTACCTCTTTGTGGAAAAGACAGTCACCTTCCAAACTTCTGCCCATGGGTGTTTTTTTTTTTTTTTATAATTTTTACTGTGCTTTAAGTGAAAGTTTACAAATCAAGTCAGTCTCTCACACAAAAACCCATACACACCTTGCTACACACTCCCAATTACTCTCCCCCCCAAAAAAAAAAATTTTTTTTTTTTTTTAATAAGACAGCCTGCTCTCTTCCTCAACTCTCTCTTTTCGTGTCCATTTCGCCAGCTTCTAACACCCTCCACCTTCTCATCTCCCCCGCCCCGAGGCAGGAGATGCCAACATCTGTCCATGGGTTTTTTAACAGCTTGTTCTGAGTGACTATCACAGTAGATTGAGAAAGTTTAAGATCATGCTTCTTAGCTTTTTATGTGCAAAACAGCCATGTGGCATAGCCTATTGACATACAGATTCCTGGACCCACCCCTAGAAATTCTAATCTAGTAAATGAAGAACGGGGCCTGGAAATATGTGTTTTCAACAAGAGATTCTGAGACAGTGGTCCAGAGATTGTCTACACAGAAAATACTGCCTTCAGGGTGAGGGGCCGTCTTACCTGGACCTTGCACTAAAGGATGCCTTGGGCAACTATCTGAGGCTGTTTGTTGGCAAACCTGGTCACAGCTCCCAGGTACTCATCAAATATCAAACAGAAGCACTGAGTAGTCTCTAACTCATAGTAAAGTTAGAATTCTGTATAAACTTCTTGGACTAGTATTCAAAATACTCGGTAAAATGGCCTTGGCCTTAGAGTCCACCACTCCCTTTAATTTTTCAGCTATCCTAGCAAAACAGAACATTTAACATTTTCAAGTATGAAATAAAATCATTGTGCTTTGTGGGTGAGGTTCTAGATTAATCTAACTTAGTCTAGATTAAGTCTGAATTTAAAGAGGCAAGGGGCCTCACTGCCTCAGGGCCCTTCCTTGGAGACCCAACCCACCCTACTATGCTTCTGTCACTTCACAGTTGCAGCCCTCTCTATTGGGCATCAGCATAATTCTATATCAACTTTATTTCTGAGTCACTGCCTATGGTCAGAACTCAACTCCTTGAGTTGGATTGTTTTTGCTGCTTTCATTATTTTGCCATGCCACCTTATGTTCTAGGATATCGTTTTAGACTGAAAATCGGTTCTTAAGTTACAGCACTGATTTGAAAGTGGTAATATTTCTATACTTAGGACCAAAAACTAGTGCTGGAAGGAACCTCACTTTGTGCACATGTAACCCTTCTCAGTTTTTTGATGGGGAAGTCTTCTTCCATGCTGAGACATGGGAACTGACTCAGGCTGTTAGTAGTAGAACTTTGTATAGGAGAAAAGAGCCAAGGGTAATAATTTCACTTGCTGCAGTTTTGAGATGTGAGGGTCATCTTCTATATGTTGTTCTTAGGTGCCGTCATGTAGATTCTGACTCATAGTGACTCTATGTACAACTGCCTGGTCCTGCGTCATCCTCACAATCATTGTTATGCTTGCATAGTCAATTGTTGCAGCCACTGTGTCAATCCATCTCTTGAGGGTCTTCCTCTCTTTTGCTGACCCTCTACTTTACCAAGCATCATGTCCTTCTCCAGGGACTGGTCACTACTCATAACGTGTCCAAAGTATGTGAGATGATATCTTGCCTTCCCTGCTCCTAAGGAGCATTCTGGCTCTACTTCTTTTAAGACAGATTTGTTGTTCTACTGGCAGTTCATATATTGCCAACACCATAATTCAAAGTCATCAATTCTTCTTCAGTCTTCCTTATTCATTGTCCAGCTTTTACATGCATATGAGGCTATTGAAAACACCATGGCTTGGGTCAGGAACACCTTTGTCCTTAAAGTGACATCTTTGCTTTTTATCACTTTAGAGAGGCCTTTTGCAGCAGATTTGCTCAACGCAATACATTGTTTGATTTCTTGACTGCTGCTTCCATGGGTGTTGATTGTGGATCCAAGTAAAATGAAATCTTTATATTGAGCACCAGTATGTCCTGGTCACTGCACTAAGGAAGACTCCGTGGGACTATGTTATTTGTATGACAATAGAGTAGATTTTTCTCCTTTGGATCCCAAATATACAAAAAGGGTGAAGCAACCCAAAAGGAATAAATACCGAGAGGAACATGGGAAACTGGCTCATGATGTGAATTTTGGTTAGTCCATTCTCTAATCTGGCTGGAGTGGTTCTTTTCACTGATACAAAAGGTGGGCTGTGATGGCTGCCTGAGGCCTATTCTGAGAACCTGTCTAGCTCTGTGATGTTGGGTGGTGACTGGATGGTGATTGAATAGTTTCCAAGTCCACTCCAGGGCAACACACATCTCCTCCCATGCTCTACAAATAGGGAGGGGCTAAGTGTGCTTAGCAGGAATGGTGAACCACACCTAAGGTGTGAGTCAGGCTCCTGAACCACCCAAGATGGGAAGGATGGGTAGGGGTGGAGGTTGTGGCAAGTTTCATGGGTCTTACCTTGTTCTTTCTTTGGTTTTATATTTGTAAGGAAGGGAGTTCCATGGCAAAGTTCTGCTGTGGGCTGAGCCCTTCTCACCACCATGACTGACTAGCTAATTGCATCATTGTTTTCCTTTTCCTACTGCTTCTTGGCTCTCTATTGCTTTGGGGCTGTTAATGTGGGGGACTGGCTTCTTGATTTATGGGGCCCAGTGCAAAATGAAAATGTAGGGCCTTTTGTTGAAAACTTATTAAGAGTTTCAAGATGGTGGCAGCAGAGCAAAACCAAGCACGGGGCCCTTCTAAGAACAGGGCCCGATGCAGTGGTACAGATTGCACACCCATGAAGCCAGCCTTGGGTGAGGGAGGTCATGGAGTAGAATGGGGAGAAGAGTAAGATAGGCCTTTAATGGGCCAACTGATGCCAGACTATTCCTTCAAACCAAAGTCAGGAATTATGAGATTCTTCCATGGCTGCAATGAATGTAAAAAATGACACAATAATTACTGGTGCCTGTTGTTGTAAGGTGCTATCGAGCCAACTTTCAACTCATAGCAACCCCATGTGACAGAATAGAACTGCCTTGTAGGGTTTTCTAGGCTGTAATCTTTGTGGGAGCAGATGGCCAGGTCTTTCTTCAGCTGAGCCGCTGGGTGAGTTCGAACTACCTGCCTTTTGCCTAGCAACTGAGTTCTTAACCATCGTGCCACCAAGGCTCCTCTTACTGGGCCTAGAGACTCTCATTCTAGTGCACTTAGATTTCATGGTAGTCAAAAGCAGACCTTATTTTGCAAATGAAAAACAGAAGCTAAAATAATGAAGATGATTGGCTGAAGGTCACACAGTTTGTTAAGTGGACAAATGGGGACTGAATATTAGGCCTTCTGACTTCCATGCCGGTGCCCTTTCTAGCCCTTGGTGAAGCTGAGCAGCAATGAAATTGTTGTCTTTCATTGTGGGTTAAATTGATACTTGGGAATAAGAGTGAGATGCAAGAAGGAAAATGAGATAAATGATAATTGAATGGAGAAAACAAAACAGTTTAGAAAGCAAAGCAGTTTGAGTCCGTTCTGATTCACAACATACAGCAAAGCAGACAAATGTTTGTGCATAAAAACAAAACTGGAAGAAGATGATATTTTCAAATAAAATATGCATACTTCCAACCAGCCTTGAGCTCATCTGATAAGGGACAGATTGTCCAGGGTAAATAGAGAGAGGAGAAAAGATGCTTTGGGCTGAATTTAGTACCCTGTCCAAATCAGAGTGGACTTATTCCTTCTCCCTTTTCCTGCACGCCATCTTTCCAGCTACAAAGCTTAGTAGGGGACTGTGAAGGGAAACAGAGTACAGTAGTTCATATAGTTGTTCATTTATTCATGCATCAAGTATCTATTGAACATCTACTGTTGGCATTGTACCGTTCCAGATCCTAACAAGAATGGTGAAGACATGGGTCCTTTGCTTAGACAGAATGTTGTTGTCGTTAGGTTCCCTCCAGTTTGTATGGACTTACAGCGACAACAGAACAAAACACTGCCTGGTCCATCCTCACAATCAAAGCTATGTTTGAGCCCATCATTGCAGCCAATGTGCCAATCCATTTCGTTGAGGGTCTTCCTCTTTTTCACTGATGCTGTGCTTTACCAAGCACGATGTCCTTCTCCAAGGAAATGGTCCCTCCTGATAATATGTCCAAAGTATATGAGATGATGTCTCGCCGTCCTTGCTTCTAAGGAACATTCTGGCTCTTCTTCCAAGACATATTTGTTGTTCTTCTGGCAGTCCATGGTATATTCAATATTCTTCGCCAACACCATAATTCAAATGCCTCAATTCTTCTTCGGTCTTCCTTATTCATTGTCCAGCTTTCACTTGAATATGAGGTGATTGAAAATACCACGGCATGAGTCAGGTGCACCTTCACTCTCAAAGTAATATCTTTTCTTTTTAACACTTTAAAGAGATCTTTTGCAGCAGATTTGCTCAATGTAATATTGTTTGATTTCTTGACTACTGCTGCTTCAATGGGTGTTGATTTCTGGACCCAAGTAAAATAAAATCCACAACAAATTCAATATTTTCTCCATTTATCATGATGTTGTTTATTGGTCCAGTTGTGAGGATTTTTGTTTCCTTTACGTTGAGAAGTAATCCATAACGAAGGCTGTAGTTTTTGATCTTCATCAGTAAGTGTTTCAAGTCTTCTTTGCTTTCTGCAAGCAAGGTTGCATAATTTGTATATTGCAGGTTGTTAGTGACCCTTCCTCCAATCCTGATGTCGCATTCTTCTGCATATAATTCAGCTTCTTGAATTATTTGCTCAGCATACAGATTGAAAAAGTATGGAGAAGACAACCCTGATGCACACCTTCCCTGATTTTTTAACATGCAATATCCCCTTGTGCTGTTCGAAAGACTGCCTCTTGGTCTATGTACAGGTTCCTCATGAGTACAACTAAGTGTTCTGGAATTTCCATTCTTCTCAATGTTAGTCGTAATTTGTTATGACCCTCACGGTCAAATATGCCTTTGCATAGTCTGTGAAACACAGGTAAACATCTTTCTGGTATTCTCTGCTTTCAGCCAAGATATACCTGACATCAACAATGATATCCCTCCTTCCATGTCCTCTTCTGAATCTGGCTTGGATTTTTGGCGATTCCCTGTCGACGTGCTGCTGCAGTTGTTTTTGAATTATCTTCAACAAAATTTTCCTTGCGTTTGATATCTATGATATTGTTTGATAATTTCTGCGTTTGGTTGGATCACCTTTCTTTGAAATGGGCACAAACATGGATCTCTTCCAGTTGAATGGCCAAGTAACTTTTCTCCAAATTTCTTGGCATAGACGAGTAAGCACTTCCAATGTTGCGTTCATTTGTTGAAACATCTCAATTGGTATTCCATCAATTCCTGCAGTCTCGTTTTTCACCGATGCCTTCAGTGTATCTTGGGCTTCTTCCTTCATCACCGTTGGTTCTTGATCATATGCTACCTCCTGAAATGGTTGATCGTAGACCAATTATTTTGGTACAGTAACTCTGTGTATTCCTTCCAGCGGGTGAGAAAACTAAACTTAATAGAGTATAATAATAGTGATCATGCTGTGTACTGTTGGAACGCAAGAGAAGTTCATGCTGTTTAAATTTCTTGGTTGATAACCTGCCTGCATATTTCTGTTTGCTTCAAAAGCTGCTGCCACTATCTATTCATCATCATTGAGCTCCTCTTTCCCAAAGGATTCCTGGAGGGTGGGGGAGGAGTGGGTGGGAGAGTATGGGTGGGGATTCTTACAGATAGTGCTTGTTTATGCCTGGTGATGCATATGGACCTACAAATCCTTCTCTGCAGGATCCACTTAGGGGAGGATCTGGAGATGAAGTGGTTCTGGATCTGATGTGATCGGGATCCGTGCTTCATTTGTGCTTTCTGCTGCCCCAGGTGGGGTAGGTAAGGCGACACCCTGCTGAGGCCAGGGAGAGGGCTAGCTGTGCAATCACAGGGTGTCACTTTGTCTCCATCTGAAAAACAAAAGGAGAGAGAGGTATTATAAACCAGAGTTTCCTAACCAAATAGACAGCAACCTACATTCTCTCTCAGTGAGAAGAATGAAGGAGGGAAGGAAGGATTACCAATTTTAAAAGCTATCATGATAAAGAGAGGTGATCTCTAGGTGCCTATCTAGTAAAACAGTTCTGTGATCTCTGCTTCTTAGCTGTTGAGCATGCCTTCTGCCAGAAGACTTGTGCACAACCTTCGATTCAACTGGAAATAGTAGACATGGGGTGAATTCCCGTGGAACTTCATATGTTCCACAATACTACTACTTCGTATTGAGGTCAACAAGTAACATTTACAAGGAGCTTATCACCTCCAGGATCTCATTTTCTCCACCGACAGCCCAGGGAGGTGAGTAGTGTCTGTATTATAATTCCCATTGCACAGAAGAGGCAACTGAGACTTGTGGAAGACGAAGATCCTCGCCCCTGATCCCAGTGTCTGGCAGAACAGGGACCAGAACCCATGTTTTCTGTGTGGTGTTCTTTCTGCTGCTTGGGCTTCTCCTGGATGGATTGTGCTTCCTGCTCCAGTTACTGCTGGTGTAGTGTGACAGGAGCCCCTCAGGAGCTGGGGCAAGTGTTCAGTGGCCACTGGAAACCTATAGGTAATTAGCTGCCATGTGGACATGCAATGTCTTTTCACAGAGTCTCTTGCCCTTTTAAAGTAAAATATTTCACACAGCCATGCATGGATTGGTCCCAGTCTGAAGAGACCAGGCTGGGATCTAGACATCTCTCCATCCCTCCTCCTTTTTTTGTCCCGACCCTGAGGCATCATAAAGATACATGGAACTGAGAGAGAGCAGTATTTGTCTTGCAATTACTTCTAATTGCCCTGTAGTTTTGTGGTGTCTGAGTGGTGTGACCTACATACCAGTGCTGCGAGGCTCTCTTTTCATCCTGGTGTCTGTATTAGGGAGAGCATAGATCAGAGGACAGAGGCTCAGTCCATCTCATGGTTAACATTTACTTCACCGTCTGTGCCTGTCAAAATCTGCTGTCGTTTATGGTCCAGGTCTAATGCTGCCTCTTCCTCTGTGTAGCCTCCTGGAATTTCTCCCTCTTCTGGATTGCCACAACTCTTGTTCTGATCCTATCCATGAAGCTCATTATTTTCTATATGACATGATGTTAATTGGCTTACACATTTCCTCTTCCTTGAACTCGTTATGATAGACTGTGTATAGTTCGTTCTTCTGTCCTCATCTTCTCAGAACCGAGAGTGGCAAAGGGGCTTTCTTAGTTAACTACTGTTGTATAAAAGCACAGCTTGTTTATGTCCTCAGTGTGTTAGATTTGGGGGACTTAATGTAGAAAGACTTTTTATCCTCTGTGACCTCTCCCAGGTGCCTTAGGTGAGTTGCCAGTTTGAACCTTAGTACATGTGGAATCTTCTCCTGACCTCAAATGGCCTGAAACAGTGCACATTTTTTTGAGAAGTGTCAGTTAATTTTCCTTTTACAAAAGGAAAATAGCCATATGCAATCTAAAAGGCTAGGCCTCCAGTGTACCCCAGCTTCTCAAACCATCGAATAAATACCATTGACTGGTCTTGCTGAATGGAATAGAGAATTTAAGATGGAAAACTGAAATTCAATCATGTTCATACTGCTCTTTGTTTTCCATCCTCTTCTTTCTTTCAACAATCCAACTACTTGCCTGGTTTATAGTTTACTTTATAGAGACTCTCTGTGTAGAAAATACTCATTTGAATTTCAAAATCAGTTCGTTAAGAACAATTGCTTTTTTTTCCTAAGAATCTTTGATGTGTCAAATCTTATCCAAAGTTTATTTTCATATGCTTCCTCATTGACTTTATTCACATCTCTGAAGCAGGAGTGGATTGACCCAATTTCCAGATGTCCAAAAATATCCACGTGTAGAGGTAAAGATATGACTTGCCACAGGTTGCAGAGCCAGTAAATGGCAGATCAGGATTCATGAGACAAATATTAATTGATCATCATTCATTAAATTTAATTCATTTAATACTTGTTACATGCTGGCCATTGTAGGGAATGTATGGGAGAATAAGACATGATCATTACCCTCCAGGAACCGATGCTCTTCTGAGAAGGACACACTGAAGTAGAAAACAACATAATGTGGCAACTTCTCTAATAGGAATACTGGCCAGACCTTCTGTGTGCACATGAGTTTGCATTTGTTCTCATAGAGACACGCTATTCCACAAGTTGTCTACAAAAGTGGCTATTGTTGTGTGCCATCGAGTTGATTTTGACTCATAGTGACTGTACAGGACAGAGTAGATCTACCCCATAGGGTTTCCAAGGCTGTAAATCTTTACAAAAACAGACTGCTTGCTACATCTTTCTCCTGCAGAGTGGCTGGTGAGTTTAAACCACTGACTTTTGGGTTGGCAGCCAAGTACTTAACCATTGTGCCACCAGGGCACCTGCAAAGGTAATGGAGATACTTAAAATCATAAATACCCACTAAATCTAGTCAGCATAGAAGAATATTAGTAATAGGTGTGTAGAATTCAGATTTAAACCTCTTTTTTTATAGCTGGTGGGGAGCATGCAGATGTCATGGAGGAGTGGCTAGAAGACTGCTCCTACTCACTCCAGTCAGATTTCAATCAAAGAGGAAGTTGGAAGAAACATTTAGGGTTTCTTGAAGAAGGGGACAGGAAAGGGAGGTGTGTCACTGCAGAATAAAAAAGGCCACACCTACAAGCCCAATTTCCTGCCTCTGACAAGCTGAGTTCCACCCTATAAACATCCTCAGTCCTTTCATTTCCTCCTTTGAGAGTGAGCAAGAAACTCTCAGCCCACTCGGTGAGCTAAGATTCAGAAGGAGAGGGGTCACAGCACGAGGGCACCCTCCTGCGTGGCTTCATCTGAGCCAACCACACCTCCACTGGGTCACCATCTGTGGTCTGGCATCCCTTATCCAGGAGGAGAAAGAAAAGCCTTGAGGACCGCCCAGAGCCTAGCCAGGTAAGGCCAGGAGGTTTGTCACTGGCTCTGCAAAGAGACGGGGTCTCTCTCTGTGAGCTGCTTGCTCCTGTCCGCACCTTGGCTTTCTGGCCACCTCTATCACTGACTTGCAGTTTGACTCTAGGCTGGTAGTTTTGCATGACAGTGTGAACTTTATTTCCTCTTTCTTCCTAACTGCCCAGGCTGATGAAGTTTGTGGACTGGCATTTTTCAGCCTATAAAGTCACTGGACACACTTATCTATGTCTTGACTTTAATCCTTGCAGGCCTGTAAGAGAGGTAGGATAGGTATGAGTTTCCCTATTCTGTGGATTAGTGAATTGAGGCTTGGTGAATTGATTTGTTGAAGTTTGATCTGCAGGCTAAGGCCAAGATTAGAGGCAGTTGTTGATTCTGAATTCTCACTTTCTACTAAACCACCCAGCAGGCCATGTCTTATCTCAAAAACCCAGGAGAAGGGAAGGGACTTCCCTAACCGAGTAATGACAAGTCACAAGGGATTACTTCCTTGTAAGCAGGGTAGGAGGAGTATTTTTTTTTTTTATTAACTTTTGTTGAGCTTCAAGTGAACGTTTACAATTCAAGTCAGTCTGTCACATATAAGTTTACATACATCTTACTCCGTGCTCCCACTTGCTCTCCCCCTAATGAGTCGGTTAACCCTTCCAGTCTCTCCTTTCGTGACAATTTTGCCAGCTTCCCACTCTCTCTATCCTCCCATCCCCCCTCCAGACAGGAGATGCCAACACAGTCTCAAGTGTCCACCTGATATTATTAGCTCACTCTTCATCAGCATCTCTCTCCCACCCACTGTCCAGTCCCTTTCATGTCTGATGAATTGTCTTCGGGGATGGTTCCCGTCCTGTGCCAACAGAAGGTTTGGGGACCATGGCCACCGGGATTCCTCTGGTCTCAGTCAGACCATTAAGTATGGTCTTTTTATGAGAATTTGGGGTCTGCATCCCACTGATCTCCTGCTCCCTCAGGGGTTCTCTGTTGTGCTCCCTGTCAGGGCAGTCATCGATTGTGGCCGGGCACCAACTAGTTCTTCTGGTCTCAGGATGATGTAGGTCTCTGGTTCATGTGGCCCTTTCTGTCTCTTGGGCTCTTAGTTGTCGTGTGACCTTGGTGTTCTTCATTTTCCTTTGCTCCAGGTGGGTTGAGACCAATTGATGCATCTTAGATGGCCGCTTGTTAGCATTTAAGACCCCAGACGCCACATTTCAAAGTGGGATGCAGAATGTTTTCATAATAGAATTATTTTGCCAATTGACTTAGAAGTCCCCTCAAACCATGTTCCCCAGACCCCCGCCCCTGCTCTGCTGACCTTTGAAGCATTCATTTTATCCCTGAAACTTCTTTGCTTTTGGTCCAGTCCAATTGAGCTGACAGGAGGAGTATTTTTTAATTCGTCTGAGAGAGACTTCAGGATGCTGTGTAGGCTATATAGGGCTCTTTTAGGGAATAAATGAGAGTATGTATATAAGGGGGCCACGTGAACTGAAAATTGGTATACAAACTTGAGAGGGTTGATGACAAGGAATCTATACACCTCTGGCTCCCTGTGTAAACCAAAAAACCAAACCCACTGCCATTTAGTTGATTCCAACTCATAGTGACCCTACAAGACATAGTAGAACTGCCCCATAGAGTTTCCAAGGAGCACCTGGTGGATTCAAACTGCCGACCTTTTGGTTAGCAGGTGTAGCACTTAACCACTATGCCACCAGGGTTTCCAGGCTCCCTGTATTTTTTTTACGAAGGCATTAATTTGGGGAGGTAATGACAGTCTCCTAATGTCAGCAGCATCCTTATGAGGTACAGGTCTCAGAGGTTCTGGGGAGATATTTTAGCCTTTCAGTCTTACTGTGGTTATGTGCAAATCAAATCTCAAGAGGAAAAATATAAATTTCCTCCTCCCCCAAATCCTTTCAAATTGACTCCTGCAATTTCCTCTCTTGTGACAGCTATCATTATATCTCTTTGTTCTACAGTTTTAAGAAAATCTCATCTTCGGTAATTATGTAGTTTATTTTTTAAGATGCTAATTTTAGCTCTCATTTTCCCCTTTGTGCCCAAAAGGTTGCAGCATTCTTAGTTGTGTAAGGAAATATTTCCTCTGTGTGTGTGTGTGTTTGTATGTGTGTGTGCATGTGTGTATGCATGTGTCTGTTTGAGTTTGTTGTGACAGAGCTGATATTCATTGTGTGGGCCCACCACAGTGCTGTGGGTTGCAATGTTAGTTATTCTTTGGCAGATTTCAGGATGTTCTCAGGGTCTCTTTTATGGTAAGGACTGTAAAACTGAGGCCCAGAAAGAGGAAGCGATGTCCATAAGGTCACAGAGCCAGTTGTCATTGGCCCTATCATTCAACCGCAAGTCTCTTTCTCTTTCATTGCCCCGATGTGTAGTGGATGGTGCTGGGAATCCTAGGGCAGAAACATTAGCTGTGTCACTTTAGGGATTGTACCCAGATGTCCTTTAAGGTTCCTTCCAATGAAAAGTTTTATGGCCCTTTGACCTTTGCTTAGGAGCCAATGGAAATGGCATCAGAATTTTCTAGAGAAACCTCTTTCCTTATCGGCTCAGTTCTTGAGGACCATGTTTCAGCCAAATTTTGGAACTGCTTCTTCAGTATAGGGAAGGGAGATGGGCAAGAAGTGGTAGCATCTTCATTTTATTCAGCCAGTCTGAACATTTGTACCTTCTGGCATCCTTCTAAGTAGTTGTCACTTAGTTCAATAGTTTAATAGCTTGTAACCTTAGTTGATCTTTTGTGCAGAATTGTGGAATCTCTTGGCAGGGATGAGCCTGAGAACCCAATTAACCCACAGATTGCAGACCAGCAGCTACAGGCCAAATCCCACATGTAGATGTGTTTTGTTTGAACTGCAATGTTAAGCAAAATTAAACTAGTTTGTAAACATTCAAAATCAGGAGATTTCTTGTAAAAATCCAGATATGTAGTTTTTTCATGATGATTGGAAAATCTGGAAATATTGGATCCACTTTTGCACATGGAAAACCTATTGGCTGGGTCTGGGCAACGTCTATTCCCTATAGATGACAGTGTCTTCTCCAACCCTCCACAGCCCCCATTGGACCTGATTTAGGCTAGCATGTATTTGAGTTTGTTACAACTGGTCTCATCCAACCTCTTAAGTGTTGGTATTCCTTCAACAGAAAACTTTGTTCTACATATGATAGACCAGGGCATAGGTCAATACCACCAAAGGGGAAATAATGGTGATTCTTTGACCCTAGCCTCTCAGTATGTAAAAAGTAGAAGGAGAGATGATAACTTAGCAGAACATGCCATTGGCGCTAATACCAACCCAGAGTCTTAAGCCAGATATCAAATCTCAGTGGCTTGAAAGCTCAAGCATTAAGCAAATTGGCACTGCTCCAGCATGAACTCCAGGTGCCTACAAGAGAATAGGAAGAAAAGTTGATACTTGCAGGCAGATGCTCTTTATTCAGCACATCAACGACAGAAAAATAAGGAAAGAAACTATGATGTATAATAGCACACGAGTAGCAACACAATGCCCTGTGTTCTTAAAGAATACGGAACACATTGCTGAAATCCTGGGAACTAGTTCAGTGGGAGTTTTCTTTCATCCATTCACTAATTTAACAATCACCTCTTGATTACTGATGGTGTACACAACCCTAAGATTGGTGATTTAGAGATGAAGAACAGTGACCTTTCCCCAAAGGAGCTTCCACATAGTCTTCAAAATGTGTAAACAAACAATTACATGTCCAAATATGAAACATGCTTGAAGAAGATAGTATTTGCTATGGTTTTACTAAGGAGATATTGATGGCAATGAGGTAGGTCAAGGATGGTTGTAAGGAAAGTAGGATTTGAACTGTGGTCTGGACAGACAGAAGTGAGAAGAATTTCTGGTCAGAGAGAAGACGTTAAGTCAGTCCTGTCTGAAGTGTGCTTGAGGGGTACAGAGCATCCTCTGTGGCTGGGTATAGGGCCAGTGGAGGTGAAGTGGAAACAGCCTGGAAATTTGGGTCTTCGTCAGATCCTGGATACTGCGTCGAGGGCTAAAGGCTTCAAATCAGGCAAAAACCATGGTGCGTTATAAGTACTGACTAGATATTCAATCCAATCTCAGAGCTATCCATGTTCATAATTTGGTAGTGACAGAACATCTGTATAAGTACAACTTAGCTCTACTATTAGGTTTTTGAGAAGAACTAGCAGAAAACTTAGTCGTTAGGAGAGTTGATGGTGATCAAGTGCTTCTAAATACAGTGGACAACCTCAGACACTGAGTGGGGAAGGAGAAGTGGTAGTATACAGCAGAGCTAGGAAGATGGATGAAAACATTTTCAAAATACATTGAATAACTTGAAACAAATCTTTTGGAAAAAACATGGTAAACTCTCTTCTTTCCTTCCTTTCTCGCTCTTTCTTCCTTCCCTCTTTCTTTCTCTCTATCTTCCTTCCTTCCTTTCTTTTCTTCTTCTTTTTTTTTTTTTTAACAAAGTCTATTCCGATGGATTACCTGAAAGTTAGAAAAGTGATTTTGTATAAACCCTTTTTAACTTGTGAGATACGGAGGGCTATTTTTAGTTGATAAACTTTGTTGTTTGGTCTAGGAAAGGAGTCACCCTCTAGGGATAAGTTATTGAAAGTTCTTGGATGACTTTTTAAATTTAGGAAAGCGTTCTTTTTTCCTGGCCTTGGACTCCCACATAATAAACACTGCTGAGAAGTTCCTTAAGCATGTGAATGCTCCACTGTGATTCATAGCATTCCTGGTGGGCTGAGGGAAAGGTTCTGGTCTTGTGAAAGACTCCACCATCACCAACGCAATGTTTCACAACTCCCCAAACCTGAGATATTTGGACAGTTAACCAAACTTCTAATTTTCTTGCACATAGCTGTATATGAGATTGGTTCAGAATTGTACCTCACTCTCAATGATCTGTCTTTCGAAGGAGGTAGGTAGGTGACGTGGCAAAGAGCAAAATGAGGAATTTGAGCAAGATGCATTCATTCAAGGCTTAGTAATTTTACATGTGGTCCAGTCCAGCATATGTTCACATTATGTTCATTTAAAACAATTTGTTGAACATCTGTTCTAGGTTTTGGAAGAACAGTGGCAATGAACAAAAGGAAATAATCTCAGCTCTGAAGTAGCTTACATTTCTAATGAGAGACATAATAAACAAAATCAATCAGTGAAATATATGAGATATGGAGAAAAATAGAGCAGAGAAGTGAGACAGAAAGCTTCAGGCATTGAGATTTTAGATAGGTTGCTTAGGGAAGAATAAGTTGGTATTGAGTAAAGACTCTAAGGACTGGAAGGGAGGGAGCCAGCATTCTAGGCAGAGAAAACAGCAAGTGTAAAGGTCCTGGGGTAGGAACGTGCTTGCTGGTGTCTTCAAAAAACAACAAAGCATAGAGTGAACTGAGGAGGAAAATCTTTGGAGTTGAAATTAGAAAGATGATAGGGTAGGGGCAATAATGCAGGGTCTTGTAGGTCACAGTAAGGACTTTGGTGTTCACTCTGAGAGAAATGGAACCATTTGTATGCATTAGGCAGAGAAGTGACTTGGTCCGACTTACATTTCAAAAGATTCCATCTTTCTGCCATGGGAGAGAATAGATGAGGCAGAGGAGGAAGGAAGACAGACAGAAGCAGCACAATTCATTAAGAAGTTATTACTATAATTCAGATGAGTGATGCAGAAGCTTGGGCAAGTAGGTAGTGGTGGAGATGATAAATGTTTGGATTTTGGTGTTGTTGATTGATTGAATGGGGGATTACAAAAAAAGGAGGAGTCCAGGATGACTCTAAGGTTTTTGCCTGAGCAACTGGTAGGAAGGAGTGACCTTTACCTGAGATGGAGAAAACCATGAGAAGAACCAGTTTTTGAAGGAATTATAGGAGCTTAGTTTTGGACAGATTAAGTCTGAGATGTTGAGTAATCTCAGATGTTGAGTTAATATATGAATCTAGAATTCAGAGAGGAAATCTGTGATAAAGACAAGAAAAAATAGGAATATTCTATATATATGTTAAATTAAATGAGGTCACCAAAGAAGTTAGTGCAGAGACAAAAGAGAAGAGCTTTCAGGACTGACTCCTTGGGAGTGGTAATGTTTTGGGGTTGGGGAGATGAGGAGAAACCAGTCATGGTATATGAAAGAGGAAAGGGTGCAATAGGATTGATCCCATCCCTCATCAGAAAGGAGGTAAAATTTTTCAGAATTACCACCATATGGTAATAATGAAAAGCAGACTATCTTTTTAGTCAGTTTTATTGTTGTTTTACATTTTTTAGAGACAATGCACCAATTTATTGCCTGTACCCTGAGGAACACCACTCCCTTCACCCTTTATTCCCTTCTGACTTCACTGGAATGAAAAAAAAAAAGAGATGGAGGAGGAGCATTCAGAGTGGTGAGAGAATGCCAGATGAGTGTGGTGGTATCCTGGGAGCCAAGAGGGGAATACTTCCAAGGAGATAGTGGTGGAATGGGCCCCCAAAAATACACTTGCCATGGGGTTGTCTCTGACTCATAGTGACTCCCATGTTGTAAGAGTAGAGCTGTGCTCCACAGGGTTTTCAGTGGCTGATTTTTCAGAAGTAGATCAACAGGCCCTTTCTCTGAGGTTCCTCCGAGCAGACTTGAACCTCCAACCTTTTGGTTAGCAGTAGAGTGTATTAACCTTCTGTACCACCCAGGGACTCTGGTAGGATGGCCAGATGATGCCAATAGGTGGAGTTAGATGATATTTGAGAACTGAACATGTAGCAGTGTGACTTGAGTGGGTTCCAGAGAGAATGGGAGAAGAGGATTTGGAGATGGTAAATATAGACATTCCTTTCAACGAGTTTTTTTGTTTGTTTGTATTTTGTTTTTGTTTTTGTAGAAGGAACCAGGGAAATTGGGTACTAGCTGAAAGGGAAAGAGGAATCAAATATCCTTTTGTAAAGATTGTAACTGGCTTGATATACACACAGTATTTCATCGTATCTTTTTTCTACAACTCTTTGAAGTACTCCTGCAAGGGTTACCATCTTACATTCTCAGGTCAGGAAAATAAGGCTCAGAAGGTTGGAGTCATTTGCTCACAATTACATAGCAAATTTTGAGCAGACGGGACTCAAACCCAGGGTTCTAAAAATTGAGTTCATTGTTTTCTTCACTGCCTTGCACACCCCAGATAATTTTGGAGATCACTTAAGCTTTAAAGCTCTCTATTTTTTTTTTTTTATAGCACTCTATGAAATTTCTACTTCATCATTGTTTAAAGACCTTTCTCAGGGAACTCACACTCCCCACCAGTATCTCTTCAAGTAATGGTGTTTGTGTGCTAGATGCAGAAGGTTGTTTGGAGCCCGGGATGGAATAGGGGTAGAACTCAGTGTATGCATCGAAGTTGTAAAATTGCAACAAAAACTTGCAAAATTTGGGAAGATTCTGCCAAGTAGGCTCAACACAAGGCTTCAGACTGAACCATCCCCGTGCAAATACAGTTTCTTATGCATGAAACCTTGGGCTGATTCTCACATTAATCTCTTTCTCTAGGAGTGACTTTCTGTCTACTTACTGACATCTATGATACATCCTTATGCTATCTGTTACTTTCTGTTCTCCTGAGGGTCATATACTGTCAAAGGACTGTCTGTTTACATGGAGCTCCAACCATATATTCTCGGTCTTCAGTTCTACTTGGTTCCCAATTGAAGCATCACTACTCTTCATAGGAAGGGATACAATGAAACACATCATTTTGAGGGAGCCCTTTATCCCTCCAGAAAGCATTGTATACCATTTACCTTGCACCCCCGCCCCCTTACTACATCTGGTGGTAGATCTCTCGCATCCTTGACGGCACCTAAAGGCAACATCCTCGAGTAAAAAATAACCTTTATTCTCAACAGCAGATCTCATCTGGTCGTTGGTATCCCTCTAGGGCTTTACCTGTGGAAAAGCTCCTAGATCTGCCATTATCAGAACAGTTCAGTGTCACTCTCTGCAACATCTCAAGAATGGTCCTATTGCACTTTGTACAACTTACTATTCTAGTGCTTTATTCCACTAACTCGTAAACTGTTTGCAGATTTTATTCTCCCGCCAGGCAGTGCACTCCTCAAGGGAAGGAGTTACATTTGCAGCTTTTCTTTTACCCTTCACCTCTCTCCTTTCCTCAGCGCTGTGTTTGGCACAGAGAAATTTCCTCCTAAAAGTGTTTTGAATTAATGAATGAAATGAGGCATTCTTTTATGCTGTTTAGAGTTGCTCCAGAGAGATCAATTTATATCACACAGGAAAATAACCAAATATTCAAGTTCAAGGCATTCTTATATGCAGAATTAATTCATTAAGCAAAACAAATCAACAACTTTGGAAGCCAGCTGGAGGGTTTGTTTGCTCTATAGTTAAGAATACATAAGCCTGTATGTATAATTGATGTGTACATTCTGAAAACTTCACACCATTATCATTACTTATGCCTATAACCTTCAATAGTACCAGTATAATCATTAGCATCTGTTGATAGTATCAACATTTGTTTAATTGTTAATATATTTAAAAAATAAAGAGCTCTCACTGATCAGTAAAAGAAGATAAAACTAAAAAAAAAAGTCCAAACACACATGTATACACACACACACACACCCCATTCTCTCGACCTCACAACCAATAAAAGTAACGCAAATTAAAACAAATATTGGACTCACATCTATTTAAAATGATTATATATTTATATATAAATATATGAATATATATGAATACATAATTAATAATATATTAATATTTCAAAATCATAAACTCCTCCACTGGCCTGCAGAAAAATGGGCATCTCAATGTATTCGACTAAGATTTAAATCAATACAACATTTCTGGGGAGCAATTTTGCCATAAATATCAAGAATCTTAAATCCTTATACTCTTTGACCCAGCTGTTCCACTTCTAGGAATTTACACTGAGAAAAATACTAAGAATTATGAAACGTTTTACCTACAAGGGTCTTCAGTGCATAGTCATTATAAAAATAACAAAAAGAAAACAACATGAATAAGAATAGGGGATGAGATAAATAAATATGAATGGCTATATAGTAGAACCCTATTGAATACTGGCACAGGAGTTGCTGTCAGTTGGAATTGACATGAGAGAAACAGGTGTTTTTTTGTTTTTAATACAGCCACTGATACGCTGTTGTAGGAATCACTTATTAACTAGACAGTATAGCACAGTGGTAGAAAGCAGGTATTTGGGGTCAGAGAGGCCATTGACCAACTTAGAGCTCTACCACTTGCCAGTTTTTTGACCCCAGGCAAGTATTTTGACCCTTCTGAGCTTCAGTTTCCTAATATGTAAAGTGAGGATAATGCTAGTATTTGAGCCACAGGGCTACTGGGAGATTTACGTGAGGAAATGGAGATAAGGAAACCCTGGTGGCTAGTGATTAAGCGTTATGGCTGATAACCAAAGGGTCAGCAGTACGAATTCACCAGGCACTCCTTGGAAACTCCATGGGGCAGTTCTACTCTGTCCTATAGGGTGAAGCCCAGTGCTTGGCCAATTATTATATATAGAAAGCACTTTATAAGTGTTGCTGCCATTGTCGCTACTGGCATCCTCATCAACACATGAGACACCATTTACAGCATCACTCCATTTTTGAGGTAGATGAAAGAGGTTATATACATTAAAACAGAAAAATTCTGAAAGGATGTACATAAACATACGTACTTCGTTTTTCTCTTTATGTGAGTTTAAGGGCAGATTTTCATTTTCTTCTTTCACATTTTTGTATTGCCTACAATGTGATAAGAAAAATTAAACGGATCCCAATAACATTAGCATCCATCCCTATAAATGAACATATATCAATGCACCTGTTGAGGAAAACTGAAGAAGAATTGATGCCATTGAATTATGGTGTTGGAGAAGAATATTGAATGTACCATGGATGGCCAGAAGAATGAACAAATCTGTCTTAGAAGTACAGCCACAATGTTCTTGAAAGCAAGAATGGAGAGACTTCGCCCATGTACTTTGGACGTGTTATCAGGAGGGACCAGTCCCTGGAAAAGTACATCATGCTTGGTAAAGTAGAGGGTCAGCAAAAAAAGAAAGATTCTCAACGAGGTGGGTTGACACAGTGGCTGCAACAATGGTCTCAAGCATGGCAACGATTATGAGGTTGGTGCAGGACTGGGCAGTAAGTTGTTCTGTTGTACATAGGGTCACTATGAGTCAGAACCAACTCAATGGCACCTAACAACATGTTATACTCTGCCTATGTTATCCTCATTGTCAAGTCACCCAAATCTCTCAGTACCATTGTCATCAAGGTCACATATCCTGAGGTTGGTAGTGCTAAATTTTGTACCTCCGTATTTCCTCTACCCTTATCATTCTGCCATGCCCCATTCTGTATACATCATTGACATTTATTAAGTGTCTATCCTGTACAAAATACTTGGTGCTGAGAGTGAGAGTTGGATACAAAGTGGCCCAGAGAATGGTTTCTGACATGAAGGAGCTCATAGACCCTCTGGAAGCACTAAAGTTTATGATGCAGGTATTCCTTTGTTTGTATTAAAGAGGTCCAACCCAAGAGAATTTTGATGGTGAGGGAATACTTCCTTAAGGAGAATTTTTAAAACAAGCACATTTCCAAGACCTACAGGAATGGTGATCCCAAGTTTGCCGTACCACATTACCTTAGAAGGTATTCCTCCTACCATTGCCTCTTTCCCTACCATCTTCTGGGGCGCTCAGGTTTTTATTCTCCTATTTCATTTCCTTTTGCACTCACACCCCTTTGACTCTGCCTTACATTTACTTGGCTCACTTCCTTGAAACATTAATTTTTCCGTTCACAATCATAAGGATAATGTACACTCAGTGCAAAAAAAAAAAAAAAAATTTAGAGAAGTGTAAAAAAGAAAGTAAAAATTATTCTTCAGCCACTCATAGAGAGATAATTGGGCATAACATTTTGGTATATGTGCTTCCAATGCATATGTGGGTGATTTTTTTAAATAATCATTTATAATCTGCATTTTGCTTCACAATAATATAGTTTTCATGTCAATATTTATCTAAGGGATTATTCTATGACATCCAAGAGATAAGTTCTTTTAAACATTTCGATATGTTGACTCCTAGAATTTTTCTTTGCCTATTTATATACACTTTCATTTTTGAAAATGGGACTATAGGGTATGCGTAGCTTGTTAGCCAGCTTAGCTGACATCAAGTGGGCTTTTGATTCATGGTGTCCTCATGCACAGTGGAACGAAACACTGCCAGTCCTGTTCCATCCCCATGATAAGTTTTGGATCGGACCATCGTGATCCATAGGGTTTTAACAGGCTGATTTTCAGAAATATATCGCCAGGTCTTTCCTTCTAGTCCATCTTAGTCTGGAAGCTTCACTGAAACCTGTTCGGTATCACAGCAACACACAAGCCTCCGCTGACAGCAGGGGCAGCTGCCCTTGAGAGGCATTGGCTGTGAAACAAACCCAGGTCTGAATCTGAGTCTACTTCGTGAAAGATGAAAATTCTACTGCTGTGCCACCAATGCCTCGTATTGTATATCTTCGTTGTGGTCCACTGAGTCGATTCTGACTCCTAGTGACCCTATGGCCAGAACTGCCCTGCAGGGTTTCCTGGGCTGTAATCTTTACAGGAGCAGATTGCCAGGTCTTTTCTCCCACAGAGTGGCTGGCAGGTTTGATTGTCAACCCTTTGGTTAGCAACAAAGTCCTTAGCCATATAGCCACAATGGCTCCTTATGAGTATCTTAGGACCCTGGTTTTCCACTTAATATTAGTATGTAAATTTTTTATCTGCAATTTAATTATCTTCAAAAATATTATTTCTAAGCATTGCATTATATTCCACTATAGAGGACTGTGCAATGAGCACCTTTAATTTTAAATTTCTCCAATTTAAGACTTAGACTTCAAGTATTATCCCTTTTACCAAGCTCTAAGCTCCATCAAGCATCTTTTTGATTCATCTTTGCATTGTAGCTGTATAGTCAATGAACAAAAATTAAAAAAACTCTTGTTCTAGGTGAAACGAACATTAAAGATAAATGGAAGCTCTCTTTTATGTAAAGGAAACCAAGAAGTTATGGCTACATCATTTCAGAGACTGGCAAAGAGACCATGACCCACAGTATTGTGCTTGGAAGAGACATCTCACTGCAAATTGATCAGGTTTAGCTGGAAAAAGCCCCAGGCTAGGAAGGTTAGGCCTCTGGGAAGTGCCACTCTCACTGATTGGTGAGAACAGCTAATGAAACCAGTCAGGAATTTCCTACCATCAGATCTTTCTTGCTTGTTGAATTAAAACACAAAACTAAAAACAACAGTAGCAAAAACTAGTTCTTGCTAATTTTCTAGCTATGGTCCTCTTAAAGATGCAATTTTCTATAAACATACAACCAAATATAGTGAGTTTTGATTTACAGTGGGATAAGGGTGGACAAGGAGACCTGGTGGCGCAGTGGTTAAGAGCTACAGTGCTAACCAAAAGGTCAGCACTTCAAACCCACCAGTCACTCCTTAGAAACTCTATGGGGCAGTTCTACTCTGTCCTGTAGGGTTGATATGAGTCGGAATCGACTGGACGGCAATGGGTAAGGGTGGACAAAATAAAATACCCTGGCCCTTTAAGCCTTGTTTCATTTTGGCAGTTGACCTGCCTTATAAATGACCTGAACTCTCCATTTTAATTCAGAATGGGGACTGCTCACCAGGCCCTAGTGGAGTTCTGGACTTGTAGAGCTGGAAGGAAACATGGAGGCCAAGTGGTTCAGTATCCTCTTAGTACGTAAAAGAAAACAAACAAAAAAACCCCAAACCAAAAACAAACAAAAAAACGGTGTTCAGAGATAAGAAATGTCTTACATCCGAATCGGGGTTTTCTGGTTCTTACCTACTTTTTTTTTCTACTTAAGGACTACCCCAATACCTCTAGACTTTATATAATTACTTGACTCTCAATTTCAAAAAGTTTACCTAACATAGATTATTAGATTCCTCCTAGCCTTCCATTTCCCCAAAACTTTAAAACTATGTTTTGAAGTCTCTCTATATCGTAGGTACTTTGCCAGGCCTTTGGAAACCTTAGTTCATTTCATTCTCACACTGTCCTGCAAGGTAAATATTGAATCCACTTCACATTTGAGCAACCTGAAGAGTAGGGGTTTAAAAAGCTACACAATCTCAGGCAGCTGGTAAGATGTGGGGCTTGGATTTAGGCCCAGGTCTGTCTGATTTCAAAGGTCTCTGCAGTGTTCCAGCCTATTCGCTGATAGAGAAATTGATTACATGAAATGCATTGATTTCGGCCTTCACAGCTTCTTGTCCATTATCTTGTGAAGGGCTGGCTTCACTAATTCTTCAAACATTTGTGCCTTTGAGTTGTAGGTGAATGATCTTGACACATCACCTACCAAGTTGAGTTTAAAGCAGGAGTGAAGACTTCTTTCAGGCTCCAATGAGGAAGCTAAGTTTTCTGGCTTAGCCATTCCTAATGTATTGCTTGGCTGAGCTCTCAAACAGGGTTGAAGCTTGGCAACTTAAAACAGACAAGGATTGAAGTTTTGTAAAAGTCAAAGGGGAGGGGGGACCACTAAAGAAGAAGAAAGAAGAAAAAACTTATTCAATACTGTAAGTAATGTCACCCCTGCCAACAGAAAGGGTGCATTTCAGTAAGAAACACTGTCAAAAGATTTATTGAAGGGTTAGCAGGCATTTATGAATTGAATAGTGTCCTCCAGAAAGATATGTTGAAGTCCTAAACCCTGATACCGTGAATGTAAACTTGTTTGGAAATAGGGTCTTTGTGAAGATGTTACCTATTTATATAACCTGAGGTCATACTTGAGTAGGGTGGGTCTTAATCCAACCTGAACAGAGTACTTATAAAGGTGAAGACACAGAGAAACAGAGGCAGGATGTCCTGTGAAGATGTATCTACACATCAAAGTTCACCTGGGTCTACCAGAAGCTGAGAGAGAGAAGCAAGGCTCTTTCCCTAGAGACTTTGGAAAGAGCATGGCCCAGTAGACACACCGATTTGGACTACTAGCCCCCAGAACTTTGAGACAATAAATTTCTGTTCTTATAAGCCACCTGGAGACCTGGTGGTACAGTGGTCAAGAGCTGGGCTAACTAGAATGTTGACAGTTCAAATCTACCAGCCATTCCTTGGAAGCCATTTGGGGCAGTTCTACCCTGTCTTATAGGGTCGCTATGAGTCAGCAGTGACTCAACTGCGACAGGTTTGGTTTTTACAAGCCACCCAGTTTATGCTATTTAGTTATGGTAGTCCTAAGGTATTGTCTTATGGCATAATGGAAATTTTGGGATATATTTCAGGATATGGGCTGCCGTGGTAGCCTATGCTATGTCTTCTAACCCTTTTGGCATGATGAAGGGAAGTGGGGGAGAAGAAAAGTACTTCACTCCAGTTTGTCTCAGAGCAGTGTTTTCGAGCCTGACCTATATACGGCTTTCCTCCTGACCCCAAGGTCTAGGTCAGGTCTGTGTGGAATTCTCCCCTTTGCACTCTCCCTTCACCAATGCCTTCCCTAGGCCTCTGTCTTAAATAGGGTGGATGCCACCTTTTCCTTTTCTTGCTCCACATCAGTGCTACAACCTTTTGCTGTGAAGTCTAGAAGTTGTGCCAAATCCCTCTGTCCAGTCCATCTGTAAATAAGGGCTGTGTTCTGAAAGGGTCTGTTCAATGGAAGTACATCGGACTTACCTAAGACAAGCCTTTCCCCACGTTTTCCCTTATCTAATCTACATAATAGGTTTGTAACTTCTTGACCTACATAGCAGTTTGTAACTTCTTGTGAGATAAGCCTTGCCCAAGAGACACTGTCTTTCTCCATCTCTCAAAGCTTCTTTTGATTTTATCTCCTGAATGCAGTATTTGCATATCAGTGGGCAGTTGAAAGTTAATGCCCCATAACAACAACTCAATATCCATGCAGAGGAGATAGTCTTTATTTGGGTGTTCATTTTAGTCCTCTTTTGACTTTCATTTTCGCAGATTTCTGAAGGTCAAACTTTGACATATTTTTTGCATGGAGTGATTTTTTTTTTTTCTCGATGGTGGATCCTGGAGAATGCGAAGTCTGTTAAAAATGTGGGTTTTTTTTTTTTTTTTTAACTTTTCACATTTTCAAATGTATTGAGCAGAACTAACACTTTTTTTTTCTCATTTAGTCCTTTTTAGTATTAAGAAACATTTTAATTTTAGAAAATTAGAAACATAGTTAAGCAAAAAGAAATTTATAACCCCATCACCCAGAGAAAACCAATATTAACATTTTGGTGGATATCTTTGTAGACTTTTATAATATATTTTTTATAAAATATCTGTATTTTACTTTGTCAAAACAAAGATCATGTTATGATCTATTTTATAGCTTGTATTTAACAAAAACCAATATAACATGGATATCTTTCTATTGTACTTATACAATGTTATTTACTATTTACTATGGCTATTTACTATTCTGGATTGACACAAGGGCTGCAACAATGAGCTCAAGCATAACAAGGATTGTGAGGATGGTGCAGGACCAGGCGGTGTTTCGTTCTATTGTACATGACTCGATGGCACCTAAGAACAACAACATACTATTCTATATAAAAGGTATACTATAATTTATTTAATGAACCCTGTATTATACATTTAGGTAGTTTCTAATTTTTGCTATTATAAATAAAATAGTATTGCTATTTTAAAAATGGCATTGGCATAAGGAATATAGTTGGTCTTACTATTGGAAGATAAATTAAAATTAAAGCTAAAGACAGCACTTTTAAAAAATTATCCCTCTCTCGTTCATAAATTCAATTATACCGAACTAGCTTCTAATGATTAATTCTACTATCTTCATCATGAGACCTAAATCTATAGTTTGATAACACTATTAGTAAACTAAGGTAATAATCTTAGAGATATCTATACTGGATGGAATGCTGAACTAGAATATGTAAGGTCCCTCCTGAACTGAAGATACTATATTTTAAAATAGTTTATTCACTGGCTAGGCTTTGGTGAAGGAGCCCTGGTGGTACAGTGCTTATGTGCTTGGCTGCTAACCAGATGTGCCAATCTGCTTCCATAAAGATTGCAGCCTTGGAAACCCTATGAGGCAGTTCTACTCCATCACATGGGGCCACTATGAGTCGATATCCACTCCACGGTGATGGATTTGGTTTTGGTTTTGGTAGGCGTTGGTGGGAGAATTACAAAGATTCACAGTCAGACACTAATGCCATTTGGAGCCTGACATTGGCTCATTTTATGTGGAACACAGAGAAGGAGTGATGAGTAATAGGATACTGAGTATTATAGACTGGCCCCAGCCCATTGATAGGGGAAGCTGGAACTTCTCTTATAGTCAACAGGAAATATATTTTGGAGACATGTCAAACATTTCAGTGATCTCTTTAAGACACCATGCAATGCCACTATTGAAGGTGTTAGATGCAGAGATACCGCCAACAGTAATGCTGTGGACTAGCCCATTTTTGGGGATTCCTATACCAAAAGGGAAACCCTGGTGGCGTAGTGGTTAAGTGTTACAGCTGCTAACCAAAGGGTCAGCAGTTTGAATTCACCAGGTGTGCTCCTTGGAAACTCTATGGGGCAGTTCTACTCTGTCCTATAGGGTCACTATGGCTTGGCATTGACTTGATGGCACTGGGAATAATACCAAAAGAGGACATCCAAGGAATGGTCAAACTTACTCATTCATTTGAATTTCTCCATTCATGAATAGGACACATTGTATAGGCCACAGATGTACTTTTGCTGCTTTTATGTCTTGAAAGAATGTTCTAGAGGTAGGATTCAACATTTAAATATGGGTGACTTGGGCAGCGTCAAACTCTGACCCTTGTGAATATCAGTTTCTATCTGGTTCCCTGGACCATGTGGAACAAATGCCTTCTGGGAAAATTAGGCACATCCCTAGTCTAAACACATTGCCTCTCCTCCCTCTCCAGCCCCTCTTCTTGCGAATAGCTTTGACCTCATCGAGATAGGAATCAGCCTCCCCAGAAAGCATTGGGCAGCCTCACTTTCCCCTTGGTAGCCTTTGGGAAAGCCGACAGCCTCTGCTTTTACTTTATGGCCTCCTTCTTTTTCAATGGTAATAATGCTAATTAGCTTTTCAAAAGAAGCAAAATCAAGGCATTTCTTTAACAAAGTACTTTCACAACTTTTTTCATTTGATCTTTACAAAAATCTAGTAAAGCATGGCAGGCACCAATAGCCACATTTTTACAGATAAAGACATTGAGAGATGTTATTATAATATACACCCACACTTAGTATAAGGAGATAGCATTACTAACCACTCTGAATAACAACTATTTTGATTGGTCTTTCCCTGGTCCATACTCCTGCTCCCTTCTTGGTTGCTTTGTTATTGAAGTCATACATTTTGTAGAAAGACTGATGAAAGCCAAGTATCATTGCTACCTAATAAGCCAACCCTGAGACACGCAAGTCACAGGAACAAGGAAATGTGACTATCACAGATGGACGTTTTAATTTTATTGGTATATTTACTGCCTATTCTGGCTAATATTGCTCATTGATTTAACAGTAATTGTAGCAAGTCACACATACAGATACATACCTCCTTTCCAATATTCTGGCCATATTTATGCACATATGTGCATAAAAAAATGTGCATACATACTTATATTTTCTTATGCACACATTTTTTAAATTGTTTTTCTTACTGAAATATAGAAAAAGAAAAGGTCATTTGTGACAGATGTTATTGTTACAAACCTGTGTCGCTTACCTAATTACCATCAAGCTAATGTGAAACTTTTTTTTTTTAGTTTTCATTCTTTAACCTCTTGAACTGTCCACTTTTCTTAAATAATCTGAGAATGAATCTGAATGTCATTTTTTACATAGACCTACCTTTCTTTCTGCATGCTTTTCCTCTAGCATTCAGTGTTTTCTTGAGAGCTTTCCCTATTGCTCTATCTCTCTTGCCTTTTCTCTCTCTCTAGGTGGAGTAGTCTGAACCCATTTAGATCTTCCTGGCATCTTGTAGAACCAGCTGAATTCCAGGTGCTAAGAGCCTCACTCAGGTGAGGTGGAAATGGATCAAAGTTGCCTTAGAATGGTATTACTCTAAAAACTTCTTGTCTCTAATTTTGTCTAATTTGATGTCCTCCCTAGCATTCAAAATTTTAAGAACTTAATGTGTATTTCATTATTAAAACATAGATTGTCCTTTAAGTAAGACAAGAAATTAGCAGCGTCTGTCTCTTAGACCTTTGTTCCACCCTTGCCTAGTGCCTCCTCCTGATTATTGTCCTCTGGTTTCAGAACAAGTCTTACCTCTATTCCTTCCATTCCTAAACATGCTTTTGGGAAAGGCTCTGATACTTGTCCCTTATTCCTCAGTGTGGTTTCAGGCAGAGGCATGGCTTTCCTCATTCTATCTCTAGTGATGCAGGCATCTCTGATTTTGCTGTGCTACACAATGTATTAAGGGCTTTCAAAAGGGACATATAGGGCATGGTTCCTTCCCTCACAAAGCTTACCATCTACTTGTGGAGGCCAAACACTGGCAATGAGTAAAGAACTGGTTCATAGAAGATCATGGTGCCTGGACAGCATAAGATAAATTGTATTTCTAAATTGTCATTCACATTAAACTTCCTGGAGAGTTTGGATCCTGGTTTGGAAAAAGGATTTCAAACTTTCTCTTGTCAGGAAATGTTTCCATCAGAATGGAATAGAGAGAATCCCTAAGCTGAATCTCCTTGCATTTTCTGCCATGTGTTCTCCATGTAGTTAAGATATTTCCTACTGATCTATTTGTTCAACTAGTATATAATGAATGCTTTCAAAGTGCTCTATTTGGTGCTAAGACTAACACAGTAACCAAAACCCTGTCCCTCATATCAAGGATGTTATGGAGTAATGCGGTAGATGAGAAAGTTAAGGTAAGGTGACAGGCAGCTTTAATACAGTATAAGCACTGTCAGAGACAGAAGTATAGTCTACAAGGACAGCCAGTGGAAGGACATCTAAGTCATGAGATGAAATCGGTCGAGGTAACCGGTAGCTGTTATCTAAGTGGGGACAAAAAGGACGGTAGGGGTTATCACGTAAATGGGATGAGAAAGAACTTGGCTAATTCATGGGAATGAAAGTAGAAATATGGCCCAAGCATAGGATATGAGTGCCATGGTAGTGGGGAAGACAGGAGAAGAAAAGAGAGGCAAGAGACTTGGTGAGATATGAGACTTTACAGTAAGTATGGGTTCAGATCATGGGGTCTTGCTAAACAGGCTCAGGAGTTCAGATTTAATTCTGAGTGCTATGGAAAAAAAATTTTTTTTTTTAGTTTTTATGGGGGTCACTGAAGGTGAAGTGGCAAGTGACATAATCTGATTTGCATTTTAGGAATATTAGTCTTCCTGCTGTGTGCTTCATAAATTAGACAGAGTAAAACTGGAGGAAGGAAGACCAATCGGAAGGTCTTTGCAATGACCCTGAAGAGATGAAGAACTAAGGCTGTGGCAGTAGGAGTGGAACAAAATGAAGAATTCAGTAAATATTAATGAATTAAAAGCTAAAAGGTCTGTTGCCTATTTGATGAGGATTGGACAATAAGAGAGACAGGAAGGTTTCTGACCTGGGCAACTGGATAGCTGTGATATGATTAATTGAGACTGGAATCATAAAGAGGGACAGGTTTATGGGGAATGTAAGAAGATGATAAGTTCATTTTTGGATATCATGAGTTAGAAGTACCTCTGGGTCAACTAAAGTGACATGTCTAGTTGACAGTTGTGTAGATGGATTTGGAGCTTGGGAGAGAGGTCTGATTGGAAATATAGATATGGGGGTCATAGATTTATAGATCGTGATTAAATAACATAAGATGAGGGGATTGCTTAGAGAGAACACACAGAGTACAAAAAAGGATATAGGTGAGAGTTCTGAAAAACATCAGCATATTAGAAATAGGAAACTGTAAGAATTGAACAAGGAAATAGAAAGGAAACTGGGAATCTGCAGTTCCAAAGAACAAGGATGTTTCAAGAAGGATGTTGTCAGCCATCAACAGTGTCAAATATGTCAAGGAAGAAAATGAGTAAAACTTTTCTACTGGCTTTCATAACAAGAACTTTACTGAGAATATTCCAAAGATATGCTAGAATCAAAGTGCAGATTACTGTGGGTTAAGGTGTGAATGAGATAAAATGAAGTAGAGACAACAAGGATGGACTATCTGTTTTGAGAACCTTGGTGATAAGAAGCAAGAAAGCTATTAACCCTCCTCGTGCTTTACAAAGTCAAATGGAATGAATGCGCTGTTTTGTTCACGGCAGGCCTTTAGAAATTTGAAGAGAGTGATTAGCATGCTCCATTAGCATGCTCTGTTCTCAACTGAATGAGAAAGGAGTCATCTTGGAGAGCAGGATCCTGTTGTTCCGTAGACCAGCTGAAGTCTTCCTAGGAATTTGAGGCAGTAAAAGCAGAAGAAAGGAGCCCTGGTGGAGCTACCCACCCAGCAGCTCTGAGGAGAAAAACCTGACATTCTTCTTCAGTAAAGAAAACCTGATGGGGCAGTTCTACTCTGTCACGTGGGGTCACTATGAATCAAAATCTAGTTGAAAGCACCAAAAAACAATAACAACAAGAGCAGGAAAGAGGAGCCTGAAGCATTGGTCTTGGGGTTTCCTCTAACTTGCTTTGTGATCCAAGACAAATCAATTCCCTGGTCCCATTTAAGCGTCTGGTTTCTTGTTTCTAAAATGAGAGTGTTGAATTACATGGTATCTAAAATCTCTGGCAGCTCTCTCCGATTCTACTATATGAAACCAATTGACTACTCACTTTGAAAAAAATAGTCCTGTCAGGGTGGCAGTAACATGGTATTTCTCGACCTGTGCGATGGTTGGATGGATGGGTTTATTTTAGGATAATTCATTGAGCAAAAAACGTGTGATTCTCTGAGTGCATACCATACTTTAATAAAAACATTTATTAATTAAAAAATTAAAAATAATAAAAGCTATAGTTTTTGTTTCAGGGGAAATACTGTTGTCAGCATTTGGATTAATGCCTTTCTCTGAATTTCATGAAATCCATTTGTGAGAAGTCACAACTGGCCTAGCAGGACGCTTCCTGCGGCGACTTTCTTAAACGAAGCCAGGAACACCTGGTCGTGGAATGTGGGTACTGCTGCCTGCACAGGGCTTAGTGCTGGGCAGAGAGCAGTCCCTGGTAGGCACGAACCTGCACACTCCCAGGGATGTTACTGCTGCCTGGCACAGGGCTTAGTGCTGGGCGGAGAGCAGTCCCTGGTAGGCACGAACCTGCACACCCCCAGGGATGTTACTGCTGCCTGGCACAGGGCTTTGTGCTGGGCAGAGAGCAGTCCCTGGTAGGCACGAGCCTGCACACTCCCAGGGATGTTACTGCTGCCTGGCACAGGGCTTAGTGCTGGGCAGAGAGCAGTCCCTGGTAGGCACGAGCCTGCACACTCCCAGGGATGTTACTGCTGCCTGGCACAGGGCTTAGTGCTGGGCAAAGAGCAGTCCCTGGTAGGCACGAGCCTGCACACTCCCAGGGATGCCCCAGCCACAGGCAAAGGGGCTTGTTCTAATGCCTTAGCATCGCTGCCATCTGCTGATTTCTGAATGAGCAGATTCAAAATCAGGGACTTGGTTTACTTCGCAGAGAGAAGACAAGAGGCTGCTCCAGGTCTGAATATTTGGCCTTAGCTGATTCTTTAAATCTTTCTGCTCTTTTCTTTTTCACCTGAATATGGAGACAATATTTGAGCACTCACCTGTTGCCGTCGAGTCAGTTCTGGCTCATGGTGACCCCGTGTGTGTCAGACTAAAACTGTCCACCGTAAGGTTTTCAATGGCTAAGTTTTTTGGAAGTAGATTGCTGGAACTTTCTTCTGAGGCACCTCTGGGTGGACTTGAACCTCCAACCTTTTGGTTAGCAGCCAAGTGTGTTAACATTTTGTACTACCTGGTGGCCTTGAGCACTCATAGGCTCCCTGACGTTTGTCAGGAAGAACGTCTTTATCCTGGTCAGCTCCTATGTGTCACATTTTTGTTTGGAGGACCGGTAACATATCCTTAACTATTCCTCTTCAGTTGTCACCACGTTTCTGTCCCTACCCTGCCCCAGGCTCTATGTGGTCAGGCCAACTGTGAAATAGGGCGCTTTTCTACTGCCTGAGTTACAAGGTGGTTCACAGGTTGACTTCATTGTGCTTTTCAAACACATCTCCAGCCAACCCTCCCCTGACTCGCAGATCCCTGTTCCGTTTATTTGTGGGGAAACTCCATTTGTTCAGGGGGCTGAGGGGAAGAACCTGAGGGATCAGGGTATGTAAGTAAAATACACATATATTTCCAACAAATAAACAGACACACAAACACACATGCACACGAATGAGAATTCGATTTGCCCTGGAAAGACAGAAGAAAAGGGATAGTGTCATATTGGAGTGTGACAAATGTGACCGACTTCTGCACATTCTCTCTAAATCTTCGATGAAGTTATTAATCTTATGACTTCCTTGAGGCAAGTGGATTCCTTACATCGCAGACTTTGCACTTGGATTGTCGGTGATGGAACTATTCAGCAAGTATAGAGGTGTGACAGCAGAAAAAAGGGCGAGGAAGCAAAACCTGGGAATACAGAGACAATGTGAGGAGGATTTCGGACTTTCATCCCACAACTGAATGCTAGTTTTGATAAATGTAGTCAGCTCTTCAAGGAGCCCTGGTAGCACAATAGTTAAGTGCTTAGCAGTTAACCAAAAGGTTGACAGTTCGAACCCACCCAGTGACTCTGAGAGAGAAAAACCTGGTGATCTGCTCCATAATGATTACAATCAGAGTGCCCTATGGGGGCAATTCTAGTCTGTCACATGGGTACTTATGAATTGGAGTTGACTCAATGGCCCCTAGCAACCACAGACAGCTCTTAAGCTGTGAGGGGTAGAGGATAGACAGCTGACATCTCAGATACACACACCACATTACTTGGCAAAGTAGAGCACACCCTCCTATTTCCACCTCACACCTTTGCCTAGAATGTCCTCCTCCCATTTCTAAACTGCAGTCACCTCCGAGGCACCTTTTCCACACCTTCAGCTTTCCACACTCTCAGCCCTCCTTACTCCACCTTCCCCCATTACTCCCATCTTCTCTTTCTATTGTGTTTTGTACACTTACTCCTCTTTGTTTTTCCCTGTCATGTAAGACAGCAATTATCTGTTTCTGTTTCTGCCACCTCCATTAGACTATGAGCTTCTATAGTTTAAAGGCTGTGGCATATGTTTTTACATGTGGCTGTGTGAGCTTAAGTGTGGGTTCTTAGAAGATGCCCCACCCTGAGCTTCATTACTCAGTCCACAAACACCTACAGGACATTCACTACGTATGTGCAAAGAAAGATGAATCAGATACAATCCTTACCCTTCAGATCACAAACACCACAGAGAAACAAGCAGGGTATCTGTTCATCCATTCAAGAAACTTGAACTTAGTGCCTGCTCTGAACTCTGCCCATACTCAGCTCCAGGGTGTGGAAGACAGGAACGTAAATGGCAACAACAGAGCAGTGTTATAAACCCTCTAGGAGTCAAGAACTCAAGCGATATCATAACCTAGACTAGGCAGAAAAAAGAGATGGAAATTTGAGAGAAAATGAATTTCAAGGAGTTACAGGGGACCTGTAATCTCAGAAAGTTCTCATGGCCAATATCGTTATCTATAGTGATCAATTCTTTTCCTTATGTATGTTTGAGAAAATCCCTTTCAAAGTAATATCTTGTGTGTGGAACTCAGCATCCTCTGAATTCTTCCCTTCTTAAACGCAAGCATAGTCACTGGAGTTCTAGCATGCCCACGGCATTGACTTGGGTGAGGTGTCTCAACTGTCCACCATCCATGGCCCTGGCAGCTCTGGTCGCTGTGATTTTCCACTAGCATTGAAGGGAAGGCAGATGCCAAGTACCCCAAATTTCTACCATGGGGGCTCAAATTTGTGGCAGTCACCACAATCCCCTTTAGAACTAACCTGCTTGGTTGGAGTCCCCTCATGAAGATGAGGTGGGCATCATATATGAACAACCTCTGTAAGCTACCTTAAAAAAAAAAAGCTATGATATTCTGGACACTGAAGAAAAATGAATTAAATCTCGTGGAGTCAAAGAGCTGGAAGGCACCTTAGGGATAATTTAGTCCAACAACATTCATACTTGAAAAAATTTGATGTTTTTCCCCCAAAATGAAAGCTTCACAAGTCCAAAATCCAAAACTAAATCTGTTGCTGTTGAATCAATTCTGACTTGTGGAGAGTCCATTTGTTAAAGAGTAGAGCTGTCCCATAGGGATTTCTTGGCTGTAATCTTTGCAGAACAGATCACCAGTGCTCCTGGGTGGGTTCAAACCACCAACCTTTAGGTTGATGGAGGAGCACAAATTGTTTGAGCCACCCGGGAACCTCAGAAGAAGTCCATGGACAGATAAATACATTTGCTCTCATTGAAATGGGGTTGGTGACTAAAAGCCCTTGGGTTATTTTAGGGCTTTGGGAAGTACCATTTGAGAACCGTAAAGTCCAGCCCCCTCATTTTACAAATGAGGAGCTTGTTGGTGGTGGCTGAGAGGCATTGAGGAAGTGGCTTGTCCAGGGTCACCTACCGTGTATGTCAGAGGGTGAAGGTCCACATTTCTCTAACCTAGCCCTGAATTTGGGAACCCGCTGGCATAGTGGTTAAGTAGTATTGCTGCTAACCAAAAGGTTGCAGTTTGAATTCACCAGACGCTCTTTGGAAACTCTATGGGGCAGCTCTACTCTGTCCTATAGGGTCACTATGAGTCTGAATTCAACTTGACAGCAACAGGTTAGCCCTGTATTCTTCCACCCTTCCCCTCTTTGTATCTGTCTGCTGAGTCTAAGTACTGGTGGCTGTGCAGGGGTAGCCCAACAGAGGGTAAGAGCTGGCAGAGACCCTCCATCAACCCAACTTTCCCCCAGGACACAGAGCTTCCTTGCTGGTATGTTATCACCAATGTACAACATGTAAAATTGTGAATAATTGCCAATTTTCTTACTTCAACTGGCACAGAAGCGGGCTTGTTGGAGAGTTACGAGGTGTTGGAGTATTGTTGTTTTATCCACTGCACAGTCTTTGGCTGTTCTCACAGGCCCAGGAAAGGCTGCTCACATAAATTCACATAAATTACCTTTAGAAAATGTCAAAATTAAAAGTAGATTTCTATTTTGGGGATGTGCCTGGAGAACGTTAACCCCTTCATGTGGGTGGAGATGGCCACATCGGAAAACATGGTTGGCATCTTTGTGTGTAACGTTGGCCACAGGAACCGACTCCTGGACTTCCCTCCTCCCCACTCCCATCCCACCTGCATGAGGGTATCAGGTCTTGTTAACAGATTTGTACTGACTTTCCTAAGCCCCTGGATTGCCCACACATATGCCTCTGGATGCAGTGTTTTTAAACCTGTGGTGCCCATAACTTATTTACTGTCATGATTAACCTTATTTTTAATTAACTAACTCTGAGAATTCAGAGGACACATGTAATCCTTCTCGGCCTCAGTTCCCCCGTTTGCAAAACATGCAGTATAGAATGGATGAGCGTTTCCTAAGGAGGCAGCTTGTCTTCCTAAGGATCCCGAGAGGTAGCAATGAGGATCTTTGAGAAGCTCTTAATGACTAAATGTTGTGTGGAAATCACAGACACTGGCAACAGGGTTAAAAAGCAAAAAACAAAATTCCCTTTCTTTGCGTCTGGCTGGAGTTGTGGCCACTCCTTTCAAGCTGATTAGAAGTCCTTGGTGGAAGTTAGTCTTCTACTTCCCTGAGAGACAAATATTTTGGGGGGGCCTACCATGAGTAAGAAGGAGCCCTGGTGGTGCAAACGGTTTAAGTGCTAGGCTGGTAACCAAAAGCTTGGTCGTTCAATCCCACCCAGTGGCTCTGGGGAAGGAAGAACTGGCAATCTGCTCCCATAAAGACTGCAGCCTAAGAAACCCTATAGGGCACTTATATTCTGTTCTGTAGAGTCTCTTGAGTTCTCTTGAGTCAGAATCCACACAAGGGCACAGAACAACTATGAGTATGAGTAAAGCACTGTGCTGGGACCTGTCTTTGACTTGAACAATGAAAGAATGATTTTCCTAAGATTATGCAGTTTGTCTATAGGACAGAAAACTTTCAATATGTGGTAGGACTGAATCCTTAGGAATAAAGTAATTGGAAAACCCTGGATTGGGGAAGCAGGAGATTTCTAGCTCTGTTGGATGAATTTCCAGAATGGAATGTTTACCCGGAATATAAGTTTACTGTTGATGTTGAGTCAATTACGACTCATAGCTCGCGACCCTATAGGGATAGAGTAGAACTGCCCCGTAAGTTTTCCGCGGAGTGGCTGGTGGATTTGAATTGCTGACCTTTTTGTTAGTAGGCAAGCTCTTAACTACTGCTCCACCAGGGCTCTAAGTAGGGCCACATTATGACTTTCATGGGCCTGTTAAAAGAAATTTTCAACAAAACATTCATTGTGGTTTGAACTCACTGGCTTTATTTAGCAATTAATGAATTGGGCTGCATCTAGTATGAAAGTCAAACTAGAGCTCTGAAGAGCAGTACAAAGCAGAAGGGTTTTATAGACAACAGACACCTAGGAACAAGGAAGCTACATTGGGCCAAAAGTGATTTGTTAGTACTAAGTTACTTTCCTAACCTCACATATTGGAAACTTCTTTGTCAGGTCTTCTACTCTAACTAAGGCAACAAGTACGTCTTGGCTGATTGAGGCTTCCACTTCTGGGAAGTTTAAGCATTTACAGGAAACAGAAGCTTAGGTTTCGTTTGCTGATGTGGGGCTTAGCATAAGTGACTCCATCTTGGGCCTAGTATAGCCACATGGACAGGCCCTAAGCTCTTTTCCATGTGATAATAAAATCAATATTAAATATTATATTCATACAGCATTAAATAGTTCATTATTTTATTTTTTCTGTTTTAGGCAAAATGTAATCAAGTTTATGGGTTCCAAAAATTTCAACTTCTTTTTCTAATGTGAGAAAGAGATTAAAACATTTTCTTTGGCTCTAAAAGCTGTTTTTGCTTTTGATTTTGAAATCTATAAAGGCATTTTCATAGGCCCCTAAAAATGTTATGGGCCCCAGGCACCGTGCCTCTTGTGACTAACGGGTGCGTGGGCCTTGATTCGAGGTGGAGAAGACTTGTAGCCTCAGCGCTGAAGGTGAGGCTGGTGATTCTGGTGAGAAGCTGGTGATGACTGTAGCTTATGTGAGTGCCTCTTACCTGAGCCTTGTTGTCAGTCCCAGAAGGGTGCTGGCTGGCCTCAGATGCCCAGCAAAAGTACTTCCTGTTGCCAGTTGCATAGGTTTGATGACTGCTTCTCTGCTGTTTTTCTAAATGCTGCAACTTTAAGCAGGGGAAAGACATTGAACTCTATAGACTTCAAGGGACTAGGACTCTGGTATCAAGCTTTGTCTCCATCTGCGGGACCTTGGGCAAAGCCATTACCTCAATGATTCTAGTTCAATATCTGCAAAAGAAAGGGGTTGGGCTTGAATATATTTCTCTAGCTATCATTTATGCCTTGTGTGTTTCTGAAATATTATTTGGAAAAATCACAAAGGGATAGAAGAAACCATGTACTTAGGTGTACTTAGACCTGTATCTGGAGATAACTTATTTACTGTCATAATATACTCAATTTAGTTCTGAATTTCCTAGCAGCTGAGAACTATGAAATTCTTATTGTCTGACCAAAGGAAGGTAACAAAAACTTATTCTTTGGCATTTACTCATACATTTTATTTTTAATTGGAACTCAAACAAAACCAAACCTTTTGCAGTTGAGTTGATTCTGACTCATAGCAACCCTATAGGACAGAGTAGAATTGCCCCATAGGGTTCCCAAGGAGCAGCTGGTGGATTTGAACTGCCAACTTTTTGTCAACAGTCAAGCTCTTAACCACTAACTTATTGCAAAGGTAACATTATTGCAAATTAATTTTTTTAAAGTGAAAATTCACTTATGGTCCAACTCTCTATAATATCTAGTGTTTGCCAATGTAAAACTTAGTCAAATGTCCATTACCAGCAAAAATGGTTTATTTTGCAAAGTTTTATTTCTTTCTTTTATTTTTTTCGCCTTTTCTTATTATTGTGCTTTAGATGAAGTGCATCTTCATCTTTAGATGAAGTAGCTTCTCATTAAACTATTAGTACAGATTGTTTTGTGACATAGATTACCAACCCCATGACATGTCAACACTCTCCCTTCTCTACCTTGGGTTCCCTGTTACCAGCTTTCCTATCCCTCCTGCCTTCTAGTCCTTGCCCCTGGGCTGGTGTGCCCCTTTAGTCTTGTTTTGTTTTATGGGCCTTTCTAATCTTTGGCTGAAGAGTGAACCTCAGGAGTGACTTCACTACTGAGCTAAAAGAGTGTCCAGGGGCCGTACTGTCAGTTTCTCCAGTCTCTTTCAGGCCAGTGAGTCTGGCCTTTTTTTGTGAGTTAGAATTTTGTTCTACATTTTTCTCCAGCTCTGTCCAGGACCCTCTATTGTGACCCCTGTCAGAGCAGTCAGTGTTGGTAACTGGGTACCATTGAGTTGTACTGGACTCAGTAAGGTGGAAGCTGTGGTAGTTGTGGTCCATTAGTCCTTTGGACTAGTCTTTCCCTTATGTCTTTGGTTTTCTTCATTCTCCCTTGCTCCCAACAGAATGAGACCAGTGGAGCATCTTAGATGGCTGCTCACAAGCTTTTAAGGCCCAGATGCTACTCTTCAAAGTAGAATGTAGGACATTTTCTTTATAAACTATGTTATGCCAATTGACCCAGACATTCCCTGATACCATGGTCCACATAGCCCCCAGCCCAGTAATTCGGTCCCTCAGGGGGTTTGGATGTATCTGTGAAGCTTCCATGACCTCCAGCAAAAATGTTTTTGCTTTTCGCTTTTTTGTTTGTTTTTCCGCTTAAGAGGGTGCATTCTTTATTCCCATGCTACTACAGTGATTGTGGATGTTATTTTCAATGTCTGCACAATATCACTTGGATAATACTTAGCCACTCCTTGATCACTAGGTGTTTAGTTTGTTTCTAATTTTTTATTAACATCCAGAATAAGCAATTATTATTTCTGTCTTCTTCTTTAGGCTAATTTTCATTACATGAATTCCCTGGAGTAAGATTAGATCAAAAAAGTATGGATATAATCTGGTTTTTCTAAGCTTTGACCATTTGCTTCCCTTAGAAACTGCACTGCTTTAGCCCTCCTGAGCATTTGATGCTAAGATAAATTTACTGGAGGAATCTTATGGAAACAATAATCCTTTTCAGTTCTTAATAGCTCTGGATGGGTCTGCTGCCAAGGTGTAATTTATCCATATACATGAAATGGAAACATTTGACTTTGGCCGGATTTGTTACTAGTATTAATATGCTTTTGGTATTTCAGTGTGTATAGTCTATTTCTGCAGCAACAGAAGGGCATTTTTTATTGATTTTGGAATAAAGAAACTCCCTGAGCAGCAATGAGGAATGAGGTGGGGAGCTTAGATGATGGCACTTCTCTCTTATGGGGAGGTTGTTGAAGAAGTTACATTCATTGCCTTAGAAAAGATGTCCCAGTGACTGGAACAGAGCTGGGATCTTTCTGGATTGGGCTGGCTCCACTTAACACTCCCACTATGCAAGGCTGTAAGAATTTAAATTGAGCCGAGAGTTTCCTTGTTTCCTGGATCTCAAACAGCTAGGTCTCTGAGTGCTCTGGCTCCCCAAATGTTTCCAGAGCAGACAGCCTGCAGGAAAGGAAGCAGGGCTAATTAAATCCTCCCTCTGTTTTCCAGGCATAAGAGCCTCTCGCAGATGTCTGTTGTTAGGCGTGTGTTCACAAAGTGCTGCAAATACAGAAGCAGGCTTTCCTTTCCCGATGGCACAAGCTTTCCTTCACAGGTTACAGGGAACTCCAGAAACACGTTTCCTTCCAGCACCCACTGTACTAGAGGCGGCAGACCTGCCTAAGTAGAGCATGTCATTGCCAGGGAGGTCAAAATGCCTCGCTGATCACACACACACACACACACACACACACTTTCTCCAGCTTCTCTGTACCCTGTATCTTCACAGGCCAGTCTGTGCCTTTTGTAAACCTAACTTTTAAAAATTACCAGAAAGCTCAGTGAAGCCCACCCTGATACAGGATAGTGTGGCATCATGATGGTTGGGAGTTGGATGGTTGGGATTTCATGTTGAGAGTCCTGGTTGGGAGTCCAGGGGCTGTCGCCACTATCCAGGTGCACCCATGGGTGGACACTATCAACTCTGTGATCCTCAGAAAGATGGGGATGAAGTCAACAACCAGCTGTGTGTACTTGTCTGTCTATCTGCACTGCACATGCAGACAGGCTGTGCCTCAAACTTCAAAGCAGCCATAAGACTGTTGGGAATGAGACATACTCACTGGCATCAACCATTCCATGGGTGCTATGATCATGTTATCAAGCCAGACATATGAGACCCTCACACAGTATTGGAAAAGTGAAAGCCATTATAATTATTATTTATAGAAACCAAACATTAAAAAATAACAGCAGATTCCAAAGGAGAAATGCTTACCCTTCTGCAAATTACCCATGTCCATTCTTAAGTCCCTGTGCAGGCGTGTCTTGGTTCAGGTGAGAGGCTATGTTCACATCATCGCTGCTTCTGGCTACCACGACGCTGCCCGAGGCTCTTACTCTGCCCCTGGGCCCTTCTAAGCCTCTGCCGCCATTCCTTCCACACTACTTGGGTCTGTGGGGTCTCTTGTTGCCACACTACTTGGACCCCCACTGCCCAAGGGAGGAGGCATGCAGCCCTGCACAGGGCACACTCAGGCCTCTCTAGCCCCACACAGTCAAGCGTTACAGCTCTTCTAGCTCTGACGGCAAGACTCCTGCCCAGAGGTGTCTGGCTCTGCCCCACTATAGGAATATCCGTGCACAGGGCGCACTCAGGTCTCTTCCCTGCATGGGCAAGTGTTACAGCTATTTTTAGCCCTGCCAGCAAACCTTCTGCCCGAAGGTTCTCAGCTCTCTCTCCATGGGCTAAGCAGGCTTACTCCCACTGTCTCTCGTTGTCTTCAGCATTCACTTTCTTCTCGGTCTAGTAGGTTCTCAGCACAGGGACCTGAGGTCCTTGGTCCAAAGGATGTGCTCTGCTCCAGACTCTTCTTCCTGATGGTAGGGAGGTCCCCCTGAACCTCTGTAGGATTAGCCCTTTTAAGCCTAGCAGGATGGCAAAACCAAGCAATCCCCTTGTTAAGCCACAGTCACCCTATTTGCATGATCATAGTAAATTGTCTGATCCCTGAAAGGGTTTTACACATCTTATTTGCATAGTTCCAGCTGATCACTTTTGTGGAAATTACAAGGCCATGGATAGCCATATAAAAGCAATTTACTGCACCACACCAGTCTTCCTCCCAGAGTTGCTGGGAGGATCAGATGAGATAAAACGGTGTGAACTTCACAGGGCTGTTCCTTCACTTGTGAGCTGCTGTTATCCCCTAGTCAATGTGTTTTCGCCTATATTCAAACCCCTCAGGGTGGCTATATACCCACGTTTGCCTGGAACAGTCTCAGTTTACTCCTATCATCCTGGCTTAATTTTTAATAGGACCTATTTCATGTTTAAAATTACCCAAGCATAGGCAATAAATTCTATTATCGTACAATTTTTACCTCTCTCACAGGGGCCTATCTACAGAAAATAGTGCCGCTGGCAATTAGTTTTAAATTCTTGAATGATCTCTCACAGCTGATGATGGAAACAGTGATGGCCGGTAGAAACTGCTCATTGGTGTCCCTCCCCAAGTGGCGCCTAGCACACATGCGCCCTACCAGCTATAACTTAGCTACTCCTCTGCTGTCTCAGGTTCTCTATCTGGTTGATCCCATCTTCTGGGGTGAGGACAGGGGCTTTGTCCCACTTTCTGGTGTTTCATAAGAACCAAGAATGTTGAGCTGAATGAAAACCACCTTTGTCTGATTAAGAATACTGTGGCAGCTCCGAGAATAAGATGGTATTCCTAGCTAGTCAGTGAACCTGGGATCTTCTTCAATGGAGCCTTGGCAGCGTGCTCACGGCAGGGAGGACTAACCAACCTTAGCCTGAAAATGGCGACCTGACTAAGATTCACCAGGCTAGCATGCGCCTTCTATTTTGTTTTCTTTTATATTCCCAAAAAGGAAATCAATTTATTTATTAAAAAAAATTTTTTTTGTCGTATATGATCATTGTAATCATTCAGAAACTCATCAAAACAGAAAATAAAAATCACCTGTAACCCTATAATCCAGGGATAACAATTGTTAATATTTTAGTTTATTTCTTTCCAGGGTTTTTTTTTCAACCTTTATCACATCATATATTTATCAACCATTCTATGGGTGGAAATAAAATTACAATAAACTGTTGTTATTGTTTAATATTTGCTTTTTATAAATAATAATAATGGCTTTCGCTTTGCCAGCACTGTGTCAGCATCTCATGTGTCTGGCTGGATAACAGATGAATATAGAATATACATATGGTGTGATAAAGATTAGAAAAAGTCTAACGTATATACATGTATGTATAAGGTGTGTTGTTGTTACGTGTCAAGTTTATTCTAACGTATAGCAGCCCCATGTGACAAAGAAAGACTGCCCCATGGAGTTTTCTTGGCTGTAATCTTTACAGAAGCAGATTGCCAGCTCTTTCTCCTGCGGATAGGCTAGGTGGATAAAAATCCCAATCTTTTGGTTAGCAGCCAAGTGCTTAACCATTGCATCACCAGAGCTCCCTCTCTTTCTTCTTTGTCTCTTTCTGTACACACACACACACACACACGTACAGGTATAATATTTTCCTTTCTTCCTTCCTTCTTCCCTCCCTCCCTCCCTCCCTCCCTTCTCTTTCTTCCTGAATTGTTTTAACAAAATTGAATAACATTATTTATAATATTTTATAACTTACTTTTTCCGTCAACAATATGTTTGGGGCATCTTTCCATGATAAAAATATATATTCCCATTTTTAGTGGCCTCATTGTGTTTTATTTTGTGGTGTACTATATTTTATTGAGCCAGTTGCCTGCTGATAGATACTTAGTTCCATTAGAATTTTTTTGGTATTATTTACAATATTGCGTTAAGTGTTTAACATTATTATACATGCTGTTTTGCTATTAGATGTGTATTTTTCTGCTATTTGATAAGAGGTTGAGATGAACAACTACATATATGTGTATATATATATATATATATATTTGGGCATTTATCTAAATTATTTCCTTAGGACACATTTTAGAATTGGAATTTTTCGATTAAAAGATAATGTCACTTTCAAGTGCCTTTGTGCCCTATTACCACTTTAGATCTAACCCAAGAAGCAACTGAGAAGCTGCATTTTCATGGCTTTTCATCCTTAAATAGGCCAGCAGAATGGTGAGTTTTCGAGCAAAAAGTCTATGAAATCTTAGAAAGAAATTGTCTGATAAATATTTCATACTGCTCTCCTTTGTTCAGATTCTTGTCCCCTGGGATTAAAAATGAGAAATGGAATGACTTGCAGGCTCTTTTTCTCTGTCCAAAGGATCCCTGTCTCCCCCCCCTCCCCCGCCCCATAAATGGCCATACAGAATCATGGTTGATTATTTAGGAACCTATTATTATTATTTTTTTTAATGGGATGAAGGTGCGTCTATCAGGTCCTCTATTTTGTTCACATGTGGCAGTTTGTCAGTTTCAGGAGCATCATTTGCTTATCTTCGCCTGTTTTATCATAGCTAGTATATATATTAGGACACAGGTTTTTTTTGTTTTTGTTTAATCAGAAGATGGTTTCTTCTTTTAGGCTGAAGAAATGTCAGCGATTGGAAGTTTTGAAGGTTTCCAGCCTGTGTCTCTGAAGCAAGAGGGAGACAACCACCCCTCTGAGACTGATCACCTGTCCACAGAGGAGGATGACCCAGGCAACGAAGCAGCGCCAATGCAGACTTCCAGGCAACGGAGTGTGACTGAATCAACACTCTACCCGAATCCCTATCACAGTTCTTACATGCCGCGGAAGTACTTTGTTACACGGGTAAAACAGTCTTTGAGTTTCTATTCTGAAAACACCTGCAGTGTGTGGGTGCATGTGAATGTGTAAGTCTGTCTTGGAGGGGTGGATTAAGTGACAATAGTGATAGGTAACATTTATCGCTAAGTGCCAGGCATTATGCCAAACTCTTTATATGAGTCAATTCATTCAATCTTCCCAAAAGCCTTAAGAGGTACATATTATTAATATCTTTATTTTCTAGAAGGACTGAAATTGAGAAGTTTAGTGACTTGTCCAAGGTCACATGATTAGTGATAGAGCCAGGATTCTGTCTTAATCTAAAGTTTGCACTCTTCAATACTATACAGAAATTGTTAAAAAAAAAAAAAATTCTAGCATCCTTTTATTATGCTAAAAACCCCCAAAACCCAGTGTCGTCGAGTCGTTTCCAACTCATAGCGACCCTATAGGACAGAGTAGAACTGCCCCATAGAGTTTCCAAGGAGCATCTAGCGGATTTGAACTGCCAACCCTTTGGTTAGCAGCCATAGGACTTAGCCACTATTCCACCGGGGTTTCCTTTATTATGCTGGTATTCCAGTAAGTGTTTTCCCATTTGTCATCTCACATAACATTCACAATAATCCTGTGAAGTAGACATCCTTACTCTCTTTTAGCAGATGAAGGGTCTGAATTTCAGAGAAGTGAAGGGTTCTGTTCTTGATCACACAGATAATATCAAGGAGAAGAAGGTCCTCCAACCTCTCTGGATCTTCAGCTCCTTGGTCAATATTCCTGCTAAGCCTGTCCTCAACTAATTTTCTGTGAAAAGAGACATAGCAGCTAGAATATAAAGCTCTGAACCAACCCATCTGAGGTATTGGCTGTACATTTAGAAAAGACATGGGGTGTTGGAGTGGAAAACGTTGCTGAGAATGAGCCCAACCTCTTGGGTATACTTTGAAATGCTGGTATTACAATATGGGAATACCCAAAAACGCCAAACCCACTGCCGTCAAGTAGATTCCGACTCATAGTGATCCTATAGGACAGAGTATAACTGCCCCATAGGGTTTCCAAGCAGTGCCTGGAGAATTTGAACTATTGACATTTTGGTTAGCAGCTGTAGCTCTTAACCACTACACCACCACGGTGGGAGTAGGGACTTTTAATCCTAACCCTGTAGCAGCAGCCTGATGCTGAGCTTTCTAACCCATGCATTGGAGGTGGGAAAATAAGTGATTGAGTGGGTAGTGGAGCTGAGGCTTATGTATCTGGACATAATACCAAATTAGATTTGTAACATTGGAATCAAGTGGAGAGTGTTTCATGGATTTGTAGTGCTATTCTCTCTTTAGCTACGCTTCCTATTTATAGATCTTCCTTCCTATTCCTTCACATTCTTGTTAACGCAGTAGTGGTTAGCTTATAGGCTACAATCAATTTAAAGGCAGAGTCAGGGTGTATGCACTATGGCAACAAAGACCATTTCATTTTCAAGCATACTTGGTCCATCTCTATTGGAAAAAATATTTTTCAACTCAATCTTATAAATAAATGGAAGCCAAGGTTTTGTGACAAAGCTGTAACTAATAAATTCTGATTTGTTGACTTTTAAAATGTATCCTTGCTTGAGATGAAGTTTTAACTAAAGCGACTTAATGTGTGTGTGTGTTTCAATACTACATATACCCATATCAATGTATTTAGTGACTCATATGTAACAAGGGTTGCTATCAGTCAGAATCTACTCTTTGGCAATGGTTTTTTTTTTTTTTTTTTTTTAACGTAACAAGATGTTTTGCTGGGTCGCTATGAGTCGGAATTGACTCGACGGCACTGGGTCTGGGTTATACTATGTGTGTATTTGTATGAGTGTTTTTGCATACATAAAACATACAGTTTCTTTTCCAAAGTACTTGGACTTTATTGAATATGCAAAGTCATGTTGTAAGATTTAAATGCAAAGGGAATCAAAGCATCTCTTAAGTTTCCTTATCTTTCCTATCAGTGATGCATCAGTCAAGGTTTGATGAGAAAAGGCCAACCACGAGTGACGCGGAATAAGGGATTTATCATCAGGAGTTGGTACAACTGTGAGAGGTAGTAGAGAAGTCTATGCAAAGCCATTTCCTTTGCATCTGGTGATGGACCTGTAGTTGCTATAGGTCAACCAATTGGCAGCTATGAATTTGGGAAGAACAAGGCAAAACTGGAACTTGTAAAGGCAAACTGGAATTACTGGTGACCAAGTGGAGCCCGTTAGGAAAAACTGTAATCTATTTCTGTTTCCCACTAACTCCAAATTTGATGATGCAAGTGACCTGTAGGAGAATCAGGTGCCTTTCACCACTTAGCTGCACACGTACCCAGCCCAGGGCTAAGATTCTAATAAGTGAAATAAGCTGTAGGCTTAGCTGCTACCCCATTCCATCAGCAAAGCAGGAGATCAACAGCCATGAACATGAACCACCAGAGTACCACAGCAGGTAGAATGACTGATATTTCACTTCCGCCTTTCAAATCTTACTCAAATATATTTTGTGGCAAAGCCTAACATGGAAACATACAGGGAATGGAATTCTAGGCAATATAGTTCCAGCTTAGCTAAATTCACATAGTCCAAAGCCACCATAAGTGATATTTTTTGGTAACATGATGCTTTTATTTGTGTGGCTCTATATAGCTTTTTTTTTTTTTATGGAGCCCTGGTGGCATAGTGATTAAGAGCTTGGCTGCTAACCAAAATGTTGGCAGTTCAAATCCACCAGCCATTTCTTGGAAACCCTTTGGGGCAGTTCTACTCTGTCATATAGGGTCGCTAGGAATTGGAATTGACTCGACAGCAATGGGTTTGGTTTAATTTTATATAGCTTATAAAATAAATTCACATACTTTATCTGCTTGGTCCTCCAGAGCAGTGTTGTGAGGTAGGCAGGTAAGGCTTAGCACCCTGGTTTTCAGGGTGAACAAAATGAAGTTTCAGAGGAGTGAGGTGAAGTGTCCAAGTCACATAAGATTTGTAGGAGAGCTAGAATCTGGATGTTCTGACTCTAAGTCCAATGCTTTTTCCACCACACACAATAAATGGCTCCTTCCTGAGGGCTTTCAGTGACTGACCCCAATTGATGTGAAGAACTTCTTCTCCGTCAGGTGTGTAGAAAATAAACCCTAAGTTCTCAAGAGCTTGAGAGGGAAAGCCATCTATTTTTATTAGTGAGTCTAAAGTAGATACAAGGGCTCTTTAGGAGCTATGATGGCTACACTCCCAAGGCACTCAGGATTTGCTCTCCTGCAGATCAAGAGACGTGATATGAGGAGTTCTTACCAGGAAGTGGTAGATAGAGACAGACTTAATGGCGTACGAATATAATGAAAATAAAATTGATGGCTCAACTGAACTTACAATGATAAACGTTTCTTGAACGTATACACGTACTCTTGGAAGATGGGCATTGTAGATACCCAGGCCATGGTTACAAGCACAATTTCACCACTTACAGGGTGTGTATCCACAAGAGTATCTCAGCCTCCACCTCTCAATTCTTTGTCTCTAAAGTCGGATAAAATACCTATCTTATGTGGAGGTTGAAATAAAGAAGCTTTATAGAAATACTTAGTACAGCGTGTGGCACACCTATAAACATTCCTTAAACGGCATCTCACTGCTATTATAAATGCATTCACCCTCCTTTTTTCTTGATTGATTATTCACATTTCTGTAACTGGTCACAACAGATGACATTACGATGGCCATGATGTCACCATGCCCTCCAGTGTCATCTCTGACTGTGGATGTATAGAGTCTGTAGCAGTAAAGAGGTTCAAATGAAAGAAGCAAATTCCATTTTATCAAAGGCTAATCAAATTAGGCCAAGCCCTTTAAGGATTCAAACCTATGAAAGATTCATCATAAAGCATCACCCCTTGGAACTGAAATGAGGTCTGCAGGTGGTCTAGCTCAACGCTTCTCAATCTTTATTCTGTTGACAAATCACCTGAATATCTTTTAAAATGCCGATTCTGATTCAGTCGGTCTGGATGAGGCCCTAAATTTGGCATTTCCATAAACTCTCTGACAATACTTATGCTCTCTGTACAAAAACCACACTTGGGGTACCAAGAATCTCGCATGCCCTGTCGTTTTCAGATGGAACTAATTTTGGGCAGTTATTTGCCCTAAATCATAACAATTAGTGGGTATTGACTTCCTCAAGCTTGTAATGGCAAAGCTAGGGATAGAACCAAAGTGTTGCAATTCATAATTCTGTGACACCACACAGCAACTAAAAAGCAAAACAAAAAAAGCAATTTATTCCAGAGTCAGAATTTAAAACAGAGATGTTAAAAATTCAGAAGAGCAGTAGGTAATAATTGAATAGAAGAATTCCTTGGTCAGGTATTTTATTTTGTTAAAATGTTTTAAAAATCACTGAGAAGGAGGTGGTCTATTGAAGAAAACTTTTTAAAAAATGTAGATAAGGAAAGAAAAAAGTCATCATAATTCCACTGCTAAAAGTTAGCCAAAATGTACTGAATATTCTCTTACTCCTTTTGGTATATACCATTCCTTGTTTTTTCCTTACATGTAAAATTTTTCATGCAAAAATAGGATTATACTGTAATTATCAATAAATATACTTCCATAATATCATTTTTAATGGTTCCATAATATCCCACTATGGGAATATACTACAATTTATTTAACTTTTGCTGCATATTTAGGTTATTTCCTGTTCATAGCTTTTCAAATGAGAAGTTATTTCTTTACCTCCTATGGTAGGATGATACGGAAATCAGTTTCCCAGCAGCCAGGAGTAAACACCCAATGCTATAATAAGGATAAGGATTCTGGATTTGCATAGGTGTTAAACCTAACACTGTAAATTTGATCCTAACTCAGGGTTTCCCTCTGTTACAGAGTAGAACTGTGGCCCATAGGGTTTTATTGGCTGTAATCATTATGGAAGCAGATCTCTAGACCTGTCTTCTGTGGTACTACTGGGTGGATTCAAATGCAAACCATTTATGCCACCCAAGGATCTGTGCCTAGGGATTACTGATACAGAAATCTAAAATCATCTAGGACAAACGAGAGGTATGTTTAACATCAACCCTGGTAGAGTAGTGGTTAAGAACTACAGCTGCTAACTGAAAGGTTGGCTGTTTGAATCCACCAGATGCTCCTTGGAAACCCTTTGGGACAGTTCTACTGTGTCCTATAGCATTGCTATGAGTTAAAATTGACTTGATAGCAATGTTTGTTTGTTTGTTTGTTTTAGTTAATCTCATGTATTAGGTCACACTTCTGAATACCAGTTTATAGGAGAGTTCATCCTGATGCCTTAAACCTTTTGTGTCCTTTTATAAGTCAATCTGGGATGTTTCTCTCTTTCCACAGCCTTCCATGCCTGTTATTTATTTACTGAAACTGTGCCTCTCCATTGTAGCTAAACAGCATTCTGCTCAGAGTCATAAGGCTTTAGGGGAATATCTAATCAATCCCTGAATCTCACAAAGGAGACGTGACTTGTCCAAGAGCAGCCAGCAGCCTAGAGGCCATGAGAGACTGGAAGCCAGGACTGAAACCCAGAATTCCTGACACTTTTCACCATGCCTCTGACCTTGGAGAGTAAATGAGAGGTTGTGCTAACGAAGGTCGGAACCACTCACAGTTGGTGTGTTTGGATACTCTTTTCCTCCTCTTTTAGTTAATCTGCTATTATTGCTTAGACATATCTAAAAATAGCTAGTACATTCTCTGAACAAAAGTACCCCTCAAAGCTAATAACTTGAGGTGTAGTAGGATAACCACTTTAGTTGTGGAGACTGATATTCAAAAGCAACTTCCGATGAAAGGAACAATACTTAACCCCCATGAGGAAAGATATTTTTAAACACCCTGGAGGGCTCTATATTTGCAGATACCTTATCAGAAAGTTGAAAGCCATTAGGGATGGGGAATTATCTCTAAATTTATACTTCAGAATGTAAATTACATACAAACTAATGGGACTAAAACTATTTGATCTTTTAATATTTAATTAATGGTTCCCCATGGCCTTTTTATAGCCTGTGTTCTATTGTGAGCAACGAGATTTTAATAAGCAGGTTTGGGACTTCCCATTGTGTAGGGAGATGTCGTTGCTTCCATGACACTAATTTGGCTTTCATACCCTCTCCCTTTCCCTCTTCTCTTGCTACAGGGTTCCCTGTGTCTTGCTCTGGCACTGGGAACAACTAAATATATTAGTTGAATTGTTATCCCCTGTGTGAGTTTGTTTGTGGTCTAGAATTTAGATCTGTCACTGGGCAAAAGGCTTCTTGACTCCCCTCCTTCCACTGAAATCCCTTGAAGATTATAATGAAGATGATTTTTCTTTCTGAGAGTAGACACTTAACGAGATAAGATGCATTTTCTTCTTTCCAAGGAAAAGGGAGGTTTGCTTCAACTTCACAAATCATGTCTGATTTAGAGCTGTTTTTCTTACCTTATGTATCCAAGCCATAGCAATCCCTGTCTGGCCCTGATGACACCCACAGAGGGATCTTATTGTATCTGAGTCCCTAGGAGCACTCCTCTCATTACCACCCCCTCATCTCCCAGTCTAGCCAAGGAGCTCAATACGTGGGGGAAAATGATCAGCTGACCGTGGTATCCTTTATGTGACAACTGGCCCTCTGGCTAGTTTAGCTTAAGGGAATGCAAGCAATCAAACCATAAACTTTGAAATTCCCCCAGTAGGTTTGCTTTCACTGAGGAGTTTTTTTTTTTTTTTTTTTTTTTTAGTTGATTCTGACTCACGGTGACCCTGTAAGACAGAACTGTCCCATAGGGTTTCCACCTGGTTATATAGTGGTTAAAAGCTATGGCTGCTAACCAAAAGGTATGCAGTTCAAATTCACCAAGCGCTCCTTGGAAATCCTATGGGGCAGTTCTAGTCTGTCCTTTAGGGTTGCTATAGGTTGGAATCGACTCCATGAAAATGGGTTTGGGTTTTTTGGTATAGGGTTTCCAAGGCTGTAATCTTTATTTATTTATTTTTTTAATCTTTATAGAAGCAGACTGCCACATCTTTCTCCTTAGAATGGCTGGTGGGTTAGAACTGCTAACCTTTCACTTATCAGTTAAGTGCCTAACCACTGCTCCTTTTGTATGATATACCCCATAATATGGCTGACTAATCTTTTGTTGAGAGGCATTTGGGTTGCTTCCAATTTTTTGCTATCCACACACAAAGCTACAGAGAACCCTTTATACGTATGTTATTTTGCACATATGCAAAGTATATCTGCAGTGTAACTTCCCAGAGGTACAGTATTGGGATCACTGGATATATCATTTCTCCTTGCTTTCGCTCACTGCTTTTCATAGACAAGACAAGTAAGGTTTTGAAAAATTCTACACTATTGTATTCATCTTCACATATTTCTGGCACAGTGTGTGGCATAAAAAGCATTCAGTAAATGCTTATTTTAGGATTATTTCATTATTCTCTCCATCTCCACTTATACTTTTTTCTCCTGAAAAGTATTATCCTTGCTACTGAGTTATATTAGCTAAGGGAAAAATTATGTGATTACAGAAAGAGGGGAAAATATCCATGTTGAGTCATCAAAAACAGAACAAAACTTTTTGACTCGTGGACCTGGTAGAGCTGGGCTGCATTCTGGGAGACTGAGGTTGGGTGGAGGAGGAATTGTCATGGGATCCTAGGAAATTTCCCACTAGGATAGTCCAGCTCCAGCAGTAGGGTCTCTGGGAACCAGTGATGCTAACACAACCTCCTCTGTTAGTGGAGCTCAAGGCGTCTTTGATGAACGTCTCAGAACTTACTGATTTAATGAAACTCAAGCTTCAGCAAGGATGGGATGCCATGTTAGCTTTCTGACAACTTTTTAACCAGCAGCAGAGGGTGACAGAGAGTCAGAAAGCACTCAGTCCAGTGGTTCTCCAACCTGGCTGACCATCTACCTCAATGGGGAAACTTGTTAAAATGATGAAATCAGAATCTCTACATATAAGAGAAATGATTGTATTTTCTGAAAGATTTCCAAGAGGTTTTGATCATCACCTGGGCTCTTACAGATTTGGTTTAGTCCAATTATCTTATAGATAAGAAAATGGAGGTGTGGGAAGGTCAAAAACTCAAACCAAACCCACTGATGTTGCATTGAATCTAACTCATGGTGACCCCATAAGTTACAGAGTAGAACTGTTCCATAGGGTTTTCTTGGCTGTTGTCTTTATGGAAGCAGGTTGCCACTCAGTAAGTTTGAAACACCAACATTTAGGTCAGTAGTAAAGTGCAAACCGTTTGCACCTTACGCAATGACAACAACTCATTGTCTTTAATTCCAACTCATAGCGACCCTATAGGACAGAGTAGGCTTGCCCCATAGGGTTTCCAAGGAACGGCTAGTGGATTTGAAATGCTGACCTTTTGGTTAGCAGCTGAGTTCTTAACTGCTGTACCACCACGGCTCCTTAAAACCTGTAGGTCACATAATTAATTCAGGACAGAACTTGAACTTGAACCCAGGTCACTCAATTCCATGTTCAGTATGTTATGTCCCTGTTCTGGATGACTTGGGCTGTATGGAGTGAATGAGGAAAGCTAAGTAGGTGAAGTACAGCACCCTTTACTTCATTTCATCTGAAATAGCTCCTCTCTTTTCCTGCTTTGATTCCCACCTAAAATTTTTTTATTTTTTGATAGATAGATTCCATGACAAAAATATTTCAAAGCCAATTGCCTTTTATCATAGGTTGAGAAAACAAGCAAAGAAAAATCCTACAACTGCCTGATTCCTGGGAAGAGAAGGTGCTTAAATGGGTCCTAGTCAGGCTAGGGAGCCCTGGTGGTGCAGTGGTTAAGAACTCAGCTGCTAGCCAAAAGGTCAGCAGTTTGAATCTACCAGCTGCTCCTTGGAAACCCTATGGGGCATTTCTACTGTGTCTATAGTGTCGCCATAAGTCAGAATCAACTTAGTGGCAATAGGTTGATGAAGCCAGCCTAGTGTCTCTGTTTCCTCTTTGAGAGATAGGTCTCAAGCTGAGAGGATTAGGAGTGCTGGTATTTGGAGATAGGTCTTTGGCATTAAAGCTATATTATACAGAGAGTAGCTTTAGGTCTTTGGCATTAAAGCTATATTATTAATAGCTCTACAGGGCATTTCTATTCTGTGCTATCGGGTCACTATGAGTAGGAATCCACTTGATGGCAACAGTTTTTTTTTTTTTTTTATACAAAGAATTATGAGAATTTACAACCTGATTATCATTAACATTGCCCAGGGCTAGAAATGAGGTCAGTACTGCGTTGTGGGGCTGGAAATGAAAGGCCGGGTGTCTTACCTCATCTCTGCCACTTCTTCCAAGCTGGCCCAGTTTACTCATCTATGAATTGAATGGTTTAGACTAGATAGTCTCTGGACTTCAGTAATTCCCAATCCTGGCTGCCCATTGGAATCATCTGAGATGGTTTAAAAAATACTGGTGTACTGATAAGTGGGTCCCATCCATTGAGTTTCTGATATAATTAGTCTGGTGTGCAGCCAAGGCATTGGAATTTTGCTGTGCAGCCATGGTTGAAAATAACTGCCAAGAGAGCAATGGTTCTCAGAGTAGAGTCCTTTTTCCAGCAGCATCACATGGGAGCTTATTTGAAAAGCAAATTCTCAGGCCCTACCCCAGACCTACTGAATTGGACACTCTGGGGCTAGGGCCCAGCAATCTGTTTTAGTCACACACATGCCAGGTGATTCTGATATGTGCTGAAGTTTAAAAATCCCTGAGCTAGAAGGTCTATGGACTTATTGGGACAGGAGGCAATTAATCTTTAAGCTAGAGCAAGGCCAATAAGTAGGAACAACTGCTTGGAGAAGGGTGGAGAAAGCGAGATGAGGAGACCCAAAGAGTCCATCTCCCAGATCAAGTCAAAAGATCTGGTCAGAGCACTGGAAGAAAGCAGTTCTTTTTTACTTTGTTGCCACACTCTCTCTGAAGACACGAAAAGTGTGGTTTAAAAATGCATAGCTTGCTAAGTGCTTTGAACTTCCTGATAAACATGCTTGCTGAGAAAAGCTGGTCCTCTGAAAATGGCTATCTTTGTTTCTTTGAGAAAGTGTAAGTAAGATTATGGAAGACAGGACTTGGATAACTTTCACATCACCCAAGGAGAGCAGCTTAGCAAATACCAGAGTTCAAGACTAAACTCATTGACAGGCAGCGCCTAGAACAAATAGGCACCTGCAAGAACTGTGTCTTTCCTGATAGGTTTTCTGGAGGAGCTACGGGGATATACTAATAAATCATACGCATAAAGAGAGCTCACTGTTCTCTAAACTATTTTCTTTTTCCCATTCAGCCAGGGACCATTGAGACTGCCATGGAAGATCTGAAAAACCACATAGCAGAGACTTCTGGAGAGACCATTCAAAGCTTCTGGCTCTTGACCGAGTGAGTAGTTATGGCCAAGCAAACCAAAACCAAACCCACTGCCATCAAGTCAATTCCGACTCATAACGACCCTATAGGACAGAGTGGAACTGCTTCATATGGTTGCCCAGGCTGTAAATCTTTGTCGGGAGTTAGGATAAAAACTAAGCCTAATGCATAAGTCTTTGTTGCTTTCACTGCTCAATAATGCCATTCTCTTCAAAGTCTTATGATAACTAGTAGGACTTTAATTGAAAATGCCACCATAAAGATGGTGTATTTATGTTCTGCACAGAGATATTAATGTGTGCCTGTCCTTGTCTTCACCTTCCAGAATATTAATAATTCCATGGACTTTACAATGGTGGAAACCCTGGTGGCATAGTGGTTAAGATCTACGGCTGCTAACCAAAAGTTCGGCAGTTCGAAATCACCAGGCGCTCCTTGGAAATTCTGTGGGGATAGTTCTACTCTGTCCTATAGGGTCACTATGAGTTGGAATCGACTCGATGGCAACTGGTTTGGTTATTTTTTTTTGTTTGTTTACGAAGTAAAATATTCATATAATTAGGGAAGGAGGCAACTCTTTCCTAATACAGAACCCACAGTATTAAATGGAGAATGCTATTAGAATTCCACGTCAGATACTTACTTAATGGGTTTAGTAAGTCCAGTTTTCTAGCTTGGTAACTTGTGGATCAACAAAGACTCCAGCATTGAAGTTTAACAATTCTTATACTTTGAGCCCTTTCCATGATGGCTTCTTTGACTAAGTTTCAGGAAGGTAACACTTGCATGTATCCAGGCCATCAAAACAAAACCCACGATCAATGGAAAGAACTAGATTCCAAGAAAAGTCCATCTGACTGACCACAATGTATACTAGTGTTTCAAATGGATTCCAGGAATTGAATGAGAATGAGTTTTTGAAACCCAACCTGTCATTTTCTGGGCATTTGTTTCCCCTTATGTGAAGATCAGCGGTTCACTCCTTGGAAACCATATGGGGCAGTTCTACCCTGTCCTACAGGGTCGCTATGAGTCGGAATTGACTCGACGGCAACAGGTTTTTTTACGGGTATGTAAATGAAGATAATGATACATACTTCAAGAATTCTTGTGGAGACTAAATGAGATAATATTAATAAAATTCCGGGCCAAGTTCTTGGCACATACTAGATTTTCAGTGGAAATTAGGGTCCCTCGTTTGTTCACAAGTACTGTTAAGAGACGGCCTGTTTTTTTTTTTTTTTTTTTTTTTTTTTGTAGCTTCTGCATTTCTTTCTTTCCCATTCATCTCTCTCTTTTTTGGATTGCCTCTAATGAAGGAAATTAGTTTTTTCACTTGTCCAATTTTACCATTTCATACTTCATTCCCCACTCCACTCCCTGGCTCATCCCCTCCCTCTCATTGCAGAATAAAATTTGACTTCTCCAAAAGAAAATCTGCCTTGATTAGGACAGATTTCTTACATAGATTCTGAAAATCAAACCAGAAGCAAACATTCACCTATTTTGCATCTATAATGCATCACACTTACAAGGAAGAATGCACAAATATGTTCTTTCAAAAATCGGTAGTGGCTGTCTTTGAGTTCTTAACAGAATCAGTAATTTCTTTCCTAGTGCATACATCGATTTTATTTGTGTAGAAGCTTGCTTTTTTTTTCTTTTTTTGTCCAGTGATTGTAAAGGACTGTAGACATGAATTGTCCAAAGATATGTCAGATTGGGTGATATGCATTGAGACTTAGCACCCTAATTCTGTGTACCCAAATTAACGCATGATTGGTGGAACCAATAGTTTTCAGATAAATATGAACAACTGTGTCCCAAAGATCCAGGTCTTGAACTCAGCTCTGAACTTAGTAAGAAGTTGGTCTATCTGGCAGCTAGTTTTCTATTTCTTTTTTGTTTTGCGGTATCAGTTTGAATTAAGGACAAGAATGGGGGAGAATGGCCTGTGCATGTGGAATTTCATGCAGTTGTATTTGCTTGTTTGTTGTCAGGCTTTCTTTTTTTATGCTTTGGAACCATGTTCCTCTTCTTTAAATGCTAGATCTTTTGTGTGTGTACTGTTTGATTTTTGTCCCTACCAAACTCCTCTAATCCCTTGCTGCATCAAAAGCTACATTTATGAAAAGATCTGATTTAAATCATTTCTACCATAGTAAGAATTTGTCAGTTCTTTTTTACAATTTTAACTGTTAAGCCTTATAGCTGGTTCAGAGCTACCTCAATACAATGGATAGAGTGGTCAGTTGTGAAAAAGTGGTTCAGGCATCTCGACTAAAGGAATGAGCCCTCCTCCTCCCCCTGCACCCCCTTTCACTGTGACTGTTTAAACAGAAGATGGGAGGCCCTTTGTCAGAAGGAGCAGCGTGCATAGAGGCTTTGAATGACCTTTCATGTTTTTGTCTTTTTTTGTTTGACTGGAGATTGTGGTGCATCAACAAACGGAAGACAACAAAAATACCATTCCACCACATTACAACTGCAAAGCAAAAAAAAAAAAAAAAAAGAAAACAAGCCAAAACAAACAGGCAGATCCAGAAGGGTGAGAGCCTGGAGCTATTTCTGTGCCTTTTCCTCCTTTTGTTTTTTAAGTGGAACGAAGCCCATCCATTCTGTTCTTATGAATTACCGGGGCTCCGCCAGGTAGGACTCCCCCTACCCGACCAACCACGTAAGAACCTCTTCAAGCATAATACTTTATTGTGTGTGACATAAATAACCTGGCTTTGTGCACACTAACTTTTAGTTCCTTCTATGGACATTTGGAAACCCTGGTGGCGTAGTGGTTACGTGCTACAACTGCTAATCAAGAGGTCAGCAGTTCAAATCCGCCAGGCGCTCCTTGGAAACTCTATTGGGCAGTTCTACTGTCCTATAGCGTTGCTATGAGTCGGAATCGACTCGACGGCAGTTGGTGTTTTTTTTTTTTTTTGGTATGGACATGGGACTCTCTGGCTGCTCATCCAGCAGTTTGAAGAATGTCTGCTTTCAAACAATGTAACCACTACAGACATGACGTACTTTCTTAAGTTGAGACAATCGACAAAACAATAAATCAAGCTTGGACCTGTAGTATTTGCTCATTTGCATGGTGTAAATGTTGCCACTGTGGCTAGTTTCAAGCTACTAACATGACAGCCCTGCCTGAATGTGGAATTTGGAAGAAATATGCAGTAGCACACCATCATATAGTGCTTCCACCACACAAATATAAAAGGCATAAATAACCCCAGAAGATACAATGGTAAATGCAGTAAGATAAACAGGGAGTGGTAAGTTTTGAGTGTTTGTTACCCTAGTTTTTAATTTAGTTTATTAAATGGTAATCTTATGTAACTTAATTTTAATAATTAACAACTGGCTGTTAAATTTTCTAAAGTTTACCAATCACATTTCTAAGTCGGTGTGAATCAGCTTCAGTAAACTACTGGATCAGGCCCTCACTGACACTGTACAAATATGTAAAACAAAGGGCTGAAATGGCAGGTGTGGTACAAACTCATTTTATGGTAAAGCCAGATATGAACCAACACAAATCCACTTATAGTCTTTATTTAATTTTGAATATGCATGAATAATAATGTGTTTGGTTATGGGGGGCTGTCTCAGACCTCCACTTGAATCATAAAACTAACAGCATATGCCTTGTTTTCTTTTTCTAAAGTCTGAAGAATTTTCAATTCTGACTCACATCGGAGCCTGTAGATTTTGAATAAGGGATTGTGGACCTACGGTGATCTTTATAAGACATAAATATGATCACACACTCTCCCCCTTTGGTGGCTCCCTATCACCTATGGAGTGGAATCCAAATTCTTTAACATGATCCACGAGGCCCTTAGGCATGTCTCCAGCCTCCTCTCCTGACAATGCTCACTTTGCCCTCTTATATCAAACTATTGGTAGTTCTCAGGAACCATCTGTGGTAAATGAATTTGCTGTTCACTAAATACTCTGGATCCTTCATGGCACTCCCTTTCTGTAGGAGGATTATATATTCCTTCCAACTGAAATTCAGGAGCAGGCAGGGGACCAGCTTTGGGCAATGACATTTAGGCAGAAGTGACATGTGTAATTTCTGGGTAGAGGCTGTAAGATCCAGTGCTTGATTGCTGTGTGCTTTTTCCCTCTGCCATGACCATTGACAATGTCCCATTTAGCTATTGCTACTTCAGCCTGCATCCCTGAGTGAAGATGATATGGAAGAGAGTTACAATGAATACCATGCACTGAGCATGCAGTATGGGTAGGAAATAAACCTTTGTTACTTTAAGTCACAGGATTTGGGGGTCGTTTTTTTATGACCACAGCAAAACCTAACGTATCCTAACTAACGCAAGGTCATGAAAGTTGATACACTCCTGGCCTTTTTGCACAATTTCCACTGCCCGGGAAACTTTTCCTTAGCTCTTGTCCAATTGTTTGATTTTAATCTGTTCTTTAAAACCCCATTGAGGTGCCATCCTCTAGGAGAAACCATCTTTGAAATCCCCTGCCCAGCTGAAATAGAGTGCATTAGTCTCTCCTGTGTGCTAGCCCTAGACCTTGGATATCCTTCTGTTGTGACACTAGCCAAACTTGATCATAATTGAATGCACTGAGGACAGCGTCTATGTCTTATTAATTTCTGTATCTCTCATAACCAGCAGAGTATGTGTTGCTTAATACTCAAAGATACATTAGCTGATTTAATTATCTACTGTATTTCTCATTCTCCTCTTGTAAAAGTACATATTCTAAATTCTTCTTAAAATATGAGGTCAGGAAGTTTATCTCTTACTAAACTATTCCTTATCTTTTTCATTAAATAACAATTATGTCAGATTTCCTTCATGCCGTGACTATCAAGAAATGCAGTCAAATTGTTATAACATCATTTTATGTGCCCAGTTCTTGGAATAATCATCTCCCTTTCCCTGGCTTATATGAGATTTCTGATAACAATCTTTATTTTTCATTGAACTATTTGATAAGAGGTTTGTACTTTATATACAAACCAGTTTTTTTTTTTTTTTAAACCAGTTTCCATTGAATTGATTCCTATTCATGGCATGTCATGTGTGTCAGAGTAGAACTATGCTCCATAGGATTTTCAATGGCTGATTTTCCTGAAATAGATCACCTGGTCTTTCTTCCAAGGCACCTCTGAGTGGACATTAGGGAGCAATAGAATGCATTAACCATTTGCACTAGGAAGAAAATGAATTTATAGGCAAAGAAACTATTCCTTTCTTAAGAGTAATAAAAACTCAGGGTATGATTTGGATAAAATTCATTTCCTTTGAATATGGATCTTTTAAGAACTGAAAAAGCTTTCAAGACCCCAGAAATAGCTCTTGGTGGAGTGTTTGGTGTTTGGGAGAAGGGAAGAGAAGAGGCAGTGGATTGGTCATATTTGGGAGCAGAAGTGAGTCCCCAGAAACTTGAATATTTTACCACAGCAGAAGCCACCTCTTAGTAAGTCCTGGCTCCACTTAGGTGCTAGCTCAGGTTAAGGAAATCCTTATAACTATGTAAAAAAGATTCAACTCCAGTACAACAGTACTAAAAGAAGACCAACCTTCTAAGAATCTGACCAACCATAACCAAAGATTGAGCTGGGCTCATCAGTCACCTTCTACCTGCACCTATTCCTCTCTGGAAAGAAATTACAACTCAATAAACCTCAAGGCTAATGCATGGGGTGCAGTCCTTCCTTGCTCTATCACTTATGTGACCATCTGGCCACTTAATCATCCCAATCTCTGTTTCTTATCTGTAAAATGGGAATCATAAAACCAGCAAGGTTGTAGGAAAGATAAAGCAAGTTCACGGATGTGAAATTACTTTGTAAAGGATAGGTGTATATACCCTTTAATCATTCTGATATGGAATCCTTATTTGAAAGAAGAAGTTCTTCAAACTACTGGGTGAGCATGCAGGGATTCCTATGTCCATAGAAGTTGCTGAAAGTTACTGTGCAAGATGTTGAACCATTTCCTGAGGTAGCATATGATCAAGAACTGATGGTACTGAAGGAAGAAATCCAAGTTGCACTGAAGGCATTGGCAAAAAACAAGGCTCCAGGAATTGATGGAATATCAATTGAAATGTTTCAAAAAACAGGTGCAGCACTAAAGGTGCTCATTTGTCTATGCCAATAAAATTGAAAGACAGCTCTCTGGCCAACTGGCTGAAAGAGATCCATATTTGCGCCCATTCCGAAGAAGGGTGATCCAACAGAATGCAGAAATTATTGAACAATATCATTGATATCACAGACAAGTAAAATGTTGCTGAAGATAATTCAAAAGCAGATGCAACAGTAAATCTGTAAGGAACTGCCAGAAATTCAAGCTGGATTCAGTAGAGAACATGGAAAGAGGGCTATCATTGCTGATGGCAAATGGATCTTGGCTGAAAGCTGAAAATATCAGAAAGATGTTTATGTGTGTTTCATTGACTATGCAAAGGCATTTGACTGTGTGGATCATAACAAATTATGGATAACATTACGAAGAACGAGAATTCCAGAATCCTTAGTTATGCTCATGAGGAACCTGTTCATAGGCCAAAAGGCAGTTCGAACAGAACAAGGGGGCACTGAGTGGTTAAAAATCAGGAAAGGTTTGCATCAGGGTTGTATCTTTTCACCATACTTATTCAATATATATGTTGAGCAAGTTATCCAAGAAACTGGACTATATGAAGAAGAAAGAGGCATCAGGATTGGAGGAAGACTCGTTGACAACCTGCAATATGCAGAAGACACAACTTTGCTTGCAGAAAGTGAAGAAGACTTGAAGCACTGATGAAGACCAAGGACTGCACCCTTAAGTATGGATTGCATCTCAACATAAAGAAGACAAAAATCCTTATAACTGGACCGACAAGCAATATCATTGTAAGTGGAGAAAAGATTGAAGTTGTCAAGAATTTCATTTTACTTGCATCCACAATCAACACTCATGGAAGCAGCAGTTAAGAAATCAAATGATGTACTGCATTGTGTAAATCTGCTGCAAAAGACCTCTTTAAAGTGTTAAAAAGCAAAGAAGTCACCTTGAGGACTAAGGCTCACCTGACCCAAGCCATGATATTTTCAACCACCTCATGTGGGTGAGAAAGCTGGACAATGAATAAGGAAGATGAAAGAAGAATTGATGCCTTTGAATTATGGTGTTGGTGAAGAATATTGGGTATACCATGGACTGCTAGAAGAACAAACAAATCTGTCTTGGAAGAAGTACAGCAAGAATGCTCCTTGCAAGTGAAGATGGTAAGACTTTGTCTCATGTTCTTTGGACATGTTATCAGGAGGGACCAGTCTCTGAAGAAGGACATCATGCTCGGTAAAGTAGAGGGTCAGCGAAAGAGAAGAAGACCCTCAATGAGATGGACTGACACAGTGGCTGCAAGGATGAGCTCTAGAATATCAATGATTGTAAGGATGGCACAGGACTGGGCAATGTTTCATTCTGTTATACACGGGGCAGCTATGAATCAGAACCAACTCAACAGCATCTAACAACAACAACAACAACAACAAAATGCATGAAGCCTGGTTATTTCTGTCACCAAAAAAAAAAAAGTGTTATGCTTGAAAATGTTCTTGTGTGGTTGGTGGAGTTGGGTGGGCTGTACTACATGGGGAAGCTCCTGTAATTTCTAAGGACGGAATGGATGGGCCTCATTTCAATGAAGGAGGAAAGGGGGTAGTAGTAGTCCCAGGCTCTGACCTTTCTGGGTCTGTGTGTTTGTGTTTTTGTTTGTTTGTTCTAAAGTTGTTACACTGAGATAACACACAGGAGAAAAAAAATTGGGGAAGTACTCTTCCAGTTTTCAAAAACTGTTATCTAATTCAGCAAAAAGTCACCTTTTTCATTGCTGAACAGGTTAAGTCTGGCCAGGCTCTTGAGAAAAGGTTATTGACAGGCAGAAAGTGCAAGGTTGCAGAGGAATGGCATTCTGGGCCCATAGTGGGGCAGGATCCACTGGTTGTTTTCACAACCCACACTACTGACCCCTAGCCCAGGCTGAAATAACAGGCCTTTTCCTCCTGTGATGGGCTTCCTGGTCCTGCAAATGATTACTGTGCTCAGCTGCAAAGGGAAAGTTTGAAAGTTAGAGTCCACCCAACAGCAGCTTAGAAGAAATTCCTGGTGATCACCTTCTGAAAAAAATCAGCCATTGAAAACCCTATAGAGCAAGGTTCTGACACCCACAGGGTTGATGAGTAGATTCCGACTCGTATGACACTATAGGACAGAGTAGAACTCCCCCACAGGGTTTCCAAGGAGCAGCTGGTGGATTCCAACTGCCAACCTTTTGGTTAGCAGATGTAGCTCTCAACTGTTGCGCTACCAGGGCTCTCTCGCAATGTTCCCCTTGCACCCTGTGCTGTGAGAGCATAATAGGATTCTCGTGTACAAAGGGAAATGCTTAAAAGAATTCCGCTGTTTATCATAGAGCACATATCAAAGGATACATTTGGAGCTGAGAGGTAATAAACTGATAACTGACATAGTGAGGAAGGAGTCCAGGGTAACTCATAGGTTTTGGGAAATTACTGGGTTGACTGTGACATATTTTTAGGTTTAGAAGGAAACAATGTCTATTTTATTGAGAAATCACCATATGCTGAACATTGTAGAAGGAACTTTACACACAAAATATCACTTAATATTCCAAATAATCTTGTCATCCTTCTTTTACAGAACTTGTTGAGTTCATTTTTGGGTAAAAAATGTGTCTGCGGTGTCCATAGAACATCTGCGTGGAGATGTTGAGTAAATAGTTTCATATAAGTGTCCATATACTATATTCAGTAGTTTTCTAAAAGGAACAGTAATATCTGGACAGTATTGTTTCTTATAGTGTTGCCTTCCATAGAAACTAAGGACACACACAAACAAAACAAAACAACATTATCAGTAAAAGCATTTGCCACAAAATATCAACCAACGTAGTTCAGGTGAGCTGCTGCGTGATGTTCTAAATTGATAATGATGTATTTTCAATAAAATTGGAAAAGTGAATTTGAAGGCACTTGGGAAGAGGACTCAAAGAGGTTGTTCAGAGATGCCAAGAGGGAGATTGAAGAGGTACAGTCATAAACCTTAGCTAGATCCCAATTTATCTGAAACCATTAAGAATACCCTAAGGAATCTCAGATTAGGACCCAGGCCACCAACCCAGTCCATCCAGAAGATTAATCTGCTTCTACAGCTATACATTAAGTAAGTATGGTGAAAGGATACAACCCTAACATATACCTTTCCTGATTTTAAAATACTCAGCAGCCCCTTGTTCTGTTTGAACAACTGCCTCTTGGTCTATGTATCGGTTCCTCATGAGCACAATTAAGTGTTCTGGATTTCCTGTTTTTTGCAATGTTATCTATAATTTGTTATCATCCACACAGTTGAATACCTTTGCGTAGTCAATAAAACACAGGTAAACATCTTTCTGTTATTCTCTGCTTTCAGTGAAGATCCATCTGCCTTTATGTTTTCTTCTTAATCCAACTTGAATTACTGGCAGTTCCCTGTAGATGTACTGCTGCCACCATTTTTGAATTAACGTCAGCAGAATTTAACTTGCACATGATATTAATGGTATTGTTCAATAATTCCCGCATTCTTGGATCACATTTCTTTGGAATGGGCACAAATATGGATCTCTTTTAGTCACTTGGCCAGATAGCTGTCTTCCAAATTTCTTGGCAGAGATGAGTACATGCTTCCAACATTGCATCTGTTTGTTGAAATATCTCAACTGGTATTCCATCAATTCCTGGATGCTTGTTCTTCGTCAATGCCTTTAGTGCAGCTTGTATGCTGAGGAAATAATCCAAGAAGCCAGACTATGTAAAGAAGAATATGGCATCAGGATTGAAGGAAGACACATTAACAACCTGCAATATGCAGATGACATAACCTTGCTTGGTGAAAGTGAAGAGGACTTGAAGCACTTACTGATGAATATCAGAGACTACAGCCTTCAGTATGGATTGTACCTCCACATAAAGAAAAAAAATCCTCACAACTGAACCAATCATGAGGTAAAATGAGAAAATATTGAAGTTGTCAAGGATTTTGTTTTTCTTGGATCCACAATTAAACCCATGGAAACAGCAGTCAAGAAATCAAATGACGTATTGCATTGGACAAATATGCTGCAAAAGATCTCTTTCAAGTGTTAAAAAGCAAAAATGTCATGTTGAGGACTGAGGTGCACCTTACCCAAGCCATAGCATTTTCAATCACCTCATATGCATGGGAAAGCTGGACAACAAATAAGGAAGATGGAAGAAGAATTGATGCTTTTGAATTATAGTGCTAGCGAAGAATATTAAATATACCATGGACTACCAGAAGAACAAACAAATCTGTCTTGCAGAAGTATAGCTAGAATGCTCCTTGGAAGCAAGGATGGTGAGACTTTGGACATTTTATGAGGAGGGACCACTCCCTGGAGAAGGACATCATGCTTGGTAAAGTAGAGGGTCAGTGAAAAAGAGGAAGATCCTCAACAAGGTGGATTGACACAGTGGCTACAACGATGGACTCAAACATAGCAAGGATTGTGGGGATGGCACAGGACTGGGCAATATTTTGTTTTATTGAACATGAGGGTCAGTATGACTTGGAACTGACTCGATGGAACCTAACAGCAACAATAAACAGCTACAAAGAAACCTTATCTCCTTCTTGGTCCTTCTGGGAAGGATTTTTTAGAGAAATTGTGTGTACCTTTTTAGAAGTGACCCATTAAGCCAGCACTAAGGAGAACAACTTGACATTCTATGGAGTCTCAAAAAGTGTACTGTGATGGCAATGAAGTGACTCTTCAGCAAAATGTACTTGAGATGCCTTTATTTATGGTGATCAAGGAGGCCGTAGGAGATGGGATTGTTCCCTCCGCACACATTAGTGTGAAGTGGTGGTGAGGGAATGCTGTTCTTATACTCCTTTTTTCTAAGTGAGGAGACTTGGCTATGGTGGCTGAGATCACATACATAGTGCTCTTCATCTTTGTGGAAAAAGTTTATAAGACATTTCATTGTCTACCCCCTTCTTCCATCCCATCTGGTTTCTGTCCTAGGACTTGGGTATAGTCAATACGTGAAATCCAATTAACTGTCTATGTGGAGCATATAGGCAACAGAATACAAGCAGAGTTGTAGAGGCAGCCTAGTGTCAGAAAAACTTCTGAATTTTGAATCAGAATACTTAAGTTTGTATCCTGGATCTCCCATGTACTTCTGTGTAGCTGGGTGATCTTGAGTAGGTTTTGCCCTCCCGCCCCCCTTTCTTAATTAGTGAATTTGTTTTATTGTGTTCTTTAGTCTGTTAGAAATTCAGTGCTTTTGAAAGATGCACAACCACTGTTCATTTCTGATATATATCAGCCCAGCTTTTCTGCATGGCTTTTTTTTTGTTAAGGACTGTCACGATATTAAGAGCATTTATTGAGCACCTAAAATGTTCCAAGCATTTTGATAAGTGCTTTCCGTGCATTTGTCATTATATTGCTGAATACATATAATTTTGATGATCTCCTCTAAGTGGTACTTCTCTCCTTTTTTTTCCTCTTTAATTTTATGAAATAAGCATTTTTCCCAGTTGCCGTGTAGTTATTGTGAAGTTACTTTATCATTTGCCGATTATCGGACAATTACTTTCCAAACAGTAAATGGCTACACAAATTTAAGGGCTTATTAGTATCCTTTTGAAATTGAAGCACAGGTTAGGGGATGTCTACCAGGGTGGCACAGTAAGAGTTCCTAGCTGGAAAGAGAAATTAAAATATATGAAGCATTTCACATACGTTTTTGATAAAATTAGAAATATTATTTCCATAGCAGTTTGAAGTTTGAATTTGCTCTTCTTCATTTAATTTAATCTTCATAGCAATTGTCTGAAGTTATAAATGTGAGACCTATTTTACAGATGAGGGAAATCAGGTTCAGAAAAAAAGTAGCAGAGATAAGACACCATGGCTCTGTGGTGCCCTGACTTTTGCTGAAATGGTCCTTTTATGATTACACAGATGTTCCACATGTGTCTTGTAATTAGACTGTTGCCTCCTGCTGGGCAAGGACAGCCTCTTGTATATTTGGCATCTCTTGTAGGGTTCTCTGGCAGACACAGGTTGCATAATCTCTGAGTTCTGTTGAATGTGGTGGGCAAGTGGAAGTGTGCAGGGCATCTCTGATTAATTTAGAAAGATTTCCCAGAAGAAAGTGCTAAGCCAGATGTTTAAATAAGAAGAGAGACATCTTGGAAGACAAGGGAGAGATGAGGATGAGGAACTGGGGGTCAGGAATTGTTTTCCAGGCACAGGGTTCCTCTCTGAAGGACAGTAATAGCCAAAGCCGAGCTGCACGTGATCACTTTCACAGATAATATCATATTTGATCCTCAAAGAGACCCAGGAGATGAAGAGTGAGCTTCTTGGGTCAAGTAGGCACAAGAGACTATGTTGGCATCTCCAGTCTGGGGGGAGATGAGAGAGTGGAGGGGGTCAGAAGCTGGCCAAATGGACTAGAAAAGAGGAATTGGAGGAAATGAATGTACTGTCTCATTAGGGGAAGGGCAATTAGGAGTATATAGCAAGGTGTGTATAAATTTTTGTATGAGAGGCTGACTTGATTTGTAAACTTAAAGCACAATAAAAAGAAAAAAAAAAAGAGAGAGAGAGACCCAGGAGAGAAGGCAGGAAGTAGCTATTGGTTTTATTTTATGGATGAAGAAACTCAGAAATTAAATGACCTATCCAAAGGCAACCAGTTATTAAGGGTCACAGGGAGGACTTGACTCCATGAGACCTCTCTCCCAGCCTTGTTGCTTCTCATTAAATGGCTCTGCTGCCTTTTGTGATTTTTCATCTCCCCACACAGCGATCATTGTGGTTTAAATTGGTTAAATGATCTTTGTGCCCGTGTCTGGTTTCTTTGTCAATTATCTTTTGTTCGCATTGAAGGGGATCAGAGATTCACTGGAGAGCCTCAGAGACCTTGTCCTCTTTTCCTCTCCTGAACTTTTTCTGGCTTGTGCTTTCTTTTGACTTTATTTAGTCTTTGCCCAGAACCAACTGAAAAGTCATATACCCATAGGGGCTGGTGGGTACTGCTGATGGGCTAAGGCCAATCATATCTTTATCTCCTTACAGTCTACTTATATTATGAAAAGTGCTGAACTATGTAATGAAAAAAAAAAAAAGAATAATTAACAAATAAAATAACAAAAAACCCTGGAAATGAGGAGGGTCAGCAAAACAGAGGAAGACCCTCAATGTAGTGGATTGACGCAGCAGATTGAACACTGAGCTCAAGCATAACAACAATCATGAGGATGGTGGGGGACCAAGCAGTGATTCATTCTGTTGTACATATGGTAGCTATGAGTTGGAACCAACTTGCACATAACAACAACAACAACAATCCTTTTTAGTCATGAGAAATTGAATGATAAAAGTATCATGCAAATTAAAGTAATATTCTGAAATGAGTCTCCTACCCAACTCCGTTCATTTTTTCATACTTCCATCCATTCTAGCCCCTTGATATTCAAAGTGTGGTCCAGCAGTATAGGCATCACCTAGGAGCTTGTCAGCAATTCCAGCCCTCAGGCCCAACCCCAAACCTATGGAATCTGAATCTGCATTTTCATAAGACCCCCCAGTGATTTCTATGAACATTAATGTTTGAGAAGGGCTGATCTAGATCACATTCATGCCCATTGTCTGAGAACTTCAACGGGTCCTCACTGCTCATTATTCCTCCGTTGCTTCCTCAAGGTCCTGCATGTCATAGACTGTCTTTACCACTCCAGCCTTATTTACCATTACTCCCCTTCACAAATTGCATCAGTCAGGTTGAACTTCCTGATGTTCCGTAAAAGTTCCCGATGCGATATGTGGCCCCCTGGTCTTACTCATCCAGTTTCCTGTATTTTGTATGCCCATCTCTCCTGTCTGCTGGCCCAAACCTTTCTTGTCCTTCGGAGACATCATGTCCATAAAGCCTTCTTGTATCAATTCAACCGGAATAACTTTCTCTACCTTCTTTGTGCTCACATTATACTATATAGTATAGTTCATTCTCTACATTAGGAGGAAAGCATTCTTTGAGACAGGTCCGATTCTGATTCAACTTTGTCCAAACCCATCTCTGTCCACCTCCTAGAGCTCAGCACAGTGTCTGGCACAGGGTAGTAGCTCAGTGCCTATCACAGACTTGACTGGAATTTAATTCAAATAGAGTCATCTGCTGTTTGAACTTCTTCTCCAACATGAGCAGGGGTGCTACCTCCATGTCCCCTGGCCTCCAAGGGGCTCGAAGCCCAATAAGACTTGCTTCCGCCTCTGGGTGAAAGCTTTTAGGCTGAAAAGCACTTCAAATCTATCAAGTCCTGATCTATGGCAGGACTCTGGCAGCAACAAAAGCACTTCTGTTGCCCAAATCCATTTATATTGGGTGGGTGTTTTGGACAACTATTTCATTAAACTCACTGCTTTTTCAGTAAATTCACTGTGGCAGCAGCTTCATCCAGATAGCTAATGGTCCCTGAGTGAGCTGCTTTATAGGACAGCAAGGGCATTTAGCTACTGCAGTCACAAATGTACTTGGAAGTATTTGTTTTCCCATGTCTGCTACCAATTTGAGAGCAGTCAGAATGAGCCAAGAGGCGAAAGAAGTCTGATGCAGCTAAATGCCCAGCTCCGTCACTTACTGTGTGATCTTGGTTGCACAAATCTCTTAAATCCTCTGTGCTTCAGTTTTATCATCTACAAAATGGGAAAGTAAAGAGGATCAATTTAAGTACTAAATTAGTTAGTATATGTAAAGCGCCTACAATGGTTTTTGCCATGTGGTATGTGGCGTGGAAGAGTTGGCTATTATTATTATTTACTCATATTAATTCATTCGCATATTTATTTGTCTATTTACTGAGTTTATTCTGTAAGCTATGCTTTGTCCTATGTGATGAAAATACAGACACAAAGGAGACAAGATTTACATACTCAAGGAGCTCTCAGTCTTGTGAGGAAGAGGACACGAAAATTAAATTATGACAGAGTATAAGAAATGCTGACGCATAGTCCTGCAAATGAGTCTGTAGGAGCACAGAACTCACTGTTTATTGTTGGGTCAGGGCAAGGAGATATCCAGAATTAAAGAAGGAAGAGAAATTTTCCAGAAAGATGTGATGGGAAACAGAATTCCAGGAAGAGGGACTATTATCTGCAAAGTAATTGAGACAGGCTAAGGAAATCGCAAATAGTTAGGGTGTGGCTGGACTGTAATAAAAGCAGTGAGAGAACTAGAAACAAGCTGGAAAGATAAGAAGGTACCAGATAGTAAAGGATATTGAAAGCCAGGCTAAGGAGTTAGGCAGTATCCTTTCCTGGAGTCACAAATTGGAGATTCATAGATCATTTTGATCCTTTCAGTGTATTTAAAAAATTTAAATTTGAATGCTTTTAGATAGGCTATGTGCTTATGGTTTTCCACCATATTGCCATTCCCCATTGCTTTGCACCGGCTACTCTTCATTCCCTTAGTGCAGTGATTTGTAGGAGTCAGCTCTGACCCACTGTCACGTGTAATTGTGTGTATCTCTTCTAACTCCACATTCGGTGGCTATCTTAGGCCAGGTTCTCTAGAGGAACAAAACCAGTGAAGTGTCTGTGTAAATATATATATATATGTATAACCCGTTGCCATCCACTCGATTTCGACTCATAGAGACCCTATAGGACAGAATAGAACTGACCCATAGGTTTTCCATACACATATAACAAAACAAGGAAGAAATACTCATAACAATTACAGTCCTCTTTTCTGCAACTGGTCACATGGTTGTAGCTGGTATTTAGAACCATCTTCTTCCACCACCTATTTTGTATTCCATTTGTCTCAGCAAGCACCTCAACTGGTTGTGGTTCTTTGCCTGGTGGGGTGACACAAACCTTCATTCCTGAAGGTTCTGGGCCATTAGTAGTCATGTCAGAATTAAGTTGCTGTGGTTTTCTATTGATTTTAATCATAGAGCATGGTAGTACTAAGAGACATCCTAAGGGATCTCCTGTATTCCAAACATACTCTTCTTTCCCTCCATTGTGCAATATCTATCTGATTTCCCCTTGAAATCAGTCAAACCAGACAACAGAGTAACTCCCTTCTTTGCCTGTTAATACAGGCGCATGAGAAGCCCAAAGTGGCTGGGTGGCATTCTTAACTTCCAGTTCAATGGGATCAATGTTGTGTTTCCTGATAGGAGTGTTCCTCCCTTCGGAACTAAGATCTCTAGACATGCAGGGCATAGGTACATGAGGACAGGAAGCAAAAGTTTTGTGAGTGGGTCACTAGAGATAATAGTGAATAGTGCCACACCTATTTCCATGCCTTGATTCCTGAACCCATGAATCCTGGCTATGGTGAAAACAAACAAACAAACCACAAACAAACACCAAACCTATTGCTGTCAAGTTGGTTCCAACTTATAGCGACGAAAACCAGTGTATATGCAAACATAAAACCCAAATTTTGGTTTTTTTTTAATGTAAATGTATATTAAAAAAAATAAATAAACCTGTTGCCATTGATTTGATTTTGACTCATAGAGACCATATAGAACAGAGTAGAACTGCCGCATAGGGTTTCCAAGGACCAGCTGGTAGATTCAAACTGCTGACCTTTTGGTTAGTAGCCGTAGCTTTTAACCACAGCACCATCTGAGCTCCAGCTGTGGAGGAGCACCATATATTGGACATTGGTTTAGAGCATGTATAGCCTTCTGGAGAACATGCCCCAACACTGCAAGGTATTGCCACGTAGCTGGCACCGTCATTGTGTTTTAGAAGGCCGTTCCATTGTTCTATCAAGCCTGCTGCTTCAGGATGGTGGGGAACATGGTAAGACCAGTGAATTTCATGAGCATGGGCCCATTGCTGTACATCATTTGCTGTGGAACGAGTGCCTTGATCTGAGGTAATGCTGTGTGAGATATCATGATGGTAGACAAGCATTCTGCAAGTCCGTGGATGGTGGTTTTGGCAGAAGCATTCTGTGCAGGGAAAGCAAATCCATATCCAGAAGGTCTATCACAGTAAGAACAAAATGCTGCCCTTTCCATGATGGAAGTGGCCCAATGTAATCAACTTGCCACCAGGTCACTGGCTGATAACTCCTAGGGATGGTGACATATTGGGGACTTAGTGTTAGTTTCTGTTGCTGGTAGATTGGGCACTCAGCTTTGGCTGTAACCATGTTGGCCTTGGTGATGGAAGCTGGTGTTGCTGAGTCCATGGATAACCTCCATCCATGCCACCATGGCCACTTTCCTCATGAGCCTGTTGGGCAATGGCAAGAGTAGCTGGGGAAAGAGGCTGACTGGTGTCCACAGAATGCATCATCCTACCCACTTGATTGTTAAAATCCTTCTCTGCTGAGGACACCCTTTGGTGAATATTCACATGAGACAAATATCTTCACTTCCTTGGCTCATTTGGAGAGGTCTATCCACGTGCCTCTTCCCCATACTTCTTGTCACCAGTTTTCCAAATCATGTTCCTTCCAAATCCCTGACCATTCAGCCAAACCATTGGCCACAGTGATGTTTTGGGTCTCCTGAAATTAGTGTGGGTTCAGAGCCAGAGTCCAGCAATCCTCTAATGTCTTATTATTTCCTTTCTCATTTTCATAAAAGGCTGTAGATCCCTTTGGGAAGGCTTGGAGAAAGATTAACAGTATAAATTTTTGGCAGCATAGTGGGGTCCTTCCTCAATGGGACCTGGCCTCCCTTTCATTCAAGGGGTTGTGGGTCTGTAAACTGGCTCAAGTCTGGAAATTGATTGAGGGGCCATGACTCTATTTTGGTGATTCAAGTTAGACTGCCATTCACTTGACCTAGAATTCTTCTGGTTGTACAGATCAAGTAAATATTTAGTATATTTCCCATCTATTTTGGCATAGTGGTTAAGTGCTACGGCTGCTAACCAAAGTGTCGACAGTTCGAATCCGCCAGGTGCTCCTTGGAAACTCTATGGGGCAGTTATACTTTGTCCTGTAGGGTCTCTATGAGTCGGAATCAACTCAACAGCACTAGGTTTGTGGTTTTACTTTTAGGGACACCATGACTAAGTAATGAATGCTGTAAGTCCATACAAGTCAGACAATTCTGATTACTGCTTTGATTCTGCTGTCTATTACGGGTAACCAAGCCCACCTTGTTTTTGGCAATTAAACACTGCTGCTTGGCCCCTACCACCATGAGGTCCAATGAACCACGTTGTAGTTAGGTGTCTTAACTCAGTGCAGTTCCCACTGTCAAATCTGACTTCCGTAAAATAGCAATCACAGCAGTCTTCAAGGATGCTGGGATGCTACCTTCACAAATTTGTTCCTCACTGTTGTGGTGAAAGATGTGTCCTCTGGGCACTCCATGGGCTGTTCTGTGGGTCCAACTTGATAAATCTACTCTAACATACCAATTTTCCTAAGCCTTTTGACACATTTTTCTGCAGTATACTGAGGCAATTCTGCTACTTCAACTTGATTTAGTGTAGACTAACACTTAATCCATGCTTCAGTGAACCAGCCAAATAAACTACTAGATCTTTTTCTAATCACTTGAGCTGAAACATTGAATGAAGTATCTGTGCTTAGTGGGTCCATATCGATAAACTCAGAATAATCCAACTTTATGTTCCTTATGCCATTATCCCACACCACGTATATTCCCCAGGTTTCTCTTTGTATATATTAGAAAAATCAAACAGTTCTCTGGAGTGTAGCATACCTCCTCCTGGGTTATGCTTTATATTTCACCTCTTGGGGCTTGATGAAACTGAAGTCTAGGTCTAGAAACAAAAATGGATGGTGGGGTGGGTCCTGGGGACATTCAGCAATGCTTTGTAAAGCATCTGCCTCAGACAATGCCCCAGGAAATTCCTCAAGAACTGTCCCAGGTGATATCTTAGACAATGACTCTTCAGACACAGCTGGGTGAATCTCATCAGATTGAGGTGGAAGGGATAATGGTTTTACTGGGGAGGGTGGCTCAGCAGACAAAGGTGGAGTAATCTCTTCAGATAGGAGTAAGAGGGCTATTTCTGTTGGCAGGACAGATTCAGTGAAATTTAGGGGCTCAATGTCCCCAGCTTCCTGATTATCTGTCCATATGTCCCCATCCCAAGTTTCAGGATACTATTTTTTCCAATCAATACCCTCACTATTACTTCAGACCATTCAATGTTGGGAATTCAGTTGACATTGTAATTCAGCCACTCTTATGATAAGACTCTGAGTTTGGTTTTCAGCAATATCAGCTGTATTACTACAAGAAATAAGGCTTTCTTTCAGGGCGTAAGTGGCAACTTTCAGATCTTTTATGTGGTGCTTGAGCTGTGACTCTGAAGTTTTGAGCTCATTTATTTCTTTCACCACTTTGTCTAGTGAAAGTAGGACCAACCAACCAGCTTCCTTATATTCCTCAGTCTGAAAAAATTGTAGAAAACTATCAAATATGCAATCACCCAGAGCCTTGTCTCTCACAAATATTTGATCTAATGGTGGTGATATTCTGTGTATTTCTATTGCCACCTCATGCTATGGGTTAACAATATCCTCTTTACTACTAGAGGCAGAGTTGTCACTGCTTTTAAGACTAGTTAGACTTGAGAACTGATTTAGAAAATTCATCCTTACAATTTTGTTCCTCTTGAAACACTCTCACTACCAAGTGTCTTAGGCTGGGTTCTTTAGCAGAACAAAACCAGCAAAGCATGTATATAAATATATAGAAAGAGATTTATTTCAAGGCAATGGTTCACACAGTTTTGGAAGCTGAGAAGCCCCAAATCTGTGGGTCAGGCATCAGGCTGGAGGCTTCTCCTGACTTATGTGGTTGCAGAGTCTGATGAACCCAAAATTTGTAGGTCATGCTGCAGGCTGCTGGGTCACATTCCAAGAACCAGAGGTCAAAGGGTGATGAGTTGGATGCAGGATCAAAAGGGAGTGAGCTTTGTCAGAACATCCGTATATATTGGATGCAGGCCAAATCCCTGAGGAAAACTCCTCTTTCAAATGATTGGCTGCTCACGTCAGATCACAAAAATGGAGGATGATTACATACTAGCTGCCAAACCACTGAAACCAATGGCCTAGCCAAGTTGATAGACAACCTTAAACATCATAGTGATCTTACTTTGGTATCTTGATACTGGTCGTAGAAAGAGAATTTATTCCAAGAAAATAAAATAAGGACTTTATGATTATTATTGAGAGCTTATTTACTGTTTACAGCACAACACTGCCTTTAACTCCCTTTAATTTCATTTTCCTTTACAACTCCTATAGGCGTTTTTGTCTTGAGTTACTAAAGGATGCAATATAGAGTGTTGACATTATTAGAACCACAGTAAACTCTGTGAATAATTGCCCAGTAATTTAAACTTAGTCTTTCTTATGTAGAAGCCTACTAATGGGTGTTTTATTAAAGAAAAAAAAAAAATAGTAAGACCTCAACCTTAACATGGAGGCTATTGGTGCTTTTAGGCCACTACAGCAGTTATGCAAACAACTATTGTGGTATCTAATGAGTAAACATGTTGCCTGATCCACCAATAGTGAATTGTTTCCACTCTGTGAGGTCTCTAGGCTGTCCCCAAGTAGCCTGTTGTAGAGAAGGTAGGATAGGTTTAGAATGAGTAAGCAATAGGAAGAGGAGGCACTTCGGTTACCACTGGGTGTGTTCGCTAGCTAAAACTGTCCAGTCCAAGAGTTGCTGTGGTTTCTGAAATTATGGGCTATGGGAATTAATAAAAATGTTGACTTTTGAGCAAAGAAAATCACCAGGAACAGAGAAGGACATTGTATAATATCGAACTAGTCAATCCACCAAGAAGCATAGCAATTCCAAATGTATATGCATTGAACAAAAGAGAAGCAAAAACTTATAGAACTGAAAAGAGAAACAAACCCACAATTGTAGTTGGAGATTTCAACACCATTATCTCAACAATTGATAGACCCCCCCAACAAACAAACAAATAAACAAATCTATTGCCTTCAAGTGGAATCCAACTCATAGCAACCCTATAGGACAGAGTAGAACTGCCCCATAGGGTTTCCAAGGAGCAGCTGAGGGATTCGAATGGCCAACCTTTTGGTTAGCAGTCATAGCTTGCTGTAGCTCTTAACCACTGCATCATCAGGGCTCCATTGATTGAACAGCTAGACAATACCAGTGAAGATACAGATCTCTACAACACCATCAAGCAACAGGATCTAATTGACATTTATGGAATGTTCTATCCAACAACAGCAGAAAGCACATTCAAGTACCAATAGAATATATATTAAGAAAGACCACATCCTGGGCCATAAAACAAACCTCAAAAAATATGAAGTAATTCAAAGCATACAGAGTATGTTTTCTGGCTACAATAGATTAAAACTAGAAGTCAATAAGAGATAGATAATAGGAACATCTCCACACACTTGTAAACTAAACAACACACTTCTATGTTGCACGGGTCAAAATGGAAGTCTTCAAGAAAAAAAAATGCACTGAATTGAATGAAAATGAAAATACAACATAACATTTGTGGGATGCACCCAAAGCAGTGGTAAGAGGGAAATTTATAGCACTAAATGTTTACATGACAAAAAAGGAAAAGTCTTAAATAAATAATCTAAGCTACTACCTCCAGAATCCAGAAAAGGAAGAGCAAAATAAATCCAAAGCAAGCAGAGGGAAGGAAATAATAAAGAAAAAGTGCACAGACCAATGAAAACAATAGAGAAAACCAATGAAACAAAAAGCTGGTTCACTGAAAATATTAATAAAAATGAGAAATTTCTAGTAAATCGCACAAAGGAAAGAGAGGAGACACTATTTACCACTATTAGGGATGAAACAGGGGTTATCTTTATAGACCTTGCAGACACCAAAGGGACAAGGCATACAGGAGATAACCCTACAAACATAAATTTGACAACTTAGTTGAAACAGACAATTTCCTCAGAACACACAAATTGCCACAACTCACCCAAATGAAATAATTTGAATAGCCCTATAACTATTAAGGAAATGAAATTTGTAATTAAAAATCTCCCAAAAAGAAATCTGCAGGCCCAGATGGTTTCACTGGAGAATTCTACTAAATATTTAAGGAAAAATTAACACCAATTCTACACAATTTCTTCCAGAAAATAGAAGAGGAGGGAACACTTGCCAACTCGTTTCATAAAGCCAGTAATACTCTGAGACCAAAACTAGACAAAATCAGCACAAAAAAGAAAACTACAGATCAATATCCCTCATGACTGTAGATGCAAAATTCTTTACAAAATATTAGCAAATAGCATTCAGCAATATATAAAAATAATTACACACCATGACCAAATAGGATTTCTTCCAAGGATGCAAGTCTGATTCAATATTTGAAAACTGATTAATGTAATCCACAATATTAGCAAGTTAAAGGAGGAAAACCACACAATAACATAAATTGATACAGAAAAATCCAATACTCATTCATGATAAAAACTCTCAGAAAAATAGGGATAGAGGGGAAACTTCCTCAAAATGATAAAGAACATTTATATAAAACCTAGTTAACTTTTTGCTGTTGGAGAAAGACTATTACTTTCCCCTAATATTGGAAAAATGGCAAGACTGTCCAGTCTTACCACTGCTATTCAACATAGTACCAGAGGTTCTACCCAGCACAATAAGTAAAGAGAAGGAAGTAAAAGACATACAGATCAGAAAGGAAAAAATAAAACTCTTCCTGTTTTAGATGGCATGACAGTCTATGTAAAAAATCCCAAGTAATCTACAGAAACAAAACAAAACAAACGAACAAAAAACTCCCAGAACTAATAAATGAATTCAGCAAGATTGTAGGATTCAAGACCAACGTGCAAAAATCAGCTGTATTCTATATGCTAGCCATGAAAAAGTGGAAACCAAAAGTAAAAAAATAAAAAGTAATACTTAGGCATAGATCTCATAAAACATGTACAGGATTTGTATGCTGAAAGCAACACAACGCTGATGAAAGAAATCAAAGATCTAAATAAATGGAGAGACATACCATGTTCATGGTTTGGAAGACTTAGCATACTAAAGATGTCAGTTCCCTCCAAACTGAGATATAGGTTTAAAGTAACTTCTATCAAAATCTCAGCAAATTGTTTTTTGTAGATACAGGCAAGATCATTCTAAAATTTATATGGAAAGGCAAAGGGACTAGAATAGTTCAAACAACTTTGAAAAAAATAACAAAGCGCTCTTCATTAGCTATCTTATTTTCTATTATGGAACCTCAGCTCCTGGCCATACTGATTTGATAAAGAAGGGATGACCTGTTAGTTGGCATGTGAACCAAAGAGACAATTGAAAAGAATGTTTTAGAGTAACAGGATTCCCTTGCTCAAGAATTTGAACTGGAAGATACAGAGATAGAGTGGCCGGCTAGGTATAAAAGCAAATCTGGAAATTCATACACAGTCAGAACTAAGGAAACAATTAAATGTCATAGGCAAGGTGGAATTACAGAGGAAAACAAAGTGACAGCAAATGGAAGGTGTACATCATTAGAAGAAAACAGATGAGGTATGTAGAGAGGCACAGGAATCACGATAGAGACCATCCTTGAGACAATAGCTTCCCTTCCTTGTGGCTTTCCGCATTCTCTGAAGCCCAGCTGTGCTGTGTGGTTCCTATTCTTCGACTTCTGTGCAATTCCTCAGTGTATTTTTATAACACTCCTCCTCTTCCTGGACTTGCCTGATCCAAGTTGTGTTTCCTGCACCCCAAAGAGCTGTAACTACCATAGTACAGTAAGCAAACCTCCCTCCCATTTAAAACAATAAAACAAAGGAGGTGATGGCAAGATGTATGCATTTGTGGTATCTTGTCCCTCTACTCTTTTTTCTCTGCTGCCTCCTCAAAATTAGTCCTTGTTCTCCTGCCAGCTTCCCTGGCTCCTGATCAAGTGACTCCCCTAAAGTGAATGCAAGGGAGGAGAAAATCCCTCAAGGGGTGGGACTCTTGTTAGCTCCTGATGTGCTGTTGAGGGCTTGAAATTTTCTACAGTTATTTAGTAGATTTTTGGGAAAGAGAGAAGGATGGGGTGGATCCAGAGTCTTTTCTTTTGTGGAGCTTTTAAATATCCTCTTACTGATGGTTGTGTGGTAGGGAGAGCAAAATTGCCTGGTTGCAAAGGAAAACACGTAGAAGAAGTAGCCTGATGCAATGGAAATAGTTGGACTGGGGGTCAGAGAGCTGGATTCTGGTGTTGGCTCTGTCACTTTGTACTAGATGCTGTTACTTTATTGAGGCTTGGATCTTCCAGCTGTTGGGGGGGTGGTAATAACTATTTAATGTGAAAAAATTTCATAAATTGCAAAGAAATTGTGGTTGTTCCTATAGGTAATATGTTATCTGCCTAAATCTCCTCCATTTTCCTGCTTTCTCTTTTTGCTTCCATCACGCCATCCTCCTTGCTGGTTCATGAACTTTGCTGGGTCCCATCTTGGAGGCTTTGCATCAGATTTTCACTTTCCCTAGAATACGGTTCCCACAGATATGTCCCTGCCTCCCTTTCATCCAGATCTCTGCTTGAATGTCACTCCCTCAGAGCAGCCTTCTTTTACCTCCTTAACTAGAATACTCTACTGGTCAATGTCCCCTACCATCCTCTATACTGGCCCACATTTATGTTCCTTCGTAACATATATAAATGCCTGCCATAGTATCAAATATTTATGTGTTTGTTTGCATCAATGTCACCTCCTAGAATATAAGCGTCAGAGAAAACAGGAGCTGGAATGAAATAGGTGCTCCATAAATATTTGCTGGATTAATACAGGGGGATGACTTTTCACCTGGTTACCTGGTATTGCTTCACTAAACAAATATGTTCATCTCCCAGGCTCACTGCTCAGGAAGCAACATTTGAAATACAAAGAGAAGGTAAAGACTCATTCGTCATAAAAATGCAAGCTCTTAAGAATCTTGACAAAGCTGCTGGGTCAAGAGCAGTTTGTTCTCAGGAAGAGACACAGAAAAGAAATCAACATTCACAAGACAGTTTCTCTGTGCCAGGCCGGGTTGTACCATGGTGTAATGTAGTGATGCTTTCTGGCCTTTGTTATCCTGGCTGGAGAGTAAGAAGTAGAAGAAGTGGTTCATTCTTGGAGTATTAAGAATTTTCAATAAAGTGATGGTGGTTAGGATTAATTTTTTGGATTGGACAGCACCCTTTGGAAATACTCTGAGACATTCCAATCTGAAAGTTTGGATAAATCCAAAAATCTTCCAGTGCCCTCTAAAAATTCTTTAGGCCTAGGCTCAAAGAAAGGAGACCCGCTGGCACAGAGGTTAAGTGCTCTGCTGCCAATCAAAAAATTGTAGGTTCTAACTCTCCCAGTGGCTCTGTGGTGATCCACTTCTACAAAGATTAAAAAACTCTACAAAGTTTACAGCCTAGAAAACCCTATGAGGCCGTTCTACTCTGTCACATGGGGTTGTCATGAGTCAAAATTGACTCAACAGCACCTAATAACAACAACATGCTCAAAAAGGGCCACCTTGATGGTGAAGGGCTTCTAGGCATGGCTCAAATTCCTGGGTCAACTCCTGAAAATGCTTTGGTCTTTCTATATCTTGTTTCTCCATCTGGGGAGCTTTAAAAATGGTACAGATGCTTGGGGTTCTGGCTTGGTTACCTAGTATTCACTAAAGAAATACTTTCCTTATGCCACACAGGGAGAAGTAGTTCAGTTGCAAATCAACGACTTTACTTTCAAGCTGTAAAGTCCTTTTGTCTTCTGACTTGGACTCATCTTAGAATCCACTGTTGGTTTCTCTGGCCAGGGTATTTAAATGAGGGTGGCATAACTCTTCCAGTTGACACTTTCATGGGTCTCTGTCTTGCCTTTGCTTCACCTGCTCTAGGTTCTTACCTTCTAAGGTCTCCTACAGCATCACTCTGCAAAGGGAATTCACAGATAATGCATGGTCTACATTTCTCCACGAATTGGACTCAACTCTACAGCTTCTACCAATAACACCAAGAGCAAAATAGTTCAGAGGAAGGGCGCCAGAGGCAGAGTCCACAGTTTGAACTCCAGTTCCATGACTTCTGGCTGAGTGACTTTGGGCAAGTTAACCTCTTTGCAAAGTAGCACATTCAAAAAGTCTTGAAGAAATGAATGAATGCTTGGAGTCCTTCCCTTGTTTACATTCCAAAGAATTATCTGTGCTTTGCAACTTGTGCTTTTCCAACATTGACATCTTTACCACGTAACAGAAAATGGGTGTTGATAAGGGGACCTTCTTTGAGGACATCAGATAAATACCTGGTGTTCTTTTTCCACACCCCTGTGGACAATGGGCTGGGAATCAGGAAACCTGTGTTCTGCCACTGTGGACTTGTGTCATCGTAAATACTCTCGTTGAAACTTCGGGTACCTGTACTAGCTCTGCCCTATGTGATTTCACCTTACATCTTAAAGAATTGCACAATCCTTAAAAGGAGAATTATTTTCACAGTGTTCTCAGTAACTAGCACAGTGCCTGGTACATAACTGGCTGCATATGGTGTTGTTGGTTGCTGCTGAGTCAATTCCCACTCATGGCCACCCCACGTGTGCAGAGTAGAACTGTTCCATAGGGTTTTCGAGGTTGTGGCCCATCAGAAGCGGATCACTAGGATTGTCTTCTGAGGTGCCTCTGAGTGGGTTTGAACCACCGACTTTTCAGCTAGTAAACGAGTTGCCATTGAGTCAATTTTGACTCAAAGTCACCCTATAGAATAGAGTAGAACTGCCCTATAAGGTTTTCAAGGCTGTAATCTTTATGGGACAGACTGCCACATCTTTCCCCCAGAGCAGCTGGTGGGTTCAAGCCAACAATCTTTCAGTTAGCAGGCGAGTGCTAAGCTATGGCACCACCAGGGCTCCTTTCAGCTAGCAGTCCAGCATTTAACCATTTGCATGACCCAGGGACTCCCTGACTATATGCGGTAGTGGGGAGAAAAAAACGAACTGGGAATAGGGAAGGTTGTGGAGGTTAGAATACTCTTGACTACTAACCTAAAGCTTGTCGCTTCAAACTCACCCTGCAACATTGTAGAAGAAAGGCCAGGTGATCTGCCTCGGTAAGGGTTACAGCCAAGAAAACCCTACTCTGTAATTCTACTCTGTAGCACATGGGGTCACCATGAGTTAAATCAACTGGACACCAATGGATTTTTTTTTTTTTTTTTTGTGTTTGCTTTGAGGGTCCCCAATTTTAAACAAATTGGAGAGGGCCAGGGAAAGAGTGACAAAATGATTTAAAAAACTGCATGTGGATTATTTAACCAAAGATTTTATAGGCCTCCACTTAACTCAAGGGGAGAGAAATTGCTTTGCTTCAATCCCATGCATTATTTCATCTGTTTGTATTTGAAGTGCAAACCCAAATTGGATTCTCTTCAGAGCCTGGAACCCAGTGGGAGCTCAGGGAATGTGTGTGGAATGAAAAATCCAGGGCGTTCCTCCTGGGCTGCAGATCCCTGGCTTCCTCTTTCAAGGGCTGTGCTGTCTATACCAGCCTATAGATTTGAGGAGGCAGATGGAGGAGGATTGTAAATGAGGTATCGTCACTACAGGCACTCTCCATTATCAGGGAAGATGCCTCTGCTGATGGAGCCCTGGTGGCCCAGCGGTTAAGAGCTGGGCTGCTAACAAAAGGTCGGCAGTTCAAATCCACCAGATGCTCCTTGGAAATCCTATGGGGCAGTTTTACTCTTCCTCTAGGGTTGCTATGAGTCCTAATCGACTCAATGGCAATGGGTTTAGTCTTTTTGGTTTTATGCCTCTACTGAGTGGGGTGTGTGTTGATAGACAGGGTGAGAAAGTGTAATAATAATAATAACAAAACCCCAAACTCATTGCCGTCTAGTCGATTCTGACTCATAGCGACCCTGTAAAAGAAGTAATATTGGAAGAAAAAACCTCTTTTGAGAGAAATAATTTTCACGTTACGAATTGGTTTGACACAGCCTTAAAAGAACAATGGAAAGTGTTTTGGGGCGTGGAACTGGGACCGTTGGGAAAGCACCTGGGATGATTTCAGTGACTGGCTGGGGATCCTGCAAAATCGCACTGACAGGGCCTGCCTGTCATTGCTGGTTCGCCGTCGCCCTCTGCTGGCGAAACTGTGGTCATCCCAGGAAACTGCAGATCTCACCGCAGCTCTCTGGTTCCCTTTCACCTTGGAGGGTCTAGGTCCCTTCTCTCCCATGAAGGGAAGTGATGCTGGCGCTAAGGAACGACAGCGGGGCAGTAGGTGTGGCTAGGGCTCTGCCAGGGGAGCCTGGCGCTCACAGCCGAGGGATCGCATCCTTCGTTCTCTTTTTTCCCTTTATGTCCTGCTCGTGTGTTGAGACCCAGTTCTCCCTGGGCACAGTGAAGGGACCCGGGTATAACAAAGACACAGACTCTTCCCTAGAGGGCTGCCCATTAAATGTGGGGGATGGGTAGGGCACGTAGGGAAATCGTGGTAATACAGCCTGTGAAGCACAGATAGAGACTTGCGTGCCTCCAAATGAAAGAAACTTGGGGGAGGGAGACGCTGTGAGGTTAAGTTTCCATGAAATAGAGAGCTTTTAAGCTGGGACTTGAAGGGTTGGTGAAATTTTTGTATTTTGAAAAATATCTCTTTTATCATAAAAGTAGAACATAATCATTTTTTTAAAACCCTCTGGCAAATAAAAACATGAAAAGAAATCAAAGCCATTTAAAACCCTGCCACTCAGAAATAATCCATGTTAACGTTTTGATCTGTGTATTTTCGCTGTTGTTACAAATCGGAAGCATACGGAAGGTAACACTTTGTATCCTGCGCTTTCTCACTTACTATTATGGCATGCTTATTTCCCCGATGTTACCGATTGGTTTTTGAAAACGTCTTACTTGATGGGGGTGCATTTTAATGTGTAAAACTAAGAATAGAATTTCCCAAGCAGCATGAACCAAGGCATAACTGGTTGCAAAGCACAGGGGTTGTTCACTCTTCACTAATTCATCCTGACAAATATTTTTTAGGACACCTAAAACATTGGAGGCACAATGCTGGGTAAGAAGTGATTCAATTTTCATGTAGTTTACAGTACAGGAGAGAAAAAAGACATTTACTAAGTAGCCATACAAATAACTGTAAAATTGTCTCAGTGATAAGAACAAAGATGGTGTATATCAGAAAGAAAAAGAAGGCATCGCAGAGGTCTGGGAAGGCTTCCTGGAGTAAGGAGTGATTGAGCTCAGCTCTGTAGGCATTAACTAGGTGAAGAAGATCAGGGAGAACATTGCTAGCAGAGAGAATAGCATGTGCAAAGGCCCTGCAGTAAGAGGGTTTGTGGTGAATTCACAGAACTGAAAGGTCAGGGAGAAGGGAGGGAAGAGAGACTTGGCTTGAAATGAGCTTGAAGAAGTAGGTAAGACCTGACCCTGCAGAGCCTCTTAGAGCAGGTTAGGAATTGATGTTATTTTTCATAAAAGCCATTGGGAACTGTTGGAGTGATGTAAGCTGGGGTGGTGAGAGAAAGATCAGATTTGTCTTTTCTAAAGATTCTCCCCTTGATACTGTATGGTAAGAGATTGGAAGGGAAGCCAGATACTGGGTTTTGGGGTTAAGCCAGATAAACTAGGTCTAGGTAGCTCTTAGCCCTGTGAGAGGGTGATTGCAGTAGTTGAGTCAGGAGACGCTAGAAGACTGAATTAGGATGGTGACAGCTGACATGGAAAGAAGTGGGTGGTTTTGAGAGACTTTTGGGAAGTAAAATGTTTAGGACTTGGCCATGAGAAATGAGGATTGGGGGTGAGTTTAGGATGACCAGTAAGTTCTGTCTTCCATAACTGGATGGAGAATGGGTTCTTCCCAAGATAGGAAACACAGGAGGAGGACCAGGTTTGGAAAGGATGATCAATCATAAGTGTTATTTTTGGAAATACGTTTTCCAGAGGGGACAATTCCAGGAATGGTATGCACCATATTGTATCAGCTCTTTCTAGAGGTGGATTTCACCACATTTGCACAGCTAGCTGAAGGGAGGTCTATTTGGAGGTGGGCGGTACAGGGAGAAAGCAGGCACTATGTCTAGATTTGGTGTCTTGGTACTTGTTTCAGGCTCCTACACTACAGCTTTCTGGGTCTCAGACACTGGGCAAATCATTTTAAGGGGCCCTGCATGTTCATTTCTGTGCCTTTGAAATGAGGGTAATCACATCTGGTCCGAAGGGTACTTGTGGGGAGTAAACGAGAACGTTGATATTCAAGGGCATGATAAACCTTCATAGAAGTCCTGGTGGCACAGTGGTTAAGAGCTCAGATACTAACCAAAAGATCAGTAGTTTGAATCCATTAGCTGCTCCTTGGAAACCCTATGAGGCAGTTCTGCTCTGTCCTATAGGGTCGCTATGAGTCTGCATCGACCACAATGGGTTTGGTTCTTATAAACCTTCACGAACTATAGAAACACAACATATTCTTGCTATTCCTACTGCTTCCTAGATTTGTTGTTCTTATCGCCCTCAAACTTCAATGGTATTAATATTAGGAATATAGGATTCCATGTTTTCTCTATGAGCTCTTTGTAGAAAAGGTGTGATCGAAGTCTAGATAAATAAATATACCACTGAGGAGCTAGAGATGGTGATGGCAAACTACTCAAAAGCCTGTATGTTTACCGAGTTCAGACATTCTCACCATGTAAATTATATGAGTGATGTCATAGCCGAGCACTCTGTGTTCCTAAAAAGAATCCTCTTTTCCTGAATCCTTTACGTTTTAAAAGAAATCTCGTAGTGGGGCTCTGAAAGTTTCAATAAAGCCATTCAACCAAAAGCCAGGGATTTTTTTTGTGTGTGACTAAAAAAGAAAATTTGGTTTATTAGGAAGCCATTTCTAACTTGTTGCTAAGTAGATGCTATCTGTTTAGAAAATTTGTGCAGCGATCTGATAAAACAAAAAACAAAAAAATGAAAAGCCCCCTCTCTTTTCGATTAGCACTGAGTTTAACAGACTATCAAGAATCCTCTCTCTCTCAGCGGGGTTTGTGTTGAGTGTAACTGTGAGCTGGAGTGGAGAGACTGTAGATGGAAAACACAACTCTCAGACTTCACACCCTTTCCTTCCATGACAGCACTGACTACGCTGTCATATTCTAGCTGAGTGGCGTTTTATGTAACCTTCTTCACAGGGTTGTGATGAGGTTGAGAGATAATTCTTATGAATACGCAATGGCCAGCACATAACAAGGCTTCAATCAATAATCACATCCTTGCTCTTTTCCTCCTTCTGCTTCCTTCTCTGTCATCGTCTCTCCTTTATACCTCCTTCTCTTTCTCCTCCCATCGATTGAACTCCTAACTTTGTCCTGCTGTCTTTAGACCGCACTGAGAAGTAGCATAGATTTGAGTTGCTCAAAGTCACTTAGGTCCCTACTAGTAATCATAAAAATCTAATTTACAGAGCACTGACTGTGGGTTTTTTCCTTAATCCACTCCACAGATTTCTGAGGTGAGTATTAGTATTGTGTCTGTATACCAGATTAAAAAAAACCAAACCTGTTGCTGTTGAGTTGATTCCGGTTCATAGTGACCCTACAGGACAGAGTGGAACTTCCCCATAGAGTTTCCAAGGAACACCTGGTGGATTTAAACTGCTGACCTTTTGGTTAGCAGCTGTAGCTCTTAACCACTAAGCCAAGAGGGTTTCCATTTAATAGATTAAAAAAAAAAAAAAAAACCAAACCCAGTGCCATCGAGTCGATTCTGACTCATTGCGACCCTATAGGACAGAGTAGAACTGCCCCGTAGAGTTTCCAAGGAGTGCCGGGTGGATTTGAACTGTTGACCCTTTGGTTAGCAGCCGTAGCGCTTAACCACTACACCACCAGGGTTTCCCTTTAATAGATTAAGAAAAAAAAATTTTTTTTCTTATTAAAAGGCTAGTCCAATGTCATAGACTTAGTGATAGGAGTTTCCACTCCACTCTCACCACCCCAAGCAAAGTTCTCCAAAATAATTATGATTAAACCCGTTGCCATCGAGTCGATTCTGATTCATAGCGACCCTATAGGACAGAGTAGAACTGCCCCATAGAGTTTCCAAGGAGCACCTGGTGGATTCAAACTGCTCACCTTTTGGTTAGCGGCTGCAGCTCTTAACCACTATGCCACCAGGGTTTATGACTGGCATTCGTTTATTCACTCAACAAATATTTATTATACACCAGGATCATTATAGACACAGTCTCTGCCCTCACGGAAAATATGTATATATACATTCCATTTAATATGCATGAACTATTTTATATATATATAATATATCCATATATATGGAAAGTATACACATATACATATATATATATATATTTATACTCATTGCCGTTGAGTCTACAGAGCAGAACTACTCCATATGGTTTCCAAGGAGGGCCTGGTGAATTTGCCTTTTGGTTAGTAGCAGTAGCTCTTAACCACTAGGCCATCAGGGTTTCCATATATACATATAGAACATGTATATTGTATAAAAAAAATATTGTATACACACACATATATATGTATGTGTGTATATATATATACACATCTACACATATGTATTCTATGTGTAAATTACATGTACTTACAAGCAGTGTTGATACTCAACCATACTCACTAGCATTGCCCTATTCACTGTACTGAGGTGTCCATTCTGATTGGTTGGTGTTCATGCAGTTCCTGCTGCTAAACATTTTGACAGTCATCCGTTCTTACAAACTGTGTTAAGTGCCACAAAGGATGGAAAGATCAGGATGCTTTTAGAAAGTGTAAAAAGAAGCCAAGTATATAGAAATTTAAGAAATCCTCTTTGAATAAGAGGCATTTAAACTGTGAATTGAGCAATGAGTGCTCTAGTCATGCTGCGAGATGAGGCTGGAGAGCTGGGCAGAGGCCAGACTACACAGGGCTCCATAGTCCATGTTGGGGGCTCTGGATTTGATCATAATATCAATGGGATGTTATTGAATAAAATCAGAAGGGGAGTGATACGATGCAGTTTATATGTCAAGAATAGCACTGGGGTTACTATGTGAAGAATGGGGGAGGGGGCCTGGAGGGCCCATCTTGTCCATACCTCTGGACACTGAAGATTCCAACATGAATCACCATTCAGTCACAAATTATCCTTTTCAGTTTGTTGGGGAAGAAAAACTACATATGAAAACAATTCTAAGTTGGGAAATGCTGTATCCTACAGGCTATGATAGATAGACAGTCAAGTGCTGTGAGTGAGAAGAACTAAAGACCATGCTCACTTTTTTAACCAGAAGCCATTGTTTTGATTCTTTCTTCTCCCTGTTGGAGAAAGTCTTAACTGTCAGAATTTCCCATGCACGTCCCATGCTCTTTTCTGAAAAAAATCAATCCAATAAACGCTTATGTAGTGTCTGCTTGGTCCTTAACTCATAAGAATCTTATGTCACCATTCTACTATAGTTCTATCACAAGGATATTGTGGGATGAATGAGCTCAGCGTAGCGATGTCTTGGGAGTCAGTGAACCTGTGTTTAAGTTCTTGTTTTACCTCCTGTCAGCAATGTGACCTTTGGAGATTAGCAGAAGCCAGAGCACAGTGAGCAAAGTTTGTGGCATGGATTACACACAAAGGACTTAATGAAAAGAAATGAGTCTGGCGTTCTTGGAGAGAAATGTACTCCACTAGGTTTTCCTAAAGAATTGGGACCATGTGGAGGGACATGGATCATTTGACTGCCACCATGATGAAAACTTGGTGCTCCTGTAATGGTTTCCGGGTCAAGGATAATCATCTCTGATCCCTGTGGTCGTAAAGCCTTTCCTTTCCTTGCCACCTTCCCATCTCCTCTCGCCATGGGGCCAGGTTGAGAAAGAGACAGTGGTACTAGGTATTCCTCCGTCCATCTCCCTGAGGCAGTCCAACCTCACTCCCTTTTGTGTCAGGAGAAACATTTCAGTGATTGCCTTCATCTTGCACATGGGAAGGCTATGCCATCAACTTGTCTTCCCTGTGATGATTCCTGCAGGATAGACCACTGGAACAATGAAAAGGAGAAGATTGCGCTGGTCACAGATGAGACCCTCTTCATCTGCAAATACGATTTCATCATGCTTAGCTGCGTGCAGCTGCAGCGGATCCCCCTGAGTGCTGTCAGTCGCGTCTGCCTGGGCAACTTTACCTACCCTGGGAAATCCCTGGACAAGTGAGTCTGAGGTCTTAGACTTGGGAAAGGTACGTGGTGGGAGTGGGGCAGGCAGAGAAGCAATCACGAGGCTCAGCTCAGTTCTGTTAGCTGGGAGAATGCTGGGGAGAACAATGAAGTCCCACAGTTGAGTCCATCAGTCACTGAGTTCCTGCTCCATGTTAGGCAGCAGGACACACTGTAAGTACCTTTGGACATTAATAAGAGAAGCTGATAGGTCAATAGTTACATATAAGGCAGGAAGAGCTGTGGGAGCATGGAGGAGGTATTTCAAATGAATTGATGTGGCAGAGAATCTGGGAAAACACCGTTTGAGGCTGGGTAAGAGTTAGCCAGGAACCCTGGTGGCACAGTGGTTAAAGTACTCTGCTGCTAACCAAAAGGTCAGCAGTTCCAACCCACCGCGGGAGCAAGATGTGGCAGTCTGCTTCCGTAAAGATTTAAAGCCTTGGAAACCCTAATGGCAGTTCTACTCTGTCCTTTAGGATTGCTACGAGTCAGAATTGACTAGACGGCAGTGGGTTGGGAAGAATTAGCCAAAGAGCCCTGGTGGCACTATGGTTAAATGCCTGCTGCTGACCAAAAGGTTGGTAGTTTGAACACACCCAGCGGTTCTGTCAGAGAAAAGACCTGGCAATCTGTTCCCATAAAAATTACAGCCTAGGAAACTGTATGCAGCAGTTCTGCTCTGTCCTGCAGGGTTGGTATGAGTTGGCAGTGACTTGATGGCACACAACAACAACAACAAAGTTGGCCAAAGAAAGAGAACCAGATTTGAAGAACATTATAAGCAGGAGAAATAGCACGATCAGAGGAGTGGAGGTAGGAAAAAGTGTAATGCATTAACCCCAAAAAAACCCTGTACTGTCGAGTCGATTCTGACTCATAGCGACCCTATAGGACAGAGTAGAACTGCCCCATAGAGTTTCCAAGGAGCGCCTGGCAGATTCGAACTGTCGACCTTTTGGTTAGCAGCCGTAGCACTTAACCACTACGCCACCAGGGTTTCCGTAATGCATTAAAAAAAAAAAAAATTAAAAAAAAAATGCATTAGGGAACTGATATTATTCTGTAAAGGTCAGTAGAGAGATCCCAAGATGGTTAATTAAAAAGCCAGTTGCCCTATAGTCCATTCCGACTCATAGTGACCCCATGTGTGTTAGAGTAGAACTGTGCCCCATACAGTTTTCAATGACTGTGATTTTTTTAGAAGTAAATCACCAGGCCTTTTTTTTGAGGTTCCTCTGGGTGGACTCAAACCACCAATCTTTCGGTTAGCCACTGAGCAGTTAACTGTTTGTGCCATCCAGGGACTCTGATGGTTAATTAGTTCTTTTTAAGTCTCTTTGGAAACCTTGGTGGTATAGTGCTTAAGGGCTATGGCTGCTAACCAAAAGGTTGGCAGTTCGAATCCACCAGGCGCTCCTTTGGAAACTCTATGGGGCAATTCTACTCTGTCCTATAGGGTCGCTATAAGTCCGAATTGACTCGACGGCAGTGGGTGGTTAAGTCTTTTTGGAATTTTCTTTGGAAATTGAATGAGTGGACATCAACTGTCTCAGAGATGTTAGGAGTTGCAAAGATACCTGTCAGGTCTGTACTGGCGGGTTGCTGAATTGAGTATTTGTTATGGTCTGGGAAGCGACTGTCTCTTTTAAACACTGTAGATTTAGTCCAGAAGGACAGCCGTCTTCCTCTGAGACTCTGAGTTTGAGCTCTTCTGTTTGAGTTCTTTGAGGGCAGGTACCATATTTGTTGTTCTTAAAACACCTGGTATAGGGCCTGGCACATACTGAGAACTGAGAAATCTTTCTAAAACAGAAAAAACTCACTTAAGGGATTGTTTTTTTTCTTACTCATAGCATCAAAAACCTATTTTTATTTACTATTTCTATGGGTTTATTTACTGTATCAAAGACCTATTTTTTTAATTTACTCTTTTCATGGATGTAAGAAGTGACTGATTTAGATCATCAAATTTTTGAACTAGCAGATTTAGCTGTGTCAGTAATTCTGCACACTATAAAATGTATTTAGATGTTGCAAAAGAATGTTTCCTTTCAGGAAATGTCTTTCACCCCAAACCTTCTCAGTTCTCCAGCATTCTCTCCACAGGCGACAGTCAGCAGTTCCTTGTGTATTTTTTTTTTTTTCCAGAAATGATCTATGAATGTATAAGAACAAAAATGCCTGTCTATGTATGCACATATTAAACTATATGTGTATTCACATGTATTTACAATGTATTATTTTACCCAGTAGGAGCACATGGCATAAGCTCTCCTGCCTCAGGCTATTTCACCCAATGACGTATCTTGGAGGTTTTATTATATCAGCGCTCTAGATCAGGGTCCCGGGGTGATGCAAATGGTTAAGCCCTCCACTACTTCTCTGTGGGTTCAACCCCACCCAGGAGCACCTCGAAAGTCAGGCCTGGCGATCCGCTTCCTACGAAGCTGTTTTACTCTGCACATATGGGGTCGCCGTAAGTCAGAATCCACTCACTTGCAAGTAACAGGACAAAAACAGATCAGTCTCAGTCTTTTCAGTAGTGCACAGTATTCCATTTTAAGCCATAATCTATTTATCCAAATATCTCTTCATACCACAATGCTACTGGCACAGTGGTTAAGAGCTTGGTGGCTCACCAAAAGGTTTGCAGTTTGAATCCACCAGCCACTCCTTGGAAACCTTACGGGGCAGCTCTACTCTGTCCAATAGGGTCACTATACGTTGGAATTGACTCCGATAGCAACAGGCTTTTTGGGTTACAGGACTTTTTTACAAATATATCTGTAATGTAGGAAATCACCAAATCAATACCATTCACAGTAGCCGCCAAGAAGATAAAATACTTAGGAATAAATCTTACCAAAGATGTAAAAGACCTATACAAAGAAAACTACAAAGTACTAGTGCAAGAAACTAAAAACGACCTACTTAAGTACCTTGCTCATGGATAGGAAGACTTAACATAGTAAAAATGTCTATTCTACCAAAAGCCATCTATCCATACAATGCATTTTCGATCCAAATTCCAATGACATTTTTTCATGTGATGGAGAAACAAATCACCAACTTCGTATGGAAGGGAAAGAAGCCCCGGATAAGTAAAGCATTACTGAAAAAGAAGAAGAAAGTGGGAGGCCTCACTCTACCTGATTTTAGAACCTATTATACAGCCACAGTAGTCGAAACAGCCTGGTACTGGTACAACAGGCACATAGACCAATGGAACAGAATTGAGAACCCAGATATAAATCCATCCACATATGAGCAGCTGATATTTGACAAAGGACCAGTGTCAGTTAATTGGGGAGAAGATAGTCTTTTTACAAATGGTGCTGGCATAACTGGATATCCATTTGCAAAAAAATTAAACAGGACCCATACCTCACACCATGCACAAAAATTAACTCCAAGTGGATCAAAGATCTAAACATAAAGACTAAAACGATAAAGATCATGGAGGGAAAAATAGGGACAACGTTAGGAGCCCTAATACAAGGCATAAACAGAATACAAAATATTACCAAAAATGATGAAGAGAAACCAGATAACTGGAAGCTCCTAAAAATCAAACACCTATGCTCATCTAAAGATTTTACCAAAAGAGTAAAAAGACCACCTACAGATTGGGAAAGAATTTTCAGCTATGACATCTCCGACCAGAGCCTGATTTCTAAAATCTATATGATTCTGTTAAAACTCCACCACAAAAAGACAAACAACCCGATCAAAAAGTGGGCAAAGGATATGAACACACACTTCACTAAAGAAGATATTCAGGCAGCTAACAGATACATGAGAAAATGCTCTCCATCATTAACCATTAGAGAAATGCAAATTAAAACTATGATGAGATTCCATCTCACTCCAACAAGGCTGGCATTAATCCAAAAAACACCAAATAATAAATGTTGGAGAGGCTGCGGAGAGACTGGAACTCTTATACACTGCTGGTGGGAATGTCAAATGGTACAACCACTTTGGAAATCTATCTGGCGTTTTCTTAAAAAGTTAGAGACAGAACTACCATACAACCCAGAAATCCCACTCCTCGGAATATACCCTAGAGAAATAAGAGCCTTCACACGAACAGATATATGCACACCCATGTTTATCGTAGCTCTGTTTACAACAGCAAAAAGCTGGAAGCAACCAAGGTGTCCATCAACGGATGAATGGTTAAATAAATTGTGGTATATTTACACAATGGAATACTACGCATCGATAAAGAACAGTGATGAGTCTGTGAAACATTTCATAACATGGAGGAACCTGGAAGGCATTATGCTGAGTGAAATTAGTCAGAGGCAAAAGGACAAATATTGTATAAGACCACTATTATAAGATCTTGAGAAATAGTATAAACTGAGAAGAACACATACTTTTGTGGTTATGAGGTGGGGAGGGAGGAGGGTGGGAGAGGGTTATTTACTGATTAGTTAGTAGATAAGAACTACTTTAGATGAAGGGAAGGGCAATACTCAATACAGGGAAGGTCAGCTCAACTGGACTGCACCAAAAGCAAAGAAGTTTCCGGGATAAACTGAATGCTTCAAAGGTCAGTGGAGCAAGGGCGGGGGTTTGGGGACTATGGCTTAAGGGGACTTCTAAGTCAATTGGCAAAATAATACTATTATGAAAACACTCTGCATCCCACTTTGAAATGTGGCATCTGGGGTCTTAAATGCTAACAAGCGGCCATCTAAGATGCATCAATTGGTCTCAACCCACCTGGATCAAAGGAAAATGAAGAACACTAAGGTCACACGATAACTATGAGCCCAAGAGACAGAAAGGGCCCCATGAACCAGAGACTTACATCATCCTGAGACCAGAAGAACTAGATGGTGCCTGGCCACAACCAATGACTGCTGTGACAGGGAACACAACAGAGAACCCCTGAGGGAGCAGGAGATCAGTGGGATGCAGACCCCCAATTCTCATAAAAAGACCAGACTTAATGGTCTGACTGAGACTAGAGGAATCCCGGTGGTCATGGTCCCCAAACCTTCTGTTGGCCCAGGACAGGAACCATTCCCGAAGACAACTCATCAGACATGGAAGGAACTGGACAATGGGTAGGAGAGAGATGCTGATGAAGAGTGAGCTACTTGTATCAGGTGGACACTTGAGACTGTGTTGGCATCTCCTGTCTGGAGGGGAGAGAGGAGGGGAGAGAGGATTAGAAACTGGCAAAATTGTCACAAAAGGAGAAACTGGAAGGGCTGACTCATGAGGGGGAGAGTAAGTGGGAGTATGGAGTAAGGTGTATATAAGCTTGTATGTGACAGACTGACTTGATTTGTAAACTTTCACTTAAAGCTCAATAAAAATTATTTTTAAAAATGTATCTGTAACGTAATTTTCTTGAAGTGGAATTATTAGGTGAAACATCATGTACATCTTATACTGGCAAATATTGCCAAATTGTCTTCTAAACAGGTGATACATGTAAGGTGGAGGGAGCGTGGGAGCATAGAGGGAGACTCTCAAACTAATTGATGTTTGCTCCAATTTATGTTTCTACCGGGTGTGAGAAAAATTTTTTCCACACAATCTCATCAACATTGAGCATTATAATTTTTTTTTTTTTTACTTTGCCTGTAAGACAGGTTAAAGAAAAGAACATATTGTTTTTGGTTTAGTGTCCATCACTATAATTTGAAGGAAGTGTTTCTCTTATGTTAGAAAGCCATGTTAATTACTTTTCTTTGAGCTGTGTATGTATAACCATAGCCCACTTTGTTTCCTTTGGGCATATTGCTATTTTTCTTATTGATTTGTAGGAGCTCTTTATATATGAAAGAACTTGACCCCAATCTGCTACCTATATTTCAAATATTTTTTCCCTAGTTTGTCACATCTCTTTTGACTTTTTAATTTTTTTAATACTCTTTGGAAATATTTTTAATTTCTAGGTTGTCAAATTTATCAGTCTTTTATGGCTCCTTCTGAGTTTATATCTTGTTTAGAAAAAATTTCTTCACACTGAAAGTATAAAATAACATTTGAAGTTTTTCTTCTAGTATTTTTATAATTTCATTTTAAAAGTAGTTACATTTATGTTTAACCTAGAATTTGCTTTGTGTAAGGAATACGATATGCAATCAGCTTTATTTTTTTATCCAGATAGCAGGCTAGATGTCTCAACATCATTTATTTAATATTTCATCTTTTCCCATTGATTTGAAATGCCACTTTTATCAAATATTAATTTTCTATGTGTATTTGTGTCTATTTCTGAGTTCTCTATTTCATTCCATTTATCTGTTTATTCAAGTACAAAATAGTTTTAATTATTATAACCTTATGTTTGAATATGTGGTAGAGTTACTCCTTTTTCATTAGTCTCCTTTTTTAGAATTTGTATATTTATATACTTATATTTATTTTTCCATCAGCTTGCCTAATTTAAAAAATCCTACGTTTATTGGAATTTTCAAATATGAAATCAACTTTGCCCTCCTCAAATAAGCCCACTTGTTCATGGTGTGTTATCTTATTTCTACACTGTTGGTTTCAGTTTGGCTAATATTTTATTAAGTATTTTTGTGTGTATGTTCATGACAAATATTTGTTATTTTCATTTTTTTTATAATGTCTTTGTCAGGTTTTGTATTGGGGTTAGTTACAGTGGCCTTATAAAACCCTTTATTTTCTAAAAGATTTTATGTATGATTGGTGTTATCTCTTCCTTGAAAGTTTGGTAGAATTTACAAGGAAACCATCTGGGCCTGGCGTCTTGGTGGAAAGATTTTTTGACAATAGTTAATTTGTTTTATAAATATTGGGCTGTTCATATTTTTGCTTTCATTTTGTGTTAATTTTGGTAAATTCTGTATTTCAAAGAATTTGCCAGTTTCATTTACGTTGTCATATTGTAGGCATAAAATTGTTAATATTATTCCCCTATGATCCCTTTAAATAGGAGACATGGGGGCACAACGGTTAAGCACTTGCCTGTTAACCAAAAGGTCGGTGGTTGAACACCAGCAGCTCCACGGGAGGAAGACGTGGCAGTCTGTTTCTGTAAAGATTACAGTCTTGGAAACCCTATGGGGTAGTTCTACCCTGTCCTACAGGGTCCCTATGAGTCAGAATCTACTCTACAGCAATGGGTTTTATTCCTTTAAATAGGGACTTTAGTGATAGCTTCTCTCTCTTCTGATATTGGTTGTTTCTCTCTTTTTTCTGATGATGAAATTAGCCTAAGGGTTTATAATTTTTTTTTTTTTTGCCAAGAACTAGCTTTTTACTTTGCTAATTTTCAATATTGTTTGATTTCTATTTAGTGGATCTCTGCTCTTTGTTTACGCTGGGTTTACCTTTTTTTGTTTGATTGTTTTAAACTTTTCAATATGGAATTTATTTATTTTAGACTTTTCTTCTTTTTTAGTATGCACATTGAAAGCTATAAATTTTCTTCTAAGTACTGCTTTCTCTGCATCAGATTTTTATATATTTTATTTCCATCATCATTCAGTTAGAAATATTTTCTACTTTTTCTTGTGATTTTTTTTTGACTCATGAATACTTTAAAAGTTGCACTCTAGAGATATTACTGTTACTGATTTCTAATTTAGAGAAGTACATTCTTTGATTTCACTCAAAGACTTGCTTCATGGGCCAGCCTCTGGTCTATCTTTATGAATGTCTCTTGTGCTTTTGTGTGTAGTGTTCTATAAATACCAATTAGGTCATTGGGATTAATAGTGTTTGTAGATTACTTAGTTGTTTTTTAGTTAGATTGTCTATTTTTTAATCAGTTACCGAGAGGGGGATATTAAAATTTATTATTATTGTGGGATTTTCTATTTCTCTCTTCAACTCTGTTCGTTTTTGCTTCACATATTTTGAAGGTCTATTATTAGATGCATACATATTTATGACTGTTATGCCTTCCTGGTGAATTGAGCCTTTTTTCATTAAGAAACATTCCTCTTTAGCTCTGGCAATATACTATATCTTGAAGTCTTTTTTTAAAAATCTGATATTATTGTAGTCACTCCATACTTTTCACACTTACTGTTTGCATAGTGTATCTTTTTTCACCCATATTCTTTCAATTTATCTCTGTCTTTGTATTTAAAATGTGTTTTTTGTAGAGACTATGTAATTGGGCCTTGATTTTTATCCATTCTGATAATCTCTGCCTTTTAATTGAAGTGTTGATCTGTTAAAACTTTACGTAATTATGATGTGATTGGAGTCAATTCCACCTGGTATTTATTTTTTTTCCCTTCTGTTTTTGGTTTCTTTGTCTCTTTTCACCTTCCTTTTGAGTATTTGAATATTCTTCATAATTCTGTTTTAATGTAGCCATTGCTTTTTATCTATAACACTTTATGTACATTTTGAGATTGCAGAGTTTCTCAACCTTGATAGTATTGACACTTTGGCCAGAATAATGATTTGTTATGAAGAGCTGTTCTGTACACTGTAGGATGTTTAACAGCACCCCTGGCCTCTACCCACTAGATGCCAGTAACATTCTACCCTGTCATGACAAACGAAAATATCCTCTGACATTGCTTAATGTCTCTCTGGGCCCAAATCACCCATGATTAAGAGCCACTGCTCTAGGAATTGTTACATACATACTTAAGTTTTCACAGTTTACTTAGAGATAAGATTAGACCTCTTCACTTAAAACAGAGAACCTTTGCAAACATATAGTTTGCCCTTTATGCTGTAGCTGTCCCGTGTATTACTTCAAAGTATATTTTAAATCCCATAATCAATGTTATAATTTTTTGCTTTAAGAAGTTATGTGTACTTCAAAGAAATCAGGAGGAAAAACTTGTCTATTTATTCAAAGGTTTACATTTCTGATGCTTGTCATGTGTCCAGAGATTAAAGTTTTCCTTTGGTGTCATTTACCTTACGCATGAAGAATTTTTTAACATTTACTGTAGTACAATTCATTCCTGATAACAAATTTTCTTAGTTTTTATTTTTCTGAAATATCTTTTTTAGTTTTCATTCACAAAGAGTGTTTTCTCTAATTGTAGAATTCCAGTTTGACAGCCCCCTCCCCCTTTTTTCTCTTCTTTCAGCACTTTCAAGATGTTGTTCCACTGTCTTCTGAATTCTATAATTCTTAATGAAAAGTCCATAGTCAGTTGATTTGCTATTACTCTGTGTATTCTCAGCCTGTTTTCAAAATTTTACTTTTATCTTTAGCTTTCTGAAATTTGACTATGTTGTGCCTAGATGTGCTTTTCTTCATATTTATCTTGTTTGGGTTTGCTGTTGTTGTCGTTGTTGTTAGGTGCCATCGAGCTGGTTCTGACTCATAGCAACCCTATGCACAACAGAATGAAACATTGCCCTGTCCTGAGTCATCCTTACATTTGCCATTATGCTTGAGCTCATTGTTGCAGCCACTGTGTCAATACACCTCATTGAGGGTCTTCCTCTTTTCTGCTGACCCTGTACTCTGCCAAGCATGATGTCCTCCTCCAGGGACTGATCCCTCCTGACAACATGTCCAAAGTATGTAAGACGCAGTTTCTCCATCCTTGCTTCTAAGGAGCATTCTGGTTGTACTTCTTCTAAGACAGATTTGTTTGTTCTTTTGGCAGTCCATGGTATATTCAATATTCTTCACCAACACCACAATTCAAAGGCATCAATTCTTCTTCGGTCTTCCTTATTCATTGTCAAGCTTTCACATGCATATGATGCGATTGAAAATACCATGGCTTGGGTCAGGTGCACCTTAGTCTTCACGGTGACATCTTTGCTCTTCAACACTTGAAGAGGTCCTTTGCAGCAGATTTGCCCAATGCAATGCATCTTTTGATTTCTTGACTGCTGCTTCCATGGCTGTTGATTGTGGATCCAAGTTAAATGAAACCCCTGGCTTCAGTCTTTTCTCCTTTTATCATGATGCTGCTCATTGGTCCAGTTGTGAGGATTTTTGTTTTCTTTATGTTGAGGTGTAATCCATACTGAAGGCTGTGGTCTTTGATCTTCCTTAGTAAGTGCTTCAAGTCCTCTTCACTTTCAGCAAGCAAGGTTGTGTCATCCGCATAACGCAGGTTGTTAATGAGTCTTCCTCCAATCTCGATGCCCTGTTCTTCTTCATATAGTCCAGCTTCTCATATTATTTGTTCAGCATACCGATTAAATAGGTATGGTGAAAAAATAGAACCCTGACGCACACCTTTCCTGACTTTAAACCAATCAGTATCCCCTTGTTCTGTCCAAACAACTGCCTCTTGTTCTATGTAAAGGTTTCATGAGCACAATTAAGTGTTCTGGAATTCCCATTCTTTGCAGTGTTATCCATGGTTTGTTATGATCCATACAGTCAAATGCCTTTGCGTAATCAATAAAACACAGGTAAACATCCTTCTGGTATTCTTTGCTTTCAGCCAGGATCCATCTGACATCAGCAATGATATCCCTGGTTCCATGTCCTCTTCTGAAACTGGCCTGAATTTCTGGCAGTTCCCTGTCGATATACTGCTGTAGCTGTTTTTGAATGATCTTCAGCAGACTTTTGCTTGTGTGTGATATTAATGATATTGTTCTATAATTTCCACATTCAGTTGGGTCACCTTTCTTGGGAATAGGCATAAATATGGATCTCTTCCAGTCAGTTGGCCCTGAAGCTGTCTTCCATGTTTCTTGGCACAAATGAGCACCTCCAGTGCTGCACCTGTTTGTTGAAACATCTCAATTGATATTCCATCAATTCCTGGAGCCTTGTTTTTCACAATGCCTTCAGAGCAGCTTGGTCTTCTTCCTTCAGTACCATCGGTTCCTGATCATATGCCACCTCTTGAAATGGTTGAATATCGACTAATTCTTTTTGGTATAAATGACTCTATGCATTCCTTCCATCTTCTTTTGATGCTTTTGCTAGGCTTCTTGAATTTGTAAAGTTATGTCTTTCAACAAATTTGGAATGTTTTTGGCCCTTTTTTATTTAGACATTTTTTTCTGCCCCATTCTCTCCCTTTTCTTTCTTTCTTTTTTTTTGGACTTCAATTACATATATGTTAGACATTTTGATGCTGTTCCACAGATCTCTTAATTCAGTTACTTTTCTTCAAAGAATGTAGGTTTTTTTTTGGTAAGTAATTCAGTTGGTTACATACAAACTCTCTCACCTACAGTGAATGGAAGCTCAGATCTCAGTTCGATTATTTTTTCCATGGCTGTGCTGTTTGCTCACATCCCGTGTATGAGTGGTTCACAGGTTAGCCAAAGGCTTGAGTGGAAACTACACCACACCTGGGCCTCCTCTTTGCTGGCCATCTTCTTTCTAGAATTTTGCTCTCACATTCTGGTAGCTATGGCTGTCCTAAATTCTATCTTCCTCAGAATGGAAGGACAGTGTTTTGCTATTGGAGCTTCAGCTGTACCACTTCATGACATGAACACAGCCCACCCTCAGTCCAAAGCTGCAAAAGCAGAAAACTCACCCGATGCTAGTCATTTTTTCCAAGTTCAGCTCTGCTTCAAAATCTGCCTGCCTCTATTCTCTCTCTGTAAGCCTACAGGTAGAATTTTTGTTGTTGTTGTTGTTCAGAGATTCAGAGTTTTTAGTTGTTGTCTTCAAGGAGGCAGTCTACTGGGAATCTGTGTATTAAATTTTGGCATGTGCTCTTATAGCATCTTTGGAGATGATTTTATATTTACTTTTCTCCTTAGATCTAATTAGTGATTATATTACAACTTTCCTATTATTGAGATATCTTTTGCACTTTCATGGTATGAATCATACTTAGAATTAGTATCATGACTTAACATGCTGCTGAATAATAATTGTAAATACTGGTAGGAATTTTGCATTAGTATTCATAAGTTTGATTGATATATAGTTCTCTTTTATTGGCTGCTCATAAAACTTTTCTTTTTCTCTGTATTGATTTTATCAGATAAAGCATCAGCTTTATCTGTTCCTTAGCAGATTGGTAGAATTCACCTATGAAAGTGCCTGGACCTGGTACTTTTTAAGGAGAGGTAGCACTACAACTTTCTCAATTTGCTCTATGGTTATTGGTATATTTAGATTTTCTCATATTTGTGGTCAGGATCTATAATTTGTATTTTCATGGAAAATCACTTGATTTCATTCAGATCTGTAAATTTTCATTGAATTGACCAAAGTAAGAGAAAAACTCAATGAGTGCCTGGGGTCTTAAAAGCCTGTGAGCAGCCATCAAGAATACTCTACTGGTCTTACCTCTTTGGGAGCAAGGAGGAATGAAGGCAATTTATGTTACAAATGAAAGATTAGTCTAAAGGACTAATGGACCACATCTACCACGGCCTCCACCAGACTGAGTCCAGTACAACTAAATGGTGCCTGGCTACCACCACTGACTGCTCTGACAGGGATCACAAGAGAGGGTTTTGGACAGAGCTGGAGAAGAATGTAAAAACAAATTATAACTCAAAAAGAAAGATCAGACTTGCTGAAACCCTGAGAGTATGGCCCCCGGACACCCTTTCAGCTCAGTAATGAAGTCACTCCTGAGGTACACCCTTCAGCCAAAGACTGGACAGGACTATAAAACAAAACAAGACTAAAGGGGCACACCAGCCCTGTGGCAAGGACTAGGAGGCAGGATGGAACAGGAAAGCTGGTAATAGGGAACCCAAGGTTGAGAAGGGAGAGTGTTGACCTGTAGTGAAGTTGTTAACCACTGTCATAAAACAATATGAGCACTAACTGTTTAATGAGAAACTTGTGTGTTCTGTAAACCTTCATCTAAATAAAAAAAGAAAAAATGTATTGCGGTCGAGTCAATTCCGACTCATGGCAACCCTACAGAATAGAGTAGAACTACCCCATAGGGTTTAAAAGGAGCAGCAGATGGATTCGAACTGCTGACCTTTTGGTTAGCAGCCAAGCTTTTAACCACTATGCCACCAGGGCTCCAAAGTAAGAACAGAGGCCATTAAAAGAATAATAAAAGTTTATTTTGTATATAATATCTTGCTTTCTTGTGTGGGGATTCAGTTAATAGTTCATTGGTTGATTGATTTTAAAGTAGCATCTCTTGAGTTTACTTATTCATAATAAAATAATTTTTTCTCATTCATCATTTTCTACTTTTAATTGTATTATGTCCTATTCCTCTACTAGTATATATTTTGTTGTGCATTTTGTAATTTCTTCTCTTGAAAGTTTAATTCATTTATTGTTAAAATTGCTATGAGTTTTAAGGCTGTTAAATTTTCCTTAATGCTGCTTTTGCAGTGTCCCGCTGATACAGAGTAGTATTTAGCTATTACATTTAATATATCCTGCAATTTTTGTTTTTTTGTTTCCTCTTTGACCCAATAGTAGATTGAAGTAATTTTTATATAAGTTGGTGGGTTTTTACCCTTTTGAGTTTTGTTATTGATTCCTAGCCTTATTGCATTTGTTCAGAGAATGTTTTCTTTACCATTTCTACTCTCTGAAATTCACTGAGTATTTTTACATTTAGGTAGTGAATTTTTATCAACACTTCATAAATACTTGAAAGTACAGTCTCTGTTTTTTGCATATGGAGTCTGATAAATGGTAATTAGATCCACTATCATTATGTTATTTATATCTTCTCTATCTTTACCTACTTATTTATTTATTATTATTTTGACTACTTAAACTGTTACAGAATGAGATAAAACAAAAACTAGACTGAGATGATAGGAGAGTTAAATTTTTCTTCCACTGTAGTAGGGTTTTTTCTTCATTTTTTTTTTTTATTTTGTGACTTTGTGAATGTTCACGTTGTCTTGTTTGATGTAGAAACATTAAGAGCTATTGAACCTTTATTTCTTCTCAATATTTTTATTGTGCTTTAGGTGAAATCTTACAGAGCAATGAATCTTTAATTTAGATTGCAATATTTTTTACTATAAAGTGCCCTTACTTGTCTCCCACAGGGCCTTGCTTGCTTTTCAACTCCTTGTGTGTTGAGTTTTATGATTCTTATATTCTTTTTCTTTGACTTTTCCTGGTATGTCGTTGCCCATTTTTTTACTTTGAATTTTCTGAGTATCCTCTTTGTTTTTGAGGTGTTCTTGCATACAGCGTCTAATTGGATTTTACTTTGTGATACAATTGGAAGTTTGTTTTTTTTTTAATAGATAAAATTAACCTATTTACATATATTGACATGACAGGAATGGTCTTAGTTCTGCCATCTTGATTTTTTCGTTATTATATTTTTAAAAATATATTATGATATTGTCTGCATTTCCTTTGCTTTCCTTTGAGTGTATTTTCCTTCTAATAACGTGGAAGACTTATAGTCTATTTTTCTTTTTCCTGGTGGTTAACTTTCTAAGTGTGACTTACCCTAATATTCTTAATCCTATCTTTTTAGAATATCATCTATTGACTCCCTAACATGAATTTGTAGATATTAATAGCCCTCTTCTTTTTCTACTTTTCCATCATTCATTTTTTTAAAAGTTGCTTATATTATCATTATTAGTTACCTTAATGGCTATTTCTTTCAATGACTTGCTTCCACTTGAAATGACACCTTAAATAGTGCACACTGAACCTCCATCTTCTCTCATCCTTCACCTCCCTTCTTTCATTAGTTTTAGAAGATCTTTACTTATCAGACAAATTTCATATTTCATGGAATATTTTATTTCCCATGAGGGGCCCAACTATTACCATAGGTTGCTGGTGTAATTCCAGCCCTCCTAATTAACCTGTGTGGCTTTATCCAGATTTGCATCCTGGGGTTAGAGTGAGAAAGCCTGTGCCAGCAGCTAGCAGGCTGTGAAATGGTGAAGGGCTTTCTCCAGGCACCCAGAGGTGGGAATGTAGTGTGATGAAGGGGAGGTAATTAAATCACGCTCATGGAGTTTTATTAAACCTCAGTAGCAGAGACCTGCACTAGGAGTAGAGTCCAGGGTTCTAGTTCCAATTTTACAGCTGTTAACTTTGTTTCCTTATCTATTAAAACCAAACTAAAAAACCCAGTGCAGTCCAGTCAATTCCGACTCATAGCGACCCTATAGGACACAGTAGAACTGCCCCATAGAGTTTCCAAGGAAAGCCTGCTGAATTCAAACTGCTGACCCTTTGGTTAGCAGCTGTAGCGCACTTAACCACTATACCACCAGGGTTTCCATCTATTAAAAGGTCACTTTAATCGCCCTTCTGCTTCCTTAACAGGCTTGTTGTAAGGCTCTAATGAGATAACTCGAAAGCATTTTGTAATACACTTCAGAGGTATCAGGTTTTATTAACAAGTTCTGACTTTCTCCCAGATTAAAGCTTTTATTCACAGGGAACTAAGCAGATTAATTTGATTGTTATCTTTATTTCCAACTCAGTTAACTCTTCTTGGTTGAGCATTAAGTCATCATTATAAGGTCAGAGGTCAGGCAGCAGCAGACAAGGGAAGGAGGAGGAGGAAGAGAGATTCAGCCCCTAAATAATCCCAAACTGACACCAGGGGAAAGCCCAGACTGAGTCTGAGCAAATTCTCTGGTTATAAGACACTTTAACATTACTGCTCGCTGGTAGTAGATGGTAAGGCTGATACTGTTTAACAAAGGGCTTTTACCTCCCTTATGCTGATCGTCTTTCAATGCCCAAGAATAAACAGGGCAGGTTGACTCCAGTTTATGAGGAGAAAAGTGAGATTAAAAGGGATGCAGAGATTCTGGCATCATCATCTACTTAGAATTAGAGTTGGGTCTCAAAATTCTTCTGATTCCCTATCCAGTGCTCTTTTCTTTGGAATATTATTTAATATTTTAACTCTTCATCTCACTCTTCTCTGCTTTTCTCCCCTCTTCCTTCCCTCCTCATCCCTCCCTTCACTTCTCTCTTTTCTCTTGTCCTTGTTTTATTGTCCTTTCTTTTCTCTTCTTCTCTTCTGACTCTCTGGGTGAAGAAACTACTAATGTAGCTTCTACTTCTCTTACCAAAACCAAACCAAACCCAGTGCAGTCGAGTCGATTCTGACTCATAGTGACCCTATAGGACAGAGTAGAACTGCCCCACAGAGTCTCCAAGGAGCACCTGGCGGATTTGAACTGCCTACCCTTTGGTTAGCAGCTGTAACACTTAACCACTACACCACCAGGGTTTCCCTACTTTTCTTAAGAAGCCATAAAAAACACTATCAGAACTCAGCAGGACACGTGCCAATGTGTCCCCATGTACTGGTGCTTACAAAACAGAGTTGTTTTGTTTGATTCACCATTTGCCTTAGACTTACTGTGCAGGGGGAAAGGCTATGGTGAGAGGCAACCAAAGTTCATTTACTTGTGAGATGAAGGCAGATGCTCTCTGAATTAGAGCATTCACCAGAGGCGGAACCAGGAAATGGCAAAGGGCTTGGTTTGTCCTTCAGGGTAACTCTTGTTAGCGCATATCTTTTGTATCATTCCTTATCTGAGAGGGAACCCTGTGTCTTATTTCTATCGTAATTGGATTCATTCCCAGATTTTAATTGAAAGAGAATTTTCATAATCCTATTGTGTCTATAATCTTTCAGAAAGGTGGAGGAGGGAGGGAAAGACTAAGCTTGTATCAGAATTAACCGTAAGGTTAAAGTTATGTCTAATCACTACTACACCATTTTCTTGCTGTTTGAATTTGGATGATTCGTGTTAATTCTTGGGGATCTCAATTTCCAGTCTATAAAATATTAATAATGTAGACTTAAATGATGGCTGTGGAAGGACTTCGTAAATTATAAAGTACTAAAATAAACTAAGTTGCCATTTAAGGAATTCTAAAAATCATATTATTAAATTACTTGTCAACTCTCCCAATTTATTGTTGATATGCTCACAACAGATCACAATGAGGAAACCAAGACCCTATGTAACTAAGTGACTTATAAATGTCAGCCATATAAATTGATGGTGGTAGGATCTGACATGTGAGATCACCTGATCAAGCCCTCTTTCAAACCCCCTTTTATCATATACCTAACTGATCCCTGTTGTTGTTGTTAACTGCTCTTGAATTTGCTCCCAACTCATGGCGACTCCATGGACAATGGAATGAAATGCTGCCTGGTCCTGTGCCATCCTCATGATTGGTAGTGGGTTGGACTATGATCCGTAAGATTTTCATTGGCTACCTTTCAAAAGTAGATCATCAGGCCTTTCTTCCTAGTTTGTCATAGTCCAGATACTGAAAACTGTTCGGCATCATAGCAACACACAAACCTCATCGACGGATGGATGATGATTGCACATGAGGTGAACTAGCTGGGAATGAAATGCGGCTCTCCTGCGTGGGAGACGAGAATTCTGCTACCAAACCACCATTGACCTCATGGTTCTCAAATGTGTTGCAGTCTTTGAGAATTAAAGGGTCTCTTTTTTTTACTTCTGTTCCCATCTGAACTCTGTAATGAGGAGACAGAGTGTAGACAGTGTAGGACTTAGAGAGTAGGCTCTGAAATCAGGCCGCCTGGGAGCCAATCCCAGATCTGCCTCTGTGTGACTTGGAGCAATCCGAGTTACTTAATCTGTGACTCAGTTTTCTCATTTGTAAACTGGAGATAATAATAGTATCTATCTTATTGATCTGTGTCAGGAATTAAATTGTATAGTACATGTAAAATGTTTTTTAAAAAATCTGGTATGTAATAAGCACTCCAGGAATGAGAGCTGCTAGGATAGATTTGGTAGAAAACATTTGTTAGGATTCAGGGACTTCAAAGATGTGGATTCTGATCCACTTTCATGTATTTATAAACCTCCTCCTCTTGCTAGGTCTTTTTCCTCATTCGTAAGATCTCTAAGACATTTTTTTGGTCTTGAAACCCCATGCTCTTATGGTACTCCCTAGGTGTAGCAATTTTCCAAAAGTCATTGATCTTGGAGAGCAAAATGACCTTACCTAATCAATTCATCCTGTGAAAAATGATGCTAAAGAGGTTTCCTCACGGAAAATATTGTTGCCATCACATTGCTATGCCAACAAAAGGTGAGTGTCAAGTTCAGGCCAAGAAATATCTTCCGGCAAGAGTAAGCATCCCAAATTTTCTGTCCAGGCTGTTTAAATGTGCATTCTGCAAAATATAAGGAATAAGCAGACTTGCAGAAGTGAGGTCCAGGAAACTGCTTGCCATGGCCTCCAGGCCTCCTGTTTGTAGGAGGCTGCCAAGAGCCTCCCCCTGTTGACTTATTGTCAGCACATGGAGGCGGGGAGGAGGGCATCCCAGACATTACTCCATCTCTTCGGCCTTGCTTCCTTGGACCCAAAGGCTGGAGAGCTGCTCTGAGCCCTCAGAGCTCTAATTTGGCCTCTCTTCTTCATACGAGAGCTTCAAAGGGCCCCTGCTCTGGGTGAAATCAGCTCATGGCCCAGGCCGATTCTGCTGGCTTCGCGTCTGTCAGTGAGTTCTAATCACTGTTATAAGTGTGGTTCTGCGCAACACCTTGTAAAATATTTTCCTATTGTTCCAGCAACATCTCCTGTCTAGACAATCTAATTATGAGAGCGCACAGCAAACAGCTGAAGTGTATGCCACCCCCAAGGGTTGCATAACTCCAGGTGCAGGGATGGGAGCACACAGGAGGGGGATGTGAGTGGTATTGGTTACTTTTTGTTGACCTGACCAGAAAGATGAGTGCTCCAAAAGAATCTGGCTAACGTTTAATTAAGAAGAAATTATCTGGTGGAAGTTGGCATTTTGTTGTTTTTCCAAACTCAGTGTAGGATTAAAGGTGCCGATTTATTTCCCTCCAATCACATCTTTTTCTTGGCTTCAAAGGTGGTTTGTGGTCTTTGTTTAAAAAAAAGCCACTGGTTTAATAACCTGCCCTCCCAGCAGCATTTTGAAAACATAAAGCAGATTTAGGTTCTTTCTAAGTAAGCAGTAATTGAATTACATTAAGTGAGTCTTTGCTGAACCCTAGCCGTGTGCCACACATCATGTAGGACAACCTGACAAGACATGGACGCTACCACCAAGATATTCAGTCTCATAGGAAGAAGTATCCATACACATGCATGTTTTAACCCAAAGAAGGCTATGCTTAGCGCTCCAGTAGAAAACCAACAGTGTTGTGGGCACAGAGAGGGAGAGAGAATTTCCATGGGAAATCTGGTCTTTGTAGGATGAGCAAATTTGGATAGAGAGCTAGGGGAAGTCCAGAGCAGTCCAGGAAGAAACAGAAAATGCTCAACTGTTGGGCTCATGGCAAGTCCCCATGTGGCTATGTCTTAGCTCTTCAAGAGATTATGGCAAGAGTTTCTGAATGGCTTTGAATGATAGTATGAGGAGTTTGTGTTTTAGTCATCATAGGATGGGATTTGTTGGAGGTTTTTAAGGAGGAGCCCAAAATAATTGGCATTTTACTTGAAGGAGACAAAGATGACTATAATGTAAGAAACGGTTTGGCGAAAACAGTAACAGGTGAATGCTAGGGGAATGGTTCTCTGATAGTAGAGTTGGGAAATTATAAGGACCTGAACTGGGTCAGTGGGTGTGAAGTAGAGTCTCTGAGAGGTGATGACTGGATTGGATTCACATGGTGTGGGAGGAGGAGGGTGGAGTGAGGGACTATGAGCCTACAAGTGGAAGATACACTTCAGGTTTATCATTTGGGCGTCTGAGAGCCTATGGAAGAAGATGATGGTTGGGATAAATGATTCATTCACCTAAAAAGTGTTGAGACTCACCAAGTGCCAGGTGCTGTGGTAGGTGCTATGATACCTCTGTGCCCCCATGGAGCTCATAGTCAAGGGGGAATCATACAGGAATCCAGTAATCTTACTGATAAATATAAAACAACAAAAGTGCGAAACACTTTGAAGGAGAGATATTTGGGGCACGTGCCCTGGTGGGGTAGTGGTTAAGAGGTCGGCTGCTAACCAAAAAGTTGGCAGTTGGAATCTACCAGCTGCTCTTTGGAAACTCTATGGGGCAGTTCTACTCTGTGCTATAGGGTTACTATGAGTCAGAATCAACTCATCAGCAATGGTTTTTTTTTTTTTTTTTAAATGTGTGGTTTATATAACAAATTACCCCAAAATCTAGTAGTTAAAAAAACTAACATTTATTTTCTCTCAGCTTTGGATCAGGAATCCAGGCATGGCTTAGCAGGGTCTTCTGGTTCAGGGTTTTTCACAAAGGTTAAATCAATGTGCCAGCCGAGACTGCAGCCTCAAGGCTCGTCTCGGGGAGCTCACTCATGTGGTTGATGGCAGGCTTAGGTCCTTGTTGGGAGTTGGCTAGAGATGGTCAGTTTCTTGCCATGTGGGCCTTTCCATAGGACTACTAACAACACAGAATCCCTGGGTGGTACAAATGGTTAAGCGCTTGACTACTAGCCAAAGAGTTGGTAGTTTGAACCCACTCAGACGTACCTCAGAAGACAGGCTTGGTAATCTGCTTTCAAAAGGTCACAGCCTTGAAAACCCTATGGAGCAGTTCTACTCTACAGGTATGGGGTAGCCATGAGTCAGAATCAACTCAAAGGCTACTAACAACAACACTAACAACATGGCTGCTGGCTTCCCTCAGAGCAAACAAAGGAGAGACTGAGAGAGAGCAAGAGAGTTTGAGCAAGATGGAAGTGACTGCCTTTTTTGTAACCTATTCTTGGAGGTAACATTTCATCAACTCTACTACATTCTATTCACTAGAGGCAAGTCACTAAATCCAGCCCATGCTCAAGGGGAGGGGATTACAGAGGGCATGAACACCAGAAAGTAGACATCGTTGGGGCCATCTCAGAGGTAGCCTACTATATGAGGATATTAAAGCATTTTTTTCAAGACTTTGATCTAAATTGAAGGGAGAAGATCAGGAAAGCCTTCTCTGAGGAAGAGATTGTGGAGCTGGGATTGGAAGGGTCAGTAAGAGTTAACAAGTTGAAGTTGGTGATGGCAGTGCTGGTCATAGAGAGAGTTTTCTGGAATGAGCTAAGAATATTATGTGCAATGGAGGGAAGGATCCTCAGACCTCCAAGGAACTGTAAGTAGCACAACATGGCTTGGGCCTGCTAAATATGAAGTGCCTGTAAGACACCTAAGGAGTCCCTGGGTGGTGCAAACGTTAAGTAAGCAACCGAAGTTGGCAGTTCGAATCCATCCACAGGTGCCTTAAAAGAAAGGCCTGGCAATCTACTTCTGAAAGATCACAGCCACTGAAAACCCTATGGAGGACAGTTCTACTCTGAAACACACGGAATTCCAATGCACTGGAATCAACTTGACTGCAACTATTTTTCGTTCTTTTTTAGTGGGACCCCATAGTAAAGATGTGGTTTATTTAGAAGTTGATAAACTATGGCCATTTTGGAGCAGCAAGAGTAATTCTGCTTTTATCTGATGTTGGTATTGGCACTCACTAGAAAGTGACGAAGTTCACAGTTAAAACTAGTATGAAAGCCCCTGCTCTAAACTGTGGGGCCATCTCTAGAACTGCTGGGAAACGGGTCTGATTCAGTATATAAAGTGAATAAAATTGCCCACTCATCTCTTAGGATAATTACTTATTGTGTAATGAGATAATGTCCATAAATCACCATGGGCTTCCGAGAGAAAGTATTACATAAACACAAGCCTTTCTAAGTGATGATGGAAACAGATTTGGGGGATTAAAATCAGAAGTATATCTTGATGCTATGGCATTTTACCCCAAACTAAGGGACCCATAAAGTTCACTTAAGTTCTTGAGAACTGCTTTAGGTTAGAAATGGAGTTATCAGGCTATCAGGAGGTGGTTGGAATAGGTGTGGGTATGGAGAGGCAGTGTGGGGAGTGGGACCCCCCTTCTTTTAGCTCATTTACTCTGATGAAGAAGATCATTTGCCTTTGTTAATCTTAGTTAAATGAGGGAGACTACTTAGAAATACAATGTGGAGTTTCTCCCTCTGGGCTAGAAATAAAAAAATCTGAATTTTGGCCCCAATTCTGCCCCCAATTTGTAGTATGTGCTTGAAAAAGTTACTCCTTTTCTCAGAGCCTCAATTTTCTCCCCCATAACACTAAAGGAGGAGCCCTGGTGGCACAGTGGTTAAGGTGCTCAGGTGCTAACCAAAAGGTCAGCAGTTCTAACCTACCAGCCGTTCTGAAGGAGAAAAATATGGCAGTCAGCTTCTGTAAAGATTTATAGCCTTGGAAACTCTATGGGGCAGTTCTACTCTGTTCTACAGGATCTCTGTGAGTTGGAATTGACTCGATGGCACTGGGTAACACTACCAAAACCAAACCCAAATGTTGCTGTTGAGTCGATTCTGATTCATAGTGACCCTATAGGACAGAGTAGAACTGCCCCATATGGTTTCCAAGGAGCACCTGGTAGATTCGAACCGCTGACCTTTTGGTTAGCAGCTGTAGCTCTTAACCACTATGCTACCAGGGTCACTAAGGAGGTTAAATTACATGATCTTTAAGGTCTCTGCCATCTCTTGGGTGAATGGCTAGCTAAGATTTTATAACCTTCTTTTTAGTTTTGCTTCCATGGAATGAGAAAAATAAGAACTTCTTGTCAGCAGGCAAGAAATACAGCGACTAGGTGAAGGGAAAGATAGCACATAATACAGGAGAGGTCAGCACAATTGGACTAAACCAAAAGCAAAGAAGTTTCCTGAATAAACTGAATGCTTCAAAGGCCAGTGTAGCAGGGGCACGGGTCTAGGCACCATGGTTTCAGGGGACATCTAATTCAACTGGCATAATAAAATCTATTAAGAAAATATTCTGCATCCCACTTCGAAGAGTGGCATCTGGGGTCTTAAATGCTAGCAAGCAGCCACCTAAGATGCATCAGTTGGTCTCAACCCACCTGTATCAAAGGAGAATGAAGACCATCAAGGACACAAGGTGATTACAAGCCCAAGAGACAGAAAGGGTCACATGAACCAGCGACTACATTATCCTGAGACCAGAAGAGCTAGATGGTGCCTGGCTACAACCGATGACTGCCCTGACAGGGAACACAACAGAGAACCCCTGAGGGAGCAGGAGAGCAGTGGGATGCAGAACCCAAATTCTCATAAAAAGACCAGACTTAATGGTCCGACTGAGACTAGAAGGACCCCGGTAGACATGGCCCCAGACCTTCTGTTGGCCCAGGACAGGAACCATTCCCGAAGCCAACTCTTCAGACATGGATTGGACTGGACAATGGGTTGGAGAGGGATGCTGGTGAGGAGTGAGCTTCTTGGATCAGGTGGACACTTGAGACTATGTTGGCATCTCCTGCTTGGAGGAGAGATGAGAGGGTGGAGAGGATTAGAAGCTGGTGAAATGGACATGAAAAGAGAGTGGAGGGATAGAGCGAGCTGTCTTATTAGGGGGAGAGTAATTGGGAGTGTGTAGCAAGGTGTATATAGGTTTTTGTGTGAGAGACTGACTTGATTTGTAAACTTTCACTTAAAGCACAATGAAAATTATATATATAAAAAAGAAATACAGCAACCAAAAATAGTTTTTGCTTTAAAAATATAAACATTTATGGCAAGCTTGGGCATTTGTACATTTGTTTTACAGACCCAAGGGAAGGATAGGGCAGGAGAAAGAGATAAGGCCAGACTTGGTGTTTGTTCTCCCTTTTCTAGCTTTAGCTGATACCTTCTGCCCCTTTCTCCTTCACTTTTCTCCTTAATGAAACTCCTTGAATCTACAATTAAATTTATATTTCTTATATCATTCCTACTTTCTCTTTTTATTTAAAACATCCAGCAAGATATGAAAGAAGTTAAATCCTTTTTTCATTAAAAAAAAAAAAATTAGGGTGTGAATAACTACTAGAATGAGGTCAGCTGTTTAAAACCAATAGCCGCTCCATGGAAACCCTATTGGGCAGTTCTACTCTGTCCTATAGGGTCACTATGAGTTGGAATCCACTAGACAGGAAGAGGTTTTTGTATGGAGTGCTTATCTCACCAAAACGGTTTTTTTTTAAATACAAAGTGAAGCAATTTCCAATTGGTAAATGGTGTGGTGAGAGGTTATTGAACACTGGCCTAGTTTGTTGTTTCTCATAAAGAGTAACTACTTGGTGTCTCACTTCTTCCTCCCCCAATTACTCTATCAGAAATAACAAAATTGGCATAATACTTTTCCCCCTAAAATAATAATTTATATAAATATATTTTCAATATATATATAAAAAAAAGTAGACTTGGTTAAAACAGCAACTGTAATACGAGAAAATTGTAAGCAGTGCTAGATTGCCCAGTAGGCAGACAAACAATGGCTTAAGGTAGGGCCACCAAAAGTTCAACCTTAATATACTTATTCAAAATCTATAAACCTAGGAAGAAATTTTAATTTCAACATTCATGAAAAAGTTTCTACTTTTTGATTTAACATTTTTGATATTTTGATTTATACATGAGTAGAGAAGACCACCATAATCTTCTCAGTGGTTAGGGTTGCAGAGTCTTAGTAGGGCTGTCAATGTTAGTGAATAGTATAACTGGTAGTGAAGTGAGTCCCCCTTCTGAAGAGCAGCATCAAAATGAAGAGTCAGGACATGAGTGGCCCATCTTCTCTTTCCACTCAGGTAAGAAGCACCAATGTGTACCTTCTCTGTAGAGTGTCTTCAGACATGACTAAAAAAGACCTATTTTTTCCCTATCCTTTCCCTTTTTACTTCAAATCCTTAAAATTGTGTCTTTAAAGCTTGAACTTAGCCTTTACAGTAGGAGAAACGTCTGTTAAACAAAAATGGCATGGTGTGGATTCCCAGGAACATTCTCCCATCTTCCCAATCAACAGAATTCCAAAGTTACTGGAGGCAGCCATACACCGAATTGAAACAGAGCTTTTGTCAGGGTCTCTTGAAGTCAGTCTGCTCATTTGGCTAACTTATGGCCAATGAAGTATAAGCAGAAGAAATAGGAGAGTCTTCTGGAAAAGCTCAGAAGACAAGGAAGTGCGCTTCTCTGTATTTTTTCACTTCTCCCAGCTTCCTGCCTTAGCATGGATCTAATGCTCCAGCCACCATTTTGGGCCAAGAATAGAAGGAGCAAACCTAGTGATGGTAGTCTGTGGAGCTGCCTTTACACTCCTGCACTGCTCATCTGTGAGAGAGAGCATGCCTCTTTATCATTATTTGGGATTTTTCTGTTGTGTGCAGCCAAAACTAATCCTCACAGATTCGTAGAATAGAAGAAGGGGTCCTGCCAACTCCTGAAGGTCAAGGATGGTGATGATGGCAGTTTAGTGTGGCAAAATGTTCACATGGTTTAGGATTCAGTAGTGCATGGTTTCAATCAAGGATCTTTCACCTAGGTATAAAATGGGGATAAAAATATCCCCTCTCCCTAGAGTTGTGAAAATTAAATGAGAATTGCCAAGCCAGTGACTAGTGTAGATTCTTCATACATATTAGTTTCCTTTTCTTTTATCAATTTGCTCTACTTTTATTCGGAAGATGGTAGTTACTCTAAGGGTATCCTTAAAGGTATTGCAAAATGCTAATAGATAGTTACTCCCCTTGAGGCTAATTGAGTCACCTATTGGGGCAGTTAGGGCTGCAGGTCTGTGCTGTGAGTTCAATATGAAAGGGGTGCTAATCATTCACTAGGCTCACGTGCTGCTCTTCACGGGCAAAGTAATGAACAGCTGGAGCCTGTTCACTGATGGGAGTAGGAACTTTATGGGTTGGGGAGAGCCTAAGCCCTATTTATGGGAGTTAGAGGATCTGCTTCTGTAAACAGGGAAAGCACATGTAATAACAAGATGATATCCCCAAACTAAGACCAAGAAGAGGCATATATCACAAGGGAAGACTCTCCAGGAGGAGTGACCTTAAACTCAACACCTATCATGCCCATGGTTTTATTTTGTACCATTTGCTGACAGGGCAACAGGCAGAGGAAGCTGGTTCTAGCACAAAACATAGCTTGTAGTTCTGAATATTAGATAGTGGAAATTCCTTGACTTTTTTAGTTAAAAAGTTATGTCAACTATTTCATGGAGTTACAATTATTATGTGTTTTTCTCCTTCATGAGAAATTAGATATTGCCACACCAGAACCTGGAAACAAGGCTTAGTTTTGATGGTTTTGATGTGGTGACTCAACAAATGAAAAAGCCAATGACCTAGTAATCACTTCAGGAATACAGAGAAAAATGAGATACTGGCCACGTCCTCAGAGAGTTTGCAATCTAAGTGGGGAGCGGGAGTGTAAATATATAGAAAGCCAATTTTAATATGAGGCAGAAGGTGACAAATGCAAAAGAAAAGTATGATCAAAGACATGATGATGCAAAAGGGTGATAAATCGTTTCAGCAACCATGACTGGTTTTTTGGATGCTGAAACATAAAGAGAGAGTGGAGGGAGAGGGCAAACCAGTTCATGGACAATGTTGAATGGCAGAATAAGGAAATTTCTATTTATTTTGACTGGCCAAAAGGAGTCATAGAGGTTATAGAGTAGGGAGACTTTATGTATCTTTGTATCCCTACAGCCTGTAGCAAAACAAGAGTACATGACAGGCACATTGCTGTGTGCTCAATGAATGTTGAGTAAATGATTAGAACTGGCATTGGTGTGTGGGATGGGTTGGAGCAACGAGAAATGGGAGGCAGTGTGGTCAGGTCATTGAGTCAGTCTCGGTGAGAGGTGTCGGATGCCTGGCCTAGGTGTGAAAACCAAAGGTTATATATGAGATGCCAAGTGTCACCCTCTCTTGGGCAACACTGATTCATTGCCTCAGAGTCCAGTGGAGCAAAATCACTTGAGTTTTGCTTGGATGAAGAGAAGGTCTTGAAAACAGAATTTCCTTGGGGCTTATGGACCTACTATCCTCAGCAGGGATCAAATTACATCACATGCTGTGATGAACAGGGCAGCAGGCAAGGATTTTGTCCTGTATGCTCTTGACTTTGCCTTTGGGGACTTGTGCCAAGAATGCCCTGGATTTGATCTTGGGTGGGGTGTTGTCCACTCACTCATAATGCCCGGGGAGAAGTGTTGACAGGGATGGGTGGATAGTGGGGTTTTGCTGAGCTATTTCTTGGCAAATCTCTGGGGGGAGGCATTTCCCAAATGTCACAATCCTGTTATTTTTGAGTAATGGACTGAACCCAGGTGGCTGATTGGACCACTCCCAATTTCTTCCATATAAATATTTGGTTGCCAGGAGGTTATATTTAAATGAGAAATGCCTCCTTAGGAAGTGGTTGCTCAGGAATTCCTGCAGAGGGCAAAATCCCATCCCTGCTAGGAAATGGCAGAGAACTCCCCAAAACTTACACCATACTCACTGCCTGCTTATTGTAAGGGTCCAGTTGGAGGTTCCCTAAGAGTCTGTTGCTTTGAATAACATGAAAACCAGTCAATGCTAGACGCACTGTAATTTGGCATTTTCTTGGGGAAGTGCTTCTGGTCTTTAGTGTCCTGATGGCAAGATTCTGAAGCACAAATGGAGTCCAAGTCAGGTATTTGGCTTTAAAGAGAAAAATAGGTTCTCTGAGAAGGAGCTAGATCCTTTCCTGGAATCCGAAGTGCAGAGTCTGAGGAAATTTCAATCTTTGAGACCTAGGTTGCTCTTGACTTTGATCTTGCGACTTGCTCTCCTTTGAATGTTGGCTTTTCAGAATCATCGGTTTAGCTTTTCCACCCTCTCTATGGGGAGAATCCTCTTATTTTAGGTATTTTCACTGCATGGTTCTCTTAAGACCTAGAAATTAAATCTTATAACAGTTTTTTGAACCCCTGTCTTAGAAATACCCCAGTTAATATCCATAATTTTTTAAAAGAAAAGAACACAAAGCAAAACAGCAACAAAAACACTTATCAGAAAAACAGGGCATAATGCAAAAACATAGGTTAAAAAAAAAAAAAGTAAAACCAAAACTATTACCATAGCACACCAACATTTTGGATGAAAGTTAAATGTTTTTGGTCCTCCTATCAAGAACCAGTGCCCTGGTGGCACAGTGGTTAAGAGCTATACCTGCTAACCAGAAGGTCAGCAGTTCGAATCAACCAACTGCTTCTTGGAAACCCCATGGGGCAGTTCTACTCTGTACTTTAGGGTTGCTATGAGTCAAAATCAACTTGACAGCAACGGCTTGGTTTGTTTGTTTTTAAAATCAAGAACCATCCTAGACACACATTCTCCAGAAAAACACAAAGCATCAAGGGAAACGTATGCTGTGGTCTTTACCCAGAATTTTCCGAATCGTCTCTTACTTCCCAGCCATGTGTTACTTTGTTTTTAACATTTTGGACCCCTTTTCATGAGGCATTATACTAATATTCACTGACATAGATCAGCTCAGAAAGGGGAGATCTTAGCATGCCCACCAACCTAAATACAAGTTGAGAAGGGGGGCAAGTTCTGTAGGTTGGGCAGAGGCTCCAGGGCCATATGGAGGAATGACATGGACCATGAAGGACTCTGTGGTATAGAGACAGAGTTCAGGATTTGTTTCTTCTAACTTATTGCAGAAAAAAACCTGTTAATTATGACCACACATATAAATTCTTCCAAGACGCTGTTAGTATAATTGAACAAATGAAGGGATTGATAAGAAATACTGGTTTTTGGAGCCTGAAGGAATTTTAGAGTGTCTGGCTCAATCTCCCTCACTTTATAGCTCTAAGATGTGGCCCTACGGGAAGTTACTAACTCAAGACCCCCAGTGGCAAAACTGAGAGTAGAACTTAGAGTAAACAACTAAGGAGGTCTAAATCTCCAACTTTCAGCATTTTTAGGTTTTCTTTGCCTTATGTCCTTCTACAGAGTCTGTTCTTTAGAAGCATATAGGAAATGGCACATTGGTCTGGTAGGTAGGAGATGTGGAAAAAGAGTTCAGGTGTTCCATAAATGAGCTGTCTGACTTTGGGAATCTTCTCTGGACCTCACTTTTATTTTTTCCCTTAACATCTGTAGAGTAACAAGAGTATAGTTTATGGTCTTCCAGTTCTCCTTCTGAATAAAAATTCTATAATTTAAAATGGTTATCTGAGCGCAAACCCCACCTACTACTGTCAAGTCAATCCTGACTCACAGTGACCCTGTAAGACAGAGCAGAACTGTCTCATAGGGTTTCCAAGGCTGAAATCTTTATGGAAGCAGACTATCACATCTTTCTCCCATGGAGCAGCTTGGTGGGTTCGAACTGCCAACCTTTTGGTTAGCAGCCGAGAACTTTAACTACTGTGCCACCGGGGCTCCTATCTAGGTACTCTTTAAAAAAAAAAAAAAATAATGATACACAGAGGAGAGAAAAAAAATTCCAGGTGGTTTTTCAGAAATGATAACACATGGAAGGAAACATACCTGAATATTGGTGTCAGGAGTTTACAATTGGACCCTATCCCAGCATTTAATCCCTCATACCTTTGTAAATTGTTGTTGCTGGGGAAGAGATTTTCAAAAGATTTCTCTCATTGTTTCTTAGAATTTTCAAGTGACTGTTCCTTTAAGCATCACTTGTCTGAGAGCCATGCCATTCCCCTGGGCAGTAGCTGGGTGGCAGCAGAAGTGCTTAAGTGTTGGCCTGTGGAATTTGCTGCATGGCAGAGCTCCACCCATGCTCACTGAGCTCTGATTGCATGCCCCTAGCGCTCACAGTGAGTGACACTATTGGAATGGCTAGTAGGGCTGTGATGGGGGGGCGGTCCTTTTCTTTCCCATTGCTTATCACTGACCATTTGAAAGGGACGATGAATAATTGTAGTAAAAAAAAAAAAAGTAGCTACTAAAATTTATTAAACATCCACTGAGGAGCTGACGCTGTATTTGATTCTTTAGATATGTCGCTATGAATTCAAGTATCAACACTAGTGAGATGTTATTATCCCCATTTTATGGATGAGGAAACTAGAGCAGAGAAAGATTAAGAAACATGCTGACGGTTGCCAAGCCAGCCGGTGGTTTACCTGGGATACAACACAGGTTTGTACGACACCAACACCCGTACTTTTCCTTCCATGATGCTGCTCAAAAATAAAAACAACACAACAATTTCATCTCTGTTTTTTGAGGTGAGTGAATCAATAGGAGTGAAAGCATTATGCAAAATATTGTCTAGAGAGAGAAGAATAATCTCAGTCCTCAGTGATTTGGTGTCCCGGAATTTGCAAGGTCATTGCATATTCATTAATTTATTGGATTCACACACACACACACACTCACACACTCTCTCTCATAGTGAATGAAGGAGGGTAGTACATTTTGAATTTTATAAATGAAAAAACTGAGTCTCACTTGAATGTTAAGTTACCTTACCAAAAACCTGTTGTCATTGATTCAACTCTGACTCATGACAACCCGATGTGTGTCAGAATACAACTGTGCTCCACAGGATTTTCAATGGTTGATTTTTTAGAAGTAGGCTTTTCTTCCAAGGGACCTCTGGGTGGATTTGAACCTCCGACCTTTCAGTTAGCAACTGAGTGAATTAACCCTCTGTACCACCCAGGGACCAAAATCTTCTGTAAGTAATGAGAGAGTTGGGTGGCTGGATCCTTAGGCTAAGGCATTTTCCACTACTGTATACCACAGTGCCTTGAGGAGGCTGATTGTTTCTCTATAAGGGCATTCCTCTAAGATAAGTTGGCTCAGAAATAGAGGCCTTGGTGCAAAGAATTGAGATGGTGCCCCATTCACTTAATGACCCTCATCTTTCACTACTAATAGGCTGCTGCCTACAGTTACAATAATGCCTGCTAAGCTGCAGCTGCTTACAGAGCCCTGCGCGTGGTAGATGTCTAACTTAAGCTTGACCATCATGCACACAGGAAAGTGTGAATATGTCATTCTTTTACTGAGGGTCCTAGGTGGGTGCCAGCATTTACATGAACCTAGATGAATGTACTCTTGTGGAAAATAGAGAAGAAGGTAATTTGGGTATCTTGGAAATTGTGCATGCTTACATTTTACACGATTTATTTTTAGATAGAATGCGTATAAGAACTTCTTTTCAAATCTTGACTATTTCAGGCTACATCAGAAAACTTCCAGAATTAGAAAGGACTTTAGAAGTTATCTAAGACCCAAAGAAGGAAAGTGACTTACTTAAAGTCAAACTCATTTAAGAGGCCTGGACAGCAAAGGTCTTCTGATTCCTTGGGAAAGAGCATGGACACTGGAACTAAACAAATGCAGATTGAATTTTGACTCTGTCATTTATTGGTGGTATGATAAAAAAAAATTTAAAAATCTGTTGCCCTGAGTTGATTCCAACTCATAGCAATCCTATAGGACAGAGCAAAACTGCCCCATAGGGTTTCCAGGGAGCAGCTGGTAGATTCGAACCGCTGACGTTTTGGTCAGTAGCAGGGCTCCTGGTGGTATGATAACATGTTAAAAACTCAATGTCTCAGAGCCCCACCCTCATCTGTAAAAATGGAGCTGATGATCACTACTTTGCAGGGTAGTTGTTCAGTCTAAACAAACCAGTCTATTGAAAATGCCTGATGTAGTGCTTGCGTACTGAGCTTTTTCTCTATGTCTTGATGCCCCACTGTTTCTCATTTGATTTGGATTCTAATGAGATCATGAGCCTTGCAGTTTGTGGGGCAGATTACCCACAGGATACAGGAATACAACTCAGTCCTCGATGGGAAAAAATACAGTGCAATCAATCCCTTTATAATTTATTCACGTCGTAAGTTAACCATGTTATAGCATGCCTTACCCATGTGTAGGTTCAGCATCTATTATTACATTAGGGATCTGCTTTGACTTGTATTCCTGAACCTGTGTAATTATGTGTTATATTATAGTAGGCTTCACAGCATTGGGTAATGAAAAGAATTCTGGCCTTATAATCAGTGGAATTTTGTGCCAACTTACCAGTCCCTAGCTGTGTGATTATGGATAAATCTCCTTTTTAGACCTCAAAATGAGCATTTCAGTTCAGGCGATCTATATGGTTCTGATCAGTTTTCAGATTTGCTTTGTCTATGTTTTCTTCTACTAGCATAGGTTGGGATCTCTGTTTATCATATCAGTACAATGTTTCCAGTGGGGATAGGGTCTAATCCAGAGCAGCTCAATAATGGAAGATTAAGCTGACTTCCCAACCGTAGACTTCTTCTGCTAATTTGGGTGTTTGTTTACTGCAGAGAAAAAAAAAATACAATCAGTGAGACCACTAACCAGCCCCATCTTCAAGGATAGACCTTTATAAAGTACTCCAAGATACAGGAAGGTGGTGCTAGAGGTTCTTCTCTCAGATATGATGAGGCCTGGGGTCTGGGATGGAATAGTCATAGAACCACTAAATTGGAGGCCACCCAAAGCAGGCGTCTTCTCTCCAGTAACCCTGACAGATGGTTATTCGGCCTTTGTTTGAAGCTTCTAGTAAAAGAGAATTCACTACTTCCTGCCTTGCCATCCCACTCTGGGTGACACTGAGTACAGCGGTCTTTCTTGCATTGGATCAAAATCGACTCTTCTTGAACCTATCAGCTAGTGTGCTATTTGGTCCTGGTATTTTTCTCTGGGGCTACTCAGAATCAAGAGTTAATTCATTAATTTGACATTTAGTTCATATTATATGTCAAACACTGTGCTAAGCATTGGAGAGGTGAGATATGAAATCTTTCTTTTTGTGAGCCTGCAGTATGTTTGGAGAGATGGAAAAGTAAAATGACAATTCCAGCAAGATGTGGTAAGTGCTGCTTAACATAAACGCAGGGTACCACGGGGGCACAAAGAAGTGCGTGTAACTCAGATGAGGTGGTCGGGAAGATATCCCACAGGGTTTGAAAATCAAGCTTTCATATCCTCCTTTGTTTCTATCCTGCCCAGGCTAACTGTACATGTAGAATGTGACAGGTAGTGTATTGTTGGAAGTCATAGAAAGACTCAGGAAACTTCAGTTCTAACCCCAGTTTTGCTGCCATTGTCCCCAGGAGGCATTGGACAAGTCCATCTATTTCCCATAGTAAAAACCAGTTGCTGTTGAGTTAATTCTGCCTCATGGCAACCCCATGCACGTCAGAGTATAACTGTACTCCATCTCATGGCAACCCCATGCATGTCAGAGTATAACTGTACTCCATCTTACGGCAACCCCATGCATGTCAGAGTATAACTGTACTCCATCTCACGGCAACCCCATGCATGTCAGAGTATAACTGTACTCCATCTCATGGCAACCCCATGCATGTCAGAGTATAACTGTGCTCCATCTCACGGCAACCCCATGTATGTCAGAGTATAACTGTGCTCCATCTCATGGCAACCCCATGCATGTCAGAGTATAACTGTACTCCACAACATTGTCAATGGCTGATTTTTTGGAAGTAGATCACCTGGACTTTCTTCTAAGGTGCCTTTGGGTAGATTTGAACCTCCAACCTTATGATTAGCAGCCACGAGTGTTAACCATTTGTGCCATCTATGTATTCCATCTCCCATATTAGAGAATATAAATAGCATCTTTTTTTTTTTAATGTGCTTTAAGTGGAAGTTTACAGCTCAAGTTAGTTTCTCATACAAAAACTTATACACGCATTGTTATGTGACCCTAGTTGTAAGTAGCATCTTTTAATAGTACTAAATTCTTGGCATTTTAAGATAGGCAGCTGACGCACTCATCTGATGGAGCTGGCTTAATATTTCCCTTTTCTTTATTTCCACTCCCCACTGGTCAGCCAAGGGTAGAAAATCAGCACTTAATGCCCTCTGCTTCTATGCCTTATCAAGTCCCACTGAATCCTCTCTTTTATGCCATGGGCCTGATGTTCGGTGCCCCTTATATTGGGCCTGAAATGTTCTTAGCAATCATTCGATGAAAAGCACACTTAGAAAAACCCACAGAAATTTTCAACGTGCCCAGGCACATTGGAATGTGCCCCCAGGAACTTTCCATTGACCAGCATAAAAAGATGACTAAGGCAGAGTCTGCCCACTCCTATGTGGAAATAATGTTGTGTTTGTCTGGAAGCCAGTGAAAAAAGTGTATGCTGTAAACTGCCTGATGACTGGTTATTTGCACCCCAAGTGCCTTGATACCTCAAATCCCTTATTTTAAACTTCTTGCACATCGAACATTTTCACCAATCCTTGGATGGGTTTTTAGAGAAATAGTTAATGACCCCAAGTCAGGGGTCTAAGCCATTTGCTAGAATTGCTACAGGCATTACTCCTGTCTACTTCTGCCTGGCTCTGGGTACTAAAGTAAAATGAAAATATGAGGTAAGTAAGACATCTCACAATCACTGGAGGGAAACCCTTTAATGATGGAATTTGGAATCCTATCTCTAAGTCTAGTTACATAAAATATTATTTTCCCTAGATTGGGAAAAATGTAATTACCATTTCCTCAGCCTGTCTGAACAAATTTCAAGGTCAATTCCAGCCTTTCTTGGGAGTTTTATGCAGAACTTAGAACATGGGCTAAAAATGACAGTGACCTTACTAATTTTTGAATTTTGAATGACTCCCATGTGTGTGAGAGAGAGAGTAGTAATTGATGTACCGGGCCTAGGTGGTAACACTGAGAATTCTCTAAGACCATGGTATCAGGGTGTAGATTTTCTAACATAATTTAAGTAAGCTTTCACTGCTGATTCAAATTTTTGCAGAAGATTTCACAAGATTTGCCACCATCTCTGTCTTCTCTAGGCTATAGGAAGTAAGGCTGAACCTCAACTTGACAATAAGTATTACTCACCAATGGGGGGAAAAATTGGAGAGAGTTGACTGATTTTGATCAATTTTTAAAATTATATTGGGTCAACAAATGGTTATTCAACTCCTAGTTTAAATTTAATTTTTCTCTATGCTCTTTCTAAAAAAAAAAAAAAAAAAGAGCTACTTTAAGTTTTCCTAAGAGTAGATCTTGAGAATTTAATGGATTTTTATATGTGTATAAAAGTGAAATCATTATTGACTGTAACAATTGTAATCCACAGAACCACTCATTTATCAAATATTTTTGAGGTTAAGGCACTGCACTTATTTATGCTTCTTGACTGCTCTAGGAAGATGGAAGTGGAAAAAGCATTACCTGTATGGAGGTCTGAGGTCTTTTCCTTTTTGACTGAACTCTTTCAAACCAAGCTTCTATTTGACAACTTGGCTCAGACACAAAGCTGCATGTGTGAAGTAATATTTCAAGCCTGGTTAAAACAACCTATTCTAATAGAACAAGCATGCACTGAGCATATAACATGTGCACATTCTTACCTTAGGTATTGTAATGATATAGAACTAAGTAACACAGTGGCTTATGGCAACCCCATGTGTGTTAATAAAGAACATGTGTTCTATCAGCAGAGATACTACAGGTATACGGGCAGCTATGCTTAATGGTGGAGTAAAGTGCTGGTGGAGAGGAGTAGATACTGAAAAGAGAATTCATACAGCTGTGGCTGCATCTGGGGAACACAAAAGAAGTAGTATACAACATGACCTTAGAAGGATGGGTAGGACATTGGTGGAGAGTTGGGATGTGAAGAGAGTTAGGGAGAAACGATATTCCAGGTGGAAGGTGTAGCAAGAATAAAGCCATATGGACAGGTAAGAGTAGGGAATCTCAGGGAACTGTAAGTGGGTGAGATTTTGTGGGAGTATAACGTGTGAATAGCAGATGATAAGGCTAGAAATGGGGCCAGATGAAGGAGGGGGGCTTTGAATGCTGGCATAAAATATTTGTATTTTTTTGGTGGCAATGAAGTTAATGTTCAATCTTAAATGTGGAAATGCATCCATGTAATGAATTCTTTTTCCACATGGCCAGTATAGGTCACACACCGTGTACACTGTTGAGGATTTAAAGAAAAATAGACAATCTTATACCTCAAAGTCTTCAGTGAGGGACAGATGCAAGTACAATGTTTTAATAGTTATGAGTCCTGGGAGGGCAATTTAGTTCCAATAACCAGGGCATCATGGAAAGGTTCTTAAGGGAAGTGAGCCGTGAGGATTGGATAAGGGCTTTCTAGGAGGAGAGAGTGAGAAATGCTGCCCCAATAAAACCATTGAAAGAGGTTAGGTGATTGGTAACTGAGGGAAAACTGTGGAGGATAACTTGAATGGGATGATGGAGGAAGAAGGATGGGGCAGGAAGGGAGACAAGTTAGGAGACAGGGGCTTTCTAGGTGAAGACAGTGAGAAATACTACTCCAATAAGACCCTTGAAAGAGGTTGTGTGATTGATAACTCAAGGAACACTGTAGAGGATAACTTGAATGGGATGATAGAGGAAGAAGGAAAGGGAGGGAGACAAGTTAGGAACCTGCTGCAATACAGTAAGTAAGACATGATTAGAACCTGAGCGAACAAGATGGATATGAAGATGAAGAGACGATGGCTCCTGCAGAAAAGGCAACACCAGTAGATCTTGGTTGGATGCCCAAAGTGGGGGTTTGGGGTGGACAGTGCAGAAGCAGAAGAGCATATGAGAAAAGGAGGCAAATGGCGAAGACTGGAAGCCTGGTGAAGGCTGGAAGCAAGGAGGATGGTGCTACTGTTGGTGGGAATTCTATAGTCAGGAGAAGCTGATTTCAAGATAAATGTGTGGAATTCATGGTGGGTGACTATAAGAAAACAGAAGAAGCAAATTCCCCTAAAATGAGGCCATAAGAAAAATGTCCTGAGTTATGATGTCATCATTTCTTCCTTCTCCCTTCTGGAAAATTTCAGACCATGGGACAAGTTTCCAAATATTGTCCCAAACACACTTTAAATATTGATGTTTAAAAGCATTTCATTGTAGGAATAGTTTAGTAGTTTGTACTAACTGTAAAAACAAGATCTTGTTAGCAATTCCTAGCCTCTTCCTTGGCTTGGCGAATGGCTGTTCTAAATGGTACGTTGGGTTATTTATGATGACAGATTTGGCACTCTGCTTAGAACATACACATGCCCCCTTAAGCAAGTTGCTTCCTCAGGAAGAGGCCAAAAGAGGCAGGAGTTTTACAAAACACCTAATTTTCATTTCTTCCTCCTTTCTTTTAGTTAAAATTAGTGATTACTGGACCGCACGTATATTTTTAATGGCACCACATGCTTTAGGGATGAATCACGGTGGCCGCCCCTCTTTGCCTCCTCATTATTTCATTTCCAGCTCCATTTCTGTCTGCGCTGTAATTGCAGCACTGGGTGAGACGCTGCTGGAGGAGGAATTAGCTGAACTGTGGTGGTTTGGCAACTGGAGGATAGTGAGGAAATAACATGGAACAAGAAGTCTGTGTGAAATGTGTAGCTGTGTGGCTTTCTGCCCAACTAAGGCAGCTTGTCTTACAGTTTTCAGCCTTCCTGGGGTTTTTAAGGCATTGAGCGTGAGATAGGGTAAGTCTATATGCTGCATCTTCCTCAAAACATAATTACCAGGCTGTGAATTAGACACCTTAAACACACACACACAGACACACGAAACACCTCATGCCCTAAGATGCCAACAGGATTTCAAAACCACATGCAAGATTCAGAAAACAGTAAATTCTAAATACAAAGAGCAATTGATTTGGGTGGTCTGAGAGTTTGTAGAGAAAACGAGGATAATAGGATGAAGCCAAGAACGGAAATACAAGTCTGCTCTTTACTGTTACAGACACTTTTTTAAAAAAATGTTTTTTCATTTCACTTCATTTCTTAGAATTCATTGACTAGGACTTTGCGGTGGACACATGCTTTCCAGGGTACCAAGCATAGAAGGCTTAAGTGAAAGTCTGTGGGCTTGAGGTACTGAAAGCCAATTAATCAAGTATTAGATCAATTTTTGGAAAAAAAAAATGTATAGACAACTTCCAAAACAAAACAACATATTGAGGAGCATGGTAGCATAGATCCATAAATTGAAATATGTTTCAAATTTTACTAGTGCAATTCCAAATTATATTTTAGAATCACTACTATATTCACAACAGAGAGGAAACTTACATCTGCTTTGAATATGCCCAGGAGTGGGAAACTCATTACCTCACAAGACCATCTGTTCCATTTTTTAAGTGCTATAATATTGGTGGAAACCCTGGTGGCATTGTGGTTAAGTGTTATGGCTGCTAACCAAAAGGCTGGCAATTCGAATTCACCAGGAGCTTCTTGGAAACTCTATGGGGTGATTCTACTCTGCCCTATAGGGTCACTATGACTTGGAATTGACTCGATGGCAACAGGTTTGGTTTTTGGTTTACCATAGGTGTAGCCCTGGTGGTTCAATGGTTAAGAGCTCGGCAGCTAAGCAAAAGGTTGGCAGTTATGCCCCATCAGTGCACCTTCTGTAGCCACAAAGAAGCCCAATTCTTTATATCCATACACAGGTTTCAGATTCATGAACATTAAATCATGTTCTTTCTCAGCCTTTTTTTCTCCAGCCTGACCGACTTTCTTCACAGAGGGCCTCTATTCATATCAAACATGTCTATCACTATGTTCCTTCTTTGTCCCCTCGATCTCCTGTTTTAGATTTGGTGACTTTTCTTTCCATGGGCTGTCTGTCTTTGTGGAGTTAGAATTGTGTTGTAACCCCAAGGCTCAGAAGCAGTGACAAGCCTGAGTAATCTATTGCCTGGAGCATCAGAACATGCATTTCCAGACTGAACAGTTGAATAGTGGTTGCAACTCTCCTGGATGGGGAGAAAGCAGCAGGGGTCCAGGGGCTGGTAGAGGCAGTCCCATCACAACCCTATGTCTTCCAGCTGAGTGTGGGGAGCTGGAAGCTGGTGCAAGGAAGCAGGATGACTTACAGACTGAGAAGATTGCCCAACCGGATCCACAATGCCTTGTCTCTGTAATGTGGGAAATGATGCTGTGAACAATGACCATTTCTAGCCTCTCTAGAGTCCACGTGCTCACTAAATAAGGTGGGATGTGGCATCTTGGAGGGAGAAAGTTGCCTCAGACTCAGTAAACCTAGGTTCTTGTGCTTGCAAGCATCAGGATCTCATTTAGCTTCTGTTTTTCCATCTGAAAAAATATGTCCTATCTTGTGTGTGTGTGTGTATCCCACATGTCTGTCAGTTTGTCCTACTGTGGCGGCTTGCATGTTGCTGTGATGCTGGAAGCTGTGCCACCAGTATTTCAAATACCAGCAGGATCACCCATGGTGGACAGGTTTCAGTGGCACTTCCAGACTAAGGTAAACTGGGAAGAAGGACCTGGAGGTCTACTTCTGAAAAAATCAGCCAGGGAAAACCTTATGAAGAGCAGCGGAGCATTGACTGATACAGTGCCGGAAGATGAGTCCCTCAGGTTGGAAGGCATTCAGAATACGAAATGGATTGACCCAGTGGCTGCAACAATACGCTCAAGCACAGCAACGATTGTGAGGATGGCACAGGATGGGGCAGTGTTTCCTTCTGTTGTGCATAGGGTCACTATGAGTCAGAACCAATTTGATGGCACCTAACAACAAGAACATCTTTCTGTGTGCCAGGTGTCATGATAGTGCTTTATATACTTTCTTTGTCTCTCATGTTCACAGCGCTGCACCAATACTCACTATGGCCGAGTTGATTCTGACTGAGAGTGACCCTACAGGACAGAGTAGAACTGCCCTATAGAGTTTCCAAGGCTGTAAATCTTAACGGAAGCAGACTGCCACATTTTTCTCTCTCTAAGTGGCTGATATATTTGACTCTGTGGAACAGTCTCCGTTGCAACTACTTGCCTCTAGTATTGTAGGATGAAACCACCATAGACAGTACACAAATAAATAGAGGTGTCTGTGTTCCTTTAATTACAGTAACAGGCAGCGGGCCAGATTTGGCTCGTGAGCAGTAATCTGCACACTCTTACCCCAGAACATGGACAGTTACCAGAGTGGAGGACAGTCCTTGGCAGTTTATAACAAGGCCTTATTCTGTCCTGTTCAACATTCTATGCGTGATTCAGTTAAGACAGAGAGGGATACTTGTTGAATCTGCACATTTCAGGAAATGGAGAAGGTTCACTAATGTAGTTTTGCAACACAGTTTGGGTGCAGAAAGAGGTAGTTATAGCTTAGCCTTTGGAATTAGATGGACCTACATGCAACTTGTAGCTCTGCTGTCTTCTCTGTGGGAATTCTTACTAACTTTTGAAAGTTATTCAACTTCTCTGAGCTTTATTTTCTCTCTTTGGTAAAATGGGGATAATTTTACCTGCCTCAAGGGTTTATGCAAGAATTAAATTGAATGGCATATATTATTTAGTATCATGTCTGATACATATCAGTGAAAACCAAAAACCCAACCCATTGTTATCAAGTTGATTCCAACTCATAGTGACTCTATAGACAGCGTAGAACTGCCCCACAGTGTTTTCAAGGCTATAATCTTAATGGAAGCAGACTGCCACATCTTTCTCCCATAGCACCTCGTGGGTTTAAGCTGCCAACCTTTTGGTTAGCAGCTGAGCACTTAGCCACTGGGCCATCAGGGCTCCTTGGACATGTCAATAAAACCCTTCAAAAAAGACAGTATGAAACACCTCACTGAATGAAGAACAAGGACAAAGTCAGGTTTAGAGGAGAAATGACATAAACTGGTTCACATGCATGAGCAGATCCCCCAGGTGACTACTTCAGGCTGTGTCTAAAGATTTGTTATCAAGCTGTAGATTAATGCATTAGATGGAACTGCACAGAGAGGAGAGTCCTTCTCTAATGAAATGTTTATGGAAATTTACAGAGATATAAATGAAAGGGAAAACCGGATCCATTCCTTCAGATAGGCAGAAGAATTAGAGAAAGAAGTCTCTAAGCTAGGAGATGGAGCCCTGGTGGCTCAGTGGTTAAGAGCTCAGCAGCTAACCAAAATGTCGGCAGTTTGAATCCACCAGGTGCTTCTTGTATACCCTATGGGGGAGTTCTACTCTGTCCTATAGGGTCACTACGAGTTGGAATCGACTTCAAGGCAACAGGTTTGGCTTTAATCGTATTGTTGTTGACTCATAGCAACCCTATAGGGCAGAGTAGAACTGCCCCATAGGGTTTCCAAGGGGTGGCTGGTGGATTTGCGCTACTGACTAGCTCTTATCCACTGCACCACCAGGGCTCTGCTTAGGCGAGGAGATAGAGTGTTTTGGTAGATCACAGAGCTTTTTCCGGAAGATCTCTGAACTAGATCTGTAGCTACTTCCCTATGATTGGATAGGATTCCTATTGCTAAGGATAGGAGGGGATGTTGATACTATTAAGTACAGCTCTTCTTTTGCTACTCAGGGACTTTGGTGTCAATATACATCCTATATTAGGACTGATTATTTACAGGACTATCACCAGCCTAGAAGAGAATACATTTCAGAAGATGTTACTTAGCTTTGGGTTCCTCCTGCTTGACAGAGTATACGAGAATATGTATTTTAAAAGAATGAGTAGCCTGAATGAGAGGAGACTTAAATCTAGTTCCTTTAACATACATATTAAGAAGAACTGAAAAACATGTAGCTCCTTTTATGCCCTTACCACTTCACTTTCTCCTCCATCATTTCACTCGCCTAAGCTATGAGTCAGAATCTACTTGACAACAAGAGTAAACTGTAGCAAGGAGCCCTGGTAGGGCAATGGTTAAGTGCTTGGCTACTAACAAAAGGTCAGTGGTTTGAACCCACTAGCTGCTCCATGGGAAAAAAGACCTGACCATCTGTTCCCATAAAGATTATAGCTTAGGCATTATGCTGAGTGAAATTAGTCAATTGCAAAAGGACAAATATTGTATAAGACCACTGTTATAACAACTCGAGAAATAGTTTAAACAGAGAAGAGAATATTCTTTGATGGTTATGACAGGGTGGAGGGAGGGAGGGAGGGAAAGGGTTTTCACTAATTAGATAGTAGACAAGAACTATTTTAGGTGAAGGGAAAGACAACACACAATACAGGAGAGGTTAGCACAACTAGACTAAACCAAAAGCAAAGCAGTTTCCTGAGTAAACCGAACGCTTTTGAAGGTCAGCATAGCAGGGTCGGGGGTTTGGGGACCATGGTTTCAGGGGACATCTAAGTCAATTGGCATTATAAAATCTATTAAGAAAACATTCTGCATCCCACTTTGGAGAGTGGAGTCTGGGATCTTAAACTCTAGCAAGAGGCCATCTAAGATGCATCAATTGGTTTTAACCCACCTGGAGCAAAGGAGAATGAAGAATACCAAAGACACAAGATAATTTTGAGCCCAAGAGGCAGAAAGGGCCACATAAAGCAGAGACTACATTGGCCTGAGACCAGAAGAGCTAGATGGTGCCCGGCTTTAACTGAAAACTGCCCTGACAGAGAACACAACAGAGAATCCCTGAGGAAGCAGGAGAGCAGAGGGTCACAGACCCCAAATTCTCATAAAAAGACCAGACTTAATGGTCTGATTGAGACTAGAAGGACCCCAGAGGTCACGGTCCCCAAACCTTCTATTAGCCCAAGACAGGAACCATTCCCAAAGCTAACTCTTCCGACAGGGATTGGACTGGACTATGGGATAGAAAATGGTACTGGGGAAGAGTGGGCTTCTTGGATCAAGTAGACGCATGAGACTATGTTGGCATCTCCTGTCTGAAGGGGCCACAAGGGAGTACAGCGGGTCAGAAGTTGGCCGAATGGACGCGAAAAGGGAGAGTGGAGGGAGGGAGTGTGCTGTCTCATCAAGGGGAGAGCAATTAGGAGTATATAGCAAGGTGTGTTTATAAACTTTTGTATGAGAGTCTGACTTGATCTGTAGACTTTCACTTAAAGCACAATAAAAAATTAAAAAAAAAAAAAGATTATAGCCTAGGAAACTTTATGGGGCAGTTCTACTCTGTCCTATAGGGTCAATATGAGTCAGAATAGACTCGACAGCGTGCAACAATAACAAAGCTGTAGTATAATCAGTTACCATGGAGTCCATTCTGACTCATGGCAACCCTACGTGTGTCAGAGTAGAATTGTGCTTCATAGTCTTTGATGTTTTTAATTTATTTTTTTATTTTACACCTTGTTGGTGTAGAGGAATCATACCGATTTTTGTGTGTTGATCTTGTACCCTGCTACTTTGCTGAATCCTTCTATAGTTCCAGTAACTATCTTAAAGAGTCTCCGGGATTTTCTATTTATAGGATCACATCATCTGCAGAAAAGAATAGTTTTATTTCTTCCTTTCCAGTTTGGATTCCCTTAATTCCCATTTCTTGCCTTATTGCTTTAGCTGGGACTTCCAGAACATTATTGAGTAAGAGTAGTGACAAAGGGAATCCTTGTCTTGTTTTCATTCTCAAGGGGAATGCTATCGATCTTTCTCCATTGGGAATAATGTTGGCTATTGGTTTTTCTTCTATGCCCTTCATTATGTTGAGGAATTTCTCTTATATTCTTATTTTGCTGAGAGCTTTTATCAGGAAAAGATGTTGGATTTTATCAAATGCTTTTTTTGTGTGGGTTGATTGAGACGATCATGTGATTCTTTTCCTTTGTTTTATTTACGTGGTGAATTACATTGACTGATTTTCTAGTGGAACCATCCTTCCATTTCTGGTATGAATCCCACTTGACGGAGATGTATTATTATTTTTTTGATATGCTGTTGAATTCTGTTGGTTAGAATTTTGTTGAGGATTTTTGTATCTACATTCACGAGATATATTGGTCTGTAATTTTCTTTTTTAGCAGCTTCTTTACCTGGCTTTGGTATCAGGGTTATGTTGGCTTCATAGAATGAATTAGGGAGTATTCTTTCTTTTTCTGTGTTCTGGAATAGTTTGAGTAGAATTGATATCAACTCCTCTTAGAAGGTCTGGTAGAATTTTCCAGTGAAGCCATCTGGGCTGGGCTTTTTTTTTTTTAAATGAACTCTTCAATTTCTTCTTTTGTTACGCATTCATTCAAATTTTGTACCTCAGTTTGTGTTAGTTTAGGTAGGTAGTGTGTGTCTGGAAATTTGTCCATTTCTTCTGTTTTCAAATTTGTTGGAGTACAATTTTTCATAATATTCTGTTATGATGCTTTTTATCTCAGTTGGTCCCGCTTTAATGTCACCCGTCTCATTTCTTATTTTGGTTATTTGCATCTTTTCATTTTTTTTCCTTTGTCAGTTTGGCCAGTTGTTTGTCAGTTTTATTGATCCTCTCAAAGAATCATCTTCTAGTCTTGTTTCTTTCTATTGTTTTTCTGTTTTCTATTCCATTTATTTCTGCTCCGATTTTTATTATTTCCTTTCTTCTGGTGACCTTGGGCTTCTTTTGCCATTCCTTTTATATTTGTTCAAGTTGAAGGGTTAAGCTATTGATTTTGGCCTCTTTCTTCTTTTTTGGTGTGTGCATTTATTGTTATAAATTCTACCCCTGAGCCCTGCATTTGCTTTGTCCCAAAAGTTTTGGTATGTTTTCATTCTCTTTTGATTCTAGGAGTTTTTGAATTTAATTTTTAACTTCTTCTATTACTCAGTAGTTTTTAAAGTAAGGAGGTGTTCGGTTTCTATGTATTTGATTTTTTTTTTTTTCTTTCTGCTATTGATTTCTTGTTTTATGGTATTGTGGCCTGAGAAGATGCTTTGTATACGTTTGATGTTTTTGAATTTATTGAGGCTTTCTTTGTGGTCTAAAATTTGGTCTATTCTGGAGAATGATCCATGTGCATTGAAGAAGAATGTGTACTGTGCTGCTATTGGGTGGAGTGTTCTGTATATGTCTATGAGGTCAAATTGTTTGATTATGTTATTTAGATCTTCTATATCTTTGTCAAGTTTCTTTCTAGTTGTTCTTTCTATCATCTAAAAAAAAAAAATTTTTTTTTTTTTTTTTTTAGAAAAGTAGTGTGTTAAAGTCTCCTAACTATTATTGTAGAACTATTTCTCTTTTCAATGCTGTTAGAGTTTTTCAATGTATTTTGGAGCTCTGTCATTGGATGGGTAAATTTTTATTATGGCTATGTCAACTTGGTGAATTGACCCTTTAATCATTATATAATGTCCTTCCTTGTCTTTTGTAATGAATTTTGACTTAAAATCTATTTTTTGAGAGATTATTATTGCCGCTTCTACTCTCTTTTCATTACTGTTTGTTTGATATATTTTTCCAATCCTTTGATTTTTAACCTATTTTTGTCTTTGTGTCTAAGGTGTGTCTCTTGTAAGTGGCATATTGATGGGTCATGTTTTTTAATCCATTCTTCCACTCTCTGTCTCTTGATTGGTGCATTTAAACGATTTACATTCAGTGTGATTATCTAGATGTATGAATTTACTGCTGTCATTTTGTTATGCCTTTTTTTTTTTTTTCCGATGTTGATGGTTTCTTTGTTTTGCTTAATTTTCCGAGCTGAGTTCTTTTTGTTTATGGATTTTCTTTTCATTTCCTTTGTTGCTGATTTTGTGTTTACTGAGTCTTTTTTATTTTCTTCATCTTTGTTTTGGTGAGTAGATTTATTAATTTTCTTTGTGGTTACTCTGAAATTGACTTTTACCTTTATAACATTCTGTTATTTTTGATATTGCCTTGTCTTCCTCTCCATATGGAAGTTCTATAACTACATCATTTATTCTCCCTTTTTGTTTTGAAATTGTCATCATTTACAGATTGACATCTCTGGATCCCTGTTTTCAGTTTTGTTTTTTCAGCTTTATTTCACTCTTGAGATTTTTTTTTTTATCTGGGCTGGTATCTGGGTGCTACTGATGTGTGTCTTAATTTCACTTTGTTGCCTGGTGTCATTGGTTCTCTGTCCAAAGGAATCCTTTTAATATTTCTTGTAAAAATTATCTCATTCTTACAAATTCCCTTAATTTCAGTTTATCTGGGAGTGTCCTAATTTCTCCATCATACTTGAAAGGCAGTTTTGCTGGATATATGATTCTTGGTTGGTAATTATTTTCTTTCAGGGTTTTATATATGTCATCCCATTGCCTTCTTGCCTACATGGTTTCTGCTGAGAAATCAGAGTTTAGTCTTATTGCCTCTTAGTAGGAGACATTTGTTTTTCATGAGCTGCTCTCAGAATTCTTTCTTTGTCTTTGGTTTTAGAAACTTTGATATATATGCCTTGGTGTCTACCCTGTGTGGGGTTCATTGAGCTTCTTGGATGGAAACCTCGTCTTTCATGATATTAGGGAAATTTTCTGCCAATAAATCTTCAAAAATTCTCCCTGTGCTCTTTTTTTGTCACCTCTTGTTCTGGAATTCTGATCACATGTAAATTATTACTCTTGATATTGTCCCACACAACTCTTAGGCTTTTTTCATTTTTCTTCATGCTTTTTTCTGATTGTTTCTTAAAAAGATTAGTATCAAGGGATTTGTTCTCTATTTTGCTGATTCTTTCTTCCACTGATTCATTTCTACCTGTGTCCTTCCATTGAGTTATCCATTTTTGTTATTTTATTCTTAATCTTCTAGATTTCTGGTTGTTGTTGTAAGGTTTCTAATTGTCTATTTTGTCATTTTGTTCTTGTATTGTTCTCTTCAATTCTTCTGGGATTTTTTCTGTGCTTTTTTTTTCTAATCTCTTTGAGGATCCTATATATAAGTCTTTTGAATTCCTTATCAGGTAGTTCTATTACCATTTTTTCTCAGAAATGTTTTCTGCTCCTTTATTTTGCTCACTTGTTTGAGCCATTTTATCCTGTTTCTTCTATGATTTGTTATTGCCTGCTGTCTCTGAGGCATTAAGTTTTGTGCTAACAGCTAGTGTGGTCTCTGGAGGTCAGGGCAGGACTTCTCTGTATCTGCTGTGAGGGAGCGCTGTCCAAATGAACTGGGTATGTCCACTGTGTATGGATGAATTGGCAACTCAGTAAGTGGTGAGGTATCAAGTGGTTTCAGTACAATTGCAGATGTCCTGTGGGAACTGTTTGGGTGTGGAACATGTGTTGTTGCAGCTGGGTGATGTTAGATGAGGGCAGTAGGGTCTCCAGCTTGTCATTTGGCTAGGATCCATGAGTCACTGATCCCCAGGTAGGTGGCATGGGAACTTGAATCACCAGTCCCAAGGGGAAGGAGAAGCTTGGGGGTGGTCGGAGCAGGTACAAGGCTCTGGTTGCAAGTCCGACAACAGAGGGCATGAGCCTCCAGTTGCAGGTCTGAAAGAACAGGAGGTGAAGCAGGGGGGCTGCCGCCAGTCTGCAGGTGCATGCCCAGAGGGTATGCCCTTGGTTTGCAAGTGTATGGCATGGGAGAGGGTGTATTGCCAGTCCGTGGGCTCCTGATGTGGGTGACTGGGTGGATTATCTTGTACTGCCAGTTTGCAGGCCCTCTCTGGGGGTGGCTGGGTGGAGAATTGGGCAACACCGGGCTGTGGGCTCCTGCCATGGGTGGCTGGGTGGAGAAGGAGAGGGTACCACTGCTTCACAAGTTCCAGCACAGATGGCTGGGTGGGGAATGAATGCCTTCAATCTCCAGGCCACTAGCACAGGTGGTAGGGCCGTGGGGGGTGGGGGGCGGGGGAATGCCACTGGTCCTCAGGCGTGTAGGGGGGTGGATGAGGTGGGTGGGTAGGTGCTTTGAGTGTGTTGAGTGAGCTTAACTTTCACTGGGCAGGGGCAGGAAGTGTTCCTGTCTGGCTCTAGATATGGGTGTTGGGGCACTCCTGTTTGGCAGCACCAGATGATGGAGGCTTTGGCTGGGAACACTGATTACTTTGTCTCAATGTGGCCACCCTGGGCAGGTCTGGCTGGTGGGGTACCAACAATCCATAATTCTCCTTGTTTTATTTTTGTTAAGTCTCTCCTTCCACTTGGCACTCGATCCTGTTCTTCAGCCTTCCATTTGATACTCAGGATTCCATAGTTGTTGTCTATATCCAATACACTTGTTTTCTTGAGTCTTTGTTGTAAAGGGGACGTATGAGGCATCATCTTACTATGCTCACCCCTCTCCATAGGGTTTTTAGTGGTTGACTTTTTTTTGGGAATCAGATCACCAGGTCTTTTTTCCTAGGCACCTCTGGGTGGACTTGAACCTCCAACCTTTCAGTTAGCAGGCACATTACCATTTGCACCATCCAGGAACACCAGACTGTAATAAAAAGACCATCAAGAGGCTTTTTGCATGCTGTGCTCTATAGGGCCAATGGATTCCTATGCCAATAGAGCCTTAGAAGAAGTCTGGGGTCTTCCATTAAAGTGAGACTGATTGGCAAATGGAAAGAACACAGGACTTGTGAACAGATGGCCTGGTTTAAAGTACCAACCCTACCATTACTTTTTTTATTACCTTGTTGTTAGGTGCGTTCAAGCCAATTCCGATTCATAGCAACCCCATGAGACAGAGTAGAACTGCCCCATAGGGTTTTTTGTTTTTTTTGGCTATAGTCTTTATGGAAATAGATTACCAGATCTTTCTCCTGCAGAGCCCCTGGGTGGGTTCGAATGCCAACCTTTTGGTTAGTAGCTGAACGTTTAATCATGTGTTACCTTAGTCAAGTTAATTAACTTCCCTGAGCCTTAGATCCTGTGTGAAGTGGGGATGATACTATCTGCATCACAGAGTTGTGATAACGATTAAAGGATATAATATATGTAGCCAACAGTGTTGATGGCTTATTCAACAACCTTTATCCACTTCCTCCTTTTCAACCAGAACCAGTTTTATTTATGTATCTATCCCCCTTTTGAGAAGCTGTGATTCAGAGAATGTGATATCTAGCCCCAGGAGATGAATAATGATTGGTATAAGCTCTTTCCTTTGTCAGTCAATGCTTTAGGCATGAATGCGTGACCTAATTCAGGCCTAATAGCTATCGTTATTACTTATTGCAAACCAGGTGCTGTTATAAGGTCTTACATGCGTTAACTTGTTTAACATACTGTTAGGTAGATACTATTATTAGCTCTATTTTACAAATGAGAACACTGATGAACAGAGATGTTAATAACTGGTCCAAAGTCACCCAGCTAATAAGTCATAGAACTGGGTTTAAACCCAGGAGGCTGGCCTCAAAGTCTGTGCCCCTAACTACTAAGCAATACTTCTCACATAAGTGAAAGTCTGTCAGGAACTATCAGGGAAAGTTTTTTTTTGTCATTGATTAAAAAAAAAAAAGTAAAGAAAGAGTTCTACTTTTCTTTGGACATTGTAGATCTGTGTGTGAAATCTGGAACAGTTTTAGCTAGCCTGCTACCATGAGAGGAACTCAGCTGAGATATTGAGGACAGCAGAGCAGAAATATGGAAAGAACCTGGTTTTTTAAAAATATCACTGAGCTGCTGAGCTAGTCAACCCTGAAGCTGTCTCATGTGTGTGTGTAATAGTGAGTTTTTTTTTTTTTCCTGTCGTACTAATCATACAACAGGAAATCCTGGTGGCACAGTGGTTAAGTGCTATGGCTGCTAACCAAAAGGTTGGCAGTTCAAATCCACCAGATGCTCCTTGGAAGCCCTATGGGGCGGTTCTACTCTGTCCTATAGAGTCACTATGAGTCAGAATCGACTCGATGGCAATCGGTTTTTTTTTTTTTTTTTTAAATCATACAACACATAATTTTATAAGTATACAACTGGAATGTAATTGACATTTTTTCATGTTCTCTAATTTTTAAATACAAACCAAATGTCAATTATAAGCCTCGTATTTACAAGGATTGATTGCTAGTTGAGTGGGAAAGTTTGTCCTCAATGACTCTGGCCTTCTGGTTTGACTCTTTCTCTAGCTCTGGCTCCTACTGGTTCCATATTTTCTCCTCTTACCCCAGGGTCTAAACCAGCACCCAGGGGAGAAGTTGAAAGGTACCCACAATGAGATTTTTAAATGGTTGCAAATAAGCTGAAAGAGTTCCCTAACCCAGGGCAATCTCAGGAGACATCACAGCCCTTTCCAAAACAAATGAACCATGAACAGTGGAATTTTCAGCATCAGCCAGTGGATGAGGTGGTGCTAGTTCGGGCAGCAGGTCATCCAGGTGCCCCTGAAGTCATATCTTGTAGGCGTTTGTTCTTTCAGTATGCCAGGCCATCTCTGGTTGCTGCTTCTATGCATTCTTCTAACACCTGTATCTGCCTGGACAAGCAGTTCAAAAGGCAGAAAGAGTGGGACAGATGGCATTAAACACCTGGTTCTGTGCGTCATTTTGAGGAAGACTTATGTCGCTAAGAATTAAAAAAAAAAAAAAGTTGTCATTGACTTGACTTTGACTTATGGTAACCCTACGTGTGTCAGAGTAGAGCTGTGCTCTATGGTTTTCAATGGCTGTGGCTTTCAGGAAGTAGATTACGAAGACTTTCTTCCAAGGTGCTTCTAGGTGGACTCAAACTTCCAACCTTTCAGTTAACAGCTGATCATGTTAAGCATTTGTGCCACCTAGAGATAGACATTTTTTCCCCCTTCTGTCTTTCTTTTGTCTTTCTCTCTTCTTTTTTTGTTAGTTATTCTCTCTTTTACTCCTTGTATCTGTGTTTTTTTCTGTCTTTCTCTCTTCGTTTCTCTCTCCTCCCCCCTCTGCCTTTCTTTTGTAGCTACTTTAATGAAATAATATTTTCTAGATTTTCTTCAAAATTGCCTTGGGGCACTTCAAGGAATACCTTTCCCATCTCACTGTTTTGATTACTCCAGAGAGGCATACACAGCTGGCCCCTTTTCTTTTCAGTGAAACCACAATCCACTCAGCAAATCACTGCTTTTCATTCTGCTGGCTGCAAGGAGAAAGGATCAGATAGGTGAGATGAGAATGTGGAGGGAGGATGGGAAGATAATGACAGATCTGATGATAATTAATATTTTCTGTGTCTGAATAGTGAAAGTCCCATCCAAGTCCCCCAGCCAAGCTCAAGTTAAACTCTTGGTGTGTGGGTTTAAGGCTCTGTAACCTGACATGCTGGGGCTGGCTGAGAGGGAGTGATGCTGCACATGTGGAATTTTGCGGTTCTCTTTTATTATTATTACTGAGTAAACCATGCATATCTAAAAAGGAAACTTTAAATCAACCCACTTTCAAGGTGAATTAATGTATTGGGTCTGAGTTAACTTACCCATAATTTAAATTACCAGAAGGCTTATGTATTAATTATTAAAGGCTTTGGAGTTCCTTGACCATTCACTTTCATTTTTATATAAAACCTCAATTATTTGTGCCTCATGCTTGTGCCAATTTTTAAAAATAGTGGGGCATCCCAGATCTGGCTGCCAGGTGGTAATTTTCAGACCCATTAATACGGCATTCAGCTTCTGCCAGATTTCAGGACTGAAACGCTTCCCATATAACTCTCAGCTTTTATTCTGTTTTTTTTCTTTCTTTCTTTCTTTCATTGTTTTTCAAAAAGTCAACTACTAATTTCTCTTTATCATTAATAGAAATTAATGAACAAAACAAGTTTCTCCTGTAATATGATTTCTTGGAAATTTCTGATGCCTTGACATTAGAGTGCTTTGTCTTTTAGTGAGTGTCTCGGCCATCTAGTGCTGCTATAACAGAAATACCACAAGTGGATGGCTTTAACAAAGAGAAGTTTTTTCTCCCACGGTCCAGTAGGCTAGAAGTCCGAATTCGGGATGCCAGCTGCAGGGGAAGTCTTTCTCTTTTTGTCTGCTCTGGAGGAAGGTCCTCGTCCTCAGTCTTCCCTTGGTCTGGGAGCATCTCAGCACAGGAAGCTCAGGCCCAAAGGAAGCACTCTGCTCCCAGCACTGCTTTCTTGGTGGTATGGGGTTCCCAACTCTCTGCTTGCTTCCCTTTCCTTTTATCTCTTGAGAGGTAAAAGGTGGTGCAGACCACACCCCAGGGAAACTCCCTTTACGTTGGATCAGGAATGTAACCTTTACCAGGTTACAGTACAATCCCACCCTAATTCTTTTAACATAAAATTACAGTCACAAAATGGAGGACCACCAAATACTGAGAACCACAGCCTAACCGAGTTGATACACACATTTTGTGGGGGGACACATTTCAATCCATGACAATGAGTATGTTTCATTAGACAGTAACTGAATGAAGGTAGGGTTTATTTACTATGAAACTGATATTTTCAACATTTACCCTTAAAAATAATATCAGATGGAGTCATGGAAGCCAAGGGAGAAGATATTTTCTCATTGGAGAACAGTGCCCTGTCACTGACTCACACTGGAAACATTTGTTAGAACTGAGCATAGCAAGGAGCTGTCTGTCACACCCTCACTCCCATTGTTTCATTTACTGCTCATGATAATCATGGAAGATACAAATTATTTTCTTCTTTTTAACAACAGGAAAAGTAAATCATGGGGAGATCAAGTTGCTTGTCTAGATCATGGAGCTGGCAACTGCAGGGTAAGATTCAAACCTGAATCTTGTGTTAGAGAAATCAAAGATGTGGATCCACGGGTTAACCTTTCACTTGGTCATTTTCATATTTTGCAATAGACAAGATGACTGGAGACTTTCTTTCTTCTCTTAGGACCACAACTGTCTCAACAGCAGGGACAGGTCAACAATATTTAACAAAAAGGGATGCATAGATGTCAAAAGGACAGCTATCCAAAGTCCCACCCTTGCTCCCTAGCCCTCGATCAAGGTTTCTCCATGAAAGTCAGCAAGTGAACTCCCTGGCTGGCATCACTCCTCAATTTGTTATTAAAATGTCTTTTTGTTTTTAATCTCTAATTTTTTCTTCATAATAAACTTGATTATTATTATTTTTTAATACTAGTTGCCACATTGTTGGAAGAAAAGGCAGCTTACAAGATGTGTGGGAAAGTGTTGGTATATTTTGACTTGTGACTCTTTCTCTCCAGGACCTGGTGGCCTGTGGAAGGTGGGCTCATGGTGTCACAAGGCTCTGCTTTAGTGACAGCACTAGAGTCTTTCTGTGTGTCAGAGATGGTCCTTTGAGAACATCTGGTCCAACATAATTTATGAAATCGCACACCTCAAAAAAGTATTCAGTGCTCCAAGTAAATGGAGAAATACTAGGCTGCACAACACTCAACAGGTTTCTTCTAAAGGACTTCCAGAATTCTATTAGTGAGTGTTGAGAAAGGAGAAATGCTTCCCAAAAGTCCTTGATCATAGAACTCTTTCTTCCTATAGTCTTTCTGTGCAAAAACATCACAGGCACTGAGTGTCATTTAATTCATTTCTTTCTCACAACAACCCTTTACAGTAGATAGAGGTATTTTACCTGATGTCAGAGGTTTTTTTTTTTTTTTTTTCCAGAGGTTAATTCATTTGTGCAAGGTCCCAGGACTCTAAGGGTCTGGCTAGGGTTCGAACTGAGGTCTTCCTGACTCCAAAGCTCATGATCTTTCCTTTATGCCATCCTGCCTTGGACCTTCCCCACAGGACCTTCTCCACAGGGACTTTCTACACATGATTTCTCTTTTCTAAGTACTATACTACACTTCCTGGTGGTTTATAGTCAGCATTTCGGGGGGCTTTGCCCAGTCAATGTCACTCTTGCCGTATTATAGAAAGTGGTTATTTTCCATCAGTCTTTTTCTTTATTCTGTTTTATTTATTTATTTTCAGACCACGTGTTTCCACCACATATTCCATATTTGTTTGTTTCTTGCCTGTGTCCCTGAACCAGAAGTTGAGCTCTGTGAGAGTAGGGGCTTTGGTTGCTTGCTGCATCCCCAGTGTCTAGAACAGTGCCAGCCTAGACTAGGAGCTCATTAAATAGCGGAGGAATGCAACCACATGAATAAATGTTTATTCAGTGGTAAACTCCACCTCCCCCTAACTCTAAGCTATGGGAGCTGATAGCCAACCTATACAGAACTAAATAATCTCTCTCAGGATTTTCTAATTGAGACTGAGAGATGCTAGTAGGGAATTGAGAACTGGGGTTGGAGGTAGAGTAGGTAAAGGCAGGTGACCTTAGTTTTGTAGGCCAGCCATGTGCACATAGAGGCTGAGAAAAGTCTCCAGTTTCTTGCTGAAGAGATAATAATATTGAAGTTGCACAGAGAGAAGTCTAGTCATAAAAGACTATGTGGTCTGGAATAGAGCAAGATGGAAGCTGCCTAGGTTCCTGGGCAGCTTTCTACTTTCTGGCTTTCTGTCTGCTGGGATGGCGAGCTAACGTGTGTCAGAATAGAACTGTGCTCCAGTGGGTTTTCAGTGGCTGACTTTTCAAACGTAAATCACCAAGTTTTTCTTCTGAGGCACCTCTAGGTAGACCTGGACCTCCAACCTTTTGGTTAGCAGCCAAGCATGTAAACTCTACTACCTAAGGATTTCAGAATTGATGCCACGGCTACTGGTCATTTATCTGCTAGGAGGCCAGCCTGCATTTTTTACTCCACCAGATTCTCCACCTGTATCTTTATAATAAACTCCCCTTTTTACTTAGGTAAGGGCCCTTTTTCACTTACGATTATACAGAGCTTTAGATTAACAGTGGCTTAAACACTCGTTTATGAAGCAGATCAGGGCTGGTGTCCAGTGATGGCTAACTAGGGGCATCAGGAACTCAACCTGTTTTTATCTTTCTAGTCCTCTTTCTTTTTGCTTGAAGCCCTTTGTGTTCATCATTGTTACCTCATGGTTGCAAGATGGTGTTGAGCCTCCTGGCCTCCCGTCTGTATTTCAGACAGAAAGGAAGAGGAAGAAGGAAGAGGGACAAGGTTTTCTCCTGGTGAGGCTTTGCCTTTTAATTTTGAAGAGAATGTCTTCCTCAGGGAACTCTATCTATATCTCATTGGCCAGCAGTGTGTCAAGTGGCCACCCCTAGGCCGAGAAATCGGGTATTTTAGCTGTTTTGACTTTTTATATGAGGATGGCAAGGAAAAGAGGTTTATCAATGGCCTTTGGTTAGCTAAGAACCAGAATCTGACATATGGTAGCCAAAAGAACCTATGTATCACAGGGAATCCCTGAGAATGCCTGGGTGGTGCAAATGGTTAAACATCTGTCTGCCCACCAAAAGGCTGGCAGTTCAGGCCCACCTAGCAGCACCTTGGTAGAGAGGTCTCATGATCTACTTCTGAAAAATCAGCCAGTGAGAACCTTACAGAGCACAGTTCTACTCTGACGCATAGGGTTGTCATGAGTTGGAATGGACTTGATGGCAACTGGTGTGTTTCACAAAGTTAACCCATACTTGTCCTCAGTTGTTCTCTCTTTCCAACTTGAATGTAGGCAGTTTGAGGGAAGGAATATGTCTAGTGCTTCTCCCATGTCCTTCAGGGCACTCAGTGTAGAGTGGGCCATATAACCTATGTCTATGTACACATTTGAATATGATTTTTAATTTGGTCTGCAAATCTTATTTTCCATGAGGGAAGGCTCAGCTCCAGCCTATAGTAGTGGGTCTCTGACCTCCACTAGCATTCCTTTTATGACCTTAAAAACCAAACAAACCCAGTGCCGTCGAGTCGAATCCGACTCATAGCGACCCTATAGGACAGAGTAGAACTGCCCCGCAGAGTTTCCAAGGAGCGCCTGGCAGATTTGAACTGCCGACTCTTTCGTTAGCAGCCATAGCACTTAACCACTATGCCACCAGAGTTTCCTTTATGACCTTACATCCTATCTATCCCACAAGTTCATGGTAAGTGCTTGGCTGGCTGGTGCTGAATCTTACCTTTCTTTTATATACTCTGAACAGGATTATATTTATAGTCTGGCTCAATGTCTCCATCATAAACATGTATACAGGTCATGAATTCCAGATCTCAAAACCCTCTGTGCCACATCAGTTATTGACTAATTTGTTGGCAGTATTCAATTTGTTAGCGTTTTTTCCTAGAACTCAAATAAAAATGTGTGTAATTTCTCAATAAATATCAAAAAAACGCTTAACATTCTTTAAAAAGAATGAGGTTATAAGCTTTGCTGAAAGTTATTAAAATGCTTTATTTACTTATTTATTTGATTATCTACAAACATTGCTGTGATAGAATTTTGTATGAGGGAGCACAAATGAGGGGGAAAGAGAAATTTAGTAGATGAGATGAGAAAAGAAACAAGAAATACCTTAAAGCTCCCACACAGTTCAGGAAAGTGTTGCTAATATCAGAAAAATTTGCTCTGAGGGCTGATAATTTCAGAGTCTATGTGTTCAGAGCTCCTAGTGTTGCTTTAAAGAGTTCTGGTGGCCTAGTGGTTAAGTGCTTGGCTGCTGACCAAAAGGCTTGCAGTTCGATTCCACCAGCCACTCCTTGGAAACCCTATGGAGCAGTTCTGCTCTGCCCTATAGGGTCGCAATTGACTTGATGGCAATGGGTTTGCTTTTGGTTTGGCTTGGCTTTAAAAAGTTAACATTTTCAATGAAGAATCGGCTCTCGAAGCAGAACTCAAATGTGTTTATCTTTGCATATTTTCCCTCAATATAAAGCATAACCTTAAAATAGATATTTTAGGTGGAAGTGTAGGAAAAGATTAAGAGAAGAACCTATATTTATTAACTGAATCCACAGTGATGAAAAACATCTATCATCTAACTCTAGAATCATGGAAATGAGCATTTTGATTTTTAACAGAAAGGTTATATCAGAAATAGCGAAAGAAAAGACATAAAAAGGGAAAGAGAAAGCGACAGAGAATGGTGGATGTGTGTGTGCACTAGTGCGTATGTGTATTCACCTCCACACTTCAGGTAAACATTAAAACCAGTTTTTGAAATGTTTAGATTTGGAAAGTAATATAGCTGCTTCGTTTCTTTTTAAATAAGTAACATATTGTATATAAGAAGCAAATGCTGCTGTTTGTGATACACTGAGAGAACAAAATCTATATAGTCGGTTTACTTCTTACTGGAAACTGTAGCGAGATTGCCATGGGAAGCAAGATCCAAACTCCAAAGATCTGCATGTATTGCAAAATATTACTGAAATATATTACAAATATATTGCTAAATAGTACTACAAAAATGCTAAAAAAAAAAGTTAAATGCTATTCACCATATACATTTGGTGTGGTAAGTTTATTTTTAGAAGGGGCCCAACCCACAAAAAAACCCACTGCCGTCAAGTAGAAGGGGCAAACCTAATCAATCCTATGATCATAAATTCCTGGTAAGGAAAATACAGAATCAGCTTTATAAAGACCTTAAGGTTTTTGTATTCCGTCTCTTCTTTCCTCCAGCCAATCTTTGACTCTTCTCTCAATATCTCCTTCTGCCTTCTCTCCATTTCAACTGGGTCCAAAAAAACAAAACCAAGCCCACTGCCGTCAAGTCAACTGTGACTTATAGTGACCACGTACGACAGGTAAAACTGCCCCATAGGGTTTCCAAGGCTGAAATCTTTATCGAAGCAGATTGCCACATCTTTCTCCTGCAAAGCGACTGGTGGGCTCAAATCGCCAACATTTTGGTTAGCATCCAAGCTCTTAACCACTGAGCAATCGGTCTCCTTATTTCAACAGGGACAACCAACCAAACCAAACCAAACCCATTGCTGTCTAGTTGATTCCTACTCGTAGCAACCTTATAGAACAGGGTTTCCAAGGAGTGGCTCCACAGGGTTTCCAAGGAGCCCCTGGTGGATTCAAATAGCCGACCTTCTGGTTAGCACCCAATCTCTTAAGCACTGCAGCACCAGGGCTCCCCCAACTGGGTCAGGGGTCTCTTAAGTCTAATCCTGGGCAAACGGAATCATTTTGAGCCAACCTGCAGTTTGAAAAACCGTAAATAGCCTTCATTATTATCAAGGTGCAAATCAACCTTTACAAGGGCAGTTTGCTGCAGGGAAGAAAGAAATTACTCAGCTCTTACCACATCTATCCTCCAGCCACTGATGTGTGTGCCTAATACTATGAGTCTGGAAAATAAGCAGCTTAAGATGGTTTTGCAAAAGGCTCCAGCTTGGTATAAGGTGGCCGAGTGCCTGTGTCTGTGATGGTCTTTTTCCTCCAAATCCAAGTATTTATGGAGAATTTTATCAAGTGTTCCTCAGTCCTCACCAATGTGTGAGGTCTTACAGGATAAGTTGAAAGACCAAAAACCTGGGCTGAAAATAGCTGATTGGACCTTTAGCAGATACGGGGGCTGAGTGATGGGAGACACACTGCACCTGCGTTCTTTCCCCTTGGCTGTCTCCACCTGTATGCCCCACAGGCATCTCAAACTCAACGTGTCATCTCCCCCCATCTAATGCCTCCCCAACAAACCTGCCTCTCTTCTCTAGGCCTTTATTTATGAGAATGGCCTCATTATTTTTCCAATTATTCAGGCTTGAAAAATCAGTCATCTTTGTTTCGTCTTCTTCCCCTGCAATCTAATCAGGTTGTCAAATTCTGTCAAGTCTATCTTTGCCACATTTCTCAAATCTAACACTTTCCATTCCTACTGCCATTAACATATGTCGGGTCCTTATTACCCCTCCCACCACCCATTTCTCAGTTTGTCATACTGTGTTGGCTTGTGTGTTGCCGTGATCGTAGAAGCTATGCCACCAGTATTTCAAATACCAGCAAGGTCACCCATGATGGACAGGTTTCAGCAGAGCTTCAAGATTAACACAGACTAGGAAGAAAGGACTGGTGATCTACTTCTGAAAATCATCCAGTGAAAACCCTATGGATCATAACAGAATATTGTCTGATATAGTGCTGGAAGATGAGCCCTCTAGGTTGGAAGGCAACAATAGACTCAGGTTTTCATGATGGTGCAGGACTGGGCAGCTTTTCATTCTCTCGTACATGAAGTCACCATGAGTTGGAGCTGAGTGAACAGCAACTAACAACAACAACTTCATTAAAGGGCTACCATTTATCTTTAGAAGGAAGAAGATTTTGTGGAGGAAAAATCTCTGAATGGATTCAGAGCTGAGAGACTTGGCCATGTCTGACGGTGTGTTCTTGTAGGTATAGAGGAAGTTTGAGATGGCACCATTTTGGAGAACTTCTGCAAATTCCTTTGGAATTGTATAGGTTGCGACTAAGTCAGGCAAGCCACCTCTCAAAATAGGGAGCATAGGTGCTGACCTTAGGATTTTTGAGGGATTAACTGGATGGGGAGGTTTCATAAAATAGTGTGACTGAATACTAAGGCAGTTGAATTTTAGTTTGAAAAACCCTGGGTAGATCCAGTTCTAGACCCATATCTGGCTTCTACAAAATGTGTGAGCATATGCAAATTGCCTTTCTGAGCCATAGTTCCACCATCCAACAAAACGGAAATACCAGTGGGGATATTAGAATCAAATGAGGTGATCTGTGTCTATGGAAATGCACTTTGTAAATGGCAATGGGGTTTCTTTAGCTGTGAAATGGAAATAAAAAAGAATATATCCGCATAGGGTTATTCTGAGGATTAAATGAGAGAGCTGGGCAAATCATTCATAAAGCATTTGAAAACATGGTGCCCAAGAAATAAGCAGTAGCTGTCTTTAGCAGTTCTACTCTGTCCTAAGGATTACTATGAGTCGGAATCAACTTGATGGCAATGGATTTGGTTTGGGTTTTGGTATCATCATCATTTTTATTACCACTCATGTTCTCAATTCATGGAAGTATGGGATAGTATTATTATCATTGCATTTGATTATTGTTCTGTCACTATGGTTTAGGGTTGTAAGTGGGGTGGTGTCATGGCTCCTCTAACCCTTTGGGAAATCCTTACCTCAGAAGTCACATCCTTAATTATTAGAGACTTTGACAACTATGCCTTTCGTATACATAGTGCTTTGTGGAATCCAAAGAGCTTTTGCAAATATTTATCTCATTAGCTCCTGAAACAAACCCTGATCAGTAAGCAGCATAAGGCTGATAAAGACCAGTGGAGGAATGCACAAGCTGAAGGCGAGGGCATTGTTTTTTGGCTGTGGTTGCACAGCAAGTTTGTCGTGGTTATAGTGGTCCCTTCTTGCTGCTACTAGAGAGACCTTCCCAAGCTTTCCTATTCTCCTTGGCAACCACTTTAGTTGAGTTCTTTGAGGGTAGGGACTGAAAGAACACAGATTCCTTCTGATCCCCCAGAGAACAAGCAGCATTCAAGCGTAGAACAGACCTTCTTCTCGAATTCATGTGTAAAAAATGTGAAACATCTCCTGTGTTCTCTCTGGATGGCTCTGAATACAACAAAATGTAATTTGTTCAAAAGCTTTCTGCAACATCAGTGTGGGAGCTCCAAAAAGGGAGTTAAAACTTCTGCAATTGTGGGATTTACACCAGAATATCAACAATGATTATCTCTGGGTGGTTGGATTACATGTGATTTTCTTTATTTTTTGCTTATTGGTAATGTCTATTTTTTTTTTTTTTTTTGCCACATTCTATTTTAAAGAGCCAGTATATTAGGTTAGCATAGTATCACACATTGGAGCTGGTATATGGCTCCTCCACTTGCTCTTTGATTGACCTTGGAAGATTTCCTTCACCTTTCTGATTCTTAATTCCTTATGTATAAAATGGGAATAATAGTAATAGAATTGTGGAGGGATTAAATGACATAAAGTTCGTGGTATATGGTAGGTGTTCAATTAAAATATGTCTATCATCATTCTTACCTCTTCTTTCCTATCTTTCTAACACAATGATTTTGGGCTAAAAAAAAAATTAGGTAGTGTTTCTGAATTCTGTATGGAATAAAATATACATATTTACCCAACCAGTTAAGGGAAGGCTTTAAGGTGATAGGTTATCCCAATTCTCCATTCTTTCCCACATTTCCACTGTTGACTGGCTATGTGCCAATGAGCAGAGAAGCCCAGCAGGACTATCATAGAAGGAAAGCTGTGGGGAATCGTTCAGAAAAATGTCCTCGCAGATGAGGGGACAGATGAGCCCAGGCACTGCTGCCAGGGGTATTCAGCTGTCTTCTGGGACAGGCTAAGATTCAGGCATCCCAGGTCCCACGTCTGCTTGCTTTGGCCCTTGTTCAGATCACTTTGCCTGATAGGAACCTGCAGCCTCTGTTTCAGAGCTTGGGCTTAGTTTAGACAGCTCTCTAATTGGTTTCTGTCATTCATTAGGAATTCCTCATCTTTAAAGTTGGCGACATTAAGCCAGATTGTGGGGAGAGATTCTGTACCACCCATATCAAATTTTTGTTCCCCAGGTTAAAAAAAAAAAAAAAAAAAGGTTATATATGAGGTGATGTGGAGGCTACTCTGGCAGTGTCCTGAGCTTGGTTCTCTATTTCAACAGAGTTGGAGGCCTGGACTGTTTGGATAGGAGGCTCTCACCTCCCACCTCCACCTTCACAATCTGTAAACTGCAGGGTGGCAGCATGCCTGGAGAGGGCTAGCGGCTTTCTTCTTTTCTCCTGCAGTTAAACTGAGGTCCTCGTAACGTGGGCCTTGGATAACTAAAGAGCTGTTTCACCCCTGAAGAGGGTTTGGCAGAAGGAAGTTGGGGAAAGTTGTGGCTGGGAAGAAAGCAAACAAGCGTCAAGGATTGCTTTGCTCAAACACGGTCTGCCCAGAACTAAATGAATTTTCCCTGCAAAGTCTGCAGTGTCTGCTTTGAGTTGAGGGAACCACTGTCTTCTCACATCCTAAGTCAGAAACCTCAGAACCATAGAACAGTTGGGAGAAGGTTGCACTAAACGATTTTTCAAGGACATTTCGAACTTGAGATTAAGATTTTATTATCTTGGATTCAAGGAGATCTGGATGCACAAGAAGCACAGTGGTTAAGAGCTCGGCTGCTAAATGAAGGGTTGGCAGTTCAAACCCACCCAGCCACTCCTTGGAAGAAAGATCTGGTGATCTGCTTCCATAAAGATTTGTTGTTGTTTTTAGGTGTTGTTGAATGGGTTCCAACTCATAGCGACCCTATGAGCAATAGAATGAAACCTGCCCGGTCCTGTGCCACTCCCATAATCTTGCTATGTTTAAGCCCGTTGTTGCAGCCACTGCGTCAACCAATCTCATTGAGGGTCTCCCTCTTTTTTGCTGATGCTCTACTTTACCAAGCATGATGTCCTTCTCCAGGAACTGGTGCCTCCTGATAACATGTCCAAAGTATGTGAGATGAAGTCATGCCATCCTTGCTTCTAAGGAGATTCCATAAAGACTACAGCATAGAAAACCCTATGGAGTTTTTCTACTCTGTCACACAGGCTCACTGTGAGTTGAAAATTGACTTGATGGCACCTAACACCATACAACAACATCTTTGACTCTGAAGCCCGCTTCCTTCTTGTATTCATTCTTTTTGTCACTGCCCTGATCCAGGTGGTATTAGTTTTCTAGGGCTGCCATGACAAAGTACTTATAAAAACAGAAATTTATTCTCTCACAGTTTTGGAGGCTAGGAGTTCAAATTCAAGGTTTTGACAGAGCTGTTTTTTCTCCAAAGCCTCTAGGGGAAGAATCTTCCTTTTCTCTCTCAGCTTCTGGTAGCCCCAGCCGTTTCTTGGTTTGCAGCTGCGGCATCCTTCCATTGTCACATGGCTGTCTTCCCTCTGTTTCCGTTTCTGTGCATCTTCCCCTCTTTTATAAGGTCACCAGTCATATAGGATTAGGACCTATCCTACTCCAATTTGACTTCACGTTAACTTTAAAGACTCCATTTCCAAATAACGTCACATTCACAGGTACAAGGGCTAGGACTTCAACAGACATTTTTAGGGGACATAGCTCAATCCATAACACAAGTCCTCTTGATTTCTCCCTGCAGAGGCTCGTAACTGATCTTCCTTACTCTGTATTCTCCAATACCTATTGAGTCTTCATAAGTCAAAGCCATAGTCAAGCATGTAACTCTCCTCTTCTTAAATGCTTTCTTATCAATGCTACCCAACTGTTTATAGGATTATGTCTAAGCTCCCAAGCCTGATTTCCAATATCTTATATTATGAGTCCAATCTATTTGTCCAACCTTTTTGTTGATTTCTTCCTCCTTGTATATTTGGTTTAAGCCACATTGGGACATTCAGCATCTCCTGCACAATGCTTTACGATTTCTTCTGGGAATACTATATGAAGTTCTGAGGATAGTAAGTAGCTGGATATATAATGGAGCCCCTGGGTAGTATGAACAGTTAAAACAATTGGCTACTAAACACAAGGTTAGTGGTTCAAGTCCACTCAGAGGTATTTTGGAAAAAAGGCCTGGAAATATACTTCTGAACATCAACTACTGAAAACACTGTGGAGCATAGTTCTACTCTAACACACATGGGGCTTTCATGAGTTGAAGCTGACTCAAGAGCAACTGGTTTCTAGTCTGGAATTATATTCCGTGTGAATGTCTACGCATCAGTTTACCTTTCCACCAGACGGTTATTCCCACAGGGGACTGACTAGTGATTTTTACAGAGACTGAAGTTTAAGAGTCTAGTGAATGACAGAAGTGAGTGAAAAAGATTTGAGGTCAGTATTCCAATATTCTATTACTTCTGAAGGGACATGGAAGATCATGTAGAAGGGGGAAAAAAACCTATTTCTTGGAACCAATTTTTAAATTATATAAGTAGGTTGATAGCATAATATTACTATATAAGACATCAAGATAGTAAAATCTGTGATTGTGACCTACTTTTTTTTGAATGGAAGAAAATGAGCAAAAGTTAAACTGGAATGATAAATTGTCATTCTTAAAACACTCTGCACTCTACGAGATTTATGTGAGGAGTTTGGGGATAAATGTTCTACTACCAGCCTCACTCTCCTCATTTTAGAGAGATGATGAATGAGTTGTGTAGCATAAGGAGAAATACATAGACCTTGAGGTAAAATGCGTTGTTGTTAGGTGCCGTTGAGTCAGTTCTGACTCATAGCTATTCTGTGTACAACAGGATGAAACACTACGTAGTCCAGCACCATCCTCTCAATCATTGCTATGTTCTCATTGTTGCAGCCACTGTGTCAGTCCATTTCATTGAGGGTCTTTCTCTTTTTCACTGACCCTCTGCATTGCCAAGCATGATGTCCTTCTCCAGGAGCTGATCCCTCCTGATCACATGTTCAAAGTACATGACACAAAGTCTTGCCACCCTTGCTTTTAAAGAGCATTCTGGCTGTACTTTTTCCAAGACAGATTTGTCCATTCTTCTGGCAGTCCATATATTCAATATTCTTCACCAACACCATAATTCAAAAGCATCGATTCTTCTTTAGCCTTCCTTATTCATTGTCCAACTTTCACATGCACATGAAGCAACTGAAAATACCATGGCTTGTGTCAGGCACACCTTAGTCCTCAAAGTGACATCTTTGCTTTTTAACACTTTAAAGAGAGGTCTTTCACAGCAGACTTGCCTAATTCAGTGCATAGTTTGATTTCTTGGCTGCTGCTTCTGTGGGTGTTGATTGTGGATCCAAGTAAAATGAAACCCTTGACAACTTCAGTTATTCTGGCTTGAGGTAAAATAGACCAAGGATAATTCTTCAGTACTTTGAAGTAGGCTCTTTGAATTGCCTGAGCTAAAGTTTCCTCATAAATGTAGAAAATTATGCCTGCATTGTAAGATTGCTATAAGACATGTAGACAATGAAGGTAAAGTGCCTGAAAAGTATGTGATTAATAAATAGCAGTTTTGTTTCTTATTATATGAGGCCACAACTTAACAGAATTTGCTGTGTGTAAACTATGTGCTTCCACTCAGGAAGTGTGCACTGTCCTTCTCTATGCCACCCCCAATCATTCAACACTCACAGAGAGAGAGAGAGAGGGAGAGAGAGAATTCCTCCCTCATTCTAGACCAGGTTGTTGTTGCTGTGTGCCATCGAGTCAATTCCAACTCATCACAAGTCCCTGTGACAGAGTAGAACTGCTCCACAGAGTATCCTAGGCTGTAATCTTCACGGCAGAAGATCATCAGGCCTTTTCTCTAGACCCGGTACCCATTGCCATTGCCATTGCCACTGAGTTGATTCCAACTCACAGAGAACCTATAGGACAGAGCAGAGCTGCATCATGGGGTTTCCAAGGAGCAGCTGGTGGATTCGAACTGCCCACTTTTGGTTAGTAGCCCAGCTCTTACCACTGTGCCACCAGGGCACCCTAGACCAGGTAGCAGTTGGTTAAAGACTTGAAGCTCAGGGACAATACTCGATATTCACTCTCATGAGGTGAGAGATAGACAAGCTCCAACACTTTTCCACATCCATTCTTTTATATGATTTTCCTCTATTTCCAATGACATTTCTTCTCATCTTTGAATGCCCACTTCTTATTCAACTTTTATGAATCAATAAAATTGCCACTCTCACGGGATCCACTGATCCTCGAGCCAGATGTAGGATCTCTGTCTTGGCTTTCTCATTTTTTTTTTTCTTCCATTTTTCTTAGAACATTTGTGTCTTTCTTATTATACTGTGAGCATTGTGAATGTAGAGACACCTCCTTGTTCATCTCTGATGAGCACTGCCTAGGGCAGTGTTTGGAACCTAGTTCCACTCGGCACACATTGGCTGAATGAATGATATCGTCGCTAAGACAGAGTTCAGTACTTTCCATCTTTTAAACAACATTCTGTCTGTGGATTTAGAAGGGAACTACTTTTTGTTTAGTATTCAGTACTTATTAACATAAACTCTGTTGGGCACTATCCAGATTGCAAAAACAAAAAGGCCTTGGTCCCTTTGACCCTTACATTATTATGACACTGTTTTGATGTTCTGAAACTCACGTCTTTTCTGCTCTTGGTAGAAGTACGTGGGGATATGATAGAAAAAGGCTTTGATGTGCCTGAAGCATCTGTAGGGGATTATATGTACGAGCAAATTTTAATTTCAATGATTAGGAGTTCTCAAGGGTGTGCAGTGCTGTGCCCGAAATGATGTAGGATTAGTTAAAGACCATACTTGAGGTTTGTCTTATTGGCTCTCAAAGACTTTTGGATAATGCTTACAATACAAATAGAATTAATTTTACCAGACATTGAAGTTTGATGCCACCTCTTATTTGTGTTGTGGGAAGATGACTTACTTGATTTCATTTTTAAATGCTGACTTTTGTGCTTTAACACTTAGGATATTTCTTAAGACGCAACCAGGACTCTACCTTCCCTAATTCATGAGCTGTTTAGAAAATGGAGGTAGACTTTATGATGAGCTGGGAATTCAATGCCTGTCTTACCAGGATATAACATACTCAGTTTCTTCTATTTTTGCTTTGAGCATTTAGCCTAAATAAGTCAACGGGAGGGTCTGTTTGTTCTGCCTAATAGTTTCTAATCAAAAGCTCCTTTATGAAAGATCAGGAGCCAAAGGTGGAATTTAATTATGAACTATGTTTTCCATGCTTACTTTCCCTAAAAGTCAATTTTAAAAAAGGCAACTATTCATGATGTAGATTAGGAGCAGCGTGTGTGAAAAAGACTTAGAAACTTTATTTGATGGTAAATTTCATGTGAGTCAAGAGTAAATCTTCAACACAGCTGATGTTGTTGGCTAGATTAGCAGAAGTAGGACCTCTAGAAGGAAAGAGGTGGGAGGAATGAGGGCACTGTCATGGTACATTCCATAGTGACTGAACAACTCCTGGTGTTTGTTTTCCTTTCTTGGCCACATGCTTTGATAAAGACATTGGTAAATCTGAACATGCTCAGAAAAAGATAGTCTTGGTATTGTTGTTGTTGTTAGGTGCCCTCAAGTTGGCTCTGACTCATTGCAACCCTATGTACAACAGAATGATACACTGCCCAGTCCTGCTCCATCCTCACAATTGTCGCCATATTTGAGCCCGTTATTGAAGCCACTGTGTCAATCCATCTCGTTGAGGGTCTTCCTCTTCTTTGCTGACCCTCTACTTTATCAAGCGTGATGTCCTTCTCCAGGGACTGGTTCCCCCTGATAACATGCCCAAAATACGTTAGATGAAGTCTTGCCATCCCCTTTTTTGAAGAGCATTCTTCCAAGACAAATTTGTTCATTCTTCTGGCAGTCCATGGTATTTTCAATATTCTTGGACAACACCATAATTCAAAGGCATTAATTCTTCTTTGGTTTTCTTTTTCAATGTCCAGCTTTCACATGTATGTGAGGAGATTGAAAATACCACGGTTTGGGTCAGGTAAAGGAGCCCTGATGTCACAGTAGCTAAAGTGCTCAGCTACTAACCAAAAGGTCGTGGTTTGAATGCACAAGTTGTTCCACAAGAGAAAGATGTAGTAGTCTGCTTCTGTAAAGATGTACGGCCTTGAAAACCCCATGGGGCAGTTCTACTCTGCATTCAAGAGTAAGTTTCAGAGTCTCTTCTGACATTCATTTTGGTATTTTCTTTCTTTCCTGTCTTTTTAATGACCTTTTGCTTTCTTCATGTATGTTCTTGATGTCATTCCCCAATTTGTTTGATCTTGATGAGGGGGCATTATATGTGCTTGCCAATATTTGAAGGATTGTCATGTAGATGAGAAATTAAATTTGTCCTATATGCCCTAGGAAAATTGAATGATAAAAGGATTTTCTAACACTCTCCAACAATGCAAAGATCTACCATGAAAAGCAAGGAGTTCTCCATCACAGCAGATATTTAAATGGAGTCTCAATGACCACACACAGATGTGTGTGAAAGGGATTCCAAATACTTGAGTGCGAGGGGCTGGGAAGATACTGGTTGAACCAGAGGGTTTTTATGCTTCTTTAAAATCCTGAGACTGTATTATCAGATAAATTATATTTTATATGATTTAAATATTTTTTGTCTACACAGAAATTTCTTGATGTTATTTCTTTCTTGAGGACATATTGTGCTAGTAATTCTATGATAAAATGATACTATCACTCTAAGCATTTGAATAATCTTTCAGCAAACTAGCCTGTTCTCCTAGTGAAACATATATTTTCTTGAGGAATCCCACTTAAGAGTTTTACTAAGTGTTAGGATAAGTGTCTGAAATGAAGCATTTGGATCTTGCCTTTAACCACAGCTCATTGATAGAACCTTTTACTTATATACCTACTTCTCCTCCAAATATACTGTTAGTCAGGTGATTACTTGGGGAGTGGATCTGTGGATGGAACTTGGAAAGATAGTCTGATTGTCCTCACTCATGTATACAAAGTCTGCCACACTGAGGAACAGAATATTGTAATTGGAAAATGGAAGAAGGTCCTGGTTCTTCATCTATAAAATGGGTGGAAATTCAAAAATCTGTGAGGTGGCAAATGACTGGGCAACATTTTGTTCTTTTATACATAAGGTCTCTGAATGGCAAGTCACAACAACATGATAGAGATAAATCTTAAAAAAAAATCATAAAACACGAAGCTCATATATACATGCAATGTGTATGCATATTGCAACATGAAGATAAGTCAAAAACCCCAAGTTAACCTTAGCTTTCTTACCCCAAAGGAAATATACAGTGGGGAATCCAGGTGAATCGGTTCTACTTCAGAAAATGTCTAGAATTTCTTGACTTTGTACATAGCTTAGTATTTCACACCATTTTCCTTCTCTCCCTACCCCTATAAATTTCTGATTCGGTAATTTTGATGGGTATAAAATAAGCTAGCAGGAGTGCAAAAGAACCCAGGAATTTCTTTTCTTTTGATTTTCTTTTTAGAATTCTGCTAAAGGAGGGCTTTAAACATATAATAAGAGTTACCAAGCAGACAACATACACTTCTGCAATAGTTTTGCTACGTAGGTATAGCTATCTCCATTTTGTAAATGAGGAAACCATTTCAGAGGGTTGTAGTGACTTCCTAAGGTCAAGATCAAGTAGTACATGCAGGAGCTGAGATTTGAATCCAGGTCTGCATCCTCTGAACTCTACAACTTCTTTTCCTTTTCTTTCTTCTTCTTCTTTTTTTTTTTACACCGAAGTACCTCATACCCATTGTCGTCGAGTCGATTTAGACTCATTGCAACCCTATAGAACAGAGTACAACTGCCCCATAAGATTTCCAAGGAGTGACTGGTGAATTTGAACTGCCAGCCTTTTGATTAGCACCCATAGCTCTTGACCACTGTGCCACTAGGGCATCATAAAAAACTTCTTTTTTTTTTTTTTCTTCTAAATTTCACCTGTAGTAGCTAAGATATTATTACTTTGGGTAGGGATGGAAGGAGTCATCTGGCACCATTTTCTTGATGAAAAATTTGAATGGCTCATATTGACCATGAGCAAAAGAGAAGATGTTAATTGTGGATTACATCTGTGGGTAGAAGTTAGAAATGAACTTTTTTTTCTTTGTCCACATAAGTTATTTTATGATATACCACAATTAAATTCCCCTAGGAAAAGCTTTGGAAACCCTGGTGGTATAGTGGTTAAGTGCAACAGCTGCTAACCAAAAGGTCAGCAGTTTGAATCTACCAGGGACTCCTTGGAAACTCTATGGAAGAGTTCTACTCTGTTCTATAGTGTCACTATGAGTCGGAATAGACACGAAGGTAAGAGGTTTGGTTTTGGTTTTAGGAAAAGCTTTCAGGAAATGAAAGTAAAAAATAAACAAGTTTATCATGTATAATCTCTTGAAAGTTATTCCTTTTCAAACCCATTCCAAGTAGAAAAAGGAAATCTTGCCAGCCTTGGGTGTATGGTCCAGTGGGCAGTGGTAGGAAAGATCCGGGTTTCTGGTCTATTGATCAGGACCGCTGTGTGCCCATTGTCTCCCAGGGAAGGCACAGCTCTTCCCCAAAGGGCAGAGAAGAGTTGGGTCAGAGCTCTGTGGCATCTGGTCTAATTGCCCCTGCATGTGTTCCAGACCATTCACTCTTAATCAACTTGAGAGGAAACGGAAAAGGATGAGATTCAGAAAAAATGTTTTTCTCCCAAGATTTTTTTTTTTTTAAATGTAGCTACCCTGTGCGTGTTGAAACCTGGTAGTTTGAGGTGCTCAAAAGTAACTTCCTTTTAAGAGGGGGCATGGAAACTTACACTAACCTGAGACCAATGTGATTTGCCAAATTTCCCAATTTATAATAGAGGGAGTTAACACAAAAAAATATTTCCTTGATTGTATTGCATTTGCCTTAGTAGCTTTGCAAGAGTTGCCCTCTCCTCTCCTCTCTTACTTGGCAGCCTCTTGGCACAGAAAGGCCCCAATATATACCTGGCATGCCAGCATCTGCAGCAAAATGCTTTCAGAATAGGGTCATAGACTACCTGGAGTTACAGCCTATTCCCTCCTGGGAGTTTCTCTAACCATCTCATTTTATGTATACCTGGAATTTGAGGAAGGATTCCCCCAAGCCCCTTAAACAAACAGGAAAGACCTTAAGGTCTCAGTTTTAATCAATGCAATTCAGAAATGCAGACAAATGAAAGACAAAAAACAGCAATGGCATCAATACGGTCTGAGGATTGAGTTTTTTGATTTGTCTTGGTTTTTAGTTTTTACAATAAAGACCATGGATCTACTCATTTCAAAACTGTTTGGACCATGTACTACAAGATGGATATTGTGGGAGCAATAGGCAAGATTTAGGCATGGGGCCTGTCCTTAAACAGCTCTCAGCTGGTGATATAAGACTAGTGTGCAAAAAAAAAAAAAATTAGAGAAATTATCAAGAATGTCATAAGAGAGGGTCAGGGACTTGGTGGGACCAGCACTGTGATACAGGAAGTACCAGGCAACTGCAAGGTGGTCCAACGTTGAATTGTTTGGTTGGGGTCCTGAGGAGCTTTGGGTGTGAATCTTGGAACTGCATGCTAGAACCGTACTGTAAAAGGCCTTGAATGTCAGGTTAAGAAAGTCTTTCTGAATTCGATAGACAACTGGAATCTTCTTTAGGTTTCTGAGCTGGGACGTGGTTGGATCAGTGCTGTGATTTAGGAAGTACCAGGCAACTGCAAGGCAGTCCAATGTGGAGAAAGGCAGAGGGTAGACGAGCGCAGGTGAAGAGAGATTAGAAATAAAAAAGAGAGCTCTAGAATGGCTGTCTTTGCACAAGGTCACGTGGGGAATGAACGCCTGATGAAAGCAATTGCTTCTTTTCTTCCTCGTAGGGTACCATGGGATTATCAGGGACTATGGAACCAGAGAGACCAAAAGTTCTAATCCCAATTCCACCACTTATTATTTGAACACTTTGGACCTCACTTTCCTCATTTGTAAAACAGAGACTATAAACTTACCTTGCAAACTTTTGGTAAGAACTATAGATAATGAACATAGAGGTTTTAGCATAGTGCCTAGCATGTATTAGTCCTTGCTATTATTATGATGAATGACATCATCTTAAACGTGTAATTTATTACTCCCGTTTAAAAATAATACATAGCCACTACAGAAAGTAAGAATCCCTTAGTTTTATCAATAATGCTAATATTCTAGAGTATTTTTTTCCAGGCCTTTTCTATGCTTCCCACTCAGAGGTTTAGTATCAGGCTAATGAGCTGGAAAGGTATCAGGAAGTCCTTCCTGGGACTTCACCTTTTCCTATTGCCAGCTTTACTTTTCTGTTTTAGAGAGGTAAGACTGGTGTTGGACCAGATAAGCTCTGGTTCCTTGCATATGGCCTTTCTTTTCCAAAACCCAAGATGTGGTACTGTTCTAGAAGTGTACTTTGAGCTCTGCTAGGATCAGGCAACGTCTTCCAGGAGTCTAAGTAAATATTGTGTTTGTTTCAAAGCCTCAAGTCTCCCCATCATTTATACCTTCCAAACAGACCTAGGCCAAGGTCCTGCTTTTGGGTCTGAAACACCTGGAAGTAAATCCTGTCTTTCACTAGCTCTGTGTCTTTGGGCAAGTCACACTACCTTTCTGACTTTTAGGTAACAACCATTTCATGAGGAACAACAGGACAATAGATAAGAAAGTGTTTTGTATGTTGTAAGGCACTGCCCAACTAGCAAATGTTGAGTGCCTATTACGTGTGAGGTACTCTTAAGCCAAAAAACCCATTGCCATTGTGTTGATTCAGACTCATAGTGACCCTATAGGACAGGGTAGAACTGCCCCATAGGGTTTCCAAGGTGTGGATGGTGGATTTGAACTGCTGACCTTTGGGTTAGCAGCTGGGCTGTTAATCACTACACCACCAGGGCTCCAACCCTTCATATTTTTAATTTTATTTAACCCTTATAGCAGTTTTTGAGGAAAGGGTGCTATTCTTATTTTCAGAAGAAAAAAAATTAAGATGCAGTAAGATTAGGAAATCTGCTCATTCAGTTAAGTAATTGGCAACCATGATCTGAATCTATGAAAGATGAAGGCCATACTTCATTTAATGTTTCATCCTGCCTACTCATATGTACCCCAACTGGAAATAAATAAGCTCATCATAAGAATACAAATCATGGCATTTGAACCGAATTTTCTCTGCTCCCCACTCCCCCACCCCGACCTTGGATCTCAACTACCTTGTCATCTATCAAAGCCCTCACATTCATCAACCCTGGCTAAAAGGCCACCTCCTATATGAAGTCATTAGTCTTCTATGAGTTTCTCGAAGCCTTGGTATATATCCCCAGGACTTCACATGGTACTTGGTACACAGTTGAAGATCAGTAATGTGTAGTGAATGAAGAAAGTGTTCTTTAATACCTTCAACTAGAAGGGATTGTTACCTTCTCTGAACCCTTATTGCAGTTTTATCCAGAGCAATTTATTTGTACTTTCGGGAGGAATGTTGGCAGGAATTTTTTTGTACAATGCCAATTTGGGCAATTGTTAAATATTGTGGGAGTTACACCTTAAAAGTTTGAAGGAAATATCACAAAATGAGGCTCCTTCATAGAATATGGCAATGGCTGTCTCTACCAGATTGATTCTAAAGATGACAGACTCTCACATCATTCTTTTCAATGGAAGAAGGTTATCATTTTTAACCATGGTATCACATGTTTCATTCCAACAGGCATGGAGTCCCAAATGTATCTTCTAAACTGAAGCATGTAAATTTAGATCTCCAGTGACTGAAAAAAAAAACATAGTTTCTTCTTTATATATGAGTTATTGACCATCAACCCCATTGGATTACTCATCATATAAATGTCAACTGATAAATCAAACCTTTTTCTATAAAGTGGATCTATTTCTCTTATAGAAAATGGGCTGAGAAAGAGTATTTGTTGCTGTTGTGTAGCCATTTGCCCATGACTCCAATGGTAATTAATTCCTAGGGAAAACAAATTAAAAGAGCTTCTAAATTCAGGCATATTGATAGCAACAAGGAATGACAGCCTGATGGTAAAAGACATCTGACACAAAATCTCATAAACTTAACAGTCAAGAATCTTTTAGAGATTGGGCAAATAGCCTTATTCTTGGTAGAGAACAATTGATTTTCATAAAGGGAGAAATTGGAGCATAAGAAAAGTATTATCAGGGAATTTGAATATCAATTGTGCTCTTTAATAACCACCTGAGTAACCTTCTATGTTTCACTCTCTGTTTTAGTAAGATTAAGGGGTCAAGTACCTAGGACATAAGTGATTTATAATAAATCCCTTATAGCTCTTAAAAGCTGAGATTTATGATAATTGGTCGCTATGAGTCAAAATTGATTCTACAGCAATGGGTTTTTTTTTTTTTGGTTGTTGTTTAGTTTGTTTTTTAGTAAGCCATAATGGAGTTAGTTATTTTTAGTATAAGGTATTTAAGAAAATAAGTGTGTAAATATTAGAATGATTTTCATCCAAATAGTCTACCACTACTAGTTCTGGAAAATAAAATATTTCTGTACGCTATTTCAATGAAACCCTCTGATAGGTCAGAATTGTTAGATTTGTGTAGAGTTGGGAGTGTCCTCAAGAGAATATCTAATCCAATGCCTTTCTTGTTTTATAAGAGAAGTTACAGAAGTCCAGAGATGTGTCCAGCTCAAAGCCAACAGAAAATTAGTATCAGTGCTAGGGCTAATCCCAGGTTTATTGACTGCCAACCTAGCACACGTACCGTCACATGTAACTTCCTAAGAATGGAGTAACATGACAATTAAACTCATAGGCGTCCTAACTTGGTTGATGGTTTCATTCATATCTTCATCCACCCATTTATTAAACAAAGATTTATTAAGTGGTTGTTATGTATCAGGCACTATAAGTGTCCCTGTTTATCCTGGCCTAAGTATTTGCTACACACACACACACACACACACACACACTCAGTCACGAAATCTTAGGTTGAACACTTAGTATTTCTACACCTCAGCCCTGAACACCACCACCTCTGGCACAACAGCATCTAAAGTTTCCTAAGCACGTAACTTTCTACTTTTAAAGACTTTCAGTCTGGGAGATTCAATAACTTTTCTTAATAACCCTTTTGGTAATTATTCACCCACACTTTCTGAGCTTTGCTTTTGGTTTAACCCCAGGTCTTTTTTTTCTATAGTTTAAGATAATTAATCCTCACGCCCAATCTCATCCAATCTCGGAAGCTCAACAGGGTCATTCTTCGTTAGTACTGGGGCCCTGGTGTCACAGTGGTTAAGCATTTGGCTGCTAATCAAAAGGTTGGCTGTTCAAATCCACCAGCTACTCCTTGGAAAACCTATAGGGCAGTTCTACTCTGTCCCCTAGGGCTACTATGAGTTAGAATTGACCTGACAGCAACTGGTTTGGTTTGAGGTTTTTTTAATAGGAGAAGAAAGATCAGATCCCAGCAGACCTTTGAAAAGTTCTCATATTCCTTAAATTATCCTTTGGCTTTTAGTCTAAGCAGTATAACACAAATTATTCTGGTCTTTCAACACAGGTCTTAATTTATTGGAGCAGAAAGAACCCTAGAGATGATCTGGTTCAACTGCCCTGTTTTATAGATGGGCCCTTGGAGCTGAGAGAGAAGTAAAGTTACCCAGCAAGTGAGTGGCAGACCCAGACTTTGCATACTGGCCTCCTAACTCTCACTCAAGGTTCTCTCGATGGCAGCACATTGGCCCTGAATTCTCTCTTTGTGGACATTGCTTTGTTTTACTTTATCACTTACTCCCCACCCCACAAGTAATACAGCTCGTAGAATTTCACGGGTACCCATGTCAGGAAATGGTTAATGTCCCTGAGCCCAAGGCCTTAGAAACTTCTGGGAGGGAGCCAGGTGAGCAAAGAGAGCAGATAAAGGCAGCACCTGCCGCTGGGTTTGGAACAGCCTGGGGACATGGAGAGAATGTAAACACATTCTGCAAATCTTATTGTCTGACTCCATGCCAGCGTCTTTTGGGTTCTTGTCATGGAAAATATTTCTTCTGAGGTCATTCAATGAGCAAAGGAGCATTGAATACTCTCCAGGGTGCCAACTCCATCCCCCTTTTGTCCAGATTAAATAAGCCAGGGTCTAGCATTTCATGGGCCCACAAGGCCTGCCTTTCAACAATACAGGCTGTAAAGTAGGGAAAAAGGAGACATTAAGAAACTATATTGTGTCGTCCTGGGCTGCTCTCTGCCCATCGCTGCCCGCCCTCCTCCCCAGCACGGCCTCCCTCTGTTTGCTTACCCATACCTACAGGCACACGCCCTGTGTTGAGAGCAAGAGTTAATGTCTGTGCTTCCTCGTAAATCTCAGCTTGGTGCCTCGAGCTATGTTTTTAGTTCTGTGGTGGAGCTTTGAGATTTGAGATGAGTAGAAGGGAGGAGGTGTAGCTGATGGAGGTAATAATCAAAGCCACCATTTCTTGTGCTGGGGAGCTAGGTGTCTTTACTGAGTTCTTTGACCAGGTAGTTTAGTGCCTCAGTGCCTCAGTGGAGAATCTGTGAAGATCAGGAAGAAAAGTGGGACGTCAAGGGAAAGGAAGTTGGCTATCTTGCTATTCAAAAGAAAGGGCATGTTGCTTCTCCTTGAAGAAAGAAGGTTGGATGGAAGGAGAAAATGAACCCAGACTGGTCGCTGGCCGGCATGTGTTCTAGTTCAGCTAAAAGTGACTTCAGTGGAGAGGTGTCCTTCCTGGCAGAAATGATTTCTTGTCTTCCATAGCTTGTCATTGAAGAACGTTTTCCCAACATTCAAGTTGGAGCTCCCTTTTGTTCTAAAACATGTTTATTTTTTATGATTGGCTCCTTCTCCACTTACATGAGCAGTTCCTGGTGTATAAGCCTCATCTCTTCACCATCTTTTTTTTTTTTTTTTTTCTTTCCTTTTAATGTAGAAGGCAAAGCTTCCATTGGGCTTCTATGAAAGTTTAAGGTAGCAATTGCTTAGGCCTTCAACTGTGCTAACATCTGTGTTTGGATTGAATTCTGAGTCTGAGCCAGTGAGCAGAACATGTAATTAACATGACTGAAGGAAGAACTGTGATCTATGAAAACTCCAATCCTCAGTTTATACAACTATAAAATAAAGGAGTTGGAAACTAGTCTCTAAATGGTCTTCCAAATCATCCAGTTTAGGATCCTAAAAATATCTGACTATTATAAACTCTCTTTTACTCTAATCCCTTAGTAAGCCCTTTTTCTGCCTCTAACTTTTCTGTGAGAAAAGTCTGAAGAAAAAAGAATTGAAAGGATGGGTTAAGCTATCTGAACGGTAGTCTTTCTGGTGTATTCAAGGTGAAGTAGAAATTTATACATCTAAACATTGATGGGAACCTGGGGCTGAACACATAAGTATCCAGGACCTAGAATCAGGTGAAGGAAGAGCTATCAGCAGGTGAAGGCAAGCATAGAATATCCTAACAGCTCTCCCGTGTTAAAGTTTTGTTTCTCTGGTTTTGTCTACGTTCAATAATCCTCGTATTTCTCCTTCCCCTTTTTATTTCATTCTACTAGGAGTCCTTGACTTGGTGATCTGATTAACTCTGGCCATACCCTTTATTTTATTTACTGTTAACTACATCTTTTTCAACCAAAAAAGATAAAAAAAAAAAAATTACTGTAAAGATTAGATAAAATAAAAAATATGAAGTTGCTAACAGTACGTTGTAGGTACCATGGTGCAGAGTAGGCATTCACTATTTGCTAGTTGGACAGTGCCCCTCAGCACAGAAAACATTTTCTCATCCATTTTCCTGTTGTTCCTCACAGGACTGTTCTCAGCTAAAGATCAGAAAGGTGGTGTGACATGCCCAAAGACAAAGAGCTAGTGAAAGCTGGGGTTTAAACCCAGTGCCTGATTTCAGTATGAGAGCAGCCAGACCTTTCCTTTGCTTGACAATTTTGTGTTGGCATCCTTGGCTGGGACTCTGCCTCCACAGTGATTAACCTCACCTTAACAACTTAGTGAGAAAGACCTAGCTCTCTTATCCTGACCACACAACTTATTTGTAATTTTCTCCATGACTTTCAGTGTTACCTTATCTTCCTGCAATCTCATAATTAGTATTCAGTATTTTTATTTATAAAAATCTAGAGCTCTTTTTGAGACAGAGATTTTCCTCCTGACCTTTAGCTAGGGTCTCTGAGCAAGTTTTTTGCTCCATAACAGATGACAAGCTCTTTTGGGCAATTCTTTTAACTCTCTGTCTACTGGAAATAAGACTGTGTGTAATGACAGGGTTTAACTTGGAATGTGTTTTGTAAAAATAGCCCAGAGTGGTGAAAAGCCCTCTAAATGAGGATCTGGGAGAGCTTAGCCTTGTCCTGTAGTGATGCTTTGAGCAAGCACTGGTTCTTCGTGAGTCTTAGTTTTCTCATCTCTAGAAAGCAGACATTGGGCTATGGCTTCCAAGATCCTTTCTAGCTGGAACATTTTACAGTCTCTCACCCTTAACTGCATTTTACCAAACAGTGGCTCTTTTGTAATTCGACATGTGTGTAAAATGCTGTGGTAAGGCCTTAAGGCCCCAGGAGTGATAGGGCAATGTTTCACGTATCAGTATCACTGGACTTTGCAGCAGAGGGTGCATTTTCATTACAAGTGTTAATTTGATGTCTCTAAACTGAAGAAGCCATAACCCAGCTGCTTTTTGTGGGTGCTGTATGTTCTTGCCTTGCCAGGAGCATCATGACCACAGCTGTTCGCACCATTGACACAGAACTACTGAGGTTATGGTCTGTCATGACATGGAAGCACTTTAAAGAACATATGGAGAAACAGAGACCCAGGAAGAGAAGTGAAATTTCCCATAGTGTCAAAACCAAGACTTTAGCACAGGATTACCTGACATCCAATTCGTTGTACTTTCTACTCCACTCTGCTATCTCACATGACTTCTCTCATGGTGAACACAAGTATCTATTTAATAGAGCACTGCTAGTTAAAAAGGCATCTACATTATCCAAAATGTCAATAACTTCCCTTGAAAGAAGAGAGGATAATAGACTTCCACAGCACTCTGAGGTAAAGGCCTTTGCTGGAGGACCTGAGAAACTCTAGCTTAGTTTTGGAGCAGTTTGGAAAGACTACTTGATTCTAGATTTACCTTCCCAGACATCACATCTGGAGCTCAGGAAAGAAAGTATGGATGAATGTATACATTTAGAAGTAGACTACATCAACTGAGAGAGGTCATCGCCATGTCCAAAGTGCTTGGTTATTTAGAAGTAAGGGCCCTCCTGAATTTCATGCTTAAATTTTGTGATGGTTAACTTTATTTTAAATTTCCTTAAGGCAGAGGAATATAAAGTGTACTTATTAAAGAAGCTATCTTGGCAGAATTTCATCCCCTTTAGGTAGAAACAAAATTGCACCCAACACATAAATTGACATACAAAGCAGTAAATAATTTCATTGTGCAAGTTGTTTTAATGGACTCAAGCCAAAATACTCCATTAATCTACACACACAGAATATTCATTGAGTTTGGGGTTTGTTGCCAGACCAAGAAAAAAAAAGAAATGAAGAAAAGTACAAGGGAGATGATAAATGTCAGTACAGCAGCTGAGAAGGTGGGGGGCTTGAAGGAGGACTTCAGAGGTATGCACAATATTTTCCTTTTCCTTTTTTTTTTTTTTTTGGCAAAGGATTAAGTACAAAAAGATTAGGTGTCAACTTTCAAATGAGAACTGGGCAGGAGCCTGTTCCAGGTCTTTTTCCTAATTTCCCTTTGTAAGAAGAAGCTCAAAGACTAGCCAATTGGGGAGGACAGAGTGTTATATGCATACATGTGTGAAATTTTGTTTATATACATCTCTACACAAATAAACATTGAGAAACCGTAATGGCATTCCCAAAAGAATCCTTCCTTAATACAGGAAGTGACAGCTTTGCGAAGGCACCACAATTAAGCTCCAGTTTTTCATTCTAGAAATCCCAAGATTTAATTTCTAGAAGAGATGAGACCTCTGTGATGTTCCACGGGACTCTCTAGAATTACAGGCAACTTAGTTTTAAAGCTTGTCTAATGCAAAGCACCTGAGCTTAACCTCTAGGCTCTCTTTGCATTTAGAGATGTCTGAAACCACAAACCATAAATTCTGGTGGGCATATGCAAGAGAAGAGGCCACAGAAATTATAGTTTTTGTTATTCAGTGTGACCACACTCCTGTGCCAGGACCACCCTTCTCCCACTCCCAAGCTGATTTTCTTCTGCTTGGCACTTGGGCTTACCAGATGGCCTGATCTGGGCTCTATACAATAGTAGTTGCCTTCCACTTGTTGTGGGCCAGGACTGTGAATTTAGTGGGAAGAGGCTGTCTTCCCATGTGCTTTGACATGCTTGTTGCTGCAATTTCACTGGGCGGAATGTGTGCAGAAAATAGAGGACCATGAGATACAGAAGCTGCAATCAGAGGGCATTTTGAATCACTCACCATCCCTCTCAAGGATAATACATGCCTTCCATCTGGGGAGTCTCATGTCCTTTCTGAGTCAGTACATGCTTGCATTGACTGCTTTATGGATTCCGTTCATAGTTGTCCCTTCCTTTCTCCTTGAAACTCTCTTCTACCTCGGCTGTTCCAGTTCCTGTTCTACCACTCTGACCCCTCTTCTTCCCGTTCTCTTTAACTCTTAACATCAGAACACGGGCATGGGATCAATATCCATATCTCTAGCTCTGTCCTCTGTCTTGAACCCTAAAGTGACGTTTCCAGCTAGCTGTTTTCATATGGAATTCTCAAGAATACCTTGAACTTGCTATGTTTAAAACCAAATTCATCTTTTTTTTTTTTTCTTTCTGCACCTCCTGAATTCCCTGGAACAATTCATAGTTAAGGGTGAGACACTTACCTTGGCATTTATATAAAGGCTCACTGAGATATTACATTTCTTCCCTACCCTTTCTTTCTGTATTATGCTGGCTAAACTAATGGGAAATTGCTTCCTTTTAGGAGACAGGGAGAAGGCCTTAGAATCTACTGGGGGAGTGTGGAGGAGCAGTCCCTGTTGTCCCGCTGGAACCCGTGGTCCACTGAAGTTCCTTATGCTACTTTCGCTGAGCATCCTATGAAAGATAACAGTGAGAAGCTTCTAGAAATTTGTAAGGTAAGAAGCCACTTGGGCATCTCTTAGGTCACAGTCATTGACAGAAGCTATGAATTTGAGCTCTGGTGGCATAGTGGTTAAAAACTCAGGCTGCTAACCAAAAGGTTGGCAGTTCAAATCCACTAGCTGCTCCTTAGAAACCCTATGGGGCAGTTCTCCTCTGTCCTATAGGGTTGCCATGAGTCAGAATCGACTCGATGGCACACAACAACAACATGAACTTTTAAAATATGTACCGTTAAATAAAAAGAGACAACAGGAAGATAAAACCAGGAGTTTATATAGACACAAATTTTAATAGGTTTGCAGAATCTTTTTTTAGTAAACAGTGGAACTTTTTACATATGCAAATATATAAAAATATTTACATTAACCGTATCATGCATTTTCCCCTTTGGTAATTTCTCTTAGTGTAATGTTAACAAATTGTAATAGTTGCTTTTGTCTGACTGTTCATTGCCTACAAGGTACATACTTTTCTGTATATAATTCAATTCTAATTATTTTATTCAGGGAAGAAGTATGGAATAATGTGAAGTGTGTTTAGTCCAATATGGCTCTCTGGTCAAGTTTGATTAAGTCACTGCTCTCTCTGGGCCTCAATATTGTCACCTCTAAAATGGAGGTAATGAAAACCATCCTTCCTCCCTACCTCCCTGGCCCATTATAGGGTTAAATGGGATAATGTGCATATAAATGCCCACAAACTGTAAAGGGATTAAGATTATTTCTATGTCTTTAAATCTCATCTCTTAAGTAGATTTTAAATCTGTCAGTGGCAGAGACGGTACCTTTACTAATCTTTCATCTCCCTTAAGAAGGCTTAAGCAGTGCAAAGATATACTAAATTGTCAGGAAGTAAAATAATTAGAGCTGAAATGTAATTAATGACCAAAGTTTGTATTTTCAACAAGACCGAGTATACACGTAAGAGTGTGTTTATTGGCCTAGAAATTCTTGCCTTCTGTGTTCTTTCTGTATTTACCTTTATGTTCTGTCTTTTAGAATAGCACATCTCTTTATTTGCTGTAAAATCTTACTGGGCAATCTGCATGTTAAAGTTCTTCTGGGGTTTGATGGTATACATTACATTGCTTGTATTAATTTAAAACACTTCTTATTCATGCACGTGTGTATGTTTGTAAGAAAGTATTTAAAATTGATAAGACGCCTAGACTCAAAAAAGCTTTGATGAGAAATATGTATGATTAGAGGCCAGATGAGGTCTTAATTTCCCCTACTATAACCCTGGTGGCATAGCGGTTAAGAGCTACGGCTGCTAACCAAAATGTTGGCAGTTTGAATCCACCTTATGGAGCAGTTCTACTCTGTCCTATGAGTTGGAATGACTCAATGGCAACAGGTTTGTATATAGGTGCAGTTGACTTAAACTCCATTCTGCTTCCAGGAAAAACCAAGTATCCTCTCAAGAAGTATACAAATGTCCTCAGATGCTTATGGTCTCATGGTTTACCTTGGCTCCAATCTTTTGCAGGCACTAAACTAGTTCAGTGTATAGGTTGCATTGCTATACCCTATGTAATACTCTGGTGGTGTAGTGGTTAAGAGCTAAGGCTGCTAACCAAAAGGTTGGCAGTTTGAATCCACCAGGTGCTCCTTGGAAACTCTATGGGGGCAGTTCTATTCTGTCCTATAGGGTCGCTATGAGTTGGCATCGACTGGATGGCAAATGGTTTGGTTTTGGTTTTTGGATATAATACTCTTTTTTCCTAATACCTCAAACCAAGCATCAATCTCAGTCCCTAGCTTCACTTTTAACCACCCAAAGTCAACAAAACAAAATGAAAACCAATTAGAACAGCATAGCGTTTATACAAAGGCATTTATGTGAGCCTACAGAGAGAGTAGGAGTTTACCACAAAATCATGTCCCCAAATTAAAATGAATAGCAGATATTCTCATTTTTAAAAGTTCTTATTATAATATGATGACACATTGCTCCTTGATCCTCTCTTCCTTCTCTTCTACCCTGCCCTCACCCATCCCCAAACTCTTATTCTTTTCTTTGTTATTATTATTAGCAATACAGAACAGTTTACCTGTTTATTTTCTTAACACCTATTAATCTATCCCAAAGGATTTAATGTATTTTCCCAAAGACATTTCTCTCCTTTAATAAAAGTCTGCTTCAAGTCATTAAAATAATAAACCTGCTTGAATTAATAGTAATTGCATTTATTATAAGTCAAAATAAATGCCAACTGCCTTGGTGATTACATCCATCACTTCTTGGGCTAAGATGAAAACCACAAAAGTACTGGAGAGAACAGAATAATTTTTCCTCAGCTACCCATGAATATAGTTTCTAGACTGGAACATTAAATTTTGCTCTTGCCTTCATGTTGGCCAAGGCTAAAACAGAAATTTTATGGCAGGTGTGTATGTCTGTGTGTATGTACGTTCGCATGCGCACATGATAGATGGTCCATTAGTTGGTCGATTGGTCTTTAATCGAACTACTTTGTGGGTCTGTTAAGTGTATTTCCTGTAAAGCTTTTCTTCTGGCCCAGCTCTCTAGAAAAACAAGTCGTCTATATCTGGGATGTGAGATGATGAATACTTTGATCCAGTTCTTTGAATTTTAGTTTCTCTTTTGTTGTTGGTTTTTATGTTACAATAGTATTTGTGTTCAGGACACTTTCCAAGATGGGCTTTGATCAAGACCCAGTGATATTAGTGTAAAAGAATAAATAAGAAGAAAGATAATTCTGGGGATCTAGAATCCCTTTTATGTGAATATTTTGGCATAACATAAGACTTTAAAATGGTGATATAAAGTGACTTTCCATCTCCACGCTGAATGAAATAAGAAGAGGTAGTGGAATAAGGGGCCAATGCATAACTAAGTCAAATACCTGAGTTATTTAATTCAATGTAACAAATCTATTGTAGCACAAGGAAGAGGATCATGTGGCTTTGAATTACACACAATCATTACATTACAATCTAATGGAAGAACTTATTATCTAAAAAAAGTTCTTTCTAAAATTCAAGCTTACTGTTAGAGTCTTTTCTTCTACAGCACATGGAATCCTTTTATTCAACAAGCATTTTCCAATATCTAAAATATGCAGGTATTATGATTGCTTATGAGGATACAGATATAAATGAGATAAAATTCTTATATTTCTAGAAGGCATTGTTTAATAGGGGAATTAGGTTAAAATGCAAGTATTTAAAAGTTCGTGCTAAAGGACTACAACAGAAGTTTGGACTCAGTAGAAAGCAGTGGAGGTACATGAAGAAATCTGAAGTGTTCTTGGAAAAAGTAATTCAGTTTAGCAGGAGTTTAATTTTATTTATTCCCCATCATCATTTTAATAACATAGATAACCCGATCTTGACCATTGGGATATACGGTTACCCACCAATATATTCCGTCTCTCAGGTTTATTGGGTAGCTGCTTTCCCACTGACAATGTGTGTGGGGGCCTTTATGACTGTTTGAAACCAAAGAAACGGGTGTGTGCTGCAAAGTACTGTTTTTACAAGGTATCGTATGAGGTGTGTGCATTTTCGTAGGAACAAAGGAAATTTTGAATTTTTTTATGTGGTACACTTATGTCCCAGTGCACTCTGGGGGGGACCATGGGGGTTGAATTTGTGGGACAAAATATGTCCCACTTGGCTCTAAGGGTAAGTTTGTGGGAGGGGATAAGAAAAAAAAAAAAAATCCATGCTAAAAAAAAAAAACCAAAAATTCAGACACACTCTGTGATTCAGCATGCTTCTGTTAATGAAAACACATGGTATCAGCAAAAATTCAAAGCAAAAAATAATTGGTTCTTAATATAAGGGTCTAAATAAAGTAAGGGGTCATAGAAATGGAGAGAAGATGAAGTATGTTTGATATATTCAGTCTGTACAACTAATGACAGTAAATAACCTATGGACAAAAAAAATCTTTGCCATTGTGTTGATTCCAACTCATAGCGACCCTATAGGACAGAATTGAACTGCCCCCAGGGTTTCCAAGGAGTGGCTGGTGGATTTGAATTGCTGACCCTTCAGTTAGCAGCCTAGGTCTTAACCACTGAGCCACCAGGGCTCCAAGTATAGCATGTAGAAAGGAAAGGAGAGCAAGTAGTCAAAGACTACATGGTTTCTGGCTTAGGTAGATGGCAATTCCATTAACCCGAATGGTGAAAACTAAAAGATGAGTAGGTTTGAAAGTTTGGTTTTGGACATGTTGAGTTTGAAATGCCCATCATACATAGCTATGGTGGATTTGACTATTAGACAATGAGAAACTTAGGTCTGAATTGCAAGAACGAAATCTGTGCTGGTGATACAGCTTTTAGATATGTAACATTGGGTTGAAGTGAGCCATGGGATTGATTGGTCAGGAAGGTACCCAAAGAAAGAGCTTTAATGGTCACGATTGCATTCAAATCCAAGTTTATATGATATCAAAGTCTATTCACACAATTTACACAATGTTTACTATATCAAAATGCATTATTTTTCCTTTTTTCCACCTCACTAACTATACCACTCACAATCTGCCAAATATCGTTGTCAAATGGCCTAGTCCCAGAGAGTCTTGCTTACCTCTCAGCCTCACCAGCACTTTCCAATCTGTGCTCATACATTGTATTGCTCATATAAACCAGTTGTAAAATTAATATTTTCCTTGGCATTCTTTTTATTCATTATTACAGGACATAAAAATAATCCCAAGTACTCTCATATAATTATATCTTGTATTTATTAATTATAGTTTACATATTTTCATGTAATTCAAGTTATTGGATTCTAACAAAAACCTTGTGAGTTTGGAATAGCTATTTCCATTTTAAACATAAGGGCACTTAGATTGATTAATTCCAGGAAATAGGTGCAAACCTGAAGGAACTGTAGGGGTGTGTGTGTGTGATTATATTTGATCAAAAACCAGGCTCAATTATCCCCACTTGTTTCATCTACTTTATATTTTGCAACTTGTAACCTTATCTCATCTTTTCTGTCAGTTGCCTTATTGGGTTCCTGGAGTGGATGTAGTGTCCCACTGGGAGGAACTAGTGACTAAACCCAGAACTGGTGAATAATATTGAGTGGATCATGGAAGCTCCGCAGCCAAATCAAAGTGATCTACAGATCAACCATTTTTATTTTCTTGGCATTTTACCCTTTTCTTCAAGCGATATATGAATATGGACCAATAATATTTTAGCAATCAAATTTAACTTCATATCCTTAGCCCCTTAGTTTACCTTCACATCAATTTAACACCTATTTATTGAGTACTTACCTGGCACTGAGTACAACAGACCAGACAGTAAGCTAGGAATATGGAACACCAAGTAGAATACAACAGTGTCTCATCTCCAAATGCTTATGGGTGTACAGGGAAAGGCAGAAAGGTAATCAGCAAATTGTAATTTAATGTGCAGCAACTGAAAGTAAAGGGATTGACAATATGTTGTGGGAGCCAAGAGGAGGGAGCTGGTAAGTCCAAAAGTTAACAGGTCTGGTGACATTTGATATGATGCTCAACGTATGAGTGATTTTTCCAGGGAAGAAAGTGGAAAGACATTTTCAGTATAATAAGTGTATTTAAAAACTGCAAGTTACAAAGTCATCTGAAATGTTCTTGGATAAAGAATAAATGAGTTTAGCTGGTGTTTTAAGTGTATGTGAGTGTGTATGTGTGTATTTGTGTGTGTGGGTTGGGAGGGAAGGGTTGGGGGTGTAGGATAGGATGAAGACGGAAAATTAGAAAGTGTAGAAATTTCTTTTGTGCAGGAAAAAAAAAAAAAAAGCTTCTTCCTTGTCCTTTTTTTTCTTTTCTCTAAACACCTGAACTTAACAATAGTCACTATGTCTCTATAAGGACAATTCCAATTACAACGTATGAGGATGGTAAATACATTCAGTCCAGCTATGTGACTGCCCAAGTGGTTTCTAGTGTTGGGTTATGGACGGACTAGCCCTTTATCCAGCATGCTTCACTCCCTACACATCCAGGTTGAAACCTGTAGCCTGAAGCCTTGGAAAACCTGCTCAGCAGAGGAATGTGGGCCTACAGGCATGAAATCTAGTCCCTTTTTACCCAGTGTAAACAGGAAGCAACCAAAGGCTATACCAAGGAAAACTGAGACTCCAGGCAGTGAACTGCTGGCAATCAGCACCTGAAGCAATCCAGGGGCCCCAGGCACTCAGCTGGTAAATAATTGCTGTAAAGTCAAGGAACAACACCCTCACTTCTCCCTCCCGCCCCCCACACGCACTGCTAGGCTTTACCCTAACTAACACACAGCCCCTATGTAACCTGAGTTGTTATAACTTGACCCTCCATTTTTGAGACTGGAATAAAGGAGGGAGCCAGGGGTGGGTGCATAAAAGCTTTTAGAAAAAGTATGTTGCTAGTGGCATTCATATCAAATGACAGCACGTTCCTGTCACACAGATTGAGTTCAGGTGTTTAAAATGTTCAAGAGCCAACTCGGTAACTTGGCCTTTTGTCTGCCTCTCCTTCAATGCACTGCTTGTTTCTCAGTCTTCCTGACCCCTCCTCCTTTTATAGGACTCCCAGAAAAGACTGGGAATGAAGTGTATCTGACTCTAATGAAATGTCAAGTTCACTGAGTATGAAATAGTGTCAACTTTTTTCTTTTTTCCCTTCACTTTGAGGAGTCTCATGAAATGAAGCTTATGATCAGACTGAGGAGGTATTCAATAATCCAATTTGACAAATATTCATTAATCTATGAAAAAGGCATCCTGCTTATTGCATTTTGACCTTTAGGAGATGATGATTTGATTATGACAACGATGATGCTGTTGATGACGGTAATAAAGGTTAATGTGTATTGATTATTTGCCATAGGCTTCCTTTGCACCCTTCACAATAACTTCCATTTATATTTCCAGCCTAACCTCATTTCATTTCCCCAAATCCTCCCACAGCACAAACACACACACGTAGCTCATATACAAACCTTTTATTTCATTTGCTCTTTATACCCAGCCTATGAGTTTAATGTTATTTATAGCCTTATCTTATGGAAAAGGAATGATAAAGTTCAAAGAGGTTTTGATCATTTTACCTCAGCCTTATAGGAGTTTTCCTTGTTCCTTGAATAAGCTAAGATCATCCCTACCTCACAGCCTTTGAGGGTACTGTTTTTCTGCCTGAAATATTTCTTTCTACTCTTTCATGACTGGTTTCTTTTCATCATTTAGGCCTCAGCTCAATTTTTACCTCCTTAGAAAGACTTGCCCCCACTATGCAATGTAAAGTAACATTTGCTCCTGCTGCTTTTTATCCCTTTTTCACACTTCATTTTCCTCCCAGAATTTATCATTATCGAAATTGTGTGTATCTGTTTTTACTTGGTCTGCTACCACTAGACTGTAAGCTCTGCTAGAGCAGGATCCTTGCCTGTCTATCATAGAACTTAGAACACAGTGCAGATGCTTAATCAATATTTCTTGAATAAATTTAGATGTTCTTTCTTCTGTTAGTGACACACGGAGTCAGTTCACAGTACTAATACTGGTAGAAATAATTCATATACACGCAAAAAGTAAAAGCAGCTCAAACTAAGATGGCAGTTGGTAAACTTCTATGGATGGTAAACAAACTGAAAATTCACATGATATTTCTGATGTTAGGATAAAAAAATTTGGCCTGGGAAAGTAGTTCTTGAGCTAATAGGCACAAAATTGAATTAATGGCTAAAACCACACTCAGGAAAATAATCGTGTTAGGAATAATATCCTCAGAAGAAAACTCATAATGGCTAAATTGAAATAAAAATAAAATTTGTTATTGTAAATGCTGCATAGAAAAGAATCCATCCAGTGGCAAATTTTAAAAAAATATTTCCCTATATTGCAGAGAAAATTCTTCAATGAATCAAATTATCTTCATGAATTTATGTCAGAAAGCACATTCTTGATGAAAATTCACGCATGCTTGTATAATTTTGATATAGGCTTTATATTTAACATAGAGATAGAAGAAACAAGTTAGCAATGTAGTCTATTTTTTTTAAGAAAGGTTTTTCTTGATTACTTGGAAAATGTCAACAATCTTGGGAAACTAATATCCAGGATGTTTTTTAATCTAGCTTTTAAAAACAACTTTATTTTGAAATAGCTTTAGACATATTGAAAAATGGCTGAATTTTTTTTTTTTTTTTTATATACCCTTCATCCAGCTTCCCCGAATGTTTACAACTTACCAGAGGTTAATGCAGTTATCAAAGTCATGAAGCTAGCATTGGTACAGTACTAGTAGCTAAGCACCAGATGTTATTCTAATTTTACCAGTTTTTTCCTCTTAATTTTCTCTTTGTTCCAGGACCTAGGCCAGGGTCTCATGATGTGTCCAAGGGTTCACCACCAGTAGCTGCTAGGGCAAGGAAACACATCTGGTTCTCTGCATCTACCACAATTTTTGCAAATAATATGTGTGTTATACGTTTTTTTTTTTTTTTTGCCAACCGTGCAACCCCTCGTGTTATTTTCATGTGTGCTATGCCAATTTTTTTTTTACATGTTATTGACTTCAATTGATGCTAAAAACCTATTGCCATCGAGTTGACTCATAGCAACCATATAGGACAGAGTAGAACTGCCCCATATAGGGTTTCCAAGGAGCACCTGGTGGATTCAAACTGCTGACATTTTGGTTAGCAGTTGTAGCTTTTGACTACTCCCCCACCAGGGTTAAGAAAACATAATTAAACTATGAAATAAGCAGACTTAACATAACCTAATGGTTTCAGTTAAGACAATATGATAATGTTTTCATATTTGAATTCAACTGTTAAGCTAAGGCACTATAATTATCAACTTAATATAAACAAATAAACAGCTTTGATTTTTATTTTGCAATTACTGGGGAACTACCGAACTTGATCTATGACTTTTTGACCAAGGCTTATACCTTTATTATAAAATTATGATCAAAAGTAATATTTCCAGACTATTTTTATACACATAAACAGGATATTAAACAAAATGAACAGAATGAAAGAAAATGAACAGAATGATATGATTTACCTGTTATATGGGAGGACAGGTAAAGGAAGCTGAAATTCACTTCTAGAAATGTCAAGAGACATATGTGGTATATGTACGGGCATGCCACAACAGAACTGTTTTACTTAATTTCATCTTTTCCATGTGTTACATATGTTGGCACATTATTTGCAAAAAAAAAAATACACTAATCCAAAGCATTTACCCCACTGCACACAGAGATGGAGAAGACTTCCTATATGTTCCATGTAGAGGGGCGGAACTTCTTGGTGAGGATGTGACAAGGTCTGTCAAAACTCTAGATGTGTGGTTGGAATTGATAAACTTTAAGATCACTCCTGATCTTGAGATTCCATGATTTTAAAGCACAGGGTTTAAAGGTCCGTATCATTAATTTTATCATTGATTTATTCCTCCTTTTTTGTTCTCTTCCGGAAGCTGAAAGTAAACTTTTCTTTCTGCTTGTCTTACCCAATCAACTAAAGTACTTGGTGGAGTTCATTGAAAGGAAGACTATCCTTCACACAAGTGTTTTAGTCTAGTAATCATAGGTCATGGATTGAATTGTATCCCCCCAAAATATCTGTCAACTTGGCTAGGTCATGATTCCCTTGGATGATTGTATGATTGTCTACCATTTTATCTTCTGATGTGATTTCCCTGTATGTTGTGTAATAAAATGGATTAGCAGCAGTTATATTGATGAGGTCTATAAGATTAGGTAGTGTCTTAAGCTAATCTCTTTTGAGCTATAAAGGAGAGAAGCCAGCAGAGAGACAGGAGAACCTCATACCACCAAGAAAGCAGTGCTGGGAGCAGAGCACATCCTTTGGACCAGAGATTCCTGCTCTGAGATGCTCCCAGACCAAGAGAAAACTAATGGCAAGGACCTTCCTCCAGAGCCGACAGAGAGAGAAGGCCTTCCCTTGGAGCTGGCACCCTGAATTTGGACTTGTAGCCTACTAGACTGTGAGAGAATAAATTTCTCTTTGTTAAAGCCATCCACTTGGATATTTCTGTTATAGCAGCACTAGATGTCTAAGACACTGGGATATGTGACAGTAGTTTGTTTCATTCCTTGTCACCAAAACTTAAATTCCTGCCACGGTCTCACAGAAGGTGCTGGGTCAGGAACAAGTGACGGGAGCTGCTATCAGTCCCTCTTTGCTGCTATAAACTGAGACTCATGGAGAACAAGCAACACCTTACCTGCTGTTAGATTCTTTTGCCTCAGTGGGATGGGAGTCTATTTTTTAAGTTAATGTTTTGATATTATGTAATTAGGTAAATATTACTTGGAAGAAAAGTGGAGAGGGAGCAATACCTTAGTTTATTTTGAAAATCCACTGATATATAAGTACTCTAATAAACTTTATGTTGTTTTATTATCAAAGTCACTAAATTTTTTACTTCTGATATCTTGTTGGTTGCCATTGATCCAGTCCCCGACTCATGGGAGCTCCATGTGTTAAAGAGTAGAACTTTCCATAGAATTTTTTTGGTTGTAATCTTTTTTGAAGCAGTTTGCCAGGTCTTTTCTTCTGCAGAGCTGCTGCGTGTGTTCAAACCACCAAACTTTGGGTTAGCAGCTGATTAAAAATGGCTTGCACCTCCAGGGGTCCTTGATATTATCTTAAAGGCCATAGATTTCAATGCTTTTTATTCAGAAGGGGAAACTGAGGCTCAAAAGGGGGAAGTGAGTTTTCTGATGTTACACAGCTAGCCAATTGCAGAAGTTTCATTTGTATGAGGTTATTTTTGTTTATGTGTTAGGTCAAATAGTAATGATAGATTTATTTGAAATTTTATAACTTTTTTTCCTTACTGATAGGCACACTCAGGCCAAAGGGCATTTCCATATAAAATAAGAATCCACAATAAAATCTATTTGGAAAATTTGGATTATGGTGAAGAACTGCAGGCTTCTCCTATTGGGAATCATTGAATCATCACAAACAGAAACTCTTGTGTTAATCCCTTAAAGCAAAAACTGGCTTCCTTGCAGAGAATTGGGGAGAACAAAGGTCCCTTTATAAAAGATGCTTAATAATTTGCACTGAACTTGAAATGAACTCTAAGGTTTTTAATTTAGATTAGTGAGCCAGTTTCCTAGGAAACATTTGATTTTCACTGTGTGTAATCCCTTTTTCCTAATGTTTCTTTTTACCACAATGCTGAAAGCCCAGTGACTGTGGGTAACTCATTTATCTTCTATGATCTTTGGTTTTTAATCAGGAATTAATGATATTTACCTACCTATGTGGTAGGGTAGAAAATGAAATAATGGATGGGAAAGAGTTACTGGAATTACAACGATATCAGCTTTTCTAATTCATATCTTCGTTTATATCTTTGTTTGGAATGCTCCATGAATTACCCACCTCTTTTAATGGCAAATAAAGACATCCAGTTCAACTCTGTCTTAACCAAAAGAAGGAAGTTTTTGGTTCAGTTAACTTACAAGTGCAGGAGCGGGCTGATCTAGTAATTCAAATGGTTTTGACAGGAGTTCATCTATTTCTGTGTCTACTTCTTTCATCTTTGTTGGCTTCATTCTCAGTCAGGTTTTCACTATGTGTGGCAAAAATGACCATGAGTAGCAGCAGGCTTATATTTTTTCAGTTTGACAACCACATCGGTCACGTGCCTGTACTTGAACCAATCCACATTATGAGAATGGATTCTTCTGATTGGGTAGGCCTGAGTCATGTGCTAAAGAGGCTCTATTTAAAACTCATGAACTAAGAGGAAGAGGATGGTTGTTCAAAGGAAAATCGAGGCACTCTTAAGAAAAAGAATTTCAAATGGTGGAAATGATGCTGAGCTAAAAAAAGAAAAAAAAAAAAAAGATGTGTACTAGGCCTTCCCTAACACTATTCCTACTATTTAAAATTCTATTAATCCTTTAAGGATTGTCTCAAGAGTCTCCTTTTTGAAACCATTACTGATCCCCTAACCAAGTATGATTTCTTCCTTTTCTGTGCCCCTTTATCAGGCTGTGTTTCTCTTTTACTGCTTATTTTAGTGAAATTTGTGTAATGGTTACACGTTCATTTCTTAGATTCTCTATTACAGTATCACGTCTTTGAGGGCAAAAACTATTTCTTACTTGTCTTTAAATATTCTGCAGCACTCAACAGGTGTCTGATTCATAATAGACTATTGGTAAATATTTGTTGAACTGACTCCTTAATTGTTGTACAAATTATGAATCCATAACAAAAATAAACAAGGCAGATCATTTTATTATGTACATAATTAATAGACTCATTTATTAAAAGACTAACAGAAGCGATGTTAACTATTCTGAGAAATGATTTTGGTTTAAGAAGTGAAAATAACTGATGCACTGCAGCACCAGGAGCATGGTCTACTTTTCAGAGGGCTGGCTGGGGGTCCCTGAACCTACTCTGTGTTCACTAACTCTGTGCTTCTCCTTTTTCTCTTTAGTTGTCTGAGTTTACATCTAAACTTGTTCCAGCTATCCAGAATGCCCACAGGAATGCCACAGGATCTGGAAGTAAAAAGGAACTGATGGTGTCAACTGAACCCATTTTGATTGAGACCTACACGGGGCTGATGTCATTCATTGGAAACCGTAACAAACTTGGCTATTCCCTTGCCCGTGGGAGTATTGGTTTTTGACTCTTTTTGGTGTATAAGTACATCACCCATAGATATGTCATTATGAAAGATTCCATTTCAGTTCACTATATTTTTGGACTTTTTTCCAACAATCTCTAATTACTTTTAAATAGTATTACACGATTTTTAATATTTAGTATCTCAGAAGCTTTCAGAGTTTGCTTGGGCTGATAGATAATCGCTTCAGATTTCATATTAAAATGATCAAATTTCCTTAAAACCAAAAAATAAGCTGAACCCATCAAATAATGTTATCAAATGAATGCCTGATCATAAACCCAGGGCAGACCCCATAGGAAAATATTTATTCTTCCTGTTATTTAAGTGGAGGCATTTTTCCAGTCTTGGTCTTCAGCCTTCTGATCATGATTTTCTCTCCCATTGGTCTCCCTCCCCTATTATTTTAGCCACCACCCTAATGGGGATGACTTCCAAATACACATTGTCATCCCTAATATTTCTTCTCAGATTCAGCTTTGCATTTCTGTTGCTGGTCATCTCCCTGTCAGTGTCCCAGTGGCCTTCACATTCAACATCTTCAAAACCCTGGAGTTCTCTGTGGCATTTTTATGGTTCCAGTCATCTATCCTTGAAATTGATCAGTTATGAGTTCTTCAGATCCTTTGCAAAATACACCACGTAATGACACATCTACATGTGGCTTAGCACTGTACCCCAATGCATAGATGTCGAACTTCAAGTTGATTTTTCTTTCAAAATTGTTCACTTCATTTTTCTCCTTTCTATTTTCACAACTATGTTCTCAGGCCAAGTTTTTAAATTATTGCTCACCTAGATTATTATCACAGCCATTTAATCCAGATTTCTGCTCCAAAGTTGACCCTGTTCCAATCCATCCTGCACCTGGTTGCCAGATTCTTAAAAACAATTCGAGTATATCACTATCTGATTGAGAACTTTCAGTGGCTCATTTCCTTTTGCAGTTTTTGTCCAAACATTGTTTTTCAATAGCATACCCTTTTCTTCAAGTGAAATCTGTTGTAGAAGCCCAATATGTAAAAGAAGTAGAGCCACCGTGGTTGATATTGAGATGGGAATGCACTGACCTCCTCTCATTTTAGGTCTCAGAGCTGCCCCCACGGGATTCTATGGACCAGAGAGAATTATGAGTGTCACTGATTGAGTTACGCCCCCCCCCCCAAATGTATGTATTAACTTGGTTAGGCCATGATTCCCAGTATTCTGTGGTTGTCCTCCATTTTGTGATTGTAATTTTATGTTAAAGAGGATTAGAGTGGGATTATAACACTCTTACCGGGCCGCATCCCTGATCCAATGTAAGGAAGTTTCCCCAGGGTGTGGCCTATACCACCTTTTGTCTTTCAAGAGATATAAGGAAAGGGAAGTAAGCAGAGAGTTGGGGACCCCATAACACCAAGAAAAGAGCACCAGAAGCAGAGCGCATCCTTTAGACCTCAGGTTCCTGTGCTGAGATGCTCCCAGACCAAGGCAAGGCCAATGCATCACAAGGACCTTTCTCCAGAGCCAACAGAGAGAGAAAGCCTTCCCCTGGAGCTGATCCCCTGAATTTGGACTTGTAGCCTACTCGACTGTGAGAAAATAAACTTCTCTTTGTTAAAGCCATCCATTTGTGGTATTTCTGTTATAGCAGCACTAGATAACTAAGACAATGATGAACATGGTTTCAAAAATGCTGCCCTAACTCACTCTGTTCTCATTGATTTTTCCCTCTTATTTCTTCTTTGTTTCTTCTCACACTTAAGTCTAATTTTGAACAACCCATGAGATTTTCTCATGTCTTTAAGATTCTTTTCTTTTCAGTTCTCATTTTAATGTAATTTTTAGTTTCTTTTGGAAAGAACCTTTTGGATATTGAACACAAGTCCTAAATATTATAATAATTTTTTTTCCCCTGTCCCAAGATCCAAAGTTGAGACACCTGGGTTGATAATCGAGTTAAAAGTTTTGGCTTTCTTTTTTTTTTTTTTATTATGAGGAGTCATTATTAAAGTCTTTTCTTTCATTAGTTTATTTCTTTGATTTTGAAGATTTGTCCTCTGGTACATACGCAAACATCAATTTGATGCAGGCATTACAAACTCAACCCTTGAGTAACCCTTATTTTGTTGTCTTTGTTTATTTTTATTAGAATTTCTCTCCCTCCCTCTAGAGTCCCTTCCTGGCCCCCACTTTCTTTTTCTCTCATGATGTAAAATATTGTTACAGTCCCCAAGGCAGGGAACTTCTATTCAGACTGTAAAAGGAAATGTTGAAATCCTTAGCTGTCCTGTCAACAGTAGTGGAATGGAAAGTCGTTGGATTATTTTGGCACTGGTTCTGAAGCAGGCATAATTGGCAAATTATTGTAATACTGCTGCCCAAAAATCCCCATTTGCTGCAAGAAAGTGGCATTTGTTGGCAGAAGCCTCTGAAATGCCCAGCACATTCTTTGGAGTTGCCATTTAAGGATCAACCTGACAATTGACTTCTCTCTGCACATTTGTCCCCCTTGTAACCTAAGCCAGAACTATTGCCAAATGGCCTTCTGAAGGACACAGTGCAGCACCAGCAAAGTCAGAAAGGATGAGGGGAAGGAGATGTTCCTTAGCCCTAGACCTGTAGGATGGCCTATGAAGTCTAGCCTATAACAATAGGATAGGCATTTAATGGAACCAAAGCTGCTTAGCATGGAGAAGAGTGAGCTCAGAGATGATAGGAAAACTGTCTTCACATCGCACAAAGACAGCCATATGAGATATTAGCAGGATCTAGAAAGAAGGATTGTGACCAGAGGAAGAAAGGAGTCAGGGATTTCAAAAGCAATTTAAGACTAGAAAGAACTTCTAATAGTTTGAAATATCCAAAGATAGAATAGTTTGCTTCTTGAAATAATGAACCTCTCATGGCGGTATTCAAGGAAGGGCCAGACAAAGTGAATATTGTGAAAGGGATTGCTATATTATTAGGTTTGGAGAGATGATTGCTATTATCCCTTAAGGTCACAGGGAGGTCCTGGCCTACTGCTCTTTCCAGTGTAGTATCTCCACTCCCAGTAAGGCATATCATCTAAATCAGTATATTCTCCAAATAATAGTCTGTAATGATTAGATGGAAACCCTGGTGGTATAGTGGTTAAGTGCTACGGCTGCTAACCAAAAGGTTGGAGTTCAAATCCACCAGGCGCTCCTTGGAAGCTCTATGGGGCAGTTCTACTCTGTCGTATAGGGTCGCTATGAGTCGGAATTAACTCGACGGCAACAGGTTTGGTTTTCTGGTTTTTAATGATTAGATAAGTAAACAGATTTTTCTTTGGAAAGGGCTTAATTAATAAATCCCGTGATACCCTGAGATAGTACTGTAAGTTTCCTAAGGTTTTATTTCCTCATCTGAAAAATGGAGACAATGATACCACTTCTGCCTACTTCATAAAGATTGGGGACTCAATGAAATGATATTAAATTATTTTATTAAATAAAAATCTTTGATACTTAGCCTGAAGAGCTATGAGACTTTTGCAGCAGCAAGTGGGAAAACATCCAAGAGAACTAAATTCGGTTTTCTTCAGGAATTGTTTCTTGGTCACCATAGTCCTACTAACCATGGTATTACTTGACAATTGATGTTTTCACTTGGGCTCTTTGTCCTTAAATTCAACAGACAGTTACAAACCAGGGGACTTATGTGTATACCTGGGTTTTCCTTCCAGACGATCAACTGGACTGTACCACCAAAGCTTCCCAAAGGGCCTTATAGGTTTTATTGGGGAATAGGATAAGGCCCAAGAGGTATGGTGCTCCCAGCATGTCATCACAGAAATGTCAAGGTTGGAGGTCATGTTCATTCGATCTTTATCTGACATGAGAATTCCAACTACACAATCCTCAATCTGCCTTCTTTCAGAAATGGCTTAATATTTCTGCTGACAGACTGCACAGGCTTCTGATGTATACTGGGCCCTTCTGACAGAAAGTTTTTCTTCTGTTGAATTGAAACCTGTAATAGCCATTTACCACCTCTTAAACTAAATTTTTTTTTTTTTTGCACTGGAATAGTTTCAGCTTAGTTTTCATGCCTGGGTGTAAGGCATTTTGGTACAGAGACAAGGCTGATGGAGCCTCTAATACTTGCAAAAGGGGCAACTATCAGGAATCACCAGACCTGACACCCAGAGGGCAGCTGGGACTCTTTGGAGGCCTGATTTTTGGCCTTCCTCTAAGGCAGAAGAGAAAAGTGTGACGAGTTTGTTACTGTGGGATCTTTCATCTTGAGGCCTATTCTCATTGTCCCTTTGCTGAAGCATCCCTGAAGAAGTCAACTCACAAAGCCCTGATATGAAAGAAGTATAGAAAGCATCTAATCCAATACTTTCATTTTGTAGAACATGAAACAAAGTTCCACAGACTAGAAAGAAATTACTCAAAGAAGATGGTGGATTTTTGGCAATACTGGAACTAGAATCTAAATCTTTCAATATCTTACTGCTGGCCTGCTGCTCTTTCCAGTATAATATCTCCATTTCCAGCTAAATGCATATCATCTAAATCAGTATATCACAGTTGGTGGTTTAATTCTTACATGAGAAAACAACAGGTCACAGATGTTTGTGGGAATTTCCAGAAATTACCTGTATTTTCTTAAAGGCTAAGGTCACTCAAAGAGGTCTCTGGTTACCTATCTGATCAAACAGCCCAAACAAAGCTGCGGAAGCCAAAAGAGCCAGCAGATGTTTTTGTAAGTTGGCTTTACCTCTGCCTGGCATTTTGGGGGGCAAAAGAGGGGAGGGCATAAGTATTAAATTCAGGCTTAAAAGTGCATTAGAAATTCTTTACACACAAGAGTAGAGGATGTCTTGTGCCAAGGGGAAGAAAGAGAGAAACTAATGCCTGTGGTTTTCAAAGGTTAAAAAAGGAGAAAAAGAAAAACAAAAAAACCTAAGTATTTGCAGAGGGATGAATGCATACTGGCTCTCAGCCAATAATTATACAAGGGCTTCTGCCCACATCCTGTAGCTGTGGTTTAGGGACGCTGCTCATGAGTGACTTCTTATGCTTAGTGGCAGGAAACTTTAGTCACTGATGTGTAAACTCACCTTTGGTCTGCACCTCCCACAACGTGCTCTGAGGCAGTTAAGGGGCCAGGCCTCCTGATTTTCTTGCAGATACAACTTCCCCAGAGGCTAAGGAAGAACTCCATTCGAGGCCTTAGGTGTAACTGAGCTTTGATCAATACTACCTTGTTTTACCCAATTGTAGCCACCCCTTCCGATAACTCTGTAGCCACAAGGAGGAACGATGATATCCTCTACTAAATCCTCTCTTCAGGCTCAAAATCCAAGACAAAAAAAAATGTGAGCAGTATTCCATTTCAGGGCTGCAGCCAATGTGAAATATGAGAAGCAAAGTCATGTGGTTGCTTCTGAGCCTAGATTTTGTATCTGCTGTGCTATTTTACACTCAATTTAAAAAAGTTCTTAGTAAACATCTCACAAGCTTTCCTTTTCAAGAGAAGCCAAATGGAATTTGTAAGCCCAGTTTAATTAGCTTTTGTGTTTTTAGGTAGGTATGAGGGACCATGACAATACACTATAGATAGAGATTGCTCTGGGATCCAGTTTTCTGATCTGCCACCTTTTCTCTCATATCCCTGTCCAGAACACTTATTCCATCCATCTCAGGAATGCTTTTACCTCTCTTTCATACCCCCTGCTGATTCTTTATGAAATCATTCAACCTGAATCAGAAAAAAAAAAAAAGGGACCTTAAAGTCCGTATAGTTCAGCCTTCTACCTATTGTAGGAGTGACCTCAATCTAAAAGAATTTGCCATGCTGGGTTTTGGACTTGCTTGGTACCTGTGATCCCTTCTTTTCCGCCTATTTCCCCCTTTTGGAATGGTTATGTTTACCCTAGGCTTATTTCATCATTGTCTTTTGTAAGCAGATAATTTGTATCCTAGGTTTCACGGGTTCATAGATGGAGAGAAATTTTTCCCCAGGATGGAACATACCCAGAATCTCACCCATACTTGATTTGGAAGATGAGATTTTGGACTTAGAGTTGATGCTGGAATGGGTTAAGAATTTTCCGGAAGCTGGTGTGGGGGGAACGTATTTTTACACATGGGAAGGACATAAACTTTTTGGGAGCTAGTGGGCAAACTGTTAAGGACTGAATTGTACTCCTCAATAAATATATTTAATTCCTAACTCCTGTTACTTCTGAAAGTGACCTTGTTTGAAAAAAGGGTCTTTGAGATGTTGCCTGGTAACATGAGGTCATACTGGAGTCATGTGGGGTCTAATCCCATTTAAGTAGTGTCTTATAAAAGAGAAGAATAGAAACAGAGACAGACAGAAGGATGACAGTGTGACTACACAGGATGCAAGCCAAGGAACACCAAGGATTGCTGGGGGCCACCACAAGCTAAGAGAGAGACATGGAGCAATCCCTTTCTCAGAGCCATCAGAAGGAATCAACATGGCCAATACCCTGATTTGGACTTCCAGCCTCCAGAACTGTGAGACAACCAATTCTTTTTCTTGAAATCCTCCCACTTTGTGGTATTTTGTTATGGTAGCCCCAGGAAGCTAAGACCCAATCCTATGTCTTTCTCTGGTCAAAAGGAACTTTATTACCTCTCTGTTCCGTAGTACATCAGGTGGACCCATTCCATTAATGGTATTGTTTTGATTGAACCAGGTAAGCAAGAAGTAACAACTATTCTGACAATTATGTAAGACACATGCATGCCAGAGGGTAGGCAATGAACCATACCTACCCCCCAAGTTCTGAGGCTTTTGTCACTAAAAATCACAGTCGTGAATTTTCTTGAAGTTCAGTGATCCGGAACATGTCAAGATACACGTTTATACAAGACGAAGGACAAATTCTGCCTTCCTATGACTAAGAAGGAGTCCTGATGGCGTAGTGGTTAAGGGCTCAGCTGCTAAACAAAAGGTTGGAAGTTTGAATCCACCAACCACTCCTTGGAAGTCCTATGGGATGGTTCTACTCTGTCCTGTAGGGTCACTGTGAGTTAGTATGTGTTCATCCCTCTGCAAATACTTAGGCTTTTTGTTTTAAATTGCATTGCCTATTGAGGTTCTTTGGATTTTGGAGGCAACACATACCTCGTTTGGGTCTGCTGCTCAAACACATTGACCTAGTAATCCAAAATGCTGCAGATTTTTAATGGGTTCCAGGACAGGTATGGCTTTGCAACAAATGCAGGCTGCTGTGCACGCTGTTCTAGCACTTTGGCTATATACCCCAGCAGATCTAATGGTGCTTTAAGTACCTGAGGCAGATAGGGATGTGGCATAGAACCTTTGGCTGGCCCCTCTATGTGAATCGCAGGACAGATCTTAGAATTTTAGGCAAAGTTGTGCTGTGCTTTCAGATAATTACTTTTCTTGAGAAACAGCTTTTGTCTTGTTACTGGGCCCTTGTAGAGACTAGATACTTGACCAAAAGCCACCAAGTTATAACAAAACCTAAGCTGCCCATCATGAGCTGGATGTTGTCTGGCCCATCAAGGTACAACACAGCCCTCCATTGTCAACTAGAAGAGATATATACAAAATTGGGCTCAGACAGGTTCTCAAGATACAAGTAAGTTTCATGACCAAGTGGCTCAGAGCACTACAGTACCTATTACTGCCACATTTTCTTCTCTCTTCCAACTCACACTCATGGCTTCATTGGGCCTGGTTTATAAAGGCTCTGCATGATGTGCTAGCATCACTTGTAAGTGGACAGCTGCAGCATCTACTTTATACCCAGTGCTGTCGAGCCGATTCGGACTCATAGCAACCCTATAGGTCAGAGTAGAACTGCCCCCATAGGGTTTCCAAAGAGCGCCTGGTGGATTTGAACTGCCAACTTTTGGTTAGCAGCCATAGCTCTTAACTACTGCACTACCAGGACTCCCTGAAATTTGCTCCAATAGCCCAGGTGAAGGAAATTTCTCTGAGTGGGAAAAAGAAATAAAAACCATTTCTACGTCCTGCTTAAGGACACTTTCCCATTTTACAGATGAATAAACTGAGACATGGAGAGGTGATACAGTTTAGCTGCTGTTACAAATGCCTCACAAAGCCACTGGACACTGTAATGGCAGAGACCCCATGTAAACTTCTTCCATTTTGACTCTATCAGTTTGAGCTCAGTTTTGCATAACAGAATCCATTTCGCTATTTCAATTACAAAGGGTTTAATATAGGAAATTAGGGGCTTAGAACATCATTAGAAAGGCTAGAGGCATGGGCTGTAGGTGAGATTTCAGAAGTGTTTCTCAGAATAACACTGCAAATGGGCTCACAGAGGGATTAATTATCTCTGCTATACCCAGGAAACTGCTATGCCAACAGCAAGCATCAAGGTTGCATCCCTTCAGCTACAGTTCGGTAGGCAGGAGCTGCAGGCTCCAGAACCATGTTGTGTCTGTGAGATCTCCAACAGCATAGCGAGTGTGACACATTTTGCCAACCCACCCTGCCCCCACATCTGCATTCCATACTTATCTTAAAGCAGGACACTGGAAGGGCATTCCATTTTCTCCTCTTAACAGTAATTCAAAGAATTTATTGAGTAGGTACTAGGTAGTGAGCTAACATCTTTACATCCGTTATATCATTACATCAATGAATCCTCAAAGAGCCCTCTTAAGAATACAATATTAATATTAACACATCCATTTTGAGAGGAGAAATATAAAGCGCAAATTGGCTAAGAAGCTTGGCCAAGATTACATACTAGGAGGTAGACAACCTGGATTAAATTAGAATTTAACCATAACCAGAACCTAACTACAAAGAAACCTGGGGACTGCAACTTTTAGCCCTCTGGCCTCTACGGTACAAAAGACCCACTAGAACAAGGTTAGAACAAATGTTGAGCTGGGAATTACGTTCTCTCCACAATCTGCTTTATATTAAAGATAACTGTTTAAATATTTCTCCTCTGCCTGACTGTGAGCTCCTTGTAAGGATCCCAGTTTCTCCTCTAGCACAACCCTTTATGTATATATTAGCCAATCAGTAAATGTCTTTATGATGCTGATGCCATAAGCATTTTGGTTTCACCCAATTTCAGTAGCACGTGTTTTAGCTTCTATGAAACCGCTGTCTTTTTGTGATCTGGTTCTACAGAACAGCAGACAAACTTCAGGAAGAAAGAGTATTTTGATTCTACCAAAGGTATTTTTATTTCCCAAAGACTTTGTTGTGGTTACATCAAAAACACATAGCAACACTCAGAACGTGTCATAGCTTTAGAAAGTGAGGAATGACATTTTACTGGGGAAAAAAAAAAATCATATAGAAGACTAACTGAGTGATAACCAGGGCACCACTCAAAAGCCTGTTGGCTTCAGAATAAGCTCAGTAAATAGAAATGTAGGCCACACCTAGCACAAGCAGAACATGATGACCTGGTAGATATGCTCGCCAGACTGGTGTGTCAGGAAAAGGCGATAAGCTGAGGTTCTCCAGGCCTGCCATCAGCTTCAGGGAGTAGAGACCAGTCATCTGATTCTGGCAACTTACCAGATGATGGTTCCAACAGTTGAGGCAGGGAGTTTAGAAGAAAAAAAGATATTTATGGAAATGCAGTGTGTTCAGATTTGGATACGTTGAGCTTGAAGGGCTGTGGGACGTCAAGGTGAAAATGTTCCTGTCTAATCAGCAGGTGGATGTGAAGGTATGGTGCTCAGGAGACAGGGCCTTTAGAGTCATCACGAGTTAAAATCTTAGGAGTGGATTAGATTGCTTAGGCTGAGTGTATAGAACAGCACTATCTAATAGAACTTTCTGTGATAATGTAAATGTCCTATAACTCTTCTCTGTGCGACACAGTAGCCACTAGCTGTGAAATATTGGAGGTGAGATATAGGAACTAAAATTTTTATTTTACTTAATTTTAATTAGTTGAAATTTATATAGCCTCATAGGACCAGTGGGTGCCGTATTGGACAGCACAAATGTAGAATGAAGAAAAGACACGACTGAGAATGAAATCCTCAAGAATAGCAACATTGAACATCTAAGGTTCTTTATCTTAATCCCTCAAAGATAAGCAAGAACACAGGACTTTTTTTTCTATATTTTATCAAGTGATAAAAAAATGATACATAACAGTTTATATTGGAAACCAACAGCTTCCCAACTCACCTCTTTCTACTTTTTAGTGATAACTTTATTTATGGTCCTGCTGGTGGTTACCCCATAACTCTGAAAATTGGTTTTTATTGCTATGTATTGATGTATCAACATCAGATATTATCTATTGATTCTCTTCTATGAAAGAACAAGATTTAGTTCACGTACACTCTACTTCACACCTCCTTCCCTTTCCTTTTTACATGTTTGTTATTTTCACTTTCCTCTTTATTATACTTGTTACTGAAATAATATGCTTTCACTTCTGTTTATCTATCAACTTTAGTTTCTATCTCTTCTCCTTGAAAATAAAGATATTAGAGGGATAACTTTGTCTTCCACAACTCTTATTTTTTGTCTTCTGTAAAACAGCTATTCTACATTATCCAGGCTGTAAAAATCTGCAATCTGTTCCATAGCCATGTTAGGTGTTTTATGCTTATATGCACCTAGTAATTCTGGGATAAGTAGTGACAGGGCTGATGGAAGAAAGAATGTATGGCTTAAATTATCTACTTGTTTGCTTTAGTTCTCCATCTTACCTTGCTGGTGCAAAAATCATCATATCTCATATGTCTTCAGATTACAAAGCTCTATTGTATATATTATTTTTTTGTGATTCTCCTCCAAGTGCACAAGTTATTTAACATCCATGTTTTGCAGATAAAAAAAATCAAAATAGAGTGACTTGGCCAAGGTCATGTAACTGAGAATTAGGAAAGTTAAGAGTCAGTTAGGTTTTCTGATGACACATCACCTCACAATTTTGCTCACAGGAAGGTTTCCTAACCACTCAAGTTTGCAAAAAAAAAGTTACAGGTTGAGTTTCTTGCCTCAGATTTACAATCCATGGTGCCTGTTGGAGCAGAGAAATTTGAGGCATGTGTGTGGTGACCACGTTTTCTTTCAAGAAACTCATAGAAATGCCTCTAGGCATCTGGGTACTTCATGAACCTAAGCTGGCCAATGCTTACCTCTTGTTAAAGAATCATCTAACATTAAACTAACATTTACGAAATACTTACGTGCTGGTGTCTGGGCTAGGATATTTCATATACATCATCTCGTTTAATCCTCACAGCAACTCTTTAAGTAGAGACTACATCAGAGATTGAATTGGATAGTTCAAATCTTCAATAATTCATTGCTGTGACTGAGTCCTCTCTTTCTGTAAAAGGGGGTAAAATAACCTGTGCCCCAAACATACTTCACAAATGTGCATAGTCAGAAGATAAATTGATTTTGGTAAAATAAATGAGATTAAGTGTTTGGTTGCCTGGGAGACAGGCAGTGTACACAAACCAAACGTTGTTGAGTAATAGCAAAGTATTATAAAGCTTTGTTCCTGTTACCAGCAATGGAAATGACCCTAATGGATTGGCACTGTGGAACTCTCCTTGTGTACAAAAAACTGCAAACACTCTTCTAGCTTTCAACATTTCAGTGAGAATACTGCTAAAGTAATTGTACAACGAGATTGATTTCCAGATCCATAAAACCCATCCAGGGCACTTGCTGTCATTCTCATGCCATGATTAATATAAACTCAGTAAAGAGGTATCCCAGCAGGGGCAGGAAGCGTATATGATTTTGTTGGTCCTCTTTAAGCAAAAAGAATATAAAATTATAAATAAAAGATTTGGCACAAAAGTGAATATTCTTCTTCATTGGCAAAAGAAATCTCGACCAATTACAGATATTGCGAACCTGAAAAATAAGTAGACAAATAAAAATTCAGAAAAATAGCCGTCTGTCTTCATTAACACACCTCTATAATCCTTCATTCAGACCCATTGTTGGCTACATACTGGTTGATCACATCTTCATATGACCATAAACCAAAAAAAAAAAAAAAAACCCAATGCCCTCGAGTCGATTCCGATTCATAGCAACCCTGCAGGACAGAGTAGAACTGCCCCGTAGAGTTTCCAAGGAGCGCCTGGTGGATTCGAACTTTTGACCATTTTAGCAACCATAGCACTTAACCATTATGCCACCAGGGTTTTGATTAAATTATTACTTTCTGTAAAGAGAATAGAGAGATCATGCAATCTTTTCTCAGTTAACTGAAATGTGTCTTCATAAAATTATTATTAACTGTTTAGAACAGCTGCAGTCAGCTTCACAATTCTTTATTGGTAATGCTTTGTAAATTTTAAAAATTGATCTCAAATTTGGGGTAATTTCTCTCAAGTTTCTACCATACCTGAGATGTAAGACTTGGAAGAATTTTAACAGAACTCCTCCTGGCTCTGTACACTTTATGTTTCTCTTGCAGTACCTTCCCGCTTCCTGGGCTGGATGCCTTAGGGTACATTTATATTCATATTAATCTCCGTTCACCCTTTGGCCTTGCCCTTCCTTTGAATCCCAGTGTCAGATTAGACGGCATAGTAGGTGGTAGAAGTAATCTTTGAGGCAACTCCTATATCAGGATAACCAAATACCTTAACTCTTCATGAAAGTGACTGGAACCACATGATTGTACCCCACTAATTCCAAAATAGACATAAACTACCTCAACTTCCCCTTACCCAGATCTCACAAATGCCCACAGCCATTCTAACACTTGACAGGGGGGAAGAAGTGATGCAGAGAAGACAGACTGGAAAGGAACAAAATTTCTAACCAATTTCAGTTAACATACCTGGAGCCCCTGGGTGGCGCAAAAGGTTAATGCCTGGCTACTAACCAAAAGGTTGGGGTTCAAGTCCAACTAGAAACACCTAGAAAGAAGGGCCTGATCATCTGCTTCTGAAAAATCGGCCACTGAAAACTCTATGGAGCACGGTTTTATTTTTTTTGTGTGTGTGTGTGCTTTAAGTGAAAGTTTACAATTCAAGTCAGTTTCTCATGCAAAAACTTATACACACATTGTTATGTGACCCTAGTTGTTCTCCCCATAATGTGACAGCACACTCCTCCTCTCCACTCTGTATTTCCCATGTCCATTCAGCCAGCTCCCGTCCCCCTCTGCCTTCTCATCTCGCCTCCAGACAGAAGCTGCCCACTTAGTCTGAGGTGTCTACTTGAGCTAAGAAGCACACTCCTCACCAGTATCATTTCATGTCTTACAGTCTAGTCTAATCTTTGTCTGAAGAGTTGGCTTCAGGAATGGTTTTAGTTCTGGGTTAACAGAGCTTCCGGGGGCCATGACCTCTGGGGTCCCTCCAGTTTCAGTCAGACCATTAAGTCTGGTCTTTTTACTAGAATTTGAGTTCTGCCCCCCACTTTTCTCCTGCTCCATCAGGGACTCTGTGTTACGTTCCCTGTCAGGGCAGTCGTTGGTGGTAGCTGGGCACCATCTAGTTCTCAGGCTGATGGAATACACAGTTTTACTTTTAAAAATTATTAAAAAAAAGAAAAGAAAACTGTGCACGCAAACACATTGTTAAACTCATCTCAGGGCTTCGGAAGGGGGCCAGTAAAGGGAGATACTTTGAAATTTAGTCTTTCTTAGCTTCACAGTCAAATCCACACCTGATGCTAGGATTGTGGAAGGAATAACTTTTGGAGTGAGAGAACTTGATTCTAGCCCTGACTACCCTACTGATGCACTGTGTTGGCCTTGGGGAAACTATTCAGCCCTTGAACTCTCAGTTATCCCTTTAACAAATGAGAGTTTGAATAGATAATACCCAAAGGTCTCTACTACCTTGGACATTGAGTTGTATCAGATAGAACTGGTTGCAATGGCCAAGCCCACACAGACTCAGGACAGAGAGCGGCCAGGCCTATGTTCACAAGACAGAAGCAACTGTAGCCATTTCCACTCTGTTTTGGAAGCAGCTGCCTTATTTTTACAAAAATGCAGTCAGACAAATCTTTTCAAGGAAAAAGGAGTAGTCTTTCCAAGGACTTTTGTCCCTTTTGCATCCCAGTGAACTCTGTGTGAGTCACTTATGATTGATGAAGAGCCGGTTTCCATGGTGACAACTTCTGTCCTTCCCAGCAGCTGCAGAGCTTAACCCAACCCTGACACAGCTTCCTGAGCTGGGCTGGGCAGCCACTTAACCAAAGCATCCAGGGCAGAACTTGACAGCTCTGCACTTTGGGCCCTGGAAGAGATTCCAGAAGGGAGAAGGGCGGGAGTGTGATGAAACCACTCATCTTCTCCCTCATATTTTCCATGGGTTACAGTCTCAAGAGGTATGCCATAGCTAGAAAGGAACATTAATGGCAAAGGAGTCTTGACCAGCTTTTCAATTCTGAATGGAACATTTCTGAGTGGGAGGGCTTCTCCAGCAAATCTTCCCAATACAATTGCTTCGGACCTTCATAGAGTAATCTTCTATCTTTCCGGATCCATTGAGCTAAGTTTGCTATATCTCTCTTCCAGTAACTGCCATCTCTTTTGCCACCAATTTACTCTCTCTCCGACTTCTGGGATTGTCCTCCTCTAGCTCCCATTTCTACTGGTCTGTCAATACAAGACCAAGAGCCATTTACTTGAATGGCGGGCTATGCCCAAAAGTTAACAGACGGTCACAGCTGTGTTAGAGGATCTAAGTGTGGAGTACATTCTAAAATAGAACTTGACCGCAGAGGGCAGGGAAACATGCCGTGCTCATCGCTGCCAGGGAATGTAGCCCTGAAGCTTGGCTTTTTCACGCCTTAAACTCATTAAACCCCCAGCCTACATTTCACACATCACGTCCCTCCAGAATCTCTGGCTTTCTTCCTTCAAACTGTACACTCTTTTCTTCTTCAGCTCACTTCAGTTGGTCTTTTACCAACTTGCTGTTCATATTACTATTCATGCAGAATTTTCTAAATGCCAACACAATACCAATAGGGAACAGAATGTCCCTGAGGAGGGAAGGTTTGCTCCAGTTATTAGAATTATTGGATTATAGGCATGTAAACCTGGAGAGGATCCTAAAAATCGTGTAGAACTACCATCATCATTCTACAGTTTGGACAAAAAGAGAGATAAAGATCACACAGTGAGACTGGGCCATAGCCAAAAAAAAAATGGAAACTGACTCCATGCTCTGTATTTCTATTAAACCACTTTTAAAATCATATTCTCAACACCAAATCATTTTGTGAAGGTATTTAAATTTTGTAGAAGTGGTAGCCTAATACAATAATATAGCTAATTACTTTAATCTTTTGCTTCAGGTTTAGGATATTGCCTGGCCTAGAAGTGCCAAAGAAATTATCTCCTGGCATACACGAAAGTCTTGGATATTAGTTTCCATTATCCAAATTTCCATATACAAATAGCACAGTTCATAGCAAAGAAGTCATTACATACATATATTCGACCAACAAGCAGTCTGACCTACTGACTGTACGCATATGCTGGGAAAACACAGAGGAGAGAATGATTGATTTAAACTTGATGTCCAAGGAAGGCTTTAAGGGGAGGTAGCATTTGAACAGAGTCCCTGGGTGGAACAAACGGTTAATGTTTGGTTGATGTTCTTGGCTGCTAACCGAACAGTTAGAGATTTGAGTCAATCCACAGGCACCTTGGAAAAAAGGTTGTCAAATTTCCCCATTTTAGCCATTTCTCTATAAAGGAGTTTCAAGCTCTTTCAATTTGCCTGTGTTCAGATTTTAGCTTTGCTGTTAGCTAACTCCCTGGCCTTAGGCAACTGACACAATCCTCTCTGAGCCTCAATTTCTCAGCTAAGTACCTCATAGAAAGTGCATGTGAGAGTTAAAATGACATAAATTCTGAATGTTGTTCAGTATAGTGTTTGGCACATGTTGTTGTTGTTAGGTGCCGTCAAGTTGGTTCCAACTCATAGCGACTCTATGTACAGCAGAGTGAAACACTGCCTGGTCCTGTGCCATCCACACAAGCATTGCCATGCTTGAGTGCATCATGGCAGCTACTGTGTCAATCTGTCTTGTTGAGGGTCTTCCTCTTTTTCGATGATCCTCTACTCTACCAAGAATGATGTCTTTCTCCAGGAACTGGTCCCTCCCGATAACACGTCCAAAGTATGTGAGACAAGTCTCGCCATCCTCGCTTCTAATGAGCATTCTGGCTGTACTTCTTCCAAGACAGACTTGTTTGTTCTTCTGGCGGTCCGTGGTTTATTCAACATTCTTCACCAACACCATAATTCAAAGGCACCGATTCTTCATTGGTCTTCCTTATTTATTGTGCAGCTTTCACGTGCATATGGGGTGATGAAAAACACCATGGCTTGGGTCAGGCGCCCCTTAGTTCTCAAAGTGACATCTTTGCTTTTTAACACTTTAAAGAGATCTTTCACAGCAGTTTGGCAAATAGTATCATTGAAGTTCTTCTTCACTGCCTCAAAATTCCGCGGGAATTCTGATTAGCTGAATCACTTCTCGAGGACTGAGTTCAGTTGTGGACAGAAAAAAGAGTCAGTATAGTTAAGTATAAAAGAAGCCCTGGTGGCACAACTGTTAATCCCTCAACTGTATGAACCCACCCAGTGGCTCTGCAAGAGAGAGACCTGGTGATCCGATTCCAAAGATTACGGTCATTGAGAACCCTATGGAGCAGTTCTACTCTGAAACACATGGGGTTGCCATGAATCAGCACCAACTGAATGGCAATGAGTTTGGTTTAGCTACTAGCAGTAATAGAAGATGCCAGACTCTTTCTTCACTCATCTTTAGACAATTATTTAAAAACATAGCTTGTTAGTAAGGAATCAAATTAATTTCTACTTGTATACTTATATACTACGCTTACAAGGAATTTGAGATGGAATGAGACTCTACTCCAGGTTCCCCTGGCACTGTACTGCTTGGTCTTTTCCACCATTGGGCGTCATGGAAAGCTTGAAAGAATCTGGGCGGAGAACGTGACTTATTACTCGGGTCCTTTCCACTCTTCCTCCGTGAAGCAGTGTGGTGAGGTGGAGAGAACATGGGACAGGGAGTGAGCGCACTTGAACTCTGTCACGGGCTCTCTGGATCTCAGTTTGCTAATCCCTTAAATGAGAGGATGGATGACATGATCCCTGTTGTCCTTTGATTCTGAGTGGAAACATCACACAGGCACATTTTCTTCTTTTCTTTCTAGCTCAGGAAAAAGCAGGGAGAGGTAGCTGACAACAGTCTCCTTGCCATCTCCCCCAAAAGTCTCCAAACCCTAAAGAGCAGGATTCTGAAGTTTCACACAAAGGGTAGTTTAGGTTCTGCCCCTCCTAATTATGGCCCATTAAGGCCCCAGATCCCTTCTGTCTGGAGAATGTGCTATTTAACATTCTCCCTGGCAGTGCCTTCGCCAAGGACGCAAGCCCTTGCACTCATGTCTGTTGATGTTTATGTTGAGAAAGTAGATAATCCTCACTGCAGTGACAAGTTGATTGAAGCAAGTAAAAACCAAATAGGGTTTAGAATTCTAATTGCTGACAGATTCATAATGGTGTGTGAGGCCTGGTGTCTGCCTGGCTGGCCCTGCTGTTCAGAACCAAGTGTGAAGTTAAAAGGGTATATTGTTTCTGGTATGAGATTTCTCAACTCCGGAATTGTTTCTTTTCTCAGTGGAGTGGTGGGGGGAGGAACATGGCTCTCTAAAAATGATGAAGAAAAACAGTCACAGTCCTTGAAACAAGAGGAAGAAAGGATATCAGGTGTGTTTTCTAGTGAAAGATAATGTGGAGATGGGTCTAGGATGGAGGACAACTGGGCTCTCATTGATCAGTGACACCATGCAACTTGGTGCAAGTCATTTAACTTCCCTGGCCCATCTGTTAAATGGGTATGTTAGATTGAAGTCAGTGGTTGTCTTTCAGTGGTTTTTCTACTGAATATTTCTAGGAAAAATGATATATAAATCAGACAAAATCAGAATAGCCTTGGTTGAAGAGTTGCTAAATCCCTGGCACTAGCAGAGACTACATTGGTATCTCTATGTGCATATAAAATTAAAGAGAACAGATTATAAAAACTCACAAACAAATTCATAATACTGGCTATCCCTGGGTTAGTGAGGATGGAACTGAGACTAGGAGTTGGGAAAAAAGTACTTCTGCACAATTTTATTTCTTATATAAAAAGTTTGAAGTAAATATAGCAAAATATAGAACAGTTGTCAATTCTGGGTGGTGGGAGACACAGGTGTTGTAATAGTTCAGTACTTTTTGTACTCATCCTATTTCTCTAAGTCAAAAATCAAATCAAATCAGTGTCCACTGACCACATTTCGAATTCTAGTATTTTGTGATTTTGTAAGATACCCTCTTTGAATCTCAGCTTTCTCATTCATAAGATAAGAAAGTAGGTTTAGGTGATCTCTAAGATCCTTTGGATTCCAAAAATTCCTTTTCTGGTAAGAAAATAATAACAGGGGTGGCTAGTTGACAGGGAAAGCAGAACCTATTATTTTAAGACCATATGCTGGAAGGTAGCAGGTTGGTGCTGAGCCTCTCTTCAAAAGAAATGTGATGGCTTTGTCTTTCTCCCAATCTCTAATAATTATTTATAGGCACATAGTTCTCAAGTGCTAATTTAAAAATCTAGCATTTGAGAATCACCTTCAGTATGTCTCTGGCTTAGCACAAATTACCACTTTAATTAAGAGGAAAGTGGTGGTATAATGAAAGGTGGTTTGGAAATTAGAAGATCTAGGATTTTAGTTCTGTCTATGATACACTTTGGAAACCCTGGTGGCGTGGTGGTTAAAAGATATGGCTGCTAACCAAAAGGTCAGCAGTTCGAACCCAGCAGGCACTCCTTGGAAACCTTATGGGGCAGTTCTACCCTGTCCTATAGGGTCGCTATGAGTCGCAATTGACTCGATGGCAATGAGTTTTGGTTGGTTTATGATACACTTTCCCTGGATGACTCCCATCTATTCACTTTAACCTCTCGGGCCTGAGTGTCCTCATTTATAAAGTAAATCAGTGGAACTAGAGGAATTTCAATGACTCTTCTGTAAGACAAAAAGAAGCAAATGTTGATAATAAGGCGACTCTGAGAAAAACCTGAAAAAAATACCAAGAGATATGGAATCTAATAGGTGGAGCTCATAGCCAATACAGGGGTAGAAGAGCTTGCTTAGTCTTTAAAAAAAGTTAAGCCATCTGGAAATCAAGAGTCCTACAATTTTATTTCAAGGTGAAGTCATTCTATCAGTTCTTTCTCTTGGGACTCTTTTAGACAATCTTTTCTTTAACCTGTGCCACATGGATGGCTCTGGTCTTGTGTTTCCTGGTCTCCTGAGCTTGTTCTGTACCTATGGTACAGATACTCCGATACTCGGATTGCTCTCCCTGAAAATATTCCTTGTCACTCCGGGGTTTTGTCTGGTTTCTTAACCACTTTTGTTTTCAGGAGCATCTCTCAAAAGAGCACTCTGGGTAACTACCAAAAGCTTTGGTGCTGAAAATCCTTCTGGCTGGATAACTTCATGTTTATAGTAAATATTCCTTTTATTCACCAGTGGTTACTGTAGAGTGGAGCTAAAAACTGATTTATAACTCTTAAAAAAATATAAATGGAATGCTTCTTTTCAGCAATCAACTTTAATTCTGTACTATAATTGTTATCTTATTTTGTTTCTTCTTAGCCCCATCTCACACCTATTTGCCTTTTCCAGAACCATTTTCTGAATTTATAGTAGTCTTTCTGCCATGAGATGGTGAGAAGCTTCAGGCACATGATGAGCTAATAAATTGACAGTTTCTAGATTAAAGCAAATGCAGAGGCAATGATTAAAGAGCTTCTACGCTAGTAAAGTGAATAATAAGCACTCAGAGATTGTCCTTGGATAAAGGATCCCTGTGGGCATGTTTCAAAGTCCATTCAGTGGCCAGGGGTTGGAAAGCTCTTCTAAAAGATGAATATATCGTAAATCACTTGCTGTTCAGATTTTTTCCCCCCTAAGGAGACAGAAGCTGAAGCCATTGAAGCCATGACTCAGCTTGCCAAGACTTTAAATCTGTGGTTCCAGGAAGTCTAAGAATTCTGAAGCTGAGACCACTGAGTTATGTTCCCAGTATCAAATCCAGTCTGAACCTTGACACTCCCCTGGCAACCTGAGAGCACTAAAATGACAGAGATGGTTCTCTACACCCTCTAGCTTTTTTCTTTTCTTTTTTTTTTGAATAATTTCCATTCTATATCATGGAAATTGTTGTGAAACTCAGAAAACGTCATCCACTGACCACTTGAAATCCCACAAACACAACCTAGCCATTTTTGACATTGCATCCTTTCGTTGGCTTTTAACACCTGCCTTTGCAGAGCTGTTGATTTTTCTTTCATCAGAAGTCTCACCCTGATTTGCTTAAAGTGTAATTGTGAGAGAGAAGACAGAGCCTGGATTATTGTCACTGTTGATGGACCATGAAGGAGACAAAACCTGATGACAGTGACAGGTGGGAGGAGAGGCTCCTCTGAGATTGTATTTTCTGATCTACTGACAGTCAACACGTGTTCATGGAAACCACACTCTGTCCTGGATTTCCATGTGAGGCCTTGGGAAAGGAGACTGAGGGAGAGAGGAGCAGAGATATAGAATTATCCCTGAGAGCGATTGCATTGCTCTTCTAGGGACTGGTTTCTCGTACCTCTATTTAGTAACTTAGAAAAAGTAAAAGTCATTTGGCTAAACTGAACTCCTATTTTCCTGATGAAATACGTGGCCATGGGTAGTTCAGTGGTAGAATTATCACATTCCATGAAGGAAATCCAGGTTTAATTCCCAGCCAATGCGCCTAAGGCATGGCCACTACCTGTCTGCCAGCAGAGGCTTGTGTGTTGTTGGGTTGCTCAACAAGTTTCAGAAGAGATTCCAGGGCAAGGCAGACTAGGAAGAAAGGCCTGGCAATTTATTTATATCAGTCAATGAAAACCCTATGGAGCACAACAGTCAACAGCACTGGGCAGCATTTTTTTCCATTGTGCATGGGGTACCCATGAGAGGGGGCTGGATTGACGGCAGCTAACTGCCAGAACTAACAACATCTATCAGAAGTAAAATGTCTTGATGTTAGAATTGATGAGGGGATTATACAGATTATTTAGCCCATCCTTCTCATTTAAATACAAGGATACCTTATCCAGTGGCAGCCTAAGAATCACACAATCATTGAGAATCAGAGTTTCAAGTTGAATATGACTTCTTCACTGCCAGGCTGGTGCTCAGCTTGAGCTCTGGGGTTAGACTGTGAGAAATTTCAATTCCAGCCCATTTCATTTAGAGTTGGGTACTCATGGACACATTACTTAAGCTCTCTGTGCCTCAGTTTCCTCATCTGTAAGTTAGAGATAATATCTATTCCATAGGATGGTTGTAAGGATTAAATGTTATAGGCAAAGTGCTTAACAGTGTCAGGAGCATGTTAACACAACATATATTAACTATTACTATATTGAAACCCTGGTGGCGTAGTGGTTAAGTGCTACGGCTGCTAACCAAAGGGTCAGCAGTTCGAATCCACCAGGCCCTCCTTGGAAACTGTATGGGGCAGTTCTACTCTGTTCTATAGGGTTGCTATGAGTCGGAATCAACTCGAGGGCACTGGGTTTGTTTTTTATTGTTACGGAAACCCTGGTGGCATAGTGGTTAAGTGATATGGCTGCTAACCAAAAGGCCGGCAGTTTAAATCCACCCGGCTCTCTTTGGAAACTCTATGGGACAGTTCTACTCTGTCCTATAAGGTCACTATGAGCCAGAGTCGACTCAACAGCAATGGGTTTGTGTATGCCAGCTCTTTAGATGCATGAAGAAGATGAAGGTAATTCCACTGAGTCTTCTACAAGTTTCTCCCTCATAGGAAGTGGCTTGAGTCATCTTCCTCTGAAGATTCCTCTGATTGTCAATGTCACTCAAAAGTCTGTTCCCTGGATATAAAAGCTGCCTTCAGATGTTTGCCAACAAAGCAAAAAATAGCAGGACCATTGTCTGCCTCCATCATCAGTTGGCATAAGCCTCTCATCTCTTTCCTTGGTCTTCGATTTTCCGTTCTACTTTTAAATTTACTTGTGAGTTTATTCTTCATTAAGCTTACGTACTCATCGTACTCTCTTTCTTGCATCTATGCTATTAAAAAGTGTAGCACATACAATACCATCAAAACAGAAAACACAGATACGTAAAGGAAATTGTAATTCATTTGTATAAAATTTGTATTTAAGACCCAATTCTGTTGGTGCAAATACATATATATTTTTTCAATTCTGAGTGAACTTAGTCACTTTAAGTTTGAACTCCTCCAATCCATGAATTCCATTGTCTTCTTCTTTGAGAAGAGTCCATTGAAACTCTGAGAAGGCTTATGTTACATCGTGGGGAAAACATCTGGGCCTAAGTTGTATCAGTAAAAGCTGGTATTAGCTGAGGTGTTTTCATTTCTACCTACCAACATGAATGACCATGTACTCCACGCCTTCCCTCCTTACCACAGACAACCCCTCCAAGTGTATACTAGATCCCACCTCCTCCTGAAAGTAAAATATACAATTCTCACTTAACATGTCCCAGACCAATTCTTGATATCACCTGTACCCTACACCTTCTCCTTTCTCAGTTTTCCCAACTTTTGTTAAGGGCATCTCTATTCTATTTGGTCAGGTCGTAAACCTTAAAGCTACCCTTGATCTTTTTCTCATAATGCACATTTAGCCTATTATAAAGTGCTGTTACTTCTATAATCCAGATACTTCTAGAATCCAACCCCTTATGTTCCTGTACAATGCAGCACCCTCCAAGCAACCATGGTATCTCACCTGGATTCTTGTAACAGCCTCCTTACTGCTGTCTGTTTCCCCTTTGACTCCTACGAGCTATTTTATTCCGAGCATCTAAGGTTAACCCACTAGAGATGAAATGAGACTTTGTCACCCCTCTGCTCAAAACAGTGACTCACTCAGAGTAAGAGCCAAAGTCTACAATGGCCCACATGTCTCCACATTATCTGGATGTGTGTGACCTATCTGATATTCATTTCCCCTATTCATCTTTAACTCATCACAAGAAACTATACTGGCCTCCGTGGTGTTCCTTCAATACTTTAAAAATGCTTCTACCTCAGGGCCTTTGGACTGGCTATTTTCAGGTATCTCCATGGCTTTCCCTCAACCACTTATGGTCTTTGCTCACTGAGAACTTTGCTGATTATTATATTTAAAATTGTTTCTACAATCTAGTACTCTCCTCCCAGCCTTTTTCATCTTTCTCCATAGCACTTATCAGCTTCTTACATGCTCTTCTGTTGTGTTCCTTTCTGTCCCTCCCCATCTGCCCATCATCAAAATGCTTTATGAAGTGAGAGATTTTTATCTTTTTTTTTTCTTTCCATTAAAGTATCCCAAGTGACTAGAACAGTATCTGGTACATAAAAACCAAACCAAACTTGTTGCCGTCAAGTCAGTTTCGACTCATAGTGACCCTACAGGACAGAGTAGAACTGCCACACATGGTTTCCAAGGAGCAGCTGGTGGATTCGAACTGCAGAACTTTTGGTTACCAGCTGAGCTTTTAACCACTGCACCACCATAGTCAGCACTCAATAAATACTTGCTATTGAAATACCACCAAGTCTTTTCACATATATTCCGTATCACTTTCGGCTTTGACATTGCCTTTTCATGACCATGAGACTCTCCCAGGTCTACAATTGGTCCCTGAGCCCTTTGAATAGATGAAGACAATTTCTAGATACCTTCTCATGCCGCTCTGAGGAAGTAGACACATCTGACTCTTCTCTTTGGCCTTTTTGCCCAGACTTGATATAGCGTTACTCATTGCTCAGTGCTGCTCCTCTGTGCTGGCATGTGTTACCCTAGGACCCAGCCAGAATCCATATGGGAGTAGGTCCCAGGTCATCTGTAATCTCAGATCACCTCATGCTGAGAAAGTTTAATACTTTAATTTTATACTTAGTTTAAACACCCCCCCCCCCACCCAACTCCTTGAAGTTAACCACTGAGTGGGGAGAATCACATTCCCAGAAACCTCTTAAGCTTCTCATTAGCATTCTCACACCTCTTCCCTTTCCCCAAATTTGTATCTAGCCATGGTCAATATGAAAACCAATCTATGCCTGTTGTTTCTATGTCAGAACTAATCTATGCCAAAATCTTCATTATTGAACCTGACAAGACCCAGGCTCTTACAGGTCCAACAACATTTTCTCTGGAAGTTTTCCTCTCTGCCATGGGCTTCAAAAGCCTATTTTGAAACTCAGAAGTTGAGCCTTTGATCATCTCTCATGTGTGATTTTCTGCAGTAACAACCCACCCCGAAGATATGATACTGAAGAGCATAGCTTCAAAATCGGAGAAATTGGAAGGACATAACACATCAACTACTATTTTGTAATATTATTTACATCCTAGAAAATAGTGGTTCGAATTACTTGACAAGGAGGAATGGCTAACCAACATTTAGAATCTAGAACCCCCACATCCCCAGCCTTTAACTAATTCAGGCACTCCTGCTGCAGAGTTCCAAGAGATATGTTAAGAAGACCCTCCAGACAAATGCATAGGTCTCCTTATTCCTATATTATTAACTTCCTGTCCAGGTGAAATCATAGGACTCTTTATTCCTGTATGATTGATCTCCTGTCTGTGTAAGTTGAGATAATCATATGTCAGTCAAAGAACTCCTTTTTGCCCCTAGCATCTCAGGTAGTGATTAGAGGCTCCGTGGTAATTTAAGGCCCTTTGTTGCCTTCTCCTGTATGGACAGGAAGTCTTCCTAAGGGATGTGCATTATGAAGGAATAGCCAGAAGACCCAGGATGGCAAGGAACTTGCTTGGCCAGTTCAGAGTGCTTTCGTATTTCTTAATGGTCTGCCAAACTGTTAAGGGTGGTGACATCCTCCTGGGTGAAAAATACAAGGCTATTTCACCTCTCTTTGTGTATAAGCCATGGCAGAACCTTTCTATAAGAGTGCATGGGGAAAAAAAGAAATCAATACATTGTTATCGATCATTTCCTTACCAATTACTATTTAAACTATTCAAGTATGTGGTGTTTACTGGGTCCTAACCTCAAGACCAGGTGAAGAAGAATGTGTGTTGCCGCTTAATAAATATTAAGGTAGTCCCAGAGCTGGAGTCAAGCCAAGGATGCATGGTCAGAAGGAGGAAGACAACAATATGTCTCAGACGAGAGGGTAAAATTGCGGAAATAGAGAAAAAGAAAAATACCAGTGGCTGGGAGAGACAAGAGACATCAAAGAGGAAGATTTAACCTGGGGACTGAATTTCTAGCACATCTTACCTCTGCATCCCAATTCTACCATAATCCACCGTGAGCTCAGGTAATGCCAACTCATTTTCATATCAGCAAAAGGGATTAGAAGGTAAATCTTCAGAAGGGGAAAAAAGTTCATGATGCATTTTAAAGCCGAATGCAGAATAAATGATTTTTTTAATCCACTCTTTTGTATTATTCATGCCTCAGCTCCCTTGTCATGGCCATGAATAAATGAAATTTGACAAATGCTGTGCAACCCATGGTGGCCCAGAATCACCCTAGAAGCTGAAGATCAGCTGCAATCCATTCCAAGGGGGTAATAGAAGGTGAGCCTGAAGGCCTTGGAGATCATCAAAATCAGAGTTTCTCAACTTCTTTAAGCTCTCTTTGATAAACCTGGAGCCTTGGTGGCACAGTGGTTTAAGAGCTCAACTCTAACTAAAAGGTTGGCAGTTCAAATCCACCAGCTGTGCCTTGGAAGCCCTACAGGGCAGCACTATTCTGTTCTATAGGGTCGCTATGGGTAGGAATCAACTCGAAGGCAATGGGTTTGATAAATTTAAAGATCACATACCTATATTTAATTGTATTTGAAATTCAAAGTAAGTTAAATATTGTAGCAAAAAAAGTCAAATCAGAATCACGGGACAAAATGTGCTGCTTTGTATTCTTACCAGGCATTCCTCCCTAGAACTTTTAGAGGTCCTCTTTGAGAACCATGGATGGACCAAAGATGGACAAGTGGGACAGAGTAGCTGAAGCTGGGGTCTGGGGACCACAGTTTCAGGGGACATCTAGGTCAATTGGCATAACAAAGTTTATCAAGGAAATGTCCTGCATCCCGCTTTGGTGAGTGGCGTCTAGAGTTTTAAAAGCTTGCAGGTGGCTATCTAAGATGCATCAATTGGTCCCAGTCCACTTAGAGCACAGGAGAAGGAAGAAAGCTAAAGACACAAGGAAAATATTAGCCCAAGAAACTAAAGGACCACAGGTACCAGAGACTCAACCAGACTGAGACAAGAAGAACTAGATGGCGTCCAGGTACCACCAATGACCACCCTGACAGGGAACACAACAGAGAGTCCTAGATAGAGCAGGAGAAAAGTGTGGAGCAGAACTCAAATTCACATTAAAAGACCAAACTTAATGGTCTAATAGAGACTGAAGGAACCCCCAAAACTATGGCCCCCGGATGCATTGTTAACCCAACACTGAAACCATTCCCAAAGCCCACTGTTCAAAGATTAGACAGGACTAAAAAAACAAAAAATAATACACCTGAGGAATGCGCTTCTTAATTTAATCAGATACATGAGACTAAATGGGCAGCTCCTGTCCAAAAGCAGGATGAGAAGGCAGGAAGAGACAGGAACTGGTTGAACGGGCACAGGGAACGCAGAGTGGAAAGGGGGAGTGTGCTGTCACATTGTGGCGATTGCAACTAACATCACAAAATAATACGTGTATAAATTTTTTTTATAAGAAATCAACTTGAGCTGTACACTCTCACCTAAAGGACAAAAAGAAAAGAAAAATATGTTCTGCGCCTGTTTTTGTATGACCCGTGAGCTAAGAATAATGGCATCTACATAGTTAACCCATTTTAAAAAAGTCCAAAAGAAGAAAACCATTTCATGACATGTAAAAATTGTATGAAATTCAAATTTCAGTGCCCTTAAATAAAGTTTTGTTGTAATACTGCCATACTCACTCTTTTTTTCCTGTGGCTGCCTTTGCACTTCAACAGCAGAGTAATTACAGCAAAGATTATATGACCAGCAGAGCCTGAAATATTTACTATCTGATTATTCCAAATATATCTGTATATCTATATATACGGATATTTATCTATCTATATATATACAGAGAGAGAGAGAGGAAAGATTACTGGTGAAAGTCAATGTCTTCCTTTAAAGATGATAAAACGAAAACCCAGAGAAAAGTAACATCTCAAAGTCACAGAGAAGTCATGTGGCAAAGACAACTTGAGGACACAGTCATCTGAATCCCATCTAGGGTCTTTTCTCACCATGCTGTACCACCTGAGAGTCCCAAGGATAATAGGCAGGGGGCAAGAAGTAACTAAGGGCTCGGCTGCTAACTGAAAGGTCAGTGGTTTGAACCCACCCAGCAGCTCCTCAGGAAAAAGACCTGGCAATCTCCTTCTGTAAAGATTAAACAGAAAAAAACCAAACCCATTGCCGTCGAGTCAATTCTGACTCCTAGCGACCCTACCCAAAAAATCCTATGGGACAGTTCTACTCTGTCACATGGGGTTGCCATGAAGGCACCCAACAACAAGCAGTGACTGAGCAGACTGCTGGAACCAGAGCCACTGTTCAAAGGCTTTCAGGACAATGAATGAATAATGCATTTCCTGAAGAGCAGGAGAAGAAAGAAAAACACTGATTTCGATCAGGAAGGTGTGTGTGGCAAATTCACTTTGCCCTAGCCATGCCCTGATGGGGCAATGTGCCCTACTGCAAGATTTTCTGTCCAAGGACCCACGTGCTGTTTGTACGTTTTCTTATCTTACCAGTGCAATATGAGAGCCCACAGAGACAGAGTTGTGGAACTTTTCATGGTGGGGAGGACATGGGGGGAAAAAAAACAGAGAAAAAAAAATAACCTGGAGGTAGAGGGGAGAGGTGGGCTCAATTTTCTGCTGGAGGCTATGTTATTTATTTATTTCAGACTGGCGTGCATCTCCTTTGTTTTGAATAATGGAGATAATTATACATTCAGGGAATCACACTCTAAACCTCCTGAACAATTAAGAAATCTTATTACAGGCAATCATGAGAAAATGTAAGGGAGGTTTAGACAGAGGCACAATGAAAATCGCACTTTTTCTAGTCCCCTGCTTAGCACAGAGACCTAATCACTGTTCTCCTTTCTTTCCCATGGGCTAATTGTGTTTTTTTTGTTTTTTTTTTAGGCCTCTCTCAGGACAAGGTGCTTGTCTCTCCTAAGCCCTGTGCATGTGAAGTCAGGGGTTTGGATGGATCCCTCTTGGGAAACTGCTGCCTCAGTGATTTTGACATTGACCTGTAAGTACAGCTCTCTATGTGGGAGCTAGCGGCATTCGCCAACAACTAGGAGTAGAACAAAAGCTCTCATTATACTCAGGCTGCAAGGGCCTTTGTACAGGAAGAAAGAAGCCCCTTGCATCATTGACTCATTCAACAGGTAATTATTGAGCAGCTACCAGATGGCAGACTTTATTCCAGAATATGGGAATATGGCAATAAGGAGGGAACAGAATATAGTCCCTGATGTCAATGAAACTATGTTTAGTCAGGCCAGGTAGATAAATAAGGAAATAGGAAATCCCAATTTGTGTCATAACAGATATGTAAAAAGTAGGCACAAATTGTTCTGGGGCTGTCAGGAGAGGCTAAGAGACTTAAGGAAGAAATGGAAACTAACCAGGAAAAAAGGTTAGAGGAGGTATTTGGAAGGTTTTTAATCATAATGGTGGGTAGTTGATAGAATTAGATTTGTCTTTTCTTTGTTACCATTAAACAACATCTCCCTCTCTGGAAACTACACTGTCTGACCTACTAATCCCTCAGCTGCATGGTATAACAATAATAAAAACCAAACCAAACCCATTGCCACTGTGTCGATTACAACTCATAGTGACTGTATAAGACAGAGTAGAACTGCCTCATAGAGTTTCCAAGGAGCACCTGGTGGATTCAAACTGCTGACCTTTATGGTAAGCAGTCATATCGCTTAACCACTATGCCACCAAGGTCTCCAAAGAACTGGCATGGAGGAGGGATTATACTTGTGTTCTGTGACCCTAAGAAATAAATTAAGACTACTGTTGTGAAAGCTCTAGGAAAAAAAAAAAAAACAAACATGATTTCACAATGTGATATAGATAGTGTTATCCAAAGATGGGGTGGGCAGCTCCTAGGTATGAAAGAGCTTTCTCTCAAGGGAATTTTCAAACAGAAACAATACAGCCCTTGGCAGAGATATCGTATAGAAAGGATCCCACATCATGTTGCCATCCAAAGCTGAAATTCTACTAGTTTATAAGGACACAGTGCAAACATTGACTGAGACCAAAACTGTATATCAAGGTTCAGCAGGAAACGGGGAAGACCAAGTATAAGGATAAAACTCATGAAGTCATTTCTGTTTATACGTATTTGACAAAGAAGAATAATGACTGGCCACATAATCTAGAGTAGACTTGGATTGGCTGCTTGATAGAAAACATTCAGATTTATTTTAAATGCGGGGACTTGGATATTGCCTAAATAAATATTGGATAATTTGACAGGTAGGTGTAGTTTCAAAGGAGAGTTCTTATTCTCATTTTTTTTTTTTTTTTAAATAAACATACACAAGAAAGGAAAAAAAAATTCCTAAAGGAGGTTTTAAAGGATCAGAAGCTGGGATTGGAGAAGAGGCCTTAAAGCTCCCTTGAAATGTGGGGTGTCATTTTTCAAATGGCTTCTAATCACATTGCCAAGCCTGTCTGGAAGGGCCAAAATATTAGTGTTCTTAGCAGTAAGGCAGTTAAGTGATTACTGTCTCATGCAAATGCATTGTGATTTCAGCTGAGATCAAAATAGCAAAATTACAGCCTCTGGGTCCTTAAGCTGGCCTCAGACATTTTTTGGTCAAACCAAGGCTACAGTCAGGTCATTAAGGCCCCCAGATGGTGAACTTAGAATCTTCTTTCAGTTACTTTATTAATTTCTTAGGGATGCTGTAACAAAACACCACAAACCGGGTGGCTTATGGGGCCCTGGCTGCGAGATGGTAAGCGTTAGGCTGCTAACCAAAAGGTTGGCAGTTCAAATCCACCAGCTGCTCCTTGGAAATCCTACGGGGCAGTTCTACTCTGTCCTACAGGGTCGTTATGAGTTTGAATTGACTTGACTGCGATGGGCTGATTGGTCAGGGATCTTAAAAGAACAGAAATGTATAGTCTCACAGTTCTGGAGGCTGGAAGTCCACATCAATACGTAGCCTGGACCACGGTCCCTCTGAAGTCTCTAGGGGAAGGTCTTTCCTTGCCTCTCCCAGTTTCTGGTAGTTCCAGGCATTCTCTTGCTTATAGATGTGTTTTCCCATGGCTATCCTTCTGTCTGTTTCTCTGAGTCTCTTCTCTTTTATAAGGACGCTACTCAGATTGGATTAGGACTCACCCTACTCCAGTACGATCTCATGTCAACTTAAGGGATAACACCTTCAAAAACCCTATTTCCAGTAAAGGTCACATTCACATGTACAAAGAGTTAGGACATCAACACAACTTTTGGGGGGACACAGTTCAATCCACGGCAGTTGTCTATCACCCTCCTTAGAGTCTGCAATTCAGAGTTTGAAATTTGGTGTTAATCTTGTTTTTTTAAGACATTTACCATTTCACATCTATTGATTCAGCAATTTTTTTGTCCTTAATGTGTGTCAAGTTTTATGTTGGTCACTGGAAGGTAAGAAGTTAATTAAGGGAAGGTCTGGCCCTCAAGAAGCTCTTAAAAGCAAAAACAAAAATGAAAAACCAAACCCATTGCCATCAAGTTGATTCTGACTCATAGCAACCCCACAGGACAGAGTAGAACTGTCCCATAGGGTTTCCAAGGAGTGCCTGGTGGATTTGAACTGCCGACCGTTTGGTTAGCAGCTGTAGCTTTTAACCACTATGCCATCAGGGAGCTCTTAGTGGGAAGGAAACTCCAGGACACCAGTCAGGATGCTGTCTCTTGTGTTACGTGTTACAGTAGAGGTGTGATAGGAGATAATGGTGAGTGAGGTAGAGTTCAGAAAGTTGATACGGGCTGAATTTTAAACGTAATTAGGTCTTAGGCAAAGATGGAAGAAAGTGTCTGGCTAAAAGAGTGTATATACTAAGGTCTAGGAGCATGGAAGAACAAGAAGAGTTAGTATTTCCAACTCACTGGAGGGAAAGTTGAATGGACTTGGGGGTTTGAGGGTCAGATAAGGCACAACAGGTAGACCAGAGCCAGATCATAAAGGCCCTTATGTGCTAACCCAAACAGTTAGAATTTTATCCCGAGAGCGATAGGGAGGCATTCAAAGAATTTTAAGTAGAAAAGTAACAAGTTGGACTTTAGCATTTAGATCGCTCTCTCTGTATTCATGCAGCAGATGAGAAGACAGCAAATCTGAGGGTAGAGACCTGATAGGAGGCTATGGCCATAAGTGAGATACAAAAAGTGGAGATGGAAAGGAGGGGAGATATGAGAGGTGCCAAGGAGGTAAGGTGGAGATAATAGTACCTACCTGATGGGTTGTAGTGAGGATTAAATGAGATAATTCATGTGAAATGCTTAGAACTGTTATTTCATGTAGTAATTACTGTTAATTTTAATTATTAACATTATCCTCGCTTCCCCAACTTTGTTAATAACTGACAAATCTATGTATACCCAACCCAAAAAACCCATTGCTATCTAGTCGATTCCGACTCATAGCGACCCTATAGTACAGACTAGAACTGCCGCGTAGAGTTTCCAAGGTATAGTTAAGAGGGAGTTGCCTACGTTGATTCAAATATATCTAATACTTTTCTCACTTACAAGCTATGAATATATGTTCTGTGAGATTGCCTCATAACAATGCAGTACAAAATACAAAGAGCTTTTTTACTCATTATTTAATTTTTTTCCTTCTCAATGAAATCTCTGAGTGTGGCAAAAAAAAAGAAAGTAAAATGAAACCACAAACATGCTACAAAGAGTGAAACTAAAACTGAAGGAGGTAAACTGCAAAAGGTTGGCGGTTTGAACCCACCAGGCACTCTTTGGAAGAAAGATGGGGCAGTCTGCTTCTGTAAAGATTTACAGCCTTGGAAACCCTATGGGGCAGTTCTACTCTGTCCTATAGGGACGCTGTGAGTCGGAATCAACTTGATGGCAATGGAAGCAAGGGCAAAGCTTTTTCTACTTCTCAGCACTGCTGGTGGGGATTGGTTCCGGGAAAGTGAGAGGGAAAATAAAATAATAACCTGAAGAAAGCTGTTGCAATGGGGGAAAACCACTAAATTCCAGGGTAATTTATAATCCAAATCACATGTGAGTCCTGGAGCTGATACTCTCTCCCAGTGGTCTTAATATCTTTTTTATTTTAATTGACTTTATTGAGATATAGCTTTGACAAATATAGTCACCCTTTAACCACCATCACAATCAAGACATAGATCATTGTTAGTCCCCTAAAAAGTTCCTCGTGTCACTTTGTGGACAACCCACCTTCACTCCCAGCCTCAGATTTTTGTCACTGTGGCTGCCTTTGTCTCCTCCAGGATTGCACAGAATTCTAGAAATTCTTCTAGGGTTTCATACAGTATATTTTCTTTTTTGTCTCGCTTCTTTCATTCAGCATACAGTTCTTGAGATTCATCAGTGTTGCTGTGTGTATCTGTAATTTTTTTCCTTTTTCATTGTTGAGTAGTAGTCCATTGTATGGTTACACTAACATTTACTGAATCCTTAACCTATTAGTGGAAATTAGATTTTTTACAGTTTTTGTCTCTCTTATTCTTGTTTAAAAAGATGATTTAAAGTCTAGGGGTGGCACAATTGTTAAACGGACAGCTGCTGACCCAAAGGTGGTGGTTTGGATCTACCAAGCAGCTCTGTGGGAGAAAAACTTGACCATCTGCTTCTTTAAAGATTACAGCCAAGAAAACCCCATGGGCAATTCTACTCTGTCACAGGAGGTTACTAGAAGTTAGAATCTACTCAATGGCACCTTATAATGAAAGACTGTTGACCCAGGTGTGAGAGAAAGGGCACCTCATATACAAGTAGTTACTGTAACTTGCTACAATAAATCATTTTGAAGGACAATTTGGCAGTACCTATCACAGTTTCAAAGTATACTTTTTGATGTACCAATTCTACTTTTTAGGATCTATCACGCAGAAATATCCATGCAAGTATGTAAGGCCACTGCTTCCAAATATATTTGCTGCAGCATTTGTTTTTTTTTTTTGTTATTCTTTACATTTGTTTCACTGAAAATTTTCATCCATTCTATTTAGGGTTCATCTTTTGTGTGCTCTTTCCTGGAGCTGAATTTAAAATCTGGCCTGGATGTGAATTCGGGATGAAGCACATGAAAAGAATTGCTTATCCAAATGAATCAGCTATCTATACTTTGAATATAATCGAGTTTACATCGTAACCATCTGAAAGTTGTTATTGCCTCATAGGTGTTAATATTGTTCTTTCTTTTACATTTGCAATTCTGAATTTGGATAGAATGTGATAGATCACACAGGAGTTGTTAACATGGCTTATTTAACTTGTTACTGTGTGTTGCAGTTCTCTCAGGCATCCTGGGACACCTCATTTTCCAGCTGGGCTTTAGTTGAATGCCTTATAACAAAGAGCTTTCTGGAGTTATTTAATGAGTTCATCCTACTAACTGGCCACTTTAGGAATACATATCTAATATAAGGCAGAATAAAGAAATAGTTGAACGACATCATCCGGAAGTAAAATTTTGCTGAAGATAATTTAAAAAGTGGTTACAGCAGTACATCAACAGGGAATTGCCAGAAGTTCAAGCTGGATCCAGAAGAGGATGTGGAACAAGGAGTATCATGGCTGATGTCAGGTGGATCTTGGCTAAAAGCAGAGAGTACCAGAAAGATGTTTACCTGTGTTTTATTGACTATGCAAAGGCATTCAACTGTGGGGATCATAACAAATTATGGATAACATTGGGAAGAATGGGAATTCCAGAATACTTAATCGTGCTCATGAGGAACTTGTACTTAGACCAAGAGGCAGTCGTTTGAACAAAATGGGGATACTGCAGGGTTTAAAGTCAAGCAAAGTGTATCCTTTCACCATACCTATCAGTCTGTATGCTGAGCAAATAATCCGAGAAGCTGGACTACATGAAAAAGAACGCAGCATCGGGACTGGAGAAAGACTTAGTATCAACCTGCACTATGCAGATGATACAACCTTGCTTACTGAAAGCGAAGGTGACTTGAAGCACTTACTGATGAAGATCAAAGACCACGGCCTTCAGTATGGATTGCACCTCAACATAAAGAAAACAAAAATCCTCACAACAGGACCCATAAGCAATATCTTGATAAATGGAGAAAATACTGAAGTGGTCAAGAATTTTCATTTTACTTCAATCCACAATCAACGTCCAGGGAAGTGGCAGCCAAGAAATAAAATGACATTTTGCACTGGACAAACCTGCTGTAAAAGACCTCTTTAAAGTGTTAAAAAGCAAAGAAGGCTATGGCGCGCCTGACTCAAGCCATGGTGTTTTCAATCGCTTCATATGCATGTGACAGCTGGACAATGAATAAGGAAGACAGAAGAATAATTGATGCCTTTGAATTATGGTGTTGCTGAAGAATATTGAATATACCACTGTCAGAAGAACGAACAAGTCTGACCTGGAAGAAGGTACAGCCACAGTGCTCCTTGGAAGCGAGAATGGCGAGACTTTGTCTTAAGTACTTTGGTCCTGTTATCAGGAGGGATCTTCCCTGGAGAAGGACATCCTGATTGGTAAGGTAGAGGGTCAGCAAAAAGGAGGAAGAACTGCAAAGAGATGGACTGACACAGTGGCTGCAACAATGGGCTCAAACAGCAATGATTGTGAGGATGGTGCAGGACTGGGCAGTGTTTACTTCTGTTGTACATAGGGTCACTACGAGTTGGAACTGACTTGAGGGCACCTAACAATATCTGATAAGAAAAATAAAATTGGTAAATTACAGTAACCAAATCCCCACTGCCGTGGAGTCAATTCCCACTCACAATTACCCTATAGGACAGAGTAGAGCTGCCCCATAGGGGTTCCAAGGCCATAATCTTTAAGGAAGCAGACTGCCACATCTTCTTCGTGAGGAACAGCTAGTGGGTTTCAACATCCAACCTTTCAGTTAGCAGCGAGCACTTAACAATTGCACCACCAGAGCTCATTTGAATTCTCATGACAGGTATTGCTATAATCCCCATTTCATAGAACAGGGGCCTGAGGTCCACAAAGTCTAGCCACCTGGCTCAAAATAACACAACTAGGAAGTGGCAGAGCTAGGAGCTGAACAGAGGCGACAGGACCCCACAGTCTGAGTTTTTAACTTCCTCAGTATGCTGCTCCAAAAGGAATGTATCTGGTGCACAGATGCTACGAAGGAATGTTTGGAAGCAAGGCTCTTTCTGGAGTTACGGGGAAGGGTGTGGTTGGGCAACCTGTTATGGAGTCTACAATCTCCTCCTAGTCCCCCATGTGTATCATCTGTATGTTCTCACTTTTCGCCTTTGCCACTGCTTTGATTTTAGCTTGAAATGAGCTTACCCCATATTCTCTTTATCAAGATCCTGCTTACCCTCTCAGGTTCAGGTCAAATGGTAGTGTGAATTCTTGGAAGGGCTTCTTGAGACCTACAGCCAAAATCGTTTGCTTTTCTCTGCATTCCATCACTATCATCTGTTGCTTGTGCCTCTATTTTATTTTGCTTGATACTCAAATTGGCTTTTTTACCTATTTATTTCCCCTGTGCCTTTCCTCATTGCAAAATGTGAGTATTATGTATCTCTTGGAAACCCTGGTGGTGTAGTGGGTAAGTGCTACGGCTGCTAACCAAAAGGTCAGCAGTTTGAATCCACCAGACACTCCTTGGAAACCCTATGCGGCAGTCCTACCCAGTCCTATACAGTCACTATGAGTTGGAATCGACTTGACAGCAATAGATGGGTTTGGGTGACCTGCCAGAATGCTAAGGGTTACGTGTTTCCAAAAGGAGTTGGGAATGAAGTAGTTCTGTTTTTCGTAAACAATTACTATTTAATCATCTGTCTGCAGACCAAGCGCTTTTACATACTGGTATGTTCAAAATAAGACATTTTTTTCCCCTTAGATTCAGTGCTTTGCTTTCTTTCTCTCTCAGAAAAAAGAAGGGCTGAGTTGAAGACAGTCGTGGAAAAGCAGTTTGGGTGATGGAGGCACGAAAAACCCAATCGTAAATACCACTGTGATGGTTAAGATTGTGTATCAAGTTGGCTGGGCCATGATTCTCAGTGGTTTGGCAGTTATGATGTAGTTTGGCAGTTTTGCAATGATGTAATTTGGCAGTTATGTAATGATGTATTCAACTCCATGATGAGATCTGCTATGAGCAGCCAGTTAGTTGAAATGGTGTGTCCTTGGGGATGTGGCCTGCCCCCATCGTATAAATGAATGTTCCAGCAAGGCTCTTGCTCTGGACCCTGCATCTAGCTTGTTATCATCTGACCTCCGGTTCTTAGGACTTGAGCTAGCAACTTATCTGTCAAACTTGGTATTTGTCAGCCTCCACTGCCTGTGAGCTAGCAGCCTACTGCCTGACCTGCTGACCTTGAGTTCATCAGACCCTGCAGCTACATGAGTCAGGAAAAGCCTCCAACCTGACCCCTAGCTGATGGACTTGGGATTTTCCAGCGTCTATAACCATGTGAACCATTTCCTTGAGATAACTCTCTCTGTATATATCTATATATAGAGATATATGCACGCTTCACTGGTTTTGCTTCTCTAGAGAACCCAGTCTAAGACTACCCTGGTGTGACTCCTAAATAGCTCAGAGACATTCTTGTGGTTCTTTCTCAACAGCAATCTCCTCCCACCTCATTAAAGAATCAAACCGCCGAGGTTCTTCTCAGTTCTGTGCTCTCTGCCAAGAAGATTCTTAGATCCCTAGAGCTTGAGTGAGCCTTAGTTAAAGGCTTATGCACCCCCCTCATTTTTCAGCCTTGAATATAGACCCTTGTCATCTCCCCTCTGAATGTTTGCATAGTCTTAGAGAGGTTAACTGAACCATCCAAGGTCACAGCTATTTATGAGGACCTTTTAAAACTGACTCCCCTAAATCACGTGAAGCTAAAAAGAAGTGACCAGGCATTTCCTATTATTTTGGAATTGGATAATTGTGCCAGTTTCCCTTTTTTCTCATACAAGAGACCAGAGAGAACATATTTGAATTTTTGAAAACACAGATGCTGTATACAAATGGATAGTTTTTATCAAAGGAGCCTGAGTGGTACAAGCAGTTTGTGATGGGTTGCTAAACCAAAGGTTGGTGGTTTAAACCCTGCCAGGAGATCCACAGAAGAAGAGGCCCGGGGAACTACTTCCCTAAAGATTACAGTCAGGAAAACCTTATGAGCAGTTATAGTCTATAACATATGGGGTCACCATGAGACAGGGGCTGACTTGACAGCAGCTAACAACAACAATTTTTGTGAACCAAGGGGTTAAGACAATAAAAGGAGGCATCGTTTCTGGTTTCCAGTCACCTAAAGTCCTGCCGGGCCAGGCTGTCTCTCATCTCAGCTAGAGTATTGAGTTACCTGCAAGTGACTCGGAAAGCTGTATCTATTTCAAGGTCACTGCCTTGGCTGTGCCTTTCTTTCTTTTTTTTTTTTTTTCAGTGTGAACTCTTGCATAGGAGAAGGGTCCAGGAGGGTGGGGAGACAGGAGGTAGGAGAGAAGGGAGGTTATTTCAGGCCTTGCTTCTCTAAGCCTTCTATGTCTGAGCTCCAGGACAGACCTTCTGTTGTGAAACGCTGGACCAGTTGTTGCGGTCTGAAGATAAACAACATTCCAGCAGTTCCCCTAGAGGCTGCCCAAGGCCTTGTGCTTTTTAACATTTTCCTAGCCCTACAAAGATGCTGGAGCCAAGAATTACTGCAGTACCTGCTGCAGCACACACAGCAGCAGTTTTGTGGTCTCCGTGCTCTTAAACTGGGTTATGGTAATGAGCCTAGAGTGAGATGTGTATGCCTTTCCCTGGTCATTAAACTGATAAAACACTAACATCTTTTGTGTAGCCTTGGAAGCCCAAGCTGTGTTGATTGGAGGTCAGTAACAAGTGCAGCTCTTTGCCCTGATGTGCAAGGTTTCTGTCTTCATTAAAGTTTGAGGCTGAATTAGGATTCACTGAGATTATGTAAGGGCAAGTCTGGAAACCAGTTGCAAGTTGTTACCAAAATCAACCTGGGCTTATCATGAAAAGGTTGTACCTAAGATTGCTATATCCAATAGAACAAGCATTTCAAATGAATTTCTTACAAATTCTTGGTTTTTACATAGGTAGGTGTGGCTATAAAGGGCATAAAACCACAGCAAATCAAAGAATAGCTCAGACTTGCCTTTCACTTTATGACTAAGGGTTTGAGTGATGATTCATGGGCTGCTAATGCTGGCTCTGATCCCAGGCTTAAATCTACCTGCAAACACCACCAGGACCAACAAACTCATGAAACCAAATTCCCCCAGTTCTGTATCACTTCCTACAATTTACCAATTCCATTCATACCATTGTTATAAATTGTTCCCCACAGTAACCTATAAAACATATAAAGGGAATATTATTACCCTCATTTTAATGATAGCAAACTGAAGTTCAGAGAGATAAACTGACTTTTCCCAAAGTCGTACAGCTGCCTCCATAGTATAAAGAAAATTATTTTAATTTTGTTGGCATTAAGTATTTTACCTTTTGAATGTATACATATATATAGTCAACAAAGACTATTATACAGGTAGTCCTTGACTTATGACGGGTTCCATTCCAACGACTCTGTCCTAAGTTGATATAAGTCAAATCTCTTTTTTTTTTAGTTTTCATTATTATTGCCTTTTATTATCTATATCTTTATAAATCCGATCTTTGAACATCTGTGAGTGAATTATGTGCTGCAACATGGTATGGAGTATGTATTACAGTAAGATGTACAAAAAAAAAAAGAGAGGGCATTTAAATACGGCTTGTCGTAAGTTGGGGACTACCTGTACTTTAAAGTTTTAAAAAGGAAAGATGTCACTTTGATTTAAGATGCACTTGACTGAACCTATGGTCTTTTCAATCACCTTATATGCATGAGAAAGCTGGACAATGAAAAAGGAAAACAGAAGAGGAATTGATGCGTTTGAACTATGGTGTTGGTGAAGAATGTTGAATATACCATGGACTTCTAGAAGAACAAGCCAATCTTCAGAAAAATAAAACCAGAATGCACCTTAGAACCTAGGATGGCAAGACTTAGACTCACTTACTTTGGATACCACAGAAGACCAATCCCTAGAAAATGACATCATAGTTGGTAAAATAGAGGGTCAACAAAAATGAGAAAAACCCTCTGTGAGATAGATCGACACAATAGCCACAATGATGGACTCAAACATAGCAAAAATCACGGAGATGGTGAAGGACTGGGCAAGGTTTTCTTCTGTTATACATAAGGATGCCATGAATTGGAGATGACTTGATAGCAACTAACAACAAGAACATGTATGAAAGCTAATTTAGCAAGTTTAAGATGGCTGTGGTAGGAAGACTTATGAGATGGCCCTCAATTATTCCTGCCTCATGGTATTCACACTTGTGTAATACCCTTCTGAACCTAGTGGCTTACTTCTAATAAGTAAAATAGAGCAAAAGTGAAGGAGTGTCACTTCTGTGATTAGGTTACAAAAGACTGACTTCTTCTTGCCAGCAGATTTTGCCCCTTGCTAACTTTGAAGAAGCAAGCTGTCATGTTGGAGAAGCTTCATCACATCTCATATGCCAAGGAATGGAGGGTGTCCTGTGACTAACATCCAACAAGGAATGGAAGCCCTCAGTCCATCAGTTGATGGTGAACTGAATTTTGCCAGCGACCAGTGACTAAGCCTGGACTCAAGCTGGACCTTGATGTAACTGTAGCTCTGACCAACATCTTGATTCCCATCTTGTGAGAGACCTTAAGCAGAGATCACAGCTAAGTCATGCCCAGATTCCTGTCCTACAAATACAGTGAGATAATAAATATATGTTGTTTTAATCCACAAGTCATGCTGTAATTTGTTATCCAGCAATAGATAACTAATACAACAACACACCAAGATTATTTTTATTTGCATTTATTTCATTAATAGCTAAGTTGAACATTTTTTCATCTTTTCTTTCACCTGCAAAAGTATTCATTAAGCAGCTACTATTTGCCAGGTTCTGTACTTGGCACCAGAGATATGGAGATAGCAGACGTAGTATCTTCCCTCCAGGAACTCAGGGTCTTCAGGTAGACACCTGAAGAAACAATCATAACATCATAATAGGCCAGTAGAGAGGTGTATCCGGAATGGTCTGAAATCAAAAAAAGAGTGTTTCTGTCAAGAAAAGCTACCTAGGGAATGTGATATCTGAACTCTCTGTTTGTGAAATTGAAAATTATTAATGAGATGAAAAAATCAGGAAAATGAGGAGTTATTTTGGGCAGAACGGATATCGTGTGCAGACTCACGAAGACTTTAGAGAAGGATATGTTTATAGACCTGTAGATACCATAATTTACAAGGTAGGTTGGGATGAAGCATGTTGAGAGATATGACTGGAACACCAGTTTATGAAAGTCTTCCTACTCTTGCAAAGGAGTTGGACTTTTATCCTACGAGCAAAACAAGTTTGAAGCAGGGCAATATCATGATGAGATCTGCAATTTTCAAAGAGCTCTCTGGATACAGTGCAGATTGGAGGAATTTAAAACTGGAGGGAGGAAGATGAAATGGGTGCTCTGCAATAACTGAGGTGAGATGTGATGAAGATGTGAATTAGGGTAGTGGGCAGGTTAATACGGGGAGGAAAGGCCATGAGTTTGAACTGTTAAGAAAGGTAAATGAACAGGATTTAATGAGTGGTGTGATAAGGAGCAGAGAAGAATGAGGATAGAGGGAGGAACCAAAAATGAAGCTCAAGTATCTGGCAGACTGTCCTGGCAGATGGTGGTTCCATTTACTGTGATAAGGAGTATAGGAGGAAGAGATGGGCTGGAACATCTAAGATGGAAATCTTAGTTTTAAACTCTTGTCTTTCAAGAGGATGTGGAACATCAAAATGGAATTGATCAGTAGGCAATTGGATATATGAGTCTAACACTCAGGATAGAAATCTGAGATGAAAATAAAGATTTGTGAGCTATCAGCCTATGGGTGGTGGTTGAAATCATGGTGGCTGAGAGTGTATAGAGAGAGAAGAGAGGAGAACCAACATTTAAAGACAAGTTAGTGAATACTGGAAACCCTGGTGGCGTAGGGATTAAGAGCTATGGCTGTTCACCAAAAGGTCGGCAGTTCAAATCTACCAGGTTCTCCTTGGAAACTCTATGGGGCAGTTCCACTCTGTCCTATAGGGTCGCTATGAGTCGGCATTGACTCAAGCGCTATGAGTCGGCATCGACTCAAGGGCAATGGGTTTGTTTTTTTGGTTTTAGTGAATACTCTGCTCCTTTATCTATTGGTGTCTCAGTATTTTTGCTTACAGATTTGAATGTGTTCTTAGTGTAATGCTGAAAGTACTCTGTTTTTGTCATTATTCTTAACAATTTATTTTCCCAATCTAGTATTTAAAAGCTGAAATTTGTCAATTACCCCTGTATGAAATTTCACTTACATATTTGAATCCATTCATATGTTTTCTCCTTTGTAGTAGTTCTTGTCAGTCCTCCCATTTACATTGTTCAAGGTAACATTTACATAATAAGGTAAAATATGTTTATTTAAATTTTATTAAGGTAAGAAAAAACTGTGTGTGTGTGTGTTTTTTGTGTGTGGCAACAACTTTACTATCAGTTCCTGGGGATGTAGTAGTATGAGGTAACTTATAAAAATATTTAGTTTAAAATATTGAATGTGATATTTTCTTAATAAAAATTCATAAAATAATAGAAAGATGAATAAAAAGAAGGATTGAATTTTTTTAGTCCAGCTGCTGTCAAGTTCGTTCTGGCTCATAGTGACCCCATGTGTGTCAGAGTAGAACTGTATTCCATAGGATTTTCTATGGATGATTTTTCAGAAGTAGGTCACTAGGCCTTCCTTCCCAGTGTCTCTGGGTGGGCTCAAACCTCCAACCTTTTGGTTAACAACTGAGCTCCTTACTGTTTGCACCGCCCGGGGTCCCTTGAAACTTCTCAGTCGTTAGTAAATAAATATCATAACCTGGATCTTCTGACTAAAAGCTGATAATCAGCACGCCCAACTTTTGAAGAAATGATGTCGTAGTAACAGAGAAAATAAATAGTAACAATAAAAAGATTTATGCGATCATCAAGCTAATTAGTCATAAATTCCCAGGACATGAAAAAGAGTTAATGAGAGAGGCAACAGCTATGAGATGATGGCACACTCACTTTATATGGTGTGAGGAGGGAGGGCTGGAGGAAAGTTAAAAGGGAAATAAATATAATCATATAATCACGGTAAGAATGCCTCACGTGTATAATGCCGTAGAGTTTTCAAAGCTATTTAACGTAAATGATTCCTTTTCATCACTACAAGATTTCTGTGAAGTAGTGAATTAGACAGGTGATGGATTTTTTTTTTTTTTTACAGGCATGGAAACTGAGGACCAGCAATGTTAAAAGTCTTGCCCAAGGTCATATAAATAGAGTAGAGAAGAGACTAATAATCAGCTCCTGCCTGTATGGCTTTTGATTAATGCTTTTGCATTTATAGCTTAGCATTTTTTTCCCTACAGCATGCATGTCAAATGTGTATGTGTGTGTGTGTGTGGACACATATATGTATATAGAGTTTGGATGGGCAATAAATATGGTCATATGGGGGGAAAGGGGGAAAGAGTAGATCCTAGATGTTTTAAGAAATCAGTGTAGAGTAATTATAAATATATTTTATTTCATTAAAAATTAACCAAAACCTTCTAGATAAACTAGTATTTGAATGATTCGAGAAGCCGTGCTACTGTTAACATAAACCCTTCTTTCTTCTTTTTATACTTTATACCTATTTTATAATTAGGGATGAGAAGTCCAGCATTGGTAAAATTGACTTATAAATATGGGACCTTTGTCTTTATATAAAAATCTATGTCCATTCAGAATTAAATTTAACACCATTATTTGTATCTTATTTTTGAAAATATACTTTGATGTGTGATGCTGGTTCATCAGAACAAAAGGTAAAGTTTGTCCAAAAAAATTGTGATGAGAATTTATTTGGCATAGACTCCTTGAAGGAGAGTGTGGACTTTGGTGGTGGACAGCCAACAAGGCTGGCCATGGCCCCTGGAACTAGGGTTGCTGGGAAGAAGGTAGAACAGAATGCGTCCTGGCTCCTTCCTTTAAACTGACTGCCCAAAGCCAATGGTATCAGCAGATGTCAGAGCTTATAGATCCTCTGGTCCACGTACAGACAAAAGAACAAGGAACCAAAGAAAGAAAGACTCACAGGATATTGGGAAGAACTGTATTCCTCTGTGCTTTTCGTTCTCATTGTTTCCTCTCACAGTGAGAGAAATGATTAGGATCTCAATACTGTTCCAATTCACGTGGCACTCACTGGTTAGAGTAAAAGGGGGGACATCAAATGCTGTACTGCTGGTAGGACCTCAGGGGATGACCACCATTCCCTTCCTGTCTTTGCCAGGGACAGGCCGGCGATTCTTCTATTCCCCTCTGCTCACTGACTTGGAGAGAGGCTTCATGACATGTCTCCATGATGCCCCACTTGGCCAGCTATGACCTACTGTTGTGGTACAAGGGAAGATGCAAAGTCTTAGGGCTCAGAAGTCCTAGCTCTGCACTTTCCAACCAGAAGACCCAAGACCAGTTCCTCGAGTTCACGTGGCCTGAGTGTTTTCATCTCTTACGTGGGGCATTAACGGTTTTTACCAAGACATTTTGCCAAATTTTATGAGGATTAAAGAAGATGGAGGGTATTAGGATTTGTAAACCCTGAAGGACAGTGTAAGTATTCATTAGCATCATCTGTTCTCAGAGGGAGTACACTGTAGTGATTAGAAGCTCAGTCTCTACAATTTGACAAAGCTCATTTTAATGCAACTTTGGCCCCTCATAAGCAGGTTGAATTCAGGCATGTTGTGTAACCTTGCTAAGTCTCTGTTTTCTCATTCTGAAATGATAATAGCTCCTACCTCACTTATTGGAATATTCGGAGTGTTAAATTAGACAAGGACAAAGTGATCGACACAGGGTAAGCAATCAGCACATTGTCCTATTATTTTATACTGCATCTACAAACTGTGGCCTCTGTGATTTTCAATGTCTGAGAGAACAGGGCCTTTCTAGAAGTCCAAGATGAAATTCTTTAAACTGGAATGATTGTCTGAGTGCTCTTTTGATTTAAACATGAATTATCCTTAGGTGGTTCTATGCATTGAGACTCCTCTAGACACTGGCATGCTCAATCTCAGAAACTTAGTGGTTTGGAAAATATCTTGCATTCCTTAAATGAAAGACCCGGTGGGAGGCAATTTTAAAGGGCTTTGAGATAAAGCTTGCTCTGCTTGCACTGGTTCAGTGTCTGGTATGGGATGTGTTAGACGCCGTTTCCTAAATGGAGCATCAATGCATAGATTTCAGGTTTTTGTCCTGTGGGTTTAGCTACTCTGTTTCCCCAGCTCTTAGAGGCACAAGCTTTATGGTCTCTGGCATCTGTTGCTCCTATGGGGAGACTTGTGCTTAGATAATATCTGTTTACTGATCTCTGCAGAACCCAGATTGGACCCGGTGTAAAGTTGAGTGGAGGCTTATTGACTGGGGTGACAGGTTTATGGGGAAACCTGAGGAAGCTGAGTGGTATCGCACACATAGAGTCCATAACCCATAACCCATTGCCATCAAGTTGATTCCAATTCATGGCGAGCCTATAGAACAGAGTAGAACTGCCCCATAGAGTTTCCAATGAGCGCGAAGTGGATTCAAACTGCAGACCTTTTGGTTAGCAGTCACAGCACTTAACCACTACACTACCAGGGTTTCTGCACATACAGCAGTGTTTCTTAATCTTGAGCATGGATCAGAAGGGTTGTTCAAGCCCTAAAATAATGATTGATATCTTGGTGCCATGTCATATCTAAGTCTGGATGGGGACAGGAAATTTGCATTTCTTTCGATTCCTTGGTGTTGGTGATGCCGCTGGTCCAGTGACACATTTTGAAAGACACTGGCATACAGTATAATGTGTTGATTCACACAGCTGATGTCCAGGAATTTTAATGGAATATAAAGAATTCTGGAGGCTATCTTGGTAATGGGCTCCCTGGGCAAAGACATAGCTTTTTCCTTTGGGTCAAGTTGGGTCTCTAGAGATGTGGCCAGCATTTAGGAAGGCATTTGATATTCTGGTTTTAATGTAAACACTTACCACCTGTCCCAAGTATGTGTATCCCTTTCCAAGAGCTTCCAACATTTCTGACATTGGCAGAACCCTAATCTTTTCTCTCCTCCCCTTCTCACCCTCTCTCTCCCTCACTGCTGGCTCGCATCTGTTCTTTTCACAGCTGTGGCTGTTTCCTTCTGTCTGTCTCTCTTCTCATCATCAACCCTCCCCGCCCCCAACCCATTAGGATCAAAATACTCTGTTTTTATTTATTTACTCCACAGCTGTCAGTGTTGTGTCTGGGTCATTGCAGTGCAGCTTGCAGGGAAACGTGATCCAGGGACAGTCCTTAAAATTGCAGATACTTGTAGTAACCGACATACACACGGTCAATAACACAGACACTTCCCTTGGTCTCTGGTTGGTGTGAAAATGGCTGGCTTAGGGCTGTGTGTCAGGGTGACCCCAGAAGGAATGAAGCCTAACGGTTCTTGGAATTTACACCAGGCCATTTAGAGGTATTGAATGATTCTGAGTATTTAAAAATTTAGCACCATAAAAGGAAACAGAATTGTTCAGTGGAAGGAGCTCTAAATTTGGAGTCAAGAAACTGAAGTTTTAATTCCATCTCTGCCACTAATAAGCTGAGGGACCTTGAACAATAATTCTCTTACTCTCTAGTCAAAGGATGTTGGTGAATGGTTGCACAAGTTGATTGATGTAATTGGTCTCACTGAATTATGAATGTGAAAAAATGTTCAACTGGCAAATGTGTTTTGTTATCTATATTTTTACACCAATAAAAAAGGAAGAGAGTTCATTTGATGGTTCCCAAAGTGTCTTTCACATTTGTGGGTCTAAGTTATAGAAATGTAAAGACTCTCCTGAGTTTTTGATTCCTCTATGGTCATGCTATATACTATATATAATGATCGTAAGTTGGATTCTAGGGTGGTTCTAGGTTTTCAATGAGGTAACTGCGTAAGTGAAATGTATAGTATTTTGAGACAAACAGACTAGGATAGTGAAAGCAATAATGTATAGTATTTTGAGACAAACAGACTAGGATAGTGAAAGCAATGTAAGTTAATAAATCGACCAATGAGGATTTATTCAGCAAGAAACAGTTCTAAAGGAGATTTGAGAGAGGCAGCCTGATATACACCAATTCCACTAGTGATGGAGAGGGTACTGAATTGGAACAGATACAAAAAGCGAGCATTATGAAAGAGGAATAAAGTGATAGGCACTGTGAGTTGGTCTGTATTTTTTCCGTCATATTCATGTTCTGAGCAAAACCATTACTAAGGATAAATAGCCCAGTGTCATGCAGATGGCTGTGGTGAAATGCCCTGTTGTGCGAACTAATAAATTTCCAGTAAAAGTTTTAATGCAATCGCACTGATTTCTTATACTACTAATAATCTTTCAGGAAAGCGGTTAATATCATATTGACTAAAGAAAAAAAAAATCCTTCTTAATGCCGAAAGTACATTCCTGTGAAAGCTTAATTTATTTTTTCTTCTTAGTGCCTCAATTTTTTGTTACTAAATGGTGAGCACCAAAAAATATGCACAATTTCATTAAATAATAATTCTCTTTTTAGAACCAATTACAATTTACAATGTACAATCACACCCTCTATTTAATTTGATTAACAATAACCTTATGACGGGGCTAAGTTATATTGTTATTTGCATTCTTCAAATTAAGGATCTGGAGATGAGGAAGGATAAGGGACTTGGCAAACCTGTGATTGCATAAACATGTGTGAGTGTGACAATGTCACCAAAATACAGATCCTAATTTTCAAGAGTTAATTTAAAAACATTTCACATATTCGGGTACCAGGACTTACCTGGGTATGTGGAGAGATAAGATTTGGTTTCTGTCCTCAAAGGTTAATTCATTGGAGAAAGCCAAATTGTAAACGCTTAGGTATAGTAATGAGTTACCGGTGCTGCGATAAAAGTCCTTAAAGAATGTGGCAGGAACACAAAGGTGGAACCTTCAGGAAAGGAAGTCCAGCTTTTTTCCTATTACTCTCTAAGTTATGCAAGATTCCTGTCTGATAGATGGTTAGGCTACATTTTGTTATAATGCATTTAAAAAAAATTTTTTATAACTCATTGTTAGTATCAAACAGTACAATATTTAGGATGAATCTCGTGTGTGTTTTGCATTCTAGAAAAATCTACTGCAATACTCATTTCTGTAAAACAAATATAATCGATCACTTGAGTTATAAAATATCTATTTCCATGGAGATCAACATCTCAAAACATGTTTTTGAACATATTTTGCTAAGGAAAGAATAAGAAATGGCCTGTTCAGGGCATTTTGTGTAATATTAAGATGTTGGTCTAGAGCAAGCAGGTTGCCTTTCCCACAGGACTTCCAGTACATTCCAGTAATTTTTCAACTTAAGAAGTCATTCTCCCACCTCCATTTCTTACCTTTCATCTTTTATTCTCCATTTTCCATGTTGGTCAATTCTAAGGCTAAAAATGCCACTGCTAATATAGCTCATTTTCCATAGGAAGTTTACTTACTTTATATTATCTTTCAAGTCTTTGACTCCTTTTAAGACTTAATTTTATGTATTTATTTTTCTAAAGCATTAGGACTTACCTCACAAAGGTTATACAGAGGATAGTCCTTTGTAAAACAAATCAATATTCCTGGTTAACATTCCCTCATTAATTCTTCTAATGAAAGACATGGTCTATGCTTAATATGATGAAAGAATCTTTCACCAAACATATGGGCAAAATTCCTTCAATACATACTTATTAAGCAAGAGCAGCTATGCTGGGTGAACCAAGGGAGCTTTCTCAGAGGCCCTAGAAATGATTTAATTAAATTGCTTCATTTTAGAAAAGTTCAGTAATTACCATAAGTCATCCAGCAATTCAGAGGCAGCAGTCGCACAAGAACACTGTACTGCTGATTTCCATCCTCAGAGTCTGTTTTTCTGTAATTGACTTAAGGTCAACGGCCTTTTCAAACAGGCGATTTTCCCAAACTCAATGCTTTCACCACAAACTTAGTCCATCACAGGTTCTTTAAATATGTCTACCAAATTCTCATAAGACCAGACTTAATGGTCTGACTGAGACTAGAAGGGCCCCGGTGGTCGTGGCCCCCAGACCTTCTGTTGGCCCAGGACAGGAACCGTTCCCGAAGCCAACTCTTCAGACATGGATTGGACTGGACAATGGGTTGGAGAGAGATGCTGATGAGGAGTGAGCTTCTTAGATCAGGTGGACACTTGAGACTATGTTGGCATCTTCTGCCTGGAGGGGAGATGAGAGGGTGGAGGGGGTTAGAAGCTGGTGAAAAGGACACGAAAAGGGAGGGTGGAGGGAAAGAGCAGCCTGTCTCATTAAAAATTGGGAGTGTGTAGCAAGGTGCATATGGGTTTTTGTGTGAGAGACTAACTTGATTTGTAAACTTTCACTTAAAGCACAATAAAAAGTATATAAAAAAAAAGATGTCTTAATTTATCCAATGTTGTGCTAAATCCTGCTGAAGCTATTTGGTAACAATAATACTTGGAAACTTTAATCAGATGTTTGCAGGGTACCTTAGTAATTAATTGAAGGTAGTACTCTATAGTGCAAACAGGCAGTGAGGATTCTACTAATAATTATCTAGGAGGCTTTAAGCAAGTCCTTTGACTTCTCTTGGTCCCCATTTTATCATTGGTAAAAATATGGAACTCCTTTAAATATCTCGTTTCTTTTCCTGACTTCCAGATTCTACAACTCAAATTTAATCATTGTGTAGATATTCAGAATGCTAATAACAATATGAATCTCCTTATCTTAAAGGGTGAGGAATTCTGAGTAATGTGTTTTGATGTGAGTCTTTTTCATTGACTTAAGTCTTTTATATTGGATTTTTTTGTTTTGTTTGCTTTGCTTTTAACGTGTTCATATATTTTCATCAAAGAATAGTGTGGTTTTGGATCTTGTTTACCAAAAGTTGACTCTCCTATAAAAGAAAGTATCTGTAGTAAGGTAGTCACTACATTTAAATCTTGTCTAGACTGTTAAACACCTCTATGTTTTTGTTTATGAAATTGACAGGAATTTTAGGCTTTGGTGAAATCAGCTCGGCACATAGTGAGGAGAATTTGATAGCCTACATCACCACTGGAAAGCAAACGAAAAATTCTTCTTAAGTGGTTTCAAGTTGGAATGGATTGCTTCTTAAATTCTTTCAGTCTCCTGTTCTCGTGATTCTGCAATAACTTTACTTCCTGGGCATAAAAATAGATTGTTAGCTGAACAGTGGAATGGTGGCTCCCTTCCACATTAGGAAAGAAGGTTCTCTGGAGGAGAGTAACCCACAAAGCTGGATGGGTCCAATTCCTAACCTGGTTCACCTTTTCTCAACTCAAGTGTAACACACCCTAACTTTGAGGGGCTGGTAGGACTGAGAATCCTGAGATAGAGAGACACATTCTTGGAAGTGAAAGGTGTTCTAAAAATATAGATATCATTCACCTGACATCAATAAGCTCTCACTCAATCCCTTCCTCCTGTCCCGCCCCCCACAGTCCATCTTCAGTAAAAGTAACATCCAAATATAAAATAGATGGGTCGTGTCCCATTCCATGGAATCTTGAAATGTCTGCACTTATAATAGGATAAAGCCAAAGCTGTATTTGGGAAGTTTCCTAAACTAGGGCACCAGGAGCAGCTGCTATTATTTCCAGCTGGAACTCTCAGCCTGGCAGTGAAAAAGGGCAAGGGTTACCTTGACAAATTCTCATTTCCAAGCATTTGGAGTTTCAGCTGCACAGATTGCTTCAGGGCTAAAGCTGACTCAAGTTTAAAGCAAAACAAAACAACAAAACATAGCAGAAGACCAGAAACAGAATAACAGAACTATCCCAACCTGATTCACTTAAAAAAATATATTTTATTATGGTAAAATATATATAACAAAACACTTGCTGTTTTAACTATTCTCACATGTACAATTCAGTGATATTAATTACATTCACTATGTTATACAACCATTACCACTATCCATTTCCAAGCTTTCCTTCATCACTCAGTACCCTTTAAGCAATAACTCCCCATAAAAAAAAAATATAACTCCTGGTAACCACTAATAAACTTGAGCCCCTGTCATGGATAACTAAGACAGCCCCATGCATTTGCCTATCTAAATACTTTACGTAAGTGGGATCATACGTATTTGCCCTCTTATGTCTGACTTATTTCCTTTTGAATAATGTTTTCAAGGTTCATCCATGTCATAGCATGTATCAGAACCTCATCTTTTTTATGGCTGAATAATACTCCATTGTATGTATCCACCACATTTTGTTTGTACAGTCATCCGTTGACAGACACTTAGGTAGTTTTCATCATTTGGTTATTTTGTATAATGCTGCAATGAACATTGATACACAAATATCTGGTTGAGTCTCTGCTTTCAAGTCTTTTGTGCATATACACAAGAGTGAAATTGCTGGGTCATATGGTACTTCTACATTTAAATTTTAAGGAACCGCCACATTGTTTTTCACAGTAACTGTACCGTTTTGCACCCCCACCAGCAAATTTTTCCACATCCTTGTTAACACTTGTTATTTTCCATTTTGCTGGTAATGGCCATTCTGTGGGTGGGAGGTAAAGTAGTATCTCATTGTGATTTTGATTTGCATTTCCTTAGTAACTACAGCTACTAACCAAAGTGTCTGCAGTTGAAATCCACCAGATGCTCCTTGGAAACCATATGGGACGGTTCTGCTCTGTCCTATAGGGTCACTGTGAGTCAGAATGGAATCAATGGCAACGTGTTTGGTTTTTTAATGACTAATAAAGTTGAACATCTTCTCACATGCTTGTTGGACATTTGAATATTTCCTTTGAAATGTCTATTCAAGTATTTTGCCATTTTTTCAATTGGATTGTTTACCTTTTTGTCAAGTTGTAGGAGTTCTTTGTATATTCAGGCTATTAAACCATTATTATATATAAGGTTCCCAAGTATTTTATCCCCCCCTGTAGGTTGTCTCTTCACTTTCTTGATGAAGTCCTTTTGATGCACTTGAGTTTTTAATTTTGATGAAATCCCATTTATCTATTTTCTCTTTTATTGTTTACACTTCTGATGTTATATCTAAGAATTGATTGTCAAAAAATAGATCACAAAGCATTACACCTATGTTTTGTTCTAAGAGTTTTTAAGTTTTAGCTTTTACGTTTAGGTCATTGATCCATCTAGAGTTAATTTTCGTATATGGTGTGAAGTACAGGTTCAATTTCATTCTCTTGCATGTGGAGATCCAGTTTCACAGAACAAGTTATTGAAAAGGCTATTCTTTTCCCATTGAATGGACTTGGTACCCTTGTTGAAAATCAATTGACCATAGATGTACGGGTTTATTTTCATACTGTTTTTATTACTGTAGCTTTATAGTATGGTTAGATATCAGGAAGTGTGAATCCTCCTATTTTGTTTTTCTTTAAGATTGCATTGACTATTCAGAGCCCCTTGGAGCCCTGGTGGTACAGCGGTTAAGAGCTCAGGCTGATAACCAAAAGGCCGGCAGTTTGAATCCACCAGCTGCTCTTTGGAAGCCCTGTGGAGCAGTTCTACTGTGTCCTATAGGGTTGCTATGAGTTGAAATTGACTTGATGACAATGGGTTTGGTTTGGTTTTTTTGGTTTGTAATTCTTGGCACACAGCTAAATATTATTTCCCAGCCTTCTTTGTATTTAGGCATGGCCATGGAATATACAGGCCTGGTCCATTAAAAACAGAAACACCTCCTAAGTGGGATAATCCACACTCCTTTCCCCTCCGCACTGGCTCACTAGAGTGGAAAGGACAGGCTTGGCAAATTCCAAAAAAAATTCCAAAGCCATGTTTAAATCACAAAAGGTAAAGAGCCCGGGCTCCCAAATCTTTGAATGGAGGAGAGCCACTGTTTGGAGGATCGGCAACACCTGTTTTAAAATTTACTGTGAAGAAAATACATTGCTATTGTATTAAACCACTCAGATTTGAGGTATAAATCTCAGACGCTAATACAGTTGGCAATGGAAAAAAAAAGAAAAAAAAAATTTTTTTTTTAAATGGAAAGGGGTTTGAAAAATAGGTTTACCACGAGAGCAAGTAAATGTGTATATGCGTGGGGGGTGGGGTGGGGAAGCTTCCCCACCTGGAGTCCAGAGAAAGATTCCCAGGAAATCTACACATCAAGCAACCTGGTGATTTCAAGAAAAGTTTTTTTTGTGGGGGAGGGAGGAGGTGGAGGTTGTTGATGGAGACATTACCTATACATGAAAAGAGACTTACGATACATACCAATCAATAGCAATGAATGGCTCTTTTTTGGGTCCCATCAAACAGACATATTGTTTAAATGCAAAAAATTTATTAGATAATAAAAAATCAAACCCATTGCCCTTAAGTCGATTACTACGACTCAGAGCAACCCTATAGGACAGAATAGAACTGCCCCATAGAGTTTCCAAGGAGAACCTGGTGGATTGGAACTGCCAACCTTTTGGTTACCAGCCATAGCACTTAATCACTACGTCACCAGGGTATCCAGATAATCAAGGACAAATGAAATATATGAATACTAAGTAGATATTTGATTATATTAAGGAGTTATTGTTGTATTTCTGTGATAATTGTATTGTGTTATGTTTGTAAAATGAATTCTTGTCTTTCAGAGGTCACTTAAATGTGTTTTGTTTTTTTTTTTTAAATGTTTACAGATGAAAAGATTTGATATCTGAAATTTACTTCACAATAACATTGCTGGGAGTGGGTGGGACTATAGATGCAACAAGATGGATTATGGGTACACAGGTTTATAATTTTTTTTACTATTTGTATATATCTGAAATCTATAATTAAAGAGTAAAGAAAATATTTCCTAGGTTGGGGAGATAACTGAGTTACAATAAAAGCAAGGAATAAGTAGGTATATGGGACTCTGAAAAAGTTACTCTACTCCAGGCCAAAACCCTGGGGAGGATCATAGAACAACCCTAAAAATTTGTGAAATTAGAGAGCTGAGTGGCCTGTGCCTTGCTTCCCAGAAAAGCTTCGGCAAGAAACAAGATCTAGAGTGGAAATGACTGTGCAATGCATGCAGGTCGGATCTTGGCCTCACAGAGTCTTCTATGACCTGATGTGGCCCAGGGGCAGCAGAAGGGGGCAAAGGAGACACACAGAACCAGATCTCTTGGTTTTGAGAATAAGGGATGACTGATCCATGTCCTGTGTGGACCTAGGGCTATGAATCAAATTCCTGGAGGATATTTCAGTAGATGCTTAGATGGCAGTTGAGGACCAGATACCTCTTAGTACCTTTACATAAATTCTTCAGAACTTGGATGAAAACTTGAGAAGGGGAGAGAAACCCTAACATGATGAAGACTAAGTTTCCAGTGCCTTGTAAGATGGAGATCCAACATATACATTAGGCTGAGCTATATAAAAAGTAAAGAAAATAAGAAATTTTCCCACCTGCATGTTTGAACTACAATTCATATATACTACAATTACACTATCTCTCAAAAACCCAGTGGTTACTTCCACTACATTTAAGTACCCCAGATGTAGCTCTAAACACACCCTTGTTTCCTTAATTTTCCTCTTCATTACCTTCATCTCAGCCTTTTAAGTCAGTTAAATATTTAAATTCTTAGTTCTTGTGGAAGAAAGGTCTTCCTAGAAGTTGAGAACTCTGGGTTTGAGTATGGGTTCTGCTAGAAACTATTTGTTTGACTTGAGAAAATAGCTTACTTCTCTGGACCTCGGTTTCTTTTTCAGTGAAAGTAGGCTTTAATTCTAAACCTACATTCAAATTTTTTCTTAGAGCAGGGTTTTCATGATCAGTCAAATTGTCAAGAATATTAGGGAATGTAAGGCTATACTATGCAGATTGACTGGTTGACCCAAATCCATTTCTGTCGAGTCGGTTTTGACTCATAGCGACCCTATAAGACAGAGTAGAGCAGCCCCATAGGGTTTCCAAGGACCACTTGGTGGACTCAAACTGCCGACCTTTAGGTTAGCAGCCATAGCTCTTAACCACTATGCCACCAGGGTTTCCTAAATTTCTCAAGTTGTATTTGGGGTTGGTGGTAGAAGCAATTAATACTTTATGTGTAAGATACTACAGGGGATATCATAGAATGACCAATTCTAAATATCAGAAGGAACATTAAAAATTGTCTAACTCAGCCTCCCATGACCCAGAGAGAAAAAAAAGATATTCGTGGTAGTGCCAGGCTTTGAATTCAAGTTTTTTGACTTATGGTTTAGTTATCTTTTTACTATTCCTTCCAGTCTCAAATATAAAGCTTTAGATTTCAACACATCTATTTTATTCAATTCCAAATACCATTATGGTGGATGAAGTATCTTCGATATACAGGACGTTATGTATATAAACTGTATGTACGAAATTATGAAAGCCCTGTATAGACTATGAGAGTCACCCTCGGGGGGCTCACAGTTGAGAAAGAAAAAAGCACCCACAGTAATAACTTTGACCAGATAGTGCACTACCAAGTGACATTTGATCTGGGCTATTTTGGAGGCCTTGACAAAGCATTTTGGGTATAAAATTGAGAAAGAGTATGGGTAGAATTTTGTCAGGTTTGGAGTGAAAGGAATGGAGAAAGATATTCTAGAGTAAAAGAATAGCATCAATAAAGTTCAGAAGAAAGAGAGTGTAGAGCATTTTGAGGGACTCTCCAGTTTACCGATACGGTCAAACTCATGGAAGTGTTGGAAATGTAGACTTGGGATTTGGATTCTCTCATGGAAGAGGGACTTGTTGAACCGTCAGTAAAGTGGTTAAAGGAAGCTGGCAATGAGGTTAGCTCTGTGGATACAGAGTCTGTTAAAATCAATTTTAGAATGTTAGTGCAGCTTTTGTTGGCCGAGTTCACAAGATCCCTTTTTAGAAAGATAAGTTTGAACATAGCAGTACAGCACCCCTAAGTGTGGGAAAGTTATAGGGCGGTGCTTTCTCTAAGTCCCCAAGGAGGTAGATGAAGTTGGGGCTGGCTTCACTAGCAACATGACGTTTAAAATCTGAATTCAACTAGGACACAAATTAGGACTGGGGATATGCTGGCTTGAGGCCAGAACTCAGAAATACAGTAGTCAATTAACTTAAAGTGGTTTAAATAGTTTTAAATAAAACCATTTGCCCATAAGAGCTTCAGGGCTGTGTAAGGGCCTGAAATAATTCACAGGCTGGCACTTCCACAGTGACAGGACTAGCTGACATTGTCAACTATGGTTTTTCTCCTGAGGGCTTGTTTTAACACAGTCTTCCTCTCACAGCATACATAGCTCAGCTTTTCTTAATGAAAACCCATAATCAATTCTTAAAGATGGCTATAGGTTCAACAAGCTTTAAGGTATTTGTCAGTTCCTATCTGTGTTGCCTCTGCTTTTTTGTACCTGGATGGTACGTACAAATAACCATTGTCTCTGGGGAATCCTTTTAGCCCAGGAAATAGAAAAATTAATTAAATCAGAATACTTTTCGGTGATAGCAGCTGATCTTGTAAAAATTGTCTCCATGTATGGTTACTTGAAATAGTGTGTTTATAAGCCTGTGCTCTGGTGTCCAAGGCCTGAATTTTGATTCCACTTCTGCTATTTTCTAGCTCTGAGACTTTGGCAAACTTTTAAATTCTCCGTACTTTAGTTCCTTCATCTGTAATACAAAGATAATAATAATAACTTTCTCAATGATATGTTTTGAGGCTTAAGTGAATATCATATGTAAATAACTTGAAACAGTGCCTGGCATACAGTAAGCATTGTAAAATGTTAGCTATTATTATTATTGTTGTTATGCTTATGACTGTTGTTATTATTGATTAATTTGGTAGCATCAATCACTGTTCTCTCCCTGTCCCTCACACTCCAACCACACTGGACTACCTGTTCTTCCCAACCAAGCCAGGCACATCCCATCTCTTCGCTTCTGCATGAAATGACCTTCCCTCATTTAACCTTGTTGAAATTGTCTCATTCTTTAAAGCCTGGATTCTGTGGCATTTTGTTTGTGACATCTTCTCTCACCAAGCCCTTTCCTACGAGCCTCTATCAGAATTAACTACAACCGCTTCTGTGCTTTAATAATATATTCCACATTGCATCTTCATTATTTGTCTTCACTAGGCTATGAGCTTCTCGAGTGCACAACTTCTTGCTTTTATCTCTATTTTTCCAGGGCCTTGGTGTCTTAGGCTGGGTTATCTAGTGAAGCAAAAACAGTAAAGCATATAAATATATATAGAGAGAGATTTATTTCATGGAAACAGCTCACTTGATTGTACAGGCTGGAATATCCCAAATCCACGGCTCAGGATAGAGGCTTCCTCGATTCACATAGCTGCAGGGGCTAGCAAACCCAAGATTGGCAGGTTGGAGAGAAGGGCTCCTGCTCTCAGGCTGTGAAGATCGAGAAATCCCAAGATCTGCAGATAAGCTGAGAACTCAAGTCCCAAGAGCGGGAGGTCAGGTGAAAAGGAGGCAGCCGTAAGATCCAGAGTGAGCAAAAAGCCAGAACGTCTGCTTATGTTTGGATCCAGGCCACACTGCCAAAGAAACTTCCTTTCAACTGATTGGCTACTCACAGCAGATTACATCATGGAAGTGATCACATATAAACACTGAGAATCATGGCCCAGCCAAGCTGACACACAATATTAACTGTCACACTTGGGAGGGGTCTGGTTCCCAGTAAACACTCTATGAATGTTCATTGAATTAATTAAGGAGATGGTCTAAAACCAAAACTAAATCCACTGACATCGAGCCATTTCCAACTCTGCATCCTTATAGGACAGAGTAGAATGGCCCCATAGGGTTTCCAAGGAGCAGCTGGTGGATTTGAACTGCCAACATTTTGGTTAGCAACCGAGCTTGATAAATATTTACTATAAAATAAAAGCTGTTAATTATTTTTTCTAATGGGATTAAAAAACACAACAGCAAGGTAATAACAATCATATTGACAAATGCCACAATCTACCAAGAACAAATTGTTATTATAAGCTTGTAATTACTAAGCACTATTGTCTCAAAATATGTAATTCATTAGGTGAATTGGACAAATTCATAATCGCTGTGGGAGATTTGTAACTCACTTGTATCAGAAACTAGTCTATTTATCTGACAAAAAAAATAGCACTGGATAAAGAAGATTTGACAACAAAATTAATTTGATCTAAACATCCTTTGTAACTAAAAAAGGAGTTCTTCACAGAGGAAATTGCAATAAGTTTCAAATAATCATCATTTAGGTCATGTTCTTGAACCAAAGTGGAATTAAATGAAAAATCACCTAGACAAGAAAATACCCACCCTACTCCCAACAATAATACTATTTTGCAAACGAAGAAAAACATTCTGAAATAAGTTAATGCAAAAATCACATTCCAGTCAAGAAACTACAAAAGAAGAACTGTGTAAAGCTAAAGAAATTCGGGGGAAGGAAAAATGAATCCTAGGAGCAGAAAATAATTTAAAAAGAGAAAGTAAATGCCAAAATCAAAAGCCAATTTAAAAAAAAAGCAAAACTTAGTGATATAATAGACAATCTCTATCTGAATTAAATAAGAAAAAAAGAAAAGGCAATAAATATACAGTCATGCGCTGGATAATGTTCATTTGGGCAACGTCCGGCCCCATATAAGTTCGTGATCCTGTAAGGTTAGAATAACCAAACTAAAAAACTCCATTGCCGTGGAGTAAACTCTGATGGGAGGATGGGCTGTAGTGGATGTAACCGGATGTAGTGAACGCAACAGCTTCCTGTACGCAACAGGGGTATCTAATGTCTCTTGTACACAGAGCAATTGCGCTGCCAGGCATATAATGGTACCAAAACCAAAATCAAACCTGTTGCTGTCGAGTCGATTCCAACTCATGGCACTCCTACAGGACAGAGTAGAACTGCCTCATAGGGTCTCCAAGGAGCTTGGCAGATTCCAACTGCTGACACTTTGGTCGCAATGTAGCACTTAACCACTACACCACCAGGGTTTCCATATTGCTAACCATCTACAACGCGTATGTATTGATAGTCATAATGAACGCCTGTTACTGGCGTATGTATGTACTGTATTGTACTTTCTATCTTTATGTTAATGTGAACTTTCCCTACTCCCTACACTTAGGCAACAGCATCTAATCTCGTGTATTGCAAGTCTCTCGAATGTTGTAGTGTTATCGCTTTGTTTAATTTTCCTTTGAAAATATTACTGTGAAGTGCATCATGGTTCCTAAACGCAGCAAAACCAGTCCTAGTGATAGCAGGAGCAAGAGGCCAAGGAGGAGTATTGATTTGGAAGTGAAATGAAAGGTATCCCATAAAGCTTGCTAAGTATATAATATGGTGTTCGCACAACGTACAAATCACATAACGTCCTATTTCACAGAATGTAACCGAGACATTATCAATGCATGACTGTATATTAAATATTCAATTATCCATGTTAAATGTTTAATAAGTAATTAATATTGTCAATAAATACTATAGGAATAATGAAAGAGGTGACCATAATTGATAAAAACATTAATTACAAAATTGGACTCAAGAAAAAATATACAGGAATTCAATGAATAACAACTATAAAAACTGAATGGAGAACCGAGTGTTCTCTGCAGAATATTCAGAGCCCAGATGTTTTTTATGTAGATTTTTACAAACCTTCAAGGAATATATTATGTATATAAACCAGGCCCTATAGGGAAACCTACTCAGCAGCATAGATATTACCTCAAAACCAATAACAGTAAAAATGATATACCACTTTGCCATGTCACACTGTGTTTTAAGGGTAAGTGCTAAAATGGGAACTTTTTTACCTACTGGTGAAAAAGTAAGATCGTACAGCCAGTTCGTAGATATCTAAAAAAGCCGAAGAAAACATTCTTTGACCCATCAATTCCACTCAAAGAGAAGCTCTTGCATTTATGCCCTAGGAGACATGTACCAGAAGGTCATAACAGAGGTTCTGTGGAGGCAGGGGCTGGGATTAGGATTAGGATGGAAATCATAAGCAGTTTGAATCATATCTGTAATGTTTTATCTCCCTAAAGCAGCAAAGAAGATGAAGAGACCTGAAAAAAATAAAATAAAATAATTTCCCAGGATCCAGTTAGAAAGAGCAAATCTAGAAGGGATTAAATGTGTGGGCCAAAATCAAACTCTTCTCCAGTAACATTCAATTTGGGATTACAGTTCTGCAGTGTCTTCAAAGTTTCTAGGGAAAGAGGCTGTGACTGAAGAATATTCGACTAGCCAAGACACCATTCATGTGTAAAGGCAGGAACAGTCAGACATTCTCCAGGAAGCATAGCACACATAAGCCCTTTTGGAAAACATTTCTTGACAAAAAAATCTAGTCAATTAAAGGATGAATCAAAATAAAGAACCCAGAAATGAAGATGACATGGTTTAAAAAAAAAAAAAAAAAAGACCGGTGATAAGCAGTGACTCCGCTTAAAAAGAGAACAAATCCCAAACAATTTTGCTAATTATGGTGAAAGAACAGAATGTCTATTTCATAAACATTCAGAAACTACGAACTAGGGGGAGTGGTAATGGACCAATCTCTATAGTTCTCATATGCTCATTTTTTGGCCAAGAGACCCACAAACCTATCTACATTCAAAGTATGTAGTTAAACCACAATGGATTTCCCTTGTTTTTGCCATAACTAATTTTTTTAAACCTTGAGGCATCTTTAAGAAATAATATTTATTGTAGCAAAGAAACATACGTTTAATATCAGCAAGTTCAGACTCATTTCACTTTTTGTTGCTTTGCTAAATTCAACTTAAGTTATATTAACACTTTAAAATAGTCCATGTTTATGTATATACGTACATACATGTGGGTTGGTTTTGGGTTATGGAGCCCCAGTGGTACAGTGGTTAAGAGCTTGGCTGATAGCCAAAATGTTAGTAGTTCAAACCACCAGCCACTCCTTGGAAACCCTATGGGGCAGTCCTACTCCGTCCTATAAGTCAAAATTGACTCGACAGCAATAGTTGTTTTTTTTTTTTTTTTGGTATGTATATATATGGGAACCCAGGTGGCATAGTGGTTAAGTGCTATGGCTGCTAACCAAGAGGGTGACAGCTCGAATCTGCCAGGTGCTCCTTGGAAACTCTATGGGGCAGCTCTACTCTGTCCTATAGGGTCGCTGTGAGTCGGAATCGACTCAACGGCACTGGATTTGGTTTGGTTTTATATATACATATATACGCACTAGAAACACAGAACTACTCCTAACTTCTACCACTCCTCTGTTGGTTTGTCATACTGTGGTAGTTTGTAATCCATTCAATCTCTAGTATGGATTACACCCTAACATGAACAAAAGAAAAATCCTCACAACTGGACCAATGTGGATCAATAAGCAACAGCATAATAAATAAAGAAAATATTGAAGGATTCCATTTTACCGGGATCCACAATCAAAGTCCATGGGAGCAGCTATCAAGAAATCAAATGACATATTACATTGGACAAATCTGCTACAAAAGACCTCTTTAAAGTGCTAAAAAGCAAAGATGTCACCTTGAGGACTAAGGTGCGCCTGACCCAAGCCATGATATTTTCAGTCACCTCATGTGCTGGACAATGAATAAGGAAGACTAACGAAGAATTGATGCCTTTGAATCGTAGTGCTGACAAAGAATATTGAATACACCATGGACTGCCAGAAGAATGAATGATTCTGTCTTGGAAGAAGTGCAGCTAGAATGTTCCCTAAAAACCAGGATGGTGAGACTTCATTTCGTGTCCTTTGGATGTGTCGTCAGGAGGGCCCAGTTCCTGGAGAAAGTAGAGGGTTAGAGAAAAAGAGGAACACCCTCAACAAGATGAATTGACACAGTGGCTGCAACAATTGGCTCAAACATAACAACGATTGTGAGGATGGTGCAGGATTGGGCAGTATTTCATTCTGTTGTACATAGGGTCACTATGATTTAGAACTGAATGGGTGGCATCTAGCAACTATAACAACTCCTCATTTATTGGCTATCTCATTATTTGACATTTCACATGTACTACAATAGTAAAAAACCTACTATTCAACAATTTTGCACAGTAACAATGTATGTCTGGCACTAACCAATGCTGCGGTGCGAGGTGAGAGTATCGCTTGCTGTGATGGTTAAGGTTACGTGTCACCTTGGCTCGGCCATGGTTCTCAGTGGTTTGGCAGTTATGCAATGATGTAATTTGGCAGTTATGTAATGATGTGGTCAGACTTTTGACTTTTTCCAAAGGATTGACTTGAGAAAAGAATATGTAAGGGGCTTTGGGGGTCTTTTAATTTTGTGATTTTTCGTAGGTTTTAGCGATAGAACTCTATGAAACATCAGTTTTTTCGGGGGTGCTTGTTTCAGGAGGGAAAAAGAAGATCTATGGAACATTAAAGACGAGAAAAGCTGGCTGTATACCTCAGGTGGTATCATGGAAAGGTTTCCTGAAGAAAAAAAAAATTGATATGTAGAGACTGCAGGGTTAAGAGGCAACCCTGGGGGAATTGTTCTGGAAAAGACGTTGTGCCTCGCAATTCGTGGGTCCCTAGTGACCTGTGTCTATAGTTTTCTTTCTGCATTTTCACACCCTGTCCACCTGTTACCTGTCAGGATCTCCAAGGCTGAGGGTGAGATTTTTCAAGGCATTCCAAGCTGAAGCTTAGTTATATTTCACACTCCTTTACTCACATTATTTTGGTTCAGTAGTATAGGTACATTATAGATCGAGGAGCTTTTTGTAAAATAAACCTGGCTACCTAACCAGTATATATGCCACAGTTTCCATAAGAAAATGGCAGCTGAGTTCCCAACTACTGCTTGATTTTAATTAGAGGAAAGCTTAGAGATAATTTTCTTCAAATGTGTCATTCAGAGTCTAGGCTGAGAGACACATAAAAAGTGCAGGTTCAGTCTAATTGTGGTCTGATGTTTGGTATCTTTTGTAGTCTTAGGAGAATGGCTTTATCTCCCTGAGCCGCAGTTTGCTCAAGAGCAAAGTGGGTTGGAACATTTCTACACAGGCTTGGTAGTGGCATGCTAAGCATCTTCAAATAATTCGTACTCTTTATTTTGCACTCCGGCCATATTGAATTATTCATTCTTCACAAGAGCTGTGATTTCTCACGCCTCTGACATCAGAGCCTGTCTGCATCCTTAAAGACTCAGCTAATACATGATTGGGAAAAGTTCTCTGAACACCACATACATTCACACAAAAACACACATAGACATAGTTCCCCGTGGAGTTCCCACTGTGCTTTGTGTTCACCATTGTTATTTATGATATTTGGCATTTCACCTGTCATCTCTCATACTTTACTATAAATTTTTTGAAAACAGAAGCCGTGTTATTTGCCTTTGAATATTTAAACATTTGCATACTGTCTGGCATATGGTAAGCAACCAATAAATATCTCTTGTATAAATGAAGGACTGAATAAAAAACAAGAAAGCTCTTTCCCCGAGAAAGCAAAATCCTCTTTCCAGCCTTTCCATGCTGACTTACCACCCCCATCATTCTCTGCTCTGCTTACCTGAGCCATGCATATCCTGAGTTGGGTGAGTAATCAAAGTTGCCCCATGCCCTGTTAGCAGGAGTCCTGCAGGGTAGGGCAATGCTCCTTCTTCCTTACTCACCTAGTCATGCTGACAAAACTCGGTTGCTGTGGGGAAGCACCCAAAGCCCACACCTTTCTTTTAGACCATACCATGGCTCCTCAGGCGCAAAGTGTTCCCAAGTCTGAGTCAACTACTTCTGCCCATCTGCATGCCTGGCTGCCATCCAAGACTCAGATAAGAAACCACCCAGGTGCTCAGCCTCAGAAAAGCAACAACAAGGTGACCTTGGCCAGCAGAGACCAATCACATGCAGAATAAAGGAACAAGAAGCTGTACAACCTTTGGAAAGTCAATTCTTCTCTTGGAGCCTGTTCTCATCTTCTGTGTAATAAGCGAGTTGCACCGAATGATCTCTAGAATCTTGTCCAATTCTAGAAACTGAAGTCAAGGTCAGGCTAAACCTTTCCTACATCTGTAGGGGTAATGATTGTTACTTGCCTATAGTAAGTTCATCTCCAAGAGAAGATCCAGAAAGGACAGCTCAAGCTCAATGCCAACAGTGGCTCAAAATGCAAGTAATTGTCTTGGTCCTCATTCTTGGAGGCTGGGATTCTAAAGCCACTTAAACTCACTATCTCATCAACTCTATTTATTAGAAATGGGTAGTGCTGTACTTATGCCAAGCAAAGACCTTGGCCTAGGCTGCACCTACTACATAAATGACCAATACTCTACTGTTCCATCCCACATGTGGTATAGGATTGCACCACCTTCTCTGCACAGTCCATCTGCACTGTCCCCAGTGACCAACGTATTTGTACACTACAGGTAGAGTAGGGTCAAACCCTGATTACTTTGGAATGAATCAATAGCAATAATAACACCAATATTTCTACCAAGCGTACCACCTTTTATTCAGTGCTTCCAAAACTTGTGCAACATGCCCTACATATTTGCTCCTTTTCTTCTCATAACCACCCTGTTAAGGCAGTGTTTTTACCTTCATAATAGAAAAGAGGAACCTGAGGTTCATTGTTCATATAATTCAATCAATATGTATAAAATAGCTGAGAAAGGTTAGATGGCAATTACAATCCTTTGCATTTGTCTAGCATTTTATGCTTACAAGGAACATTTGACAGCATCCTTCCATTTCGTTTTCACTATGGGCCAGTTAGCTGCGAAATGACTGTTCCCACTTTAAGGAGTGGAAATTTGAGATGAGGTGAAATGAAATGATAGGACTCAGATCTCTTGATCCATAGTCCTGGGTCTTCCCAAGAAACCAGCAATCTGAGCTAGGGTTCCTCAGAGGTAAAGAGTGGTCTGGTAACTGGGAGCTTCCTGAAAAACGGTGCCCTGAGGTCAAACATGGAGTATGAAGCTGAGTGTCTGAAGACTGGCTGAGATTGGGATGAATCAGTAGATAACGCAGGGTATGGACTAATGTAGAGGCAGAAGATGGAAAAGTGAGAAAAAGTTCACTTCGATAATAGCATTCTGACTATATGCAAATAATGCCAGCAGGGCTTAGTCATAAAATGCGTTTAACTCATTTTCAGCAGCACAGAGCAAGATCCCAGAGTGTAGTAAGAGAAGACATCATTCTGGGTGGAGATATTTGTTTCCACAGGGGTTTTTGTGCTCATTCAACTTGAAACTTCTAAAATAACTCATTAAGTATGAATTGCAGGTGCTCACATTCAACATATTTGGTTGACCTCACCTTCATCTGTTCTGTTGCAATTTCCCTTCTTCTTCTCTCTTACCTAATGACAGGTCATAAATCATGCCGAGTGAATCATCCACAATGTTTAGAAAGGAATTACTGTATTTTACGCAAATAACGCATGCCTTCTACACTTCTTTGCCAACTAACTGTGCTCTCTCCCCCCACCCCTGTGAGGTATTTTTGTAAGTGCCACTGTGGCATTTTTTTTTTTACATATTGCTGTAAAAAAAAATTAATATAACACACTTGTGAAAATACTTCTGGGGGGGCAGTGGGGGTGGTTGGCAGGCAAACACGTGTAGAAGGCGCACATTATTTGGGTAAAAATATGGTACATGCCTGAATCCTTCTGGCAAGGAAAATTGACATTTCAGGCTCTACCAAAAGCTTAGAAAATTCGGGGTTGCTCTTATTTCGTTAAAGTTTTATTCACAAAAGAAGTATGGATCAAATCCCCACTAAGAAACTAGGGCTTCTACTTATGCTTTGACCCCTATTAACTTAGTTCTAGAAGTCTACAATTTGAAAGTTGATCTACTCAAAGCCATCTTTTAGCAATGCCTAGGTCTAGCCACCTGTGCAAGAAGCCTTTGGGTCAGCCGTGATTTTTCTCTCCTCATACAGACCCTGCACATCCAACTACTCACTAATTTCTATTGATTCTGCCTCCGAAATATCCTCAAATTTACTTTTCATTCCCACTTCTATGACTTTGGATTGGGCCCACATCACCTCTCCTGCAAGCTATTATATATATTAGCATTTTAGTTTTCACCCTGACTCCAGACGAAGCCAGACTACCAGTGCACTATAAATTTGGTATTACTCCAATGGGTAAAACCTTCCATGCATGGTTCCATAACCTCAGAATAGTATCTCAGATCCTGCAAATTCTTTCTCCTGACCAGATCTGCAACCTCATCACCTTCCCATCTCCCACACTTTGCTTTAGAGGTATTGAATTACTCACAGTTCCCTGAATACGCTACACACTTTCGTGCTACCATGTTTTTGATTCTGATGGTTCCGTATCAGAATGCACTTCCTCTGCTTCTCCCACTACTGATTTATCACTGTTCCTTCACAACTTCTTTTCCTTGTAGCCATCTCTGACTACTCCCTTCCCTACCCGTTACCACAGTACCCATTGCCATCGAGTCAATTCTGACTCACAGAGACCCTAGAGGACAGAGTAGAACTGCCCTATACTGTTTCCAAAGAGGTCCTGGTGGATTCGAATGCCAACCTTTTGGTTAGCAGCCAGAGCTCTTAATCACCTCACCACCAGGTTTTCCTACTTCTTTCCCTAGGCCTCCACAATATTGTTATTCCTTTGCAATTTACACAATCTTCTTTAGTTCTTGTTCCACTGTAATTTCAATATTGGCATATACATTCGTTCACTCACAAAACTGAATTCCTCAAATGTGAGGACTGTGGTTTTATATTTCTCTATCCTTGTAGAAGGTGTCCCTGAATAGTGCAAATGGTTCATGTGCTTGGGTGCTAACAGAAAGGTTGGAGGTTCAAGTTCACCCAGAAGCAACTCGGAAGAAAGACCTGGCAAACAACTTCTAAAAAATGAACTTTTGATCAGCGGAGAAGAGAAAGACTCTCGACAAGATGGTTTGACACAACGGAAGCAAAAATGGCCTCAAGCATAACAACGATTGTGAGGATGGCTCAGGACCTGGCAGTGTTTCGTTCTGTTGTACACAGGGTCGCTATAAGTCAGAACCGACTCCACGACTCCTAAAAACAACATTTTCTGTCCATAGTGATTAATTGTTCAAATGATTGCTAAGTGGATTTAAGTTTATGTCTTCATAAGATTTTTCAGATTTAACGATTCACATACCAGAAAGCGATCCTTTATTAGTCTGTGAGTTCCAACTTGTAATTTGGGAGAAGTGACTAATAAAATAATTATAATGCAATCTTGTTTGCCCCTCTAAGTTTAAGCCTTCCACTTAGAAATTAATAATTGTGCTTCCAAAACCTGGTGGAAAAGAAAATGCTGTGAAGGCTAAAGTTTCTAAGGAAAGGTGATGGTAATATATATTTTATCTTACGTGAAAAAAAAAAAAAATGAACTGTTGAAAACCCCTACAGAGCTGAGTGCTACTGTGACATGCATCGGGTTGCCATGAGTCCTAATCGACTTGGCAGCAACTAGTATCCCTGTAGAAAGACTCAGAAAATACCATTAAAATAAATATTCAATAATATAATTTTTTCTTTTTTTTTTCTCTCTGCAATCAGGGAAATCACTTCTTTTCTTTCTTAATTGATTCATCCACTCATTTAATTTTCAGTTTCTTGTAATAATCCTTGCATAATAATAAAGTTTGTTTCCTTCAAAATTCTTTAATTCAGGGCACCACATTGTTGCAATGAGTGGAATGTTCATATCTGTCTTTTTCACTGTGTAACTGCTGGGAATAGTCACTTGAAATTCAGCCTGGCCTGAGCATCACTTTATAATATTCTCATTTCTAGTTGTCATTCAATCTTCACACCAAAATATTATTCATTTAATCATTTTGGAAGATTTTGGAAAGAAAAATTTCTAGTCTATACTATGAAAAACAAGATGTCACTTTATAATGAAACATCCACTCTTATTCAGGTATGGGTAATAAAATTGGAAGGTAAACATGTTTCAGCTTGTTCATATTGGGTATGGAATTTAAACGCCTATCTTGTCTGTTTCTTTGTCATTGATGGATGGTGTCTTAGCTATCTAGTGCTGCTATAACAGAAATATCACAAGCAGGTGACTTTAAGAAACAGAAATTTATTTTCTCACTCTTAGGAGGCTAGAAGTCTGAAATCAGGGCACTGACTCTAGGAGACAACTTTCTCTGTCAGCTCTAGGAAAAGGTCCTTGTCTCCTCAGCTTCTGTTCCTTGGCTCCTTGGTGATCTTCATATGGCTTGGCAAATATCTTCCCCCATCTCTGCTTGCTTAATTGCTTGCTGGCTTAATATCTTCTTTTATATCTCAAAAGAGATTGATTTGAGACACATCCTACGCTAATATTGCCACATTAACACAACAAAAAAACTCATTCTCAAATGGGATTATAATCACAGGTTTAAGGGTTGGGATTTACAACATGTATTTTGGGGGAATAAAAGCTAATCTATAACAGATAGTTTCTAGAATCTAGCTTTTTATTCTTTTTCTCTTGGGTGAGGTGGGGGGGAATGACACAGAAGGTTTCAAAAGAATATGGAAAGAATACACCGAATTACTGTGTCAAAAAGAATTGGATGACATTCAACTATTTCAAGAGGTAGCATAAGACCTAGAACTGCTGGTATTAAAGGAAGAAGTATAAGCGGTGCTGAAGTCATTGGCAACAAACAAGGCTCCAGGAATTGAGGGAATATTAATTGAGATGTTTCAACAAATGGATGCAAATGCTGGAAGTGCTCACTTGTCTATGCCAAGAAATTTGGAAGACAGCTACCTGGCCAAACGTCTGGAAAAGATCCATATTTATGCCTATTCCCAAGAAAGGCGATCCAACTGAATGTGGAAATTATTGAACAATATCATTAATATCACATGCAAACAAAATTTTGCTGAAGATCATTCAAAAGCGGCTGCAGCAGTGTATCGACAGGGAACTGCCAGAAATTCAGGCTGAATTCAGAAGAGGACGTGGAACCAGGGATATCTTTGCTGATATCAGATGAATCCTAGGTGGAAGCAGAGAATACCAGAAGGATGTTAGCTTGTGTTTTATTGACTATGCAAAGGCATTCGACTGTGTGGATCATAACAAATTATGAATAACATTGCAAGAATGGGAATTCCGAATACTTCATTGTGCTCATGTGAAATCTGTGCATGGATGAAGCCAATAAGGGCATACTGTGTGGTTTAAGGAAACCCTGGTGGTGTAGTTTAAATTTGGAAAATTTACTAATATTTTGCTAGGGTTTTTTTGCATCTTTGGTCATGAGATATATTGGTCTGTAGCTTAATTTTCTTGTAATGTCTTTGTCAGGTTTTAGTATCAGGATTATGCTGGTCTCATAAAATGACTTGAAAAGTGTTTCCCCTCCTCCTCTGTATTCTGAAGCACTGATATTTTCTTCTTTAGGGGTTTGCTAGGTTTCATCAGGAAGCTGTCTTTGACTAGACCTCCCTTTGTGGGGAAGTTTTTGATCAACTATTAAATTTCTTCCAAAGATATATGAGCATTGTCTTAGTCATGTAGTGCTGCTATAACAGAAATGCCACAAGTGGATGGCTTTAGCAAACAGAGACTTACTCTCTTAGAGTCTAGGAGGCTAGAACTGAGGATTCAGGGAGGCAGCTACAGGGGACTTCTTCCTCTCTCTGTCGGCTCTGGGAGAAGGTCCTTGTCATCAACTTCCCCTGATCTGGGAACTTCTCAGTGCAGGGACTCCAGCTTCAAAGGATGCGCTCACTCCCAGTTCTTGTTTCTTGGTGGCATGAGATCCTCCTGTCTCTCTGCTCACTTCTCTATTCTATACCTCAAAAGAGATTGACTTAAAGCACAACCTAATCTTGTAGATTGAGTCCTGCCTCATTAACATAACTGCCTCTAATCCTGCCTCACTGACATCATAGAGGTAGGGTTTATAACACATAGGAAAATCACATCAGATGACAAAATGGTGGACAATCACACAATACCAGGAATCATGGCCTAGCCAAGTTGACATGTATTTTGGGGGAACACAATTCAATCCATGACAAGCATTCAGATATCCTTTTTCTTCTTACATTTATTTTAGTAAGTAGCACTTATTCAGAAATTTGTCCATTCCATCTAAGTTGTCAAATTTATTGGCATAATGTTGTTCATAATATCTTCTAATTATTCTTTTGCTTTCTGTAGTAATGTTCCCTCTTCTGTCACTGGTACTGCTAATTACATCTTTTTATGTCTTTTTCTCTTGAGCAGTCTTGCTAAGGTGTTTATCGAAGAACTAATTTTTGCCTCTCTTAACTGTTTTCATGTTATCTCTTCAGTTTCTATTTCATTGATTTTCACACTTAATTGAAAGCTCCATTCTTTTCATTTGCTCTTCTGTTTTCTAGATTTATTTTTATTGTGGAAAGTTAGCTCATTGATTTTGTCTTTGTCATTTTTTTTCTGATATAGGCATTTAAAATAATAAACTGCACTCTTAACCTTTCTTTCCCTTCCATTCCGTTCCTGAATAATTCAGCCCAATAGCAAGTTTATTGTCCAAACAGGGAGCTGGGAAAAATCAGGGCAACCAGGAGTGTGATTTCAGAGCCCAACAAGTATGAGGGTGATGTCCAAGTGCAGGTTTGATGGCTCAGCACAGGGTGTTAGGACCTGGAAGGAATGAAAAGGGTTTCTGTGTGTGGAGGGAGGGATAGCTCAACATGGGACCTTGGAACCCCAGAAGTGGAAGGTAGATATCTATCTAGGGGTGTGAGTGGTGGCAGAGAAGGGAGTTTTTTTTTTTTAACATACAAAAGGATTAATCAAATGAGTAAGACTATTAAATATAATGGGAATCAAGTGTCTCACCATTTGAGAAAGGAGTAGGAAAATTGGAAAGAGAGACAACAAAAAGACAACTGTGCTGTTGGATAAGAATTGAAGGTACCTGTGTGAACTCATGATTTTTAAGATGGATAGGTAGGTAGATAGATAGATGATAGGTAGGTAGGTACACAGACTACATAGATAGATTGATAGATGTATGAGTAAATGTAAGTGTAAATGTGTGTGCATGTGTGTGTGCAGCTGTGCTCACTAGCTATGTACACTGACAGTTTGGCAGTGGTGACATGCCCTTAGTGATAAGCATAGGTAAGATCTCTTAGACCTTGGTTTTGAAATAGCATTCCCCACTCGAAGGAATGAGGAATCCTGGGAGTAATGGCTGTGCCTAGGGCTAGGGCTGGGAAAGTACAAGATGAGCCTGGAATACCTTGTGGTGGCAGAGATGTTCAAAGAATAATGAGGATTTGCCAAAAGGGCAGAGAAGCCAGCTCAACGAGGCTTCCACTGGCCAGATCTGGGCAATTTAAGCACTGAAGTAAGTAAAGAAAATATCGAATTAGAGAATAAAAATAAAAACCTATGAATCCACGAAGGAGCCCTGATGGCATAGTAGATAAAGCTACTGACTGCTAACCAAAAGGTCAGCGGTTTGAAACCAGCAGCTCCTCCACAGGAGAAAGATGTGGCAGTCTGCTTCCGTAGAGATTTACAGCCTCAGAAACCCTAATGGGTCACCATGAGTCAGAATTGACTCAATGGCAGTGAGTTTTGGGGTATGAAATCATACTCGTATAGATAAATGGGTACATTGAAAGTTTGATGAGTCATATAAAAGGCAAATTTTAAAAATAAGGTAGAATGTGCTGCAGAGTATAAGGAAAGTACAAATCAAATGTTCTGGAAGATGAGCGTGTGTCAGGGGCCAGGCGTGGCCTTTAAGACCATGTAGGGCAGGACCAGAAAGCATGCATAGAATCCCTAGAAATTACCCCAAAAGGAGAGGACTGCCATCAGCCAGAACTTGTTTTATTTTCTTAGCCGCCATTCCCTATGCTCTTGCCTCTCAGTGACCTTGGCTCTTTGCTGGTGCTTGCTCCTTAACTCAAGTTCTTCATAGTATGTCTTGATACCTCCTCCTGCTTATCTCACAAAATCTCTCAATGACCTCCTCCAACTACCTGACCTTGACTCTTACCCCATTACCAACCCCTCTGTCATGGATCACAGGCTCCATGGGTGGACCTCATTTCCTTTTTTTGCTTTGGTGCTGTAGTTTCACTTTTTAATGGAAATGACAGAGGAGGAAGGGAAGTAGTTATGACTGTGATGGCCAGTAAGGTCTCATGGAAAAGATAGCATTTGAAGAAGTGTGCCCCAAATCAGTAGGTGTATTTTCCCCCCACATAGGAATATATATTTTTAGTTTGTAGCCTTTATTGTACATTTTTTATTATTAAAAATTTAAGTAATACAGAAAAGTTCAAAAAAGGAAGTTAAAAAACAAATGAACCCTTACCACCCAGATGTAACTATATTTATACGTTATTTACACATCATTTCAGATCTATGTATATATATAGAGACATATATATTCACAGTAATAGATAATAGAAATCATTTAAAATGGTGCTGTACTGCAACTTTTATGAAGATTATTAAATATAATATTAGTTGAATATAATGGAAATTAAATTTAAGTTATTTAAAATGTATCTGAAGTGAAATTCAAGGATTTGCTGATATATACATATATATATACTTCTTTATCACAAAAGATATGAGTATATATATGTATGTATACACACACACATATATATATTAAAATGTTTTAAAAACAATTGTTTTTGTAGACATGTATGTGTTTTCGTGGAAGACTTTAATACATTTAATCTTCTGATCTTAGATAGTGTCTAGGCTGGATTATGTATACATCTTCAAGTCCATTCTCCACCAGTCTCTAGCACTTTAATGTATTTAAGCTTTCGATCTTAGTGTCTGGACCGGGTTATATATACATCTTCGAGGCCATTCTCCACCTGTCTCCACGCTGCACTGCAACTTAGAAGGCTGTCCTCTGGATTTCACTATCTAGGCTCTCATGCCCTCTGGCTTCCAATTGAGTCTGGCCAATGGGAGGCATCATTAGGAGACTGAGGGAGAGTATTTGTCCCTCTGGCTACTTCTCTATTGGGCCACGGGTAGGCAGTGGCAGTGACGTCACTAAGGGAGTGCGGGGGATGTGGACCACACCAGGTGACACTGTCAGAGGGGGTGACACCAAAATGACTTGCTATAAAATTTTTGTCAGTATTTCAGCAGAAATTTACTAATTTTTTAAAAAACGTCTTTGTAGTTAATTATAACAACAAAATTTTTTTTCAAAAGCCCAGCTTACATGTGTCAATATACCTACAAGGCTAAAACTCCATGCTAATTTACTTTTGAACCTTCTAATGTGCTCCAGTCAGAGCTTTCATTATTACTCAATTACAATGATGCTTTGAACCATGTGGTTTCATCTGCATGCATGCTACAAGCGTGTACTCTTGTTTTTATTGCTGCCGGTTGTTTTTATAGTCACTAATTTTGTCAAACTTTCTAGTGTCTTAGCTACAGTTTTGTGGCAATTAGTATTTGTGAACCAATATCAATAACTTTTTTGAGAATGAAGTAGTAATTAAAGGAAAAAGCGAATAACAAAAAAAGTCCTCTGTTCAGTTACTAATAATGTATAACAATGTTATAATTCAACATAGAAAAATTTTAGAAAACAGTTTTGTTGTTAGTACTCATATAATCTAAGAAATATTACATTTAAGCAATTATATTTACAACTATATTTATATTATTCTATGATTAAAATTGATAAACTTACATGCGTAACAATTATTGATTATATAACTTTGACAACTAATAGAGAAATTGACAGTTTAAAACGTGTAGAGGGGTAAATGCTACGTTTCTTGTTACATGTTTAGTAATATAATATAAATCTTAAATTTAAAGTTTTTTAATTTTCTTTAAAAACATCACTTCCGTGCAAATATACATCTGACTTTAAATTTTCAGCATTTAAGTTTGAATTATGGTTTAAAAATAGTGAATGTCAAAATTTACTTCTGCTAGAACTAACATATTCAAGAGGTTTACATTTTCTTATTGTTTTTTTTCAAATAATGATAATTTATCTTTGTTTTTTTTAATTGTACAAGGACACCTACCATGCCACATGGAGTGCATAAGTGAAAGAGGCCAAGTGGCTGCCGGTAAAGAAAAGCAAAAGAGACAGGAATTAAATCACTCAAAAGGCTTGCTGGATCCATGCTTAATACATCAAAAGACCAGATGATGGCCAGGTTTCATCAAAACACACTCCAGTTCACAAAGCTGATTCTTCTTCTTCTTTTTTTTTTTTTCCGATGCCAGCATGCCTTCTGCAGAAGAGCCAAGAGTAGAAATGGAAGAATTTGAAGCAAAAGAAAGCGCTGAAAGCGACTCTAGCCGAGGTACTATAAGTGAGATAAGTGACGTTAAGGAGAAAGGTTTGCAAATTTGGTGTGACGTTTCTTTCTGGGAGACACCAGTTCCAGATCATTTTGGGGCTGAAGTCATCAAAAGGGGAAGTATTTCTTTCCAGAACAAAGATAGACCGTCCAATGCTGCAGCGAGGTAAGATGCAAAGGCAAAGGGAGATGGACCTCAGCTTTGGAGAGAGCAGTGTTACAAGGTAATGCCAACTGGCAAGAAAATTCTCTGGTCATGGATGGTTTGTTTACTCATTCTTCCGCAACAATTTGTACTGTTTTGCTGCTGATTGTTTGCTGTTAGAGCTACAGATATGACATGGAAATTTGTGAGTGGAGGTACAGAAGTGGAGGAAACTGAGACAGGAAGTACATAAACATGAGACATCCAAGGAACACCTAAGTCGTCTTGAAAAGTGGAAAACATTGGCAGCAGGGCAGAGGCTGCACGAGATCACTGACACCGATACTATTGCTTTGATGGAAGTGGAGAAGAAGTGGAGGGACATCTTGCATAGGTTGCTTGATATCACACTGTTTCTTGCCAAACAGAATCTGGCATTCTGTGGCCACAAGAAAGATGAACCTTCACTGAATAAAAGGCACTTTCTTGAGATGGTTGAGATGCTTTCAAAATACGATCCAATGCTGAAAGTGCACCTATTGAGATTAAAGAGGAGCATATGTCAGCTTAAAGTATCAGCCTCTTATCTTGCATCAAAAACTCAGTGAATTTATAAATACCTTCGCAAAAAATGTGAAGGAGAAGATTGTCATGGTCATAGATTCTGGGAAGTACTTTGGTATCATGTTCCACAGCATACCTGACATATCATATACTGACCAGATGTCCAAAGTGATCAGATGGGTAAAAATCAACAACAGGAAAGTTGAAGTGAAAGAAATCTTTTTAGGATTTTTCTCTTTAAAGGTACAAAAAGCTGCTGACCTAAGTTCTGATGTTCTTAAAAACCTGGAAAGTGATGGACTGGACATAAAGATTGTTGCATTCAAGGTTATGAAAATGTTGCCACAATGGCTGGAAACCATGGAGGTGTACAAACCATTATTAAAGGAAAGAACAAGAAAGGTATTTTTAACCCTTTGATCACTGCTGTGCATGTGGTATCCCAACCACTTTTTATGCCTCTGGAATTCTTTGGGAGTATACTTTTCTCCTCCCTTTTGCTACCCTTCAGTGGAGACTTGTGTAAGGGTGAAAGGCAAAAGAAACATTAGTTGAAACATAATACCTGGAGTATGAGGCTTCGAATAAGGTAGTGCAATCAGGAAGTGTGACTGGGTAAAAACTTTGTCCCTTTTGACTTTTCTACCCTTAGATAAACCTTGTAAGCAGGGGCAGTTTACCCAATACGCAAGGTACACACAGGTTTACTTGTGTTTGCTTACTAACCTGTAGTGCACAATTTCACCTGTTTTTCACCACATCTTGTGCACTACAGGGTAGTAAGTAAATACAATTAAGCCCGTGTGTGCCTGCTTGCTCTAAGCCAGTGCATACTGTGCTTACTGGTTAATCCGCCCCTGCTCGTAAGCATATTTATGGTTTCCAGTGTGGCACAGTGTTTAAGACCTCAGCTGCTAACCAAAATGTTAGCAGTTGAATCTATCAGCCGCTCTCTGGAAACCCTATGGGACAGTTCTACTGTGTCCTATAGGGTCACTATCAGTCAGAATCAACTTGATGGCAATTGGTTTTTCTTTTCTTTTTTTTTTGGTGTGATAGGGAGCCCTAGTGACTGGTTTTGTTTTGTGTGTGTGTGTGTGTGTCCTATTTGGGTAACCAGAGACTCCCCATGTAACCTAATGGAAGGTGCCTCACCATATTTTTAGCAACCAAAGTTCATTGCACCCATCAATCAGCAGGCTTGAGAACACAAGAAGTTCAGTAGTAACCATGTAGTCCCAGATAATATTTCTCAAAATCCGTATTACCAACCAAAAATTTAAATGCACCCCGTGATTCAGCATACTTCCATTAATGAAAACACAAGGAATCAAAAAAAAAAAAAAAATTCAAAGCAGAAAATAATAGAGTCCCCAAATGGATGTGAGGACCATTTGCTTGACTTGTAGGGTCAGTTGCTGAAAATGCATCTTGTATGACATGTTTTAGAGCTCTTGGCACAATGTTTTCTCTCTTTGCTGCTTCCACCCATCGATGAGATGTGTTGGTTGACCACACTGGAGTGTCAGTGAAAAGACTATCAACACAACGCTGTAGTTCTTATCATGTTGCAGTTAAGCCAGTTAAAAAAATTTGGATAAGTTTGCGGAGGCCATTGAAGCTCTTTGTGATCCTCTTTAAAACTTGGACACAAGAGGAGCAGCACAAGATCTTTTGCCTGCTGTCTATAAACTCACTTTTCTGTGCTACCTGTACTTCCGGTATGATGTAGTTCAGTAAGTGAATCTTACACAGCAGCACCTGCAGACTAAGGGCTTACCTCTTGACAAGGTGATGACAAAGCTAGAGGGGCCAAGACTTTTTCTGCACAAGGAACACAGTCACCTAGTGACACATGCAATTGAACAGGCACTTTTAAAATCAGACAACCATGGGATTGCCTTAGAGAGAACAGCTAGGTTCAAGAAGGGTCTGGCAGAGAATGGGGAGCAGGTGAGCGATGCTGGACTCACTCTGCAAGAAGAAAATAAAAGGGTGATGCTTGAATGCATTGATAACTTTTATTCTGAACTCCAGATCAGGTGAAGAGCCATTAAGGAAGTACTAGCCATGTTTGAGCTGTTCAAGTGAAAAGTCTCATATTTACCACTGAAGAACTGTTAAAGGTATCCATTCCAAGACTGACCACTTTCTATGACGAGGTATCCAAGAGTGAGCTTTTAATAGAAACACCAAGGCAGAGAAGGAACCTGAGAGCAGCAGGGATTGATCTGGAAGAAGCCAAAGATTGGACAACATTAGACGTTTTGACATTCATAGCTGAATGGGACTTCATAGAATCTCTCCCAACCCTTTCCCTAAGCCCAAAGTTATTTCTGACGATCTTCACGTGAGAGGAGCTTTTTAAAGCTGAAACTTACAAAGAACTATTTGCAACCTACCATGGGACAGTCAAGGCTTCCTGATCTTACCATATTATCGATTTGAAAGTGAGTTGGTGAAATGCATTGATTTCAATGAAATCATTCACACCTTCACAGCTTTGGAGGCCAGGAAAAGAAAGTTCTGATTTAGTCAAGATGTTCACTAAGTGCTGAAATGCTTGAGTATTTTTTCCTGTGTATTTTTATAGTATTATTTCACTTATGAATATATTTTCATATGCATTTGTCTACAACGTCTACATTTTTGGGGCCATTATTGATTATGCAAACTGAATCCATTAATACATCTTTTGTAGCAGTAAGGTTTAATTTTAAAAATGAACATAATTTTGATGTAGTTCTTAAAGGTTTTTACTTCAAATTCTCATTTCCTTGTCAATTTTTCACTTTAACCACATGAGATTATGTAAATGTAACTAGATGTAGGCTGTGCATACTATAATTTAAGGGTATAATTTTAATTTCGCTAGTTATTTCTGTCACTACTATTGCCGTTACATTCAGAGGTATAAAGGAATTACGGTTCGTGAGGAACATCAGTGTAAAACAATCACTAAGGTTTCTGTATTGTCTGGTACGAGACGTGGTCCATGGGAGGGGAAGGGTGACACCATGAGTTACCCTACTGGGTGACAACAACTCTAGTGATGTCACTGGGTGGTGGCTCCTACCTTTACGACTGCAGCTGCTTTTAGCCACAGTTCCTGTCAGTGACCCTTTCCTGCAGTGATAGGTCATGCCACGTGCTGGTAACTACCGCTTCCCCTATGCCTTGGCAGAATCGGGGTACTTAATCAGCCTTTATTGTTTTACCTAAACATCATCCACAGCTTTGTAAATTGCCTTTCATTAAACTCCCCTCAACAACAGTGTGACATCTGTTTTCTGCTCAGACTTCAATTGACATAATATCTAATGAATCCCTTCTATGAAATTAACACTTCCTCTCAACATCAACTCACAGTTTTATACCTTTATAATTCTAAATTGGCTGAAATTTCTAGTTCTTTATTTATACCTCTTGGATGTCTATTGACTTCCCAATAGAAAGGATGAATAAATTAGCACCCTTACAGTTTTTAAGAGAAGGAATTTGTCAGCTAGAGAGTAGGAGCTGTTCATGCTTACAATTATTAATAGAACACTCTCATGTTAAAACTGCTTCAATCATGGTATCTTCCATCCCAGCTAGAATTTTATCTTCTGATTATGTCTAAAAGTCCACAGCATTTAAAAAAAAAAAGAAAAAGTGTTTGGAGAATGATTTCTAACACGCATCAAAAATTCTTTCCCACAAACAAAATGTATTCAATAATAATAAAAAAAAAAGTTGCCATGGAGTCAATTCCGACTCATAGCAACCCTATAGGACAGAGCAGAACTGCCCCATAGGGTTTCCAATGAGTGAGTGGTGGATTCAAACTGCCAGCCTTTTGTTTAGCAGCCTGAGCTCTTAACCACTGCATCACCAGGCTCAATAATAAAACAATTAGGGAACATAAGTATCCCATGAAATAGAGTTTATCATTTAGATGACTGTGACCCACCTTTCCGATTTGGTGGCAATTGGCCTTTCGATATTGAAATATCTTGAGCCATCACATGTAAAAATATTTTGCCATGGAACCCAACAAACTGTAGGCCATGTATGCTAGGCCTGGGCTAAACAGTGGATTGGTCAGCACTCTGACTCCTAGATTTTTGCTACTACAGTAAATATTTTCAGCAAGCCGGGACACTACTGGAGGAGTATACATCTCAGAACTGCCCTATCCACAGGCTTCTCCAACTCAACTGATGGCAACCCCATCCTCCCAGATCTTTGAGCCAAATATCTTGTTCGTGATCATCTTTTTCTCTCATCTCTATATCCTAAAAAAATTAAGAAATTCTATTGATTCTTTCTTCAACATTGACATAAATGATAGGTGATATAGGTGTTAGGTTTTCAAGTTTATTTTTGAGGCTAGGGAGACTCAAGGAGGCTAAGTGGTAAGAATCTAATTCACACAGCAAAGATGCATTCTGAAAAAGTTGACGATATGAACAGGAAAATAATCAGCCACAAAGATTCCTCCCTACCTGCAAATTTTCTTCTGTAGTTTCATATAAAAAAAAATATTATAATAACATTTGACTGTGGTTCATGTTGATGAAAGCACATTCTTGTTTATGAAAAATCCCCTTTTCCTTACCATGGATCCAACTCTTAAGTCTCAGGAACCGAGTTTATGGTGCTCGAAACTATGAATTTCACTGTTGGCATCTTCACTTGTTCTTTTACTGTGTTTACCAGGATACTGATGCTGAGAGTTTTGTGTTTTGTCTTTAAGTCTGTTTACATGGATTATAAATGGGTGAGGTTTAATTAAATAAAAATCTTTATAAAAATACTCTTTAGCGTCAGCATACATTAGCTATTGTTAAGCTGAATATGACTGGCTTGGGAACATAGTTCAGGTATATCTATGATAAAAGCAGTTCCCACTGTCCTTCAAGTTGCCCTTCATGTTTGACTAGTATTTTTGTGTCTTTGTGCTTGGGATAGTTTAGGTAAAAATCTTTTGTTATCCCAGAATCACTTCTGCTTTGTTTATTTTTAACTTTTCAACTTGTTTAAGTAAAGAAAACCATTATAGGATGAGCCTCCTTTAGTTCAGGAATAGGTTGACACTCTGGTAATTGAGGAGCTAGATAAATAAAAATGAGTAAATACTAAAGGAGTAGAATTATGGGAATTCAATAAAGCAAAAGAAAGGCTTTACAAAAATTTAAGATAATTTGTTAACAACCAGAGAGTTTTAGAGGGCAAATAAGGCCTTGGAAACAAACAAATGAACAAAAAAGCTTATTGAGATAAGAGATCCATTGATAAGAAGTTTGGAGCATTCAGATATGTCTCTTGTAGACTATGTTTTGTCTATGTGAGTATAAAGAGTTATATAAATAAGTTTATGGTACACCTGACAGTTGTTATAAGGTATAATGTTAAGGCAGAGAAAAATGGAGTCAGTTTTTAGCTTTTGAGTTTTGAAAATCTTTATTTCAGGTGGCTGGGTTGAATTCACGTGCTTAATTCACAGATTTGGGAGAATATGGAATGGGAGGGGAAATAGAAAATCTTCCCATTCTGGAGACTTGAAAGTATCCCTTGCATTGTGTGAAAAGAGAGACTGTGATGATATGGAGAGTAGGGTGGTCAGCAGGTCCTGTGAAGACAGGAGCAGATCTTGAGTGTCACAGGGAGGAGCAAACACCTCAAGACCCCAACTACCTCTTGAGCACACTCTCAAGTAAGGGCTGTTGCTGGCTGGGGCTTAAGAGCCACATGGGAGTGAAATCAGAGTTCCCTTCAATGATTCAGTCTTCACTGGAGTGAGGACAGGATTTCGCATGGGTCAAGGGCTTTGATTACCTTCCTTGCTGGGATGTAGACAATAAGACAACAGCCTACAACTTGCCTCACTGACTGACTACTTAACATAAGTGTCTTCCATCCTGCCCTGATGTTTTGCTCAGTTCCCATCTGAATTGCCCCATGTGTCAGAATATTCATAAGCACTCTAAAATGGGGAGTTACGCCAGGAAAACTAAAAGGATAGAACCAGTGTGGAAGACAAAGCCCCTACCTTCCGCCACGAAACACCCGTCTTTGTGTATGTCTGGGACTTGATCTCCTCTAGAAACCAACTGAGTGGTAAAACACCTTGTAAACTATAAGTACTTCATGAAAAATTAGAATATATTAAAGATCTCATATAGAGGGAGATTGCTTTAGAGAATGAAACATAATATTTCATGTATATTCCTCCAAAAAGAAAAAAAAAAAAAAAAACATTTTGGATGGTGAGAAAACTCTCATAGCACTGTTGACCGTCCTAGTAGCTAGCCCAACAATTGAAGATCTTATCTCCAGAACTAACTTACCTCCAACCCTGCCCAGGACAATGTGTGGCAATAAGACCCATACAAAACCCACTGCCATCAAGTTGATTCTGACTTATAGTGACCCTGTAGGACAGAGTAGAACTGCCCCATAGGGTTTCCAAGGAGGACCTGGTGGATTCAAACTGCTGACCTTTTCGTTAGCAGCAGTAGCTGTTAACCACTACACCACCAAGGGTTATTTATCTCTTGTTCCAAAAGAATATAGGATCTGATGGGAATATGGGCATGAGTCTTACTAATCAACTATGAATTTAGAGAGATGCTTCCTGGGTAGCTAGGTTTCACTGGTTTTGCCTAAGCACATTAATTAAAAAGGCTTTTATGATTTAAATGTCCTGTGCTTTTCTTAGAAAATCCACCATGGTGCATTACTCCCAGACGGCATTTTTTAACAGCCTGACATCCCAGGCAAAGTCAAATGTGTGTAATTCCAAATACCTAGCACAAGTAGCCCCAGCAAGTGTCAGAGAACTCACTATAGTTATTGGAAACCCTGGTGGCGTAGTGGTTAAGTGCTATGGCTGCTAACCAAGAGTTTGGCAGTTCAAATCCGCCAGTATATAAATACTCCTTATTTAATGCATAAATCGTACTGGCAAGGGGTTAGTGACATGAGTATATATTGAATCCTAAAAAGAACAAGCTGAGGTCCTTGCTAAAGAGAAAACACTATCTCTTCTACTCTGGGTCAGGATGTTGGGAGGTGAAGCTGTTTGGATGTCAGTTTCTGGTACAATCTACGGTTCATACAATGTATTCTCATCCCATATCACAGTTCAAAGTGGCTAGTCAAGGGTTAGAACTTTGGTAAGAGCTCAAGCAAATTTTCCTTTCCAAGAAATAGTGCCATTATTTCTTGTTTGAAAAACCAAAAAACCCACTGCCGTCGAGTCGATTCCGACTCATAGTGACCCTATAGAACAGAGAAGAACTGCCCCATAGAGTCTCCAAGGAGCATCTGGCAGATTCAAACTGCTGACCTCTTGGTTAGCAGCCGTAGCACTTAACCACTACACCACACGGGGTTTCCATTTCTTGTTTCAGCACCCCATAAACAAGAGAAGTTTCTATTTTCGTCCAAATTACCACTATTACTCCACTATTCATCCAACATTTATTGAGTACCTATTAGGGTTCTCTTGCTGTGCAAGAATTGAAAAAGGCACTGTGGGAACTTGGGGGAGGATAAGTCATGGTTTCTGTGTTCAAATTACTCTGAGGAAGAGGCAAGGACTCTGAGTCAGATGAGCTAGATTATCCAACTTGACCACTGCTTTTATTATCTTGAATTTTTCTCATGATATTCCTGTTGCCATTGAGTTGATTCTGACTCATAGTGACCTAAAGAACAGGATAGAACTGCCCCAAGGTGTTTCCATGGAGCGACTGGTGGATTCAAACTGCTGATCTTTTGGTTAGCAGACAAGCTCTTAACCACTATGCACCAGGGCTCCTCTCATGATACTGACTATCTCCAATAATTAAATGTTCTATCAAAAGATGAACATTGGCTGATTTTGTTTAAAAAATACTTCTGATGACATACTATATACCAAGGGATATGCTAAGTGCTGAAAGTACACGCAAAATAAAACACAGACTGGGCTCTTAAGGAGCTAACAGTCTAATAGCTAAGGAAATCACTCATAATGTACCATATTGTTGTTGTTATTGTTAGTGGTCGTTGAATTAATTCCAATTCAATGGGACAGAGTAGAATTGCTCCATAGGGTTTCCAAGGAGGAGCTCGTGGATTTGAACTGCTGATCTTTTGGTTAGCAGTGCCACCGCTACACCATCAGGGCTCCTCAGTGAGCCATAGGCAAAGTATAATGATGGCCAAAGATGGCTCCTAAATACATTTCTAACAATAGTAACATTGAAATAGCTGTAAACTTCTAAGAGGGATATTTTGTATGGTGCAAAAAGTAAATCTACACTTATTTGGATGTGTGCTTTCTGGTTTATTTGGGTGTGTGGTCTCTATTCTGTTCTGAAAAACAAACAAAGATGCTGTCCTTGGAATCTTGAGATCTGGTTTCTAGTTCTACCCTTTCTCTGTGATCTTGGGAACTCTCTTACCCACTGGAGGTCTCAGTTTTCTGTGCTGTAAAATGGAAGAGTTTGGCAGATTAGCCTCCAATGTCTAGGCCAATTCAATATTGTACAACCGTGTAGAAATCACAGACTTGACTTCTTTTATTCCCCATCTGCAAGATCAATGGTGAAATAAACTGACCTTGTTGGTCTAAAATGACAGGACAGCTGTATTAAGACCTTCATAAAATGAACTGAGAAATGGGCCTTAGAAATCAGAGGGACTTCCTATTGAGCTGGTGAAAATCCCTTCTTTCCCAGTGCCTAGCTCCTAGCTTCCATCTCAGATATACCAGTTTTAATGAAGAGAAAGCTGCCAAAATGAGCTTTTTGGTGACTGCCAATACTTTCTTTAAGGTCCAGGACATCCTAATCCCTTGACCTGAAGTTGCACTCAACAGAGGGGATTAGGGTATTTGATGTGAAAGGTGAGACGTCCTGAGGTTAGATTCTCGAGGTGATATCACTGGCTTGGCCTCTTATTTATGAGACCTCAAACAAGTTCTATGCCAACCCAAGGAAAATTTTCTCCTTGTTTAGTTTGTGATGAGCACTGGATGAATAGCTCTTTATTTGCCTACTCTTTTCCTTTGAAACACATAGACTATTGAAGAAGGGATGGTGCAAGTATAAATGATGGCATTTCTACTACCTTTCTTGGGAGAGCTATAGCCCTCTAAGATGAATGTCTTCCCTCTGGTCTCTCTTTCTTCTCCAAGCATTGGTTGTAAGTTAATCTTGGATAAGCGTCATTACTAATATCTCTTAAGAAGGTAGATCATTGGGTTGAAAGTCTGTATTCCAGATATTTATTTTCCTTAGTATAAGAAAATATTCCATGTGTATAATTATGTAGAGAGTGAATAGAAGAGGGGCTATTGTCTTTTATATTTGTTCTGGAGAGTATTAATGTTGATATGAGACTCTGGGAGATGATTATTCTGGTAAGGTATATTAATGGAACAGACTCTGGACTATTTGGTTTTCAAACACACACATACACACACACAGACACGTACACACAAACGCCTCCTGAGCTTTAGTTATTTCAAATGCAAAGTAGAATGCATGAAAAATGCTGCACCTCCCACAGAGCAATAGTTACAAAGTGTTCCTTGACTTTTCAAAGGAAAAATACATTATCTTTTTAATTTGTATTTTCTATTTTTTTTAGCCACATTTTCTTTCTCCTGTACCACAGGAGACTTTGCATTATGTGAAGGTTTTAGTCACTAGAGGGAGATGTAATCACAAGCTGGTCATATCAGGTTGAAGTCCATGGGACAAATGGATAGACACACTAGCCAGGAAATGACATGGTCCCATATTCTGCTAGAAATCTTGGTGGTAAGAGAGCACCAATGGTCATCTTGTGCTAAGCTCATCTCTGGTATTCTGATGGCTCCTTACCAGAAAACAGCTCATCCATCCAAACCTGCAAGGACATCTCTACTAAAAAATTGGCAGTCTTAAGGGACCACAATTTCCATCTGTGTGTAAGTAAACACCTGTTAGAGTTAGATGTCATAGGTTGTTGAAAGACTGGGATATTTAATAGGCTCATGAAATAGAAATATTTTGAAGAATATTTATGAACCCTATTAAATACATTCTTTTAAAAGAATCAGACTGGTATGTTAGAAAAACCTAAAGATTATCTAGTTTCCTTTCCTCAATTTGCAGATGAAAAGACTGAGCCTTAGAAGAAATTTTTCTAGAACTAGGTTTTAAACATAAGTCCCCTGACTCCTAATTGAGTGTTCACTTCACCACCTGATTTTCCACATTTCTTGAGCACCTACCATTTGCTGGGTCCAATTAGTGATACAAAGATGAGCGATATTTATCCCTGACCTGAAGGAACTCATGATTTAACAGGAGAGGCAGAGATACAAATAACAAGTACTAGGAAGATTATAAAAGTTTATTCAAGGGAGGGACATAAAAAGCTTATAAAAGGCTATAGAAAAACAAAAGACCTAATCAGGTTTTGGTTGCATGTACCCTAAATATATATGTAATGGAGAATTTCCATACATGTCTTCTTTCCATATCTCGCATGAATTCTCCAGCCTCATTCTCTCTTTCTGTGAATTACTATGGATTTTTTTTTGTTGTTTTGTTTTGTTTTTTGATTTTATTATACCTCTTACTATGTGTAACACAACCTTCCAAGTGGGTTACATATATTGCCTCATTTAAGACTCCCAACAATAGTCTGGGGAAGTTAATATTATTATCCCCGGTTTACAGAGGAATAAACTAAGGAAGAAAGATGTTAAATAACTTTCTGAAAGTCAAACAGATTGTAAGTTGCAGGGCTGGGATCCAAAGTGCCAAAGCGTGGCACTCTGGGATTCAAAGCGTGGCATTTTGCTGTTAATATGGCATCCCATGGCCTCTCCATAGCAGCCCAGAAATGCTTACTGTATACAAAGCACTGAGTGGCTTGGGATCTAGTTAGAGGGCCACAACATACCACCATGTAAATTGATGTTGTTGTTGTTAGGTGCCATAGAGTCGGTTCCAACCCACAGCAACCCTACACACAACAGAACAAAACACTGCCCAGTCCTGCGCCATCCTTACAATCTTTGTTATGCTTGAGTTCACTGTTGTAGCCACTGTGTCAATCCACCTTGTTGAGGGTCTTCCTTTTTTCTGCTGACCCTGTACTCTGCCAAGCATGATGTCCTTCTCCAGGGACTGATCCCTCCTGACAACATGTCCAAAGTATGTAAGACACAGTCTCACCATCCTTGCTTTATAAAAGGAGCGTTCTGGTTGTACTTCTTCCAAGACAGACCTGTTCGTTCTTTTGGCAGTCCATGGTATATTCAATATTCTTCGCCAACACCACAATTCAAAGGCGTCAACTCTTCTCCTGTCTTCCTTATTCATTGTCCAGCTTTCACATGCATATGATGTGATTGAAAATACCATGGCTTGGGTCAGGCGCACCTTAGTCTTCAGGGTGACATCTTTGCTCTTCAACACTTTGAAGAGGTCCTTTGCAGCAGATTTACCCAATGCAATGAGTCTTTTGATTTTTTTTTTTAATTAATTTTTATTAAGCTTCAAGTGAACATTTACCATTCCAATCAGTCTGTCACATGTAGGTTTACATACATCTTACTCCCTTCTCCCACTTGCTCTCCCCCTATTGAGTCAGCCCTTTCAGTCTCTCGTTTCGTGCCATTTTGCCATCTTCCCTCTCTCTCTATCTTCCCATCCCCCCTCCAGTCAAGAGTTGTCAACACACTCTCCAGTGTCCACCTAATTTAATTGGCTCACTCTTCATCAGCATCTCTCTCCCCCCCACTGACCAGTCCTTTTCATGCCTGATGAGTTGTCTTCGGGGATGGTTCCTGTCCTGTGCCATCAGAAGTTCTGGGGAGCGTTGTCTCTGGGATTCCTCTAGTCGCATTCATATCATTAGGTATGGTCTTTTTATGAGAATTTGGGGTCTGTATCCCATTGGCCTTCTGCTCCCTCAGGAGTTGTCTGTTGTGATCCCTAGCAGGGCAGACACCGATTGTGGCCGGGCACCAACTAGTTCTTCTGGTCTCAGGATAATGTAGGTCTCTGGTTCATGTGGCCCTTTCTGTCTCTTGGGTTCTTAGTTGTCACGTGGCCTTGGTGTTCTTCCTTTGCCTTTGCTCCAGGTGGGTTGAGACCAATTGATGTATCTTAGATGGCCGCTTGTTGGCATTTAGGACCCCAGGCGCCACAATTCAAAGTGGGATGCAGAATGTTTTCATAATAGAATTATTTTGCCCGTTGACTTAGAAGTCTCCTCAAACCATGTTCCCCAGACCCCAGCCCCTGCTCCGCTGACCTTTGAAGCTTTCATTTTATCCCGGAAACCTCTTTGCTTTTAAAAAAAAAAAAAAACCCAATTGGGCTGACCTTCCTTGTATTGTGTGTTGTCTTTCCCTTCACCCAAAGCAGTTCTTATCTACTGATTGATCAATAAAAAACCCTCTCCCTCCCTCCCTCCCCCCTTTGTAACCACAAAAGTATGTGTTCTTCTCCGTTTTTTCTATTTCTCAAGATCTTATAATAGTGGTCTTATACAATATTTGTCCTTTTGCCTCTGACTCATTTCGCTCAGCATAATGTCTTCCAGATTCCTCCATGTTATGAAATGTTTCAGAGATTCGTCACTGTTCTTTATCGATGCGTAGTATTCCATTGTGTGAATATACCACAATTTATTTACCCATTCATCTGTTGACGGACATCTTGGTTGCTTCCAGGTTTTGCTATTGTAAACAGAGCTGCAATAAACATGGGTGTGCATATGTCTGTTTGTGTGAAGGCTCTTGTATCTTTAGGGTATATTCCGAGGAGTGGGATTTCTGGGTTGTATGGTAGTTCTATTTCTAACTGTTTAAGATAACGCCAGATGGATTTCCAAAGTGGTTGTACCATTTTACATTCCCACCAGCAGTGTATGAGAGTTCCAATCTCTCTGCAGCCTCTCCAACATTTATTATTTTGTGTTTTTTGGATTAATGCCAGTCTAGTTGGTGTGAGATGGAATCTCATCGTAGTTTTAATTTGCATTTCTCTAATGGCTAATGATCGGGAGCATTTTCTCATGTATCTGTTGGCTGCCTGAATATCTTCTTTAGTGAAATGTGTGTTCATATCCTTTGCCCACTTCTTGATTGGGTTGCTTGTCTTTTTGTGGTTGAGTTTTGACAGAATCATGTAGATTTTAGAGATCAGGTGCTGGTCTGAGATGTCATAGCTGAATATTCTTTCCCAATCTGTAGGTGGTCTTTTTACTCTTTTGGTGAAGTCTTTAGATGAGCATAGGTGTTTGATTTTTAGGAGCTCCCAGTTATCTGGTTTCTCTTCGTCATTTTTGGTAATGTTTTGTATTCTGTTTATGCCCTGTATTAGGGCTCCTAGGGTTGTCCCTATTTTTTCTTCCATGATCTTTATCGTTTTAGTCTTTATGTTTAGGTCTTTGATCCACTTGGAGTTAGTTTTTGTGCATGGTGTGAGGTATGGGTCCTGTTTCATTCTTTTGCAAATGGATATCCAGTTATGCCAGCATCATTTGTTAAAAAGACTATCATTTCCCCAATTGACTGACACTGGTCCTTTGTCAAATATCAGCTGCTCATACATGGATGGATTTATATCTGGGTTCTCAATTCTGTTCCATTGGTCTATGTGCCTGTTGTTGTACCAGTACCAGGCTGTTTTGACTACTGTAGCTGTATAATAGGTTCTGAAATCAGGTAGAGTGAGGCCTCCCACTTTCTTCTTCTTTTTCAGTAATGCTTTGCTTATCTGGGGGTTCTTTCCCTTCCATATGAAATTAGTGATTTGTTTCTCTATCCCCCTAAAATATGACATTGGTCTTTGGATTGGAAGTGCGTTATATGTATAGATGGCTTTTGGTAGAATAGACATGTTTACTATGTTAAGTCTTCCTATCCATGAGCAGGGTATGTTCTTCCACTTAAGTATGTCCTTTTGAATTTCTTGTAGCAGAGTTTTATAGTTTTCTTTGTATAGGTCTTTTACATCCTTGGTAAGATTTATCCCTCAGTATTTTATCTTCTTGGGGGCTACTGTGAATGGTATTGATTTGGTTATTTCCTCTTCGGTGTTCTTTTTGTTGATGTAGAGGAATCCAAGTGATTTTTGTATGTTTATTTTATAACCTGAGACTCTTCCAAACTCTTCTATTAGTTTCAGTAGTTTTCTGGAGGATTCCTTAGGGTTTTCCATGTATACGATCATGTCATCTGCAAATAGTGATAGCTTTACTTCCTCCTTGCCAATCTGGATACCCTTTATTTCTTTGTCTAGCCTAATTGCCCTGGCTAGAACTTCAAGTACGATGTTGAATAAGAGTGGTGATAAAGGGCATCCTTGTCTGGTTCCTGTTCTCAGGGGAAATGCTTTCAGGTTCTCTCCATTTAGTGATATTGGCTGTTGGCTTTGCATAGATGCCCTTTATTATGTTGAGGAATTTTCCTTCAATTCCTATTTTGGTAAGAGTTTTTATCATAAATGAGTGTTGAACTTTGTCAAATGCCTTTTCTGCAGCTGTTGATAAGATCATGTGGTTTTTATCTTTTGTTTTATTTATGTGATGGATTACATTAATGGTTTTTCTGATATTAAACCAGCCTTGCATACCTGGTATAAATCCCACTTGATCAGGGTGAATTATTTTTTTGATGTGCTGTTGGATTCTATTGGCTAGAATTTTGTTGAGGATTTTTGCATCTATGTTCATGAGGGATATAGGTCTAAAATTTTCTTTTTTTGTAATGTCTTTACCTGGTTTTGGTATCAGGGAGATGGTAGCTTCATAGAATGAGTTGGGTAGTATTCCGTCTTGTTCTATGCTTTGAAATACCTTCAGTAGTAGTGGTGTTAAGTCTTCTCTGAAGGTTTGGTAGAACTCTGCAGTGAAGCCATCTGGGCCAGGACTTTTTTTTGTTGGAAGTTTTTTGATTACCGTTTCAATCTCTTTTTTTTGTTATGGGTCTATTTAGTTGTTCTACTTCTGAATGTGTTAGTTTAGGTAGGTAGTATTTTTCTAAGAATTTATCCATTTCTTCTAGGTTTTCAAATTTGTTAGAGTACAATTTTACGTAGTAATCTGAAATGATTCTTTTAATTTCATTTGGCTCTGTTGTGATGTGGTCCTTCTCGTTTCTTATTCGGGTTATTTGTTTTCTTTCCTGTTTTTCTTTAGTCAGTCTAGCCAATGGTTTATCAATTTTGTTAATTTTTTCAAAGAACCAGCTTTTGGCTTTGTTGATTTTTTCAATTGTTTTTCTGTTCTCTAATTCATTTAGTTCAGCTCTAATTTTTATTATTTGTTTTCTTCTGGTGCCTGATGGGTTCTTTTGTTGCTCACTTTCTATTTGTTCAAGTTGTCGGGACAGTTCTCTGATTTTGGCTCTTTCTTCTTTTTGTATGTGTGCATTTATTGATATAAATTGGCCTCTGAGCACTGCTTTTGCTGTGTCCCAGAGGTGTTGATAGGAAGTATTTTCATTCTCGTTGCTTTCTAAGAATTTCCTTATTCCCTCCTTGATGTCTTCTATAACCCAGTCTTTTTTCAGGAGGGTATTGTTCATTTTCCAAGTATTTGATTTCTTTTCCCTAGTTTTTCTGTTATTGATTTCTAGCTTCATTGCCTTGTGGTCTGTGAAGATGCTTTGTAATATTTTGATGTTTTGGATTCTACCAAGATTTGTTTTGTGACCTAATATGTGGTCTATTCTAGAGAATGTTCCATGTGCACTAGAAAAAAAAGTATATTTTGCAGCAGTTGGGTGGAGAGTTCTGTATAAGTCTATGAGGTCAAGTTGGTTGATTGTTGTAAGTAGGTCTTCCGTGTCTCTATTGAGCTTCTTACTGGATGTCCTGTCCTTCTCCGAAAGTGGTGTGTTGAAGTCCCCTACTATAAATGTGGAGGTGTCTATCTCGCTTTTCAATTCTGTTAAAATTTGATTTATGTATCTTGCAGCCCTGTCATTGGGTGCATAAATATTTAATATGGTTATATCTTCCTGATCAATTGTCCCTTTTATCATTATATAGTGTCCTTCTTTATCCTTTGTGGCAGATTTAAGTCTAAAGTCTATTTTGTCAGGAATTAATATTGCTACTCCTCTTCTTTTTTGCTTATTATTTGCTTGATATATTTTTTTCCATCCTTTGAGTTTTAGTTTGTTTGTGTCTCTAAGTCTAAGGTGTGTCTCTTGTAGGCAGCATATAGATGGATCGTGTTTCTTTATCCAGTCCGTGACTCTCTGTCTCTTTATTGGTGCATTTAGTCCATTTACATTCAGCGTAATTATAGATAAATAAGTTTTTAGTGCTGTCATTTTGATGCCTTTTTATGTGTGTTGTTGGCCTTTTCATTTTTCCACATACTTTTTTGCGCTGAGATGTTTTTCTTAGTAGATTGTGAGATCCTCATTTTCATAATGTTTAACTTTATGTTTGTTGAGTCGTTACGTTTTTATTGAGTTATGGAATTGATATTCCTTTTTGTGGTTACCTTATTATTTACCCCTATTTTTCTAAGTAAAAACCTAACTTGTATCGTTCTATATCGCCTTGTATCACTCTCCATCTGGCAGTTCAATGCCTCCTATATTTAGTCCCTCTTTTTGATTATTGTGATCATTTATCTATTGATTTCCATGATTTCCTGTTATGTGTATTATTTTGTTTATTTATTTATTTTTTAGAATTAATCTTACTTTGTTTGTTTTTGTGCTTTCCCTATTTGAGTTGCGTTGATATCAGGACGTTCTGTTTTGTGACCTTGTATTGTGCTGGTACCTGATATTATTGGTCATCAGGCCAAACAATCTCCTTAAGCATTTCTTGCAGTCTTGGTTTAGTTTTTGCAAATTCTCTAAACTTGTGTTTATCTGTAAATATCTTAATTTCTCCTTCATATTTCAGAGAGAGTTTTGCTGGATATATGATCCTTGGTTGGCAGTTTTTCTCCTTCAGTGCTCTGTATACGTCATCCCATTCCCTTCTTGCTTGCATGGTTTCTGCTGAGTAGTCTGAACTTATTCTTACTGATTCTCCCTTGAAGGAAACCTTTCTTTTCTCCCTGGCTGCTTTTAAAATTTTCTGTTTCTCTTTGGTTTTGGCAAGTTTGATGATAATATGTGTTGGTGTTTTTCTTTTTGGATCAATCTTAAATGGGGTTCGATGAGCGTCTTGGATAGATATCCTTTCGTCTTTCATGATGTCAGGGAAGTTTTGTGTCAGGAGTTCTTCAACTATTTTCTCTGTGTTTTCTGTCCTCCCTCCCTGTTCTGGGACTCCAATCACTCGCAAGTTATCCTTCTTGATAGAGTCCCACATGATTCTTAGGGTTTCTTCATTTTTTTTAATTCTTTTATCTGATTTTTTTTCAGCCATGTTGGAGTTGATTCCCTGGTGCTCCAGAAGTCCCAGTCTACATTCTAGTTGCTCGAGTCTGCTCCTCTGACTTTCTATTGCGTTGTCTAATTCTGTAATTTTATTGTTAGTCTTTTGGATTTCTACATGCTGTCTCTCTATGGATTCTTGCAACTTATTAATTTTTCCACTATGTTCTTGAATAACCTTTTTGAGTTCTTCAACAGTTTTATCAGTGTGTTCCTTGGCTTTTTCTGCAGTTATCCTAATTTCATTTGTGATATCTTTAAGCATTCTGTAAATTAGTTTTTTATATTCTGTATCTGATAATTCCAGGATTGTATCTTCATTTGGGAAAGATTTTGATTCTTTTGTTTGGGGGGGTTGGAGAAGCTGTCATGGTCTGTTTCTTTATGTGGTTTGATATGGACTGCTGTCTCCGAGCCATCACTGGGAAACTAGATTTTCCAGGTAATCAGCTGCTACGCTGGCTCTTAGTTCTGAAAACGATCGCTGTCTGCCCGTATTTGTTCGTTCTCCATCTCTAAGTCTGTGTTTGTTGTTCAGAGTTCGTAGATTGTTATATATGTGATCAATTCACTTGTTTTTCTGAGTCTTTGTTGCAAGAGGGATCCGCGGTAGTGTCCACCTAGTCCGCCATCTTGGCCCCGCCTCTGGATTTTTTTTTAATAATTAAAAAAAACATTGCCGATTCCAACTCATAGCTACCCTAGAGGACAAAGTAGAACTGCCCCATAGGGTTTCCAAGGCTATTTGTAATCTACAGAAGCAGTCTGCCACATATTTCTCCCCTGGAGCGGCTGGTGGTGGGTTGGAACTGCTAACTTTTCAGTTAGCAGCCAAGCGCTTTAACCACTGTGCCACCAGGGCTCCTCCTCCCTTTTTTTTTTTTTTAATATGAAGTGTTATTCAATGAAAAAAAAGTAAAACCGTAGGTAATGTTTCATATCAATTAGGTAACAAAACACATCTGTATAGAAATGAAATGGAATTAAACAATAAAATGTTAACAGTAATCGATTTCTGAGGACTGAAAGTTTTTATTTTTCTGTTCCTTTAAAAATGGTGTTAATTGTTAATTAAAACATGAAACTCAAAACTAAAAATTTTAGAAGAAAATACAGGAGAACAGGTTAGTGGCACTGGAATTCAGATTTCATAAACAACTTGCAGGAAACTAAAGGAAGAAGTCCAAGCTGCACTGAAGGCATAGGTGAAAAACAAGGCTCCAGGAATTGACAGAATACCAGTTGAGATGTTTCAACAAATGGTTGCAGTGTTGGAAGTGTTCACTCTTCTATGCCAAGAAATTTGGAAGACAGCTACTGGGCCAACCGACTGGAAGAGATCCATATTCCCAAGAAACGTGATGCCACCAAATTTGGAAATTATTGAACAATGTCATTAATATCACATGCAAGTAAAATTTTGCTGAAGATTATTCAAAGGCAGCTGCAGCAGTATATCAACAGGGAACTGCCAGAAATTCAAGCTGAATTCAGAAGAGGATGTGGAACCAGGGATATCATTGCTGATGTCAGATGGATCCTGGCTGAAAGCAGAGAATACCAGAAGGATGTTTACCTGTGTTTTATTGACTATGCAAAGGCATTCAACTGTGTCGGTCATAACAAACTATGGATAACATTGTGAAGAATGGGAATTCCAGAACACTTAATTGTGCTCATGAGGAACCTTTACATAGATCAAGAGGCAGTCTATCAAACGGAACAAGGGGATTCTGTGTGGTTTAAAGTCAGGAAAGGTGTGCATCAGGGTTGTATTCTTTCACCGTACCTATACAGTCTGTATGCTGAGCAAATAATCTGAGAAGCTGGACTATGTGAAGAAGAGCGGGGCATCAGGATTGGATGAAGACTCCATTAACAACCTGTGTTATGCAGATGACACAACCTTGCTTGCTGAAAGTGAAGAGGACTTGAAGCACTTACTAATGAAGATCAAAGACCACAGCCTTCAGTATGGACTGCACCTCAACATAAAAAAAACAAAAATCCTCACAACTGGACCAATGAGCAACATCATGACAAATGGAGAAAAGACTGAAGTTGTCAAGGATTTCATTTTACTTGGATCCACAATCAACAGCCATGGAAGCAGCAGTCAAATCAAAAGATGCATTGCATTGGGCATATGGGCTGCAAAAGACCTCTTTAAAGTGTTGAAAAACAAAGATGTCACCTTGAAGACTGAGGTGCGCCTGACCCAAACAATGATCTTTTCGATCGCCTCCTATCCTTGTGAAAGCTGGACTATGAATAAGGAAGACTGAAGAAAAATTGACGCCTTTGAATTGTGATGTTGGAGAAGAATATTGCATATACTATGGACTGCCAAAAGAATGAACAAATCTGTCTTGGAAGAAGTACAACCAGAAAGCTTCTTAGAAGCAAGGATGGTGAGATTACTCACATATTTTGGACATGTTGTCGGGAGGAATCAGTCCCTGGAGAAGGACATTGTACTTGGTAGAGGGTAGGCAAAAAAGAGAAAGACCCTCAATGAGATGGATTGACACAGTGGCTCAAGCATAGCAACAATTGAGAGGATGGCGCAGGGCCAGGCAGTGTTTCATTCCGTTGTATGAGTCAAAACTGACTTGATGGCATCTAACTAACTAAACTTCTATTTCTTAGCATTTTCATATGTCAAAAAACAGGTTTTATTTCTTAAAAGAAATGATTGTAATTTTTATAACAAAAATGTTTTCACTTCTTAAAAATACCTGAAACCAATATGAGAAAATTGAATAACATATAAATCTAGGGGGTATTTATGTGCATATCTGTTCATTATTTTCTGATTTTTTGTTAATTTAAAATATTTCACAGAAAAATTAGAACATTAAAAAATTAATACATATTGGATACTGATTCAAACAAGCAAATTGTAAAACAAAGAATATTCATGAAAGTATCAGAACATTGAACTTTAACTGAATGTTTGATGATGTTAAATAATTATTGTTCATTTTTTTAGGTGGATAATTATTTTGTGATGTACTAAATTGTTACAAATGAAATGACATGTTTGAGATTTTCTTCAAAATTCTCTATAAAGAGTGGAAGTCAGTAGGATACAGGTATAGATGAATCAAGATGGACCTTGAGCTGGCAATTGTGGAAATTGAGAAGTACGTACATAGGAGTTCATTATACTAAGCTCTTTACTTTTCCACAATAGAAGTGAAAAAACATACTGAATTAAAAAAAAAAATTTCTTGGAAGGAAAAAACAAACATTAAAGCCCAGCTCATGTTCCCCTTCATGATTCCAGTCAACACTGTTGGCAATTCAGACACTTTCTCTCAATTTCTGTACATATTTATATCTGTAGAAATGTATCTTTTTCCATACATGTTATCACACTGAACATATCCTATAGCTTCTCTTGTTCCAGCTACAGTTGTTAGAAACCTACCTATGTCAGCACAATTCTCCCATATAGTTCTTTTCAGGGCTGTATTAAACTCCATACAAGGACATCCCATACTCTTTAATTGAGTGATAGATTTTTTAAAAATCCAATTTGTAACTTTATGAACATACTGCAACTAACATCCTTGTGCACATGTTACGGGTATATTTTGAATGATTTTTCAAATTTTCTGCCATTGGTATGTATTTTTTTTTATTAAATTAAATTATATGCATATAACGAGAAAAAAAAACACAGAAAGGCTTCCAATGAAAATCGGCAGTCTATAGCCTATCCTTTTCCACCATTCAGGACGGTTAACCATTTATGAAATTAGTTCATCTGCATCGAAGCCCTAAATAGGACGCTTCTATCTCTATTTCTTGATTTGTAAATGTTATGTGACACCTACTGACTTTCTATTGGGCAAGATGAAGATACATAGCAAGCTTATATCATCTCCCATTTCTTCCCAATTTTTACATAGTGTTATTATAATTTTTAGTTTTTCTATTGATTATATTTACACTTTTCAACATAAGTTCTACCACTTTAAGTTGAATAAATTTGATACTTATACCTCTAGTTCTTCTTTCACCAGCTTCAGAAGTACTGTTCAACACCTCACTATGTAAAGTAAGGAAATTAACAGCCCCATCTTTTTTGTCTTTTTGTCACACCACTTTCCCCTTCCAACTCTCAACTTCTGTCAGCCATACCTTGACATTTACATTTTCAAGGCGGACAACATTTGCATTAGCTTCTGAAACGAAAGATAAACTTTTTTTGTTTTTCACTTTGCATATAAGTTGACTCTAAATGTTGAAAACCAATGCAGGTGACATTTTTATGATTCTATACATCTTGTTCACTTCAGGGCTTATATGCTAAACTGTTCTAGGGACATTTTGTTTGCTAAAAATTTAATGCCATGATCCCTGTGTGTTATTTGGTGGATATTTTTTCCAGAATCTGTGTTAAAAGGATTCACTTTATTTTTATACTATGCCTATTCTGTGTAACTTCCCTTTTTTTTTTTTTTTTAAATTACCTTCCTTTTAGTCTTTAAAACCAACTAGCATGGCTTTGTCATATGCCCACATTTTCCAGGCTTTTGATCACACAGACAGTTGCATGGAATTCCCTTGCCATAGGGACTGCCCCTATGTCTGAGGTAAGCATATCTTCTGGGGAGTCACCCCACTTCTAGATCAAAACCGCTCTTTCCTCCATTCCATGTTTTCTTCTTTCTTTGTTATTTCCTTGTTTTCCTGGAGTATGTTAACAACTTACTTCCTCAGATTGTGTACATGAGAGATAAAATTTTGGGGTTGGAGCATGTCTGGAGGTCATTTGTTTTATATCGACACTTGATTAATGGTTTGGCAGAATAGAGAGTTCTAAGTTAGAAATAGTCTTTTCTCAGAATTTTGTAAATATTTTTCCTCTGCCTTCTAGCTTATATAGATGATGAAGAGAAGTGTGCTGTCAGTCTTATTCTCATTCTTTTGTAGGTGGCCTCTGACAACTCCTTCTCACAAGGGGTTGGAAAGCAAGGCAATCAACAGCTTATTCCAGTTCAGAAGGTTCAATGTTGAAAAATTCCCGCCTACCTCTTTTAATGAAGTTAGTATTCCTGGGTGAGTACTTCCTATGTGAGTGCTTCCTGGGTGACGCAATACCTTCCTTCCCTTGTACAAGTTGTCTCATCCTTTTTAAAGGCATTGTTAGGGTGCTAAGACATGATAAAATATGACTGTGTCAAAACCATTCAACAAATATTTGTTGAGAACCTACTATGTTCAAGGACCTACAAATACATTTATACAATATTTCCTAATGTAATTTAGCAGACAATATCTCAAAGAGTTTTCAGAAAAACACTGAATTCGTGATCTCGATAGGTGCAAGTTATCATTTCACAGAAGCAAAAACTGATTGTAAAGTTTCCTAAGTTTTAAATCATAGTATCAGGATTTGAACTCAAAACTCTTGAGGGCAAGTCCTAGTATTCTTGGACTACGTCACAACTGATCCCCAAGCTGGTTACTATGGATAACAAAGAGATAATGAAGCACAGTTCCTATGATTAAGATGCTTGCAGTCTTTATGTGATAAGACCATTACTTAAACTATGCTCATATAAAGTGGAAATTGAAAACTATAGTAAGACAAGTTTAATTAAAAGAAAATAAAGGATAATCGAAAAGGGAGAATAACATTGGTGATTTCAGGAGAGACTCCATGTAGGAGATGTTTGATTTGGGCCTTAGAGACAAGGTTGGGTTTTGAGGGGAGGGTGTGTATTTCTTTCCAAATGTGTACATATTATTTCTTTCAATGAAATATTTTTGTACAGTGTACATGATATATTTATATAATTTAAAGACTAACCACCAATATAATAATTACCCCCATATCCATCACATTCCCAATACTTTTGAAGTTCTCCAAGTTCCTTTCATTTATGAAGTCATCTCTTCCCCCACTCCCAGAGGTAACCACCATCCTGAAAGTAATTCATCATTCCTCGTTTCTCGTAATTCACCAGAGATGTATGCATATCTAGTCGATCAATATATTGCTTAGTTTTTACTGTTTTGATCTTCACATAAATGAAACCATATTCTACTTGGTCTTCTATGACTTGTTTGGCATTCAACATTTTGTTTTTGAAATTCATTGTATACTGCTCCATGCAGCTGTCATTCATTCACATGTATAATTGGATTATTTCTGGTTTATTCTTTCTATTACAAACATTGCTCTTACGTGACTAGTACTTGTACACACACAACACTTGCATATGTACAAGAGCTTCATCTAGGTATGGAAATGCAGAGTAATAAAATATGCGATAAACCTGTTGTCATTGAGTCAATTTCAACTCATAGCTACCCTATAGGACAGAGTAGAACTGCCCCATAGGGTTTGCAAGGAGCACCTGGTGGATTTGAACTGCCAACGTTTTGATTAGCAGCCAGGCTCTTAACCGCTGTACCACCAGGGCTTCTAAAATATGCAATGCTCACCATTAAGTGTAACAACAACTAATCAAATTGTTTTTCCAAAGTAGGTGTGTCAGTTGATTCCTACACCAGCAGTATGTGGACTATCCCCATTACTTTCCACCCTTGAAGGCAGAGGCCATCTCCTTGATTTATGTGTCCTGACTCCATAACTCAGCACTTGGCAAATGCTGGACACCGTTGGTTGAACGGATGAATTAAGGTACCTGATGCTTAAGCAAAGCCAGAGAAAAAAGTTATGGGTCCTTTTAAAGATCATTATAGGACAAACATATTTATTTATTTATTTTCCAATGGCAGGAGACAAATGACCTTCTTTATAAAGAGTGCACCAGTAGATAATATTACATTATTTGCACCTAAAGTGAAAAGTGCTGAGTTAATTTCCACTTTGTGCTCTGCTTCCTTTCCTCCAGACATGGACACCACTTTCTGTTTTTTATTATTTTTATTACATAAGGAATGCATGTTCATAGGGATGAATAAGAAACTACAGCCCAGGATAACTTCTTAAAATTATCTTCTGAAATTGCACCATTAAGAAATAACCACCATTACCATTATATGTATGCATCTATTTAATGGTTATTAGTGTCATTTTTAAGGATCCCTTGAGGCACAGTGGAACCCTGGTGGCCCAGTGGTTAAGAGCTCAGGCTGCTGACCAAAAGGTTGGGAGTTTGAATCCACTACTGGCTCCTTGGAAACCCTATGGGAACTTCTACTCTGTCCTATAGGGTCACTATGAGTTAGAATCAACTAGGTGGCAGCAGGTTTTGGTGGCACAATGGTTAAGTGCTCAGCTGCGGTTTGAACGCACTCAGCATCTCCAAGGGAGAAAAGACCTGGTGATCTGCTCTTGTAAAGATCACAGCCTTGGAAACCCTATGGGACGGTTCTTCTCTGTCCTATGAAAGCCTGTTGCCATTGAGTCGATTCCAACTCACAATGACCCTCTAAGTTCTCTATAAATCGGAATCAATTCAATGGTACACACAACTACAAAAACAGTATCAGTTTGATATTCATTACTTCAAGGGTGGATAAAGTGGCTTTTGGGAGTGTGTTTATGCACACAGAATACATGTGGAATGATGGAACTTTTTGGTTCTAAAGGTAATAATACATTCAAGAGAATAGAACTTATGGGTTCTCAGAAGATTTTAAAAAAGGAGGGAATTTAGACAACTTGTATATAATCTCTTCATTTTCCATAAGAGCAAACAGACAGCCAGGAATATTAATCTCAGCTCTGATCATTGTACTCCTCCACTCTGAAACTTCATATAACTAATTGCCTAGAGACTTGGACATCTAAGAGTCCTCAGTTGAGCATCCAAGGGCTTCTCTGTCCTGTGCTCTTCTCAGTATACTAGCTTCCAGTCAATAAAAGATATTCAGTATCTACCATATGCTTAGCTCTGTCATACAAATTTTTTTTATGTAAGCCTTATGACAACAGTCATGTACATGTTTGTTGCTACCACCATTACTACCTTATTTTAGAAATGTGGAAACTGAAGCTGAACATTCAGTAATTCTTGCTGAGCTCTCGTTACAAATTCGTACAAGACCTAGATAAGCCAAGTGCCCTCACCCCCAGTACACTGCACTGAGATGATTCTGTTCCTGTGAGTATCAATCACACAATGCATTCTACTTTCATTGAACCAAGGCCAAGTAACTCCTAGGTTTTCCACCTCATTTTGCTTTTACCCATAATGTCTGTAACTCCTCTTTCATCACTCATGGTTGACTTTGATTTCCTACCTTTGGCTTAATTCCCCTCTGGAATTGTCTGTGACAGGTGGAGCAGGGGAGTGGTGGATATGCAGCATGGGGTGGGGTTGAGAGAGTGAAGAGTATATGGCTGGGTGCTGTTTTTACTCTGATATTATTGTCTAGTTAAGCTCCAAGAGGCTGTCCCTCTCTTGTTGCTGTGTACTCTTTGCTTTGTAACTCAGAAGTGTTTATCATGAGAAGCTGTGAGCAGATGGGCTGGAGAGAGGAGAGAAATTTGACCCAAGAAGATGTCACTTAAACAGCTGAGGCTAGTATTTCACCAGATGTCCAAACATTTAACCCATTAAGGGCTTTATAAAGATCAGTAGCAATGCGTTCACTTGCTGAAATATTAATCAGTTAATAGTAATAAACATTTTTTTTCTAATTAGTTAAGGGTAACAAGTATGTAAGAAACCCTGGTGGTGTGTGGTGATTAAGTGCTTGACTGCTAATTGAAAAGTCAGCAGTGCCAACCCACCAGCCTCTCCTCTGGAGAAAGATGTGGCAGTCTGCTTCCGTCAAGATTTATAGCTTTGGAAACCCTATGGGGCAGTTCTACTCTGTCCCTCCAGGGTTGCTATGAGTCAGAACTGACTTTACCACAGTGGGTTTAACAAATATTTGGCTGTTATAAAGCATATTTTATATTTAAAGTGATTTGTATTTAACATTCTCTTGAATGTGTTCATCAATCCAGAACAATAATCAGGAAAGCATTATTAGTGCTAGTTTATAGATGAAAAAACTGAGGCCCAACTTGTCCAGAGGCACATGCAGAGACCAAGGAAGAGCTTGAATCAATAAAGGAGTCGAGAAGTTGGGGAAGTCTAGCAATCACCTATTCTAAAAGAAAAGAAAATGTGGTCTAAAGTACTAAGAGATTTGCTAAGCCTTCCCAGTGAATTATGATTTCATATATGACCTGAAGGAGCCCTGGTGGTGTAAAAGGTCAGCGGTTCAAACCTACCAAGCATGAAAGATGAGGTAATCCACTTCTACAAATATTACGGCCTTGGAAACCCTATGGGGAAGTTCTACTCTGTCGTAAAGGGTCACTAAAGGGTCACTATGAGTCCTAAAGGGTCACTAAAGTGTCCTAAAGGGTCACTATGAGTCGGAATCAACTCAACGGCAATGGGTTTGGTTTTTGGTTATACGACTTGAACCCAGGTCCCCATCTTGCTGCCCCAGGGTTTTTTCTACCAAATCTTTGGGTTCCTTGCTATGCAGTGTGCTAACATGCCTGCCTGCCTCACTAGCTGGCAAAGGAGCAATACAACGTGCTGGCTGAAGATGAAGGGCGAATGGGGACTGCCATGTTCTACCCAGTCATCCTGCACAATTGTGCCGAGCTTCAAAAGCCTTCATGACTCTTAATAAGTAAATGGGTTACCTGAAAAGATTGAAATCAAACATTCTTAGTGATCTTGAGACTTGCTTAACTTTCCGTGTTTAAAAAAAAGAAAGAAAGTTCCCCTCTTTGATTCAATCACTCTGCCAACATTGGAGGGAATGGAAAAGAAAATATATATATATTATTTTAAATTCTCCTCAAAGGACATTAAGGAATTAAGAAAAATTAGTGTGGCATGAAGAAAAGAATACTAGACCAGTAATCTAGCAACAACTAGGATCTAAGCTATGTGTTCCTTAGAACGTTACTTCAATTGTCTGAGCCTCAAAGTTTCCTTATGTAAAGTGAGAATTAATACCAATCTTGTCTTTCTCCTGTGACTAAGACCAGAATCTGTGGGTAATCACTATAACTGCTCTATGTAAATTTGAAGTTATGCTGTGCTAATATGAAGCAGAGGAACCCTGGTGGAGCAGTGGTTATGATAAGCGGTCAGGGGTTTGAACCCACCAGCTGCTGTGAGAGATAAAGATGTGGCAGACTGCTTCTCTAAAAATTTACAGCCTTGGAAACCCTATGGGGCAGTTCTATTCTGTCCTACAGGGTCGCTTTTAGTCAAAGTCAATGCGAAGGCAATGGATTTGGTTTCAGACTTTTTAAAAATATAAAGCTCCATTAAAAAATTGCATTAATAGGCATCTCTTCATTGGTATAGTAAGAAGCAGCAGAGCTTGGTGGCTCAGAGAATATATTGGAGAGTCAGATTGCTGGGGTTTGAATTCTGACTTTATCACTTAACTACCTGTGTGACCTCTGGCAATCTGCCTAACTGCGTCAGTAAAGTATGGATAATAACAGAACATCCTTCAGTGATCAGTTACAAGGATTAAGTAGGTGAAGGTTTGTGGAGTTCCTAGAGCAATGCCTTTTGCATAATAAGCATTGTATAGCTGGTTGTTAAATAAATAAAGTAAACAATAGAGAATGTTGTTGTTGTTAGGTGCCATCGAGTGGGTTCCGATTCACAGTGATCCTACATACGACAGGAGGAAACACTGCCCAGTACAGCGTCATCCTCACAATCATTGTTAATGCTTGAGCCCAGTGTGGTGTCCAGTGTCAATCCATCTCGTTGAGGTCTTCCTCTTTTTCGCTGACCCTCTGCTTCACCAAGCATGATGTCCTTCTTTAGGAACTGGTCCCTCCTGATAACATGTCTAAAGTATGTGAGATGAAGTCTCACCATCCTTGCTTCTAAGGAGCATTCTGGCTGTATTTCTTCCAAGACAGATTTGTTCGATCTTCTGGCAGTCCGTAGTATATTCGACAGTCTTCACCAACACCATAATTCAAAGGCGTCAGTGGAGGTGTCTTTTTGAGGTTCTATCTTGGCTGTGTTTGTATCTCTATTTCTAGCTGCAGGCCTTAGTTACATAATAGTTCACCTTCAAGCTCCTTACATGGGCTCACACCCAAACTCCCTAGAAAACTGCAACTATATGACTCTCCTTTTGGTTCACTGGCAGGGACAGGGTGATTGACCTCTTCAGGTCTATGGCGATTGAGTAGCCCTGACAGCATCTCCTGTGTCATAGCACAGATTCCATGCCACTGTGAACACTACAGCTCCATCTCAATGCTTTTGCTCTGACTTTTCAGGAGCAGGCATGCTCTGGCCAGTTTCCCTCATTATAGGACCCATTGCCCACCCTAGTGACCAGGGCAAAAAAAAAAAAAACAACTCTACTCTGGGGTGAAACCCTATCTTGGCATTCTTGACTGCTTTGGTGAAACTGACATTTCTCTCAACTACTGACATGGCCTGAGAGTTTAGTATGTATTAACTCATTTTTAACTCTTAACCGTAAGAGGTAGGCACTATTATAAAACCAGTTTTACAGATGAGAAAACTCAGATACAAAGTGTTTGGCAGTTTACTCAAGGTTATGATGTTGGTAAAAGAACCCTGGCGGTGCAATGGTTAAAGCACTCGACTGCTAACTGAGGGTTCAGTAGTTTGAAACCACAAGCCACTCTTCAGGAGAAAAGACCCAGTGATCTGCTCCCATAAAGATTACTGCCTAGGAAACCTTCTGGGGCAGTTCTACTCTGTCCTGTATGGTTGCTATGAGTAGGAATTGACTCGACGGCACACAACAGCAACAACATAATGTTGGTAATGGCAAAGCTAAGCTTTGAACCTGGTCAGGCCCTGAAGTGAATTCCATTAATTTTGACCTCACTGGCTGGAAGGAACTTAGTCATATGGATCCATTTATGTGCAAAAGGGGCTGGGCAGCCATTTCCCAGCAACAACTCCACCCATGAGAACATGAATCTCTGGTGTATAGCTAGGCTTGTCTTCATAGATGCACATTCATGATTAAATTATTTAGGGTGAAGCTAAAATGTTAAAATTAGTAAATTGAGATGTCAAAATGTTAAAAGAACTGTGAATGAATGTTTTTACACATAATGGAGAAATTGCTTTCCAGAAGAGTTCAAGCAATAATGGATGACAACGTCTATTCCCCTGCACACTGCTTGGCACTGCATATTATCATTAAAATGTTTTTTAATTTGGTATTTCAAAATTGTATCTCATTATATTAATTTGCCTTTTTTGATTTTAGTGACAGTAAGCATTTTTCCATAGTTTTCAGGCAATTTTGTTTCCTTTGTTATGAGTTTATTTTTTTCCCCATTTATTTTAGGACAACTTTATGTCATGATTATTAATTTTTTAAATTTTATTTTCCAAAGATCTTTATGAAGAACGAGTACTGTTTTTGTCCAATTTTCAGAAACTAATTTTTATGTTATTTTTTTCTTTTTCTATGTCCTTATTTTAACCATATAAAGTGGTCTATCACCTTTCTAGGAACCCTGGTTTTGCGTGGTTAAGTGCTCGGTTACTTACCTGCAAGGTCTTCAGTTTGAACCCACCAGCTGTTCCTCAGTAGAAAAGACCTGACCATCTACTTCTAGAAAGATTACAGCCTAGGAAACCCTATGGGGCGGTTCTACTCTATCATATAGCCTCACTGTGAGTTACAATAGGCTCGACAGCATGCAACAAAAACATCACCTATTGTTCATCTCTCTACATGAGTTCATGAAAGCACAACATCCTATTTTGTACTTTAGTTAATCTATTGATCTTTCTTGTTCATCACTTGTCAGTTTGGAACATGCCTTCATGCCCATATATTTGATCACGATTTTGTTCTAGTCTTCACAATTTTTTTAAATGATTCATTGAGTCTAGGCATAAAGAATGTACTGTATGCAATAAGAAGATAAATTAGTCTTATTCAAATGGCAACCGCTTCTCTGCACTACACATTGATTAATAGCATCTCTCCTTGTGATTTTTAACGGCTCTAATTTTTTTCATACAACATTTCTATCTTTAATCATATCTACATCTGGACGATCCATCCCTGTTCCACTGAAACATTTATTCTTGGGCTAACCTTTTACTGCAGGGTTATAATATGATCTAATAACTGATAAGGTTTTTCCTCTGTCTGTAATCTAATTATTCATAGTTTTAATAAACTACTCGACCTTTTTTTTTTCTTCTTCTTCTTCTAAATAAACTTTAGGAAAAATTTGCCAAAATATGGGACTTAGTTTTCCACATGCTATTAACAAATATATACAATCTAAATATAGTACTACATTAGAAGGGCTTACAGAATGGGAAATGCATCAGTTGGTACTTTAAGAATTTCCAGAAGTTTAGAGGCAGAACAGGACACAGTTTAAATGGAAGACTTTACCATAACATTACAGATCTAAATTAGAGCAAGATGTCAAAAATAACACAGCAGTTAATTAAAATGCATGATTACATACATATTCAATTTCAAATACTAGAAATAAAATATTTTCTCAAGTCTCAAAGGACTATTTATTATAATAATAATAACAACTTTGTAAGGCGGAAAATCTATTATATCAAACATAAAATTATAGCAGGTAAAAATATTAAAAGAAATTCTCAGCAATTTAAATGTTAGATGAAAGAGGGAGAAGCAATTTAGGAAAAAAAATATTCCTTATAACAGTATTTGTGATATAGCTAGCCCGTTGCCCACTGCTGGCAAGTCAATTCTGACTCATAGAGACCCTGTAGAACAGAGTAGAACTGCCCAACAGGGGTTCCAAGGAGCAGCTGGAGGATTCAAACTGCTGACTTTTTGGTTGGAAAATAAAATTTAAAAAATTAATAATCATGACAAAGTTGTCCTAAAATAAACAGGGAAGAAAATAAACTTATAACAAAGGAAACAAAATTGCCTGAAAACCACTGCGCCACCAAGGTTCCCATATATATAGATACACCACATGTATGAGTTTGTGTGCGTGTGTTTGTGAAATGCTTTTTTTCTAGCTCCTCTGAATAAAGCTCTCTTTTCTCTTTAGCTGCTGAACACCTTTATATGCCCACACTTGTTTATTTTTCTATTCGTTCATCCTTAAAATGTAAGTTCAGTAGCTACAGGTATCAAACTTGGTCAGTAACTTGAAAATAATGAATTAAAGAGAAGAATCAAAAAATGATACACACCTAAAACATTCTCTTTTCATTTAAAGTACGTAAATATACACTGAATTTATGATACTTTGATTTAGTACCAAGAGCTTTTCCAGTGTCAATACCTTTAAGAGGAATAGAATATATATATATATACATATATATATACATATATATATATATATAAACACCTGTGAGGCAATCTGAATGCAGAAATTCAAGTGTTCTAGGGCTCTCCCCGTCCGTAATCTTTCTGTCTTATCACTTGACAAGTACCTAACTTGACAGCTTTTTTTTTTTTTCCAAAGCAACACTCCTTGTAGGGTATTTTCAAAGTATTCTACTTCACTTTCAAAGAAAAACAAATATATTTTTTTCTTCATACTTATATTTTATTAGATAGCTAATATTTAATTTAACTACACTAAAAAAATCATAAACTGGTTTGGGAGCAAATGTATTCAATTCTTGATAACTCCATCGGACGCATCTTCCTAGCACAAGGAACCATGGACTTTAATCCTCTACCAGCAGCATCAGCATCACCTGGGAATTTGTTAGAAATGCAAATTCTATGGCCCCACCCTAGTCCCACCAAATCAAGAAACTCGGAGAATGAAATGCATGAATCTAAATTTAACATAGTGAGAACCTTTATATTTCTACATTTATTTCATATTTGTTTAATGTTACCTATACATTTTTTTTTTTTAATATAGTTTCTGGGAACTCTGGTGGCATAGTGGCTAAGTGCTACAGCTGCTAACCAAAGGGTCTGCAGTTCAAATCTGCCAGGCACTCATTGGAAACTCTATGTGGCAATTCAAAATCGATTCAACAGTAAAGGGTTTGGGTTTTTTTTTTTTTTTTGTATATGTTATTGTTAGGTGTCGCCGAGTCGGTTCCGACTCATAGCGAGCCTACGGACAACAAAACGAAACACTGCCCGGTCCTGTGCCATCCTCACAATCATTCTTATGCTTGAGCTCATTGTTGCAGCCACTGTGTCAATCCACCTCATTGAGGGTCTTCCTCTTTTCCGCTGACCCTGTACTCTGCCAAGCATAACGTCCTTCTCCAGGGACTGATCCCTCCTGACAACATGTACGAAGTATGTAAGACGCAGTCTTGCCATCCTTGCTTCTAAGGAGCATTCTGGTTGTACTTCCTCTAAGACAGATTTGTTTGTTCTTTTGGCAGTCCATGGTATATTCAATATTCTTTGCCAACACCACAATTCAAAGGTGTCAACTCTTCTTCGGTCTTCCTTAATCATTGTCCAGCTTTCACATGCATATGATGTGATTGCAAATACCATGGCTTGGGTCAGGCGCACCTTAGTCTTCAGGGTGACATCTTTGCTCTTCAACACTTTGAAGAGGTCTTTTGCAGCAGATTTGCCCAATGCAATACCTGTTTTGATTTCTTGACTGCTGCTTCCATGGCTGTTGATTGTGGATCCAAGTAAAATGAAATCCTTGACAACTTCAATCTTTTCTCTGTTTATCATGATGTTGCTCATTGGTCCACTTGTGAGGATTTTTGTTTTCTTTATGTTAAGGTGCAAACCATACTGAAGGCTGTGGTCTTTGATCTTCATTAGTAAGTGCTTCAAGTCCTCTTCATTTTCAGCAAGCAAGGTTGTGTCATCTGCATAACGCAGATCGTTAATGAGTCTTCCTTCAATCTTGATGCCCCGTTCTTCTTCATATAGTCCAGCTTCTCGTATTATTTGTTCAGCATACAGATTAAATAAAAATACAACCCTGATGCAAACCAATCAGTATCCCCTTGTTCTGTCAGAACATCTGCCTCTTGATCTATGTAAAGGTTCCTCATGAGCACAATTAAGTGTTCTGGAATTCCCATTCTTCCCAGTGTTATCCATAGTTTGTTATGATCCACACAGTCAAATGCCTTTGCATAATCAATAAAACACACGTGTCTGTCAGTTTGTCATACTGTGGGGGCTTGTGTGTTGCTGTGATGCTAGAAGCTATGCCACCAGTATTCAGATACAAGCAGGGTCACCCATGGAAGACAGGTTTCAGCTGAGCTTCCAGACTAAGACAGACTAGGAAGAAGGACCCAGCAGTCTACTTCTGAAAAGAATTAGCCAGTGAAAACCTTATGAATAGCAGTGGAACATTGTCTGATATAGTGCTGGAAGATGAGCCCCCCAGGTTGGAAGGCACTCAAAAGATGACTGGGGAAGAGCTGCCTCTGCAACATAGAGTCGACCTCAATGATGTGGACGGAATAAAGCTTCCAGGACCTTCATTTGCTGATGTGGCATGACTCAAAATGAGAAGAAACAGCTGCAAACATCCATTAATAATCAGAACCTGGAATGTACGAAGTATGAATCTAGGAAAATTGGAAATCGTCAAAAATGAAATGGAATGCATAAACATCGATATCCTAGGCATTAGTGAGCTGAAATGGACTGGTATTGGCCATTTTGAATCCGACAATCATATAGTCTACTATGCTGGGAATGACAACTCGAAGAGGAATGGTGTTGCATTCATCGTCAAAAAGAACCTTTCAAGATCTATCCTGAAGTACAACGCTGTCAGTGATAGGATAATATCCATATGCCTACAAGGAAGACCAGTTAATTTGACTATTATTCAAATTTATGCACCAACCACTAGGGCCAAAGATGAAGAAAGAGAAGATTTTTATCAGCTGCTACAGTCTGAAATTGATCAAACATATAATCAAGATGCATTGATAATTACTGGCGGTTGGAATGCGAAAGTTGGAAACAAAGAAGAAGGATCAGTAGTTGGAAAATATGGTCTTGGTGATACAAACAATGCTGGAGATCGAATGATAGAATTTTGCAAGACCAACGACTTCTTCATTGCAAATACCTTCTTTCAACAATATAAATGGCAACTATATACATGGACCTTGCCAGATGGAACACACAGAAATCAGATTGACTACATCTGTGGAAAGAGACGATGGAAAAGCTCAATATCATCACTCAGAACAAGGCCAGGGGCCAACTGTGGAACAGACCATCAATTGCTCATATGCAAGTTCAAGCTGAAACTGAAGAAAATCAGATCATGTCCATGAGAGCCAAAATATGACCTTGAGTATATCCCACCTGAATTTAGAGACCATTCAAAGAATAGATTTGATGCATTGAACACTAGTGACCGAAGACCAGACGAGTTGTGGCATGACATCAATGACATCATCCATGAAGAAAGCAAGAGGTCATTGAAAAGACAGGAAAGAAAGAAAAGACCAAGATGGATGTCAGAGGAGACTCTGAAACTTGCTCTTGAGCGGCGAGCCGCTAAAGCAAAACTAAGAAATGAGGAAGTAAAAGAACTGAACAGAAGATTTCAAAGGGCGGCTCAAGAAGAAAAAGTAAAATATTATAATGACATATACAAAGAGATGTAGATAGAAAACCAAAAGGGAAGAACACGCTCAGCATGTCTTAAGCTGAAAGAACTGAAGAAAAAATTCAAACCTTGAGTTGCAGTAGTGAAGGATTCTATGGGGAAAATATTAAATGACACAGGAAGTATCAAAGGGAGATGGAATACACAGAGTCATTATACCAAAAAGAACTAGTCAATATTCAACCATTTCAGGAGGTGGCATATGAGCAGGAACTGATGGTACTGAAGGAAGAAGTCCAAGCTGCTATGAAGGCATTGGCGAAAAACAAGGCTCCAGGAATTGATGGAATATCAGTTGAGCTATTTCAACAAATGGATGCATCGCTGGAGGTGCTCACTCGTCTATGCCAAGAAATATGGAAGACAGCTTCCTGGCCAACTGACTGGAAGAGATCCATATTTATGTCTATTCCCAAGAAAGGTTGTGGAAATTATAGAACAATATCATTAGTATCACACGCAAAGCAAAATTCTGCTGAAGATCATTCAAAAACGGCTGCAGCAGTATATCAACAGGAAACTGCCAGAAATTCAGGCTGGTTTCAGAAGAGGACGTGGAACCAGGGATATCATTGCTGATGTCAGATGGATCCTGGCTGAAAGCAGAGAATACCAGAAGGATGTTTACCTGTGTTTTATTGACTATGCAAAGGCATTTGACTGTGTGGATCATAACAAACTATGGGTAACATTGCAAAGAATGGGAATTCCAGAACACTTAATTGTGCTCATGAAGAACCTTTACATGGATCAAGGGGCAGTTGTTCAGACAGAACAAGGGGATACTGATTAAAGTCAGGATAGGTGTGTGTCAGGGTCGTATTCTTTCTTTTTGTATATAGGTTCTCCTTTTTAAATGTTATTGAGATCATCTTTGTGGCTTTGTATATGGTAATTATAAGCCCCATAGGTAATTCTGATGCACACTAAGGCTTGAAACCACTTGGCGCAGAGCAGTCTAGAGGCTGAGCAATCTCCGTGTGTGCTAAGCAGGAAAACTATGTTCCCCATTTATTAGGAGAGGTTCTATTTCACCTTCACGTCCTCTCAGTCCCCAGAGAGCTGCAGAGTTCCCTTTGTAGACTGACACAGGAGGGCAGAATACTGTGAGGCCAAATTCGAGAATTTCTTAGCTCCTAGAAAACACTCACATGGTATTAGTTTCCATTCCTAATATGAGATGCTTTTCCAGGCCTCTGAACAAGAGGCACAGCCTCTTGTCAGGGGTCACTGTTTGCAGAAGGAAGGGTGGACGTTTAGCTGTTCTGCGGCTTCTGTGTGGTGTTCCCAGTGTTCCACGACCACGTTTGGAGTTAAAGGGATCAGGCTGCTTTCTTGCTGTTTCTACTCCTGGCTCCTCAGTTTAATACCGCTTTGCTAAAGTGAAATCTCTGCTTCCCTTTTTCCCCTTCTGCTGGGGCATTCTAACGCCACCAAAAGACAGAGATAAAAGAAAGCCTGATCTTCCGAGTGAGTCTCTAACCTACCTCCACCACCTGTTAACTAAGTCAACGTGAAGAGCATGACAGAGCCTGCTGCCATTGGATTCTGCACTTGTTCTGCGGTGCACAGCTGGGACAGCTTGTTTAAGGCAGTGGTTGTCCACTATTGTCACCTGTGACTACTGTAGTGTAACTTGAGGAGCTGAAAACAACAACAAATGCCCTGCTCCATTAAATCAGGATATCTGCTAAGGGACCAGCACCAGGCTTTGAATTGGTTCATTCCGGTTCGAACCCCTGCTAAAAATTTGCCTTTGTAACAAGTTCTCAAGCGATGCGAATGCTACTGGTTAGGGACCAATTCTGAGAACCACTAGTGGAGCAGCGGTTCTCACAATTTATTATACATAAGAATTACCTGGGGATTTTACTAAAATGTAGATTCTGATTCAGTATATCTGGAGTGGAACGTTAGCATCACCTGGGAACTTGTTAGAAATGCAAATTCTCAGCAGGGGTTCAAACCCAGAGAACTCACTGAAGCCCTGCTGGGTGTAAGTTTTTTTTAAAGAAGTTTCTCCTGGTGATACTAATGTCTAGCTTGGGCTGGGGACCATTGTTTAAAGGAACACAGGGCATTTCATCAAAAGTCTTGTGTCTCCAATTTACAGACAAGGAAACTGAGACCCAGGGAGCTTCCATTGTCTCAGGTCACTAGCAAGTGGGAGGGTTGAAATTCAAAATCCCCCTGGCTCTAAATGGCACGTTTCTTGCAACCCACAGAAAAGTCTCATGCCTAGGGCGTTCACAATCCTGTAAGTTAAGACAGACACAAAGATAGATCGCTTTATAAAAATGTGGTATGTGAGCACAGAGGGAAGCTGGCTCATGTTGAGGAGAACATATTCAAGGAACAAGGTTTCTAATCCATCCTGGGCTTTAAATCTGAAATCCCAAAGGAAATGAAAAAGTGCTACCCAGAGGCTCATGTCCCTTAATGGCCCTGGGAAATGGAGGTGTTTTAACTGGTGGCAAATTAGCAAGTGCCTGTTAGCAATTCATTTTTATTTATTTTTCCACTGAGAAGAGTCTCTTGCAAAAAGTTGCTCTTGATTGAGCTAATTTATGATTTTTTTTTTTTTTTTTGGCAGAACTAAAACCCAGTGTTCCAGCTCAGGAGGACTTTCTTGCAGCTTTTCTTGTCCTCGTAATGGAAATTCTGGTTTCTAAGACAACTCATTATTGAGGTAATTACGTCCTCTGCTTTTGTAATCAGAGCCTGATTTTCCAAACATCTAAAATTGTCTCTTACCCCAAAAAGTAAAAAATATACTGACACTCTCAAAAGTGAAGAATGTTGTTTTGCTTTATTTTTTTTCCCCTCAGAAGAACAGTTGCTTCTGAACTTAGAGTATTACACTGGAATTTCTCCAGAAGTCTATAAATCTTTTGAAGATATGGGTTTGTTGCCAAAAGGAGGCTTTTTCTTTCCCAGTTGGGTTGAGGAAATGATACGCAATAATGGGCATTCTCAGTTCATTTTGCTCACTGCACATCCTATCACCTCATTCTCCTGATTAAAGCCCTTTGATGACTTCTTATGGCCTCCAGGCATCCTTGGCATTAAACACGTCTGCTTTGTTTTCTGTCTACCTCTGCAGCCTTACCTTCTGGCACATTCCTTTCCCTCTCAAACACCACTGGACTTCCCGAATTCTATACATCTGTCCTCACACATGCAATTCCTTCTGCCTAAATGGCCCTCCCCTCTACATCTATAGGGTTTACTCCTTTCCTTCCTCCAAAATCGACTTCAGTCATCATCTCTCCCTGGAAGCCTTTTCTAATCCTCTTTCCACCCTACCTGTATCCCTGCCCACCGGAAAAACATAACTGTTTGACTTGGGAGCCTCTTCTCTGTGCTTTCATAATGTCCTGTGCTGTTATTATTATTAATATTTTAATTTTCCTATCTCTCAGTCACTGTAGATGGTGAGAATTGGAATCTTCTTCATCTATCATTTCTTTCAATCAGCACCTTGCCTGACAATAAAGATCTCTAGGCCTACAGACCAGGGAGCAAGGTACACACAGGCTTACAGTAAGCAAGATATGCACAGGCTTAATTGTGTTTACTTAGTAACTGTAGTGCACAATTTCACATGGGATTGACCACAAAGCAGGAGAAACTGTGCACTACAGATTAATAAGTAAGCACAAGTAAGCCCATGTGTATCTTGCTGATTGGGTAATCTGTCCCTGCTACAGATACTAACACTGTGAAGACATAGAGCACAAATTCCCCCACATGGGTCACTGGGAGTTGTGGTAAGAGAGGCCACTTCTACTTCCACTCCTTGGTTCCTAAAGCCTTACAATCTACCTACTGTGGACCGTACCATATAATGTCATTCATTTAGGCTCATACTGCTTCCTGGAGGATGTCACCCCTACCTCAAAGTGTATGATCTCTAAGCTGGCTCATCAACTGTTCCTTAAAAAGGCCATTCTATTACTCTATTATGCAAACAGTGTTGGCGTTGTGCAGTTTGTCATAAGCCCATTGGTCATGTGCCCATTATTGCACTTCATTTGCTGCAAAGATGAATTCTTGGTCCCAAATGATGTTACCTGAGATCCTATGTCAGCGTATCAAATGCTCTGTACATCCTTGGCTAGTGGTGCTGACTAACTAGGTGTTTGGAGAAAAGGCAAACCTGTACCTGGAACATGTGTTGATTCCAGCCAAGATAAATTGCTTCGTCTTTCAAGATGGAAAGGGCACAATGGAATTGACCTACCAGCAAGTGACAACTTTGTCTCCTCAAGGGATAATGCTCTCTCTGGGGTCCAACTTTGGTCTCCTTTTCTGGAAGGTTAGGCATTGAACAGTGGCAGCAGCTGCATCAGACTTGGTGAGTGGGAACCATACTGTTGAGTCCATCCATTGCCTCCAAGCCTACTCTGCCTCTCTACTAAGAGCCTGATTTTCCAAAATCCTAAAATTGTCTCTCCCAAAAAAAGTAAAAAACATGCTTACACACTCAAAAGTGAAGACCGTTTTTTTCTTTTGTTTTTCCCGTGAACCCATTGTGCCACTGGGCAGGTATGGCAGAGGGTGATAAATGATACTGGCTGACATCAACTGGCTTGTTGTTGTTGCTGTTAGGTTTCATTGAGTCGGTTCCAACTCATTGTGACCATATATACAACAAAGCAAAACACTGCCCTGTCCTGTGCCATCCTCACAATCCTTGCTATGTTTGAGCCCATTGTTCAGCCACTGTGTCAACCCCTCTTGTAGCCTCATCTAGTTTTCTTCAGCCCTCTCCCCTACTTCAATCACTGAATCCTAGAATATCAGCGCAAGAAGCAGCTAAAGAACTCATTCACTTCATTTCAATAAACAAATATTTATTAAATGCCATACTGTGTGTTAGGCACTGGGAACTCACAGAGGGATAATAGGAAAAGTCTTTTCCCCATTAAATATGGGGAAATTCAGACTAATAGAAAAGATAGACAAATTTAAATTATGTTGTAGAAATGGACTTCTAATTCAACGTGGTACCTGGCCTCACACATTTATTTCCTCTCCCTCTGAAGATCATCTTTGTCATTTTTAGGTGTCTTTGAGTCAGTTAAACTCATAGTGACCCTATATACAACAGAACAAAACACTGCCCGGTTCTGTGCCATCCTCATAACTGTTGCTATGTTTGAGCCTATTGTTGCAACCACTGTGTCAGTCTGTCTCGATAAGGGTCTTCCTCTTTTTTGCTGACCCTCCGCTTTACCAAGCATGATGTCCTTCTCCAGGGACTGGTCTCTCCTAGTAATATGTTCAAATTATGAGACAAAGAATCACCATTCTCTCTTCTAAGGAGCATTCTGGTCTAGCTGTACTTCTTCCAAGACAGGCTTGTTTGTTCTTCTGGTAATCCATGGTATATTCAATATTTTTTTACCAATACCAGAATTCAAAGGCATCAACTGGCTAGTTCTTTTATTTACTTGGTTGTTTACTGATTCTTTTGTGGTAGATACTCTCTGGTGGGAATTAACATGCAATGCAAAGATCTTTATACTTTTGTCTTTCCCATATGTTCGTCCAAATGTTTCTCCCCCAGAACTCCTTATCCTCATTTTTCAATCTTTCTCCTTTCAGAACTCTGACCAGTCAGCCAAACCATTTACCACTAACCATGGATCTATATATATTCTTACCTCAGACCACTTCCTTTCTACATAAAATTAATGACTCAGTATATTATACCCATACTCTGTCTATTTGAAAGATTTCTCCTTACAACTCTCTTTCAGGGCCACCTCTGAATGGGCCTTTGGTGAAGCTGCTTTCCATTTTCTGTGTATATTCAGATATGGAGCCTAGCTATCCATGAAATATATTTAGTGTTTTTTCTATCAGTTGATCATAAGAGACTCCCACGCAACCATAAGTATGAACAGAGGGAAAAGCACCGGTGCAACAATGGTGGATAACATGAGCATCTCAGCTACCTACTCCAGTAGCTTGGTTATGCCTTCTGGCCCTGCTTACATCCAACTACAGGTAAAATCTCCATCTTGTGATGGACTGCTACTGAGCCTATCTGACCATATCATTTGGTGAGCCTGACAGAACCCAATTCTTGATGGGCAGCTCTAGTTGTATGGTTAGGCATTCTGTCTTTATCAGGGCACAGTAGCATGAAAGGGCATACCTAGAAAATATAAATTATCACAGAGTTAAAAAAAAATACAATAAAATATAAGTCAGGAGTATGGCAAATGAAATGTTTTAAGGTCTTTATGTTGTTCAGGGAAACCCTGGTGGTGTAGTGGTTAAAAGCTACGGCTGCTAACCAAAAGGCCGGCAGTTGGAATCCACCAGGCACTCCTTGGAAACTCTATAGGGGCAGTTCTACTCTCTCCTATTGGGTCACTGTGAGTCGGTAATCAACTTGACGGCAGTGGGTTTGGTTTTTGGGTTTGTGTTGTTCAGAGTGAAAGTAAGGGTATTAAATAACTGTAGACTTTGGTATGTTAATCATGTTGTAATTTTTCCATAGCCTACTAAAAAAATGGAAAATCAACACATTCTTCCAAACAAAACAAACCCATTGTTGTTGAGTTGATTCTGACTCATAGCAACTCTATAGAACAGAGTAGAACAGCCCTATAGGGTTTCCAAAGAGCAGCTCGTGGATTCAAACTGCTGACCTTTTGGTTAGCAGCCAAATGCTTAACCACTACACCACCAGGGCTCCGTTCTTCCAAACAGTAAATAGTAAAATATAATAAAAATAATAATTCCAAAAGAGAGTAAAAAGGGAGAGAGAAAGTGTAGAGAATAATAAGCTGAATAGAAAGGAGAAAATAGTAAACGTAACCAAGTAGATCAGTAAAAGTATTAAATGTTAATGGATTAAATTATTCAAATATTATCATATTAAATTTTTTTAACCTAATACTGTTAAAGAGTATACATATAACATAAAGATACAGAGGTTAAGCTGAAAGAATAGAAAAAGATATACTATGAAAATACCAACCAAAAGACAATGATATTAATACCAAATAATACATAAGGCAAATATCATTACTAGGGTGACATCATAGAGGTAGGATTTACAACACATAGGAAAATCACATCAGATGACAAAATGGTGGACTATCACACAATATTGGGAGTCATGGCCTAGCCAAGTTGACACACATTTTGGGGGGACACAATTCAATCCATGACATAGGGGGACATCAAGTCCCTGGTGGTGTAATGGTTAAGAGCTACGACTGCTGACCAAAAGGTCAGCAGTTCGAATCCACAAGGTGCTCCTTAGAAACCATATGGGGCAGTTCTACTCCACCCTATAGGTTTGCTTTGAGTCAGAATCCACACGAGGGCAATGGGTTTGGTTTTGTTTTATGATGGTAATGAGGCAGGATTAGACGCAGTTATGTTAATGGTCAGGACTCAATCTGCAACATTAGGTTGTTCTTAAATCAATCTCCTTTGAGATATAAAAGACAGGAGCAGAGATACAGGGAATAGCGTGTCCTTTGGCCCCAGGCTTCCTGCACTGAGAAGCTTCTCAACCTGGGAAGACTGATGACAAGGATATTCCCCAAGAGCTGATGAAGAGAGAAAGACTTTCACTGGAGCTGTCACCCTGCATTCGGAATTATAGCCTCCTAGGCTGTGAGAGAATAAATTTCTCTTTGCTAAAGCCATCCACTTGTGGTATTTCTGTTATAGCAGCATTAGATAACCAAGACATCCTATGTGATTGTTCTCTTAAAATCTTCAAATTTCCTTCTGTACACCAGGAAAATAATCATCAAGGAAAGTCATTTTAAGGTTGCTATGATAGTTGGAGGGAAACCCTGGTGGCGTAGTGGTTAAGTGCTACAGCTGTTAACCAAAAGGTCAGCATTTTGGATCCACCAGGCGCTCCTTGGAAACTCTGTGGGGCAGTTCTACTCTGTCCTATAGGGTTGCTATGAGTCGGAATCAACTCAATGGCAGTGGGTTTGGTTTTTGGGTTTTTATGATAGTTGGAGACCTTCCAGAGCAGAACTCTGCATAAGAATCCAGCCGACTTCAGAAACGGCCCTGTCATTACAAAACTAAGTGGAAACAACTTTTTTTGCTATAGTTCACTTAATTTCAACAAAGCTTTTACAAACCTCTTATAGTTAGTGTCTCCCCATGGACAAAGTAATTGCAAATGAAATTAAGTAAGAAAATGTTTACCATTCTTATTTGTGTGTGATGTTACTATTGTTAGCAGCCATCAAGTCACCCCCAACTCAGGGCAACCCCATGTGTTAGAGAGTAGGACTGCTCCAAGGGGTTTCCTGGCTACAATCTTCATGGAAGCAGATGGCCAAGCATTTCTTCCATGAAGCCACTGGTTGGATTCGAACCACTAACCTTTAGGCGAGCAGCCGATCACAAACAGCTTGTGCCACCCAGGCTCCTTCCTCTGTGATAGCACTTCTTTAATTGGCAATTATCTCTTTGGTGTCTGTCTCTGTTTGAACTTTTCTGTGATAAATTTGCTCTCATATGAGTGTGTTTGTGTGTGTGTGTGTGTGTACACACATTACAAGGAAAGGACATTTATTTTGACTCTTACAACTGGAAGAACCTTTAGAAATCATTAGAATGAATTGTTATTATTATTGATTTATGTCTATTTCTCCCACCAGATATTGGGATCCTCACAGCAGGAATCATGGACTCATCCACCTCAGTAGCATCAACTCCAAACATATGAATTGCCATATGGTAGGTTCTAACAAATGGTTTTTTAATAACAAATGCATATCATATACTCCATCCTTCTTGTTTTATACATGAGAAGAATGAGGCCCACAAAGGTGACAAGCCTAAGTTCATACAACTAGTAAGTAGCAAAGCCATGCACAAAATTTAGGTTTTGACTCTTATAGGGCACTTTCCAAATGTCCAAGCTACCTTACCATTTTCAAATTGTACAAGGAATGTTCCCCTAAAATGCCATCTCATATGAGGGTGTGGTTAACTGTCCTCAGTTAAATGAAGGTATGGGGAACACAAGGCACCCTTAGTCTGGAACAATACCTCTACCTCCTCCAAGATTAGCCATTATGAACAGGATGGGGCAGGACTGTAAGACACAACCTCAGAGACTCATTGTGCATTGCTGTTCACCCCGACAGTGAGCTTGAAACTGAATTGTAGCTCCAATGCTGCTTTGAAAGGTAGAGCTCTGGCTCAAAGAAAAATAAAGGCCTCACTCAGCAGAGGCCATGTTGTGAGGACGATGGATTAGATAGATGGGCAGAAACGTTTGTTTCTGTCCTGTTTTACACTTTGTGCAAAGTATTCTCACTTTCATTCATTACCTCCTTAACCATCCTGTGGAGTAGGGAGGGCGATTATTAATAGCGTAAATGTAAAGGTGAAAAACCCACCAAAATGTAAAGGTGAGGAACCTGTAATTGGAAAAAATTAAACAAATTTTGCGGTCTTACAGATAGTAAGTGGTTCACAGACTTTAGAATCAGACAATTATATCAGGTTCTACCACAGACTAACTGTGTGACTTTGCTTGAGTAACTTCTCAACCCAGACTCTGTTTCCTTTCCTTGTCTGTATGGGGATATTCAACTGTGAAGATTAAAAGAGATATTGCCTGTAATACATAAAGGGTGCTCAATAAATGGCAGAGAGCATGTTACCTAGTTTATGTCCTACGTACTGTGTGAGGATGTATTGTTAAAATTAATGTTTGCAAGAAGATTTTGCATTTATGAAAAGAAAGATGTCATTTTATCAAGTTTGCGGCAGTATGATTGATTTCCGAAGAGATTTTCTCCAGTACCTTCTGTCAGAACTACTGTTTTCATTGAAAATAAGTACATTGTGGGGGTAGAAATTGGCGAGGGTGGAAGGAGAGGATTACGTATAGTTCAGATAAGACTACACATTTGCATAAATCAGCTGCAATCAGTTTCCAAGTTAAAGCAAATCCAAGAGGAAGAATAATGAAGTTTGTTACAATAACAATGGACTCATTGCCTTTTTCATAAGGCTGTTTGAAGACCCAACTCTATTGGTAAATAGGGAATGATGATAATGAGATGTTTTGACATTTTAGTCTAGATGTGCAAATTGGTTATAGTGACCAGTTTCAGCAACACAAGAAAATAACATCATGGATACCTGTTTTTCCACTTTTCCATCCTGGGGTGACAGTCATTTATCTGGACGTGCCATGGCTTTCCCACTTGCTGGGTTTGTGGTCTTGGATCAATTTATAAATGTTTCTAAGAGCATTTCATTATTCGCAAAATAAAAAACAAACAAACTCGTTGCCATCCAATCAATTCCAACTCATGGTGACCCCAAGTGTTACAGGGTAGAATTACTTTACAAGGTTTTCTTGGCTGTAATCTTTATGGAAGCAGATTGCCAGGCCTTTCTTCCTCAGTGCCTGTGGGTGGATTTGAACTGCCAACCTGTAAGTTAGTAATCAAGTGCAAACCATTTGCTCTACCCAGGGACCTTCATTTGTAAAATTGTTGTTAGTTACCATGGAGTAAATTCTGACTCAAGGCAGCCCCACGTGTGCAGAGCGGAACTGCTCCATGGGATTTTCAAGACTGTGACCTTTTGGAAGCAGATTGCCAGATCCGAACCACCAAACTTGCGGTTAGTAGTGGAATGCCTAACCATCTGCGCCACCTGGTAATTCAACCTTAGCGGGTTGTTTTGAGAATTAAATGCAACAAGGTATGTGCTCTGTAATGAATTATGCCCCCTAACCCAAAATATGTGTTGAATTCCTGGCCCTTGAACCTGTGTATGTGATCCTGTTTGGAAATAGGATTTTTCTTTTTTTATATTAATGAGGTCATACTAGCGTAAGATGGATCCTAAACCTCATCACTTCTTAATGATAAAAGACCAGAATAGAAGAGAGACACACACGAAGGCAGATAGACACCAAAGATTGCTGGCAGACACCAGAAACTAGGAAAGAGACTCACAGAAGGAATCAACATGCTGAGAGCCTGGTTTGGACTTTTAGCCTCTAGAACTGTGAGAAAATAAATTTCTATTCTTTAAAGCCACTCGTTTATGGTATTTTTCATATGGCACAAGCCAGGTAACTAGGGCAGTGTGCAAAAGGGCCCAGAACAAAAATATCTACCACAAGTGGTATGGCAGTCTGTCCTTAAATTTTATAGCAATTGCCAGATTTTTTGGAATCATAGACCTTATTCACTATTCAATATAAATGTTAAAAAATATTCATAGCCAGTTCATTTCTATCAGACATTAATAATAATGTATTTTAGCAGAAAACGACTCAATGTATTATACATTATAATAAATTGTAGGATATAAGAGATTAAAATTTATACTTATAAAATATTGAAAAAGGAGTTAAAATGAATTGGTTCAGTACAAAACTCAATGAAAATCATGAGAAACTATGCAGCGCTGAATAATGAGCTAAACCAACGCCTTGGCTCTTAGTAAATGTCATAGAAAGCAAACAATTTATTCCCAGATGCTGAAATATGTGTTACCTAATGGTTGGAATAATGAATTTCTAAAATAAGGAAAAGACAAATATCTAAGAAATAAATTATAAAAATGATCAGCATGATTATTAAACTGAATAATTAATCATGAATCATCAAAGACCTAAAATTTATCTCATTTCTACAAAGCATTCTCTTATAGCAGTAGCTATTTATAAACTATAGTATGGGGAAAATAAAATGCTTTGAAGCCTCATGTAATCCAGGTTAAGTGACAACCCTAAAAAGTAGGGGGTTTTGTTTGTTTGTTTTGCTTTGTTATGTATTGTTTTTATGGGTAAGATAAGAAATAGTGATATTAACCCTGCTAAGTGTTTTTGTGTGTGTATGTGTGCTTTAAGAGAAAACTTACAGCTCAAGTTAATTTCTCATACAAAAATGTATACACATTTTGTTTTGTGACATTAGTTGCAATTCCCATGATGTGACAGTACACTCTCCCTTTCCACCCCAGATTCCCTGTGTCTGTTCAACCAGTTTCTGTCCCTTCCTGCCTTCTCATCCTGCCTCTGGACAGGAGCTGCTAAGTTTTCATCGAGCTTGAAAGAATATGCGTGAATAAAGATTGTAACCTGCAAAGTAGAATACAAATGTGATTGGCTTCCCCTTGCAGTAACTTGAGTGTAGCTCTATGACTAACGAATTATTGTATCCCAGAATTTTACATGTTGTCTGGCTCGCAGTAGATACCAAAGATTATGAAATAAAAAGACCACATGGAGTCCAAGCACATTTTATTAAGTGGTGGTACCTCAATATCATCCTTGTAACCCCAGTTGTCTCTCCACTAGCAACTCTATTTGAACTGTCCCAAACCAAAAACCAAACCCATTGCCATGGAGTCGATTCTGACCCATAGCAACCCTACAGGACAGAGTAGAACTGCCCCATAGGGTTTCCAAGGAGTGCCTGGTAGATTCGAACTGCTGACCTTTTGGTTAGCAACCAAACGCTTAACTACTCTGATCAACCGCTTAAGAAGTGATCTCTTTCTATTTTAAAAGGAGCCCTGGTGGTGAAGTGGTTAAAGCGACCAACTACTAACCTAAAAGTGTTGGGTTCGCAACCACCAGTGGCTCCTCAGGAGAAAGATGTGGCAGTCTGCTTCCGTGGAGATTTACAGCCTCAGAAGCCCTATGCGGTCACTATGAGTTGGAGTCAACTCAATGGCAGTGGGTTCTATTTTAAAATATGTTGGCACTTGTTCATTATGTAATTCCTTTAATAACTGCTAATTCACAGTTTCATGCATAAATCTATCATTTCACTAAGTGGACTATAAATTCCTGGAGGTTAGGCTTAAATATCAAAAGTGTTTGCACCCTTCACTCTGCTTTCATTGCACATACTTGTTCAATACATTGACATTAAAGACCCTGGACTGCTCCTCCTTTCCTTTTGAAACAGGGCACCATTCACCAGTAACCCTTGTTTTCCTCTGATGGAAGACCAATCCTATTGTCAGATAGTTCACCGTTCCTCACCTCCTAAACCAGCTCGTAACATTCTTAATAGTAAAGATTTTCTTCTCCAACTCTCATTCCCTGTAGGAACTAGCAAAGTTCCTGGCTTGTTCTATTTCAGTGAATATTTGAGAAATGATTTGTGATTGGGCAAAAACGACTAACAATAAGCTCATCATGTCTAGCCCACCAAATAGAATTCTCTACTCCTGTTTGCATTTTGGAAACCCTGGTGACATAGAGGTTAGGAGCTACAGCTGCTAACCAAAAGGTCAGCAGTTCAAATCCACCAGGCCCTCCTTTGAAACTCTAGGGGCAGTTTCACTCTGTCCTATGATCGCTATGAGTTGGAATTGACTTGATGGCAATGGGTCTTTTCATTTTACTTCCTTCTAATGAGGAAAGAGTCTTCTTGCTGAGAAGGAGGAAAGAGTCTTCTTGCTGAGAAGGAGACTAAGGGGATCTACATAACAAAGGGTCTAAGCAGAATGGTATTACAGTATTTGCAAGGTTAAGAAGAATGGCTAAAATTTGGTAAGTGTTATGGATTGGCTATTTTTAAAGCCCATTTGTGGATAAAAGTAAAGAATGAAATTCCTTTAATTACTTTTACCCATTGAACTGCACTGGTTAAACTTGACATGCCTCCTATAGTACTGATCCACCTGGGTCTCTGAATGTTCGAGGGCTATAATTAAAAGGATGAGTGCATTAAAGAAACTGTGGATCGATTAAAGTCTGAGGGAGTCTTGGAGCAGGTTGTTTAACAGAGAGGAATTTTGGCAACGGTATAATATGTGCTGTAATAAACAGAGGGAAGTCACAGCTGCGGTTCTTTGCTTTTTCTTCCTTGCTCTCTCTAAGCTTCCCAAACCTCCTGCAGTCCAACAGGCTACGTTTGAGAATCTCAAGTTCAGTGTTATCTCTCACAAAGTGGAAAGAGAACACATTCTAGTGGCTCTTCGGCAACTAAGGACAACAACGACATGTACAACAGAGCAAGATTTTGCAGAAGGTATTTATCAGTGTTGTACATAGTGACAAAGAAAGGAACCCTAAACATCCAACAGTGCAGAACTAAATGATTTTTACTATAGCCATATAATGTAGTACCATGTGGCCAAGTATGCTGTGGGAGAAAATTTACTATTATGAAAAAATGTTTTTGATATATATTTAAGTAATAAGTTATAAATTGTTTATATCAAGTAATCCAGTATATACATAAAAAACCAAAAAAACCAAACCCAGTGTTGTCCAGTCGATTTCGACTCCTAGCAACTCTATAGGACAGAGTAGAACTGCCCCATAGAGTTTCCAAGGAGCACCTCGTGGATTGGAACTGCTGACTCTTTGGTTAGCAGGCATAGCATTTAACCACTACACACCACCAGGGTTTCCATTATACATATATATACACGTTTTTATGTGTATATGTATATATACATGTATATATATATGTATTTCTGAAATTTCTATAATAAGCATATTATTTTGTCTCTGGAAACACACACATAAGAAATATTTTTTTAAAGGAGGGCCTATCTTGCATACTTATTTCTGAAGCTCTGTTTCTGAGAACTCAGCATTGAAGAAAAATGCAAGTTTAATAAAGTTAAATCTGTAGATCTTCTCTGTTAACATTCAATTCACACACACACACAAAAAATTCAAAAATACCTTGCCTGGGGGCAGAAGAAAGGGGAGAGTTGAAGGGAGGGAAGAAGGAGACTGAAGACTGCTCAGATGTCCTGTTAAATGGAATCTGCCTGAGCATGCTCTGCTTAAGCTGCCAAATATCTTTTCTCAAAGAAATACTGAGGAGGTGCTGCTTCAGCTGATGAAATCAACCTGACCAGTTCCTTTGGTCTCCTTCCCTCCTCTGCTTCCAGTGCATTGTGCAAGAGAAAGTTTAAACCATCTTCCTGTCAGGTGGAACAAGAGAATAAGCACCAGGTGGCCATGTCTCTGGTCCTCCTGCTCAGGGTGCAGCTGCTGAGGTAGAGGGACAGGGTCTGGCCCAGGGCACACACTGTCCCTGCACTGAGGGTTGGCTAAGCACAATGTGCTCACTTCACATCCAAAAGTCTAGGTTTCCGACTGAAAGAGCCAGATGCTTGTACTGTGGGGTTGACTGACCTTTAAGAATGTGTGGACCTGTCTAAAGAGCAAGTTCAATCTTTTACAAAAGGAATTTCACCTGGCAAGTTCAACTCAATGACCCTGTCTTCTTGTTAGTTGCTATCCAGTTGATTCTGACTCATGGCAACCCCATGTGTTATGGAGTAGAACTATTCCATAGGGTTTTCTTGACTGTAGTCTTAATGGATGCAGACTGCCAGGCCTTTTCTTCCATGGTACTGCTGCAGGGGGTGGGGGTTGAACTGCCAAACTTTAGGTTAGCCAAATCAAAACCAAATCCATTATCGCTGAGTCGATTGTGACTCATAGTGACCCTATAGGACTGAGTAGAACTGCCTCATAGTGTTTCCAAGGCTGTAATCTTTAAAGAAGCAGGCTGCTACATCTTTTCTCCGTGGAGTTGGTGGGTTCGAACTGCTGACCTTTTAGTCAGCAGTCGAGCACAAATCACTTGCACCTTTGGTGGCTATAATAAAAGTTGGGACATGAGGAAAAGCTGTGGAAAAGGAGAATTTTATACTAAATTTAACCGATAAATTAAAAAAATTTTTGAACAATTAAATAAAGCAAAACATCTACGAGGTGCTCTCAGAGGTAAAGTAAGCTAAGGAGCTCTGTCCTCCAGTACCTCACCATCCCGGCCTGGGAACCAGACATACACATAACTGTCATATGATTTGATGACAGCGAATGAGCACTGGAAATCCAATTTGTCACCCACTGCTCTGTAAAAAATCCCTTTGCTATCAAGTCGATTACGACTCATAGCAACCCTATAGAACAGAGTAGAACTGCCCCATAGAATTTCCAAGGAGCACCTGGTGGATTTGAACTGCTGACCTTTTGCTTAGCAGCCATAGATCCTAACCACTATGCCACCAGGGTTTCCCCCTTTGCTCCATGAACTTAAATATAGACACTCTAGTCTTAGGAATTCTTGTGTGGCTAAGTCAGTAGAAAAGACGACTGGAAAAAGGCTAACAAGACATATGAGAATAAACTAGATATCAGGATAAATGGTCCCAATCCTGGTTCAGCTGCTGACTAAAATTTGTGATTTGAAGCAGCTACCTCCTTTTTCCAAATTTCCTTTTTTCTAAAACTTCACCCAGCTCTGGGATTTTCAGATTGTCATAAAAACAGCATTTCTGCAAAAGTCTGTGAAAGGTAGCTGTGTTATAACTGTCGTCCTCTCAGCTGATATCATAGAATATTACACATAAAAAAAAACATGGTAGCCCTTGAAGTCTTTCCTCGCTCTCTCTTGCACCTTTTCTTTTCAATTCCCTGCTGCAACCCCACTCAATGTAAACTGCATGGAAATCTTTGGTAAGTCAGTCTTCCCAGTGATGCTCATTGACATGTAACCTGGTATAACAAATTCAATTCTGAAAGTGTGCTTTCACAAGTAAACCAGAACTCAGAAGTTGGCTTGACAAAACCATTTGGCAGTTGATCTCCTGTTTTGTTTTAGCTTGACTCATGTAGTTCTGCTTCTGGCTCAGCCCAACTCACTCCTATCTACCATGGAGCATGCTGACAAATAAAGTGCAGATCTTGCCTTCAAGTTACTGAGAGTCTAGCAGAACAGCAATGACAAATACCATATTTTCATGCAAATAGCCAACCGCACAACCCCCCTCACTATTTTCCTAAGCAAGCTATGTCACACATTATATGTTTGTGCACACTATTTATATGGGTGCATTATTTGTGAAAAAATATAGTAAGTATGCAACTAACCACAATATAAGGCAGAGTAAGGTTAAGTGCCCTTAGAAGGAAAAAGGCAAAAGGACCTGTGAGGTTCTGAAGATAAAGAACACACATTTGGCTTAAGAAAGATGTGTCAGGAAAGAGGCCATTTGAACTGAACCTTGGAGAATGGAGTCATGTTTTGATAAGACAGCAAGTCATACTAAATAAGTGAAGACAATTACAAAGGAATATGTGTTATGAGTGCAGGTTTGGAGAATGCGCAGTTCACTTGGTCGCAGGACATACAGCTGGAAGAGTAGAGATGGCAGATCATGAAAGGCCTTCAACGCCAGTGTTTAAAAAGTGGACCATGGGGTAGACTATAGAGAGGCTCTGAATGTTTCTAACTAGAGTCATGGCATGATTAGAGTGTGTGCGCGGTGAATGAGGTCAGTGAGTGTAGATTTAAAAATTAAGGTCATTCTTAAGTGTCTAATGAATAAGGAAAACTGAAGAAGAATTGATGTCTTTGAATTGTGGTGTTGCTGAAGAATATTAAACATACCATGGACTACCAAAAGAAAGAACAAATCTGTCTTGGAAGAAGTACAAACAGAATTCTCCTTAGGAGGAAGGATGGCGAGACTACTTTTCATATACTTTGGACATGTTATCAGGTGACATTAGTCCCTGGAGAAGAACATCATGCTTAGTAAAGTAGAGGATCATCAAAAAAGAGGGAGACCCTCAATGAGATGGATTGACACAGTGGCTGCAACAATGGGCTCAAGAATAACAATGATTGTGAGGGTGGCATAGGATTGGGTAGTGTTTCCTTGTGTTGTAATAGAGTTGCTGTGAGTCAGAGCTGGCTCGACAGCACCCAACAACAACAAGAAGAAGAATAAGTGTCTTAGGCTGGGTTCTTTAGAGAAGCAAAACCAGTACAGCATATATATATACATAGAGCGAGAGAGGGAGAGATTTATATCAAGGAAATGGCTCACATGGTTGTAGAGGCTGGAATGTTCCAAGTCCATGGGTTACGAGAGAGGCTTCTTCTGATTCGTGTAGCCGCAGGGGCTGAAGGACCCAAGATTGTCAGATCAGACAGCAAGGCTCTTGCTCACAGGCTGTGAAGATTGATGAATCCCAAGATTGGCAGGCAAGACAACAGGTAAGCTGCTATCTCAAGTCCTAAAAACTGAAGGTTAGATAAACAGGAGCCAGCTGCAGGATTCAGAGCAAGCGAAAGCCTGCTAGCTTTGCCAGAAAGTCCAGTTATATTTGATGCAGGCCACAGCCCCAAGAAACTCCCTTTCAACTGATTGGCTACTCACAACAGATTATGTCATGGAGGTGATCACATTATATCAGATCTCATCATGGAAGTGATCACATCATCATACAACTGCTAAGCTACATCATAACTGCCAAACCACTGAGAATCATGGCCCATCCATACTGACACACAACCTTAATGATCACACTAAATAAGTAATGACAAGGCCTGAGAATCTGCTAAACTTGGCTATTGATTAGCAATGGATATTCAAGAAAAGGAATTAGGACTGAACTGGAAGTTTTGAGCCAAGTTGTTAATGAGGAAAATATTGGCACTGTTGAAAGAGCCAGGGAGGTTAGGAGGAGGTGCTGTTATGATGGAAAGCAATACGTTAGGTGTGAATATCATTGAGCTTCAAAGACCCGAGGGACAAAGAATGAAGATGTCGATTCGTTAGTCTGAAAGTGGGTTATGAGCTGAAATCTCAGTTCAGGTTAGTATTCCTGATTTGGTAATCATCACTCTTAGGTGGTGATTGATCGAAGCCATGAACATACAGGAGAGGTAAGCCGTGATGACTGAGTAAAGAAGAAAAAAGAGGGAAGAAAGGATCTTCTGCCAGAAGCCTGCCTTGAACTCTGGTTAGTGGGTCTGGCCAGTACTCATAGAAGCACAAATCTGTGGGATTCTTAGTTTCATTCACACCAGAGACTAGTCCATTCCAAAGCCCCAACAGTTGGTTTTGGTTTGAAATTGACCACAGGAATCTGACCTAGGCCAGAGTAAGCCCTAGAGGTCATCTCTGCTTATGAGAAGGCCAGAAAAAAGGACTGTCTCAGCTTCATCTGGCCTCCTGCTCGATATAGTCAGCAAATTCATAGAATGTGAATGTTAAGTCACGGTTTCATGCATATTAGCATAGAACAAAGCATCTATAAATGCGTTGTAAATTATTATGTTTTATGATTGTTGCAGATAGTGTAAAGAACAATCAGAATGTTAATGATAGATCCCTTGAAATAAAAAGTCTTAGCAATAAGCCTGCTCAGCCTTCTTGTTTGATAGTTGAAGAAACGGGCTGAGGAGGGGTCAGCTTGTCTGAGGTCACAGAGAGTCAAGGATGGAGCTTAGGCCTCTGGGCATCTAGTCAAGTCTTCCTTCCTTTTTTCATGCAAGTTAATTCCTCCCTCCAGCCTTTTTTTTTTTTTAATCCATTCAACAGGATTCAATATTTAGTAGAGAAAAGTTTTATTTCTTCCTTTATGTTTTAGTTCTAAGCTTGAAGGCATTTTGGAAAAGTTGCCACCAAGTTGGGAAATGGGGAAGGGCTTAAAAAATAACAAGTTCAATCCAATTCTATTGAACTTGATTATTTGGTATGATAAAGCTTTGGCTAGGTGCGACAGGAGACAAAGAAATGAGTCAGAGGGAGGGGCCCTGTCCTCCAACACTTCACTGTTCCTGTCAGGGAGACAGAACATGCAAACGGCTAAAGCAAAGCTGAAGGAGATAAGAACTACCCTTGAAAAATAAACAAATTAAACATTTTTGGTTTTGTTTGCTTCCTGAATGGCTGCAAAACTGGGGGCTCTGGTGTTTGGCACATCTTGTGACATGCTGGGAGATGAAGAAAGGGAGTCTTTAAGCAGGTCTTTTTTCCACAGTGCTAGGCATTCTAGATTTTTTTTTTTTTTTTAAGTGGAACAAACCTCTCCCTTCCATCTGTTTTAATACACTCTTAAACTCTAGTGGCCTCAACAGTAGAGTCCAGGAGAGGTGGGTGGAAGCATTCTATGACCCAGCAGACCCAGGACAAGAACGTACAGGGTTTCTTGGACCATTGCAAAGCTGCAGATGAACCTGATAGCATTTCTAAATAACAGCATGGCCTCAGCTTCGGGCCTGACTTCATGCTATTCCAGTCGTGTGACCTGTCTCCTCCAGTGATCTAAGATAACACTTATCACCATCTGCCTTAGAATCAAGTTACTGGTGTGTGTGCCTGCTTCCGCCACTAGAGTAGAGAGCAATGACCATGCCTTATTCAACTTTGTCCCCCAGAGCAGTTGGCTCAGTCCCAGACACTTAGTAGATGCCCAGTAAGCATGCAGGGCTGGTGGAATTTTGGCAGGGTTCCTCATTTCTTGGGTAAAACCTATGGCTCTTCTGGCCCAATTTGAGGAGGATAATACGTTAAAAGCCTTTGTGTTGAATCAGATCCTGTGTGGATCTGATTTCAGAGATCAGAACTCTAAGGGAAATGCAATTTTCTTCGTGTAGTACTCAGGGCCGGTCTTTTCTCCTTCCATGCCTGTTCTTTTGTAAGTGGATAGAGGGGTTAATATATATTGTTCCTACAGCTTTTGCTTTTTATTGTTCTATTATTTTGTAATGTAAAAATCAAATGTAAAATCCCTTCCGGTTAAATTTCTCTCTCTTATCTCTGCTGATCCTTAACATATGAGATGTGAAACAGTAAGTCATTGTTCTAAATTTAAGATTTACTTAAAACCAAACAAACAAAAAAAATCATCAGTAGAATCAAAGAAAGAGCACTAGACTGTTATTCAATAAACTGGCTGTTACCTTCTGTAAAGATAACCCTGATGTAAGAATCAGCACAAAGCTGGTTCCTATGAGGCAGAAATTGAATACACCTCTGTTTCCAACTTCTCCATTTCCAACAACAGCAGTTCCTCCTAAGGCACTCTTTCTTATTGGGATTGATAATTCATTGAAAGGGCCAGAGAGAACTTAAGGAAAAAACGTAAGTGAAGTAACAACTTTAATAACAGAGAAGGATGTAAACAGAAACAAAGATCTGCTAAGGATGAGGTTAGAGAGAGGTCGTAGCCAGGGCCCTCAATGTCTAAAAGAAGGCTTACTTATGTCTCACAGGGGAAGCATTTACCCTTCCCCCCAACCAATGTTCATTCTGTCCCAGGGCTCTTGACCAGTTTGAACTGATTCGGTTAATGGCAGATGAAGCGAAACCAGAACAGACCCAAAGTTTTAAAATTTGGGTGATCAGGAGCGATAACCAGAACAGGAAAAATCACTGGACCAAGTCCTGGAACGGGAGACTCAGAAGAGGTGTAGTGAGTCCTTTCAGGAGCCTGATGCATGCCATAGGATTTTTGTCAGTACTGTGGACAGCGACACACATTCACTGCAGCTCAGTGGGCCACCATCTTTGAAAGTCGAAACAGCTGTTTCTGACTGCTCAAAATTCTCTGGGCAAGACAATTGGTTGCTATTCAATGCGTAAACACTGCCTTGTTTTCTAAAAAGGAGATTAACTTTCCAGCAGAGCTTCGACCTGTCATTTTTCCCATTCCACATATAGTTCTGATTCACCTAATTTTGAAAAATCGGGTCTGTTCTTGTTTCGTGTCCTTGGCCGTCTCTTAACTGGGAAGAGCTGGTCTGAAGCCCTGTTCTCATCCATCAGGAAACTTTCAAACAGGAAACTCAGTGATGTCGCTTGGTGGTCTTGGCTATCAGTTGCTCCTCCCAGCTCTCAGCTGTGTTAGGTCTTTACACTCTGTTGCCACCATCTGGGTCTGTTGTCTTTGCAGCTTCTTCAAGGGCCATCGCAGCCACTGCCTGCATTGCTGTCCGCTCCCTGGGCTGACTTACCCACCACAGCCATCTCTCTTGGTCATCAGTGTTACAGCCCTTGAGCCGTATTATAGCTCTTTTATTTGGGTCTAGGAAATTCTCAGCACAAGGAGCCCAGGATCCAAAGGATACGCTCCTCTTCAAGCTCTTGTTGATTAGGAGGTCCCCCAAAACTTCTGTGAGATTGGCTGCTTATATATGGACACTCCTTGTCAATTTCAGGGCATAGTTTTCATAAATTAACCAATCCATTAGGCAGATCATAAACTGACCAATCCTATTGGGTGGATTTGCAGGCCTATTATGCAGATATTAAACTGACCATTCACTTGCAAGATTGCTGCCCAATGATTTTGGAAGAGTAACAAATCCAGGGCCAGAAAGGCCAAATAAAGATACTCATTGCACTGTACTTTCCAAGCTCTGAACACAAAGTCTTTCACAGGTATTGAGATTTTTATTCTTTATCATAACCTGGATATGAACATTACTAACTTTGATTGGCAGATAAGGAAACGACTTGGAGATATTAACAAATTCTCTGAAATCACAGAACCTGTCAGTGGTATAGTCAGAATTCCAATCCAGGGTGATTTTCTACTATACTACTCTGCTCTTTTCATCCACTTTAAACAAATCGCTTAACTTCTCTGGGTCTCGGTTTGGCTGTAAAATGGAATTAATAGTACTTTCTAGTGTTCATGGAAAATAAAAATTATAAGCTGGTAATGGGAAATCCAAGGTCGAGAAGGGGAGAGTGTTGACGCTTCATGGGGTTGGCAACCAATGTCGCAAAACAACATGTGTATTAATTGTTTAATGAGAGACTAATTCACTCTGTAAATTTTTATCTAAAGCACAATTAAAAAAAAAGGTCAAGCTAAAGAAAAAAAGAAAAGAAAATAATGTATGAAAAACAGTGAAGACTTTGGAAACCTGAAAGAGTTAAGCAAATCTAAGAGATTATCACATTACCAAATATCCAGGCCAGTGGCCCAGGTCACCAAATCCTGCTTTAAAATAAAAGTAAAATTGGAAAGCTGTTGATCTCAGTAACAACAATTTTACAGTCCTTGTTTTGCTCAGGGTCTTGCCATTTTATACCCCTAGATCAAGTTGTCAGATTGTGTCTCTTGTGAGTTCAAGCGCACTTATCTGCAGAATTGGAAAAATCAAAACAACAACAAAATAAATAAAATGAAACTAAGAAAATGTAAAAATAATTTTTTGAGTATTCTTTAATCATTAAATTAGCAATAAATAAATAAATAAGATTCAAAGCCAGGTTTGTTACTGAGAGAACAGTTTTCTAAATTCCTCCATTGCCTATTTTACCCTTAAGGTTTCAGAAACTTGATCATAGCTTTTAGTTTAAGGAAGCTACCATTCATACAGAAAGAAAAAAGAAGGAGAAGTCCATTCCTTCCAGTTCCAGTGTTGGTGAAAGGAAAAAGATGAAAGTAAGAAGATCAGACACCAGGCTTCTTTTCCCCAATCTTGGGACCAAATATATTGAAGTGTGTGAAGTGAGGGGTTAGCAGTTATTGAGAAATATACAACTAAGCATTGGTCAACCCAAATACAATAAAAATAAGAGTCTGCTTTCACATTCACAGTACGCTGGAGTCTAAAGTTGGAGTCTCCAGCCCTCAGCCTGGTGCTACCTCCAAGATGGTGCAGAAACAATGAGGATGCAATGACCCAGGAAGGTAGTTATGTCTGAGGCAACACAGACATGTTCATTACAGTATTGCTTATAAGGTCAAAAAGGTACATATTGTTTCTAAGTTTAATCATAACAATAAAAGTTTAAATAAATTGAGATACCCTATTTTGAAAGAAAATTTTGTGAGGGAGCTGATGTTGAATATAAAAAAATGTTTTAGCATGGTGATGTGAGATTTTTCTCTTTGCTCTGCTTGTCATCCACTGATTTTTGAAACATTTGAACTTTAAAGGACTTCTTTTTTGGTAAATAAATCTGTGTCTTTCAATAACATTGGACTTTTTGTATATAAGACCTTTACATTTTGCTTGCACTCATTCACTCAAAGTCAGCTAAGAATTAGTAATCTAAGTATTTAATGAGTGGAACATCAGAAAACTTTAGTTTTGGAACTTGTCGAGCATTTTAATAATTGAAAATAAAGCTTATAAATATGAAAGTTGCTGAAACGTATTCCTACAAAAGCAAGAGATAAAGAAAACAAAATAAATGATGAAAGTTCAAACTGTGTATAAGATTTAATTTTGAAATTATTAACTATGCTTTGGAATATGCCAAACTGTGGAAAGAGACTTCATGAAGCTTCTGTTTACATTGGATACATTTATATTGTTTTAGAATGAAATAAAATAGGGAAGGTCTTTTATTTTACAGTTTGTAAATCTGGTGAAACTTTCAAAAGAATAACAAAAAGACAAATTATGTGATGATTTTTGACTTGTACAAAAATTTGTTGAAGAAAGGTACCTTAAACAGAGGAAGAAAACAGTTCTTGTGAAAATATTTGGGCTGGAATATTTACACATTTTTACATGAAACTTAGAATCGAGAACATCTTCCAGTCATCAAATTTTGCTCTGAACTTATCAAGTATTTCAGCTGCTCTGAAGAGAGAGAGACAATTCAATTAAAAATGTCAAAAATTTCAAATTTGTTAATTGTAAAATGCAACTTTGAAAAAAGATTTCAAGGAAATTGTCTGAAAATTAAAATAATAAGATCATATTGAAAAAATAAATTCTTCAGAAAGTACCACAGGCATGATATTAGAGACGGATACAACTAAGAAAATGAGTCAGTTTTGTGAACATATATAAAAAATAATCATTCATTTGGGTTGTTGAGAACAGGTCACTAATATACAGAAAGTTTTTAGGATAAATGTTACTTAAATTTTTTTAGAGTAAATTTTATTTTTGAAAATAGTTTTTGAATAGTACTATCTTCAGGTATGTCAATATTATATACCAATTTATTGATTGATAAACAAAGATTTCAAAAATTTTCACAATTAATATTAACTTCCCTTTTATTCTCAAAATTGTCTGGCTTGGAGAATAAGTGTTATCATTACCCCAGATGTAACTTAAGCATTTTTCCAATGATGCTACTTTATATCCAGAACATTGGCTAGAAACAAAACACAATTAGGTTTTCAAAGGCATAAGGGAAAGATGACAAGGAGATTGCTTGAAGTGCTCAAGTGGTGCTTAGCTATTGGAGATAATGAATTGTTTTGTCTTCTCTTGTTTCCATTTTAAGCAATGAGATCATGTTACTTTTACAAGGAAGAGTTATGTTAGAAAGAGAGAGAGAGAAAAAAAAAGAAACTGTTGGGGACTTTCTGGAGAAAGATGCGGTGTGAGCCAGTATGGCTCCATCTGTCCCTGGGTCTCTGAGGATAGCGAAGGTGAAGACGCACTCAGGGTATACCAGCTTCCTGTACATTTCTCAGGCACGTGCCACTTCTGCATCTGTCAAAGCATTAGCTGGTCAAGATGTTCTTCTTTCCTTCCCCTCCAGGCATAGCCAAGGTAGCATCGGCAAATGAGGTCAGATTCAGTGGCTGAGGTGAGTGAAGCATTTTATATTTATATCCACAGACACACACTCCTGTGTATGTTCCGGTGACTTCAGGGGACTTTCCATAGCCGTGGGTGTCCTATGTCTTGTGTGAGGTAACTGCCTGGCCCAGCAAGTTCTCTGGATACAAATCACAGGGTGAAAGGATGGAATAAAGTACAAAGGGTTTCTTTCTCAACAGTACTTCCCTCTTCTTATGCTTGTTAAATATAATAAAATATATTTAGGATTTTTTTTTTTGGTAGGGTTTATGTTTTCTTTTGTTTTCCTCTTTCTGTCATTGTTAGCTCCAAGTCTGAGTATGCACTGAATATAGTAATTGCACGCCTTTCAGCATGAATTTGGCTGGGGCTTTTATGGATGATAAGTCTGATTCATTTAATTTGGGGGAATATACAGAACATCCACCAGTGTTCCCTATAATCATATAAAGTGCTCAAGAGCCCTGTGATAAGATCTGTAGTAGGGAGAAGTTAGATGGAAGTGAGAAGGATAGACAGGAGTAGCATGCAAATTAAGATTTTGTTTCTGTCCTTTATGAATTTAGAAGATGGTAAAAGAAATTGAAGATATAAATAATTAACCAAAATATAAGACAGAGTTTAAAAAGTGCTGTTATCATGAATTAAGCACACTCTATAAGAGAAGGACATGCATTCTGGCTGGGAGGAAGTCTTTGTGGAAGAGAAAAGCTATGAACTGGGTCTTGGAGAATGGCCAGATTTTTAAGAGATAACATAGCATGATGGTTATCCACATAGACTCATAAGCCAGTCATCTTGGGTTAAAATCTTGGCTCCATCATTTACTTGCTGTGCCACCCTGATCAATTTGCTTTTCGTTCCAGGGAGTTAGTGTCTTTATCAGTAAAATAGGAATGATATTAATGGTACCCACCTCAGAGGGCTGTTGTAAAGATCAAAACAGTTATTATGAACAAAACGACCAGAACAGTACTCGACTACTATCCAAAAGGTTAGTGGTTCAAACCCATCCAGAGGTACCTTGGAAGAAAGACCTGGCAATCTGCTTCTAAAAGGTCTCAGCCTTGAAAATCCTCTGGAGCAATTCTACTGTGCACACCTGGTGTCACCATTAGTCAGAATGGATTCAATGATAACTAACAAAAACAATATACATAATTAATTGTAAGTGATTTTGAAAATTTTAAGTTAAAAACTGATAAACAAATAAATCAGTAATAGCATGAAAGTATATGCTAATATGCCAACTCTAGGAAAATATGCCCCCACGTGTCTGTCAGTTTGTCGTACTGTGGGGGTTTGCGTGTTGCTGTGATGCTAGAAGCTATACCACTGGTATTCAGATACCAGCAGGGTCACCCATGGAGGACAGGTTTCAGTTGAGCTTCCAGACTAAGACAGACTAGGAAGAAGGACCAGCCAGTCTACTTCTGAAAAGAATTAGCCAGTGAAAACCTTATGAATAGCAGTGGAACACTGTCTGGTACAGTGCTGGAAGATGAGCCCCCCCAGGTTGGAAGGCTCTCAAAAAATGACTGGGGAAGAGCTGCCTCCTCAAAGTAGAGTCAACCTTAATGACGTGGATGGAATAAAGCTTCCAGGACCTTCATTTGCTGATGTGGCATGACTCAAAATGAGAAGAAACAGCTGCAAACATCCATTAATAATTGGAACCTGGAATGTACGAAGTATGAATCTAGGAAAATTGGAAATCATCAAAAATGAAATGAAACGCATAAACATCGATATCCTAGGCATTAGTGAGCTGAAATGGACTGGTATTGGCCATTTTGAATCCGACAATCATATAGTCTACTATGCTGGGAATGACAACTCAAAGAGGAATGGTGTTGCATTCATCGTCAAAAAAAAAAAAACATCTCAAGATCTATCCTGAAGTACAACGCTGTCAGTGATAGGATAATATCCATATGCCTACAAGAAAGACCAGTTAATACGACCATTATTCAAATTTATGCACCAACCACTAGGGCCAAAAATGAATAAATAGAAGGTTTTTATCAGCTGCCGCAGTCTGAAACTCATCGAACATACAATCAAGATGCATTGATAATTACTGGCAATTGGAACGCGAAAGTTGGAAACGAAGAAGAAGGATCAGTAGTTGGAAAATATGGCCTTGGTGATACAAACAATGCTGGAGATCGAATGATAGAATTCTGCAAGACCAACAACTTCTTCATTGCAAATACCTTCTTTCGCCAACATAAACAGCAACTATGCACATGGACTTCACCAGATGGAACACACAGAAATCAGATTGACTACATCTGTGGAAAGAGACAATGGAAAAGCTCAATATCATCACTCAGAACAAGGCCAGGGGTCAACTGTGGAACAGACCATCAATTGCTCATATGCAAGTTCAAGCTGAAACTGAAGAAAATCAGAGCAAGTCCATGAGAGCCAAAATATGACCTTGAGTATATCCCACCTCAATTTAGAGACCATCTGAAGAATAGATTTGATGCATTGAACACCAGTGACCGAAGACCAGACGAGTTGTGGCATGACAACAAGGACATTATATGCGAAAAAAACAAGAAGTCATTGAAAAGACAGGAAAGAAAGAAAAGACCAAGATGGATGTCAGAGGAGACTCTGAAACTTGCTCTTGGGCGTCGAGCAGCTAAAGCAAAAGGAAGAAATGAGGAAGTAAAAGAACTGAACAGAAGATTTCAAAGGGCGGCTCAAGAAGACAAAGTAAAGTATTATAATGACATGTGCAAAGAGCTGTGGATAGAAAACCAAAAGGGAAGAGCATGCTCAGCATGTCTTAAGCTGAAAGAATTGAAGAAAAAAGTCAAGCCTTGAGTTGCAGTAGTGAAGGATTCTATGGGGAAAATATTAAATGACACAGGAAGTACCAAAGGGAGATGGAATACACAGAGTCATTATACCAAAAAGAATTAGTCAATATTCAACCATTTCAAGAGGTGGCATATGAGCAGGAACTGATGGTACTGAAGGAAGAAGTCCAAGCTGCTCTGAAGTCATTGGCGAAAAACAAGGCTCCAGGAATTGATGGAATATCAATTGAGATGTTTCAACAAATGGATGCATCCCTGGAGGTGCTCACTGGTCTGTGCCAAGAAATATGGAAGACAGCTTCCTGGCCAACTGACTGGAAGAGATCCATATTTATGCCTATTCCCAAGAAAGGTGATCCAACCGGATGTGGAAATTATAGAACAATATCATTAGTATCACACGTAAGCAAAATTCTGCTGAAGATCACTCAAAAACGGCTGCAGCAGTATATCAACAGGGAACTGCCAGAAATTCAGGCCTGTTTCAGAAGAGGACGTGGAACCAGGGATATCATTGCTGATGTCAGATGGATCCTGGCTGAAAGCAGAGAATACCAGAAGGATGTTTACCTGTGTTTTATTGACTATGCAAAGGCATTCGACTGTGTGGATCATAACAAACTATGGATAACATTGTGAAGAATGGGAATTCCAGAACACTTAATTGTGCTCATGAGGAACCTTTACATGGATCAAGAGGCAGTTGTTCAGACAGAACAAGGGGATACTGATTGGTTTAAAGTCAGGAAAGGTGTGCGTCAAGGTTGTATTCTTTCACCATACCTATTTAATCTGTATGCTGAACAAATAATATGAGAAGCTGGACTATGTAAAGAAGAACAGGGCATCAGGATTGAAGGAAGACTCATTAACAACCTGCATTATGGAGATGACACAATCTTGCTTGCTGAAAGTGAAGAGGACTTGAAGCACTTACTAATGAAGTTCAAAGACCACAGCCTTCGGTATGGACTGCACCTCAACATAAAGAAAACAAAAATCCTCACAACTGGACCAATGAGCAACATCATGATAAAAGGAGAAAAGACTGAAGTTGTCAAGGATTTCATTTTACTTGGATCCACAATCAACAGCCATGGAAGCAGCAGTCAAGAAATCAAAACACGCATTGCATTGGGTGAATCTGCTGCAAAGGACCTCTTTAAAGTGTTGAAGAGCAAAGATGTCACCTTGAAGACTAAGGTGTGCCTGACCCAAGCCATGGTATTTTCAATCACATCATATGCATGTGAAAGCTGGACAATGAATAAGGAAGACCGAAGAAGAGTTGATGCCTTTGAATTGTGGCGTCGAAGAAGAATATTGAATATACCGTGGACTGCCAAAAAGAATGAACAAGTCTATCTTGGAAGAAGTGCGGCCAGAATGCTCCTTAGAGGCAAGGATGGCGAAACTGTGTTTTACATACTTTGGACACGTTGTCAGGAGGGATCAGCTCCTGGAGAAGGACATCATGCTTGGCAGAGTACAGGGCCAGCAGAAAAGAGGAAGACCCTCAACGAGGTGGATTGACACAGTGGCTGTAACAATGAGCTCAAGCATCACAACGATTTTGAGGATGGAGCAGGACTCGGCAGTGTTTCGTTTTGTTGTGCATAGGGTCTCTATGAGTCGGAACTGACCTGAGGGCACCTAACAACAACAACAGCAACAGGAAAATATGTTTCTTATTTAAAGAAACTACAGGTAAACACAATAGTGAATAAGACTTCCTATCATTTATCTGGTTTTTGTTTGATCATTTATTTATGAGTGCATATTTCATGTTCATTTAATTGATTTTCCTCAAAATTTACATTGAATTTTTAGAATTACATTATCTCAATAGGTTCAAATGAAACCCTGGTGGTGTAGTGGTTAAGAGCTACAGCTGCTAACCAGGAGGTCAGCAGTTTGAATCCACCAGACACTCCTTGGAAACTTATGAGGCAGTTCTACTCTGTCCTTTAGGGTTGCTATGAGTCAAAATCAACTCAACGGCAACAGGTTAATAGGTTCAATGAGCTCATGTTTGTAAAAAAATTTTTTTGAGACACTCACCTGTGCATTTTAAGAGAATAATGACAAATTCATTGAGTACAGGTTTATAGATTTTATGCTGTGCTCCCACCAAAACATGTATTTTATTATAAAAAATTTCAGACATACAGAAAACTATATAATAATCATCCAATATCTACTATACAACACTGTGATAAATGGAGAAAAAACTGAAGTCGTCAGTTCAAAAAACTGCAGATAATCCAACTTCCGCTTGGATTAACAACCCATGTCCACGGAAGCAGTGCTAGTCAAGTAATCAAACAAGGTAATGCATTGGGCAAATCTGCCACAAAAGACTTCTTTAAAAAAGTTTTAAAAAGCAAAGATGTTACTTTAATGACCAAGGTGTGCCTGACCCAAGACATGGGCTTTTCCGTAGCCTCATATGCCTGAGAAAGCTGGACAATGAAAAAGGAAGACAGTAGGGAAACTGATGCGTTCAAATTGTGATGCTGGTGAAACACTGAATATGCCAAGGACTGCCAAAAGAACAAATCAGTCCTAAAAGGAATACGAACAGAAAGCTCCTTAGAAGCACAGATGTTGAGATTTTATCTGGCTGTCTTTGGACGCATCATCAGGAAAGGCTGACCCTGAGAAAAGGACTTCGTGGTTGCTACACTAGAGGGCCAGCAAAAACGAGGGAAACCCTCAATGAGACGGATTGACGCAAGAGCCGCAACGAGGGACTCAAACATACCAGCTCTCATTAAGATGGCTCAGGACCAGGCAACAGTATCGTTCTGTTATACATAAGGTCACTACTTGACGGCAACTGACAACAACGATTCACTACACACGCACACACAAAAACAAACCCAGTTCACTACATAGATGTTACAAAAATTGACATTTCCCATACTTCCTTCAAATATATTTCTTAAAGTAAATACTATTTTATTGATACAATTGAAGCCCTTTTGTACCTTGTTCAAATCACATTTTGAAGTGGGTATATATATTTCTGGATCACATTTTATACTTTGATTATATATCTGTGTATTACAATAAAGTAATGACGAATCTTCTGCAATTAAGAGTCCTCAAAACATGGTGGCTCAGAAGAAATACAAGTTTATTTTTCTCTCAAGTAGCAGTCCACAGGAGGTGGTAGTCTTGTAGTCTGCTTTAATCCATAACATTTTGTTGATTCACCATCTCTTAGGACTCCTGTTTTCAAATTGCTATCTGAGGACTCCTAGGGCCCCTGGGATTCTTTCAAGAGGTTTGTGAGCTCTTCCCTTTTCCAACTATATATTTGTGTGAGGCTGAGTGTTCTTCATATACTTCAACAAAAACAACATTATTGCAATAGATTCCATGCAAAAACAGATGTGACTGCACTTCTCTTGAATAAAGCCGGACGTGAAAAAGATTTGCAAAAATGTGAAACTCACTAAATTTTTTTTTAGCTATTTTTACAAAAATGATATTAACTTGAAGACACTTATTATGTTTTTTAATGAAAAATACATATATTTATAAATTTTCAGTTTTAATTTTCAATATGATAAATATTAACAGCTATAAAAAAGAACCAGTCGCTGTCACACCAGTTTTGATTCACGGAAACCCTGTGCCTTTCAGAGTAGGGCTGGACTCCATAGGGCTTTGAATGGCTGTGACCATCTGGAAGTAGCTCACCAGGCCTTTCTCCCCAGGTGCCTCTGGATGGATTCAAACTGCTAACATTTTGGTTAGTAGCCAAGAGAAATAATTGTTTGTATCACATAAAAACTCCATTGATACATATAATCCACATACACAAAGGTTCTTCAGGAAACTCAATAATAAAGGTAAGAAAATATAGAACCTATTTGGATGGCCATGCCCATTTAAAACCACTTTTACTAGGGAAGAAGGGAGAATAAATTTTAGGGAGTAATTTCAGGGAATAATTGCATGATTTAAAGTCAGGAAATGTATGTATCAGGCCTGTATCCTTTCATCATACCTATTCAATCTGTATGTTGAACAAATAATCTGAGAAGCTGGACTACATGAAGAAGAACGGGGCATCAGGATTGGAGGAAGTCCCATTAACAACCTGCCTTATGCAGACGACATGACCTTGCTTGCTGGAAGTGAAGAGGGCTTGAAGCACTTACTGATGAAGATCCAAGACTACAGCCTTCAGTATGGATTACACCTCAACATAAAGAAAACAAAAATCCTCACAACTGGACCAATGAGCAACATGTTGATAAACAGAGAAAGTTCTGAAGTTGTCAAAGATTTCATTTTACTTGGATCCACAATCAACATCCATGGAAGCAATAGTCAAAAAATCAAACAACACATTGCATTGGGCAAATCTGCTGCAAAAGGCCTCTTTAAAGTGTTAAAAAAGCAAAGATGTCAATTTAAAGACTAAGGTGCACCTGGCTCAAGCCATGGTGTTTTCAACTGCCACAGATAAATGCGAAGCCTGGGCAATGAATAAAGAAGACTGAAGAAGAACTGACACCTTTGAATTGTGGCTTTGACAAAGACTATTGAATATATCATGAACTGCCAAAAGACCAAACAAATCTGTCTTGGAAGAAGTTTAGTCCAGAATGTCCTTAGAAGCAAGGATAGTGAGACTTTGTCTCACATACTTTGGACATGTTATCAGGAGGAATCAGTCCCTGGAGGACATCGTGCTTGGTAAAGTAGAGGGTCATCGAAAAAGAGGAAGAGCCTCAATGAGATGGATTGACACTGGCTGCAACAATGGGCTCAAGCATAGCAATGATTGTGAGGATGGCGCAGGACTGGGCAGTGTTTTGTTTTGTTGTAGATAAGGTTGCTATGAGTCAGAACCGACTGGATGGCACCTAACGAAAACAACAACATGTAATATATGCATCCATAATTAATACATAATGGCTGTGCACTTCAAGAAGTTTCATGAATGTTGTCTTTCTGGGCGCATCCTTGCATATTACTTTATTTTTCACTCAAAATTATGTTTTCAGTATTCATTCATATAAATACATACAGATCTAGTTCGTTCATTTTAACTATTGATTGTTATCACACTGTAGAACTATACCACAGTTTCCTTGAACATTCCTCTAATTGGTGGATATCTAGAATGTTTCCGATTCTTCATACTTAAGAACAATGTTACAATAAGTAAGCATTCTCTTCCACATCTTTTTGCATAAAAATGAAGGTCTTGTTTTATGAAGTGTATGACTCTCAATTTTATTAAATATTGTCAAATTGTTCTCTAAAATTAAGTGACCGAACACAACCAGGTGGAGATACTCACCAAGAATATGTAACTTGAGGACAGGCAATCAAGAAAGAGTTTAGGGGCATAATGACCTGGGGCTTGTCAATCACGCCATGTGTGGCATGCTAGCACTTCCATAAAGTCTTTATCCTCTGAAGTCACAAGGCTCTATTTGTTTATTTATTTATGAGAGTTGGAAATTATATACTCTCATGCCTGTTGCATCTTCCAGGACCTTTTGTTCAAGGCAAAATCACACTTAACACGTCTATATTGGCCACTGTTCAAATTCTAAAGGCGATGATGCATCATTTTCTGCTTGGTATTACCAAAGACAAGAGACAGTGCTCTGGATTTGGTGGCTGTTCTAATTAATATCCCTGACTGTTGCCAATATTTACCAAACAGAATTGGCTGTGCCATAGTTACCAGTGAAGCAGTGCCTGTTCACATCCATTTTAGGCAGCAGTGTACTATACCTGGGCAAGCGTATGCTGAACGTTGAATCGATATTTACAATCTAAATCATTTCCTGGAGCAGTCTCATGATGTAAGGTCATTTTTAATTGTTCTCTAAATTTCTTCAACGGAAATCCTGAGAGAGAAAAGCCTTCTGCCAGAACTTGGCAGAAGAATGTAAGCAGAATGAACTCATGAGCAAGACCCTTCAAGGTAATTTAAATAGGTTAGCCTATTTCTGCAGTGGGTTGTCTACGCACCATTCTTTTGGCTGCTGTGCTTATCTCAGGGCTTTTAATTTTACTTATTTCCTTTTACTTATACTGTTAGTAGCTAATCTTTATATCACTGGTGCATTTTGCATAAAATTATATCAGCTAGTCTTTTAAATAATCCTCTAGTGTAGGTGATATTTGCCCTCGTTTTTTCGATGATGGAACGAAAGATAGGAGAGATTGAGTTTTTTGCCCTGGATTATGTAGCTAATTGGTTTCAGAGCTCAGACTTCCCATCATAGCACTTAATGTGCTTATGGTTACCTGGTATTTTGACTCTTTGATACTGCCGTTCGAATTTAGCTGAATTAGTCATGGTATACTAACTGCTGTAACAACAACCCCAAAATCTCACTGGATTAATACCATAGGAGTTTATTTCTCCATTATGTAAAAATACAAGGCTGGTTGTCTTCTATGTAGTTGTTCAGGAACCCAGGCTCCTTCCATCTTGTGGCTGTGCCTGGATCTAGTTCATCAAAGACCTCTCCTGTCAGCTGAAAAGGGGAAAAGGAGGAAGCATTGAATATTCTGGTGAAAGTTTACAAGCCATTCTGGAAGTGGTACACATCACTTCTGCCACTTTCCATTGGCCAAAACTTAGTCAAATAGCCATACTAACTGCAAGGGAGGCTGAAATATACGGTCTATCTATGTCGGTAAAAGAAAAAGTAAAAGGACTTTTTTAAAGCACCGACATTTGCTATGTTGTTGTTAGGTGCTGTCGAGTTGGTTCCGACTCATAGCGACCCTATGTACAGCAGAACAAAACACTGTTCCTGTGCTATCCTCACAATCATTGCTATGCTTGAGCCCATTGTTGCAGCCACTTTATCAGTCCATCGCATTGAAGGTCTTCCTCTGTTTTGCTGACCCTCTACTTTACCAAGCATGACTTCCTTCTCCAGGGATTGTTCCCTCCTGGTGACATGTCCAAAATACGTGAGACGAAGTCTCACTGTCCTTGCTTCGAAGGAGCAATCTGGCTGTACTTCTTCCAAGACAGATTTTTTTTTTTGTTCTTCTGGAAGTCCATGGTCTATTCAATATTCTTCACCGATACCCTAATTCAAATGCATCAATTTTCCTTGGTCTTCCTTATTCATTGTCCAGGTTTTCCATGCATATGAGGAGATTGAAAATACCATGGCTTAGGTCAGGCTCACCTTAGTCTTCAAAGTGACATCTTTGCTTTTTAACACTTTAAAGAGGTTTTTTTTTGCACCAGATTTGCCCAGTGCAACATGCTGTTTGATTTCCTGACTACTACTTCCATGGGCAATGATTGTGGATCCAAGTAAAACGAAATCCTTGGCAACTTCAATCTTTTCTCTGTTTATCATGATGTTGCTCATCGGTCCAGTTATGAGAATTTTTGTTTTCCTTATGTTGAGATGCAATCCATACCGAAAGCTATAGTCTTGATCTTCACCAGTAAGTGCTTCAAGTCCTCTTCGCTTTCAGCAAGTAAGTTTGTGTCATCTGCATATCATAGGTTGTTAATGAGTATATTCCTCCAATCCTGATGCTGCATTCTTCTACAAAGAGTCCAGATTATTTGCTCAGTATTCAGATTGAAAAAGTATGGTGAAAGGATATAAACCTGACGTACACCTTTCCTGACTTTAAACTACGCAGTATCCCCTCGCACTGTTCCAATGTCTGCCTCTTGGTCTATGCACAGGTTCCTCAAGGGCACAATTAAGTGTTCTGGAATTGCCATTCTTTGCAATGTTATCTGTAATTTGTTATGATCCACACAATCAAATGGCTGTGACATTTTCTATCTCTGCTTTGATTTATGTGCTTTCATGTGGAGATATTTGATTGGCTTAAAAATTTTAATTTTTTAAAATTGACAAGTATTTTTTGTTGTACTCTTGACCTGCTTGTGAGTCTCAGTACATCAGAGTCTTATATTACTTAGAATTAGATACTCTTAAAATAGTAGAAATTTATTTTACTCTCCTTTATGTAAGAGAAGTTTGAGATTAAGCTTGGAATTAAGTTCAGAACTGATATGGCATCTCCACCATCATTAGGACTTCAGATTCTTTACTGCATGACTTCCATCCTCAAGGCCATCTATAGTCTGAGATGGCCACTAGAGCCCCAACCTTCCATCCATTTTGAAGGCTAGAAAAAGAAAACAGGGGCTTTTCCCAGTTGATTGTTCTGTCTCCTTTATGGAAATTTCCCAGAAACCCCTCCCCAAAACTTTGACTTACATCTCAATGGCTAAAACATAGCCATTGTAGCCGTAATGGAAATTAGAAAATCCAGTCTTTTGGCTGGGCACATTATTTGTCCTAAGGATACAAGAACTCTGTTAGTAAGAAAGAAACGAGAATGTAAGCTAGATATGGAACTAGCTGTCTCCATTACTCATCCTCATTTCCTCCCATCTTTCAGGCTTATACCCTTTCTGATCTGTACAGTCCCATTGCTATCGAGTCGATTCTGAGTCACAGTGACCCTACAGGACAGAGCAGAACTGCCCTCTAGGGTTTCCAAGGCTGTAATTTTTGCAGAAGCAAACTGCCACATCTTTCTTCTGCAGAATGGCTAATAAGTTTGAACCACAGAACTTTTGTTTAGCAACCAAGTGCTTAACTACTGGACCACCAAGGCTCCTTTCAGATGTATATACCTAGGATAAATATCAGAGATGAGATGAAAATCAGAGAAAAGGAAAGGACCCTGCTGGAGTACAGTAAAAGGTTGCACATATTGTTTGGCAATCCAAACTAGGATTTTAGGTTTTGGTGAACTCTACTTCCCAAGGCTGGTCAAGAAGGTCCTACTAAACAACTCATACTGCCATAGATAATTCCAACCTTCCCTTCTTCCCTTTGTTTTTTCCTTTTTTTCTCTATTCCTTAAATATGTGGTTATTGAAAATTGTTTATATATCACAGGTTGTGCCAGGCATCTAGAAGTCAGAGGTGAGCAACATCTTCATGGTTTCCACCCTTGTGTAGCTCATAGTCCCTGTCTTTCGTATCTCCAATGCTTTTTCTAATTATCCTAAAGTGTGGAATAAAATTTCTTTCTATCTGTCATGGATTGAATAGTGTCCTGCCAAAATATCTGTCAACTTGGTTAGGCCATGATTCCCAGTATTGTATGATTGTCTTCCATTTTATCATCTGATGTGATTTCCCTATGTGTTGTAAATCTTATCACTAAGATGTAATGAGAGGATTAGTGGCAGTTATATTGATGAAATTGACAAGATGAGATAGTGTCTTAAGCCTATCTCTTTTGAGATATAAAAGAGAGAAGTGAGCAGAGAGGCACGGAGATCTCATACCACCATGAAAGCAGTGCCAGGAGCAAGCATGTCCTTTGGACCTGAGGTTCCTGGGCTGAGATGCTCCCAGATCAAGGGAAGACAGATTACAAGAACCATCCTTCAGAGTCAACAGAGAGCTCCCTTCCCCTGGAGCTGACTCTCTGAATTTGGACTTCTAACCTACTGGACTGTGAGAACAAACTTCTGCTTTTTAAAGCCATCCATTTGTGGTATTTCTGTTATAGCAGCACTAGATGACTAAGACACTGTCTTACTTGGGAAACGTAAACAACTTTCGATTATCTGTGGAATAAAATTTAGACAGAGAGTGCGTACATTGTGTTTGATAATAGGCAGAGCTACATTTGGCTTCCAACTCCATTATTCACTAATTGAATGACCTTGAGAAAATTACTTAATTTCTTTGTACCTCAGTTTCTTCAGTTTTCAATAATAATAATACCTAATTAATGAGGCCTTACAAGCATAGTTTTAAGTAGGACAGAATACCTCAGCTTTAGCCCAGGGTATCACACTATGAAGAAGCTAAATAACACAGGCACTTCTTCACTAGAATAGAAATAACTCAACTTGGAATCAAATTAGCAAGAATATTAATTTTCAAAAGCAAAACTATAATGTGTCATATAATATTGATAATACCCATTTATGAGACACATCATAAATAAGCTGATGTTGGATACATTTCTTACTTCATGCTTACTATAGAATTGATTGAAATGATACGTTTAAGGTTGTGAGCAGTGGGCTTGAGTGATAATTTCTATGGTATTCTCCCCTATGACCCCTGATCCTTGCATTGAAGTCCTTAGATAACCCCTTTCCCTTGAGATTGGACAAGATAAGTGACTTTCTTCTAACCAGTGGAATATAGAAAAGGTAAAGGAATGTTACTCCCCATGGTTCTGTTACGTTACATAAGACTTCATATTCTTAGCAAACTCACTTGAGACACTCTCCTGGTTGGTTTGATAAAATAAGCAACCGTGTTAGAATGCTGAGTAGATTCTAGAAGCTATCAGAAGCCTCCACACTCTATCCAGCAAAAAGCTGGGGCCTGCCATCCTACAACCACAAGGAAATCAATTCTGTGAACTACCTGAGTGAGCTTGAAAGTAGATTCTTCCCCGGTAGAAACTTCAGTTGAGAGCGCTGCCCACCTTTAGTTCAACATTTTTGCTTCAGTTTTATAAAACCTTAGCTAAGCCATGCTTAAATTTCTGACTTACAGAAACTATGAGATAACAAATGTGTTGTGTTAAGTTTATGGTAATTTCTTACGGACAATATATAACTAATACAGCTTGGTACATAAAAGACACTCATGAAAACAGAGTAAGCCACCTATCCATGTTTATTAAATTCCTGTATTATGTATACAATTTGACAAAAAAGTATTGGAGTTCAAACAAGAATTGATGATCCAAGTTCTGTTCCCAGCTCTGGGACCAGCCTTTGGTAAGCTGCTTGCATTATCTAGGTCTCAATTTCCTCATTAATATAATGGGTGATAGAACTTGACCATATCTAAGGGTCTTTTTTTTTTTTTTTCTCTCCCACAGAGTTGCTGGTGGGTTCAAACTGCCAATCTTTCAGTTATCAGCTGAACTCTTTAAGGATTACACCACTAGGAAACCCTGTGGGGCAGTTCTACTCTATCCTATAGGGTTGCCATGAGTTGGAAATGACTCGATGGCAGACAACAACAAAGGGTCTTTCTAGATCTGACCTTCTGTGATATAAAGTTCCCTATCAAAAGCAGGAGAGAGGACACCACCATCAACAAGTTTGCCTAATATATTTGTCAAATATATGTATTTGCAATATTTCCTGCCACTTGTGAGAAGCTTTTCATTCTCCTGATGGTGTCTTTTTGATAAGCGAATGTTCTTAATTTTAATATAGTCCAATTTATCAAAGTTTTGGTGGAGATATAAATTGATAACAACCACTTTGGAAAAACTGTTTGGCAGTATCTACTAAAGCTAAATGTATGTATACTTCTAGGGGTATACACAATTGAAATGCACTCAGATGTCCAGCTAAGACATAGTAAAATGTATACCATCAGGTCAATTCCAACTCATATCAACCCTATAGGACAAAGTAGAATTGCCCCATAGGGTTTCCAAGGAGTAGCTGGTGGATTTGAACTGCCAACCTTTTGGTTAGGAGCCATAGCTCTTAACCACTGCACCACCAGGGCTCCAGAATGTTCATGAGAGCACTATTTTTAATACTCAAAAACTGAAAACTACCCACATGCCCACCACTAGTAGAATACATAAATACAGTGTGGTGATAAAAAAAAAAAATTTTTATATTCACATAATGAAATATTATACACCAATGAGTAAGAATGACCTTAGATTATATGCAATAATAAGGACAAACTCACAAACAAGTGGAAAGAAGTCAGACACAAGAAGGCATATGTATTATTCCACTTAGTACTAAGTACTTAGTACTTAGTGCCGTTAGGCACCAGGACAGAGGTTATCCTTGGGGTGGAAGGGTAGTGAATGGAAGGGAGCCCAAGGTGACTTCCGGGATTCTGGTAATATTCTGTGTCTTGATCTGGACCTAGAGTATTCCTTCTAAGAAAATCATTGGATACAGTTATTATATATATACTTCTCTGTATGTATGTACATTATACTTCAACAATACATATTTTAAAAGTGCTATCAAACACAGGAGCTCCTTTTGAGCCTCACAACAACCTTATGAGTCTTTCAATTCAGGGACCATTATTATCAATTCACAGATGAGGAAAATGAGGTTTTGAAAATACAGTTCAATTAAATCCAACTACTGTTTTTAGGCACTTAATGTATGCCAGGAAGAAAGGACAAAGTGAGTAGAAAGATATAAATAGTCCTCACAGTTAGAAAATAAAATAAAATACTTCACTCCCAGAGCACATGCCTTAAAAGAATTAAAAAATTCTGGAGACAGAAGGGACTGTAGACATCACCACCACTCTCATTTTCTACATTGGAAACTGAGGTCGAGAGCGTAGTCTTTGTAATGGCCCAGATTTGGGTTGGATTTCTAGGTTCAGCTCAATCACTGGGTGACCTCAGGCAAGTCACTTAGCGTCTCTGTGCCTCAGCTCCATGATCCAAAATGTAGCAATAAAAATAACTACCTCTGAAAGTGGCTCTGAGGATAAGTTTCTGGAATCTGGGAACAGGCCCTACCATACCACCCAGTAACCATGAGTTCCTATATAAGTTGATTTCCCTTCCCTTCAGGTGATTTGAGGTCAGTGACTCAAAGCCTGCACCCTTTCCCTAGCATGGCTTTCTGCTGCTCTGAATATGTCCAAACACGATCTTAAGTGTTAAGTACACTGAGGGTGTGATGGACATGCTGCACAGCCCTGTTGGCTTTCCAGGGAACGTGCCTGTGGAGCTTCTGGGCTTCATAACCTGCAGGTCTAGGGATCGTGTGGTCCCAGCAGGGTGGCAGGCACTCTCCTTGGCTTTGATGGCAGGGCTGTGAGAGCACCGATGAGTAATCTTTTCTGGTAGGAAAGCAGATATGGCTACCAGGAAAGCACACACTCAGGGAAGCTGAGTAGGGGAATGAGTTCAGATGAGCAAGGACCACCATTCTGGCATGTGATACAAGGCCTCGGGAATGTATCTGTTTCAATCCAGTGGCCATCCTCTTGTGCTGCAGTCCTCCGATCTGAGCCCTGGCAGCTGTCACCGTGACTGATGCGTGACACCCAGCCCCTCACAGACAGTGTTCTTGTCTTTCACCCAGGGTCGTTCCTGTTTCCTCCTTACTCAAGGATGGCATATAGGTCTCTGAGACTGCTTAGGAGACAATCTAATCCTCCAAGATCTTTGTTCTCAGACTGCAGTCTCCCACTTGTTAAGGAGAACAGTAAAACACTGCCCACTTTTCTGCAATAGTCCCTCCCTGTACCAGACATTGTCCTTGTGTCTTTAAAGGAGAGTCATACCCTTCAGTATGTACATACAGTCACTATGGGTCAGAACTGACTCAACAGCACCTCAGAACAACAACAACATACTCTTCAGAGTTTATTCTCCATGAATGGGGAAGCTTCTTCATAATTGTTTAAAGCATCTTCATATGCAGTACTTCACTTGATTTTCATGACAGTCCTCTGGAGGAGGAAAAGAATGGTATGATTCCCTTTTCATTGAAGAGAGTAATGAAGCTCAGAGTGGTCTCCTGAATTGCCCACAGTTACACAGCAAATTAAGTGGCCATCAGAATGAGTCTACTGAAACCCAGTCCATTGCCTTTCACTATGCTGACTCTATCCTCCATAGCTATATTTCTATTGCTACTGTTTAGCGATCTGTTCCTTTCTGAGAGTATCTGTACCTTTCCTGCAGAAAGGCTATTAGCAAGGAGAGGTCTCACCTATGCTTACCATAACCATACTCCCTGAAATTAAGGAGATGGTGCAAGAGTCAAATTAACAACTTGAGGCCGCTTTGAGGGTCAGTTTGAGAGAGTCATCTCTAGCAAGCTACATCTAATATCCTCAATCTGGAACCTGTCCACTGTGCATATACTTACACTGTATATTTATGCATTTGTCTCTCTGTGTCTTTCAAATGTAAGATCCTGGAGTTCAGAAACCACGTCTTACTCATCCTTGTGTTTCCTGGTGCCCAGCACATGGTAAACACCCAAATGTTTGATCGAATGTGTTTGAATATAGATTGATTATAGAGCAAGGGAGTCAATGATATTGAGAGTCAAAAGGTACCTAGAGGTAGTGTACCCCGAGGCTTATTTATTGAGGAGAAATCTGAAGCCTAGAGTGGGAAGAGGACATGTTCAAGGTCAAAAGGGACAAGATGCAGAAACAGGACAACTTCTCCAAAGCCTGGTCTCCGTTGCTTGGTTCTTTATTTTTACTCTAACGTTCAAGTTCTCAATCCTTACAAATTTCCCTATCCTGTAATATCCAAGCACTATAAAGCATGCACAATCTACATTACTGCCAAAAGTCTACTTCTGCTGTTGTGCCTCTGAACATTCTGCAGAAATCTTTACATTTTTCGTTGTTCAGACTCTGGTTTCAACTGGCTCTTTGGTTTACCTTCTTCAGCCTCACAGTCATGTTGGTGGGTGTTATGGATTGAATCGTGTTCCCCCAAAATGTGTGTCAACTTGGGTAGGCCATGATTCCCAGTATTGTGTGATTGTTCTCAATTTTGTGATTATCCTATGTATTGTAAATCCTAATCTGCATGACGTTAATGAAGTAGGATTAGAGACAGTTATGTCAATGAGGCAGGACTCAATCTACAGGATCAAGTTGTATCTTGAGTCGATCTCTTTTCAGATACAAAAGAGAGAAGTGAGCAGAGAGGAGAGGAACTCATACCATCAAGCAAGAACCAGGAATGGAAGGTGATTTTTGGACTCAGGATCTCTGCACTGAGAAGCAACAAGACCAGAGGAAGATCAATGACAAGGACTTTTCCCCAAAGCTGACAGAGAGAAAAAGCCTTCCCCTGGAGCTGGTACCCTGCCTCCTAAACTGTGAGAGAGTAAATTCCTCTTTGTTAAAGCCATCCACTCGTGGTATTTCTGTTATAGCCGCACTAGATGACTAAGACAGTGGGCTACTTATCCTCTTCCCTTAGTGATTCCCCTAATCACAGGCATAATTCTTCTGCCTTCCCTCAAGCACTGAACATGAGGTTCAAAAAAATTTACCAAGGACAGGAAGGTAGTAGAAAGGAATTGCAAAACCAGAATGGGAAAACTAAATATTGGATATTGAACAATGCTTCCTAGTGCCTACCTGCAAATCACATCAGAAAGGTCTAGGGCTGCCTGTGTCCCTCTCTGCAGCTCCTGGCCTTCCACCACACTGCTAGGGCCTACTCTTCAGATCACACATACTTCTACCAGGTTTTTCCTTGAGTTCTAGTCCCTTATGCCCGACTGTGGTCTTCAGTCCTAAAAGAGAATATCTAAAAGAAATCTTTAATATAGAAAATAAAAATCTTTTGAGAAGATATAGCCTACTCTCCATGGGCATGAAACTGCTTTTTTCATTATTAAACAGAATTTGTCACAGAAGGATTTGGCAAAATTTGTCTGAGGTATTTGCATCCATATTGTCTCACCCACTTTGGCTACCCAAAAGCCAAAGAGCAGATACTTTTATGTGCATAACCAGAAAATTCCACCAAGTGGAATCTCCCAGAAGAGAGAGTAGTACACCTCAAAAAAAAAAAAAAAAAAACAACTCACTTTCTTATTTAACCTGGGGGAGCAGGGGCGGATTCACGCTGAGTTCAGAATAGTCATATTGTTTCAGTTTCCATCAATCAAGGATTAGATGTCTAGCCCCAGAGCACTTTTCCCAGAACTTGGTATCTATGATCAGGTACAGATAGCTGATGGTACATATTTGCAATCCATGTGTATTACTAACAATAATTATCATTCATTGGTGGGCACTATATGCCAAGGGCTGTGCTTAGCACTTTACCTGTATTCTCTTACTTAATCCACCCAAAATCCTATGAAAAGGCACAATGATGCATTATGGGTGTGGTTGAAGGTGCGGCTGGGTCAGCACCCAAATTCTACCACTCATCCCTCCTCTTAACAGAGTTCCTAGCCAAAGAGCACATTCACAAAGGAATCAAAAGCCAAATGGCAAAGAAAATGCTGATATTATTAATGTCTGGTAAATCCCACAAAGGACAACTCTTATGAAATAGGATTGGAGCACACAGCTTAGGCCTGAGGCTTAAGAGAGTGAAGATTGGTTAGGCTGTGAAGACCCAGTCTTCAGCTGAAGTGGAGGCTACAACAAAGCATGCAAGCGTGGTCAGCTTCCTAAAGGGAGGTCAGGAATGGGAAAGAGGGTCATGAAGTCTGACTTTAAGATATCCTCACTATGCCAATGAACTTCTCTGGTTTGGATCAATTAGATTAACAATTCCAGTGAAGTCGCATGGATAGAGGAGTGTGATGTAAGGGAGAAGGTGGAGTTGTTCCTCACTTTATGAGTCAAGGCAACTTAGTGAATACAGAGAATACAAAGGCATGCACGTGTCCCCTCTCCCTACTTTCCAGGGGAGGAAACTGAGGCTTACTGAGGCTAAATATCTTGCCCATGTTCACACGTTTAGAAAGTGGTATTCAAAGTCAGGCCCTCTGGCTCCGAATTTCCAACTCTTATACCTACTAAACTATGCCCCCTGTTTGATTGGCTCTTGATATTTCCTAATATATATGACCTCAACCCTTTGCAAAATTCCCCCTCCTTCCTACTATTTCTGGGAACCTTCAAGGAATATCTCCCATTTGTGTTTATGAACTTGGCTTGCCTTCATTACATAGAACCTATCACAGCTTTTCCAGAATCTTTGTAGATATTACTACCTGTGAAGTTGCTAACGTATTCTCCTTCACTGTCTCTGAGACCTACTGGCTCTCCCTGGGAACCATCTTTACCTCCACTTCCCACCTATACACCGTAAGCCTGAAGAGACCCAAGGAGTAACATATTAGAACCTGGAGTCCTCTCGTACTCAGTTCAAGTTGGCTTCTATGCAGAAGCAGGGAAAATTCTTCTTTTATGTAGGTTCCAAGGAAATGCCATGGTGTCCCCAAGGATTTCAGAGAAATCCATTCCTTTAGTTTCTGTTTGCAGAGTCATCCATTGCCTATGGGGCTGGTCTGGATGACCACGAATGAAGGCAGTGTGCTACTCAGCCATTCCCTGCCACTTTGGTGTATGGCATTTTTGAACCAAATGCCCTTGCAAATTTATTTATGGTATCCACCCCTACATTTTCAAGATTTTTAAAGGCATTTCTGCATCTCAAGGACAGATCAATTTTAATTGGACCTGGGAGACTTGTTAAATATTGAGAACCGTTCCATTAGTCTATAGAGAGAGCAAACATGTTCCTCATTATTAATGTGTGAGAGATGGGAAAATAACCATGAAGGGACCATGTTGTTACCAGCCGGAAAAATGCTGCCAGCTCTCCTACACATCGTGCATGGGAGCATATAAAGCAAGACTGAGAAATAGCACATCTCTTGAATAGTTACATAGAATTAGACTTCTTGCTAGATTCCCCTACTGACCGCTTCTCTTTGGTTTCTAATCATCTGGCTGTGTCCTCCATCTTTATAATGCCAAATCATTCAGGGTGCATCACTGGATATCTAGACCTCCACACTTCCCCAAACACACAGAATTTACTCTCATCTCTGAAGTCATCTATACTTATGAATTAGAGAACTTTCTATCAGTTCTGGGGTCCCTGTGTAGTGTTAACATGCTCAGCTGCTACTCAAAAGATTGGAAATTTGAGTCCACCAAGAGGTGCCTTGGAAGAAAGGCCTGTCAATCTACTTCCAAAAATTCAACCACTGAAAATCTTGTGGAGCACAGTTCTACTCTGACACAATGGGGTCGCCATGAGTTGGAGTCCACTCAACATCAACTGGCTTTTGGATCTACCAGTTCTGGCTTCTTCAAATGGACCCAATCCCCTCACAGTCCTCAACCAGGACAGATGAACATATTCAATTGGGTCCAATTCCTGGCCTCCCTTACCTCATTCTGTTGGCGACTTTTTTTTTTAAGTATCTTAAAATATATCATGTATTTAATAGAGATTAACAAAGTATAATTAGTTTTTGAAAAATTAAGAGGTAGCATTTCAGCTTGATAGTAATTTAGTCCAAATTAAAATACACCATTGGATAAGTCAGAGCTCATAAATAGGCTTCAAATGTTTGAATAATCCAGTTTGTAACTGCTAGCTGATGCAAAATGACACAGATTTCTGAAATACCAGGTCGCCATGACTTAGAAAAAGAGAGGTTTATAATACTACAGAGGTTTATAATATTACATCACATAGATATATCATAATTTACTCACGCCTGACTATAACTATAGTAATTTATTCATGATTCAGAACCAAGACTAACTCAAAGGCGGAATCCTCTTTTTAATACTTTTCTTTAAACGTTCCTACTAATCACATGCTTTTATGTGCAAGTTTCCACCATGTAATGTGATAGTGAGCTTATAGATCTGGGTAAGACATGGTTGTTCGAAGAGTGGTGTTGTTAGTTGTCATTGTGTTGGCTCTGACAACAAAACATTAACTCATCCTGTGCCATCTTCATGATCATTGGTATGTTTGAGTCCATTGTTGCAGCCACTGTATATTTTGAATGCCTTCTAATCTAGGGAGCTCATCAATTGAATGTGAAAGGGACAAGGAAAGAGGCAGGAATGTGGCTGGGGTTCTACTTGAACAGCCTAGGGGCCATGCAGATGCTCACAATTCTGTGGAATAAGTGTTTCTATTGAATAACTTCTCTTATTTTCTTTTACACAGTACATTTTAGCTCATTGCAGAAAATTGGAAAAATATTGAAGAAAATGAAATTAACTTACTATCTCACAATTAGGAACGTTGTTGTTGTTAAGTGCTGTCTAGTTTGTTTCTACTCATAGTGACCCTATGTACAACAGAACAAAACTCTGCTTGGTATTGCACCATCCTCACAATCATTGCTCTGTTTCAGCCCATTGTTGCAGCCACTGTGTCAATCCTCTTCATTGAGGATCTTTCTCTTTTTCTCTGATCTTCCACTTTACCAAGCATGATGTCCTTCTAAAGGGACTGGCCCCTCCTATTAGGAACAGACCAGTTTATATTTTTGTCTATCTCCAGGTTTTTTTTTTCTGTGCTTTGTGTGTGTGTGTGTGTGTGTAATTCGTTATTGCAGGATTAAGAGATTAAAGTATATTTAATAGTGTTCTTAACTTAATAGTCTATCACAAGTATTTTCCCATACATGTTATTACCTTAGTCATTGTTTAGAAAAATAACCTGAACTGTTCTTATGTGATTATAACAGTAAATCATGCTCTAAAAAAAAAAAAGAAACATACCATGACATGGGGAATAAAACGAAATGCAACTATAATACCACCTCTGAGAGATAAGCACTGATGAGTAGCCTTCCAAAGTAAAGCTTAGACCATATTTTTACTCAAATAACACTCGCCTTGTACATTTGTTTGACAACTTCGCCTTCCCCAGTGAAGAATTTTCATAAGTGCACTATCATAATTTTTTTACAACAGCATGTAAAGAAAAACTGGCATAGTGAAGCTTATGAAAATACCTCTGGGGGGAGGGTGTGGTTGGCAAATAAATGTAGAAGGCACGCATTATTTGTGCAAAAATACCGTAAGTGCATTTAAAAAACTGAAACACACTATATAAAATGTCTAGAGCTTATTTTTGCTAAGCAACTCATTGTGAATATTTTTTTGTTTGTGATCAACATCATTTAGAAATTTTTTTAAAGTGTTGCATAATATTACATCATATAGATATATCATAATTTACTCATGCCTGACTATAACTAGGGTAACTTATTCATGATTCAGAACCAAGACTAACCTCAAAGGCAGAATCTTCTTTTTAATACTTTCATTAGAAATCAAGAAAGAAAGGTAGTAACCAAGCCTGAAAAACTAGAAGTTAGAAAGGCAACAATAAAGTGAACCTATGGGAAAAAAGTTGGACTCAAATATAACAACTAACAGATTGGAAAACAGAAAAAAAACAATAGACTTGACAGTAGAGTTGGTAACATTGCTCTTTGAAACTAACAATAACTTTTGGTCTTCATACCTAGACTGTGTGGATTCTCATCCCAGCTTCACTGACAATGACTGGTGGACATTCTTGGCCTGGCCTAATTCTGGCTTCACTTACCTCACTCTATCTCAGTCAATTTTTTATTCCACGAATACGCAACTCATTTAATGGATATTAAGCAAATACAGTGAGCTTTTGCAAAATCAGGAAGTTCCTATTTCAACTTAAAACATTTAATCTAAATTAAAATATAATATTAGGTATTTCTGATCTCATATATATGAGATATATATCTCAAAACACTGAAAAGACGTTTTAGAGTTATATGCCCTTGCCGGACTTTAAGTTTGGGGGCAAGTCTAAAGCCTCTTTCATTTAAATTTTTTTTCTTTGTTTGTTTTTAAGTCTTTGCAAGTCTAGCCTACTGAAAAACATTTATATGTTTAATTTTGGATGGACACCACAAGCCAGCAGGGTATAAGGGCTTGTTTGGAACCATGAAAGCCCTGGTGCTGCAGTGACTAAGAGCTTGGCTACTAACTCAAAGGTGGGCAGTTCGAATCCACCAGCCACTCCTTGGAAACCCTATGGGGCAGTTCTACTCTGTCCCATAAGGTCACTATGAGTCAGAACCGACTCTACCACAACAGGTTTGGTTTGGTTTTTTGGTTAATGACTGCAGTTTCATGATATTTCTCCACAACCTCACTGGAATCTTCCTCGTTGAGATAACACTTTGAGATAAGGAATTTTCTCTGAGGAAAAGGCTGTCATGCCCAAATCTTTCTTATGTTTAGTTACAAGAAAATCATTTGTTCTTCAGTCATTCATTCAATAAGTATAAACACTTGGTTAGCTGCTTCATTAGACGTTTTGCAAGATACAGAAATAAGTAAGACATGGTTTCTGTCCTTGGGACATTTAAAATTTACAAGCCAGAAACTCAATATAAAGCACAGAAAAAATAAATACGGCTATTTATTACACCAAAAAGAATTAGTCGATGTTCAACAATTTCAAGAGGTGGCATATGATCAGGAACTGATGGTACTGAAGGAAGGAAGTCCAAGCTGCTATGAAGGCATTAGCAAAAAACAAGGCTCCAGGAATTGATGGAATATCAATTGAGATGTTTCAACAAACGGATGCAGCACTGGAGGTGCTCACTTGTCTATGCCAAGAAATATGGAAGACAGCTTCCTGGCCAACTGACTGGAAGAGATCCATATTTATGCCTATTCCCAAGAAAGGTGATCCAACCGGATGTGGAAATTATAGAACAATATCATTAATATCACACACAAAGCAAAATTCTGCTGAAGATCATTCAACAGGGAACTGCCAGAAATTCAGGCCTGTTTCAGAAGAGGACATGGAACCAGGGATATCATTGCTGATGTCAGATGGATCCTGGCTGAAAGCAGAGAATACCAGAAGGATGTTTACTGTGTTTTATTGACTATGCAAAGGCATTCAACTGTGTGGATCATAACAAATTATGGATAACATTGCGAAGAATGGGAATTCCAGAACACTTAATTGTGCTCATGAGGAATCTTTACATAGATCAAGAGGCAGTTGTTTGTACAGAACAAGGGGATACTGACTGGTTTAAAGTCAGGAAAGATGTGCGCCAGGGTTGTATTCTTTCACCATACCTATTCAATCTGTATGCTGAACAAATAATCCGAGAAGCTAGACTGTATAAAGAAGAATGGGGCATCAGGATTGGAGGAAGACTTATTAACAACCTGCGTTACGCAGATGACACAACCTTGCTTGCTGAAAGGACTTGAAGCACTTACTAATGAAGTTCAAAGACCACAGCCTTCAGTATGGACTGCACCTCAACATAAAGAAAACAAAAATCTTCACAACTGGACCAATGAGCAACATCACGATAAAAGGAGAAAAGATTGAAGTTGTCAAGGATTTCATTTTACTTGGATCCACAATCAACAGCCATGGAAGCAGCAGTCAAGAAATTAAAAGACGCATTGCATTGGGTAAATCTGCTGCAAAGGACCTCTTTAAAGTGTTGAAGAACAAAGATGTCACCTTGAAGACTAAGGTGCGCCTGACCCAAGCCATGGTATTTTCAATCACATCATATGCATGTGAAAGCTGGACAATGAATAAGGAAGACTGAAGAAGAGTTGACGCCTTCAAATTGTGGTGTTGGTGAAGAATACTGAATATACCGTGGACTGCCAAAAGAACGAATAAATCTGTCTTGGAAGAAGTGCGGCCAGAATGCTCCTTAGAGGCAAGGATGGCGAGACTGCATCTTACATACTTTGGATATGTTGTCAGGAGGGATCAGTCTCCGGAGAAGGACATCATGCTTGGGAAAGTACAGTGTCAGCGGAAAAGAGGAAGACCCTCAACCAGGTGGACTGACACAGTGGCTGCAACAATGTGCTCAAGCATAACAACTATTATAAGGATGGCGCAGGACCGGGCAGTGTTTCATTCTGTTCTGCATAGGGTCGCTATGAGTCGGAGCCAACTCTACGGCACCTAACAACAACAACATTTAGAGAAAGGAGTCATTTGAATTGGGACTGGGATGCCTGCTTCTTTGGGAAAGCGATAACTGAGCTGTACCTTGGAGAATGTAGGATTGTGAGAGTTTTATGCGATGGGAAAAGGCATTCCAGAGCGAACTGAGGTAGGTCTCGAAAGCCTTGCTCCATTATCCAGGTTTACGTGAAAACTGGTAACATGATACAACCTGTGTTTTAGGAGTATTATTCTGGCCCAAAGGTGAAAAAAGAGAGTTGAGAGATAAAAGGAAGAAAAGTTGTAGTAGTTCTTTCTCCATCATGGCAGAGATGGAGGGTACAGAGAGGCGCGACATTGTGGACAGGAATTGACTGAACTGTGAGTCTCTGTGTGCTTAATAAAAAAGAAAGCTTTCTCTTTCATTAATGCCATTTCGGAGACGTGAAGGACAGTTACTGGCATTCATTTGCCTTTATATACCCTCTGTAAAATAGCTAGCAGACTCTTTCCAAATGACATCTTCTGGTGTGTGAGATTGCTGAGACAACTTCTTCCCCCGATGGGTGAATAGGCATGTTTACTAAATCTGGAGAGTCTTGTTGGGTGACTGCAGTAATGCTTTCCACAAAAGCCTTAGACTGGGCCATGTGCTTGTATCTGTAATTGCCATTGTTGTTGCAATAAATTAAGTGTGGCACTTGCTCTGGAACATATCTGACCCTCTGCTTTATTGCGATTTCACACAGGAGAACATCACCACCTATGCCCACAGAAAGATTGGAAGGCTTATTTTGTTCCAAGATTGGAAAGAGATTAATGTTTGAGCAATTTAGACAGAATAGCTATTTTTTAACCACAATATCAGTAGAAAAGTTTTTTTTTTTTTTTTTTGAATTATTTACAAGAAAATGGTTGCAGTTCGTTTTAGGAGTCATCGGTTCTATCATGACTAGTGTAACCCTTCAGAGTAAAAACTTGTTTTTTGAAGTTTGAGCTAGGCTCTTTTCTTTGTTTTCTTTCTGTGTCAACCTCAAGGACTGTGCAGTATTTAGTGATGATTTCCCCATATCTCTAAGAGCTCTAAATTTAGGAATGAGCATAATATAGGTCAAAACAGGAATATCTTAATTATGTATTCAGTCACTCTGAAAGAGATTTAATGAGCACCTGCCATGTTCCAGGCACCGTACTAAATGACAGGTGTAGCGTTAAATGGAACATGGCCCTTGCCCTCCTGAAACTTACATTTCCATAGGAACCTAAGGCATGGACACAACATCTCTAACATAATTTATAAGGGCATGAGTGTCTATAAGCAAAGTACTGGGTCACAGAAGAGAGAACAATTCATTGCATTAGAAGAATTAAAAGAAAAAAATCACAGAGTTTGTGGCATCTTAGGTGGACCTGAGGAATGAGTGGGGTCTGAAACAAGTAGAAACGGTAAAGACCTTCCAGAAAGAGGAGCAAGCATGTGTAAAGAAATGAGGTGTAAAGTGTCTTTGGGAAGGCAGCATGGCCAAGTAGAAAGATCTTGAAGTCACAGACCTGTGTTTGAGTCCTGCCATCTCTCTTACAGCTGAGTAATCTTGGAGAAGTTGCCCAAACTCTCTTTTAACACTGAGACAATAATACCTATCTTTTTTTAGTGTTAGTCTTTGGTTAAATGAGATAATATATGTAAAAACACCTGGCACTTTGCGAGTGCTCAATTAATATAAACTTATTCTAGAGAAATACACATTCCCTTCAGGTTGAATGTAGGGTGTGTGGATGGGAGCGGGAAAGGGCTTGAAATTAGAAAGATAGGTCAGGGCCAAATCATGTGAAAGTAAAGATAAATAGTTTCGATTTTATTCTGAAGGCAATCAGGAGTCTTCAGGACTTCTAAAAAGGTCTGGACCAAAGTCAGATTTATGTTCTAGAGAGACCATCCCAGGACAAAGAAGAGAATAGATGGAAGGAGAGTGAAGCTAAGGATGGATGATAAGCTGTTGCAGTGATCCAGATAAGAGAGGTGGAGGGTTTGACTTCTGCATTGGCCCTAGGCTAGAATAAGGAGAGAGACACAGAAAATATGATGGAGATGAAGAGATCACATCGGCAGAGCTTTGGGATCACTGAGATGTGGGGGTGAAAAATCCCAAATTATCTCTCAGTGAACTTGTGAAATCACTGCTGCTTGAGTGCAGGCAACCTTGTGTTTTCTCTTGTAGTAGCACGAGTGCATCTGCTTATTTGTCCAGCTGCTTGGATTTGGAGAAAGCCAAATCCACATTGAGAGGAACATGGCTATTTTCTGCTGCTAAGTCATTCATAGGCATGTGGGAGCACAGTAGGAATTTATTTGGGACGTCTCCTAAACCTTTGGTGTTTATTGACAGATCTTGACTTCTTGGGAAAGGGAGCCGAATCATCCAGTGGATTCTACTTGGTTTTACAGATCAAGAAGCTGAACTTCAGAAATGGGAAGTTACCTATTCCAACAATTAGAGAGTGTGCAAAGCACTGGAGCCAGGACTTAAACTCAGTTTCTTACATTCTCAGGCCAAGGTACTCTTCTTTTTATTCCTCTGGATAAGGTTAATTGCTGATGAACGCAAACAAACATCGCTAATGGCCAAGTGGCAAGCACCAATCTTGTCCACCTCCATCTACACAGAGATGAAGGGAATTGTTTAGCTTTTTCTGCCAAAACTTCAATGCCAGTTGAAGATCAACCAATTGGAGCTAAAACATCCTGAAGTTTATATGGAAATTCATAGTAGAAAATTATTTGATTTATGAGAAAACATATATACACAGCAACAGGGGGACACTGATGAAATAAAGTCATCAAAATAATTTTCAGTTTTCTTAGATATATAAAACCAAACCAAACCCACTGCTGTCCAGTCAATTCCTGCTCATAGCAACCCCACAGGGTTTCCAACGCTGTAAATCTCTATGGAACCAGACTGCCACATCTTTCTCCCCTGGAGTCACTGGTGGTTTCACACCACTGACCTTTTGGTTAGCAGTTGATCATTTTAAACACTACGCCACCAGGGCTCCTTTCTTAGATAGACATATAGGTATACATACAAATTCATGGGGTCGTGTTTACAAAATGATGAACCACGCACAGGCCGTAAATTAGAATTAGCCTAGGGATCATTCTGCAGGAATAGAAAATGTTAATTCCCCAAATTTGAGGTATGTTGTTAGGTGCCATCAAGTCAGTTCTGACTCATAGCAACCGTCTGCACAACAGAACGCAACACTGCCTGGTCCTGTGTCATCCTCACAATCCTTGCTGTGTTTGAGCCCGTTGTTGTAGCCACTGCGTCAATCCATCTCCTTGTAGCCTTTCTGTATGCTTGTGAAAACCCATTCAGTTAAAGATTTTCTTCGGCTCCCTCCCACACTTCAATCACCCAATCCTAGAATATCAGAGCTAGAAGCAGCTAAAAAACTCCTTCACTTCATTTTAATCAACAAATATTTATTAAATGGCATGCTATGTGTTAGGCACTGTGAACTCAGAGAGGAATAATAGGAAAAGTCCCTTCTCCATTAAATATAGGGAAACTCAGTATAATGGAAAAGACTGACCAACAAATTTAAATTATGGTGTGGAAACGGACTTCTAATTCAACGTGGTACCTGATCCCATGCATTTATTTTTTCTCTCTCCGAAGATCACCTTTGCTGTTGTTAGGTGCCCTTGAGTCAGTTCTGACTCACAGCGACCCCATAAACAGAACAAAACAGTGCCCAGTCCTGTGCCCTCCTCCCAATCATTGCCATGTTTGTGCCCATTATTGCAGCCGCTGTGTCAATCCATCTCATTGAGGGTCTTCCTCTTTTTTGCTGACTTTCTGCTTTACCAAGCATGATGTCCTTCTCCAGGGATTAGTCCCTCCTGATAACATGTCCAAAGTACATGAGATGAAGTGTCGCCGTCCTTGCTTCTAAGGAGCACTCTAGCTGTACTTCTTCCAAGACAGATTTGTTCACTCTTCTGGCAGTCCATGGTATATTCAATAATCTTTCTCATCACCATAGCTCAAATGCATCAATTCTTCTCTCATCTTCCTTATTCATTGTCCAGCTTTCACATGCATATGAGGCAATTGAAAATACCATGGCCCTAGTCTAAAGGTAGAGTTATATGTCTTGTCATTGAGGAGCTGCGAGTATTTTAAATAGAATGAAGTTTTTAAAAAGGACAAAGTGCAAAGCACTATCAATATGGCCAGAGAAAAAAGCAATGAACTAGATTCTAATCCTGGTTCTGGGTTCTAATCATAGTTCTGCCGCTGCCCTGGGTTAAGTTTGTCTGTTTTGTTGTTGTTTGTTTTCTTTAATTATCTCATTTATAAACAGGTGATCACTGTAAATGTCTCTTTCAGGTCTGATCTACGATTATGCGATCATCCATAGAAGGCTTCTAGGCTGAGTGTGTGCCATTAAATTTAACTCAGAAAATCAAGCTTTCCAATTTACCTTCATTTCAACCACTTCTTTAGTTGCAAAAACTGGCATTTAGTGAGCACTTACAAAGTGCCAGAGAGTGTGCAAAGCACTTCAAATGCATCCACTCACTAAATCTTTCAACTGTATGAAGTAGGTACTATTTGGTCTTAGCAACTTCTTCACATCATAGGATATTTTTGTCATGTATCTAACAAGAAATTTAAGCAGCCTTGCTAGTGTTACTGTAAGCAGGATGTGAATCCAAGACAGTCCTCTGAAAGCATTAGCAGAGCATCTCCCTTGACGAGAGAAAGCTCATTGGCCACAATGGCTCTGTCTAACCAATGATGTGCCCCCCTGCCCAGAGTTACCAGTATCACTAGGCTGGCAGCGAGTCTTAGGAAGTTTACATCATGTCTATATTTTTGAAGTTACTAAATGTGAAAAATATCATGACCTCAGTGTTCCCTTGCTGAGCCAGATTCATAGCATTACCACCACCTGCTCTTCCAAAGGTTTCCACTTAATGCAGGTTTAAAAATAAGGACTCTGAGCTCTCTCTTGCTTTCTTTAGAGAAAAGGTGTAAGTCTTGTTGGAGTGTTGAAGAAATTCCGGGGTGATGCAGTGGAAAGACTTGTCTCAGCTCTGACACATGACCTTGGGCAAGTCAATCTCACAGCCATTTAATTTCTCCATCTCTAAAGCAGAGAGTGGTTGAATAAGACAATTTGCGTGGTTGAGAAGAAACATGGGTTGGATTGTGTGTCACTTTATTTATCTTTAAAAGCCCCACAAAATCTTTATAACTAAAATGTACATTACTTGGTAAAGCACCTGTGGGCTAATAAAATGCTTCAAAATAGGTAGATTAAAACCTTTTAATTCCCTCTTGTGTCTTCCATCGCTTCTTCTTTCCTTCCCTCCTTCCTTTCTTTCTCCCCTTCTTCCTTCTTTCTTCACTCCTTCCTTCCTTCCTTCCCTCCTTCCTTCCTTCCCTTCTTTCTTTCCTCCTTCCTTCTTGTTATGTACCAGGCACTACTCTAGATGCTAAGGATGCAGCCTAGAATGAATAACAGACAAAGCCTCTCCTCTCATTGAGCACACATTCTGCCATGAAGAAAGACAGTAACAAGTAACCTGATCAAGAAAGTAATGTAAAGTGTTGGTAGGGCCTATGAAAATAATTAAATAAGAATATGGGTTAAAAAGTGGCTGGTTGCAAGTAGAAGTTTTATATTTTAGACAGGGTGGTTAGGATGGGTCTCCCTGAAGAGGAGATGCTTTGCCGAGATCTGCATAAGAAAATGGAGTCAGCATTGCTCTGAGGAGAGAGTATAATAGACAGAAGAAATAGCAAGGGCAAAGGGGCTAAGGCATGAACATTGCCCATCCAAAGAACAAAAAGAAGACCTACGTGTCTGGAGCATGGTGGACATGGAGGAGAATGGAAGGAATGAGATCAGAGAGGTGGTATGAGCCATGTTACGCAGGGCATGTTAAAAAGCTTGGATTTTGTTCCAAGTGCATTTGAAAGTCATTGAAGTGTTTTAAGTAGAAGTATGAAGTGTTTCATATTTTAAAATTATTACTCTAACTGCAGTGGATGGCAAAAGTAGATGCAGAAAGATCAGGTAGAAAAAAATGAAATGAGTACCAGGATTCAGAGAACGTGAGTAACCAGAAGGTTTATTGGAAGAATTGGAACTTGAACATTGCTCTGGTTTGAATGTTTCCATAACAGGCAACTCATTGCCTTTTACGCTGGTCTGTTCTACTTTTAGACAATTCTATTTCTCAGAAACAATATGTTATAATCTATTACAATACATGACAAGTGTTCAATAAATATTATTTCTCTGATTTTTGCCTTCGAGTGCTCACCCTAGGTTCATTCCTTAGGACCACATGATTGAAAGACCCTAATTAAAACCCACTGAGTGTACAGAGAATTGACATTCCAATGTCCTCCAATTACTCTAATTGTGCATAGTTTCCTGTCCACTTATTGACAGAAAAATAGCCATTACTCTTCTCTCATTGCCCAACTACTGCAGGTACAGAGTTCCTGTTACACACATGATAAAATTGTGCTATGATAAAAGTGTTATTATGAGAGGGATGCAGACCCCAGATTCTTATAAAAAGACCAGACTTAATGGTCTGACTGAGACTAGAAGGATCCCGGTGGTCGTGGCCCCCAGACCTTCTGTTGGCCCAGGACAGGAACCATTCCCAAAGCCAACTCTTCCAAAATGAATTGGACTGGACAATGGGTTGGAGAGGGATACTGGTGAGGTGTGAGCTTCTTGGATCAGGTGGACACTTGGGACTATGTTGGCATCTCCTGCCTGGAGGGGAGATGAGAGGATGGAGGGAGTTAGAAGCTGGTGAAATGGACATGAGAAGAGAGAGTGGAGGGAGGGAGCGGGCTGTCTCATTAGCGGGAGAGTAATTGGGAGTATGTAGCAAGGTGTATATAAGTTTTTGTGTGAGAGACTGATTTGATTTGTAAACTTTCACTTAAAGCACAATAAAAATTATTTTTTTTAGAAAAGCGTTATTATGTTGAACCTATCTGTACATACCTAGTGTATAGGCACTGGGTCTTGGGTGACTCAGGCTGGGTTAACTCTTGGTCAGTCCTAGATGCCTGAAGAAGAGGCAAGACCAAGCTGTGGTTGATGTTAGGTGCCATTGAGTCCATTTCAACTCATAGCAAGCCCACGTGACAGAGTAGAACTGCCCCATAGGGCTTCCTAGGCTGTGATATTTATAGAAGCAGATTGGCGGTCTTTCTCCCATGGAGCTGCTGGGTGGGTTCAAACCACCAACCTTTCAGTTAGCAGCTGATCACTTAGCCGTTGCACCAACAGGGATCCTTAAGACCAAGCTAGACCAAGTAGATTGGGCCTTAAATAACCTTAACTGCAGCGTGTCCAGAAGAACATCACCTGCAAGGTAAAAAAGGGGCACTGTTCCTGCCATATGGAGGCAGACCAGGTTCAGTAAAGCAAAGGAACCATGTCAGAGGACTAAGGAGTCCTGGGACACCAGAGGTGCAAGGCAGCCATCTGGGGCAAGTGAGTGTGCAATGATTCAGGCCTTGAATTCTTCAGAATTCACTAAGTAACAGAATGGTCAAATATTCATACTATGCAAGCCAGACATTGTTCTGCTTCTTGTCCTTTGTTGTCTTTCAATTCATCTTTAGTGTTGGTAAAGTAACTTTGAACGATTCTATCTTGTCTCAGCTATTTTCAAGGGAACTAGTGGATAGAATATGAAGCCACATTTGGCCTAGACTATTAATGGGGAGGCAACTCATCTCTGGGATGTGGCATTGTGGGGAAAGAAATCACCATGAGTCCCAAGTGAATGATTAGATTCAAAGGGATAGAATTCAGTGATCCTTCTTCTCTCCTCCTTTCCAGGTAAAGGTTCTGGTTTGACTTTTACACCTTACATATTGTTTTAAGTAAGTGAGGACGTTTCTCTTGCATCCTCACCATCCTGGCGCCTCTTCTAAAATATGTTCTACTTCACTTGTTTTCAAAGTGTGGCGCCTAGACCAGCAGTATCTAGGAACTTGGTAGAACTGCAAATTTTTAACCCTAGACAGACCTTCTGGATCTGAAACTCTTGGGGTACGCCCAGTCATTTCTGTTCTAACAAGCCCCTGTCTGATTCTGATGTACAGTGAAGTTCAAAAATTCCTGCTTAAATTGATCCTAATGTGGGGAACTGAGAAGAGTCTCCTACTTTATCTAGGGTGACGAAGAGCAGAAACTCCTGCCGCCTTCAGTAGCTGGAGGCAGAGCTAGGGTTAGAAGTTTGTTTTCTTAGGTCCCAGGTTGTAAGTCTTTCTATTATTTCAGACTCTGAACCTCAGTCCTTGTAAAGAACCACAATACTACAGATAACTTGCAATATTATATTTCTTTTAGCTTCGTAGATTCATCAAGCTTAAAATAAATAGGAGTAATTTCACATATAAAACTATAACTTTAGACAGTAAGTAAAGATGTACACACAAATCTGAATATATAGATATTCATTGCAGTATCATTTATGACAGAAAAAAAAAAAAAAAAACCTAGGAATAACCCAAAGGTCTAAGGTTTGACAGTGGAAAAAAATGGATAAATGATTTTATGATGTATCCCAACATTTGGATATTATACAGCCATTAAGTCATGCTTTCAAATAATATATACTGACATGGAAAAATAGACACGATATAAAGTACAGAAACAAAATATAAAACTGCATATTTATAATAATCCTGATGTTGATTTTTTTTTTCATGAAAACATACATCTAATCAACAGTTTTTACAAGTACAGTTTGTTGACAATGGTCACATACTTTACATTGTGCGAACAATTCCCACTCTCTCTACTCATACTGGAAACACTGGTGGCGTAGTGGTTAAGTGCTGTGGCTGCTAACCAAAAGGCTGGCAGTTCAAATCCACCAGGTGCTCCTTGGAAACTCTATGGGGCAGTTCTACTCTGACCTATAGGGTTGCTGTGAGTCGGAATCAACTCGACTTAACGGCAACTGGTTTGGTTTTCGGTTTTCTGCCTGTATGGTCACTATCGTTAACTTAGACTCCACGCCTCTTAACACTCTTATCTGCGCTTTAGAGTTGCTGTTGTCATTTTGATCTCATATATTTAATTTTTTAAAGGGTGCAATTCTCACTACAGATTTCTTCCTAATGTTGTTTTAAACAAATATGCATATAGATTTTATTAATAGAATGTATATATATATAAAAAAATTTTTTTTTATATACATGTAAAAATTGAAGGGAATGTATAAGCTTTTCAAAGTAATGATTTATAATGAAAAAAGAAAAACATAACATGAGAGGAATCACATAAAGCATACTTGGATCAGTTTTTTATTTCAATATTAACAGTATACTGCTTGATGAGCTTAGACAACCCAACCCCTCTGTGCCCTTGTGTCGTGCATCCTCATTCGGGATATTACTCCATATGTGCAAAGTGATTTATAAGTGTGAAGAAGTCTGGCAGTATTAAGAAGCATTATTAAATATGATTATCAACTATGAAGCTCCTCATTTCTAGTCATGTCTCAGCAATATTAAATACCACAAGAGACGGAAGCTGGAACTTATTTTCACTAAATAAATCCCGAGTTGCTGTGTTTTTGCATGCGTATTCTTCATTTCCGCAACAGTGACAAGCAACTGTTTTAGGGATTAGCAACTGCTTCCCTTTCATGATCACCTAATCAAGCCTTTTCCTTCAACGTGGCTCAGCCAAAGTTAAGAGGAATGTTTTGTTTTCATAGCTTTTAAGAAATGCTATGTAAATATTGTTCTTCAACATAAAATAGTAATAATAACAGCAATAACTATTATTGTCAGAGAATTGTAAAAGTCTCCAGGTAAACCTCATTCATACATTTATAATTCTCATTAAAGGGAGAGAAAGAAAGAAAACTGAACTACTGGGGATACATTTGTACATTCATTAATTCCAAAAATATTTATTGAGTGCCTACTATGCACCAGGCAGTACACTAAACAGTATGAAAGCTTGGAATGTATACAGTCATCTAATACAGCTGATAAAACAGGCCAGTGAGAACACAAATGGAAGAAAGAAAAAAAGAATAGATCGGAAGACAGTTATAGGTCAATAACCCGGGCATTCAGAGGAATTTATGTTTCCACTGAGACTTTAAGTTTTGTTTGAAATTCAGTGTTGGGGAGCTGAGGAAAAGGCAATCTTTCCAAAAGAAGCATAAGCAAGGGCTTCAAGTTGGGAAATTTTGTCACATACATGGGAAACACCAAGGAGATTTCTTTTGCTATAGAACAGATCCCCTCTTAGAGTGTTATTTCTAATTTCACCAAGAGCAAAGAGCAGCATACAGTTATTGCTGTTGTGAGATCATGTTGGGTCAGTTCAGACTCATAGTGACCTTCTGTATAAGAGAACAAAATGTGGCCCAGTTCTGTGCCATCCTCACAATCATTGCTATGTTTGAGCCCATTGTTGTAGCTAGTGTGTCAGTCCATCTTAATTGAGATCATCCCTCTTTTTCATTGACCCTCTATTTTACCAAGCATGATATCTTTCTCCAGTGGTTGGTCCCTTCTGACAAAATGTCCAAAGTCAGTGAGATGAAGTCTCACCATCCTAACTTCTAAGGAGCATTCTGGCTGTACGTCCTTCAAGACAGATTTGTTCGTACTTTGTAGTACGTGGTATATTATAATAGAAAAAAAAAATAAACCCCAGTAAATAGTAGCTCTTACCATTCGTACTTTTGGAGCTGATCTATTTTCAGAGGGAAGAGGAATGTAGCTTGATTCTCTTGAGGGCTATTCCGCCCACCCATACATCCCCCAAACCACCAACCAACCAACCAAACCAAAAATCCAACTTTAGAATTCTTGAAAAATGATGAATTTTTCAAATAGATTCTCTTAAAAGAGCTGTATGGTAGTTTTCAGAATCTGTCCCACAATGAAATTTTAAGAAAATTTCTTACTCATGCTTTCTTTCCTTCACTTTCCCTTCTTTTTGTGATGTGACTCACCCTCCCTACAAGTCTGAGCAAGGGGTACAATCTGTTCCCCACTCTGGAGCTCCATAAGAAACATTTCCAGAGAACTCTGGTGAATAAAAGTACTCATCTTCGATAGGAAAGGAGCAGAAGGAGAGGTAGGAAAGAGAAACAGATCGGAATTTTCCAGAGCTCCTAAGATAGGGTAGGCAGGGACCCAAGGACTTACATTGTATGGCCCATTAAATCTTCTCATGCAGTAGGTAGTATGGCTGAGGCCTGAACTCACCACCATATGATTCCAAGAATTGAGGAAAAAATGGAAATTATAACAAAAGGAGCCAAATATTAACAGGCAGAAAAACCAGTGCCTATATTTGGAAACCCTCGTGGCATAGTGGTTAAGAGCTACAGCTGCTATCAAAAGGCCAGCAGTTCAAATCCACCAGGCACTTCTTAGAACCTCTATGGGGCAGTTTTACTCTGTCCTATAGGGTCTATCTTTATAGGGTCGATATGAGTCAGAATCCACCAGGTGGCAATGGGTTATCTTACATTTACCAGAAATTTCATATACATCAAATACACTTTCATAAGTCCAAAATACTTGTTTTTATTTTTAATTCTGTGGTATTCCTGATTTTAAAATTGTTTAAAAGAGAATGTGAGAAAGTAACAGCTGTAGCTGTCTCTGGGTAATGGTATATAGGTGAAGTTTTTCCTGTTCCTTTGTATTTTTTGGTTCTTTCAAAAATAGGTTTAGAAGGTGCTAATTTTATAATCATAAGAAACAAATCAAAAAAGACACAAAGCAAAAATCTGTATATCGAATCACTTTATCTATATCATATAGAAATGTATATATATGTGTATATTTATAATTATATGATAATTTGAGAGAGACTCATGTAAGATCCTGTAAACATAATAAAAATTCAAAGTTAAAAAATTTCATCGTTGACTTCAAATATTACTTACCTTTGTTAATGAAAAATCCATTCACATGGTTACCAAATGTGAGTGACCATTGAGTGTTTTGTCTATTCCTTTCACTCCTTACAGCTCCTAGAGATAGGTATTTTATTAGCCCTATCTCACACATGAATCCCTGGTGGCACAGCGGTTAAGAGCTTGGCTGCTGATCAAAAAAGGCTGGCAGTTCAAATCCACCAGCCACTCCTTGGAAACCCTATGGGGCAGTTCTACTCTGACCTGTAGGGTCACTATGAGTGGGAATCAACTTGACAGGAAACAAAGGCCCAAACCCTTTGCCATCTAGTTGATTCCTCTTTATGACAATTCCGTGTGTTACAGACTAGAACTGCTCGATAGAGTTTTCTTGGCTGTAATCTTTGCAGAAGTGGGTCACCAGTCCTTTCTTTCGTGACATTAAACCACCAACCTTTAGATTAGTAGTTGAGTGCAAAACATTTTCACCACCCAGGGACCTGGAAATAAAGGTACAAGTGGGTGAATTAACTTACCTAAGGTCAAGAGGATAGAAACAGCAGAGTTAAGTTTTGATCTCAGTTAGTCTTGCTCCATGACCTAGACACTATGCTCTATTACCTGGTGCTAATGTGCCCACTTGAGTTTTTGGAACTTCTCAGAGCATATCTACACCATGGGAGAGGGCAGAAGGGGTCAGTTCTCATTTCATCAGGAAGTCTTGCCAACTATTTTAATGGCCAGGCAGGCACCTAAGCTATGCTTGTTGCCAGATGCACAGCAAAGCTCTTTACCTGCAGGAACCATTAAAAAAAAAAAAGCCCTAATCTACACGAGTTAATGAATCCTAAATTAATCATACATTCGATGTTCAGAACAAAGAGTTAGGGGCTATTTTCCACTTACATAACAGCAATCCCATGAGGTGGTGGTTATCAGTCCTCATTAGCCCTCATTCCAGTTTAATAGCCATTAGTGACAACAGAGATACATTTTATAGGTGCTAATTGACCCTGCAGAAAGCCTTTGAAGCTGTCCCAAGAGCGGAGGACTTCTTCTTTGAAGTTCTGTTTTAGCTAAAGTGCCCAGGAAAAAACCTGGGAAAAATGTACATTAGAGAAATAAATGCAGAGACCAAACCTTTGTACTAAATGATTAATTGTGTAACTGTGGCTTAGTGACTGTGACCAAAGACACCTACCTAACCTGTACTTGACAGTATGGGACTCCCCAAATGGCTCTAAAATTTTTCTGAGGAAGTGCTTAAGGAGATTTCATACGCGTTACCACTCTGTTCTTGTATCATTAGGGAGAGGAAGAGAGGAGAAAACAGTGTATGTAGGTACACGCATAAATATATAAATCTAAAAGCCTATTGCCATTGAGTCGATTGTGACTCATAGTGACCCTATAAGACAGAGTAGCACTGCCCCTTAGGGTTTCCAAAGAGCAACTAGTGAATTCGAACTGCTAACTTTTTTGTTAGTAGCCTGAGCTCTTAGCCATTGTGCCACCAGACCTCCATATATAAATGTCTGTGTGTGTATATATATATATATTTTACCTCTTATAACTCATATGCATATATGTGTGTATACATATACACCTTTCATATCTTATTTGATCCACATAAAAAACCCCAAAAGTAATCTCAAGCCCAAAGAAAGTAACTTCACTTGCCAATGAACAAACTAGAAGTCATTCAGACATTTAAACTAGTGTAAAATTCCTTTCACTACAACAAAGCTTCTTCACAAGTTTACTCCACTGCCGAGTTCAACTGATTGAGTTGTCTAAACGACTAAAAACCATAACAAAAGAAAAAAAAAATACAATAACACACAATTTGATCTCCAGATTATTTCAGATTTGGTTCCCATCTGCATACTTCCTCTGTTCCTAAGCACTTAACTTTCTGTGATTTTCACCTCATTTAGGAGGTGTCGAATTTGGAAGATGACTAAAGAAGGCAATTCAAGGAAAGCCAGTGCACTGAACAAGTTACCAAGAAATTCACTCAGGTGCAACTTATCTGACAGGTTAGGGAGGTGACTTGCTGTCAAGGACAGGACAGAAACCAAGAAAAGGGGCGGGAGTATGAAAATCAGATGCGCGCGCAGGCAGAACTCAAGATGGACGCCCTTCCAGGGCTGTCTGAACAAAGATGGCGTCCGTCGCGAGGGCTGCTGGGGAGTCGAACAGGACCCACTCTGGGATGTTATGCAAGCTCCATACCTGGCGGGGAACCCGAAAAACAACCTTGAGGAAGTGACCATTTACGTGCTGCTGACAAAATGTAAGAAAAGGTTATGTACTCAGAAGAGAATACATTTTCACAACCCATAGGAGGGGAGGGGCGGCGAAGCTTGTGTGTAGGCTTCGATTAGGAATGTTGAGCCAGAGTTTATCTACCTACCTCAGCCAGTCTGATTCCCTGTCTGTCTCGGTAGCATTTCAGGGTATTGAAGTAGATGCAAGTCAACCACATGGCGATAGTCAGGATTTAGCTCAGAGCTCCAAGCAGGGCTGAGTCGTACCTTCTCGTGGAGGTGGGTATTGCAGAAACCCATGACAGGAGGAGCAGACATGAGTGCATAGCATCCAGGCACCTCCACTGCAGGGAGAGCTTCTTTTCTGAAAACGTCCTCATCTTTTTACATGGCAAAGTAATCCTGTACTAAGTGGCAACCCATGGCCGTCGAGTCGATTCTGACTCATAGCGACCCTATAAAACAGAGTAGAACTGCCCCAGAGAGTTTCCGAATAGCGGCTGGTTGATTCAAACTGTTGTCCTTTTGGTTAGCAGCCAAACTCTTAACCACTCCGCCACCAGGGCTCCACTAAATGGCAAAGTGGGATTATATTCTAAAATTTTTCCTTTAAAAATTCCGTATTTAATCTTGCATTCTAATTTAGCATTCTTAAGAGTAGTGGGATTATCTGAGGGAAAGAAGTGGGAGCAAGTGATACCTACTGATTTTTTTTTTTCTTTTTCTTTCCTCCTAGCTTGGGATGGGGACAAGTTGTCCCTTGTTTCTATAGGTGGCCGAGCAAGGGCACTTAAACATTGGTGTCAGGAGTAGATGTAGGCATTGGAAATAATTTTTAAATGTCAGCATTCTCTGGGGTTTTCCAAGCTTTTAAGGGTATAAGATCCTTTCCCCCACAGTTAAAGGAATTGACTCTTGAGTGGCAGAATGGACATTCTCTGTACAATAGGAAACCAAAGGAGAGGAGAATGGCGGAGAGAAGTGTCTAGTTTAATAGGAGTTATCCTGCTTAGAGTTTCACACTGGCACCTGAATGTTATGATAGGAGAGCTTGCTTAAAATTCTGTCCCAGTAGAATGACCACTAGGAAAGGGTTCTCTAGAGCAAAATAGAAGGCTTGGAATGGTGCTGAATTGACTCTTCCAAGAAGGAGAGAAATGGCTTGGTTTCACTGTCTGCTTGAAAGCAGAGGAATGGAGTAGATGACCCCTTACAGTCACACCCACTTGCCTGATTTTATATGCAGAGTCCCTCCTGTTTTATCCCTCAGAACATTGGAAAGCTTTCAAAAGACAAGTAATCTTAGCACATTCTGTGTCTTTTGAGAACTGTGGATGAAAGAGGCAAGTAAATTTTGGGTATTATTACTTACGTGCAGTAATTTTGGTTGAACTTCCCTGACACACCTTCTCCTTTGTAATATTTTTCAGAGAGTGTGTGTCTGTGTGACTGTGTGTGTGTGTCTAAGTGGCTTTGACCCTAGGGCTCTCTTTGATTTATAGGCTGCTTTCTATAAGTTATGCCGCGGTGGTTTCAGAACCTGTTTGTTCTGGCATCTCAATAAAGTCATGCTTCCCATGGCAACCCCAGCCTACGAAGCAGGGCCTAAGGGAAAACACAGTTTTCGTTGCCAGAATGAGGCAACAGTACTTTTGGGGTGCTGTTTTGTTGGATGGTGTATCTTAGGCAATCCCAGTCATGGAAAACTGAAAAACCTTAAGGTACTGACTATTATAATAGGAAACAGCCATCCCCGTTTTCCTTAAACCAGTCGAGTGATCTTTTGAGACTTTAATTTTCACGTTTTTCATTGTGTCATCTGCACAGTAACAAGATTATGGACCATTGCCCCCATGAGTAGGCACAAGGTGGACACATTCTAGTTCAAACAGCTTTCTCATTTATATTCTAGATTTCGATGTTTAACTCTAAGGTCAGCTCTGAACTGTCATTGATGATTGGATTCCCTACTTGGATTCAGAAGGAACCCATGCTTCTCAACGTTTGCTACACATCTGAATCCCCTGGGAGCTCCTAAAAATACCCATGCCTTGACCCCATCACCAGAGATCCTGCTTTAATGGTGGTGTAGGACAGAGCCTGAGCATCAACAGTGTTCAAAAGTCAGCAGGGGATTTTAACGTACAGACAGTGTTGAGCACCACTCATCTGGTTCAATCTCCTTGAGACCCTTACATCAAGGTTTTTAAGCAAATAGATTGTCTTTCTACCACATATGTTGACTTGAGGTCTATTAAAATGTCTATGTGAAGTTAATCATGCACTGTTACTACCTAAATAATTTTCAGGCTATCTACATAATAAATCAGGCAGTCTACGGCAGTTGGGTCCTAAAAATACTGGGTGCGGACTTCCATTGCTCTTTACACCAAACAGAATCTTCTAGTTTGCCTTAAGGAGGGTGACTATAGCTGGGAGAGGAGGAAACAGTATGGAAGAAGACTATGCTGCCACACCCTTCTGCATTAAGGAGATCATCTGACGAAATGTATCTTCTCTACTGAAAAGGTGATTTACTCCAGTGATGAAAAGCACCCTGGGTATTTTAGTTAATTTATCCTTAGTACAGCATGGTGATGAAAATTCTCTATACTCCTGCCTTTGTTTCTAGATGGTTCAGGTAGGTTTTTGTGTACAAGAGTAAGACTTTGGCAACTTTCTAAGCAAATCAGTTTATGAAGATGCTGACCTGGTGCCAGGAGTTCTCAGTTTATCAGTGTGTGTGTATATGTTTGAAGCACAGAAGCCAGGACGATTTAAATTTTGTTCTTATTTTTGTATGATGTTCACTAGGAAATGGAGTTGTTTTTGATAATGACCTCTTCTGTTTTTTAATAATTTGAGTGGTTTTATATGAAACTATTTCTTTAAACACTTTAAAACCGTAACCCACTTCAGAGAAGTCATTTAGGCTCAGTGAAATGAAGTGACTTGCCGAAGTTCACACAGTAAAATTTAATAGTAAAGTTGGAACAACAGAAAAAAAAGGGACTCATATTTCTGATCCATGATTTCTATTCATTTTCCTCTTATAAAATGAAATATTTTTGTTAGGTGCCCTCAAAAATGTTCCCACTCACAGCAACCCTATGTAAAAAGAATGAAACACTGCCTGTCCTGTACCATCCTCACAACAGTTGCTACGCTTGAGCCCATTGTTGCAGCCACTGTGTCAGTCCATCTCATAGAGGCTATTCCTCTGCTTCACTGACCGTGTGCTTTACCAAGCTTGATAGCCTTCTCCAAGGACTGGTCTCCTTGATAACATGTCCAAAGACGTAAAATGAAGTCTCACTATCCTTGCTTCTAGGGAACATTCTGGCTATACTTCTTTCAAGACAGATTTGTTCATTCTTCTGGCAGCCCATGGTATTTTCAATATTCTTTACCAAAACCATAATTCAAATGCATCAGTTCTTCTTCGATATCCCTTACTCATTGTACATCTTTCCCATGCATATGGGGCGACTGAAAATACCATGGCTTGGGTCAGGCGCACCTTAGTTCTCAAAGTGACATCTTTGCTTTTCAACCCTTTAAAGGGATCTTTTGCAGATTTGCCCAATACAGTACATCATTTGATTTCTTGCCTGCTGCTTCCATGCACATAGATTGTGGATCCAAGTAAAATGAAATCCTTGAAAACGTCAGTATTTCCTCTGCTTATCTTTTTTTTTTTTTTTTTTTTTTATCGTGATGCTACTTATTGGACCTGTTGTGATGGCTTTTGTTTGCTTTATGTTGAGGTGTAATGAAGGCTATAGTCTCTGGCTTCGTCAGTAAGTGCTTCAAATCCTCTTTGCTTTCAAGAAACCACAGTTGTTTCATCTGTATATTGCGAATTGTTAATGAGCCTTCTTTCAACCCTGGTGCCAGATTCTTCTTCATATAATCCAGCTTCTCAAATTATTTGCTCAGCATACAGATTAAGTACGCTGAAAAGATACAACCCTGATGCACACCTCCTGATTTTAAACCACACAGTATCCCCTTCTCCTGTTCCAATGACTGTGTCTAGGCCTGTGTACAGGTTCCACATGAGCACAGTTAAGTGTTCTGGAATTCCCATTCTTTGCAGTGTTATCCATAATTTGTTATTATTCACATAGCAGAATGCCTTTGCATAGTCAATAAAACACAAGTAAATATCTTTCTGTTATTCTCTGCTTTCAGCCAAGATCTCTCTGACATCGGCAGTGATATCCCTTGTTCTATGTCTTTTTCTGAATCTGACTTGAATTTCTGGTAGTTCCGTGTGGGTGTACTGCAGCAACCACTTTTGAATGATCTTCAGCAAAATTTTACTTGTATATGTTTCTACAGTTTTTGGATCACCTATCTTTGGAATGGGCACAAATATGGATCTCTTCCAGTCAGTTGGCCAGATAGCTGTTTCTTGGCATAGATGAGTCACTGTCAAAGCATCTCAAATGATATTCCATCAATTCCCAGAACCATGTTTTTTGCCAATGCGTTCAGTGCAGCTTGGACTTCTTCCTTCAGTACTATTGGTTCTTGATCATATGCTTCCTCCTGAAATGGTTTAATGTTGATCAGTTCTTTATGTTACAGTGACTGTGTATTCCTTCCATCTTCTTTTGATGCTTCCTGCATTTTTCAATATTTTACCTGTAGAATCCTTGTAGAATCCAGTATTGCGACTTGAGGCTTGAATTTTTTCTTCAATTCTTTCAGCTTGAGAAATGCCAAGTGCATTCTTCCCTTTTGTTTTTCTCACTCCAGGTCTTTGTGCATTTTATTATAATACTTTATTTTGTTTTCTGAAGCTGTCCTTTGAAATATTCTGTTCAGCTCTTTGCTTCATTATTTCTTCCTTTCACTTTAGCTGCTCTATGTTCAAGAGCAACTTTCAGAGTCTCTTCTGACATATATTTTGGTCTTTTCTTTGTTTCCTCTCTTTTTAATGACCTTTCGCATTTTTCATATATGATGTTCTTAATATCATCCCACAACTTGTCTGGTCTTCGGTCATTAGCGTTTAGTGGGTCAAATCTGTTCTTGAAATGGTATCTAAATTCAGGTGGAATATACTCAAGGTTGTGCTTTGACTCTTGTGGACTTGTTTTAATTTTCTCAGATTCAACTTGAACTTGCATATGAGCAATTGATGGTTTGTTCAGCAAGCAGCCCTTGGCTTTGTTCTGACTGACGATATTGAGCTTCTGCATTATCTCTTTCCACAGATGCAGTCGATTTGATTCCTGTATATTCCATATGGCAAGATCCAGTGTATAGTTGCAGTTTATTTTGATGAGAAAAGTATTTGCAATGAATAAGTCCTTCGTCTTGCAAAATTCTGTCATGCAGTCTCCAGCGTCATTTCTATCACCAAAGCCATATTTTCTATCTACAGATCCTCCTTCTTTGTTTCCAGGTTTTTCATTCCAATCACCAGTAATTATCAATGCATTTTGATTGCATGTTCGATCAATTTCAGACTGCAAAAATTAGTAAAAATCTTCAATTTCTTCATTTTTGGCATTAGTTGTTGGTGTGTAAATTTGAATAGTAGTCGTCTGATTCAGAATGGCCGATACCAATCCATTGAAGCTGGGAATGCCTAGGATATTGATCTTTATGCTTTCCATTTCATTTTTGACAACTTTCAATTTTCTTAGACTCATACTTTGTACATTCCATGCTCGAATTATTGGTGGATATTTTCAGCTGTTTCTTCTCGTTTTGAGTCATGCCACATCAGCAAATGAAAGCCCCCAAAGCTGTACTTCATCCATGTCATTAAGGCCTACTCTACTTTGGGGAGGCAGCTCTTTCCCAGCTGTATTTTAGTGCCTTCCAACCTGAGGTGTTCATCTTCAGGCACTATATCAGGCAGTTTTCTGCTGCTATTCATAATGTTTTCACTGGTAATTCCATCAGAAGCAGACTGTCAGATCCTTCTTCCCAATCTTAATCTGAAAGCTCCACTGAAACCTGTCCACCATGGGTGACAGGACATTTTGACAGATGACTGGTAGATAAAATGAAATAAAACATAGTGATATAAAATTAATTAAATGTTAAGGGAATAATTCCAACATGTTCTTAGGACCAATCTTATGTGTATAATATATGATGCATACTAATCTTTTTGCATAAATATGCTCTTTTAACTCTTGATAATCCACAGCAATGTAACCAAACGGGGGTTCTTGTCCTGTCCTACTAGCCGATTGAAATAGGATGGATGCCAATCCCACCAGTTGCAAGGGAAACAGAAAGTGGAAATTTATTGTCTGTACAAACAAGGAGCAAAATGGGGCTTAGCAGCCAAAAGACCATGTGTTCGTTGTCTGAGGGGGTTGGGGAGCTTTTTATTTCAAATAGCGTCTCGGGGTTTGGTGCCCGGAGCTCTCCACCCTCAGCCCTCCCATGTCCGTATTTGGAGGTCCGGATGTTGAATCACGTCGGTGATGTTCAGGTCCAAGGACAGACTGAGGACATAGCTCTTCAGGTCCTGCACGTGTTTCAAAATCCTGGTTCGTGCCTGCGCTGGATGCTGGCACCAAATTCAAACTGCGGTTAGGGCCACAGTGTGGTCGGGCCAAACCACAGTTAGAAGCCATGGCTTGGCGGGCTGCAGGGGAGAAAGCCTCGGTGGAGGCTTCAGTAATAGAGGACAGTAACCACCTTGATAACTATTAGCAATTGAGAGCATAACAACAGAGAACATTAGAGCTTGAAGGTACATTAAATATCACCACTCAATACTTCTATTAAAATGAATAGGTAGACCTAGAGAAGGCAAGTGAATTGTCAAATTCATTCATATGGTATGGAAAGCTTACCATGAGCAATTAATTTTGCTTTATCATGGACTTAGTATTTTCAGAATACCATGATAAATATGGTTAGCATCGTGAATATCAACTGTGCTAACACTAGAGAAAAAAAGAAAATTTCTAACAAAGATGGAAAATATGTGACATGTGCTTTCTTAGTGATCTCAGATGAATCTCTTCCTCTCTCTGCTTTTCTACTCTATCAACTCTCAAATGGGGACATTACAGTAAATGACATTTAAGGCTCTGTCTTGTTTTAAAGGACTTTCTTTCCTATAAAACTGGTAAAGCCACTAGTTTCAAAGCTGAAGACCAACCGGTTGACTGTAATAGAATAGATGGAAGGAGAACTGCATATGAATTGGTGCTCCACCTCAGAAGAGTATTTTTTTTTTTTTCCAAGTTGAGAAGGGGTAAGAGTAAATGCAGCTGAAAAGTGGAGATGTAATTAATCCCCCATGCTTGTGGAAGTGTGGTGGCTTTTCCTTTTCTCTAGACAGTGAGTCTCAAAATTACAACAAAGGGAAATAAAGAACAAGAGAAGCTACTGAGATTAAAAATACAAAAATCATACCTAAAAATATTCATCGTAGAGTGAATCTTGTGTGTTTCCCTAAAAGGGGAGGATCCTAGGAGAGGCCTCTGTATGAATGGCCTCTTTGTAGGAAAACAAACAAACAAAAAAACCCCATTGCCATAGAGTTGATTTCAACTCATAGCAACTCAGCTGAGCTGATCAAGTGTAATGAAGAAATACTTTCCAATCTTCATCCCAGACTTGGACCCATAGCTGGTGAGAAAAGAAGGCTGGTGTAGCCTAGTCTGGGTGACCAGTTCTGTGTGGGGTTTTAAAAAAAAAGGCTCCAGGAAAGAAAGTGAAGCTGGCAACAGCCCTACCTGTTGTTCCTGAGATTCCCCCTGGAGCTTTCTAATGTATGCTCCCAAAGGAAGGGCCCTCCAGGTGATCTGCAGACCAGCTTTGGGAACCCAAGTGCCCCTAAGGTGCTGCTGGCTGTTTTCTCTGGCACAGATGAAAATGCACTTTTAAACTGACTGCACATCAGATGTCCCAGCTTCAGAGCTTCATCACCTAGTGTCCGCCATCCTGTCAATTCAAGGAACTAAAGTTTTGGTGTCTGGAACACTGAGTGTAGGAAAATTAGGTGTTTTTTGCTCCCAAAGGCTGGACGAGCTTTTGAGACAGGAAGTCAAACTCCTCCCCCCATTGTAGACTGGAGAGTGACTGTAGCTGTTTGTTTTACATCAGGATGGCAAGCGGTGCATACCTTTCTAAGGCGAGGTCTGGGTGTAGTGGGGTGGGTCCCGGAGGAAGTCAGTGTTCAGAGCTTTATTCTTTGTGTGAGCTATTCAGTTTAATTATACCCGTGCTGCTAACAGGCTTTTTATTATTACTCTTATTCACTTTAATATCTCCTTCTTTTGGCTAAGCAGAAAGAAAAAAATCCATTTATTATTTGAACAGTCTCAAATTTATGAAGCTTTTTTAGTTTGCTAAACTTGAGCTCCCACTATGAACATGCCGTAATAATGCTTGGGGGAAATGAGCGCTAATCCAGTTTCTAGCTCAGGGCAGAGGAGCTTTGGAATTGCTCCGAATCATAAGGCACTTCATTGACATGAGGGAGAGTGGGGATAAAACAGGGCAGAGGAGGGGGAACTGGAAACCAGGGGCAAGACGAGAAGAACGAGACTGACAGTGCATATGTCTCTGCTCAGTTTTAAATTGGTAAGTAGAATAACAGATTAGACATTGACATCCTGAGAACAGCAGCTGTCAAAGCTGTCAGTCAGCGGGAGATTGAGTCCTTTCAATTACATGTTGAACCAAGAAGTTCAGAGACAGAAAAGATCTCTGAGGCCATCCAACTCACTTCACAGCCTCTGCTTCAGCAAAGGTATTTGTAAAAATCAGTGTCTGAGGGCAAAATGAAAGTTTATGATTATTTTGTGCTGACAATGGGAAAGGTGAGGCAGTTGTCCTTGTTAGGTGCTGTTGAGTAGGTTCTGACTCATAATGAACCTATGTACAACAGAATGAAACACTGCCCGATCCTGCGCCATACTCACAGTCATTGCTATGTCTGAGCCCATTGTTGCAGCCACTGTGACAATCCATCTCATTGAGGGTCTTCCTCTTTTTCACTGACCCTCCGACTTACCAAGCATGATGTCCTTCTCCATGGATTAGTTCCTCCTGGTAATTCATCCAAAGTACAAGAGAAGAAATCTCACCCTCCTTGCTTTCAAGGAGCACTATAGCTGTACTTCTCCCAAGATAGATTTGTTCATTATATTGGCAGTCCATGCTATATTCAATATTCTTTGCCAGCACCCTAATTCAAATGCATCAATTCTTCTTTGGTCTTCCTGATTCATTGTCCAGCTTTCCCATGCAGATGCGGCAACTGGAAATATCCTGGCTTGGGTCAAATGCACCTTAGTGACGTCTTTGCTTTTCAATACTTTAAAGAGATCTTTTGCAGCAGATTTGCCCAGTGCAAGGAAGAACAACATTTATTCATTCATCCCATCATTTCTTTCATTTATTCAACAATCTTTCCTCCCACTACTACCCTCACCCCTAGGGCTTACTCTGCTCAGGCCAGGTGCTAAATTCTAAAGATTTAAGTGCTAAGTGCTGGTGAGTCAAAGTTGGTAAAGATCAAATCCCTATCCTCAAGGAGCTCACCAGGGGTGTCAGATATGAGAGCCAACAAGGCAAAGGCATTGTACTCTTAAAGGTGTTTGTCAGGTAAAACAAAAGGGAATGTGTGATCACCTCTCCTTGGGGCATTCAGAGCAGCTGCCCCTCCCCAAAGGTAAAGCTGCTGAACTGGATCTTGGAGGAAGAGGAGGAACAAGGTTCCTCTTCCTTTTTCAGGCAGGGTCAGAGTCATCTCATCATCTTTAAGACAACAGGCATAGAATAAATAACATCTTGCTTCTGTGTTATCTCAGAATTGCAAGGCTCTTGGAGAAGAAGTTTCAGCTTCATCATAATCTTCTGAGAAACCTTAAAAAATACACATCCTAAAGCTCCGATCTTTCAAGTTCTGTTTCAATAGATCCAGAGTGGCTTCCAGGAATCCGTAGGTATTTTTATGTATTTCAGGACATGATGCTGATGTGTGGCCATGCTTGGGAATCACTATGAGGCAATTATTTTCAAAGTATGGCATCCCGACCATCAGCATCATCACCTGAGAACGAGTTAGAAATTGAAATTCTTGAACCCCACCCCATTGTGTCAGAAATTGTGGGTGTGGGACCCAGCAATCTGTTCTTTAACAAGTCCTCTGTGTCATTCTGGTGCAGGCTTAAGATTGAGAACCATTGCCCTGAGGAAATTAGCCAGCTCATCCTATGGCACAAACAGCAGGGTAACTGGGGAGACTTTACTGAATGGTTTGTACACCTGTGGGCAGGTTTAGGAGGACCGACAAGGGCAGAAGCAGCCCAGAATTAGAATGATCAACATTGAAAGTGATTACCATCCCAGGCCCAGTGGAGCACAGGGAAGTAATGATGTTACAGGATCTGATAAGAGTTGGAGTTTAAAAGTGGAGTCACACAACAAGAACTGTTACAGTCTTGTAGATCTAGGGAGGCAACAGTAGGGCTGGAATGTATACCATGGGTTGTCTTTTCTCATTCTTCAGCCTCTTACTTGCATCATCCATTACGCAAGGGTGCCTTGGTGGCAAAGTCTGGGGAGGCCAACTTCCCAAGGTACAGACCAGGGCAGAGAACTGAGGAGAATGAATTGGGCATAGAAGCAGGACACAAAGTGTAACCAGTACACAACTCCACCACCCCGATACTCTTCCAGCTTAACTGCCAGCATTTTATTTCAACATTTTGAGTAATGTCTATTGTGTCTTGCTCCTGAATCTGCTCAGTCTGCACAAACTTAGTAACAAAAAACTCATGATTGCTGGAGGAAAAGCCAAACATCTTCCTTCCTGTTATTTTTGCCTCTTGTTCCAAGTTCTGCCCTTACTAGATGGAAGACCTTCCATTCTTCAGCTATTAAAGAGTGTCCATCTCCATCTTGTCCCCCAATTTCATTTATTCTTTGAATTAAACGTCTCCAGTGTTTTTTACTGTTCCTCTCCAAATGAGCATATAATCTAATTAAAGACAGGTTTTATTTGTTTTTTGTTGTTTTGCTATATAAACACGACTTCAAGACAAGTCCACTTTCTACCCTTTTAACCAGGTCACAGCCAACAAATCCCTCTTACAGAGAAAATCTGGAGCCAGTGCTATTTCGTCTACTGGTTTCTTTTTTCAGCTTTAATAAATGCTGGTTTGGCTTACTTAGTTCACTCTTGCCCAATGACAGATGTCTGAAGACTGATTGGGAACTTTGAGAAATTCATGTAATCTTTCCGTGTTTCTCTTCTCTCCATCTGTAAAACGGGGTCAGCTGTGTTGTGCCTCCTGTGCAAATCTGTGTGTGGTGAGGTTGAGCGTGTAAGTGCCTGTAAAACATGTTGCAGATGGATGTGTTATGTAGGAATGCTTAATATCCATGTGAGATGTCATTTTCTTTCACTCTGCATCTGCAGTTTGTAAAACAAATGCTTCTAAATTCACAGTATTTTTCTCACATGTACTATTTTTTTCCAGAGTGATATTTTACCAAAGACTCGTGCTGACTTAAGCTTCTGGAACCTTGTGGGTGGATATGCTAAATTAAAGACTTGTATTTAAAATTTCTGCGTAACACTGGGGTGCTGAACACGTCTCAGTGACTGAGGAAAGTCGAGATTTCTAGTCCAAAGGGGCATAAGTAGAACTGTGTGCGTCAGGGGCCTGTGAATCCAAGCAAATTGAGAGCCATTTCTTCACCAAAATGGATAGACGGGCATCACTGGTACCCTAGAAAAACCTCAAGATGTAGTAAAATTTAAAACTAGCAAGCAATAAAAGTGAATGAAATTAAGGCCAGAACTGAAATTCAGTAGGGATATGTGTGTGTTGTGTGTGTGTACATTTATATGTGTGTGTATGAGTGTATCTATAGTTGTAGTTTAAAAGTATTTTCCAGTCATAGACACTTTTGTGGAAATCTACCTGGGTAACTGAAATATAAAGAAGAAGGCATAATCTGCTCCGGGTTGAAATAAAGCTGGTAAATGTATCCAGAGGAAAGTTGTCTCTCCTAACACAGTTCAGAGTTAGTCATGTTCAGACCTTTTGTTTTCTATAATTCCGGCTTGTAGGTTTTGAGAAGGTAACATGTTATGTAGTAGAGCATCTTCTGTGAGGGTCTTTGGATATGTTTTCTTGATACTTATTAACAAGCATGGGTTCTCTGCTTATTACCTCAAGGTCCAAAACCAAAAAACTCATTGCCATCGAGTCAATTCCAACTCATAGCGACCCTATCGGACATAGTAGAACTGCCCTGGGTTTCCAAGGAGCAGCTGGTGGATTCAAACTGCTGACCTTTTCATTAGCAGCTGTAGCCATTAACTACTGTGCCACCAGAGCTCCAACTCATAGTGACCCTATGAGACAGACTAGAACTGCTCCATAGAGTTTCTAAGGAGCACCTGGTAGATTCAAAACTGCCGACCTTTTGGTTAGCAGCTGCAGCACTTAACCACCATACCAGCAGGGTTTCTTATTTCAAGGTAGGCACAGTCATTTCTGTAACTCCAGCCTCGAGTATGGCTTTGTCTACGATAGAGTTGCATACAGTGTATTCCAAGAATTTCGTTATAAGCCAGAAACAGACACACACACAGAGGAATATAAATTCTTTACACAAGAGTTGATTTGCATTAAAACAACCACAAAGAACTAAAAATACTAGTCGAGTAGTTGCACAATTCCTGGTGATTTCAGTGCATCTACAATTGACTGTAATCTCTCTCCTCAAAATTGAGGGAAAAAGTCTACAAAGACCTGAAGAAATGCAGTGGTCCAGAGGGAAGAGCAGACCTACCTTGGCCCAGGAAATTCTCTGAGCTTCAAATCCCTCGTCTACAAACTGAGGGTGCAACTCAAGAGTGTCATCAAGTGTTATGACAATCAAACGACCAAAATGCACATAAGGTACCTGACAAAAATGACATGCCCAGTAATATTATTTCTTCTTTTTTGAATGAGTTCTATTAGAAGCATTTCATTTAGAGTAGAAGAGTCTTCTTATTCAAACCAGTGAGGTATATGGTAGCATAGAGGGTAGGTAGTTCGTCCATCACATGCAGATGAATTGAAATGGCCAACGTGGTAAAAATGAAAGCTGTGGAAAAAGAAAGACTGTTTCCTGCCAAGAAGATAGTGGTGATGTAGATTTTTTTCTTTTTTCTTGTTGGCCTAGGTGACAAGAAAGGAAAGCAGAAGTCTTTATCAATGGCCTTAGTATCCAAAAACTGCCAAATCTTCCACTTAGAGGTCTGAAGCTTCTCTGAGGAGAGTCAGACATACACATAAGAATCTGTAAATGCAGTGACTGAACCGTAAACAAGTATGTAAGTATCTCTTCTCTGCCTGACTTTCCAAATCTTCATCAGTAAATCACTATACCTCACATGGGTCTATGACTTTCGTAACATATTATTAAAATCCATTTCTTTATATAGTCAGGGACCCAGTAAATTATTTGACTCGTGTCCCTGGTTGTGATTTGTTTCCCCATTTGTCATTGCTATTTGATGTTATGGTTCATAAAATCACGTGAGCTTAGAATCACTGCATTGAAGTAATATGGCACCAGGTCCATTCAGAATGCCTACAGCCGCATCTGAGTGCTATCATTGTTCTCAAACGACCTATACTTGGAACATGGCCTAACAGGAAAGAGGAAAGTGGAGCCACCCGCTGGACTAAACTCTCTAGCCCTTCCGTTCAACATCTTTCTTGCTCATCTTCCTTGTGATCTTTCTGAGTCAAGAAATCGATTTGCCTTAAACGATGTTTTAGAGCATCAGTACTAAAACTTTTAAGATTCAGATTTTTTTTTTTAAATAAATCATCAGAAAAATCTCAGCATATCAAAAGGTAAAAATGGTGGGTGATGGGTTCCGAGGTAGGGACCAGGTTCTTCAGAGTAGCCCCATTGTGGCCTCTGGGGCTTCTCCAGAGAGACCCAAGGCATGAAAATTCTCATTTAATGAGTGTAGCTGAAGAGATTCCATATCTATCTGTTCTTGAATTACCTGAATCCATGGGTAGAGTAAAGGGTAGTTTTGTTTATAGAGACATTGATAAATTTCCGGAGATCCTTGGATGGTATCTTGACCTGAGGATCTTACAGGAGACTTAGTAAATCAGTGTGATGCAAAGCCTTTTGATCACCAAGCCTATATTTCTTTCTGTCTCTCTCTCTCTTTTTTTAAGAATGATTTTCTGGCCCTTTAAGCTCCTTTGAGGGTACACATGTTTCCAAGGTTCTGTATAATAAATACCCTCCTTTGCTCTGAGTGCTGTCTAGGGTGCCCTGGTGACAGTAACTGAATTGTGCCTTAGATCCTGAACCAATTGCCCTTGCCACTCCAGTGCCTTGCTTCTATCTCTGATCTTTTTTTTCCCCTCTTGTCTTCCCACCCTCCATTTTTGTTTTCCACATCTCTAGAGACAGACATGCATATTTATGTGTATTTTTCTTTTGGATAAAGGTAAAATATCGGAGAAATCTCAGGAATCTTTGTCTGATAGGTACATATTTAGAAAACTTATTGCCCATTCCAACTCATAGAGACCCTGTAAGACAGAGTAGAACTACTCCAAGGGTTTCCAAGGAGCTGCTGGTGAATTCAAACTGCCCATCTTTTGTTTAGCAGCCAAGCTCTTAACCACTGTGCCACCAGCGTTCCAGTATAGTTACCAATTTTGTTGTTGTTGTTTTTTAATGTTTTGATGGCATGTGTTTGCAGTATTGGAATGCATGCTTACTAATTGAGTCTGTTTAAATTTTGGGTTGGCAATATGGATTTTGAGAAATAGGACCTGATAATACAATCCACCAATGAGGCTAGTGGTGCTTTTGCATGACTGATCTGTGGTATGACAATATACCAATAAGAATTAAATAGAGAATTTATTGCAGGTGTCTTTCCATTAGGTTGCACGGGGGAGCCTCTGGTTTTGCAGATATGACACAGAAAAAAACAAAACAAACCCATCAGAGCTCCCTAACTATCACACAGGAAAGCTGTAATTATGCTTGCAAGCCTCATCTCACAGAAATAAAGGGAAAACAAGGCAAAAGTTTACCAAATTAACACATCCAGGAAGCATCACGTAATAGAATGCTCAACCTACACTACAGTGAGGCTCTAACTCTGCTCTGCTGAGCTTCACCCATTTCAAAAGAGACCTACCTTGACGCTGAATGCACTCTTCCGTTACCATTAGAGTAACTGTATATCAGCAACTTTTTATGGCTCTGGAGGGGAAACCTTGGTGGCTCAGTGGTTAAGAGCTTGGCTGCTAATCAAATGGTTGGCATTTTGAATCTACCAGGTGCTCCTTGGAAACCCTCTGGGACAATTCTACTCTGTCCTACAGGGTCACTATGAGTCGGAATTGACTTGACAGCAATGGGTTTGTATTTTTTTTTTTGGACCTTTTAAAACCCATTGCTGTTGAGTCGATTCTGACTCGTAGTGACAGAGTAGAACTGCCCCGTACGATTTGGACCTTGTAGGTAGTACATTATTCCAATTCTAATACATTTAGTGCCAAGGTGGTCCAGAAGCATAAAAAATGGCTGGTATGCCGTTATACCAATATTAATTAAAGGGTTAACAATTTACTTACAAGTTCAAAGCAGTTAGAATATCCTTTATCTTGGGCCCTTTTTTCACAGACCTATATTCTCTCTCAAGGAGCCCTGGTGGCACAGTGTTTGAACGGTTGGCTGGTAATCACAAGATCGGGGGTTTAAACTCATCAGCCGCTCAATTAGAGAAAAACCTGGTGACCTTCCATAAATATTACAGCCTAGGAAACTCTATGGGGCAGTTCTACTCTGTCCTGTTGGGTCACTAGGAGTTGGAATTGACTTGATGGTACACAACAACAATGTATTCTCTGCCAAAGGTTAAATCATTCAGCTTTAGCATAATTTCATTGACATAGAAGGAAAAAAAAAAAAACCAAACCTGCTGCTGTCGAGTCCATTCTGACTCATAGCCACCCTATAGGGCAGAGTAGAACTGCTCAGTAAGAGTTTCCAAGGAGCACCTGGCGGATTCAAACTGCTGACCTTTTGTTTAGCAGCCGTAGCACTTAACCACTATGCTACCAGGTTTTGCTTGACATAGAAAGCTACTATCTTTTCCTACATTTCTGTCTTCCCTGAATGTCTATGCTGTTAGCAAAAAGCATACCAAAACGTAGCATTTATTAAATAATGTTTAATTGATTTACTTATTTCTTTATTAGATACAGTATTTTCTTATGATTTCATGCATTTCACTTCCTAAGAGCAAAAATATATCCCTCTATCCCTGGTGGCACAGTGGTTAAGAGCTTGGCTGCTAACCAAAAGGTCAGCAGTTCAGATCCACCAACCGCTCCTTGGAAACCCTATGGGGTAGTTCTACTCTGTCCTACAGGGTCACTATGAATCAGAATCCACTCAATGGCAACAGATTCCCCCCTCCCACGCCCCCAGTGGTAGCACACTGCCTTATAAAAACAATATATGTAATTGATTTTCAGATCCCATTTGTTGAAAAAGATCTATAATTATATCTGTATCTATACCTATCTGGCAGTCTGTCTACCTATAATAGGGAAGATGGTTAAGATGGAATCCCATGTTGCCTGTCTTCTATTTCAGGGATTCAGCTAAATTATTTTACAGCTGGTTTTTGGTGGAGCCACGATCCTTCCATAGTGACACAATGAGGAACTCAATCTTGCAGACTCAAAGTCCTTGTGTGATCTTCTTGGCAATCATTAGAGCTATCCACTGAATATTCTCATTACATGCTGTAATCGCATTTCCTTGTCCTCTTGAAATAACACATGTCTTTGTGATTTCATACGGCCAATGGCATGTGAAGATATTGATGCCTGTCAATTCCAAACAAAAGTCTTTACAAACTGGCCATGTGACTCATCTCATTCACTTCTGCTTGCCACAGTCCCAGGTTATAGAAGCTCTGTTAGCTTGCATACCTAAGAGAGAATGATGTGGAGAAGAGCCTCCAATCAGTCTATCATGGAACTACATTATGAATGAGTAATAACCTTTGCAGTCTAAGTCATTGCAATTTGGTATTATTTATACAGTGGCACAACCTAGCTTATACTGGCTATGCATTTAGCAGAGTTACTCATTCTATGACACCAGCAGAGTTATCCAATTGTTACCAAATTGTTGAACCCTTAGTCCTGTTTAGTCATGATTCAATGGGTAAAAATGAGTAAGACAGATTCTGTGTCCCCGGGGCTTACAGTGAAGATGGGGCATGTACCAAAAGCCATGAAACAAGGTGGTATGTATTAAGAGCCCTAAGGCAGGGACAAGGTCCTAGGAAAATTTTGAATAGACAATGATCATCTCCTGTTGGAGCTGTAGAAGCCTGAAACAGTATGTGACCATGGACCAAGTCCTAAAGCATGAGTAGGATTTGGACTTGTAGAGATGGTAGTGATGGAGTCCCAGGAGTATGGTGCAGGGTGAGCAGTTCCAAAGCAGGCAAATGTAGGTCATTCCAGAAGAGTGAGTGTGATTGACTAGCCTGGTAACAGTAACCTATCTTTTGACACCTTGGGGCTGGATTATCAGGATATTAGGAGCCAAACACAGTTTTCAGTCAAGATGGCTGCTGCCTTAAAATAAATCAGTTCTGCTGGTTTCTGAGTGAAAAAGATGTCATGTCTATGGACTGGTCTTTCTCTTGTAGGAAGACAAGCTATTTTATCCAGTAGGACACAGAGCCAACATAATTCATTTCAAACTAAGTGGCTGTATATACTTTTTTTTTTTTTAAATAACTTCACCCAAATTTGTTTAGTTTCCTCTTCAACTGTTTAGGGTGTCTAATTTATTCTTCTTCTTTTATCTCTTTGTGTAAATTCCCTTACATTTCCCCTTCAAAACCAGAACTAAGAACTTTTATTTGTCCTCTTTTCCTTCCTTCCTTTCTTCCATCCTTCCTTCCCTCCCTCCCTTCCTCCTTCCTTCCTTTCCTTTCTTCCATTCCTTCTTTCCCTTTCTTTTATCATACATTTCTGACAGTCCATTAATATCAGATATTATTCCTTTTCTATAGAATTTTCTCTATTTCTTACCACACTTAACTATTTTTATGTAGTGTCATGCCTAGCCTAGAGGCTAATAGTTCTTTGAATTCTCCCTCCTTTTACTACCCTTCCACAACTCAGCAATTTCCAGTATGTACTAGATGTTTGCTGAATGAATGGTTTTCCCTCTTGTTTTCTTTGGCTTTTCTTTTCTTTTCAGGCATGGAAACCCCATTATATCTGTCCAAAGGCAGATTTGACCACATTTGACCACAGTGGGCACCTATCCATCACAGTTTCCTTCCTTCTCTGTGCTGTCTAGAGACCTCAGCCATCCCGTTTCAGCTGTGTAAACTAAGAGTCAGATCACAAGGCCACCAGAATATTTGTGGTTAAACCACTCGACCACCTTGGGATTGTGTTAACACAGTGTTATGGTTTGAGGGAGTGTGTGTGGGTTGGGGATTGATTTGAATTAGACTGTTTTGTTTTGTTTTTTTTTTAAGAGTTGTAACAGGATAGCCTGCTCTCAGTTCACTTTCATAAAAGGAAGCTAGCAGTCTGAGAATTGGTTTTGTTTGCTTTCCACTAATGTTTGATATAAAACTTGTGTCCAAGTAAGGTGAGGGGGCATGGGGGCCTGGAGCATTCTACTTGAAGAGGAGGCAGCTTCCTTCCTGGAACCCAGATTGAATGCAATCCTAAGAGTCCTCGAAACAATCAAAGGAGGGAAAAGGGAGGGCTGACTTCTTTTAGATTTCATGTTTGTCCCAGAATATGAAGACTTCCTGTTAAAGGCAACTCTGGTTGAAAGAGTAGAGCGTCCATGTAAAGGGCTTATTTGGAGTTCAGCTGTAGTCCATAGGTTCTGATTGCTCAATAGTGCCTTGAGTTTCTTGGGCTTGAACTTGTTGATTCGGTTTTGTTATGAAACTTTACTCTCTGCCTCTTACTGCTTTTGACATTGTCTTCTTTTCATTAAGAAATGGTCAAAGTCACGCTTATAATATCCTTTAAATGTGAGGCTGCTGACCTGCCATTGATGCAACCTTCTGGCAATGTGAGTAGGCTTAAACTTAACCATCTACAAGTTTTTCATTTGTAAAGTGAATGACTGGGTTTAGGTATTAAGTTGGTTTCATGCAGCAGAGTCAGCTTAGGACAGATTCTAGAAATTTTAAAGCGGGAAAAGGCTTTGGAGGTGTTCAACCCTTTTACAAATGGAGAAAATAACATCTCAGATGGAGAAGTTATCCTACCAAGACATCTTATCTATTCAATGGCCAAGCCCAGAGCCATGGATTGAAACCGTCCTCTTTTTTCAGAGGTTAGGAAAGTCAAAGAAAGACTGTCAAACTGTTCTAGATTGAAAGAAACATGACAACGTAATGCTACATGTAAAAGACTGGATATATTTACATTGAAAGACATTACTGAGGAAATTGGTGAAAGGTGAGTACGGTTTGAGGGTTAGATGATATTAAAGAATTGATGTTAATTTCATGATTTAAATTACTCTGTTGTGGTTATGGAAACCCTGGTGGCATAGCAGTTAAGAGCTATGACTGCTAACCGAAAGAGTGGCAGTTCAAATCCACCAGGCACTTCTTGGAAACTCTGTGGGGCAGTTCAACTTTGTCCTATAGGGTTGCCGTGAGTCAGAATCAACTCAACAGCAAAGAGTTTGGTTTGTTTTGGTTTACTGTGGTTATGGAGCCCTAGTGGTGCAGTGGTTAAGACCTCGGCTGATAATCAAAAGTCTGGCAGTTTGAATCCACCAGCCACTCCTTGAAAACCATATGGAGCAGTTCTACTTTGTCCTGTAGGGTCGCTAAGAGTTGGAGGCAGGTTGACAGCAACAGGTTTAGGTTTTTTGTTTGTTTGTTTGTTTGTTTTGTGGTTATATGAAGCCTATGGGTGGTGCAAACAGTTAAGTGCTTGACTAATAACTGAAAAAGTGGTGGCTTGAATCTACTTGGTGGCGCCTTGGAAGAAAGGGCTGGTGGTCAACTTCTGAGTGCAGTTCTACTCTAAAACACATGAGGTTGCCATGAGCTGGAATTCACTTGATGGCAGCTGTTGTGTGTGTGTGTATGTTGTTATATGAGATTGCCTTTGCTGGAATTACGTGATGAAGTATTCAGGGTTGGGAGGGCATCATGTTAGTAACTTACTCTCTCGTGATTCAGAGAAAAACTTCTGCATGCCATTCTTTTAACTTTCCTGTAAGTTTGAAATTATGTCAGAAATTTAAGAAAAAATGCTTTTCTTTTTTAGATGACCTCCTCAGACATGTCTCTTTGAACTACATATAGAGAAAATACCTGACAAAAGACACCCAGAAGTTAACCACCTTATACATGCCCTTTGGTATTCATTCCCCTACTTCCCATCAACAGCAGTTAGGGAATCAAAGTGTCTGTCCCCAAGATAATAATCGTGGGCTAGGACTTGTCTCCTTTCTTCTTTTTGTTGTCTCTCATCTACAATACAGTAACAACACATTAAACTAGGCCTTCACACAGTACTTGGGGTAAAAAGCTATTTTATTGCAGTGTGACTTTGCTTCTGACTGTTATCTCTTTTACTAGCGTAGTGACTCTTTCCCACCTATAGTTTTTTTTTTAATTTTTTATTGTGCTTTAAGTGAAAGTTTACAAATCAAGTCACTCTCATACAAAAATTTATGTACACCTTGCCATATACTCCTAGTTGCTCTCCCTCTAATGAGACAGCACACTCCTTCCCTCCACTGTCTATTTTCATGCCCATTTGGGCAGCTTCTGATCCGCTCTGCCCTCTCATCTCCCCTCCAGACAGGAGCTGCCCACAGAGTCTCATGTGTCTAGTTGATCCAAGAACCTCACTCCTCACCAGTATCATTTTCTGTCCCATAGTCCAGTCCAATCCCTGTCTGAAGAGTTGGCTTTGGGACTGGTTCCTGTCCTGGGCTAACAGAAGGTCTGGGGACCATGACCTTTGGGGTCCTTCTAGTCTCAGTTAGACCATTAAGTCTTTTTATGAAAATTTGGGGTCTGCATCCTACTGCTCTCCTGCTCCCTCAGGGGTTCTTTGTTGTGTTCCCTGTCAGGGCAGTCATCGCTTGTAGCCAGGCACCATCTAGTTCTTCTGGTCTCAGGCTGATGTAGTTTCTAGTTTATGTGGTCCTTCTTGTCTCCTGGGCTCATAGTTACCTTGTGTCTTTGGTGTTCTTCATTCTTCTTTGGTCCAGTTGGGTTGAGACCAGTTGGTGCATCTTAGATGGCCACTTGCTAGTGTTTAAGACCCCACACACCACTCTCCAAAGTGGGATGCAGAATGTTTTCTTAATAGATTTTATTATGCCAGTTGACTTAAATGTCCCCCAAAACCGTGGTCCCCAAACCCCTGCCCCTACACTTTGGCCTTTGAAGCATTCAGTTTATTCAGGAATCTTCTGTGCTTTTGATTTAGTCCAGTTGTGCTGACCTCTCCTGTACTGTGTGTTGTCTCCTTTCACCTAAAATAGTTCTCGTCTACTATCTAATTAGTACTACCCGTCTCTGTCCCTCCCCCCGCCCCACTTGTAACCATCAAAGAATATTTTCTTCTCTAACTGTTTCTTGAGTTCTTATAATAGTGGTCTCATACAATATTTGTCCTTTTGCAACTGACTAATTTCACTCAGACTAATGCCTTCCAGATTCCTCCATGTTATGAAATGTTTCACAGATTCCTCACTGTTCTTTATCGACGCGTAGTATTCCATTGTGTGAATATACCATAATTTATTTATCCATTCATCTGTTGATGGACACTTTGGTTGCTTCCGTCTTTTTGCTATTGTAAACAGTGCTGCAGTGAACATGGGTATGCATCTATCTGTTCGTGTAAAGGCACTTATTTTTCTAGGATATATTCCAAGGATTGGGATTGCTGGATCATATGGTAGTTCTATTTCTAGCTTCTTAAGGAAGTGCCAAATCGATTTCCAAAGTGGTTGTACCATTTTACATTCCCACCAGCAGTGTTGCAGTCTCTCCACAACCTCTCCAACATTTATTATTTTGTGTTTTTTGGATTAATGCCAGCCTTGTTGGAGTGAGACAGAATCTCATTGTAGTTTGATTTGCATTTCTCTAATGGCTAATTATCGTGAGCTTTTCCTCATGTATCTTTTTGCTACCTGAATGTCTTCTTTACTAAAGTGCCTGTTCATATCCTTTGCCCATTTTTTAACTGGGCTGTCTTTTTGTAGTTGAGTTTTTGCAGTATCACGTATTTGCAGTATCACGTAGATTTGAGAAATTAGATCGCAGATCGGAAATGTCATAGCTAAAAACTTTTTCCCTCTCTGTAGGTAATCTTTGTACTCTTTTGGTGAAGTCTTTGGATGAGCATAGGTGTTTGATTTTTAGGAGCTCCCAGTTATCTAGTTTCTCTTCTGGTTTGTGCATTGTTAGTAATGTTTTGTGTACTGTTTATGCCATGTATTAGGGCTCCTAGTGTTGTCCCTATTTTCTCTTCCATAATCTTTATCGTTTTAGATTTTACACTTAGGTCTTTGATCCATTTTGAGTTCGTTTTTGTGAATGGTGTGAGGTATTGGTCTTGTTTCATTTTTTTGGAGATGGATATCCAGTTCTGCCAGCACCATTTGTTAAAGAGATTTTCTCTTCCGCAATTAACTGACTTTAGGCCTTCGTCAAGTATCAGCTGCTTGTATGTGGATGGTTTTATGTCTGGGTTCTCAATTCTGTTCCATTGGTCTATGTTTCTGTTATTGTAGTAGTACTAGGCTATTTTGACTACTGTGATGGTATAATAGGTTCTAAAATCAGGTAGAGTGAGGCCTCCCACTTTGTTCTTCTTTTACAGTAATGCATTACTTATCCGGGGCCCCTTTCCCTTCCATATGAAGTTGATGATTTGTTTCTCCATCTCATTAAAAAATGTCATTGGGATTTGAATTAGAGTTGCATTGTATCTATAGATTGCTTTTGGTAGAATAGACATTTTTACAATGTTAAGTCTTCCTGTCCATGAGAAAGTATGTTTTTCTACTTATGTAGGTCTCTTTGGTTGCTTGCAGTAGTGTCTTGTAGTTTTCTTTGTATAGGTCTTTTACGTCTCTGGTAAGATTTATTCCTAAGTATTTTATCTTCTTGGGGGCTGCTCTAAATGGTATTGACTTGGTGATTTCCTCTTCAATGTTCTTTTTGTTGGTATAGAGGAATCCAACTGATTTTTGTATGTTTATCTTGTATCCTGATCCTTTGCTGAATCCTTCTATTAATTTCAGTAGTTTTCTTGAGGATTCTTTAGGATTTTCTATGTACAAGATCATGTCATCTGCAAATAGAGATACATTTACTTCTTCCTTACCAATCTGGATGTCCTTTATTTCTTTATCTAGCCTAATTGCTCTGGCTAGGACCTCCAGCACAATGTTGAATAAGAGTGGTAATTAACGGCGTAATTGTCTGGTTCCCAAACTAAAGGGGAATGCTTTCAGAATCTCTCCATTTAGGAGGATGTTAGCTGTTGGCTTTGTATAAATGCCCTTTATTATGTTGAGGAATTTTCCTTCTCTTCCTATTTTGCTGAGAGTTTTTATCATGAATGGGTGTTGAACTTTGTCCAATGCCTTTTCTGTATCAATTGACAAGATCATATGGTACTTGTCTTTTGTTTTATTTATATGATGGATTATATTAATTGTTTTTCTAATGTTGAACCATCCCTGCATACCTGGTATGAATCCCACTTGGTCATGGTGAATTATTTTTTTGATATGTTGTTGCATTCTATTGGCTAGAATTTTGAGGATTTTTGCATCTAAATTCATGAGGGATATAGATCTGTAATTTTGTTTTTTTGTGGTGCCTTTACCAGGTTTTGTTATCAGGAATATGCTGGCTTCATAGAGTGAGTTTGGGAGTATTCCATCCTTTTCTATCCTCTGAAATACCTTTAGTAGTAGGTATTTCTCTGAACGTTTGGTAGAACTCTACAGTGAAGCCGCCCGGGCCAGGGCTTTTTTTTGTTGGGGGTTTTTTGATTACCTTTTCAATCTCTTCTTTTGTTATGGGTTTATTTAGTTCTTCTACCTCTGTTTGTGTTAGCTTATGTAGGTAATGTGTTTATAGAAATTCATCCATTTTTTTCTAGGTTTTCAAATTTGTTAGAGTACAATTTTTCATAGTAATTTGATATGATTCTTTTAATTTCAGCTGGGTCTCTTGTAATATCGCCCATCTCATTTCTTATTAGAGTTATATGCTTCCACTCCTGTTTTTCTTTTGTCAGCTTGGCCAATGGATCAATTTTGTTAATTTTTTCAAAGAACCAGCTTTTGGTCTTGTTAATTCTTTCAATTGTTTTTCTGTTCTCTATTTCATTTAATTCTGCTCTAATTTTATTTTTTGCTTTCTTCTGGTGCCTGAGGGTTTCTTTTATCGCTCTCTTTCAATTTGTTCAAGTTGTAGGGATAATTCTTTGATTTTCACCCTTTCTTCCTTTTGTATGTGTGCATTTATTGATACAAATTGACCTCTGAGCACTACTTTTGCTGTGTCCCAAAGGTTCTGATAGGAAGTGTTTTCATTCTCATTGGATTCTATGAATTTCTTTATTCCATCCTTCATGTCTTCTATAACCCAGTCATTTTTGAGCAGGGTATTGTTCAGTTTCCAAGTGTTTAATTTCTTTTCCCTGCTTTTTCTGTCATTGAGTGCTACTTTTATGGCCTTATGGTCAGAGAAGATGCTTTGTAATATTTCAGTGTTTTGGATTCTGCTAAGGTTTGCTTTACGACCTAATATGTGGTCTATTCTAGAGAATGTTCCATGTGCACGAGAAAAGAAAGTATATTTGGTTGCTGTTGGATGGACTGTTCTGTATATGTCTATGAGGTCAAGTGGTTTATTGTGGCATTTAGATCTTCCATTTCTTTATTGAGCTTCTTTCTGGATGTCCTGTCCTTCACCAGAAGTGGTGTGTTGAAGTCTCTTACTATAATTGTGGTGCTGTCTGTCTCACTTTTCAATGCTGTTATAGTTTGTTTTATGTATCTTGTAGCCCTGTCATTGGGTGCATAAATATTTAATATGGTTATAGCCTCCTGCTATATTGTCCCTTTAATCATTATATAGTGTCCTTCCTTATCCTTTCTGATGGATTTAACTTTAAAGTCTATTTTGTCAAAAATTAATATTGCCACTCCTGCTCTTTTTTGATTGTTGTTTGCTTGATATATTTTTTTCCATCCTTTGAGTTTTAGTTTGTGTCTCTAAGTCTAAGGTGTGTCTCTTGTAGGCAGTATATAGACAGATCGTGTTCTTTTATCCATTTTGCCACTCCCTGTCTCTTTATTGGTACATTTAGTCCATTTACATTTAGTGTAATTACGGATAGGTATGAGTTTAGTGCTGTCATTTTGATGTCTTTTTTGGTGTGTTATTGATAGCTTCTTTTTCCCCACTTAATTTTTTGTGCTGAGTTGTTTATATATTGTCTTTTCCTCTTATTTGTTGTTGTTATTTTGTTTCTGCTGAGTCTCTATTTTTTTCTTGTATTTTATTTTGATGAGTAGGATTGTTAGTCTCCTTTGTAGTTACCTTAATATTTACCCCTGTTTTTCTAAGTTTAGACCTTTTATTTATTTATATTGTTGTCTTCCTCTCCATATGAAAGATCTATAACTACATTTCTTAGTCCCTCTTTATTGTTTTAATGTTGTCTGCTTTTACATAATGACATCGCTATTTTCCTGTTTTGAGAGTTTGAGCGTTTTTTTTATCTTGATTTATTTTTGTGATTTCCCTATCTGGGTTGACATCTGATTGCTCTGTCCAGTGTTCTAGTCTTGGGTTGATACCTGATATTATTGATTTTCTAACCAAAAAACTGCCTTTAGTATTTCTTGTAGTTTTGTTTTGGTTTTTACAATTTCCCTAAACTTCTGTTTATCTGGAAATGTCCTAATTTCGCCTTCATATTTGAGAGACAGTTTTGCTGCATATGTGATTCTTGGCTGGCAATTTTTTTCCTTCAGTGCTTTATATGTCATCCCATTACCTTCTTGCCTGCATGGTTTCTACTGAGTAAAAAAAAAAAAAAAAATAGTCCGAGCTTATTCTTATTGACTCTCCTTTGTAGGTGACTTTTTGTTAATCCCTAGCTGCTCTCAAAATGCTCTCTTTATCTTTGGTTTTGGCAAGTTTGATTATAATATGTCTTGGTGACTTTGTTTTAAGATCTGCCTTATGTGGAGTTCGATGAGCATCTTGGATAGATATTTTCTCATCTTTCACGATATCAGGGAAGTTTTCTGGCAACAAATCTTCAACAATTCTCTCTGTATTTTCTGTTATCCCTCCCTATTCTGGTACTCCGATCACTCATAAGTTATTTCTCTTGATAGAGTCCCACATGATTCCTAGGGTTTCTTCTTTTTTAAAAATTCTTTGATCTGATTTTTCTTCAGATATATTGTTGCCAAGTGCTTTATCTTCAATCTCACCGATTCTTCCTCCCACTTTCTCAATTCTGCTCCTCTGACTTTCTATTGAATTGTCTAATTCTGTAATTTTATTGTTAGTCTTCTGAATTTCTGATTGCTGTCTCTTTATGGATTCTTGCAGCTTATTAAATTTTTCATTATGTTCTTGAATAAGCTCTTTAATTTTTTCAACTGCTTTATCTGTATGTTCCTTGGCTTGTTCTGTGTATTGTCTGATCTGCTTCCTGATCTTGTTTCTGATGTCTTGAAGAGTTCTGTGTATTAATTTTTTGTATTCTGCATCTGGTAATTCGAGGAAAGCACCTTCATCCAGAAGATCCCTTGGTTCTTTGTTTTGAGAGCTTGTTGAAGTGATCATGGTCTGTTTATGTGATTTGATATTGACTGTTGTCTCTGAGTCACCTATACGTTATTGTATTAGTTTATTTTATGTTTGCTTACTATATCCTAGCTTCTTGCTTTGTTTTGATATGCCCAAATAGGTTGCTTGAGTGAGGTAGCTTGATTATTTTTGCCTTTGAAGCTCTAACGTCCTGTCACCAGATGGCTAGAGCTGTTATCAGGTATATCAGCCTTGGAGTCCATTCACTTTTCTTGTATGGATTCAGCTCAGGTGTCCAGGTAGCTGGTCATCAAGTGTGTGGTACAGGCTCTGTCCTCCAGACTTAGAGGGGCAGGGGTGGTTGGTTTAGGTACCGGCATCTGGTTACAGCAGAGGGTCATGCTCTGAACAAGGCAGGGGGCTGACAACTGTCCGCCGAGTGTCTGAGGAAAGTGCATCCCTGTTCCCTAGAACACGCAGGCGGGTGGGTTCTGCACATGGACCATGGGCACCCCATGTCTGTGAGGAAAGCGCATCCCTGTTCCCTAGAGCACACAGGTGGGTGGGTTCTGCAGATGGATCATGGGAGGTACCAGTTATCTTTGGACCCCTGTCGTGGGTGGCTGGGTGACCTGAGTGGAGCCACGAGTCCTTAGGCCCCTGATGTGGGTAGGTGAGGACCGTGTTTAATAGGCAAAGAGGTGTCAAACATCATACATCCATCTCTCCACCTCACAGCTGAAACAGTTGCAGTCTGCCAACAAGGGCCTATTCCCCTGAAATAGGCCCATGCAGGTTCATGCAGGGGGGAAAGGTATTCAAAATCACGGACCATTTATGCCTGGACAGGAGCAGCTTCTGTCCTGAGCTCCCTAGGTTAGTGGAGCTGGCAGATTATCTTTCCCCAGTTGTGAATTTATTCTTTCTCCAAGGCTGGGAGAATGGCTCGGTGTGCTCAGAAGGGCCTATCTCAGGTCCAGGGACGTCAACAGCCACCGAAGCCGGCTTGGGGGCTGGGGGCGTGGTAAAATATACACAAGTACTTAGCTTTTGCCGAGAGCACCATTCTTCTCTTGTTCCAGAGTTGTGAGTAGGCTGTGTGGCTGGTTGTTTTCTCCCTGAGGAAACTGTGGCCAAACGCTACCACCAGCCTGCAGCAGTCACTCCCGGGAGTGGTGCCTAAGGATTCCCAGCCACCCAGGTCCGGCAACTCCTCTCCGCTTCTGAATCATCTCTCCCTCCCCCTGCTGCTCAGTCTGTTTTCTAACTTTGCCTTTGATGTTCAGTACTGCTAGCTTGTCATAAGTATAATCGCTTCACTTGTTTTTCCAGGTCTTTGTTGTAAAAGGGACCACTGGAAACGCCTGACTACTCCTCTATCTTGGCTCCACCGACCTGCACCTATTGTTTTTTTAACATACCATTTCTTTGGCGTAGACCAGGTCAGTTCTTCTGTATAATGTCCTTTATTCTGGATTTGTCTGTGTAGTTCCACGGTATCCCATGCTGACTCAGAGCATGAGCGACGTGATATGATTGTTATGTCTGCTACAGATGAAAAGCTTTTCCATTGACTCTAGCTTTGTTCAGTAATCCAATGACTAGGCATTTTCAAGTTCTACCCTGATTCTAGCTCAGGAAGCTGGCTACCACAACACAGTTTGGAGGAAAGGATAGTAATATGTCTTCAGAATTTTTTAAAATCCCTGAAGCCATTTAAGATTAATGCTTTAGTAGAAAGATGGTTGTGGCAACATAGTTTTTCAGTCTCTTGACTTCACATATAAAAACAGAGCAACTAGAGAGCAACACCAAAGTCAAACAAACAAACCAACAAAAACAAAAAATTTGTAAATAACATTTACAATTAAGTTAGGTGACAAAGAATGCCTACAAATCCCCAAATACACCAACAGCCAGCATGGCACCAGCCTCTGCATAGATGAAAACAGAAGAAATCATCAGGGCCTGTTTTGCAGACTTGAACACACACAAAAAAACCCAAATAGACAATAGGTATTTACTATAAATCATAACAGGCCAACTCAAGAACAGCGTTGAAACTGGGAGGGGTTTGCTTGTTCAATATCAGACAAGTAAGTGTGGCCTGTGGTCAGGTCAGAAGGCTCTGAAGCAGTCTGACCCCTATAAATTTGCAAAATTGACCAGCCAGCATTCCTTTCCAGGACAGTCTTCACACAAAGATGAAACTACATTCAAAATTGAGCAAAAATAGGGACAGTAAAGACAAGGGAATAGTAGAGGCAGATCAACGTGGGGAGAGAAGCTGAGGCAGGAAGTCTCAGAAAGTAAGCTACAATTTTACTGAACACTACAAGAGAACAACAGAAAAGGGGCTTCTGTGAATTTAAAGAAGCTTCCCAGAAGCAAGCCTCTTTCTAAAGTTCAGAAAAAAAAAAATTAATTCTACATAAATATGTCCAAAAGTACTGAGGTCAAGTTACACACAACGTTATTATAAGAAAAAAGATAAATAGAATAACATCCCTACAAAACAATTTAAACAAGTTGGAAAGACATGGGTGTGAACAAGCCAGAAGTGTGATCCTCTGTATCAAGAAAACCTAAAAGACGTGAAGAAAGATGATAACAAGTCATGAAAGAACACCAGAAAGCAGAATTAGAAAAACTCAGAAATGTCCTAATGGAATTTAAGAAAGAATTAGAGGTTTTAGGAATAAGAATATCATTTCAGAAATAAAGAATAAACTAAAAGGAACACAAAAGCAAAAGGATACAACAGGTACTGCCTTAAGAAAATTGGGAGGTAATAGGGAGAAAACATTTTAAACCAAAAAGAAACAAGAACATAAATATGACTTGAGAAAAGGGGATTAAAATATTGAAAATCGGCAAAGAAAATGTAACATACAGATAATACAACAAACCCTTTGCTGTTGAGTCGATTCCGACTCATAGCAACCCTATAGGACAGAGTAGACCTGCCCCATAGAGTTTCCAAGAAGCAGCTGGTGGATTCAAACTGCCAACAAAAAAAAATTGAAGAAACAAACAACAACAACAAAATCCTAAGGGAACAGAACAAATATTAAAAACTAAGAAAAACAAAACTTTTTTGGAATTAAAGTGATTCGAAACTACATTTTGAAAGTGCTCACTGTGTCTGAGAATATCAACCCAAAATGACCACATGAAGACAAATTCTAGTAAAATTGTTTGATTGTAAACAAAAAAATTATTTGGCCATCTAAAGGAGGGAAAAAAAAAGGAGCCCTGGTGGCACACCGGTTAAGCATTGAGCTGCTAAGGGAAAGGTTGGCAGTTCAAACCCTCCAGCTGTTCCATGGGAAAAAGATGTGGCAGTCTGCTTCCGTGAAGATACACAGCCTTGGAAACCGTATGGGGCAATTGTACTCTGTCCTGTAGGGTTGCTGAGTCAGAACTGACTCCACTGCAGTGGGAGGGAAAAATAATGAGTGATTTATAAGGAAAAGGAAACTTGGTTAACATCATCCTTTTCAACAGCAATACTGTATGGCAAAATAAAATAGAGTAGTATATTTAAGATAATCAATAAAATATGAACTGGGGATTTTATATTAGGCAAGGTAGAGTTTCAAATAGAAAAGGAAAACATGAAGTTATCAATGTGCAAGAACTGCAAGGAATAGTTTCTCCATGAACCCAATCTAAGGAATTGCTAGAGGCCAAGCTTGGAAGAAGTACAACCAGAATGCTCCTTAGAAGCAAGGATGGCGAGACTGTGTCTTACATACTTGGGACATGTTGTCGGGAGGGATCAGTCCCTGGAGAAGACATCATGCTTGGTAAAATACAGGATTAGTGGAAAAAAGGAAGATCCTCAATGAGATGGGTTGATACAGTGGCTGCAACAAGTGGCTCAAGCATAACAACAATTGTGAGGACTGGGCAGAGTTTTGTTCTGTGGTACATAGGGTCGCTATGAGTAGGATCCAACTCAATGGCACCTTACAACAACAACAAGCTTCAGACAATCCAAATGATTATAGAGACATCATTATAAGGCCTGGCATTGATTTTTGAATATACAGTTGGAGAACTAATACTAAACAAGAGGTAAAAGTGGGAGTATATAGTATGTAATGGCCGTATGTTCAGAAGAGATCCAACACACCCATAAAAATTGGGAAGAGAATGGAGAGAACATAGACAAAACATATAACCTGTCCTTAGTAATTAGATTGGCAGTGGTATAATTAGGATTATTATTCTGAAATCGTCATATATGCAATATGGCATAAAGGAAATAAATAATTGTGAGATATTCTAATTCTGTCATTCCCTATGTCCTTGAGAACCAGTGTCCTCATTTTGGAAGAAAGGAGATACAGACCTGATACCAGACCAGTAACCAATTATGGTGGAGTTGATTCTGACTCATGGTGACCCCATGTGTTTCAGACTAGAACTGCACTCCATGGAGTTCCCAATGGCTGGGTTACTTTGGAAGTAGATGACAGGCCTTTTTTCCAGGGGATCTGTAGGTAGATCCAAACTGCCAACCTTGTGGTTAATTGACGAGCGCTTAACTATTTATGCCACCCAGGGATTCCCGGACATAATACATAAGAGGATAAAAAACAAAACAAAACAAACTCTGTAGCCCTGAGTTTGAATTGCAAGTGTTAATATTGGATCCATAAGATATTTTCTTTTAAATATGTATATAAAAAAACCAAACCTGTTGCCGTCGAGTCGATTCCAACTTATAGCGACCCTGTAGGACAGAGTAGAGATGCCCCACAGAATTTCCAAGGAGCGCCTGGTGGATTTGAACTGCCGACCTTTTGGTTGGCAGCTGAGCTCTTAACCACTGCGCCACCAGGGCTTTCATGTAAATACACATATATATGTATATGTATAAAAAATACACATAAATAGAAAGAACTTGGGTGTGTGTATATATATATATATGTAATAAATACCGGAAACCCTGGTGGCGTAGTGGTTAAGTGCTACGGCTGCTAACGAAAAGGTCGGCAGTTCGAATCCACCAGGCACTCCTTCGAAACTCTATGGGGCACTTTTACTCTGTCCTATAGGGTCGCTATGAGTCGGAATTGACTCGACGGCAGTGGATGGGTTTTTATGTAATCTGTATATATATATATATTTCCTAGGGAACATAAATATAAATATTATATATATTTCCTAGGAATATAAATATATATATTTCCATGGGAAAGACAAGGAAATACATATTTCTTAGTTCTTTCAGTTGAACAGGCCTAGAAACAATGCCCAATCAAGTAGCACTGAACATTGCTAGCACTCAAATAGTGGTGCTGAAATACTGTTCCCACTAAAAGAATGGTTAATTTGAGGTCGGGTGCAGAAAATGTAGATGATGCTCCTGGAACATTCTGTCAAAGCAAAGAAGCCATGTCATGCCAGAATCAGGGCTCAAACGTGGGCCTAATGTCTTCAGTGCTTTAAGCATCTTCCATGCCCCATATTTAGCTGCTACATTGGGACCATGAACTTCCTCCATAGGACTTACCTAGATTATATGCAAGTTTTTATTTAGTGGCTCATCCAGTCCCTAACCTCTCTGGTTCATAGTTGTGACTGATTTTATGACAAGGACACCTGTTCCTTGGGATCGAAACCCTAATCCATTGCCGGCTCCCTTCATATTGGCAGCAGTAACTTTCAGCCTCTAGCCACTTGGGATGGATTCAGACAGGTGTCTTTGAGGCAAAAGTCCCCTTATCACATTACAAAATGCCTTGCCATGTGGTAATGTACATTAATGAAATCCTTCTTGAATTGGTGCATGATAGATGCCGAAGGAAGAGTTTTTTTCAATAGGAGATTTGAAAAATCATTCTTGGTTCTTTTTGCTTCGTGCCTTAATCAATTAACTAATTAATTCAACAGATTTGATATAGCACCTACCATGAGCCAGGCACTGTGCTAGACTCTGAAGATAGAGTAAAAAATAAGACATATTTGAACCTTACCCTGAGAAGTGGATAGACTCTTCACCCCTAACCACCACAGGGAAGCTCATAAGGAGAGACAGGCTTGTTCAGACTGATGATATGCAGTGCAGGACAAGATCTGTCATGAGTCTCCAAAACTGTAGCTCCAAAATTAAAACTGCAGACCAGCAATCATTTCTTTATGAGGGGCAGAAAGTTCTTTTCAAAAGAATTATGGATCATTCCCTCTCTGCCCCCCACCACCCCACAAAAAGCCTGTGGTAAGCAACATGGAAGGGAACCAGTGGCTCTCTGAATACATTTTTTAATCCTTTTGCTGTGTTTAAAGATAAAGAAAAAAAAAAGATACAGTAGACAAAATGAATGTTTAACACAAATTCTTGTAAACTGAATCATATTTTAATAGGATTGTAAACAACGGAGCCCTGGTGGCACAGTGGTATAGAGCTTGGCTGCAAACCAAAAGGTCATCAGTTCAAATCCACCAGCCACTCCTTGGAAACCCTATGGAGCAGTTCCACTCTGCCTGTCTGCCCTGTAGGGTAGCTATGAGTCAGAATCAACTCGTCAGCAATGGGTTTGGGTTTTTTTTTTTTTTTTTTTTGGAACAACTACCCTGATCATTCCACAATGGTGCCTCTGTTCCTTCTGGATCTTCAGTCTGTGGTCTCTCAACCTCTCCCCATCTATCCCAATCACAGAGTCCACACACAATAAGCCCTAAGAATTTTTTACCCTCCGCTCAGATCTGATGTTTCATGTATTTTAACTTTGTCTCTGCCATTAGAGGTGATGGCAGGGAATATCTACATGTCCATGGAGCCGGGCTGATTATAAATAACCAATAAATTGTTTTTAAAATGACTTCCAATGCACTAAGGAAGCTCTCTAAAAAAAAAAAAAAACTTACTTCGAGTCTTTCTATAGAACAAATAAAGCACAAGCTTTTCTTTCATTACTTTTTTATTTTTGTGTCACGTTTGCTTAAAATGAGGGGTACCAAGTCCTTCATGCATATCATAAGCACAAGACTTGTTTTCCACTTATCCCATCTCTACATTTTGTTAAACCATATAAAAGATGTACAAGTATCACTCATGTATAAGCCTCCTTCCTGCTTCCCTTTGTTTTTTTTTCATGATAAAGAAAGCGCATTGTATGTTTTCTCTCTTTTGACAGACAGCAGTGATTTTTAAAACTCATCTGAGAACTGCATCTTTTCTTATATTTACCTGGCTCCAGATCTTTTGACAAAGAAACATTGTCTTCTATATTCTTTAGTAATTGATGACCGAGTGTTTCTTTTTTTGGTGGTGTTGTCTCAAGAGATTACTAATTATTTTAACATCTTGTCAACAAATCAGCCTTTATTTGAACACTCAGTAGAGTGTTTTGTATGATAACAACAAGGAACTCCTTAGTTGATTTAGAAGTAGGACTGTATCAAGAAGAGTTTGTAATACCTTAAAGATACCTGAGCTAAATTCAAAAAAACATGGCATCTTATAGAAAATGAATGAGAACTTAAATATAGTGGGCACTCATCTCAGTAATTCTGCAAATGCTTCTGGGTGTGGTTTCTTTTGGAGTCCCTGGGTGGAACAAATGGTTAAGAGTTCAACTACTAGACAAAAGGTTGGTGCCTCAGAAGATAGGCTTGGCGATCTATTTCCAATAGGTTACAGCCTTGAAAATCCCATTGAGCTGCTCTACTCTGTGCACATGGGGTCACCAAGAGTCAGAATCAACTGAATGATAACAAACAACAACAACAACGATTTTTTTTAAGAGATGTTACTATGTTGTTTTTCTCCTTCAGTATGAATATTGCAATTTGAGACTCTGGCTTGATTAAAAACCCTTGTTGTAGTTTTTTCAGATCATTCTCTCTCATTTTCCTTCCTTTTGTCCTCCTTCCTTTCTCCCTCCCTACCTCCCTCCCTCCATCTCTTCCTTCCTCCCTCTCTTCCTCTCTTCCTTCCTTCTTTCCTTCCTTCCCTCCCTCCTTACCTTCCTTCCTTCCTTTCCTCCCCTCCCTCCGTCCCTCCCTCCCTCCCTTCCTCATGCCTTCCTTCCTTTCCTACTGCTTAACTAACTAAAACATCAGAGATACATTTAAACTTCTCCGTTATCTTCCTTCCCAGAGGAAACCACTGTCTGAATTCAGTGTATGTCCTTCCTATATATACACACCGTATGCATTCAGTGTATACATTTCTACATATACTTTTACTTCATGTATATGTCCATAAATACCCCAACCAGCATGTTCCTTAGAAGTGAGGATGGTGAGACTTTGTTTCACATACTTTGGACATGTTATCAGAAGGGACCAGTCCCTGGGAAAGGACATCATAATTGGTAAAGGAGACGGTCAGTGAAAAAGAGTAAGACTCTCAACGAGATGGAGTGTCACAGTGGCTGCAACAAAGGGCTCAAACACAGCAACGATTGTGAGGACGGCGCAGGGCCGGGCAGTGTTTGATTTCGTTGTGCATAGGTTCGCTATGAGTGGGACCCAACTCCAAGGCATCTAACACCAACAACATTTTGTGTATCTTTAAAGTTTACATAATTTGTATCATATCTCATGTACTTTTTGATAGCTTGTTATTTCACCCAACTTTATGGCTAATTAAGCTTTCCTAGTGTGTGCTTCTCAGCTTAATAATGACCCAAGTCCCATTTTTTAAGGGGACACAATATCCAAGCTGAAGCGACAATGGTATCCTGCTTACTTTCTCCGAGTTGATTAGTCCAGGAGTGGAAATGACCAATGAGAATCAGATATTTTAATTTGAGACCAGGGAAATAGGCTTAGTTCCCCCGATAGTGGAAAAGCAGGTACTTCAAGGCTGGGATTTGCCATAAGCCACATTTCTAACAAGGTAAAGGGTGATGGGATCTGAGTGAATAGGGCAGCAATCAAAGAGAAGTGATGAGGAGATATGCAAAGAGTCCTGGCAGTACACAGGTCTTCGCTCCTAATCATCTCTGAGTACCCTGCCCTTCCTGCAGTTTGATTATCTGAGCAGTAAGTACTTCGTTTTACCCTGTTTGGTTTGTGTTGGGTTTCTGTCATTAGCAGCCAAATGTCTTGACTAATATGCTAAGCAGTACATGTTGTTGTTGTGCCTCATCAAGTTGATTCCAACTGAGAGCAGAATTGCCCCATAGGGTTTCCTAGGCTGTAATTTTTACAGGAGCAGATAGCCAGATCCTTTCTCCTGCAGAGCGGCTGGTGGGCTCGAACCATTGACCTTTTGGTTAGCAGCAAGCACTTAAGCATTGTTCTACCACAGCTTCATTAAACTATATATATATATATATATATATATTATTAGAGAGAGAAAAAAGTAGCTTTTGTTGAGGGCCTACTATATGCTGGCCATCGTACAAAACACTTCATATACATCATCTCATTTTGTCTCTTTAGCAGTGCTATGTGATAAGAAACCAAAAAACCAAAACCCATTGCCATCAAGTCAATCCTGACTCATAGTGACTCTATAGGACAGAGTAGAACTGCCCTATAGGGTTTCCAAGGAGTGCCTGGTGGATTTGAACTGCTGAACTTTTGGTTAGCAGCCCCAGGACTTAACCACTGTGCCACCAGGGTTTCCAGTAGTTAAGTGCTACTACTGCTAAGTGCTGTGGCTGCGCACTGAAAGGTCAGCAGTTCGAATCTACCAGCCACTCCTTTGAAACCCTATGGGGCCGTTCAACTCTGTCCTAAAGGGTCCCTATGGGTTGGAATCGACTCAACAGCAATGAGTTTTGAGATAAGCATTATTATTACTTAAAATTGGAGAATGGATAGCTAAAAAGTGGAGACACAGAGATGGTAAATAACTTGCTTAGCAAAATAGCTACTACGTGTCAGAGCTAGGATTCCGATCCAGTTGTTTGTTTTTTACTCTGAAGTCTATGTGGTTTTTCTGCTCTCCATTATGCCATGTTGCTCTTCAGGTAAGCCTCTATCATATACCAATCGCTGAGTAAAGCAGTGATTCAGTGGAAACCTATCACTTGGTCAAGGAGTTAGGAGTCTCAGCTCTCTTCCTGACTGGTTATGTGACACTGGTCAAGCCAAAACCGTTTTTTATTCTTCTTCACTTACAGAACTTTATTCTCTGCAAAGGAGGTATTATATATATCCACCATTTGACAAGTATAAATGCATTTTTTCCTAACTATGGCATGGATTTCCTATTTTCCTGGTCCCTTCCTCTATCCCTGTGTATGTAGAGTATCTGCAAGACAGCAGGGCAGAGTTAATATTTACATTTGTATGTAGGCAAAAACAAAGATAAGTTAAATGGCCTTACTAGTGAGTTCAGTTCTCAAAATTGAACTCACAATTGATAGAAGACATAATTTCTAATCAATAAAGATCTACCTAAAATATTAGCCATCCAGTCAGCAGTGGGTTTCAAGATCCACTGTTTTCCATTGTTTAATTTTGGTATCAATAGAATAATATCAGTAATCCTTTATTTCAGCATATATCAAAGGTAATATGTTAGAGCTCCATTATGGCATTATATGGTATTTATTTGTTTCACATGTTATAGGTTAAATCAGATTTTCCAAAACATCGTAACCTCCTACAGTAATTTTGGAGCTCTGGTGGTACAGTGGTTAAGAACTAGGCTGCTAACCAAAGGGTCAGGAGCTCGAATCCACCAGCCATTCCTTGGAAACCCTATGGGACAGTTCTACTCTGTCCTATAGGGTCACTATAAGTCAGAATCCGCTCGATAACAATGGATTCTTCTGGTAATTTTGAGGGAAAATTTATCTTACAGGCAGGGATAGGTCCCATCCAACAACGTAAGAAGTAAGTTTCACAGTATTTTTAGCTCTTAAAAAAAAGTACACCAAGAAAATGAAAGTTTTTTTTCACAGAATTGCTATTTATCTTTGTACTTTTAGGTGTAGTCAGGTTTTTCACACATCCTACATTCACCTCGAATTTAAGAGTGAATATTAATATTTCTTTTTTTCTCCTACTATAAATACTGTGTTTTGAGATTTGGGATTGGTTGAGTTTTTATGGTTTCCTTTTTAATCCATTTGACTATTTTGATTGTGTCAGATTTTCTTCTGCTGACATGACTGTGTTGACACACACAAGCCTATATGAAGAACAGACACATGAAGGTAGTTAAATCCAGTCAGACAACTGGCTAGCTGCTTATGGTGAAAAATGATATATTGGTTGAATGTTAAAACTTAACTTCTGTCTGTTTCCAGATTGGTGACAAAAAGCCAAGATCAAGTTCTTAAATGCCTGTGACTTTCCTATAGGAGAACAAAGCTTTAGGTCACAATTGTTGCTACCTACTTCCTTATGCGTAAAAAGTCAGCAGAATCCCACAGTTCAGGATACGTGACTCTCATCCCCTAGAGCCACCCAGGAAAATAAACCTGTAGAATTTTTAGTTCATAAGACGCTGTCCTCCATGCCTATATAAATCCTCAGAGGTTTTCACTGGAGATTTTTACACTCTCCCAGGTGCCTACTCTCTGGCTAGAGAACTTTGCCTTTTCTTTGGATAAAGAATTTCAGCTCCATACTTTCTTATCAGTCCTTTAAATTTATTCCGATTTTCCCTTGTGAATGTTTGTCAAAAGAGAAAATCCTCCCCAAGACTGTGGTGCCCGGACACCCTAGCAACTTAGAACTGAAAAAAAAAAAAAAAAAAAAACAGAACTGAAGCTACTCCCAAAATCCACCTTTCAGTCAAAGGTTAGACAGGCATATAAAACAAACAATGACACATGTGAGGAATATGCTTTTTAGTTCAATCAAGTATAAAAGACCAAATGGGCAACACCTGCCCAAAAGCAAAGACGAGAAGGCAGGAAGGGACAGAAAAACTAGACGAATGGACACAGGGAACACAGGGTGGAAGGGGAAAGGAAGAGAGTACTGACAAATTGCAGGGATTGCAATCAATGTCACAAAACAATTTGTGTATAAATTTTGGAATGAGAAACTAATATGCCCTGCAAACTTTAACCTAAAACACACAATAGAATTAAAAAAAAAAAAAAGCTAATCCAAAAGGAATGGTGTTAGAACGATTGTGGCTGATTAGAACCTGAGAAGTCAAAAACTTGGGTTTTCCCTCATTGTTTATCTTGAGAATGATACTTGTAATATTGCTCTTTGGATATACCAATAAACCAAACCAAACCCATTGCCATCGAGTCGATTCTGACTCACGGTGACCCAGTAGGACAGAGTAGAACTGCCCCATAGAGTTTCCAAAGAGGGCCTGGTAGATTCGAACTGCTTACCCTTTGGTTAGCAGCCGTAGCACTTAACCACCGTGCTACAAGTTTTCTAGAAAATAGATGATGATCTCTTCACCTGTAATATTCCTTTTCTTATAAAACTTGGAAGAGAAATTTCTGGATCATTGTTGCATTGTGATAAGCACGCTAGCCCTCGCAGGCTCTTTGTTCTTTAGCTCTTAGACAGTTCTCAGTCTTTCTGGGCACCTTCCTCCTCTTCCTCTACCTTCTTCTTAAAGTGTTCTCAAGGATTCTATCTACAGCCCTTTTCTCAGTCCGTGCACAAATCATCCTTCCCTGTGGTTTCTGTATATAGCTGACTCCAATATCTCTATTTTTAGCAATGATTTTTCCTTAACTCCAGTCAATTTAGCCACAGTCCTCCTGGAGGTCTCCCTTGTAGGAATCTCAAATTTAACATGTCAGAAAACTAAATTATCCTCTCCCCTTAAGTGGAGGAAAATTGGGGTGACTGCCTGGCCTGTGCCATTTCCCTCTGATTGACTGGACAAAGTTGTTAGGGTCAAGCAGCACCATTCACATTCTCTTTGCTAGGGACTTGAAACCTGAATGGAAAAATTAGAAAATGTAAATTTTTGGAGCTTAGTCACTTTAATGGAAGCACCTCTACCTCCTGTTACCAGGAAGAGGTATACCAGCTCCTGCTAGAGTCTGTTTCTTTTTTCTTACTAATATCTCAATAAAACCTTCTCCTCTTCATGTATTTCTTATATTTAATAACTGTGCCATCATCTAACCAGTTATCTAAGTCAGAACTTGTAAATCCCAAGACTCATCTTTCTATCCACATTTAATCTGTTACTCAGGATAAACATAGGGCATTTTAGGCAGAAATTAAATTCTAAAGTCCACAATCATCCATAGTAAAAACAAAACCTGTTTCTGTCAAGTTTACTCTGACTCATGATGAACTCATGTGTCAGCATAGAACGGTGCTCCATGGGGTTTTCAATGGCCAATTTTTCAGATGTAGATCACCAGATCTTTCTTCCAAGGTGCCTCTGGGTAGACTCAAACCACCAACCTTTTGGAAACATCCCAGTGCATTCATCGTTTGCACTACCCAGGGACACACCCCATAGTCAAAACTTATCCTTTAAAGTCCTACAGGACTGCAGAGTAGTCTACCATCTCTCCATCATGCAGAGCTCCAAAGCATCCAGTTTTTCACCTAGAGCTGGAAGAGATTGCTGTTTCTTCAAATGAACAGCAGATAAGGCAGTTAATTTGCATTTAGGCAAAATAAAACATCTAGGTATAAAAGCATCAACATGATGGATTTCTACACTAAAAGCTTAGTGTAAAAGAGTAAATTACCAAATGATTCATACAGTAGGATACCATTTACATAATTTTTAAACACAGAAGTCAACACTAAAATGACTGTGGAGGCATATATTTAGTAAGATAGAAAGTACAGACTGAAAGATACATACTGATATCAAGACACTGGTTTTCTCCACAGAGGCAAGGAGGGAAAGACTGACTTCCGTATATTATTTCACCTTTAAAAAAAATAAGAGTGAGAGAAATCTGAAACAAATATTACAAAACCTCAACATTGATGAGTTCTGGATAGCAGGTATATCGTTATTTCTTATACTACTTTCTGTACATCTGAAATGTTTCCCAATAAAAATGGAAATGAAAAGAAGCCAACCGTGTCATCCTTCTGAAAAATAAAGGAAGGAGATAAAAATAAATTCATGACTGAAAAGCAGACTGGGAATGGAGAGTGGAATAAGAGCCAAAACTGCAGACTTTGGAGATGTATGGAAGGTGTTGGTAATTGAGAAGTATGTTGGGCCTGCTGGGCTTCATTGGAAGTAATTAAAACCTATTAGATAGGAACATTTAGAGGTAATTGACTAATGAAGAGATCAACAAACATCTCCCTCATCTTTTCCCTTAAAGGTTTTACTAGGAAGATTTTCAGAAAAGAATTTACAAGAAGGATGGATACCACTGGGAAATGTGATACAAGTAATTCTGGATTTTTTTTTTTTGCTATATAAATCCGATGACAATTTCTCAAAATGATACCACACTAAATATATTATTATTATTTATCATTTTAAATTTAAATACTTAATATATACAAACAACAACAACCCGTTGCCGTGGAGTTGATTCCGATGCATAACAACCCTATAGGACAGAGTAGAACTGCCCCAGAGGGTTTTCAAGGAGCGACTGGTAGATTCAAACTCCCTACCTTTTGGTTATCAACCAAACTCTTAGACAATGTACCACCAGGGTTTCCAATACAAAAGGATATCAATAATAGAAAAATAGACCAAATGGAGCAACACAGAAAGCCCAAAACTAGATATCTTCATATATCAGAACTTGATATAGGACAGAGCTGTCTATGCATAAAAAAACAAAACAAAACCCAGTGCCGTCGAGTCGATTCCGACTCATATTAGTGAGGAAATTAGTCTCCATTGAATAGATGGCAATGAGAAAACAAGTTGGCTATGAGAGAAGTAAATGTGTTTAAGTCTCTATTTCATGTCATGTGCAAATTTTATCTAGGTTGATTAAAAACTTAAATGCTAATGGCTGACATTTAAAACCTGTATTAGAAAATAGAGAAAGATATATTAAAAGAACTATAAGAAATATATTGATATATTACATGACATTAAAATTAATATTTTCTGGAATTTTGCCTCTGATCAAAATGCAGTAATGGCCTGGATTTACTCCATTTTACATACAACCTGAAATAACAACAATAAAAATCTGACAAAGTACATACATAGTGGCACTGGATGTCAGGCAGTGAAGAGACCTGATTCTTGAGAGACAGGAAATACATAAGGCGAGACCTATAATTACCCCAGCTTACTGCCTTAAGAGAGTTTCCAAGGTGGAGTTCAAAAGTTGAGTAGATGCAGCTGGGGCCTGGGAAGCCAAGGAAGCTAGAGGTCATAGAACAGGGTATAGAAGGGAGGAGAAGGCTGAATGAAAAGAGAACTTTGGAGAAGTACAGAGGTTATCCTAAAGTATTCCGCAGAGTACTGGTTAGCACACGTGTGTAAGGAAACTTCTTGAAGCCAGCGGGGAAAACATGTGTAAGTATTACAGGGAAAAGTCATTGGAGCCCACACTAAGTGAGAAACAGTGCCTGTTCCCAACTGACAGAATGGATAGCCTCATAATTTGGGGATGGTGCAGGATATCAGAATGCTAAGAAGGGTGCTGCCTCTGTAGTGAGCAAAAATTAACTTCAGACTAAATGCTCTGTTGCAAGTATGACCAAAGAGGATGAAACTGTTTTGCAGTAACTTAACTGCACACTAGAACAAAGCTCAAGACTATTTATAGGAGTACAAAACTATCTAGTACCCAGCAAGGTAAAATTTACAATAAAAATTTATCAGGCAAGCAAAGAAGCAGAAAAATACATCCCATATTGAGGAGAAAAGCCAGTCAATCCCAACTGACCAATAAATGGCACAGGTGAAAGAATTATTAGACAAAAATATTGAAAGAGTTTTTATGACTCTGATTCATATGTTCTAGAAGCTAGAGGAAAGGCAGAGCATATTAATCAGAGACATGGATGATATAAAAATGACCCAAACTGAACTTCAGAGATAAAAAATATAATATCTGAAAAGAAAACTACACTAAATGGGATATAACAATCGATTAGACATTTCAGAATAAAAATTAGTGAACTTGAAGAAATAGCAAAAAAACAAAAAAAAAACACTGCAAAATGAAACACGGAGTGGAAATATACTGGGAAAAAAAAATCTCAGAAGATTCAAGAAGCTCAATGAACCCAAGTACAGGAAATATGAAGAAAACTGCACCAAGGCAGAATAAAAAGGTGCATTTTATAAAAAGGAGCAAAGACAAGGATGGCAAAAGGTTTCTCATCAGAAACAATACAAGTTGGAAGACTGGCACAGTATTTTTAAAGTAATGACAGACAGAAAACAACAACAAAAAACCCACTGCTAACTCAAAATTCTTTACCCAGAGAAAATATCTTTTGAAAAAGAATGTGAAATCAAATACTTTTCACATGTACAGAGTCTGAAAGTATTCATCACCAGAGACTTGCTCACAAGAAATTCTAAAGGAAAGTGATACCAAATGAAAACGCGTATCTGTGCAAAGACGCGAAGAGCTTTAAAAATGGTAATTATAAGGACTTTTATTTAAATCTCTTTAAGTTACAATAAAGTATTTAAGCAAAAATAATTTAAAAATGCACTGTGAAGTTTATATATTTATGTGTGTATATTTCTGAATTTCTAGTGAAAAACATTGCCACCAAAAAAAAAAAAATTTTTTTCTAGACCCTGATGGCTTCATTGAATTCTATCAAACATGCAAGAAATAATACTAATTCTGCACAAACTCTTCCAGAAAAGTGAAGAAGAGGGACTACTTCCTAATTCATCCTACAAGGCAAGCATTATCCTGGTCACAAAACCAGCCAAAGACAGTACCAGGAAAAAAAACTGTAGGCCAATATTTTTCCATAAATATAGATGCAAAAATTCTAAGAAATATTTTAGCAAAGCAAATCCAATAACATATAAAAAGGAATATGCCCTGTGACCAAGTGGGTTTTTTCCTAGTAATCTAAGACAGGTTTATCGTTCACATAATTCACAGTCAACACAATTCACCCTATTAACCAACTAAAAGGGGAAAAAAAAGCAAATGAGCATCTCAAGAGATGCAAAGGAAGCAGAAAGGAGAAAGGCTGGAAGGTGTCAGAGCACAATTGTGCTCCATAAAATTTTCAGTGGCTAATTTTGTGGAAGTAGATCACCAGGGCTTCTGAGGCACCTCTGGGTGGGCTTGAACCTCCAGCCTGTCAATTAGCAGCCAAGACCCTTAAATGTTTTATCACCCAGAAACTCAATAAACACACTTCTTATCTGAAGTTAAATTATATAAATTACAATTAAATTATATTGAAACAAAAATAACCAATTCTCAAAACTTGTCACTCCTGGTTTACTACATTTACTATTATTTATGTTCTTGAGCTTAACATCTCTTCCTCATTCCACATTTAGTGACATCATATTGGTAGCTTGAAATTGGCCATATTGAAAATATTTACCCCACGAAATTCAGCAAATTCCACAAGTCAGGGCTGATTTATTGTTTTGTTGATGGTGAAGAAAGTGATGATGAAATGTTAAAAATGCAGACTGAATTTCAATTGTATCATACTTGGAGTCATTATAGCATGAATAACACCAAAATTGAGGAAATATCATCTCAGTATTTAAAAACTGTTATCTGATTCAGCAAATAAGTAGCTTTGGTCTTTGACAAACCAAAGTTTGTTGTCTCACTTTTGTCTTACTGGTTTACCTAAAAGCATCAGCCACCATTCATATTGAAGTTATATTCATTCATCAATTGCAACAATAGATTGGTTATGGATAAGAATTTAGAGGAAAAATCAATGAAAATATTCTGTGAGAATCAAGTGGCTATGTGGAATTTACAATAAAAATATTGTATATTTTATTATTTGTAAATGTGTGCTACACAAACATATATCACTAAAACTTAAACTTACATACCTAAGAACATGCATACATCTTCCCCCAGAGAGCCAGCTGTTAAACCTTTAGCAGTACATCACTGGGCTATGTGGTAATTCATAAGCCCAGGCCTTATTCAGGGGTTTTCCTCCTGGTATCTTTGTCTTGGCCTCTTCCTGTCACTTGCTTGCAGGTGCCAATTCACTTCCTTCCAATGGGAGGTGCCTGTCCATGAACTGTGAACCATGAATTGGGTAATTAATCAGTCAACTGGAGCAACTTTCTCAAAACAAGGCAATACTTTAAAAACGGCAGTTTTTCTTGCATTCATTTTTCAGCTTCCATCACTATCCTGCTCTATAAATTAAGCTCCAAAGGCAGAAACCACAGGAACAAGATTGATAGATGTACTGCACTGAAAAGCAATCTTTATGTAGTACAAGAAGCAAAGCTCAAAAGCTAATGATAAACTAGAACATATATGTGACGTATATTTCAAAAGGGTAGTGGCTATAATCTATAAATGATTTTTATAGATCTCTAAGAAAAAGATGACACCCCAGGGAACAAACGGGCAAAAATTACCAACAGAAACTTCACAAAGAAATCTAAATGGTCAATAAAGTAAAATCTTACCAGTAATTAAAATAACCAAAATTAAAATAAAGTATCATATTCACTTTAAATTTGCTGATTTTTAAATGGCAATCTTGGGGAAAGTGATATCAGGAAATAAATCCAAAAAAAAAAAAAAAGAAAAACCCAAACCTGTTGCCATGGAGTTGATTCTGGCTCACAGCAACCCTATGGGACAGAGTAGAACTGCCCCATTAGGGTTTCCAGGGAGTGGCTGGTGGGTTCAAACTGCTGCCCTTTTGGTTAGCAGCCTGAGCTCTTAACCATTGCGCCACCAGGGCTCCCAGGAAATAACTGAAACTGAAAACCGGACCCGTTGCTGTCGAATCAATTCTGACTCATAGCGACCCTATAGGACGGAGTAGAATTGCCCCATAGAGTTTCCAAGGAGCGCCTGGTGGATTTGAACTGCCAACTTTTTTTGGCTAGCAGCCGTAGCTCTTAACCACCATGCCGCCAGGGTTTCCCCAGAAAATAAAGGGGTTCTCAAATACTCTTGATGGGAGTAAATAGGCCCACTTTCTGGTGGGCACTTTGACAGTGCCTTTTGTGTTTCTTGATTTCACAGTTCCACTTCTAATAGTTCATCTAAAAAATAAATAAATCATAAATGCTGTTGAGTTGATTCCTACTCATGGCAACACTGAGTGTATCAAAGTTGGACTGTGCTCCATAAGGTTTTTAATGGCTTATTTTTCAGAAGTAGATCGCTAGGCCTTTCTTCCAAGGCAATTCTGAGTAGACTTGAACCTCTAACCTTTTGGTTGTCTTAAGATGGCATGTAAGGACATGTGCTAAAAGAATGTCACAGCTTTTTTTATAATAATAAAATATTTTTTAACAATTTATATGTCTACCACAAGGGAATTTGTTAAATAGATTGCATTCCTACATGAGGAATAGTAAGAAACAATTAAAATCATATAAGGAAGTAGTATTAATTTTTATGGAATGATTTTCATGATATATTCTTATGTGAAACAACAGCAGATTTTAAAACTGTACAATATGATCTAATTTTTTGACAAAAATATGTGTATATGGGTATGATAGATTAGATAGATAGATAAATAGATAGGGAAACCCTGGTGGCTTAGTACTTAAGTGCTATGACTGCTAACCAAAAGGTCGGCAGTTCAAATCCACCAGGCAGTCCTTGGAAACTCTATGGGGCAGTTCTACTCTGTGCTATAGAGTCACTACGAGTCGGAATCAACTCAACGGGCTTTTTTTTTTTTTTAATGTATAGATATACACACACATAATATAATTTTGCAGGATATACTGCAAATGCTGAGGTTTTATTTCAGATGGTTTTACTGTCTTATTTTTTTGCTTCTTTGTATTTGTTAACTTTTCTGCATTGAGCATGCGTTACTTGTATAACAGAAGCTGTCAACCTATGCCTACACTACCTTCTTCAGCACTTCAAGGGTTTCATAATCAGGTGACCCAAGGACTTGTTAGTACTCAGATCCTTTGGAATTGCAGCTGTTTTGCTTAGAGATGCATTTGGAAGCAACTGCAGCTCAGTAGGGCAAGCATGACCTCAGAGGGCACTCCTGGAGAGAGGAGAATTCCTTGCCTTTGCATTTTTCTGGCTATACAAATACTGTGCTGACTTGAGCAGTCCGCAGCTGGCTGCTCTCTTCTGCACCTTGGTGTGGAAATGCATAGAGAAACTGACTCATTTGACTGGAGGTGTAACTCTGGGTTTGGTTACCCACAGGCATTTCTGCTGTGACTGTGTACCCTGGAGGAGGTTTTATTTTAACAAGTTAAGAGTGACTTTCCCCAAGTGAAAGGTTGTGAATGACAGCTGGGAGACCACTCTCTCTCGTTTATGTCAGTTTATAAGCTGGGATTGGGGGAACCCGACCTCCCGGGCTTCCACTCTTCTTTAGAAAATTCATCAGAGTGTCTAGCCACAAAGGCTCAGTCTTCTGATTTCAAAGCATAGTTCCGTATTTCAGTCATCTTTGACCTTCTACCCTTTAAGAGTATCCCGAAGAGGGCTTTATAGGTATCCCAGAAAGATGAAATACGGAAGTTACTTCTGGAGATAAGAGACTGTGGAGTTTGCTACCTAAGATATTGGGAAGACCTCTTCTGCATATAAATGTAAAGTATCTTTTGGTAGGGTCTCTGTTCTATAGTATAACAATCTCCCCATTATTTCTTCAGTAGAATCTATTGACAAAGGCATCATTAATAGCAATCAACTTACGTCTCTATTTGACAACCTGTACTAAACTTCACAAATGTGCCAGTAGCTATGCTAGATGCTGAGAACAGAAAAATGAATCAGACAAAGCTGTGACTTCAGGGGAGGAGGCCTGGTAACACAGTAGTTAAGTGCTGGGCTGCTAACCAAAAGGTTGGCAGTTCAAACCCACAAACTGCTCCTTGGGAGAAAGATATGACAGTCTGTGTCAGTAAAGATTACAGCCTTGGAAACCCTATAGAGAAGGGCAGTTCTACTCTGTCCTACAGGGTCGCTATGAGTCCGGATTGACTCAGTAGCAATGGGTTTGTTTGTTTGTTTGTTTGCTTGCTTGCTTGCTCAGTGACTTCAGGTAACATAGAATCAACAGGGAGTTTGCATGAACAAATATGGAGTATCTATTAAATCTAGGACGTCATCAATAATGTCAATGATGTATCATTAATAATGTATACTGTCAAGTACCTCATCAATCTGTAAAACCAGTAATGTAGTATCATCTATGTTTACATACTTTATAGACACCCTGTTTCATATAATATTGTAAGTACTGTGGTAACAGCATCAAGTCTAGAACCTAGATTCCAGGGAATGATTACTTTTTCATGGTGGAGAGGAGTCAGAAAGAGGGAGAGTGAAGATCACATCAAATTGAACATTGGAGGATGAAGATGTTCAAAAAGTGAAGAAGCTAGGGAAGGACATTCCAAGTAAAGGAAACAGCACTGAAAGGGGCAAAAGCCTCATTTGAGGATAGAGGTCTCAAGAGCTTTCTAAGCAGTGGAGGATGCAGAGTATGATTTATTGGGGGTAAAAGGACTGGGATACTGAGAACTAACTGAAAGATAGTGGTACCAGTTTCCTTCCGTTCATGACCCTTCCACTGGTGGCCAGAGGTTTGACAATCATCAGGCTTGACACGAGCAGAAAACAATCAGCAGATGCTCAGCAAGTAGACAGGGCAGACAGTTAACAGTCTGGCTCACACAGTGGTAGTTTGAACTTAAAAAAAACATAAAGCACACAACAAATATGTGCCTACTGGATAATCAGCAGTAGCTTCTAATGCTGCCAGACGAAGCAAAAACCTCTCAGCTTGTGGATTCTCACCCAGTGCCTAGAATAGTCCTCTGCAGGGTTGAGGTTGGATGGGGGGATTTCCACAGCAGACATTCTTGAACCTAAGAGCAGGAGGCTTGCTACAGCCAGGGTCCCTAAAAAACAGTGAGGTTGAGCAGGGTCAAAGCCCAAGTATAAGGTTCAGGAGCAGAAACTGAAGGTGGAGTCTCAGTGACTCATCTGGCATCACCTGGTGAGCTTGTTAGAAATGCCCAATCTCTGCTCCACCCCAGAGAAAATGAATCCAAATCTGAAATTTAACAAGATCCAAAGATGATTCATATGCTGCTGGTCTGCAGACGACACTTTGAGTAGCAAGGATTTAAACTCCTGGTTATCTAGCTTGGATTTACCTTGAAATTACCTGGGCAGTCTTATGAAACATTGATCTCTGGAACTCACCTGTAGCTATTCTGATTAAATTGGTATGGTCTGAATATCAAAGGACTGAGGGTAGTAGAGGTGATAAGAAAAAATAATTGTCATAAAGAAACAGGTTCTCAATGTCAGAATTAAATGGAAATGTACATTAGTTTGAAGGATGAAAGGAAAGATGGATGGATGGATGGATGGATGGATGGATGGATGGATGGATGGATGGATGGATGGATGGATGGATGGGTGGATGGGGGGTAGGTGGATGGAGGGGTAGGTGGATGGATGGATAGGTAGATAAGTGAGAGATAAGAGGGTTATAAGTCTATAATTTTAATAGGTGTCTTTGTTATGCTCCCTCTTGAAAAACTTGGGCCATTATTTCCCACAGAATTATCTGAAGATTACCTGTATGGGGATACACATTTTAAAATGTAGATTCTGAGCCACATCTCCACCTACTGAATCAGCATCTTTGGGTGAGAGGGAAGCCAAGTAATCTACATTTTTTATGCATACTTCAGATGATTCATATATATGTATATATATGAATCTGTATATTATATATATATATAAAATAATGATTAAATTATTATTAAATAATGTCATGGCTAACTATACAGAGACAATCTTAATTTAAGAATTTCTGATTACAGAGGCTTTTAGTATTTATTGAAACCCTGGTGGCACAGCTATAGCTGCTAACCAAAAGGTTGGCAGTTCAAAGCTACCAGCCGCTCCTCAGAAACCCTATGGGGCAGGTCTGCTCTGTCCTGTAGGGTCATTGCGAGTCAGAATTGACTCAACAGCAGTGGGCTGGTTGAGCTGGTTAGTATTTATTTGGACAGGATAATTCTTGATTTTACAATATTGAGCCTCACATTAGAAAATGTTTAGAATCCCAGGCTCCAGTCACTAAATGCCGATATCATGCCTCAATCATTGTGACAGCCAAAATGCCCTCTCTCGTATTTCCAAATGGTGGCTCCAAGCTGAGACTTGCTAGCCCAAATTCCCTGCTAGGATCATATGAAAGTTTGATAGATTGTACAGACTATTGCCTATATATAAAACACTTGACTAGATCAGATAGTTTGGGCAGGTCAAATCATACATCCTGACGCCTAACCCTATTTCCCATTCTATAAATGGGAACAAAATAAAATGAAAATACCTGGTTCAGATGTCTCACAGGACTGTTTTATTTAAATGAAAAATTTTTGCTAAATACTTCTCTGTCTACGATACGGAAGCCTCTAAGGAAGGTGTCAACTTAAACTGTGAGAGCATCACAATATTGCATAGTTTAGAAGTTTTTCCATAGCACTGTCTGTGGCAGCCTGCAAGACCTCCCATTGGTTGGAATATGTGTATCAAGTTGCTCAAACAAAAATAAACTGCAGCTGCAATTTTAAGGTTGTTTTTGACTCTAGCCCCTGCATCCTAAAGCCTCTTAAAATTTCCCCAGACACATTTAACAGCAGATGGTCAATGGGAAATTCCCATAAGTCCCCCTGCACAGCTTTCTTTTTTAGCCTGCCTTAGATAGTTATATTCTGTTCTCTCACTCTTTTTTTTCTATCCCTTCCTGTTGTCTTTTTCTTGCTGTCATGTCCATTGTGAGATGAGATATGATAACAGATATCTCTTGGCCTGATTACCATTTCCCCTTCCATATCCACTCTTCACCTGCTTTTGCCCCAGGAACCTGACTCAGGGGCCACATCAACACGCCTTCTACCTTCTAGTTGGGTTCAGCCAACGGAGATCAGAAGTGAGGAGAAGAATGAAGTTAGGCTTTTTATTTCTTTGGTTCCCATGCCCTAGGAAATCTCTTTAAGATAGGCAGCAGCTCTGTAGTGTTCTTTTCCTCCAGGTTAATGTCTCCCACCCACAACTTTCTATTTATTCTGTTTTGTAGATAAACCCAACTTGAATTATCCTAATTGGAGTGGGCCATTTGTACCTTTTTGTAGTGGTACAACAAAAATTACAATGGGCTTTGAGGATGGAGAGCAAAAGTACCCATGTCTTTGCCAATAATTTGGTATACCACCTTCCCTATTAAGACTTTGGTTTTCTCTACTTACGAGAAAAAGAAGGTCTGGATTATGTCATCTTGAAGGCCCCTTCCCCAGCTACCAACTGTAGAGTTTTCAATAGGACAAAGTAAGAGAAATTACAGATGAGAAGTTTTGCTATGATTTTCATCAGCTAGAATTTGCATAACCGTGTTCTCTTTACTGTCAGTTCATCAACTGGGACTTGTGGCACCTGTGCAGGTGGAAAAGGAGCTTTCTGATGTTTGAGTTTCTTTGACACTTATTAATGTGTGTGGTTCCTGGTGGGTGTTGGTTTTGATCGTCGTTTGCATATTTGGAAATGAAATGCACATTAAATTTAGAAATGTCTGACTGTTGGCCCATGTTGTCCAAATTTGAGTGGTTTTAAAAAGGAAACACAGCTTTCTGTTCTTTTAGACAACATTCATCATCATCCATCAATCAATCAACTAGCTGTCTTGGAAAACTTGCTGTCACTCAAGCTGATGCCAGCTTCTCAGCTACTATTGTTTTGACTCTTGCGAGGCAAAGAAAAGTACCCTGAGAAAAGGAAATGATAAGGAGGGCTTGGGTGCAGCAGCCTTTCATTTGGAGCCAGCAGCGACTCTGTTGGCTCCCTTCTAAGCAGTGCTGCTACTTTGTCATGTAACAATTCCTATGCTAGCCACCCTTGGAGGAGCCTAAATCAGAAAACTCGTGGTTTACTATTGTTAGCTAAAAAGGGTCTATTGAGCCCATAGGGTGACCTGTCAAGACTAATTCAAGACTGAAAAAACCACTTCAGTTTGGTCAGTCATTACTAGTGGATCCAAATTTAGCATTATATTGCTTATTTTTTATTAAAGTGTTTTGTATTGCTTTCTAAATAAAACATTAAATAAGCCAGAAAGGTTATAAAGATTAGTGGTATTTGTACAATACATGACAGCTTACAAATTATTTTATTCTCCATGATCTTTTACCCTCACCATTATCTTGAGAACTTCGGTTGTGGTGACATTTGGGGAACATTGGCATCAAGACTCAAAGCTAAGTTTTCCCAGTGCAAGACCAAGCTACACTGCACTGTGCTGCAAACCTGTTTCCATCCTCTGAGGAGCATTACAGGCTTAGAGAATAAGCTTTTACTGGTCTTCCCAGCACCCAGGACAGGAGGTGTACAGAAAGCTGCCTGAGTGAGACAGAAGCCAGAAACCAAGGGAGTCACCTGAAATAGTAAGTGTGAGAGTTGTTCCTCAGCCCTCTCTCAAGAAGTAAAGCTCCTCAAGCCAAGAAGGCAACTTAAAGTCTAATTTAAACTTGCTTTTAATTCTGTAATTGCCCCTACACATCCTTCACATGGGGTTACCCCACGTCCTTTCAATAACCAAGGTCCATGGAGTCTAACTACACAATTTCATCTGCATTTAGTTCCTTCTGTCCACATCTGCAGCATCTTCCATTATCCAGGTCCTTATTGTCTCTCTCTTTGATTTTGCAATAATCCTGGTCTAATGGTGTCCATGGCTGTTCACTCTTCGTTAGAACAGTTTCTCTGTGGTCATAGTAGATGCTCACCAAAGGTTTATTTGAAGGAAGCTGTGCTGGATAGCTGATTATAGAATACCATACAGGCACAAAGAGATATTACAGAGGTGCCCTTCCCTGACATGACATATTGCCCCCACACCTCTAGACTTCTGCACTTGGGCACTTCAAATATCTTCTCTCTTTTCTTCACAGTTAGAATCATGATTATCATCCAAGATCCAGTTCACCTCTCACTTCCGTGGTAACTCTCCCTTTCTTCTCTGGGTCTCTGCAGTAATTTTTATTCACCTGTGTTATGGAAATTAATTAACTATATCTCAACTCATTATCTGTAGATTTCTAATCTAGACTGAGTCCCTCAAGAAGGGGATTATGTGGACCTGTTACACCTTCAGGAAAAAATGGAATAAGCCTGCCTCTAAAAGGTGGCAGAGGCATGTGAGGACAATTTATTAAGCCTCTGATGAGGAAATAGCTCAAAAGATTTCTTAACAAGATTAGAATTTTTCTGATCACCTGAAGTACTCATCTCTATTTCATAACTCTTCTACAGCCCAATTGTTCAGCAAAATGACCCAATGTTACCCAAAAACAAAACCCAGAGCCGTCGAGTCGATTCCGATTCATAGCGACCCTATAGGACAGAGTAGAACTGCCCCATAGAGTTTCCAAGGAGCGCCTGGTGGATTCGAACAGCCAACCTTTTTTGGTTAGCAGCCATAGCACTTAACCACTATGCCACCAGGGTTTCCAGACCCAATGTTAAGTTGGACTGAAAGGAGATATTTGCATACCCAAGAGTATTCAAGGTAGAGCCAGGGAAATTCCATTAAAGGGTGTATTACAGTTTCTAGTACTCATTAGGAGCCCTGGTGGCACAGTGGTTAAGCGGTTGGCTGGTAACCAAAATCAGCAGTTTGAATCCACCAGCCACTCCTTGGAAACCCTACAGGGCAGTTCTACTGTCTTACAGGGTTGTTATGAGTCAGAATCAGCCTGACAACAACAAGTTTGGGTTTTGTTTTTTTTTAGTGCTCATTATGATAAGCAAATTGGCAATAATCTGTGGACTGTATTCCCTACACTGTGCTAGACAGTGTATGTCTTCATTTATTTTAATTCTACAGCAGTCTATGCGATAGATATTATTATCCAAGTGGTCATATAATACCACTCTTCTGCTCAAAATCTACCTATGGCCCCATTCTAACTCAGAGTGAAAGGAAAAATCCTTGCAATGGTTTATAAGGCCCGATGTGATCCTGTTCCTTCTTCCACACTCTCATTACTTCTCTGACTTCTGATCCTACCTTACACCCTCTTACCTCATTGGGCTCTGGCCACACTGGCATTCTTGCTGTTCTTCCAAAACTCCAGGCATACTCCAGCCTCAAGGCCATTGCACTTACTGTCCTTAGTGCCTGGAGCACTCTTCCACCAGATGTCAACATGGCTCACTCCATAATCCCTATAGCCTTTGCTCAAACGCCACTTTCTCAAATAAGCACGTACTGACCATCCTGTTTAAATACCACCCCCGTGCCCTGGTAATTTTCATCTTCTTTCCCTGCTTTACTTTTCCATAACACTTATTACCTTTTAACATAGTATAGTATCTGCTGATGCATTTTGTTTACCGAGCTGGTTATTTATCTATTAACTTACAATTCCATCCTTGCCCTTCTGTGTTCCTCTATATGGCAGAAGGCTGGAAGCCTACAACCTACATTTCCCAGACTTCTTTATCATCTAGCTGTAAGATAGATTCTGTCATTGGGAGAACTTATCAGGATATTGGAATAAAGAAGGAAAGGAGAAACCACTTTATTTTGTGTGTAGCCATACCTCAAGTATGATTCCAACAGAAGGAGCAGTGGGGCTCCAACAGTCTAGATGGCATAGTGCTCATGGAATATGTCTTAGAGGCAACAATGATGAGAGACTTTGGGCTCTGAAGTACTTACAGTGTAAGCAGGAGTAGAAGCTCTTAGCTTCATGCAAAGCATCAGTTGTAGAACTTCCAACAGGAGCAGCAGCAACACTGGAGGCTCCAGGAGTACCAGCGACCCAGCAAATGTTGGTGGCACATTTGCTCTGGGCAGAAGTATTTTCCTGTGTGCTTTTCTGATCCTTGGGATGGTAGTTCCTAGTCTCTGAGTAAAGTATCTCTCTTTTCATCTTTCAGCTGTTTCAATATTTTTATAACCAAATCCTAACAGCAAATTTTTGGTAATATCTAGAATAGTTCCTGTTTTCCTGATTTGACCCTGATATGGTTTAGAGACCACTGATATGGTTTAGAGACCGCTGCCTGAGCATGAATCCAGAAACACATATTGTTGCCACTCCTGCTGCCACTGCCTGAGACGCTTCCAAAAACAGGGAGAAAAAGGGCCCTTTCCAGCCTCCTGCTTTCCAGTCTTCCGCCAGTGCTTCCCAATCGCAGAATCTAGCCAGATGTCAGTTGGTAGCAGGGCAGTAAGGGAAATATAGGCTCTTACTCCCATATGTTACAGAGAAGAGCATAGGAGGCACAGGGTTGGAGCAGAGAAAATAACTGGCACATTTATGCCTTCCCAACAACAACAGTAAAGAGTAAATTCCACAATAGAAGTGATTTTGACAGTTTTGTTTACTGTTATGTTCTTAGCACTAGAACCGAGCCTGGCAACTAATACTCAGTAAATCTTTGTTTAGTAAGCTGTCTTCATTTTTACATGAGAAAATCAAATCATTGAGAGGTTGAAAAAATATTTGAATAAGATAACAAGAGAACAGAATTTGAACTCTGGTCTAATTGACAATAAACTGTGCAAGTTTTCAATTGTATAGGAGAAATAGCAAGCCAAAGTTCTACTGTTGGTAAGGCAGAGGGATAGAATAGTAAGCTGGAAGGAGCACTTCATGAGCGTTAAGAAGCCTAGGCTGTGGACTGAGCTCTGTCTTCCTTGACCATGCGAACTCACTTCACCTCAGTCATTGAGTTAACAAATATTATTTATCTCATATTAAGTACATATATAGTGTACTTCAACTTTTCCAATTATTCACTAAGCCCTGTTGATTCCAAATGTATCCCACATTTCCCATGACTCTCCATCTCGTTTGCCATGACCTTAGTCCAAACCACCGTCATCTCTCCCTTGGATTACTACAATAGCTTTCTAACTCACCATCTTGCACCTATTCTTGCCTCTGTCTAATAGACTCTCTAAAAAAGGAGAGGAGAATAAGGGGACATTTTTAATGAAAATTTGACCGTAATAGTCTCAAGCTAAAACCTTTCTTTGAGTTTACAGCCTTAACATGATTTTCAGATCTTGTATGATCTGGTTCTGGTCTAATTCACTAATCTCATTTTATACTGCTTTTCCCCTCGCCCTGACAAACAAAACTTGGTTACTAGAAGGCAACCAATTTTTTCTTCTCAGGACTTTCCCATATGCTATTACTCCTTCCACCTCATGTGTTCTTATCTTCAACTTTTGCCTAGGACACCTCTACTCATACCTTCAGATTGTAGCTCAAATGAAAGGTCCTCCCTGCTCCAATCTGAATCAGGTACCACCTGTTTTCCATAGCAGTCTTCCTTCCTCTTACAGCACTTCTCAGGGCTTATAATTATATTTTGTAATTATTTGTTTAATACTTTTCTTCCCCACAAGAAAGCTTCACAAAGGAAGACAAAGTATGTTTTGTACAGCCCTAAGTTTTCAATGTATAATCCAGATGCTAGATACATACCTGTCAAGTGAATTTATGATTGGAAAGCTATTGTAGGATGTTAAATAGAGAAGTCACTTGATCTGCTGCACATTTTTTTTTAGAAGGTTACTCTGAGTTAGTTTCCCCAAAGTAAAATAAAGATTAGATGACATATTAGGTCCCTACCATTCTTTCATTCTACGATTTTGTTTCTCTTAGGTCTGCAGCAGAATTCTTAAAATTCATATGGTGTTTTGCTTATTATGCCCTTTTTTTGTGTGTGTGTGTGACTTGGGTAAAATACTGATAATAGTATAACAAGTTCTCTTGTTACATAGGAGAAAAATGGAGATGGGCTTATATAGTAGCTCACAGAAATCAAGATAATGTGTGTCACCAAATATAAGATAATGGCTGCAAAGCAATGAATATATGGGTAGGATCTTGCTGATTTCCAAGCTGGACTTTTTATTTTGTCCTTTGGGATTCCTTTAAGTCAGAATGATTGGCAGCTTAGAGAGATATCCCAAGCTCTTCAACAATGCCCTTGAATGTGGGCCCACACATGCTTGATTTAGATGACTAGAACCCTTTGCATTTTTGTTTAATCTCACTAGCATTGGTACATGCAGAATCCATGATTTGGAGAGGTCTAGAGGAAAATTTAACTCCCTGGATTAGCTGACATATTAAGAGATTATTAGAGTTGGAAGAAGACTTGCAGTCATCCAGCCAAAGTCTATCATGTGGTTCTGCGTTTGCTGACTCAGCAAATCTTACAGGTTACCATGCATCAGACACTGTGCTAGGGTCTGTGAACACAGGATGTTCTACAGATGGGGAAACCAAGAACAAGATGGGAAAACGCAGTCTTTCCAAAGTAACGTGTTTGATGATAAAAGTTAAGAACAGAACTCATGAGCCCCAATTTTGGGTACCATAGGAAAGGTTGACAAACTTGGCCAGCTTCTTGTTTTCATGAATAAAGTCTTACTGGAACAGAGCCATGTCCATTTTTTTATGTCTTATCTATAAAAAAAAAAAAAAATTTTTTTTTTTTTAAATCTATAGCTGCTTTTGTGCTGCAATGGCAGAGGTGAGTAGTTGCAACAGAGATTGTATGGCCTGGAACTATTCACTATCTGACCCTTTATCGAAAAGTTTTGCCGACACCCACACTATAGGACAAAGCATGAAATGATTTTCAAGTGATAAATTTGGAAGTAGTAGAAAATAATACCTTTCTTTTTTAGATTGAAATTCCCATAAGGCAAATCCTGTACTTGTCTGCCAGCAATAACAAAAACTAATGGCGTAGAATATGGTACAAGCATTGGTTGAAAAAAGTCTAGGGGATTTGGGAGATCCCTTCCACAAATATATGAACAATTCCTGCATGAGTTGTTGTTTGCAGTCATAGTGTGCTAATGTGACTTGGTATCTGTTTCTGAATTTAGTTCAGCTTGAAATTATTTAACAATCAGAGGCTATTTTTGTATATGATTTCTGACTGTGGACAGCACGATGGACCTATGGTTCCACTGCTCTGCTCTGAAATCCATTACAGCATTTGCACTGAGACTATGCTTCTCATGGCTTCTCTCAGCCAGTGATGGTGCCCTTGAGGCTCACTAAGGCAGACTCGATCCAGGACAATGAGGACTACTCTCAAAACTGACTTTTGCTCTCAAGAATTCCTGACAGCCTTGTAGAACTTTCTTAGAACTGCATACTTCCAGCCAACCTTCCTTTCTTCCCTCTTTTTGTCATTTTGGGATACAGTCATGCTGGGATATCCCCTCCAAAGCAACAGAAAAATTGCCTCATCTTATGCCCTCTACCACAGATAAGGTAACACAGCACCTGGTAGGTCTCTTTGGGTTCTGGGACCAAATTACACACTTATGAATACTACTGTGACCCAAACACTGGGTGACATGCAAGACTACCAGCTTTTGATGGGGCTTGCAGCACAGAAAGAGTTCTGCAGTAGGTCCAATTCACAGTAAAATCAGTTCTGCCACTTGGATCAAATGATCCAGCAGACTTTATGATTTTGGAGGTGTCGATGGTGGGAAAAGATATAGTATGGAGTTCATGGCAAGCTTCAGTTAGAGAATTGCAGTGCAGTCTCCTTAGATTCTAAAACAAGACTATGCTGTCAGCAGTAGAGAAATATACATCCCTTGAGAAATAGTTCTTGTTATGTGATTGAGCCCTGGCAGAGACATGAGTCTGGAATTGTTCATTATGAGTTGGGCTCTTAAGAGACACACCATGTCATAAGTCAGATGGATCCAGCAATAGCCCATTGTAAACTGGAAATGGCGTATTTGGGGTTGAGCCTAAGCAGGACCAGAGGGCATGATAAATTGTATGAGTATGTAGTCCAAACCTTCATGTCATCACCACAGTTGTACAAGTGACCCTACCCTGGCCTGCGTCTATGATTAAGCGGGGGATCCTGAGAAAAGGGAAAAACTCAGACTTGGGTTGCAGATGGATTACCTTGCTATATGGGTACAAGCAAAAAAATGGATGATGCTTCATTATACCACGTTCATGGGTGGCCTTAAAAGACAGTTGAGAAGGAAAATCTTCCCAAAACATGGGAGTTGTGAGCAGTGAACCTGGTTATCCATTTTTCATGGAAGGAGATATAACTGAAGGAGAGAATATATACAGAATCCTGGGTAACGATCAATGGTCTGGATGTCTGGTCAGACGCTTGGGGAAACTGAAACCCAGAGAGGGAGAAACAGTTACCCAAGATCACACACCTAGTTATGGCCAGACAAGTTAGGGTAGGAAAAAGACAAGAATATTGGAGAAAAGAAGATCTGATGTAGTGGTATATGCATGGACATATGGAAGTGGCAACAAAACGTGATTTTTTTTTTTTTTTGGTATCACATGTTAACATCCCCTAGAAACTTTCCACCATGGAAGAAGCACTGAAGAACCAAGCAGTTAAAATAACTTGGCCATTTGAAGTTAGTCAGCCTTTGTCATTGGCCACTCCAGGGACAAGTAGAGTCGCCACAGGGGCAGGGAGGGAGTCTTTCCTGCTGAAGAGTAGTCTGACTTCAGAGTCCATGCATCTAACCATCGTGGAAATGACATGTTTTTCTCCCGTATGAAACTAGAGGCTCACAGTCACCAGCTAGTACAGTGTCTGTCACATAGTAGGTACTCCCAGTAGGTTTACTAAATTTATAAAAAGAAAAGAGGGACTTGACTTGAGCAGTTGCAATTGATTTCTAGACTTCTTGAAGATTAGTTAAGGTGCTATGATTTGCAAATTTCAGCTTCTGATTTCACTGAGGAAATAAACAGCACATTATAAGGTATTACAGCTACTCCCTTCAGAAGTAAAAATTGAGATAAGTCCAATTCTCAAAATGCAGACATTACTCATATCCCTACTTTGTCTCTTCTCCATTATCTTTGATGCCAGCCACACTTGTGCACTTTCTCTCTCCAACCTTAACAAGCCAGACCCAGGTCAGATCTTACCAGTTAGAAGGACTCTGTCCTTCAGAGCATCTGTCTGTGCAGCCCATCTCTGTCCCCCAGCCACCCAGAGGTGGATCTTCACAATTTAGAAGGACTCTGTCCTTATCACTGCCAAATAGGCAGACACCAGCCCCTATTGCCTCCCACTGCCCCCGGTAGATTTGATAATCCTCTGGACTGACTCACAGAACTCATGGAAAGAGCTATAAGCACTATAACAATTTTAATATAACCAAAAAATGGATACGAAGAATCACAAGCTGTAGGAGGATTCCCAACACAGGGCTTCCATGTCCTAGTGGCTATACTACCCTCCCATATGCACTGAGGTCTTTTAGTAACCAGGAAGCCTCCAAACTTTCATTTCAAAGCCTTTTACTGGCTTCATTGCACAGTCATGAGTGGGGCCTCATCGCATAGACATGATTGATTGAATAATTGAATATGCATGTTTAAAGTTATGCCCCCTCCCTTCCTGAGGTTAGTTGCCAGGTGTGGTCTTTGTGGCCCACTCTCTTTGGTACACCTTCTCAAGTGCTCTCTGGAGGTTTTACATAATAAAGTAATCTTGGTTGCTGGGGAATTCCAAGCTCTGTCTTTCAGGAAACAAAGACAAAGGCCAAAGTGAGTTCTTTGCATCACATTCTCTTTCCTATTTCTTTATAATTTGGTGTTCTAGTTACCTATGGTTGCATAACAAATTACCCCAAAGGCAAGTGACTTAAACCTGTTGCCATCAAGTTGATTTTATTTTGACTCATAGTAAGCTTATAGGACAGAGTAGAACTGCCCCACAGAGTTTCCAAGGCTGTAGTGGTTAAATTGCTGACCTTTTGGTTAGCATCCAGGCACTTAACCACTGTGTCACCAGGGCTCCTTAGTGACTTAAAACAGCAGCCATTTTATTATATCTCACAATTTTATGGGTCAGGAATTCTGGCCAGGCTCTGCTGAGAAACTCTGCTCCAAGGGCATTGATAGATCACTGAAGAATATTCAACTGGCAGATGGTCTAGTCTAGGGTCTCTTAGCCTCATCAACATGTCTGGTCCCTTGGCAGTAATGGCTGGAAGGTTGGGATTATTTGGGACTCCCAAAAAGAACACTTTTGCATGGTCTTTCCAGCATGGCAATTTCAGGGTAGTTGACTCTCTTACATGGCAACTTTCTATGAGGCCCAGTTGCAAGACTTCATATGACCTAGCCTTGCAAATCCTACAGTGTTACTTCTGTTCCATTCTATTAAGCAGGCAAGCCATTAAGGCCAGCCCAGATTCAAGGAGAGGAAAATTAGTCTCCACCTCTCAATGGGAGAAGTAGCAATTTTTTTGTGGCCATTCTGAATCTACCACACTTAGCTTTGTGTCTGGAAAAAAATTTGTTTAACTCTTTATTGGTGGTTTCTTTCATATATTACCATCAAACAATCAATAACTGCACTTGTGGAGAGACTATTAATGTTGTAATTCTGTTCTTCACGTGGGACTTCTCTTAGGAAGTCTGTTTTTTCAATTGGATCTTTATTGATGACCTACTGTGTGCAGGGAGCCCTGGTGATGCCAGTGGTTAAGCATTCAGCTGCTAACCAAAATGTCAGCAGTTCAAATCCACCAGTATAAATATATGGGAAAACCTTATATATCACAAATTACTTTAAAACAACAACAACAACAACAACAAAGCCTTTATCAATACCCTTATTAAGTCAAGAGAATAAAACTTTCTATGTGACATATATAGCAGCCTGGGTGATCAAAACTGCTAGTTACTCAATTACTTGCCAAAAAATTGGAGGCTCAAACCCACCCAGAGGTGCCTCAGAAAGGAAGCCTGGTGATCTGCTTCTGAAAGGTCACAGTCTCGGAAACCCTACAGAACAGTTCTGCTCTACACACGTGGGGTCTGCCATGAATCGGAATCAACTCGACAGCAACTAACAGTAACAACAATGTGAGCTGTAACACAGTTACATAAAAAATGAAACTTACAATACTCAATACAGGGAAGGTCAGCTCAACTGGACTGCACCAAAAGCAAAGAAGTTTCCGGGATAAACTGAATGCTTCGAAGGTCAGCAGAGCAAGGGCGGGGGTTTGGGGACTCTGGCTTAAGGGGACTTCTAAGTCAATTGGCAAAATAAATTCTGTTATGAAAACATTCTGCATCCCACTTTGAAGTGTGGCGTCTGGGGTCTTAAATGCTAACAAGCGGCCATCTAAGATGCATCAATTGGTCTCAACCCATCTGGATCAAAGGAGAATGAAGAACACCAAGGTCACACAATAACTATGAGCCCGAGGCAGAAAGGGCCACGTGAACTAGAGACTTACATCATCCTGAGACCAGAAGAACTAGGTGGTGCCCGGCCACAACCGATGACTGCCCTGACAGGGAGCACAACAGAGAACCCCTGAGGGAGCAGGAGAACAGTGGGATGCAGACCCCAAATTCTTATAAAAAGACCAGACTTAATGATCTGACTGAGACTAGAAGGACCCTGGTGGTTATGGTCCCCAAACCTTCTGTTGGTCCAGGACAGGAACTATCCCCAAAGCCAACTCGTCAGACATGAACTGGACTGGACAATGGGTTGGAGAGAGATGCTGATGAAGAGTGAGCTACTTGCATCATGTGGACACTTGAAACTATGTTGGCATCTCCTGTCTGGAGGGGAGATGGGAGGGTAGAGGGGGTTAGAAACTGGCAAAACGGTCACGAAAGGAGAGACTGGGAGGAGGGACTCATTAGGGGGAGAGTAAATAGGAGTATGTAGTAAGGTGTATATGAGCTTATTTGTGACAGGCTGACTTGATTTGTAAACTTTCACTTAAAGCACAATAAAAATTATTTTAAAAAATAAAATAAAACGTAACAGGAAATATGGTGGCCCCTCTGTCCTCTAGGGTCATTATTTATTTATTTTTTTATGGTGGGTGCCTTAAACTAGCATAAACTAAAGTCATGCCATTTCAAAGGAGAAGAAGATTACATCTGGTTGCAGCAGCAGAGAAAGCTTTGTTATTATTATTTCACTATTCCCTTGTCTTGACTACTCAGGGCTCTCATGGGTGACACCACACTCCATTTCAGAGAAATCAGAGTCTCTTCGGTCCAGCCATAACGGGAGTTATCTGGAAGAATGCCTCGTTGGACAAAAACGGTCTGGCTTCTGGAACTGCATCTGAAAAACTCAGCAATGTTACCAGATTTTTCTCTGTGTCTTTAATGCTAATAATAGGACCTGCGAAATAATCTGATGAAGAAAGCTAAGGTATGCAAGATTTCATCAGAGCAGGCTGCACCCATGGCCTCTGGGAATTTTCTTCCTGTGGTTCTGAGCCTTGGGTGCCTATCTGGAAATCAGGAGCTCCAGCGTCTCAGTCATCAACCCAGCTCCACAGGGCAAATGAGCATGTTTCCTGCCTTAACTACCCCTTGCTACAGTGAATTGACTCAGATGTGGTATTTTAATTGGCATTAAACAGAATTATTATTTAATTAAAGCAGAGGCTAATTAATTTTGTGAGTCATTGTTTTTTTGCAAAAGATGCGATATTCCAGTCAAAACTAATTTAAATGAATATTATCAATTTGGTGCCTTCGGGAGGTCTATTTTGTTTCTTCCATTTTCTTATCTAAATGGGTACTTTTATTAGGTATAATTTAAGATAGACTATTTTGATTCATCAAATTTCAGACTGAAAGAGACTCTAGAGGACTTCTCCAGTCTGTTCATGTTATAGATTGGAAACAGTTACTTAAGTTCACATACCTGGCTAAGGTTTGGTCATTTCTGGGGCCAATGGCCTGAGATTCCCATTTTACTGTTCCTTTTACTAAGAAACATGAACTTTTGGAGAGAGGACCTATAGCATGCCAACACTGGAAGAAACCTCACAGATTATCCTTTCTGAGTTATAATTTTTGGGGAAACTGAGGGCCAAAGAAGGAAAAGACTTGCCATTGTCAAAGCAGATGCATCAAAATGAGAGCCTCAATTTGCACTCTAGTAATCTATCTACGGAAACCCTGGTGGCATAGTGGTTAAGAGGTATGGCTGCTTAGCCAAAAGGTTGGCAGTTCAAATCTACCAGGCACTCCTTGGAAACACTTGAGGCAGTTCTACCCTGTCCTAGAGGGTTGCTATGAGTTGGGATCGACCTGATGGCAATGGGAATCTACCTACCATAGCATGTTCTCTAAATTAAGTACTAGAGAGTACACAAGCGTGTTTGTTGAAGAGCCTGGATATGCCCTGAAGAACTATTTCTGTGATTACTGTGCATTGCAAAATAAGGAATTTGATTGACAAAAAATTTTAGTGGGGAAAAATAATTGAGTAATGCATACAATGGACCCTCAACCATCCTCCTCCCCAGTACACTGCCCTAGATAGTCTTCATGGTTTCAGAGACCATTTCTTCCATGAAGACTCTCCAGATGAAGGACCTACAGTCGGCCATCATTCCCTTATTGAGTCTCCTTGGCTCTTAAGTCCAATCTGCATCTATCTACATAATTTTGAACATACTTATCAACTTGCTTAATGCACTGAAATTAATTTTGAAACTTCATAAGGAGAGGCCCTTAGCTGCCTTCTATTATATTCTCTCAAGTGCTGGTTTTGTGGATAGTGCTCAACCGAAGCTCAGTATAACCTTACTAAAATGACCTTCTGAAAGACATGGAATGGAACAGATTAGCAAGGACTAGAAGTCTAGAACATGACAGCTACTTATTCAGCATGGAATAGTCAAAAGAACTCTGTAGTTAGAGGGAGCAGGGTTTGAATCCAGATTCTTCCACTTGCTGACTTTCTGGCATTCTGAGCCTCTATTTCCTTATCTGAGAATGATCGTTATAATATGTTTTTTACCATATTGTTGTAAGGATGAAATGAAGCAAATGTGCAAGCCACTTGGATAATGCCTGACACACAGTGCGTACCCAAGCAATGAAAGTTAATCTCTGTATGGCCTCAGAGTGCACAGATAAAAATGCTTCTCAATCCTCCACTTTTTAGAGGGCAAGGAACCCGGCGCTCCCCCTGATTTTTTCTTTTCTTTTTTTTTTTTTTCCTGCAACTTTGCTGAGAATGTTGGATAGGTAGAAAGAAACATACTCAATGCTTCTTCTCTGCCACTCTCTTTGGAACGCCCCCCTTAGGGTGCACTTAGCTTTTTTAGAGGGGAGTAATTCCTGCATAGGAGCCGTGGTGGTGCAGTGCTTAACAGTTTGGCTGTTAACCGAAAGGTCAGTGATTCGAATCCACCAGCTGCTCCTTGGAAACCCTGTGGGGCAGTTCTACTCTGTCTTACAAGATCGTGTGAGTCTGAATCAACTCACCAGCAATGGGTTTGGTTTGGGTTTTGGTAACTCCTGCACAACCTATGTGTTTGTCTGAATCCTAACTTCAATTGCCTTTTTTTTTTTTCCTAATCAAGACAAAACCAAAAACCAGTAGCCGTCAGGTCGATTCCAACTCATGGGAACCCCACATGCCTAGACGAGAACCGCACTCCGTAGTGTTTTCAGCGGTCGATTTTTCACAAGTAGATCGATTCCAACTCATGGGAACCCCACATGCCTAGACGAGAACCGCACTCCGTAGTGTTTTCAGCGGTCGATTTTTCACAAGTAGATCGATTCCGACTCACGGGAACCCCACATGCCTAGACGAGAACCGCACTCCGTAGGGTTTTCAGCGGTCGATTTTTCACAAGTGGATCACCAGGGCTCTCTTCCGAGGCACCTGTGCGTGACTCAGATCATCAGCCTTTTGGTTAAGCAGTCGAGCACTTAACTGTTTGTGCCACCCAGGAACTTCAAAACCAAGACAAAGAAGAAACCACTGGTGACGTTTTGTTGACAGCGTCTGGTCCTATAGGGCCGCTGTGAGTCGGAATCGACTCGACGGCACTGGGTTTAGGCGTGTTTCTGTCTGTCATGTAGAGGAAGGAAAGTCAGTGTGTTCCTGTCGAGGTCAGAGTGGCACCAGCAGTCCGTCGTCTGTCATTAAGTCAGCTGGAGTGAAGAAACAGCCCTCTGCCTGAAATGGTTACCTTCATGCAAAGCGCCTTCAGTGGTGAGTTACCGGTTATACCTAATCCCGAGTCATGCCCTGGGGAGCGAGGGGCTGGTGCCAGATCCTCCCCTTAGAAACACATGCGTGACTCTGCTGGACTACATATCAGGGTGAGATGTGGGCAGCTGGATGTGTGGGGAAGGGAGGGAAGCAAAATATGTCAGCAACTGTTGCATCAGGAGTTTTATGGGTTTTCCTATAACCAGACCTCCCAAATTTAGGATTGCTGAATTGCCTGGGTTTATTTCAATGATCACTCTGGATCTGCGGGTCTCAGCCAAGGGCCTAGGAGCCGTTATAACTGTTGTGCCAGGGGAAACAGCCCTTAATGAACTTCGGGGACAGCCCCATGTGACTGAGAAATCCAGGATATGGGGGGAAAAGGGGAGGTAAATTGTGGAGTGATCTAGAAACAAGCAAGGGCAAGGCTGGAGAAAATAAAGAACTCCACTTAAGAAGAGTTTAACACCTCAGAAACAGGCTTTAAGGGTGAGGGAGGAACATGGCTATTCCCATAGGTTACGGCTGTAAATCTTGGTGTCCCAGAGTAGCTCTGTGAGGGAGGATTCTCACAGATAAGGCGAGATCGAGTCAGGCTGTTTCCTGTCAGGATGAAGCAGGCCTGGCTTCTCTTTGCCCTCTCTGATCTAGAGTGAGTTCTCTCTTCCTTTTCCCCAGGACTCACACCAAAAAGAAGCATTAAGACTTCTCCAAGGACAGAAACCAAAAAGGCTTCACTTACGCAGCAAGACAGAATAGAAAAATCATGAGTTTTGGCATAAGGAATTTTGAGCCTGGGTTCCTCTCCAACCAGAGAGTGACTTTGATTGAGCCTCTTAATCCTTAAGCCGCCGTTTTCTCAGCTATAAATGAAAGAGAATAATAACTACCAAAAGATGTTGTTGTGAGGATCAAATGATATCAGATATGTAAGCAGGCATTCTATAAAGCATCACTAATGAAAGAAATATTGCCTTCTCCTCCTTAACTAATTTCTTGATGGCTGAGTCAAAAGAAGAAAGGCAGTAGAGATATCCAAGGCACAAAAAGGGAAAAGATCTCCCCCCCACCCCGCCTAAATGTTTAAATTTCCTTTTATCTGGCCAAAGACAAGGATGGATGGAATTAATAACTTAAATTGTTTCTTTGTTCCAGATGTTTTTCAGGTGTTATCTCATTTGGTTCTCACAAAAACACTTTTGAGGAGGCCGATCCATTGCCATTTTACAAATGATAAAATTGAGGCTCAAAGAAGTTAAGTTGCCCACCCGAGGTCAGACAATTACCAAGTGATGGAACTGTGACTCCTAACCCCAGGCAGCAAACAGTTCTATACTTTGTTATGTCAAGTAGTTCATAGTTCTTGTGGAATAACAAAACAAACATGTATAATATAGTGTTCCAAGACATTTCAATAAAGTTGGAAATGGGGCTATTTAGGAATTCTTTCTGGAGAAAATTTGAGCTGGATTTTAAACGGTGTGTAGGATTTGGGAAAACCCTGGTGGCATAGTGGTTAAGTGCTACGGCTGCTAACCAAAAGTTCAAATCCATCAGGCGCTCCTTGGAAACTCTTATGGGGCAGGTCTACTCTGTCCTATAGGGTCGCTATGAGTTGGAATTGACTCCATGGCAATGTTTTTTTTTTTTTTTAAATAGCATTTGGGTCATTGCAAAGAAGTGGGAGGATATTCCAGACCTGGGAAAGAGAATAAACAAGGGCCCAGAAATAGCAAGATGCAGAACATGTTCAGGGAATGATGTTTGAATGTGGGCTAAAAATTTCAAATCCTCAATTAACTTTTCTGATAACTTTCAAAGCCCTGAATCCTTTTGTAGGCTCATAAATTTTTTTTATGAGATAGGAAATGCTGGGTCACCTTAGAACAACAAATCCTAGTCTGCCACAGATCAGTGAGACAATAGCTTGCAATGCATGCTGTCTTCGTTATCTAGTGCTGCTATAACAGAAATACCACAAGCGTATGGTTTCAATAAACAGAAGTTTATTCTCTCACAGTCTAGAGGGCTAGAAGTCCAAATTCAAGGTGTCAGCTGCAGGGGAAGCCTTTGACTGTTGGCTCTGGAGGCAAGCCTTTGTAATCAATCTTTCCCTGGACTAGGAACTTCTCTGCACAGGAATCCCAGTTCCAAAGAACATGCTTCTCTCCTAGTGATGCTTTCTTGGTGGTATGAGCTTTCCCAGTCTCTCTGCTGGATTCTTTCTCTTATATCTCAAAAGAGATTGACTGGAAATACTACCTAATCTTGTAAATTGACTCCTGCCTCATTAGCATAACTGCCTCTAATCCTGCCTCATTAACACCCTAGAGGTTAGGGACAACAATAGGATAATCACATCAGATCAAAAAATGGTGGACCACCACACAATACTGGGAATCATGGCCTAAACAAGTTGGCATACATTTTCGTTGGGGCAGGGTGGGGGGCACAATTCAGTCCATAACACATGCCCCTTGGACAATCTGAGGAACTGTGAAGAGCTTCCTCAAAGACTACTTCAAGAAGCCTTGGGGAGAAGAGGTTTCCTCACCCCAGCTTCAATTTGAGTACTTTTTAACAATTCAACTTATTTTGATTATTTCTACTTCTGGGCAGTAACTTAAGTTTGAAAAACACTGATTTAAGTCCAAATCCTTGCCTTTTGTAGTAGGAAAAACTGTAGTCCAGAAAGGGAAAATAATTTGCTTATGGCCACTCAACTGTTTAGTGGAAAGCACTAACTAGAACTCAGGCCTGTAGTCTGGAACCCTTCCTGCTTAAATGTATCGTGTCTTAAGACCACAGTAAACTCAAATCTCAAGGTACCATCCGGATCCTGAGGTCAGTTTTTATATTTCAAGGACTAAACCAATCTTGAATGTTCATCAAATGCCTGAATTGCCCCCTTAATATTCCCAGACTGTCCAGCTTTAATTTTTATACAGTTTAAGATATCCTATTATATTGTTAGATAGCCCTCACTGTTTTTAAAGTCCTTCTTCATATTGAGCCATATTTTGCCTTCCTGAAATGTGCTCCCATTTGTATTTGCTCTAATCCTTTTTCCCCAGAAGAGACATTCACATTTCTTCATGGGTTCTTTCTTATCCAGGTTGAATATCCTCAAAAGCCTTCATTTGCCTTTCTTATTGCATTGCTTTATCACCTGAGCCACATTCATCCTAAAACTTTCCAGGATGTTTGCTTTTCTTGAAAACCGTGGTAGACAAATCCGTACTCTTGGTGTGACCTGACCACAGCACAGTATACTTCCTCTGTTTGGAAATACTGTTCCATAAATGTAGCCTATATTTGTACTATCTTGTTAATAGCCACACTACTCTGGTAAAAAAAGCCCAAGACTTCATCTGTGCTTTTGCTGATCTCATCACCCTCACTTTGTGCTTTATTTATGATCCAAGTTAGAGCAGTGTTTTTGTCCGTTTTAGGTTTTGTAGTGTTAGATGTTGCTTATTTCTCTATCTGAGAAGGGTTTCTTTGCTATTGGGATGTGTCATCCTCTGTGTATTAGCTATCCTTACTGTGCTTATCTTTAGTAACTTCACTGGTTCATCTCTCTTGTCTTTCTAGTCCACAGTAACCTTGCAGCAAAGACTTTCACTTTAGACCATTAGCAACAAAGGGAGTCAGAGGAGACAGAAGTAGAAAAGGGGCATGTGCGACTGAGTTTTCTCCTACCATAAGAGAACTCTTGCCAACTGCTTTTTGTTCTTGCTGATTGGATAAGTCAAACTGATTGAAGATATGAGGACCTGAAGGTTTTGCTTCTTCCCTGCTACCTAATTTTCACTCCATCTGCACCAATAATAATAATGATGTTGTGGCCACCTGGAAATCATTTTACATCCTCATTATCATCTCCTCTGTGAACCCATTTTGTGACTCAATTTCCTTCTTTGGGAGAACTTTCCTTCAATGAAAGGAACTTCATTTTGGAGGCTGTGCTATGTCTTCAAATATTTTAAGGGTTAGCAGGGTAAGAAGAATTAAAGTGTGGCCCTATGGGGTAGAATTAAGAATCATATTTGGTAGACATTATAGTGAATCGTATTTCACCTCAAAATAGAGAAAAGAACTTTATTAGAGTTGATGCTATTTATAAAGCAAGGAGCTGGCTGCCTTGTTAATAGGTGATTTTCCTATCAAAGAGAATGTATGAAAGTGAAATCCAAGCATGGGGTGTTGAAGTGGTGTTGGAAGGGGTGTTGAAGATTCTGCTTGAGAGGAACGTTTGACAAAATTTCTTATAAGGTCCTCATCAATCTTAGGTTCCAGGACTTTGTAAGGGCAGAAAAACAGGAAAGGAGCAGACAGAATACATTTACATGTTTTAGCATCGGTGAAGAAGTGCTACTCCACCTTTTAAGTCCCTCACCACTGCTCATGGTAGCAAAATTCTGGGCTCTGGTATATTCTCTCTGAAGAGTTACAGGCAAAATGCCCAGTGTTACCTTACCAATGGTTATAATCTGTTAACACCAAATTATATGCTTTGCTTGCTTTTTTTCTCCTTTCCAAATGCCTGGGGCTAGTGAAGAAGGAAGGAGAACCAGAGTGGGAGGAAGTTGGGTTTGACAATTTACACTTCAGATTTGTTCGCTTGTTTTTCAGTAGTTTAAGACTACAAAAATTTTCCCTCTCTTAGTATGTGTCCAAAGTTGATTGGAAAAGAGAGTTCTGCTCATCAGAGAAACTCAGAGACACAGGCTGATGGAGGCTACATTTTGATACATGCTTCCATGATTGCAGAGACAAGGAAGAAATAACTTGATGAATCATATCCTGGCTCTTGAAACTTCTGCCCAGATTCCGAGAAGATAGAGGTGGTGTTACACCACTTAGTTTTTTAGTTCTCGAACTTTTTTTTTGTGTGTGAGATTACTAAGTATCACAGAGAGATTTTCCTTTATATTTCAAGAAAAATATTATCAAAGAAATATGTTTTACATGATTCATACCCATACCCATTCATTCATACCCAAAAAAAGCATCAACCAGAACCCCCAACTCTTAGAGTTGGGAGAGAGATAATAAATTCTTTCCCTGGGATTTTAGTCATGGATTTTGAACAATAGAAATTTAGATCTGGGAGGGATCTTAGAGATCCTTAACACTCTCATTTCATAATTGTGGAAACAGGCTCAACCAAAAAGACTGACTATTGAAGGGCATGAGACAGGTCAGCAAGGGAGCACTCGGAACTTAGATCATAGAATGCCCAGTGCTCTTTTTCAAATGCTTGTTATCCATTCCAGCACTATAGGGAGGTGTGGTGTTAGGATGCTTACTACCCCGCACATAAATTTGAGAAGTCAGACAACCCCCAGTGGAAACACACAGAACCTCCATTTTACATTTCCATAGATCTGGAGATAACTAGCTGAGGAACTAAAGGACGTAAGGCACTAGTGTGGGAGGAAATATTTCCATTAAATGAGGAAAGGTGATTAAAAAAAAAAAAAAAAAAAGATGCCAAGAGGAGAGGACAAGCTAAACAGTGCCAGAGGAATACTGAGATCAGTCCTATTAACTGTATGCCAATGGTAGCCGCGCACGACAGTGATTTTGCTATGTGCACACATGCAACTTAATTGGTACATTGTCACCAAGCTGAATGAGATGGGGTAGCATGCTTTGCATGTTTATGAGCTATTGTGAATGCTGCCAACTGGATCATAAAGGAGCTTTGTTTCCAAAGGCCTCGTTAATTGAGGTATCACAGCAGTGTTACAGATGGCTTATAAAACATGCCGATGAATCTGGAAAGTAGATACTGTGATGCCTGCTTCATCACCTGCCAATCCCTCCAAATATTGTAGCTGGGGTCATTTAACCCTGTCTGTGAAGTGATCACTGTCCTAAAGTCTGGGGCAAAAATCAATGTACTTTTTCATTGATTGATTCAATCATTCATTCATTCAGCAAACACAAGGACACTTATCTGAAACTCAGCTGCATCTTCTAACAGGCAGGACTGCCTTACAATGACATATAATAAGTTTGAACACATCCTGTCTGTGTAATTATTCTGGTGGCAATACCTACACTCTGGTTTCTAAATTTATTAAACTAGAGTTCAGAAAATATGTACGATTGGGGAAATCTCCTCAATGCCTCTTTTAAAGGTTGCTGCAAAATATTAACTACACACAGAAGTAAAATACGAATTTCTGTTTATTGTTCATTTTTAACTGGTATTTCTGAAGAAATAAAAAGGAAAATATAACAAAAAGGTAGCAGAAACGCGTATTAACCTTTAGGTTTTGGTAAATGTTTGGCTCTCGTCTGGTGTCAGTGCAAACAAATATAGATTGCTTTATTGTTTAATGATAATCACCTTGGTGTTTAATTTAGTATTCGAGAGAAAACCTCTATAGAAAGTCTCATACAAAATATTTCTATTTAAAAATTTATATTATGAAAGAGTTATGTTTTCTGTCTGACATATGTTTGTCCTCCTGACAATGAGATTTATGTATTGGATTATGTTTCCTTTTTTTATTTTTGCCTAGGCTGCTTGGAAATTCAGATCCAAATATGAAGCTCATATACAGAACCATATTAACTTTTCTGGTTTATATGTTTGCTTACTTTGCTTTTGCTTGATACTAAATTTTTTATTCCTATTTAGTAAACCAATCTCACAAATGGCATTTTTGTAAACTGCTCAGAATCTAATTAATTACAATTGAGAATAAGCGATTATCCATGGATTATAAAATAAGCATTAATCTGCATATCTAAGATACTCTTATAAACTTGGATTTCAGGCAGGACAGAATAGTTTGTAGTGTGCTAACTTTTATGCTGAGGGCAAATATAACTGTTAAAAATGTAGACAAGTATTTTAAGGCATTTTAGAGCAAAAATGCAGATATGGGTTGAGGGCTATGAATTCTGACAAAATAAAAACATAAGTGGTGAGCTCTAAATTTACCCCTAAATTTTCTCTGGAAGAATTTTCCGATTTTCACGTAAGGCAGCATTGGGTAGGGGGTGAAGAGCCCAAGGAGAAAGCAACAGTCTTACTGGTTACAAGGCCAAAGGTTGGAGTTTTTGGCTACCACCTTGGCTAAGACTTTAGGTGCAAAATCCCAGAGAGGTGGAAGCCCCATTAAGTGAGCTCCAAAAGATGCATAAATATTTTTTTGAGTTATTGTCCAACTCCAAATCTGGGCATGTGCCCGGCTAGAAATATAGAAGAAAGAAATCCAGATGAAGCAGTGGCATGTAGGCTGAAGACATGAGCAGAAGTAATCATGAAGTGTTAGACACAGCAGAAGTTGGACTTCAAGTCAGGTGGAGGGGCCTTGGTAAATTTTCAGAGCTTTTATTTGTGACCCCAGCAGGGCACAATGCCCTAGGAGAAAGGACCATGTGCTGATATAAAGGCTAGGTATTCAAAGCATAGGCAAAGCTGAAATAGTCCTGAAATAAGACTAAAACCAGCCCTTGTCAGGATCAAGGTGATTTGCTGGTACTCTACCTGCCTACCAGAAGAAGTATTTGAGGAGTATAACATTACTCATTATAATATAACATAATAACCTCTCAAATATTTCATCCAAAATATTTGGCATCAAATTAGAAATTACAGAACATGGTAAAACTGGATCAAATGATCTAAACCTTAGAGAAAAATGCAGTTAATTATAACAGACCCTTAAATGATTCAGATGACATAGTTATCAGACCAAAACTGAAAATCAAACCCTTCACTGTCAAGTCGATTCTGACTCATAGTAACCCTATAGGATAGAGTAGAACTGCTGCATAGAGTTTCCAAGGAGCTCCTGGTGAATTCAAACTGCCAACTTTTTGGTTAGCAGCCGTAACTCTTAACCACTATGCCACCAGGGTTTCCAGTTATCAGACTGGGGCTTAAAAATTACCAGGATTAAGATTTAAGAAAATAGAGAATAAGATAAATAATTTAACCAGAAACTTAAAATTTGTAACAAGTTAACTGGAAATTTGTAGAACTATAAGATGCTAAACTGAACTTGTAATTTCAAGAGACAAAATTGGTAGCAGATTAGAAACCAAACAACAAAGGTTGTTGTTTTAAATGACGGGTCAGTGGGAAATATCCAGATTGAAGCAACAAATGAAAAATGATTAAAAAAAAAAAAAAGACTAAGAGATATATGCAACAGTGTAAAGAAAGAAAAAAACATATCTAACGTACATATAATTGGAGTACAGGAGGACCAGTGAGAGAGGGTGGTGCGCAAGCAACGTCTGAAAAAATTCTGGCCAAACATTTTCTAAAACAGGTGAACAACATAACATCACAAATGCAAGAAACTCTACGATCTCAAGCAGGAAAAAGCTAGAGAAAAGTAACTAATTGACAAAAAGGGAAGCATAGGGTTCATAGAAGATAGGCTTCTTTCAACACTGTACAGCGTTACATGTCATTTTTGAGACCTGGATGTGAGCCTGGCTAATAAAGAGCTGCCGCTACACTACTAGCAAACCACTATGTCCAACTGAATCTCATTTAGTAAGAACCAGAGGGATGGACCTTAAAGACAGTCAGAGGGCCTGTGGAGGGTATTGGTTTGGTCTGGCCTTTGGCCTGAGGTATATAAAGTCAAAGAAAATCTTAAAGACCATACTGAGGGGTAAAGATTTCTTCTGAACAATCTAGACAAAAGCAGAAACCAGAATCATAGAGATTCTTCCATCTACGAGATGAAATCAGGACACACCAGACAGTCAACTCTTGGAGGACACCACGTAGAAGGTGAATCCTAGAGAGATTTGCCAAGATTTTAAGGCATAACTGCTAAGGATTTTTGTGTGGTACCAAACATCAATGCTGGCAAAAAAGAAACTGAAGTGTGTCAGCAGGTTTGGCTAATGCATAAGCTTACCTCATAGTCCCTCCAGCTCTCAGATCTTCTTCCAATTGTCCAGTCTTTAATTATGGAAATTGCTTCAATATTACATTCATTTTTCCAGCTCTCAGTTTACCTCCATTCTGCTGTACTTCAATCTTTGCACCTATACATATCTCTTTGTTCTTAGAATTTGTCTACCTGTTTCTTTACTTTTGGACCAAGTTCGTGCTACTACCAGCCACTTCACTGTCTTGGACTCATGCCTATATCCTAACTGGCCCTGGAAAGGTAATCAATGGCTTTGAATTTCAGACTTTATGAATTTTCTGGACTTATTAATTTCCAGGAGTCACCAAGGTATTAGACTTCTAACCAGAGCCTGATTTCTCAGCAACCTTCTCCACCCCACCACTATCTTCATTTTGAACATGGAGTACTCTGGGAAAATAATGTATTAATACTCTTTCAGGAATGGAAGAACACCCAAAGTGAATAATGATGGAAGACCAAACCAGCAACAGCAGCAGTAAAAACGGTAGTGATAATAATGTTCAATGAGGCCTGACAGCCTCTTCCTTTTGAGTTATTTTTAGGGTTGCAGATTAAAGAAATAACTAAAGACAAACCATTAATAGATCGTATGGTGCTAATCCATATTTTATAGTTTTTTTTCAGAAGAATATCCCCTCTTTAGGGATACAGACCCAGTCCTTATGTCAGTCTCTGGAAGCTGGCTCTGTCATTGCATGGGTAAATTAGTGGACTTGAAAGTTCTGTTGTTTACCCAGTTTCCTACTTCCTTTGGTCTTTCCTTTTCTTTGTATTTGGAAAGTACTTATTTTCCTCAGCAATGGATTCAAACACTTTTACACTATTCATAACCATAAGTTTCGTGGGATTTTTTTTCTGTTGCTGCTGGTGCTGCTGCTGTTGTTGTTCTAGGAATGGCTTTTCCTGTTTTACAAACAAATGTATAAGATACAATTCTAAAAACATGTAATTGAGAAATCACATGTTGAAGAGATGAGAATACTTCATTTGGAGTCAGAAGACCTTGTTTGAGAATTAAACCTGTCATTTAGCACTTTCATCAATTGCTGTCGAGTTGATTCTAACTCATGGCAACCCCATGTGTGCAGAGTAGAACAGCCCCATAGGATTTTCAAGGCTGTGATCTTTTGGAAGCAGATCATCAGGCCTGTCTTCCCAGTCATCTCTGGGTGGGCTCAAACTGCCAAACCTTTAGGCTAGTAGCTGAGCGCTTAATCATTTGAGCTACCCAGGGACTCCTTACTTTTGTAAAGGAAGAAATGCTTAGCCTAATACCCCAACCTCAAGAAGGATGTGGTAATACTTATTGAATTGAATAAATACAAATAACCTATTCCACAATGTTGAGAGAAAGGGTGAGAGAATGGAAAAAAGGCTGTAATTTCTAATCCTGATTCTACCTCTAATTTGGCCATGTGACTTTAGATACTGCATTTAATCTCTGTAGGATTTAGCTCTTTTGTCTTATGAAATGAAAATGTTGACTGGGCTAAAAGCTAACATTTACTGAACACTTGCTAGAAATCAGGTGCCATTCTAAGCATTTTACATGTATCATTATTTAATCATTATAGTGATCCTAAAAAAAAAAAAAAAAAAAAGAAGAAGGCAGTTCTATAATTGTACATATATAGGCGATGAGGAAACCAAGGAAGAGAAAGTTTAAGTAATTTGCCCAAGGTCTGGCAGCTAGAAAGCAGCACAGGTGGAAGTCAAATCAGGCAGTTGAGCTGCTCTTAATTACTATAATATACTGCCTCTTTATACTGTTCCCCACTGCTTTATATGTTCTCATGACCCTTCTTCTAGTTAATGTTACATAGATCTTGTTGTTGTTAAGTGCCTCCAAGTCAGTTCTAACTCATAGCGACCCCACGTACAACAGTACAACAGAGCGAAACACTGCCTGGTCCTGCCCCATCCTCACAATCATTGCTATGCTTGAGCCCATTGTTGCAGCCACTGTGTCAATCCATCTCTTCCAGGGTCTTCCTCTTTTTCGCTGATCCTCTACCTTATCAAGTATGATGTCCTTCTCCAGGGACGAGTCCCTCCTGATAACATGTCCAAACTGCGTGAGATGAAGTCTCACCATCCTTGCTTTGAAGAAGCACTCTGGCCATATTTCTTCCAAGACAGATTTATTCGTTCTTCTGGCAGTTAATGGTATATTCAATATTCTTTGCCAACACCATAATTCAAATGCATCAATTCTTCTTCAGGGTCTCCCTTATTCATTGCCCAGCTTTGGCATGCAATATGAGGTGATTGAAAATACCGTGGCTTGGGTTAAATGCACCTTAGTCCTCACCATGACATCTTTGCTTTTCAACACTTTAAAGAGGTCTTTTGCAGCAGATTTGCCCAGTGTAATACATGGTTTAATTGCTTTACTGCTGCTTGCATGGGTGTTGATTGTGGATCCAAGTAAAATGAAATCTTTGACAACTTCAATGTTTTCTCCATTTATCATGTTGTTGCCTGTTGGTCCAGTTGTGAGGATTTTTGCTCTATGTTGACGTGCAATCCACACTGAAGGCTGTAGTCTTAATCTCCTTCAGTAAGTGCTTCAAATCCTCTTCACCATCAGCAAGCAAGGTTGTGTCATCTCCATATTGCAGGTTGTTAATGAGTCTTCCTCCAATTCTGATGCCCTGTTCTTCTACATATAGTCCAGCTTCTTGGATTATTTGCTCTACATAGACCTGGGGCAACAAATTCCTGACTGTCAGTCAGTACTCCCTTAGCTGAGTAGCCTCGCCTGTTAGAGACTTTCTGAAGGTAGATCCACTAAGGTTTGCAAAAAAAGCCAACAGTGGAATCTGACAGTTACTTATTACTACTTAATCTTCCTCTCAGCTTTGACTACTTTTGAGGTCACCACAAATAAATTTTTTTGTGATCAGCACATATATAATTTCAAATGTCCGTTAAGAAGCATACATAGCATCCAATGCAGCTGTCTTTGCTATATAGAGAACCAATCTGAATTTCTAATCAGCATAACATGTGCTGAATTTTAGTGTTGTGCTTCTGTTACCTTGGGATTTGAGATTTGCACTAGATGTTTAGTGAAAAGCTTATGTTTCATTTTCTGCCTAGAAAGTCACTCCTTATTTTTGGTCCCATACTTGATGTTTTAAACTGCTTTTTTTAGTTCAGGCTTGATGTGCTCTTTTTTAATGACTTTACTATTGGATTTGATCTGAAATCTCACGAATAGCTAGAATCTGTGGTTTTTGAAAGCCCAACATATTTGGGGGGAGAGACGGATGTGGAATTTTCATTTTTCTCTTGTTCCTGCAACAAATTGTTTCACTTTTAGCACCCGGGGGAAAAAAATCATGTGTAGCCGTTTGATCTTCTTCAGAAATGCTCATATCTAGCTTCCACAAAGGCATTCCCTCACCTGCCAGTATGTGGTAGGAGTAAACTTGGATGTCAAGAACCAGTTGTCTTCCTGGAACCTCCTGCTTTGGGGATTCTGTGTAACATCTTGAGCCTCCCTGAGTACCTGAACTCCAATATTAAACTATGAAATATTTTAAAGCCAAAGAGTTCATTAGAAAATTCTGAAAGAGTAAGAGAAAGAGCCCCCATTCTATCAGGTTACTATCCTATCTTTCGAGTATTAAAACAGCAATTTATGAGAAGCTGTAGTTGAATAATCCAGCTTTTCTTCATCTGAAAGTGATATTCATATGTACACTATTCAAGTTGAGAAATGAAGAGAGGCTTGTGCTTCTAATGATGTTATTTACTGAGAGTAAAGACATCTATTTCCCATGTACAGTGGCATTCTGGTAAATGATTAACATTTGGCTCTTGAAGAGTAAGAGGAAACTCTGCATTTGTTTGTCAATTTCATCCTCCCATGGCAGCCAATTTCAAGCTACCAACATGAGTCACTGGCCATGGGGTTTGAAAGAGATGCCCACAAATCGCAATTGTCAAGCAATGTTAACTGGCTCCAGCACACCTCAACTGTACTGGTGGGGATTTACAGGCCACTTTCGACTGATACATCCTGGTAATGTGTGTGGAAAGAGTGAGTCAGTATCTTGAGATGTGGCTTCGAGCCTGCCTCTGCTGCTGACCAACTGTGTCACCCAAAGGAAAACCTTCAAACTCTCAGAATCTCTCCTCCCTACTGAGAAGTGAGGACAATAACACCTATTTTGTTGGGTCCTCAGAAGCATTTAGAGAGATGTTTCAGTGATAGCACAAGAAACAAAATAAAATGAAAGAACTAATTGGTAAATGTTTTCTTGGGAAAAGGCTAGATATAAAAAAGTGTACATAAACAGAAGTTAAATCGGACCATGGCACAGGAAGGGCTGGCCAAAATGAATATAAAAACAGCAGAAGAGAGTTATTAATAGATGGAGCAAGCTCAGACACCCCAGACCTTCTGGGGTGATCACTGTGTCACGAACGTTTTCTTCATTGGTTCAGATGTACCATTGAAGGGAGAGTCCACAGGCCAAGAAAAGTGGGAGGAGCTCCGGGCAAGCCTGCCATGAAATCCCTCAGATCTTTTTTATGGGTGGGAGTTGTGAAATGCTTTTTGCATCTATAATTAGGGAATGAAGTGGAGCAGATGGCTACAGTGCAGTTATAATTAAAGCATAATGCACAGTAAATTCACCTTGCGCAGCCAGCGATGCATCTGCTCCAGAAAATGTGAATTCTCTTTGGCTAGACTTGTAAGCCTCTTCTTTGGGCTGTGGAGAGCAGCCGTTGCATCATGACACCACTTTCACACACTCTCTTTTTGTACCAGAAGTTCCGTTCACAAATTCTGGATTGCCCTGTATTAGATTATATAGCTCGTAGAGTCTGCTATTTCATAACGAGCACTCTATTGTTACAATGCAGGCACATGCTTCATTTTAATAGCCCAGAACCTGCGTGCTGCAGTAGATCCCCTCCTGGGTTAAGAATTCATTTGTAGGTTTTTCAGCTTCATGAGTAAATAAACTGTGAAGGAGAGACATCTGAGGCCTCTTCTACGCCAGGCCTCAGTTGCTAGGACGATGAGAAGGTTGAACTCCAGTTATATGGTGGGACAGGCACACATGCTGATTCCCACAATGTTAAATGTGTATTTCTCTTCCCCTGTACATAAGCAGTAGCCCTGGTGGCCCAGTGGTTAAGAGCTATAGCTGCTAACCTAAAGGTCGGCAGTTGGAATCCACCACCCACTTCTTGGAAACCCCATGGGACAGTTCTACTTTGTCCCGTAGGACTGTTATGAGTAGGAATTGGCTCAAAGGCAATGGGTTTATACATAAGCAACCATGTGACATTGTGTGGTGGAACAAGAAGTGGGTTCAAAGCAAATGATTGAAGTTCTGGTTACAACTTGGTTTCTAATTTCTGGGCCAATCACTGCCCCTCTCTGGGCCTCTCTTTTCCTACCTATAGGGTGAATAAGTTTAACTGTAAGATCAGTGTAGGCCATTTTAGTCTTGTTTTCTTTTTTCCATGATTTTACCATATGACCTGTTTTCCTATGTAGCAAATATACTAATTACTGAGAAAGGAGACTTGGTGGTACAACTCATCCAGCACTCTCAGCTGCTAACCCATGCAGCAGTTCTGAGGGAGAAAGTCTTGGCAATCTGTCTATGTAAAGATTGTTGTTGTTGTTGTTAGGTGCCACCCAGTCAGTCCTGATTCATAGCTACCCTATATACAACAGAACGAAACCCTGCCCGTTCCTGCACCATCCTCACAATTGTTGTTATGCTTGAGCCCATCGTTGCAGCCATTGTATTAATCCATCTTGTTGAGGGTCTTCCTCTTTTTCACTGACCCTCTACTTTACCAAACATGATGTACTTCTCCAGGAACTGATTCCTCCTGATAGCATGTCCAAAGTATGTGAGATGTAGCCTCGCCATCCTTGCGCCTAAGGAGCATTCTGGCTATAAAGATTAAAAAAAAAAAAAAAACAGTCTAGAAAACCCTCTGGGCCAGTTCTGCTCTGTCACATGGAGTTCATATGGAGTTGCTATGGGTTGAAATTGACTCGACGGCACCTAACGGTAACAGCAACAATTCCTGAGAGGAGCATGGGGAGGCAGAAGAGTTTTCTTGTTTTTTTTCCTTTAAGGATTTAGTTTTGTTTGTTTGCCAAGCGAGGGGAGAGAGAGATCCGAGGTACACACTGACTTCTGTTTCTCCTTTGAAAGGTACCATGTTGACACCCCAAGTAAGCAGCAGGTGTTCACTTATAGAGATTGTGTTCTATCCTAGTTGTTATTGCCTTCATGGACAAGAGAAGCAGAGTCCTGGAGTTCCAAAATTTTTTTCCTGTCCTCTGACTTACTTAGGCATATCACCCATATATTTTTCCTTTCAGTATTACTAGAAATCATTTTTACCATAAAGAAAGCATATACTTCACCTAAAAATTCAGAATTTCAGCCCTCATCTAGGAAAGAGAATGTTTGTCTTTTCATTTTCCCATCAGCAAATCAAAGCAAAAAGAAATCAAAACCAAAACAAACAAAAAATACCTCTCTAAGTTTATCCCCCAAAACTGACTTTTCAGCCAAGGCTCTATAATTTATCTTGAATTAATGGTCAGCAAATGAATAAATGGGTTAATAGAGTACTTGAAATACACAAATCTATTTTTTTAACAAAAAATAATAATCTTATATATCATAGGGAAGCATTATACAAAGAACATGGTCTTTAGAGTTAGACAGTCTTGAGTCTGAATGTTAGACTTGCCACCTCCTTGTGGTATGACTTTGGACAATTTTTTTACTTCTCTGAGTTTTGGTTTTCTCGTCTATGAAACATAAAACCTAGGTTGCAAAGTGAGTGGAACAATTAGTGTTAATAAATATAATGTGTTTGGAAGAGAGGCTTTCATTAAATCTATCTACTATTTATCTCTCATCTTTGTAACTATCTAGGAGCCCTGGTAGTGCATTTGTTAAGTGCTTGGCTGCTAACTAAAGGATTGGCAGTTCAACCTCCCCCACCCCCCCCCATCCCAGTGGCTCCCTGGGAGAAAGATCTGATGATCTGCTGCCGGAAAGATTATAGCCTAGGAAACCCTATGGGGCAGTTCTACTCTGTCATATGGGGTTGCTGGGAGTTGAAAATCAACTTGATGACACCTAGCAACAATATCTAACTATTTGATAGAATTTTTTTTTTAATTCACTCTCACTGTCTTCACCCTCTGCCCCAAATCTCTACCCACCTAGACAAACTAAGAGCGCCCTCAAGAAAAATTTAAAAAATTAAAAAGAGGGCTAGACATGTTCTACATCAACACAAGGTGGAGAAAAGAGAACGCTAGGTCTCTGCAAATTTTCTTTCTGGATATTTAGCAGAGTATAATCTCTGGGGAGTCCCTTGGTGATGCAAATGGTTAAGCACTTGACTACAAGCCTAAAGATTGGCAAATGGAACCCACTCCAAGCAAAACACGTCGAGTAACAGGCCTGAGATCTGCTTGATAGGTTAAAACCAAAACCAAACCAAATCCATTGCCATCGAGTGAATTCCAACTCATAGTGACCCTATAGGACAATGTAGAACTGCCCTACAGTAGAACTCCCAGGAGCCCCTCAAGGATTCGAGCTGCCGACATTTTGGTTAGCAGCCAAGCTCTTAACCACTACACCCCAGGGCCTTGAAAATTCTGTGGAGCACTTGTCTAAAATCGTGGTATAACAGGCTTATAGGTTGCTGCAGATACATGATTTAACCATGAGCCTTTAGATTGTTTGAGAGTGAGGGAAAAAAGTAAAGACTAAATATGGGAAATATCAGTTTAATTAAATTATATCTTGTTATGTTACCTTATAGAAAAATAATATGAAACATAACTTAGAAAACCACCTTTTCCGTTTATAAAGTACTTTTTTTTTTTGTATTAATTACCTTATTTGATCCTCTAAAAATCCTAAGAGACAGATAAGAAGTTCATTTTACATGTTTTATTTATTTGAGGACCAAAGCAAATAACATTTTCTTAAGCCACACAAGAAATAAGCAGAGGGGCTTTCCTTGAACATACATCTACTGACATCTTAATTCTCTTCCTCCTGAGTAATGCCAATGAGCAAGCTCCATTGTTGTATTGTTCCCCAGTGACTTTCACTGAGGATCTCAGAGCTTTCTGACAGCACGCTTGTTTTCTAGTGGCATAACTTGTTCTCACTGAGACCATATATGGAGTGGGAAAAAAAGGCATGTGACCTTCCTGTGGCTCAATTTCCTACAAATAAGATGTAAACAAAAATACCTGTGTTGCTTGCTGATAATATTAAAGCCAAAAAAAAAAAAAATTCAGCCACCTAACCTACAGTGTAGTTAGTTGCTGGAGAGTTGGTTCCTACTCATAGTGATCCTATGCACAACAGAAAGGAACACTGCCTGGTCCTGCGCCATCCTCACAACTATTGCTACCCTTGAGCCCATTGTTGCAGCCACTGTGTCAATCCATCTCTTCAAGGGTCTTCCTCTTTTTCACTGAATCTCTACTTTACCAAGCAGACTGATCCCTCCTGATAACATGTCCAAAGTATATAAGACGCAGTCTCACCATCCTTGCTTCTAAGAGTATTCTGGTCATACTTCTTTCGAGACAGATTTGTTCGTTCTTTTGGCAGTCCGTGGTATATTCAATATTCTTCCCCAACACCACAATTAAAAGGCATCAATTCTGCAGTCTTTCTTATTCATTGTCCAGCTTTCATGTGCATATGAGGCGATTGATAAATACCATGGCTTGGATCAGGTGCTCCTTAGTCCTCAAGATGGCATCTTTGCTTTTCAACACTTTAAAGAGGTCTTTTGCAGCAGATTTCCCTAATGCAATGCATCTTTTAATTTCTTGGCTGCTGCTTCGATGAGTGTTGATTGTGGATCCAAGTAATATGAAATCCTTGACAACTTCAATCTTTTTTCCATTTATCATGATGTTGCTTATTGGTCCAGTTGTGAGGATTTTTATTTTCTTTATGAAGGCTGTGGTCTTTGATCTTCACCAGTAAGTGCTTCAAGTCCTTTTTAATTTCAGCAAGCAAGGTTGTGTCACCTGCATAATGCAGGTAACACAGGTTTTTAATGAGTCTTCCTTCAATCCTGATGCCCCCTTTTTCTTCATATAATCCAGCTTCTTGGATTATTTGCTCAGCATACAGATTGAATAGGTATGGTGAAAGGATACAACCCCGACACACACCTTTCCTGACTTTAAACCATGTAGTATCCTCTTGTTCTGTTCGAACAACTGCCTCTTGATTCATGTACAGATTCCTCATGGGCACAATTAATTGTTCTGGAGTTCCCATTCTCTGCAATGCTATCCATAATTTGTTATGATCCACAAAATAGAATGCCTTAGGAGGTAAACATCTTTCTGGTATTCTCTGCTTTCAATCTGGTTCCATCTGACGTCAGCAATGGTATCCCTGGTTCCACGTCCTCTTCTAAATCTGCCTTGAATTTCTGGCAGTTCTCGGTTGATATACTCCTGCAGCCACTTTCGAATGATCTTCAGCAAAATTTTGCTTGCATGTGATATTAATGGTATTTTTTGATAATTTCTGCATTTGGTTGGATCACTTTTCTTGGGGATAGACATAAATATGGATCCCTTCCAATCGGTTGGCCAGGAGGCTGTCTTGAAAATTTCTTGGCATAGATGAGTGAGCGCTTCCAGTGCTGCATCTATTTGTTGAGACGTTTCAATTGGTGTTCTGTCAATTCCCGAATCCTAGTTTTCCGCCAACGCCTCAGTGCAGCTTGGACCTCTTCCTTCAGTACCATCAGTTCCTGATCAGATGTTACGTCCTGAAATGGTTTAACATTGACCGATTCTTTTTGGTATAGTGACTCTGTGTGTGCCTCCCATCTTCTTTTGATGCTTCCTGCATTGTTTAATATTTTCCCCACAGAATTCTTCAGTATGGCAACTCAAGGTTTGAATTTTTTCTTCAGTTCTTTCAGCTTGAGAAATGCTGAGCATGTTCTTCCCTTTTGGTTTTCTATCTCCAGGTCTTTGCACATGTCATCATAATACTTTGTCTTCCTGAGGCGCCCTTTGAAATCTTCTGTTCAGGTCTTTTATTTCATCATTTTCTTCCTTTTGCTTTATTTACTCAACATTCAAGAGCAGGTTTCAGAGCCTCTTCTGACATCCATTTAGGTCTTTTCTTTCTCTCCTGTCTTTTTAACGACCTTTTGCTTTCTTCATATGTGATGTCCTCGATGTCATCCCACTATGGTCTTTGGTCACTAGTGTTCAATGTGTCAAATCTATTCTTGAGATAGAAGAAGGACCCGGCAGTCTACTTCTGAAAGAAACGAATTAACTTACAGTAGATATACGGTTTTACTTAAATTTGACAAGAAATTCCACAGTGTTAGTAAACATTTTATCATAAGTGTACTTTCATCAAGGATCTGCGTATATATGCAAACCCGTTGCTGTCAAGTAGATTCTGACTCACAGCAACAATATATGTGACAGAATAGAACTACCCCATAAGGTTTCCTAGACTATAATCTTTACAGAAGCAGACTTCCAGGAAATACTAAGGAAAATCAAATGTCACAAACCTAAACACAGAGTAAAGGAAGAAAACATCAAGACTTATAATTTGAAATAGCAAGTAATTGTTATGCAAGTTTTCAGCCTAAATTCATACTACCCTGTTGGTTTAAACATCTCAAAATTATAACTTAACTTCATATTGACAGGTAATACCCACAGGCAGCAGTAGAAGCAAATGCAAATCCTGCCTAGAGAAACTAACCTTATTCCAGGGCTCAAAAATCTCCAGAAATGAATATTATTTAAGTGAAAGTTCACAATCAAAAATAACAAAATACACAAGGAAATAGGCACCATGAGTGACAACCAGTAAAAACAGAGCAAAACTAGGTCTGCAGAGACTCCAGATACTGGAATTATTAGACATAGTCTATAAAAATGTTGTTTACTTGAGATAGACAGTTTTCTAAGATGCCCTCCAATAATATCCCCTTCCTAGTATGTAATTCCATTTCCCTCAGTGTGGTCTGGACATAATGACTTACTCTAACAAATAAAACATAAGTCAAAAGTGATAAAATGCCACTTCTGTGATTAGGTTGAAAAAAGTCTGTAGTTTTTGTCTTGTTAACACTCTTTCTTTCATGCCTTCTCGATTTGCTTTGATGAAGCAAGCTGTCATGTTGGAAAGTTTCACAAGACAAAGCACTGAATATGGCCTCCAACCAACAGGTACTGAAAAACTGATGGTCTTAATCCCACAGGCTACAAGGAACCAAATGCAATCATCAACAACATGAATCAAGAATTGATATGACTATAGTCTTGGCTGACACTTTGGTTGCAATCTTGTGAAAGTCTATGCAAAGCAAATAATTCAGCTATGTGGTACAGGAATTCCTGACCCACAGAAACTAGGAAAAAAATAAATGTGCTTTTGGCTTCTGTGCTCTGATAGGAATATATGTCTGCCTGAGCCATGAAATCCTGTTGTTGACAAGTCAATTTCTACTCATAGACACCCTATAGGACAGAGTAGAACTGCCCCATAGGGTTTCCAAGGCTGTAATCTTTACGGAAGCAGACTTCTACATATTTTCCTGGGGAGTGGCTGGTGGGTTATGGATCCCTGGTGGAGCAATGGTTAAGCCCTCAGCTGTTTTAAGCAGCTAAGTTTTAAGGTAAAATTTTATGCAGAAGTAGATAATGTATACATTTCTATATTTAATGAAATGAAAGGCAAACATTAAAAATATGTATGTTGGGATAAGGCACTATAAAAAATAACCATATATATATATTTAAAAAAGTACTAACTAAAGCTTTCTAGGAATAAAAAAAAAATCAAAATTAAAAAAAAAATTGCTCAGTGGGTTTAACAGCAGATAAGAGAATGAATAAAATAAAAGATAACCTTGAAAAAATGACCAAGAATGCAGTATATGAGACAGAGACGAAAATGTGAAAAAGTGTTTGGAAGAAAGGAAGACTAGAATGCAATCAATATTTTAAAAGATATTGGCTGGTAATTTTCCAGAACTGATGAAGGTCATCAACAAATAGTTTCAAGAAGCTCAACAAATTCCAAGTAGGATAAATAAAAAGAAATCAATTTCACATCTAGATACATTATAATAAAACTTCAGAGGAACAATGGTGGTGTATTAAACATCACTGTCATCTACAAAACCAATTGTTACTGTTTACAGGAGAAAATTTAAAATAATTTATGAAAGTTTGTTTATAATAGGAATGGAGAAAGGACAAAAAAGAAAGAGAGGTAAACTACTAGTGTCCATGAAGTAAGATTACAAGATAAAATACCTTCTATCACTTTTTTTTCTGGGTTTTATCACTTTTTTAAAAATAATTTTTATTGTACTTTAAGTGAAAGTTTACAAATCAAGTCAGTCTCTCTCTCTTATAAACTTATATATACCTTACTAAAAAAACCCAAAACTGCATACTCCCAATTACTCTCCCCATAATGAGACAGCCCACTCCCTCCTTCCAGTCTCTCTTTTCATGACCGTTTTGCCAGCTTCTAACCCCCTCTACCCTCCCATCTCCCCTCCAGACAGGAGTATCCACCTGACGCAAATAGCTCACTCCTCATCAGCATCTCTCTCCAACCCATTGTCCAGTCCCTTCCATGTCTGACGAGTTGGCTTCAGGAATGGCTCCTGTCCTGGGCCAACAGAAGGTCTGGGGGCCATGACCACTGGGGTCCTTCTAGTCTCAGTCAGACCATTAAGCCTGGTCTTTTTATGAGAATTTGGGGTCTGCATCCCACTGTTCTCCTGCTCCCTCAGGGGTTCTCTGTTGTATTCCCTGTCAGAGCAGTCATTGGTTGTGACCAGGCACCATCTAGTTCTTGTGGTCTCAGGATGATGTAGTTTCTAGTTCATGTAGCCCTTTTTGTCTCTTGGGCTCATAAAAACTTTGTGTCCTTGATGTTTTTCATTCTCCTTGGATCCAGGTGGGTTGAGAATCATTGATGCATCTTATATGGCCGCTTGCTAGCGTTTAAGACCCTTCTTCCACTTTTTAAAATGCTGATATATCCATGTAATATATCTTTGGAATTCCCCCTTCTTTGAAAAAAAATCTACATATTATGCCAATTATAAGGACAGTGTCTAGAATATCAGAATCTCTACCACCCACTGAATTCTTTCAGCCAAGCTATTATCTGCCACCACAACAAAAAATTGTTAGTTTGAGTTTTCCAACCTCATTTTCAACATTTACAAGGTTAACATCACCTGATAAATCATGTTATTACTGTGTACTGCCTGATAGAATGCGAACAGAACAACACATCACTTTTTTGATATTCTCAAAAACCCATAACCCTGGTCTATTCATGACAAAACAGCAGTGAAATTCAAAATAAGAGACATTCTAAAAAATATCTGAGGGGTACACCTCAAAAGAGTCAAAGTAAAAAAAATTTAAGGAAAGACTGAAAAATCAACACAGACTAGAGCAGACTAAGGAAACATAAAGAGTAAATGCAATGTGATATCCTGAATTAGATGCTTGAGCAGAAAAAATACAGTAGTCAAAAAGCTGGTAAAATTTGTCTAGAGTCTGTGGTTTAGTTGATGTTAATGTTAATTGCTTAGTCTGGACAAATGTACCACAGTTATTTACGATGTTAACAATGGGAAAAGTTTGGTGAAGGGTATATAGAACTCTCTATACTATCTTTGCAAGTTTTCTATGAGTCAAAAATTATTCCAAAATATATTTAAAAAATTAATTCTAGAGAGAAAAGTTATCCAGGAGAATATAGCCTTCTTACTGTTATTTCCAAATTGTGAAAAAAAATTTTTTAAAAAGTTACAATTTTTTTATTGTAAAAAATGACTAAGTGGGTGCATTTCAACTCAATAGACATAAAGCAATTTAAGATGATATTTGTGACTATTTTGAGTATATGAAAATTTCTTCTGGTATACTGTTAAGTGAAAAAATAGAATATGTAATAATAGTCTGCATTTCTCTCTGTATATATGTATGTACATATATATTTTCCATTTCCTATTATATATATACATATATATGTACATACATGCACATATATATAGAAAGAGAGAGAATATATATATATATATTCCCAAAAGTCTTCCAAATCCTTACATTTATATGCCTTTAGACAAAGTCTGGAAGGAAATACCAAAATATAAAATAGCGGATAGCAGAATTATAATATTTTTCATTTTAATGTTTTATATAATTTTTAAGCTGAGCATAAAATAATTTTGAATACCACCCAAATTCAGTCTTCAAAACTCATATGATTATACTACTCTGATATTTGTAGTAAAACTTAACGAAAGGCTAGCCAACATAACTCAAAACTTCATTTGACTTAAAGACTGTAGATTTGGGAGGGTTAGCCTTTATCAAAAGAGGGAAAGAATCTTAAATTGCTCAAGATATAATGATCTCTGATCACAACAGATTCTTAGGTTATGAGGTCATTAACTACCATAACCTAAATTTTTTTTAAATAAAATAAGTTATGGAGGTAATCAGATTTCAGTTTCTAATTAAAGTGGAGGAGTAAGGTGTGTGTGTGTTCGCGTGAGAATATCTTAGTGAGAGACATTTATTAAGGATAACATTAGATTGAGTGAAGAGGGTTTGAAAGGAACAAGAGCAGTGGGTAGAGTCTAGTTTAAGAACTTCAGTTCATTAACTCTCATCCTCCCAGTTCATCTGTCATCAGAGTTACAGAAATGAGCTTTCTTGTAATTCATTCTTCAGGTCGTAGACCTGAATTCTTGGACATATGGTCAACCAGGGTTAACGAAGGCCACAATGTCTTTCACGGTGAGAAAGACAGAGATAGGCAACGATCAGGGCATTAGACCATGACAAATCAAAATCTCACAGGCAGCAGATGATATAAAATAGTGTTATGTATTTGACTTTCTCTGACTATTCAGTTTACTTGGCTTTATTCATTTTGTACCTCATTTCCAAGCAAATTTAAGGCAGAATGTGCTTTAAGTATATTATCAGCTATTTATATAAATTGCCTCTGAAGTTATTTTGCCCTTTATTGTTTTCAACAAGAAACTAGAGCACCAATCAGCAATGCCATAATTTGTTATCCAAACACTAAGCCCCTATTATTCTGTCAAGATTATGAATAAGAATATTTTAATAATTTTCCAAAAAAAACCACATGATCAGCCCTTCAATATTAACATTTAAAAAGTACATTTTATTAACTTCACAAAACTCTCTGCCTCTCAGAAATATGCAATACTCCCCCACCCCCACCCCCAAGATTTGGGGCATAAAATATGAATTTAATGAATGGACACAAATAGTTTCAATCTTAGGATTCTGGGGGAAAAATACTGTTGTTACATGTGATGATTTCTTTTTTCTTTGTCTTTTTCTTACTATCTAGTTGAGATACCACCAGCCTGATTGTATCATTTTGTTCTTATATTTTCTGGATTTATATTCGTTAAGTTCGGGTTCCCAATGAATAATACTAGTGAACTAAAAAAAAGAAAATTTTTTTTTTACATGAGAAATTACTTTAGTGTAACTTTTAATCATATCTTAAAGAGTCCTTTTAGACTTCTGTTCATACGTTGATGAAAAGTAAATTTCATGAAGAGGGAATTGTAAGCCAAGTTTATCTTGTAAATTGTGAGCCAAAGAGAAGCAAAGTGAATTTTCCTTTTTTTTTTTTTCTCTTTGAAAATAGCAATACTCCGTTGATACCATTAATAGAGAGTAAATAAGAATCAAATTGTAATGCTTTCAATGTTGTGAGTTTGTTATTATCATCCACTGGCTTTTTTTTTTTTTTGAAGACTAAGAATAACATTAGACTGAGTGAAGAGGGTTTAGAAGGAATAAAAGCAGTGGGTAGAGTCTAGTTTAAGAACTTCAGTTCATTAACTCTCATCCTCCCAGCTCATTTGTCATCAGAGTTATAGAAATGAACCTTCTTGTGATTCATTCTTCAGGTCATGGACCTGAATTCTTGGACATACGGTCACCCAGGGTTACTGAAGGCCACGATGTCTTTCACAGTAAGAAAGACAGGGAAATAGGCAACGATCAGGGCATTAGACTATATCTAGGGTTAACAAGCGTTCTTGAGGACTCTGTGTTCCTTTGGGAAATATAGCCCTGTATTGATGGTATCCCAGACAACTTATTAGCTCAACAACTTTAAACCAAAAAACCAAACCCATTGCCGTAGAGTCAATTCTGACTCATAGCAACCTTTTAAGACAGAGTAGAACTGCCCCATAGGGTTTCCAAGGAGTGACTGGAGGATTCAAACTGCGGACCTTTTGGTTAGCAGCCATAGCTCTTAACCACTATGCCACTGGGGTTTCCACCAACAAGGTTAAGTGGGAACTTATTTTTCTTTTTTTTATTGCATTCAGACCCTTGTAACAAGCACTAGGTATACAGATACATGTACATGCACTCTTGGTTTTCTTCATTACTTAGGTTCTCTTATTTTACTTCAGTGTAGGAGCAGAGGCAGAGACTGATATGTAGTATATTTATTCTGAAATTTACTGTAGGAGTTGGCTTTCAAAGAACTCGATGTTGAAGATGGGTGTTTGAGAGAATATGGCACAGGGGTTGAGGTCTTAATATTAAACCAGTACTGATCCTGCTGAACTATGTGCACACCATAGCACATATTTTGGGAGCAGAGTTGGTCAAATATCAGACACTGGAATGTTAGTTGTAATAAGGAGGCTGTGTCATCCACCTGCACAGCTACTTCCCACTCAAGGATAGACAATGTAACCCATTCATGAGGTAGGGTTAGGTCCTGTCTTAATTTGGATTGTTAATAATCCACATGATTATTGTAGAAGTTTCCTAACTAATCTTCCTGTTCCACTGTTGTTCCACCTCTAGTCCCTTCTCCACCCGCAGTTCAGAGTAATCATTTAAAAGTATTAATTGGACCATGTCACATCTCTATCTAAAATCTTTCAAATTTTTTCCATTACTCTTAGAATAAAACTCATACTCCTTTCCTGGCCTGGTATGATATGGCTCCTGCCTATGTCAGTCTTCTCTTGTGTCATCTCCCCTCACTCCCTCTGGTCATGACACACTGTCTTCTTTCAAACCCTTGAACACTACAAGCGCCTCCCCACTTCAAGGCTGTATATATGCTGTTCCTTCTACCTGGAACACTCTTAACCTTACTTTTCACATGGCTTCCTCCTTTTTAACCTCCAGTTCTCACTTAAACAACCTCTTGAGAAAGGCCTTTCCTAATTACTTATACTAAAGTAGCTTTACCACCACCACCACTCCTCCCATTATTCACTATTTAAGCCTTTTTTTTTTTTTTTCTTTTTGATTCCTTTATGGCACTTGTCACAGTTACATAATCATATGTATTTACTTGGGTCCTCTTCCCTGAGTTCTGATGGGAGTTAATATGTGATACAAAAATCATACTTTGTGCTCTCTGCCATATGCCATATGTCCATGACTCTACTCTAGACCTCCGATCTTCTTTTCTTTCCAGGTCCCTGACAAGATGGCCAGGCCATTGACCACTATCTAGGCCAATTTTCCTTCCACACAAAGTAGATAACAAGGTGTATCATTCACAACTCCATCCACTGGGAATATTTTCCCTCTCCAGTGTCTTTCAGTGCCATCCTCAGATATGGCTGGGAGAGAGCCTTTGTCCATTTTTGGCTTGCATCCACTTACTGAGACAACTTATTCATAAAACAAGTTTGACCTTGAAGTACAGAAAAGCAGCCCCTGAAAGCTAAGCCTTGGCCGTAGTAGAAGCGGTGTTGAACTCAGCTAGTTCTTTGTGTCTTATTGAGCATAAGAACAATTTCACAGAATGTCATCATCAGGCAAGGCCTCTTGTAATAATGATTTTGATGGTGAGTATGATACATCAGGACTAAAATAAGACAATTCTGTAACCAGTTATTAACACAATCAAAAAGATGAATGTTGTTCAAACTACAAAAATGACCAGACATTCCCTATCCTAGCTAATATGAATGACTGATGGTCTTTATCCAACTATAGCTTTAGTTTTACTTCATTTGTCCTGCTATATAGGCAGGATTCATTAAGATATCCAAGAAAACAAAAATCCTCACAACTGGACCAATAAATGACATCATGGTAAATGGAGAAAAGATTGAAGCTGTGAAGGATTTCATTTTACTTGGATCCACAATCAATGCCCATTGACACAGCAGTCAAGAAATCAAACAACACATTGCACTGGGCAAATCTACTGCAAAAGTCCTCTTCAAACTGTTAAAAAGCAAAGGTATCACTCTAAGGACTAAGGTGCATCTGACCCAAGCCATGGTGTTTTCAATCGCGTCCTATGCACATGAAAGCTGGACAATGAATAAGGAAGACCAAAGAAGAATTGATGCCTTTGAATTACGGTCTTGGCAAAGAACCATGGACTGCCAGAAGAATGAACAAATCTGTCTTGGAAGAAGTACAGCCAGAGTGCTCCTTAGAAGCAAGGATGGTGGGACTTCTTCCCACATACTTTGGACATATTATCAGGAGGGACCAGTCCCTGGAGAAAGACATTCTGCTTGGTAAAGTAGAGGGTCAGCAGAAAAGAGGAAGACCCTCAATAAGGTAGATTGACACAGTGGCTGCAACAATGGGCTCAATCATAACAACCATGACAAGGATGGTGCAGGACCAGGCAGTGTTTCATTCTGTTGTACATAGGGTCACTATGAGTCGGAACCAGCTGGATAGCACCTAACACCAACAACAAGATATCCAATCATAGAATTGTCCCACTTCCTGACAGCATTCAATACATAACAATTCCCCTACTTTTTGAATCATCCCCATGTATCTGTCAGTTTGTTGTACTGTGGGGCTTGGGTGTTGCTGTGATGCTGGAAGCTATGCCACCAGTATTCAGACACCAGCAGGGTCACCTATGGAGCACAGGTTTCAGCTGAGCTTCCAGACTAAGACAGACTAGGAAGACGGGCCCGGCAGTCTACTTCTGAAAAGCATTAGCCAGTGAAAACCTTATGAATAGCAGTGGAATATTGTCTGATATAGTGCTGGAAGATGAGTCCCTCAGGTTGGAAGGCACTCAAAAGACGACTGGGGAAGAGCTCCCTCCACAAAGTAGAGTTGACCTTAATGACATGGATGGAGTAAAGCTCTTGGGGCCTTCATTTGCTGATGTGGCGTGACTCAAAATGAGAAGAAACAGCTGCAAACATCCATTAATAATCAGAACCAGAAAATGTATGAAGTATGAATCTAGGAAAATTGGAAATTGCCAAAAATGAAATGGAATGCAAAAACATCGATATCCTAGGCATTAGTGAGCTGAAATGGACTGGTATTGGCCATTTTGAATTGGACAATCATATAGGCTATTATGCTAGAAATGACAACTTGAAGAGAAATGGTGTTGCATTCATCGTCAAAAAGAACATTTCAAGATCTATCCTGCAGTACAGCACCGTCAGTGTTAGAATAATATCCATATGCCTACAAGGAAGATGAGTTAATATGACTATTATTCAAATTTATGCACCAACCACTAGGGCCAAAGATGAAGAAATAGAAGATTTTTGTCAGCTGCTACAGTCTGAAATTGACCGAACATGCAATCAAGATGCATTGATTATTGTTGGTGATTGGAATGTGAATGTTGGAAACAAAGAAGGATTAATAGTCGGAAAATACGGCCTTGGTGGTAGAAACAATGCCGGAGATCGAATGATAGAATTTTGCAAAACCAACGACTTCTGCATTACAAATATCTTTTTCACCAACTTAAATGGCGACTATATACATAGACCTCATCAGATAGAAAACACAGGAATTAAATTGACTATATCTGTGGAAAGAGATGATGGAAAAGCTCAATATCATCACTCAGAACAAGGCCAGGGGCCGACTATGGAACAGACCATCAATTGCTCATATGCAAGTTCAAGCTGAAACTGAAGAAAATCAGAGCAAGTCCATGAGAGCCAAAATATGACCTTGAGTATATCCCACCTGAATTTAGAGACCATCTGAAGAATAGATTTGACGCACTGAACACTAGTGACCGAAGACCAGACGAGTTGCGGCATGACAACAAGGATATCATACACGAAGAAGCAAGAAGTCATTGAAAAGACAGGAAAGAAAGAAAAGACCAAGACGGATGTCAGAGGAGACTCTGAAACTTGCTCTTGAGCATGGAGCAGCTAAAGCAAAAGGAAGAAATGAGGAAGTAAAAGAACTGAACAGAAGATTTCAAAGGGCGGCTCAAGAAGACAAAATAAAGTATTATAATGACATGTGCAAAGAGCTGTAGATAGAAAACCAAAAGGGAAGAACATGCTCAGCATGTCTTAAGCTGAAAGAACTGAAGAAAAAATTCAAACCTTGAGTTGCAGTAGTGAAGGATTCTATGGGGAAAATATTAAATGACACAGGAATTTCCATATCAAAGGAAGATGGAATACACAGAGTCATTATACCAAAAAGGATTAGTTGATGTTCAACCATTTCAAGCAGTAGAATATGATCAGGAACTGATGGTACTGAGGGAGAAGTCCAAGCTGCTCTGAAGGCATTGGTGAAAAACTAGGCTCCAGGAATTGATGGACTATAAACTAAGATGTTTCAACAAATGGATGCAGCGCTGGAGGTGCTCACTCATCTATACCAAGAAATATGGAAGACAGCTTCCTGGCCAGCTGACTGGAAAAAAAGAAAATAAAGAGATCCATATTTATGCCTATTCCCAAGGTGGTCCAACCTAATGTGGAAATTATGGAACAATATCATTAATATCACATGCAAGCAATATTCTGCTGAAGATCATTCAAAAATGGCTGCAGCAGTATATCAACAGGGAACTGCCAGAAATTCAGGCTGGTTTCAGAAGAGGACATGGAATCAGGGATATCATTGCTGATGCCAGATGAACCCTGGCTGAAAGCAGAGAATACCAGAAAGATGTTTACCTGTGTTTTATTGACTATGCAAAGGCATTCGACTGTGTGGATCATAGCAAATTATGGATAACATTGCAAAGAATGGGAATTCCAGAACACTTAATTATGCTCATGAGGAACCTTTACATAGATCAAGAGGCAGTTGTTCGGACAGAACAAGGGGATACTGATTGGTTTAAAGTCAGGAAAGATGTGGGTCAGGGTTCTATCATTTCACCATACTTACTCAATCTGCATGCTGAGCAAATAATATGAGAAGCTGGACTATATGAAGAAGAACGGGGCATCAGGATTGGAGGAAGACTCATTAACAACCTGCGTTATGCAGATGACAGAACCTTGCTTGCTGAAAGTGAAGAGGACTTGAAGCACTTACTAATGAAGATCAAAGACCACAGCCTTCAGTATGATTGCACCTCAACATAAAGAAAACAAAAATCCGCACAACCAGACCAATGAGCAACATCATGATAAAAGGAGAAAAGATTGAAGTTGTCAAGGATTTCATTTTACTTGGATCCACAATCAACAGCCATGGAAGCAGCAGTCAAGAAATCAAACAATGCATTGCACTGGGTAAATCTGCTTCAAAGGACCTCTTTAAAGTGTTGAAAAGCAAAGATGTAACCTTGAAGACTAAGATGCGCCTGACCAAAACCATGGTATTTTCAATCGCATCATATGCACGTGACAGCTGGACAGTGAATAAGCCTAAAAGAAAAATTGATGCCTTTGAATTGTAGTGTTGGTGAAGAATATTGAATATACCATGGACTGCCAAAAGAACGAACAAATCTGTCTCAGAAGAAGTACAACCAGAATGCTCTTAGAAACAAGGATGGCGAGACTGCATCTTACATACTTTGGACATGTTGTCAGGAGGGATCAGTCTCTGGAGAAGGAAAAGAGAAAGACCCTCAATGAGGTTGATTGACACAGTGGCTGCAACAATGAGCTCAAGCATAACGACGATTTTAAAGATGATGTAGGACCTGGCAGTGTTTCATTCTGTTGTGCATTTTGTACCGGTGTCAACAACTTCAGCCTCCTGCTCCCCCATTTTTACTTTTCCTGGCGTCAACAACTTCAGCCTCCTGCTCCCCCATTTTTACTTTTCCTGGCAGTAGATGTTAAACAGCACCTTGCTGGCTTCTATCTGTTCTGACCCTAGGGATATCATGCTCTGTAGCCATTTCTACAACTCCATGCTGGTCAAGTCCCCTTGGATGACCTCTGACCTTACTGGTCATTATGGTAATTACCTCTTGGCTTTGGAATGTAAGTGCCACCACCTTGCCTCTCCTGGGAGAAGACGGTCATGGTTACCGTGGCTATTCACCAGCCCAGCTCTGTGATTACTCTCCTACTTCTTATTGATCCTGCTGCCAGGGCTAAGAACCGGTTTGTTCCGGTTGGAACCCCTGCTGTGAATTTGCATTACCACCCCAGTTATACTGAATTAGAATCTATCTTTTAGCAAGATTCCCAGGAGATTCTTATGTATAAGAAATTTTGAGAACCACTGCTTTACTATTGGTTCTCCGAATTGATGCCTAAGCAGCAGCACTGGCATTGCCTGGGAACTTCTTATAAATACAAATTCTCAGCTGAGGTTTCAAATTGAATGGACCAGTTTTGAACCCCTGTCTGCTGCCCCTCTCACAAACACATTTCTCATGGCTTTGGTGAATAATGTGTCCTCAGAGCACCCTCTTTAGGAGTCCTGGTGGTACAGTGGTTAAGCTCTCAGCTGCAAACCAGAAAGTCTGTGGTTCAAACCTATCAGCCACTCTGTGGGAGAAAGGTACGGTAGTCTGCTCCTATAAAGATTTACAAACTTGGAAACCCTATGGGGCAGTTCTACTCTGCCCTGTAGGGTCACTATGAGTTGGAATTGACTTGACAACAGCATATTCCCATGGTAGACCTATGGCCTCACATTATATATTCATTTCATTGTGCACATTTCCTTTAGCCTCTTGATACTTTCCTTTACTATCACCCAGGGAAACAGGTAATTCCCCCTTACTTAGCATTGGCCGTTTTTGAGCTTGCTTTCTTCAGGCTGCTATGAGCCACCCTAGCAGGGACATTGCCCCATCTACTTGAGTCCTTGCCAGGGTGTTAAATCCTCTCTTGTGAGAAAGTGCCCCAAAGTCAGTGAACTTTTCTTTATGTATTTTACATTCCAGATCCCTCAATCAAGTAGCCTCAAAAATCTAATACCAGGTATATTCCCATGGCCTCTGCTCGTACATCTTAGCTAAATCTTGCAACACCTTTGATATATAATTTACTTTCTCACTTACAATTTCTAGTGCATTCCCAGTTTGGGTTATGCTGGGATTTTACCCTATCTAGGGGCGTAAAAGGGGCCTGGCAGCTAAGACAGGGGGTGAAGGCACTTTTGAGAAAGGACATTTGCTGCTGTGTGGGAAAGAGGACTCTGTAGCATCTTCCAGCATGAGAGAAGGGATCTCTCTTACTAGGAATGGATGGTCTGGTCCATCTATATAAGTTCTGATGATTTAAGGGAGTCTACAGAATGAACATCATCAGAGGCTTCCATTCAGTATCCCTATCCCATGTTTCAGGGTCCCAGGTTTTTCCACACAGCCTTGACTGAGTGTTTAAATGTCTCTGCCACTCTGAGACTACAAGTACCAAATTCTCTGTTTACTTTTTGGCTTCACTCATTTGTTCTTGCAAAGAAGCCCTTAACCATCTCTAGGCTACCAGAGAAGCCATCTGGTTCTCATACTTAGTCTTTAACTGCTTGTTAAGGGCCCTCAGTTTCTCACAGCGTTTTGAACTGGGTCTTTTCAGCTCAACCTCCTGCTAAGAATTTTAATTTTGACCCCATGTGTACAGAGTCAGAATTTACATTTTAACAAGACCCCAGGTGATTCTTATGTATATATACTGACTACAGATATACTGAATCAGAACCTACATTTTAACAAGACCTCAGGGTGATTCTTACATATACATGCACTGGATACAGATATACTGAATCAGAATCTATATATTTTTAACAAGACCCCCAGATGATTCTTATGTATACATATACTGAATAAGAATCTACATTTTAACAGGATCTGCAGAATTACCCAGGTCGAAATTCAAATTCTCAGCAGGGGGTCAAATTGAAAATAACCAATTTGAAGCCCTGGTTTCTCAATGTCCCTCTGTAGAGCACCAATACAATTTAGTAGGAAGCATATTACTCTTCTGTCCTTGTAGGCATTGTTCCCACCATATCTTATAAATGCCTGAATCTTTGCACTTGAGAGGGTCTACCCTTCCAATGGGATGTTTTCTCAGATCACCATCTAGGAAATCTCTAGTGGGTGAGCCCCTGCCTTGAGCCAGGAAGTAGCCATACTCTGACCACTCAGGGTGGCATCATATTTGATTGGCTAGGAGTCCCAAAACCCCAGCCTCCATCTATTTTCAGGGACCACACTCAGTACCACTTGTACTACCTTGCATCCTCCAAGAAACAGACCCTAAGATGGAATTAGATGTGGAAATGATTTATTAAGGAGACGATCTGTCAAGGATGAAGAGGAGAAGCACAGTGTCAAGAAAAGTTAGGTCAGACCCTTGAGGTGATCTTAAGTCAAAACCACTTGTTGGAGGCATGAGGTCCCTTACAAGAATGGGCCTGTTTTAGTAGCTTCACCATGTTCAGTCACTGACTGGGAGCAGCCCAGAAGAAGCATGGCCTCAGGAAGAATACAATGTGGACCCAAGGAGCAGCAGCTGTGGCTGTCAGTCAGTTATGCTCCTCACAACCACAGAAGGAACAATGTACTTTCATGGCTGCCATGCTCCCAATCCAAATACCTCACAAGGGCCATTTCTTTCCTTGAGCCAGTGGTTGTCTGTGGGGAGAATGTGTGGTGAAATACTTTCCTCTTACCTGGTGACCCTAGGTCACACAATTCCACCCTCATCCAACCAACTCAACAGAAACACTCTAAATTCCCATTTAACCTCTTTGTGCCTCATTTCTGGGTATATTTCAAATTAAGGTGAGTGTAGGCTTCCCCATTCCTTAGTATAAAATTTCCATGCAGAGCCTTAAGACAACATGTCAAGGAACTAAGATATATTCTCTTAGCTTCTACTTATACTGACATAATTTATGACACCTCTTTATTATGCACATTGTCCAGAGACAATCTCTTACAATTTTATAGCTTTTTATAGGTTTGAACCACCTAAAATCATCTTTTTCGTAACTAAAAATAACTCCATAACTAAAAAAATTATCCAGCAGTCTTAATTATGTTTCTTGTGGGTTGTTTATGAATACAGAAATGATGCATATTGACTGTAACATTTAAAAAATACAGAAAAGTATAAAGAATACTTGCTTCACTCCATAACCCCATCACCAGAAATAATTACCATTAAGAGTTTGTGAATTTTCTTTTATTTTGCCTTGGTGAAGGTGTGTCTATATAAATTTTTCCACAATATGAGAATATATTGTATAGATTGTTTTGTTTCTTCCATTAGAGGATTTATTGTTTGTTTTTCAACTTTGCCTTAATTATTTAGATGACATTAGCAGAAAAAGAAGCATTGGAGGAGAAATTACAGGAGAAAGTTGGCTAGTAACTTCTCTCTTTCTTTTTACATGTATATATATAGATGAAACCAAAACCAAACCAAACCCAGTGCCGTCGAGTCGATTCCGACTCATAGCGACCCTATATACACTATATAATGTATATTTATTTATATATGTACACACATATACATATAGATATCCACGTGTCTCTATATAAATAAAATCATTCTATCTATCTGTCATCTCTCTGTCTATTACCTATACATGTTCTTTATATGTACATATCTCTATGTGTGTATAGTCAGTGTCTTATGAAAAACCAGGATAATTCTTATTTTGAAATTATATTCCTTACAATCATTATCATAATGTCATTAAGTGTGGTCCCAGTCCATGGCGAAAATTATTTATTCTGTTCAGAAGCACAACCTTAGAAACTCTGGATAGGAATCCGGATGGTTGAAATGGATCAGTGGGTTCATGGAAAAAGAATGTGAAATTGTGTCACTGGTCGCTATGAGTCAGAATCGACTTGACAGCAAGTTTGGTTTTGGTTTTGGTACCCAAAGACAGTAAAGGGTAGTTCAGTTTTTCAACTCTAAGGTAGCACTTTATTTTTTATATATTTATTTATTTATTTTAATAATTTTTATCGAGCTTTAAGTGAACGTTTACAAATCAAGTCAGTCTGTCACATATAAGCTTGTGTACACCTTACTCCATACTCCCACTTACTCTCCCCGTAATGAGTCAGCCCTTCCAGTCTCTCCTTTCGTGACAATTTTGCCAGTTTCTAACCCCCTCTACCCTCCTATCTCCCCTCCAGACAAGAGGTGCCAACACAGTCTCAAGTGTCCACCTGATACAAGTAGCTCACTCTTCATCAGCATCTCTCTTCTACCCATTGTCCAGTCCCTTCCATGTCTGATGAGTTGTCTTCGGGAATGGTTCCTGTCCTGGGCCAACAGAAGGTTTGGGGACCATGACCACCAGGATTCCTCTAGTCTCAGTCAGACCATTAAGTCTGGTCTTTGTATGAGAATTTTGGGTCTGCATCCCACTGTTCTCCTGCTCCCTCAGGGGTTCTCTGTTGTGCTCCCTGTCAGGGCAGTCATAGGTTGTGGCCGGGCACCATCTAGTTCTTCTGGTCTCAGGATGATGTAAGTCTCTAGTTCATGTGGCCCTTTCTGTCTCTTGGGCTCATAGTTGTCGTGTGAGCTTGGTGTTCTTCATTCTCCTTTGATCCAGGTGGATTGAGACCAACTGATGCATCTTAGGTGGCTGCTTATTAGCATTTAAGACCGCAGACGCCACATTTCAAAGTGGGATGCAGAATGTTTTCATAATAGTATTATTTTGCCAATTGACTTAGAAGTGCCCTTAAGCCATAGTCCCCAAACTCCCGCCCTTGCTCCGCTGACCTTTGAAGCATTCAGTTTATCCCGGAAACTTCTTTGCTTTTGGTCCAGTCCATTTGAGCTGACCTTCCGTGTATTGAGTATTGTCCTTCCCTTCACCTAAAGTAGTTCTTATCTACTAACTAATCAGTAACTAACCCTCTCCCACCCCCGCTCCCTCCCCCCCTCGTAACCACAAAAGTATGTGTTCTTCTCAGTTTATACTATTTCTCAAGATCTTATAATAGTGGTCTTATACAATATTTGTCCTTTTGCCTCTGACTAATTTCACTCAGCATAATGTCTTCCAGGTTCCTCCATGTTATGAAATGTTTCACAGATTCGTCACTGTTCTTTTTCGATGCGTAGTATTCCATTGTGTGACTATACCATAGTTTATTTATCCATTCATCCGTTGATGGACACCTGGGTTGCTTCCAACTTTTTGCTATTGTAAACAGAGCTGCAATAAACATGGGTGTGCATATATCTGTTCATGTGAAGGCTCTTATTTCTCTAGGGTGTATTCTGAGGAGTGGGATTTCTGGGTTGTATGGTAGTTCTATCTCTAACTTTTTAAGAAAATGCCGGATAGATTTCCAAAGTGGTTGTACCATTTTACATTCCCACCAGCAGTGTATAAGAGTTCCAATCTCTCGGCAGCCTCTCCAACATTTATTATTTTGTGTTTTTTGGATTAATGCCGGCCTTGTTGGAGTGAGATGGAATCTCATCGTAGTTTTAATTTGCATTTCTCTAATGGCTAATGATCGAGAGCATTTTCTCATGTATCTGTTAGCTGCCTGAATATCTTCTTTAGTGAAGTGTGTGTTCCTATTAAGGTAGCACTTTAAATTTACTCTTTGGATGACTTGGCACTGAGAATGTGTCATAAAGAAGACCCACTCAGGTGTCAACCCAGGTGGATTCCCTTGTAAGGGTGCCCAGAATATCAATTCCATCCCACAGAGCATTTTATCAGTGCATCCACCCCCACATGCTTAAACACTGCACAACCCAGATTTCAAAATCAACAGACTTAATATTCTTGATTCCTGGCCCAAATGTGGGTGTGAGTCCTGAGCTCATGCCTTCCTTGAGGGACTGACATTGGTGGAACCTATGTTATCACACACTCACTCAACTATAGAAAAGACACTGGGGCATGTGATAAAGATGCTGTATAGGGCTCTAAGATGTAAAAATATACACAAATAGATTCTGAATCTTCTTTCGTCAGCGATGATGTGGTAATTACCTCAGGGGAACCTAGGCTTAGCAGGCTCTGGTCTTGGTTCCTACCTCCATGAAACTGAATGATTAATACAGAGCCACTGATCATTTCCTCTTTTGTAAAACAGAAATAACAAAACATAATTTGACTACCTCCTAGGGTTTTTAGTGGTTATCTAAATAGGTAATGGACATGAAATATTTAGTAAACACCAAACACTATAAAAATTCAATGTTTGAAAATGTAATATTATAGAAAAGGGGGAGAGGCTCTGTGTTTATCTTCATTTTCCCAGAGCCTAGCACAACACCAGGCATATCATAGTATTTAATTGCTGTTATGTTATTAAGGGGATGGTCTAAGGTCTGGGAGTGAGTAGAGCTGGGTTCTAGGCCATGGTGACTGATGGTTATGTGATCATGAGTTTATTTCTGAAGCTGTCTGAGTCTTAGCTCCCTCATACATAAAATGGAGGTAATGACACCACTTGTCCTAGCCATCTACTTTACATGACATTTGGGAGGCTTTGATGAGATAATGTCTGTGAAAGTGTTCTACACAATCTAAACCACTATACGAAGGGTTGTTATTTTTAAGTCATTCCGTTTCCTGGGATTTTTTTCCAACTAAATGATCTCTAAATTCCCTTTTTAACTTTGAGACAGCTAATTTTCAAAAGACGCATTTATAAATGTCTAGCTCCCCTTCTGGGAGCTGTACTCTGAAGATAAACACTATATTGCAGGAAGCTACATACCAGAAAAGAACCTGACTATTTAAGAAAACATACGGTTTGGATTATATAGATCTGGCCTTGTTTTGTTGGTTCACACCAGTCTCCCATTCTTCCACAAATTATGGCTTTTAGGAGTTTCTGATGAGCAATACTCAACTATCAGGCACAAATTTGCGAATGTGGGTCTTAGGGAGAGGCTCAGCCACAGCTGTCTCTCTTGGGTTCAAAGTAGCCACGGAGAGTAAATGAGAACATTGCATTTTATTCTCTCCCACCTACACACATGCTTCATGAATACTAATAAACATATTCTTATCAGTATTAGTCAGGCACCAAAAAAAAGAAAACACCTTGCTGTCCAGTCAATTCTGACTCATAGGGATCCTATAGGACAGAGTAGAACTGCCCCATAGAGTTTCTAAGTAGCGGCAGGTGGATTCAAACTGCTGACCTTTTGGTTAGCAGCCACACCAGATACCCCTAATCTAAAACCCAACAGGGAAATTGGTTACTAGTAATTTAGGAGCTTAGCTACACCATAGTCATTCTCTTGTCTATGAAGTTTAAGCTGCAAAAAGGAAAAGAAAGTAATTCTCAACCCTACTGGGACTATTTGAGCTAGGGACTGGATTGGATTGATTCGTCCATTACAAATAGCACCCAGTGCACTGAAAGGCACACATGGGAGGCTCTCAGTGAATATGTGTGGTGCCTCTATTTGTCAACCATCAAATCAACAAATGTCAAGGAGTCTTATGAGAGAATTATACTGAGAACCTGCTAGAAATTCAGGTCTCATCACAGCATCACCCATTATAATTTATTGGTAATAAGCAAGCAAATAAATGCATTAGATTCAGAGATTAGGAGCTAAAGGTTAATTTATTTGGAAGACTCAACATACATAATCTTTTTTTCCTTATTCACTCAACAGATATCCAGCTGCCTAGAAGTTCACAGACATTCATGGTCATTTAGCAAAAGTATAGAATCTTATGTAATACACTTTGTAAACAAATATATTTTGTGACCGTCATGTAATACATTTTATATATTGGTTTCATCTTATTTTTCTAACCCTTGATGTTTATGCTGATTATTGATTTCCTTATTTACCTACATGTGTATTTTTAAATCTTCTTATAAGAAGTGTAAGTATTTTACAAGCTACCTGAAATCATTTTGGAACAAAGTGGTGTTATACAGGCTGAAAACTAGATGGGACAGTTAGGCCATATGTAAATATAACCCCAAGTAGTTTACAGTCATGGCATGATAGACTCTTGTGTTGGATAGAATCTTTAGTATCATATAGACAATCTTTTAAAACTTTTGCTTCCATGGCCCCAATCTAATGTTTGATTGTATTAGCAACACAAACATACACATAGTCTCTGTCTCTTTCTGTCTCTCTCCATTTCTGTCTCTCTCATACACACACATGCACACATACACACACATACTACCACACTAGTTCAAAAGTGCTTATCTAAATGTATACAGAGAAAATATGATAGAAATAGAAAAGGCAGAAAGTATTTCATACTTTTTTAAATCAGAAAAAAGTTTCACAGGGAAATTTCCATTTAAGTTGGACCTGGGAAATTGGGTATTATCTATGTGGAAACTCATAAGAGTGATACCTTGTTGCAGAGGTATTAAAAACCCACCTAATAATACTATGTTTCCTGACATTTTTCAGCTTCTTGCGTTTACTGGGTATATGACTAGTTTTGGCCAGTGGGCTCTGAATGAAAGTGGTTAAGGGATTTAAGAGATAGTGTGCAGGAGACGGAGCCAACATGACACCCTGGACAGATGCATCATGCTGTCTCTCTGCAGCAAATAACTGAAAAGCTAAGTAGAACAGATACAAATGTCAATCCTGGAAACTCGAGCAGCAAATGACGGGATAAAGAACTAGATCATACACTGAATGGAAGAAGAAACTGATGGAAAACAGAGAATGAGGAGAGATATGGGGTGAGGTCCCCTGCCAACTAACACAGCACACTGTCGCCATCTTAAAACACAACCAACAATGACCCCACACAGGGAATAAGGGAAGGCAACCTCATGGAGCTCCCAATAGGAGACAGAGCACCAGGTAACCAGAGAAACATTCTTTCCCACTCCTCACCCTTCTGGTGAGTAGAAGCAATAACGCCCCCCATCCCAACAGCCCCTACCACCGAGGTCCGCAATAAGAGCCCCCTCCCCAGGTCCACCCTGGAACCCCTGCCATGCAACTTTTTTCTTTCTTTCTTCCTTTTTTTTCTCTCTGCCACCTAGCCCCTGACATCATCTTCCCTCCCCACTGGCCCCTGGGACCACCCTTCCTCTACTCACTGGCCCCCACTATGCCACCATTTTTTCCCTTTCTTCCTTTTTTTTCTCCTTCCCACCTAGCCCCATATGCCACCCCCCCGCCTTCTCAAGCACTGTAGCTCCACCACAGCTAGAGAGCCACTGGCTGCCTCCATCCTGAGTCTGCCTCACCCCAACCCACCGACCCTGCCACACTGCCACTTTTTTTTTTCTTTTCTTTTCTTTCTCCTGTCCACCTAGTCCTATATACCACCTCCCCTCTCTTCCCTCTGACCCCTGGGTACACCTGCCCCCACTCGCCGACCCCTGCTACACCACCATTTTTTTTTCTCTTTTTTCCTTCCTTACTACTTTTCTTTCTCCCTCCCATCAAGTAATAAAAAACTGGTTCAAATTTAGGAAGATAATGGTAAATTTCAAGGTAGCCACAAAGAAAGTTAACAAACTTACTCATCAAAATAAAAAAAAGAAGAAAAATATAAACACCCAGTAACCACAAAATATGTGATAACAAAAGAAATGAAGGGAAAATCCCCCCCCCCAAAAGGGACTCAGCATGGGAAAGTAAGAGGAAGAAAGAAAACGTCAGCACCACACCAAAGAAAAAAAGCACAACAACATGACAGCAATAAACTCATACCTATTGACAATCACACTGAATGTAAGTGGTTTAAATGCACCAATCAAGAGGCAGAGCATGGAAGAATGGATTAAAAAAAAAAAAAAAAAAAAGATTACTCTTCAATATGCTGCCTACAAGAGACACACTTTAGACACAAAGACATAAATAAGTTCAAAATCAAAGAATTAGAAAACTATAGCAAGCGAACAGTAACCAAAAGGGAGTAATAGTAGCAATATTAATCTCAGACAAAATAGATTTTAAGACAAAATCCACCATAAAAGACGAGGAAGAACATTATAAAATGATTAAAGGGGCAATCCATCAAGAAGACATAACCTTAATAAATATCTACACACCCAATGACAGGGCTCCAAATACATAAAACAAACTCTAGCAGCACTGAAAAGAGAAATAGACAGTTCCACAATAATAGTAGGAGTCTTCAACACACCACTCTCAGTAAAGGATGGAACATCCAGAGAAACTCAACAAAGATACAGAAGACCTAAAGGCCACAATCAACCAACTTGACCTTGTAGGCATATAGAACACTCCACCCAACAGCAGCAAAGTATACATTCTTTACCAATGCACATGGAACAATCACAGAAATAGAGCACATTTTAAGCCAAAGAACAACACTCAATGAGATCCAAAATATCAAAATAATACAAAGCATTCCCTCTGATTACAATGACATAACAGTGGAAATTGATAACAGGAAGAACAAGGGGAAAAAAAAATCAAATAGATGGAAAACAACACCTTGCTTAAAAATAACTGGGTAATAGAAGAAATGAAATATGGAATAAAAAAATTCGCAGAATCAAATGAGAATGAAAATGCATCATACCAAAACTTTTGGGACACAGCAAAGGCAGTACTCAGAAGTCAATTTGTAGCAAATAAATAAATAAGAATGGGCCAAAATCAAGATGTTAGCCCTACAACTCAAACAAATAGAAATACAGAACAGCAAAAGAAGCCCACAGGAATCAGAAGAAAGAAAATTATAAATATTGGAGCAGAAATAAATAGAGAACAGAAAAACAGTAGAAAGGATCAGTAAGACTAAAAGTTGGTTCTTTGAAAAGATCAACAAAATCAACAAACCATGGGTCAAACTGACAAACAAAAAACAGGAGAGGGAGCAAATAACCCTAATAAGAAGGGGGGCATTATAACAGACCCAATTGAAATAAAAACGATCATAACAAATTACCCTGAAAAATTGTACTCCAACCAATTTGAGAACCTAGAGGAAATGGACAAATCTCTAGAAACACACTACCTACGTAAACTAACACAAACTGTGAAAGAAAATCTGAACCAACCCATAATAAGGGAAGAGATTGAAGAGGTAATTAAAAAAAAAAAAAAGACTCCCGACAGAAAATAGCCCTGATCTGGATGGCTTCACTGGAGAATTCTACTAAACATTCAGAGAAGAGCTCACACCAGTACTACTCAAACTATTTTAGAACATAGAAAAGGAAGGAATACTCCTTTATTCATTCTGTAATGCCAGCATAACCCTAATACTAAAGCCAGGTGACGATACCACAAAATAAGAAAATTACAGATGAATATCTCTCATGAATATAGATGCAAAACTTCTCAACAAAATTCTAGCCAATAGAATTCAGCATCATATCAAAAAAATAAAATAAACCACAGCCAAGTGGGATTCATACCAGGTAGGCAAGGATGGTTCAGCATTAGAAAGTCAATCAATGTAATCCACCACATAAATAGGACAAAAGAAAAGAATCACGTGTTCATCTCAATTGATGCAGAAAGGCATTTGATAAAGTCCAATACCCATTCCTGATAAAAACTCTCAATAAAATAGGAACAGAAGGGAGAGTTCTCAGTCTATACAGAACCAACAACCAACATCATTCTCAATGGAGAGGCTGAAAGAATTTCCCCGAGAACAGAAACAAGACAAGGATGCCCTTTGTCACCATTCCTATTTAACATTGTGCTTTAAGTCCTAGCTAGAGCAATAAGGTAAGAAAAAGAAATAACGGGCATCCAAATTGGAAAGAAAGAAGTAGAACTACCCCTATTCACAGATGATGTGATATTGTAGATAGAGACCCTCAAAGAATCCACAAGAAAACTACTGGAACTAAAAGAAAGGGTCAGCAGAGTAGTAGGATACAAGATCAACGTACAAAACTCAGTTGGATTCGTATACACCAGTAAAAAGGACTTTGAAAAGGAAAAAAAAAAAAAACTCATTTATAATAGCCCCTAAAAAGATAAAATATTTAGGAATAAAATAACCTGTACAAAAAACCTACAAAACACTACTACAAGAAACCAAAATGGAAAAAAATACCATACTCATGGATAGAAAGACTCGACCTTGTGAAAATGTCAATTCTACCCAAAATGATCTACAGATATACTACAATCTCCATCCAGATGCCAACAACATGCTTTAACAAGATGGAAAACTAATCACCAACTTTATATGGGAAAGAAAGAAGCCCTGGATAAGTGAAGCATTATTGAAAAAAAAAAAGAACAAAGTAGAAAACCTCACACTACCTGATCTCAGAACCTACTATACAGCCATGGCAGTCAAAACAGCCTGGTTCAATGACAGACACATAGTCCTATAGAGCAGAATTGAGAACCCAGACATAAATACATCCACCTATAGTCAGCTGACAAAGGACTGAAGTCCATTAAATGGGGAAAAGACAATCTTTTTTAACAAATGGTGCTGGCAAAACTGGATATTCATCTGTGAAAAAAGAAATAGGACCCATTCCTCACACCATACACAAAACCTAATGCAAAATGGAACAAAGACCTAAACATAAAACCTAAAATGATAAAGATCTTGGAAGAAAAATAGGGGCAACACTAGGGGCCCTAATACATGGCTGAAATAAAAAAAAAAAACATAACAAACAATGCTTGAATGCCAGAAGATAAACTAGATAACTGGCAGCTTCTAAAAATTAAACAATTAGGTTCATTAAAAGTGTTCATCAAAAGGGTAAAAAGAGAACCTACAGATTGGGAAAAAATTTTTGGCTACCGCATATCCAACAAGAGTCTAATCTCTAAAATCTATGAAACACTTCAACACCTCAACAACAACAAAATGACAAATAATCCATTTAAAAAATGGGCAAAGGACAAGAACAGATACTTCAACAAAGAAAACATTCCGGCGACTAACAGACACATGAGGAAATGCTTGTGATTATTAGCCATTAGAGAAATTCAAATCAAAACTTCAATGAGATACCATCTTAGCCCAACATTACTTGCATGAATCAAAAAATATATATATATTGGAGAGGGTGTGGGGAGATTGGAACTCTTACACACTGTTGGTGGGAATGTAAAATGGTACAACCACTATGGAAAACAATATGCACCTCCTTAAAAAGCTAGAAATAGAAATACCATAAAAAAAAAAAAAAACCTGTTGCCGTCGAGTCGATTCCGACTCATAGCGACCCTATAGGACAGAGTAGAACTGCCCCATAGAGTTTCCAAGGAGTGCCTGGCGGATTTGAACTGCCAGCCTTTTAGGTTAGCAGCCGTAGCACTTAATCACTACACCACCAGGGTTTCCAGAAATAACATAGGATCCAGCAATTCCACTTGTAGGAATATGTCCTAGGCAAGTAAGAGCTGTCACACGAATAGACATATGCACACCCATGTTCATTGCAGCATTATCCACAATAGCAAAAAGAGGGAAAAAACCTAAGTGCCTATCAACAGAGGAATGGATAAAAAAATGTGTACCATACACACAATGGAATACTATGCAACAATAAAGAACAGTGGTGAATCAGTGAAACATCTCAGAAATTGGATGAATCTGGAAGGCATTATGCTGAGTGAAATAAGTCAATCATGAAAGGATAAATATTGTATGAGACCACTATTATATAAAAACCCAAGAAACGGTTTACACACAGAAAAAACAAAACCAATCTTTGACGGTTACGAGGGAGGGGAGAAGTAAGGAGAAACCTCTAAGTAGATAGTAGACAGTTGTTAACTTTGGTGAAGGGAAAGATGGCACACAATTAAGGGGAGGTCAGCACAACTTGGCCAAGACAAAGTCATAGAAGAAGTGTTGAAGTCCTAGACACATCCAAACACCTTGAAAGACTGAGTTACTGGGACTCAGGGCTGGGGACCATAGTCTCGGGGGGCATCTAAGTCAGTTGGCATAACACAGTTCATTAAAAAAAATGTTCTACATCTTACTTTGGTGAGTAGCGTCTGGGGTCTTAAAAACTTGTAAGCAGCTATCTAAGATCCAGCTATTGGTCTCATCCCATCCAGAGTAAAGGAGATGAAAAAAACACAAATTCACAAGGAAAATATTAGTCCAAAGGACTAACATACCACATGAACCACAGCCTCCAGCACCTGAGCCCAGAAGAACTAGGTGGTGTCCAGTTACTAAGTCCAAGCACTCTGACAAGGATCACAATAGAGGGTCTTGGACAGAGCAGGAGAAAAATGTAGAACAAAATTCAAATGCACAAAAAAAGACCAGATTTACTGGTCTGACAGAGACTGGTGGAACCCCCAAGACTATGGCCCACGGACACCCTGCTAATTCAGAACTGAAACCACTCCTGAAGTCCACCTTTCAACCAAAGATTAGACAGGCCTATAAAACAAACAATAACACACGTGAGGAACGTGCCTCTTAGTTCAATCAAATATACGAGATCAAATGGGCAACACTTGCTCAAAGGCAAAGATGAGGAGGCAGGAAAGGACAGAAAACTGGATATATGGACATGGCGAACCTGGGTGGAAAGAGGGAGAGCATTGACACACTGCAGGGATTGCAACCAATATCACAAAACAATTTATGTATAAATTTTTGAATGAGAAACTAATTTGCACTGTAAACTTTCAATTAAAGCACTATAAATTTTTTTTTTTTTTTTAAAGAGTGTATAAACGCTAAAGGGCCTTTTTCCCCCATGTGGTTATAAACAACAGTCCAGAGAGTAGAGAGACAGGGACTTGTATCACAGGCTAATAGAAAAATAAATAAATAAAAGCTACTAATAGAAGTAGCTTTTATATTTTTTTTCCTGCAGATTGAAAGCCAGATGGGCATGTGGCATCCAGACTTGAGGGGTTAATTATAGACTATTAGAAAGGTGGAGCTGAGAAGGGAAATGCACAACTCTAGAAACACAATTTATTTGTTTTCTGGTTGAAGCCCAAACTAAGGAGAAGAAGTTAATTAAATGACTAATCAAATGTATAGTAAGTACCAGGCTCACATCCAGAAGATAAAATGGTAAACAAATCCCTGCCTGAAGGTTGCTGATAGTCTACCTAAAGGAGCCTTGGTGGCGCAGTGGTTAAGCACTTGGCTACTAACCAGAAGGTCAGGATTCAAACCCACCCAGTGACTCCAAGGGAGAAAAGACCTGGTGATCGGCTCCTGTAAAGATTAGAGCCTAGAAAACCTTCTGGGGCATTTTTACTCTGTCATATAGGGTCCCTATGAGTCAGAATTGACTCCATGGCACACAACAGCATAGTTTATCTAGCTGGAAAGAAGTAAAATAAAAATAAATAACTGGAATAAGACTTCATTATAGTTATGGCTTCTTTAAAGTCATATGTAGGGCTGTGGCAGAATCAAGGAATTTTCCAGCAAGTACAGATAGAAAAGAGATGATATTTCCAAAGTGTTTGGGTGGCCCTTGTGGGCAAGTCCTGGGAGGGATTTACAGATATACCTGGGCCCTGGAGGTGGCTGCACAGGCAGAGAAAGCGCAAGTCGCGTGGAATATGGGACGCCTATGTGGAAAGGGGGGCCAAGTCAGGTCTTGTTGGGCCTAAAGCTTTGGGGTGGGCGGGGGCTCTTAAAAAAATAACAAAATATCATAAATGCAAACATAGGTATAGACATGATCATTGACTTAGAAAAGAAAAAAAGATTGCAACAGATTACAAATTTTAAGATGCCAATACAAACATTTTCTTCTCTTACATCTTTGACTTCCACTAGGAAAACTCTTTCCTATCATATTTGGGAATTTTGGTATATTTCATATTTCAGTAATTGTGAAAAAGTATCTGACATTAAAGGCTATAAAGCAATTAAAGTGTATATTAAAATTGTCACTGTGTTGAACTGAGCTCCATCAATGTGTCATATACTGCTCTTACACTATTGAGTCATTCATGAAATTGTCTAGGAGTTTTGTCTTTGCAACACTCTTTCCTGCAGGCTGTTTCACTTCATTGGTGGCAGTTTTGCTGTGTGTCCCATCTTGAATGGCCAAATTTCCGGAAGATCAGAATGCATTGCATAAGACACGGTGTGAGCTGATATACTGCCAGGACTACATCATGGAACTTCGCAGACAGACGTACTTGCTCTGTGTAGCACCACTACATATTTGTGTTCTTACAAACACAGAAATAAATCCTATTTCATGTATTTCCCATCACATATGACCAAATCATGTACAGCACATTTATAACTGTGTATGCTCAATAACAGAGTGGAGAACCTTGGTTTTGATTCTTGATGATACCAAATCCTTTGCTCACAATCTTGTATGTCTGATAAAGGGAGGAAATGTTTCCATAGATTAGCTTATGGTTCTGTGCATTTCAAGCCTTGTTTCTCTTCCCCGTGCATGCACTTCCTGTGCCAGGTACCATAGGGGATATTGATACTGTGATGCGACCTTCAGCCCTGTGTCTTCAGTGACACCACACCTAACAAGCCAACACATGGGCAAGGATATTCTTGGAAGCCATTTCTACACTAGGATGACTTGCACTCATTTAGCAATACACAACTATGACTGTAAACCACATAAATATATCTCCCCAAGCCCAAACTAAAAGTATCCCTAATTCAACTTGCTGGATTCTAAACATCCCACAGCCACTTCAGCACCACTCTACAGGAGATGGAAACCCTGGTGGCCTAGTGGTTAAGTGCTACAGCTGCTAACCAAGAAGTCGGCAGTTCAGATCCACCAGGTGCTCTTTGGAAACTCTATGGGGCAGTTCTACTCTGTCCAAGAGGTTGCTATGAGTCGAATCAATTTGACGGCAAAGGGTTTGGTTTGGTTTGGTTTGGTTTTCCACGGGAGATGAAGGGTGACGGAGGGGAAGTCAGAATAGCAAGGGTCTTAAAAGATAGTGGTTAAAATATCTCACATTTGCATATTTTGCCAAAACAAATGACCAAGTAAACATATTGCTAAGGTACTTCCCAGGGCCTTGGAAGGGGGCCACACAAGTGAGAGGCCTTGAGGTTTAAACTTTATTAGGTTCTCAGTAATTCTGCATCTGAGAAAAGGACTGGGAAAAACCCATTGCTGGGTTTCAAAAACCAAGCAGTTACTGGTATGATGCTCTGAGATGAACGCAACATCACCTCGGTGATCTTCCTGCCCCAAATTTACAACTGAAGCTAATCATGAGGAAACATTAGGCGAACCTAAATGGAGGGACAGTCTGCAAAGTAACTGGCCTGTACTCTTCAAAAACTTCAGTGTCATGAGACGCAAGGCAAGGCTGGAAACAGTTTCAGATTAAAAGAGACTAAGGAAACATGACAACCAAATGCAATGTATGATCAAGGATTTTCTCTCGTGATAAAAGACATTATTGAGACAATTAGCAAAACCTGAATAAGGCCTGTAGAGTAAATATAGTGTTTTATCAATATTAATTTCTTGACTTTCATTATTGAATTGTGATTATGTAAGAGATTTCCTCATTTTTAGGAAATACACACTCAAGCATTTAGAGTAAAGAAGTATTATATCTACAATAGACTATTCACTGTTCTGGTGGGGAGGGGGGACCTGGGCAGTGCCAAATAAGGACTTCCTGTGTTTCCTTATTTATCTCTTACTCACGTGGGCTTTGAGCAAAGGCAGGGTGGGAGTGAGGAGCAGCCCCCACACAGCTGCTCCGCAATGTCTGGAAAAGAAGCCCACCCACATTGCTTTTGGACACTGGGTGTGACTCGGAGAGTATCAGGTTTGTCTGTGAGGGAAACTGTCAACCTCGTCCCCCCACAATTGGCCTCTGTGTTTCCTTGTGTGCCCTCTGGGTAGAAATGTGTCCATTTCCTCAGGACATCCCCACAAAGCATCTTTTTTCTTTTTTGTGGACTGTGAGAGGTTAGCTTAAGCAATATATGTGTGTGTATATATTTTTTATATATATATATATATATAATTTTTTTTTCCTTGAAAGTCCAGTGACTTGAAGGAAGTGGAGTTCAAACCCATTCCAAAGAAGCACACAACTAAGCTTGCAATACATGTGTGTTTTCATAGATATAAAAACAAGCATTTGACCACAATTCAGCACACTTGCCTTCTGGACTCAGTGTTACTCCTGCTAGATCTCAGATCTTCAGTAAATTTTAGATCCATAGAGCACAAAGTTGAAAGGGTTAGTAGAATCCTTCAACAAAGAGGTCTTTGGTTTCCTATCTGTAAAGAAGGAGTTGTGAAGTTGGACTAAGGTCATGTATAGATACCAGTTGCTGTTGAGTCGATTCCATCTCATGGTGACCCCAGGTGTGTCAGAGTAGAACTGTGCTCCACAGGGATTTCAGTGGTTGATCTTTCGGAAGCAGATTGGCAGGGCTTTCTTCTGAGGCACTTCTGGGTGGACTAAACCCTCTAACATTTCTGTTAGCAGCTGAGCATGTTAACCGTTTACACCACTCGGGGACTCCCTATGGACAGATAAGTGTTTTTAAAAGAAAAATAACTAAACTCCTCAGTCCCTTTGATTTGGGTGACACTTGTTGAATTTACTCCACCACCTATTATGCTAGAATGTTCTTTCCTGGTCTCCATAGTATAAAAGGAAGGTCAGATCAGGATAACCTGGAGAGGACCAGACCTGAAGTTCAGTTACCCTGACACAAAGAGATTTAGTTTCTCCAGTTACACAGCCACAGACTGCCACAGCCCTAACAAACATGTGAGACCATCTACTTTAAGCCCCCTGTGGTGGCATCTGTTTTCAACTCCTCTGTCTGTATTTCCTTTTCCTTGATTGATACAACCTCCACTTGCTTTTGAGAAACTCTCTGCCCCTGTCTTGGTGGGATTCTCAATTAAGGTGTTCAGACTTCTTCTGGTTAGCCATACCATCTTCCTTCTGGAAACTTGAAGCTTAAGCTAGTGACTCAAGTTCAAAAAAAACTCTTGGGCCTGATTTGTGCCTACAGTTTGCACTGTAAAGTGACTTTCTATTCATTACTATTACCTAGATCCCTGAAGCTATCATGGGTCTAGCCTTCTCCAAAACCTGGTTTTTCAGCTTTCTTTTCCATTCTATGAATGACCCTATGTATGTTTGTATTTTTTGGTTTTAGTTAGCTAGAATTAGTTTCTACTTCTTCTAACAAAAGAAAATTAATATATCCTTCTCCTTAAAGATAAAGAATCTAAGGGTCAAAGAGATGCATCTACCTGACTAACAACATGGAGTAAATTAGGACCAGAGCTCAGACTTAATCTGGGTGAGCAGTTTCTTCACACCACAGCAGCTACTCCCCACCACTATAGGACTCAATAGGACCAAGAACAAGTTCTGGCCGATATTATTATCCAGCTCTTAGAAAGTCAGTTGGGCTTCTGTCTCTGACCCATAATTGTGTAACTGAGACCAGAATTTGTTCTTAATAGCGAAAAAAGCTGGAAACAATCTACATTTCAATAGCCTTCTCCGCCCCATAAAAAGAAAGATGTACATAACAGTGTGAACGTATCTCAAAAACTTCATGCTGAGCGAAAAACCCAGACACTGAAGAGTACATAATGTGTGCCTCCATTTATCTGATATTCTAGCATTGTGTTTGCCAACACAGTAGTCAGGATATTGTGGTATGTCCATATCGAACAGAACAGACGTAGAACATTTCCAGCATCAAAGAAAGTGCCATTGGGTAGCACTGTTTTAGAGATGCATATCTCATCTATAATGATATGAAGCCGAGATCAGTGATTGCCTAGGGCAGAGTTAACAGAGAATTGACTATAGAAAGGTATGAGGGAATTTTCAAGGTGTTGGAGAAGTCCTACATGTTGGTTGTGATGGAGGCTATATGGTATATAGTGGCGCACAGTTTGTAACAGCTCCTCGAATGATTACATAGAGTGGCGAATTTCATTTTATGCAAATTATACTTCAAGAAAGTTGATTCTAAAAGAGTGTTTCATGGAAATTATTTTTTAATTCATTACAATACTTTTTCATTATTAGATGATTTTTGTAAAGATACAAACAGGTTATTCCTCCATTGCACAATGCCTGGGCGTGGTATTTTACTAAGTCCTAGAGATACAGAGATGACTCAGATACCAAATCTGCCCTCAAGTTGTTAACGGTCTGGTAGTGGAGACAATTTGTATATAAAAAATAACTAGAATCCACATAGAAATAGTAGCTTCCTTTACATAATAAGGACAAGTATAGTGATTCAGGATATTAGAGGTAGGGGAGGGAGGTACCTTCTCTCTGGAGGGATGAAGGAGGCTTACTTGTCTCTGAAGAATCTGTAGGATGTGGATTTGTGCAGGTAGGGCTTCAAAAACATTCTGACTGGAGGGAATGATACGATCTCAGGCAGAGAGTTCCCAGAAAAGTAAGTAACCTGGTGCATAAAGCTCATAAAACAGCTGTTGTAAGATAACTCACATGAATATATGTGAGAATTGATTTTTTTTTTTTTAAGGATTGACACAGTGGCTGCAACAATGGGTTCAAACATAACAACGATCATGAGGATGGTACAAGACCGGGCGGTGTTTCAGTCTGTTGTACATAGGGTCACTATGAGTAGGAACCAAGTCAAGGACACCTAACAACAACAACAACATATGTGAGAAGGGTTTGTCATGTGAATACCTGAGTTTGGTGCATATTCTCCACTGCTAGAAGCTGGGAAGGAATAAGTGTTCCCTTCTCTGACATTATGTTCAATGTTCTCTGCTGCTGCTTCCCTGAGCCCTTTACTTCCTCCTCCCTTACATTCAAATCAAAAGTCTTCACAAGCAACATCATAGAAACTATCTTGTTCTGCACATTGAGCATCTGATGGTACATCTCCTTCAATGACAGGCAGCTCCTTAACACAGTGGCCACCATCAATAGCAGTGGTGGTGGGAGTCGCAGGCGGTCATCATGTTCTTGGCATCAAACATTTGCTGGGTGAGTCTGGGTACAGTCAGGGCAAGGCACTACCGGTTGCTCTTGATGGTCAGCCGAGTGAAGCCAGGCATAAGAAGTACAGGAGGGGAAGGGCATCATGTTCACGGCCAGCTTCCACAGGTCGGTGTTGAGCTGCCCGGGAAGCCCAGACAGATGGTGACCCCACTCATGGTGGCCGACGCCAGGTGGTTTAGGTCACCGTAGGTGGGTGGGGTCATCTTTAGGGTTCTGAGGCAGATGTCATAAAGGGCTTCGTTATCAATGTAGTGGGTGTCATCTGTGTTCTCTGTGAGCTGGTGGACTGAGAGGGTGGCTCGTAGGGCTCCACCACAATGTCTGACACCTAGGGGGAGGGCACCACACTGAACGTGTTCATGATCCTGTCATGATGCATCTCCAGGATCTTGCTGATGAGGAGCATGCCCATCCCAGACCCAGCGCCCCCACCCTACAGTCACAGCTCTCAGTCTCCCTCACGATATTGAGCACCGGGTAGACCAGCTCCACACCTTCTGAGTAGTGCCCTTTGGCCCAGTTGTTCCCAACACCACTCTGACCAAAGGAAGATCTGCCGGAAGGGCCCTGAGTACACAGAGTCCATGGTGCCCAGCTCCAGGTCCACCAGCATGTACTTTCCACTGGTGGCCTCATTGTAATACACGTTAATCCGCTCCAGCTGCAGGTTCCTGTGATCATGGTAGGTGCCAGTGGGATTGGTGCCATGCTTGTTGCTGGTCACCTCCCAGAATTTGACCCCAATCTGGTTTGCCAGCTGCCAGTCTGCAAGTATCAAATTAACCCTGGTATGGGGGGCAGCGGGACAAAGACGAGAGCAGAATAGCTGGTGTGCAGACTCATTGAGCGTCTTCCTCTTTTTCACTCACCGTCTACCTTTACCAAGCATGATGTTCTTCTCCAGAGACTGGTCCCTCCTGATAACATGTCCAAAGTATGTGAGACAATCTCACCATCCTCTCTTCTAAGGAGCATTCTAGGCTGTACTTCTTCCAAGACAGATTTGTTTGTTCTTCTGGCAGTCCATGGCATATTTAATATTCTTTGCTAATATCATAAGTCAAAGGCATCATATGCATTCCAATTTTCAAATGCATATGAGGCAATTGCAAATATCTTGGTTTGGGTCAGGTGCACCTTAGTCCTCAAAGTGACATCTTTGCTTTTTAACATTTTAAAGTAAGTAGTTGTAGTATAACCCATTGCCCTCAAGTTGATTCTGACTCACAGCGTCCCTGTAGGACAGAGTGGAACTGACCCTTAGGATTTCCAAGAAGCAGCTGGTGGATTCGAATTGCCAACCTTTTTGTTAGCAGCCAAGCATCTTTAACCACCAGCTATTGATGTGTGTTGGATCCTAGAGAGTTTGTTTTTTTGTCCTTGGCCAAAGTAGCTCTCTGGATGTATTTCCTGAATACAATAGTGCCAATATTTTCTCTAATTATTTGTATACAACTTGCCATTTAATATCTGTCTTTAAGCTAAGTACATTTTGAATTTTTTAGAACTGTTGATGTCAAGGCACACATTTGAAATGATATTATTATTATTATTAATATATTAGGCCATTAAACATTTTAAAATTAGAACGTGCTAAGAATGTTTGCTAGTTTCATCGGGAGTCTACTAACTTTGCTGGTAATTCCAAAGTATTTAAAAGAGTTCCAGCTTATTTTCTAGAATGATTGAATTATAAATATCAGACCTGGGAAGAGCACTAGGCCTTCCTATTCAAAGTGTGGTCCCAGGAGCAGCAGCACCAGCTTTACCTGGGAATGTGTCAGAAATGCAGAGTCTCAGGCCCGATGTGACCTACTGAACCAGAATCAGCGCCACCAAGGTTTCCCTGGATCCCAGGTGCACAGTAAAATTTGAGAAGCTGTGCAGAATCGAGAGCATCATTTCACCTCCCCGTTTATAAAGGGGAGAAACACAGTCCTGGTCAAAGGACGCTGAATGTTTTCAATCCAGACACTTTGTATGTTCAGGTCATCTGCCAATCCCAGGGAATGAAGCCCAATGCTTGAACTCCAACGAGCCAATCTCTAATTCATTAGTCAAACGATCTTCCGGTTTCACGTTTGGGAGAACAAGCTGTTTGATTTGGCTGGGGCTCAGGCCGGCAAGTGTGTGAATTTCACAATTCACAGATGTTAGACGCTCTCAGGCTAAGGAAGGGAAGAGAATGTCAAGTTTTAAATAGCTTTCCTCTTCCATCCTGGCTGAAGCAGCAAATAAAATCTATTTTTTTTTTAATGAAATATATTTTGAACCAGAATTTCTTTTAGAGAAATGTCAAGTTTTTTCTGAAAAGGACTTCAGCTTGTCTCTCTACTTTGACATCAGCCAATGTCACCAGTTTACCGATGTCCAGTGGGTAAGGGGTGAGGGACAATCTGAAGATGCCATGTCAGTGGCATTTGGGCACACAAATTGTATTTTAATTTAGCTTCTGAATCATATTTCATCCACTCTTCATATCCACAAAACTGTGACAAATTTACAGCCTGTACTCAGAAAGGAAAGGTAATATTCTGTAAGTAGGTTTTTCCAGAATTTATATTAATTTTTGTATATCTGAAAAATTTTATAGTTTTATTCCAAGGGCCAGTAGTTGAACCAAAACAAAGACATACATTGGAGAGTGAAAGAGACCGATAGAAACAGAAATAAATCAGAATGTTTTTATTAACAGACAATTCAAAATAATTTTTATATGCTTCAGAATATTCTAAAATAATGTATGATTTTCCCATTTTAATGTCACTTTGAGAAAATTCTTATACATATGTGTACTAAGGCATTGACATAATCATTAAAGCTCATTTTCTTTTATGTGGGGCAGGCAAAACTTCTAAGGGAATGTGAATGAATTTTTTTTTTTTCTCTTGGTTGAGACCAACAGTGAGTTCTAGGTTAAATATAATCAAGGAATTTCCCTGTCTTTGCTATTTGAGATTGTGACCACAACAGGCGGTTGGCTGAAAGGGAGAACGGGGCGGGGGGGCAGGGGAGAGGGAGAAAAAAAAAATAACAACACTTTCCTAAGCAGCTCAGCAAAACATTTCAGCCCCAGAAGCAGTCACAGAGGTTCTCAAATCAAGATAGCTTCCAGATAGAAAGAAAAGTTAATTAGCCCGAGCAGGGTGAACAGTCAATAGAGCTCAGTTCTGTTATAAAAGCCCAGGCTGCTGAAATTAAACTCTGATGCCATTTATGCCAACATCCAATCACCAGAGAGATCAGAAGTTCAGAGATGCTACCAAGTTTCCAACAACAAGTGTGGCTACTATGTGACAAGGGCTCTGAAGACGAGGTAGAGAGAGAAGAACAACTTAAGAAAAGATGCCCGGCTGGTAAGAATCCACTGTTTATGATATTTTAGTCACCCGATGAATCTCATTGGCTAAAATCAAGAAACGCTCCGCCTCTTTGCAAATATGTGTGGGGGGGGAGGGGGTGTCTAAATTTCTATGTCTGATAGCATTTGACCCTGCTGCCTTTAGCCTCCTGGCTTTATATATATATATATATATATACACACAGGTATATATGTGTATATGTTGTATCATCATTCTCCATTTGGTGATATCAAAGAGAGTTGAAGGAAATGAATTTTGAAACTTCCCGGTGCGCAACCCTTCAATACTGCCCCGACCCTTACATCCAGCGGTGAGTTGAAATGTGAAGTAACTTCTACCAAAACTTAATCGGAGTGCCTGTGTATTGTGTGTTTTGGCAGTTGTATAAAGAGGAACCTTGTTGAGTAAACACAGGGATAATATTTTGGCTTTTCTCTGGACTTCAAGTGGTCTGAGCATCTTTTCTAATTTTTTTTAACCATCATTTCTGGATCTACAAAGTGACAACATTTAAAAACAATTTTCCCTTTAAAAAAAATTATAACACCATTTTAAGATGTTTAAAATCTGTTCTTTGCTTTGTTCTGCACCTACCCACCCAAGAAGAGATTTCATTGGAAGAGGGTGTAATAACAATGTGAGGATGATCCTCAAGCCAAAATAAACACAGAATCACATACTTGACAAAAAAAAAAAAAAAGGGTAAATAGCCATTGTTACACGGCACAGATTGTGGCTTGTCATTTTGGCTCTAAGGAATATTTTTTCTTCTCGATTTGTTTCATAACAAACAGCATCTTTTGACAAATCTGACTTTTAAAACCTATGATTATGCCGAATTTTATTTATGTTTGTAGGTAGGAACATTGCCTAGCACTGAGAAGGAGGATCATTGAGGGTGTATGGATGGGTGTGCAGTGTATGTGTGTTTCAAATTAGAGTTTGCTATTTTTAAACTGGTAAATGAAATCTGAACAGTGTTTTTCCAGTCACCAAGCTATGGGAGCCATTCAAGTCATATGTAGCAGTGTGATGTTGTTAACTTAACAGCGTGAGGTTTGATGTTGGAATTTCATACTTTATTTTATAAGACTAGTGCGAGAGGATCTCCAAGTGTTGAAAACGGTGGGGTTACAAAGGGGTTAAGTTGTCATTCACCACCAGTGTCTATTGGAGCCTCAGACCAGAAGTGAAGTCGGCTGTCTGGACAGGGCTTAGTTACTGTCAAATTGCCTAGGGTATTAGGAAAGATGTGTGATCTTTTCTCATTAATATAATTTGCCACCATGTTGAATATTAATGTGGACAACATAGACTCTGTTTCTCTTCCTGTGAGGTTTCTAGTGGACTGTGTGAGAAAGCAAAAGAGGAAAAGTAAGGCAGAAAGGGAAATGGGGTGGTGGGAAGAAAGAAAAGAGAGGGAGAAAAAGGAAAAAGACAGAGTGAAGCAGACCTGTGGTCTCCCAGGTTGAAACGGGAAATGTGGATGGTCTTGAAATGCCTTGCTGTTTGCCACAAACAACAATATTAGCAGAAATAAATTGCTCTGGAGTTTATTTTCTTGGCTAACTTGAAAATCACATTTAGTTGGAGTTAGAGATTTTTGGATCGATAAAAAACAAATGCCAAAGATTTTCTTGTTCTCTAAATTTTTTCCAGGCTCACTATTTACTAAAATCTTCTAAAATAATCTTTCTAAGAACATAATTCTGATGAAATATGAGCCCTATAATGCTTCCCTAAGGGTATCTTTCTTAAAGTAGGTGCTTGCATCTACCTCAGCTTTAGAAGAAACTTTCTTCTCTTGACCAGCAGCCCACACATCAATCCTATACATCTCTGTCTAGAGACATTTCCAGTGATTGAAGAAGGAAGCCTGTAGATAAATAAGGAGATTGCTTTTCATATTACCCTGAAGCCTGATAATTCACGGAGCAAATATCATCTCAGCTTTTGACAGATTGTAAAATTCTAGACAATAATAGTGCTACAAAATGGTTCTTAAATTTCCTAGAATGCTCTAAGCTTTAGTCATGGTGTGTTTCATTTTTAGGGAAGAAAGGGAGGAATGTTAGAGAGCTGTGAGGTTATGGTAACAGATGGTCAAGGGACAATTTATTTGCCAAATTAATTATTGTAGGTAAGAACCTGTACTTCCCACTTGTAAAGAACACTTAACCAGCAAGTAAACTGAAGAGGTGAATGGCGTTTGTCACTGAGCATCTGCTCTGCGCTAGGCACTGGAAGTACGGAGAGGAATAAGACATGGCTGTGATGTTCATTAGTTTAACTCCCTGGCACTTACATATCTAATAACAGATATATTTTCTTCAACTATTTTAATTTTTTGTTGCACATGTTAAGAACTGAATGGTATTTTCATACCTATCTATATCGATCTTTCTATCTAGCTAACTGAGTGAATAAATGAATGAATGAGTGAAACATCACCATAGGAAATCTATATGATATTGTATATTTTCGAATGATTTTCTCTTTGATACCTAATGAGTGAATGGGTTTGAGGTCAGACAATCTTTGTGGTTCTCAGTTTACAAAGCCTATTTTAAGAAAGACTACATTTAACCATTCTATAATCATAGTCATCTCCAGAGTTAAATTTGTCTTTTCCTGATCTTCTCTTTAGAAAAAAGCCACGAAAGAGAATTTTTTGAAAAGGAAAGGAACAGCGTATCATGTTATTTTTTAACTCCAGGCTACATTAATGCATGAACTTCCTTTTATCACAGAATAGAACAGATGAGAGATGTTGTTACAATTTAATACTGAATGTTAATGCATTTTCACACAGACTTGTTTTAAGACACATTTTAAAGGACTATGAAAATCATTCTCAGTCAAAATTGAGACCTCACCCTCTGTCTTTTCCCTTTGCATCTGAACCTATTGACGTATGCGTTTAGGTGTGCTGATAACTTACCTCAGTCTTTGCAAAGACCCTTTTTGCAATCAAAAGAGTGATTCAAAGTATAGAGTTTAGATTTTCCTTTTGATGATATTGACTGTTGCAAAGAAGAGAACGTGGTCGAAATCCAAGCCTTATCACTTGATTACTAATTTAATTTTAATTAAAATATTGAACCATGGATGAAATGATGCAAGATCAATAAATAAGAGTACATGGTTAATTTTCCATCTCCTTGTAAAAGAAAACTCTACACAAGGGGTTTGGTTTGCTGTTTATTTTTTATTAAACGAATACTCAAATGAATCTAAAATTTAGCACATAAAAAAAAAATTTTTTTTTCCCATTAAATATTCTGAATAATGGTCCTAACTCTGTTTGTCAGTTTGGCATACTGTGGTGGCTTGTATATTGCTATGTTGCTGGAAGGTATGCCACCAGTATTTCATATACCAGCAGGGTTATCCTTGGTGGGCCGGTTTCAATGGAGCTGTCAAACTAAGACAGAATAGGAAGAAAGGCCTGGCAATAACATCTGAAAATTAGGCAATAAAAACTCTATAGATCAGAACAGAATATTGCTTTATATGTTAATGGAAGACACTCAAAATACATAGTGGCTGCAACAATGAACTTGAGTATATCAATGATCATGAAGCTGGCACAGGATCAAACAACATTTGTTCTGTTGTTCATGGGGTCTTCATGAGTTGGAGCTGACTCTGGTAATTAACAACAACAGCAATGTAGGGTTCCGGCAGACTGGTTCTTCCTTTCTGGCAACAGCTATGTCTCCACATAGGCATACCTTACGTTCCTTGTTGTCCTAAATTGTTTAAATTAAGAACGAAGATAATTATGGGTTTTGATATGACCTTGGCTTGTCTCTTTCAATTCTCTTATTTTAGAATGGAGGGACCTGAATACCAGAGGGATTAAGTGACCTGTCCAGATCAGCAAAATGGTAGCAGAGCCAGGACTAAAATCAAATGTCTTGACTTCCAATTCAGTGCTCTGTCAGTCATAGAACAGAGCATTTTATTAGATCTATGTAGTTTTTTGTTTGTTTGTTTGTTTGGTTTATATAGTATTTTACATTAATAATGTGTTTCCCAATTCATTATTCCCACCTGGTGGATGGGATAATGGCCCCCAAAGATGTCTACATCTTAATCCTCAGAATCTATGAATATGTGTGTTACATGGTGTCTTGGTTATCTAGTGCTGCTATAACAGAAATACCATACGTGTATGGCTTTAATAAACAGAAATTTATTCTCTCACAATGTAGGAGGCTAGAAGTCCAAATTCAGGATGCCAGCTCCAGGGGAAGGCTTTCTTTCTCTGTAGGCTCTGAGGGAAGGTCCTTGTCATCAATCTTCCCCTGATCTAGGAGCTTCTCTGTGTCGACAACTGGGTCCAAAGGACATACTGTGCTTCTGGCTTTGCTTTCTTGGTGGTAGGAGGTTCCTCTCTCTTTGCTCAACTATCTCTTTTACATCTCAGAAGAGACTGACTCAGGATACAGCCTAATCTGTGGATTGAGTTCTTCCTCATTAATGTATCTGCCTCTAACCCTGCCTCATTCACGTTGTAAAAAAAAACTAATGCAGCAGTCAAAAGTTTTTATTCTCAATTTGTAGATATGAAACTACTTTTCACTTTGATTTTTTTTTTTTAACTAAACCTTGAGTTTATTTTCTTATGATTCTGAGTGGAGATGATAGAGGATGTAAGTGAGACACAATCCTAGACCTCAAAGTAGATCTGCTTGTGTAGAAATAACACCCAGCGACGCTGGCTGAGGACTCATCCACCCTCCTGATAGAAGATGAACACAGGGAATTTTAGTAGCAGTATCTGTTGAAGTTCCTCAAAATGCTTTACATGAAGGCACGTTTGGTTCTTAGATGACAACTCTAAAACCTTGAAGTCCAATTAGGAAACACACGAATACACATTCTTCCTGCTGATGCTGTCAAGAATTTGGAGAGGTGTCACATCAAAGTCCAGGTGGAGCCTTGCCTTGCATTGTAGACAAAAACCACACAATTCTGACTCATGCACTTCTCAGACCACATTTAGAAAAGCAGCTCATGAGCATTCAGTGCTGTAAGATTCCCTGTGAATTTTAGGTTTGAGATTACATCGATGCCTCCCTCTGAGAAACTGGGCCGGGGGAGGAATACAAAATAAACATCATTCCAGATATTTCGTTCGCACACTGAATTTTGTGAAGCACTAAGTGCAGTGAGGAAGCCCTGGTGGCGTAGTGGTTAAGAGCCATGGCTGCTAACCAAAAGGTCTGCAGTTCACATCCACCAGGAACTCCTTGGAAACCCTATGGGGCAGTTCTACTCTGTCCTGTAGGGTTGCTATGAGTCGGGATCGGCTCGAAAGCAATGGGTTTTAACTGCAGTGAGGAATACTTGAACCCAAAGTCCAATAGAAGCTCAAAAAAAAAAAAGTTCTTGGTGATACTGAGCAACAGAAAAACCCACGTTCTTAAAAAGAGACTTCATCTTGTCACCTTACTTAAAAGCTAAATGGATTGTGAAATGCAAAGGGTAATTTTCAATTTCTGTTTCAAGTCAAGAGAGCCAAGTTTCCGATTAGCTGTTTCACAGCTCAAATTTGTTCTGACAGGGTCTCGATCTCCTTTAAAGAACTCACCAAGGAATAGTCCTCAAGCAACAAGTGACAGATGAATAAAGCACTATAATTATGATCAAAGTTCAAGACCGAGGTCTATATAATTAGGCACTTCCCATCCTCAGAAAGTCACTTTGTTCCATTTAAAATAGGATGAGAAATGGACATGGGGTGAAGTGTACTTATTGGTTAGTCAAGGTTTTGAAAATGGCAGTTATTAACATTTTTGTTTTACCTTAAGCCATAATATTTTGGGGCAATTTTATGGGAGAATTAATTGTCTCCACATTCTTATTAACATCCTATCATCCTTTGTTTGCCTTCCATTCTCCACTTATATCTGACTCTTTGTATCACGAATTAGACTTTTTGAAGTTCAAAATGAAGTCATTAAAGTTAGAAGAAATGGAAGAGCTTGAACGCCTCTTGCCACTTTCGAAATTCCAGTAGCTTTCTCTTTCATTTCAAATGAGCAAACTTAACTGTCAAGTTGAACAGCAAACACCATTCTCAAATCCCGTTAACTCAGGCAACTCTCTCATAATTGAGAGCAAAACCTGCATCATAACAGTGTTAAGACTGATAAGGCATTTTGTGTCATGAAATATAAAATTGGAAGTAAGTGTGATAATATATTTTTACGCAAATAACTCACGTTTTCTGCATTTGTTTGCTGGCCTTGCACTTCCCTCTTCGAAGTATTTTCAGAAGTGTGCTATGCTAATTTTTTTTACAGCAAAATGTGGAAGAAGATTGACATGGTGGATATTGTGAAGGCGCCCTGTAGAGGGGAGGGAGGGCGTGTCCAGCAAACAAATGAAGAAGGTGCGTGTTATTTGCATAAAAATACGTTAATCAGCCACGTGGTTATCTAGATAGTATTTAGTGTAAGCTTCTTTACAGATGTTGATATAGTTTGGAATAAATAGTAGAATACAAACAGAACAAGTTAACAACAGAGGTAACACTGCAATAGAAATTTTTACTTTAAGAGTGTATGTTATTCCTGAGGGTTTTAATTGCACTTAACCCGCCCACCCTTACTTCCCATCATCTCCTGACATTTCATCAGGATGTTCAACTTTTAGAGTTTCCTTAAAAATACCAAACTTTAAGTATTTTACTTGAAATTTATCATTAGCTTTCCTTCTGATTTTTTTCTCAGTGAAACTTCCATTTTTGTGCTTGAATTCAGTCATATCATTTACTTCTTACCTACGTAAATAATTACAGTATATTTATTAAAGCATTCCATGAGGAAACTAATTTTCTTCCACCTTGACACTACAACCTTCTTCAAAAAAAAAAAGTGTTAGAAGATATATATTTCCATTTTGTTATTTTTCTTTCAAATATTTAGTCAATGAATGAAAACTTTCTTCTTGATAAATTTTTCAAACTAAAATATGGGTGGTCAAAAGACTTCTCTAAGTCAAAATAATTTTGTTTTGTTTTGTTTTTGAGCATCTTAATTGATGACACATAGGGTTGCTATGAGTTGGAATTGACTAGACAGCAATTAACAATACGATAAATTTTTGTGCTTGTCCAAAGCTATTTTTTAGTATCCTGTAGAGGGTCACCATGAGTTGGAATCGACTCGACGGCACTGGGTTTTTTTTTTTTCTTTTGGTAGAGGCTGATGAGGCCTGAATTGAGACCTTTTCACTACAGCTTGAAATATTACTAAATGGCTTATCTTCAAGTTGATGGTGCAGTGCTGTAAGAGTTATAGCTGCTAACCAAAAGAGCAACAGTTTGAATCCACCAGCAGCTCCTTGGAAACCCGATGGGGCAGTTCTACTCTGTTGTATGGTTTTGCTATGAGTTGGAATTGATTCTATGGCAACGGGTTTGGGTTTTTTGGTTTGGTTTATCTTCAAGTTAGTGTTGATGTGAATATGGGCCATCCTAGACTCGACATTCTCACTAACACACTTTTTATAGAGTCTCGTGCTGGATCTAAGCAAGTGCACTAAGCAAGAGCCTTCAGTGTCACTGAAACTCACAAATCCTTCATTTCCTAAATTCTTTTATTGCAATTTGCCAACCCAGGTAGAATCCTCTTCCACATACTCTCAACCCTATCTGAATTAATCCTATGTTTCCTCATTTCTATTCTCATTGTGAAATTTTTTCCGGTGAAATATTTTAACCCACCACCTTCTTTTAGCACTATCTCTTCATCTTTTCACTTACTTTCCTTATGCTAGCTTGCCTTAACTAAAAGTTGATCTTTCTCTAAAAACATCCATATTGCCCAGTGTTTTTCAACAGAAGCAATACCTTTCACACATATGCTTTTGATCCAGGGGACCAAGTGAAGAAACATATTTCCATACTACTGTTTTCTGATCATTGTTTACCCTTACTCAGTGATCTCATGTCTTCTGAAATCTATGCCATCTGAATGATTTACTGAACTTTCATCACAGTGAATTGACCTTTACAAGTGTCTCCTCTATAACTTGGCGCCATCTTCCTCTTTAACCCGAGCCTTTGCCAACTCCTTGGAAACTCCAATATCCCTTTGGTGACCTTTACACATAGAGTCTTACAGTTCAGCTTGGTTTCTTCAGCCCCGGGAGTTGCCATTTCCAGTCCATTCCAGTTTTTAACCCACACAACTCTGTCTTGAGCCTCATCGTTACATGAAATTACTCCAGGTCAAAAATCATACATACCATCATACACTTCTCTTTATGGTCACAGTCTCTCATCCTTTAACCTCTCTTACTCCCTTAGCCTGCCCTAAACCTGTTCTCTCTGCATACCTTCACAACTCTCCCTGTAAAAATCCAATCCTTTCTTCAAGGACTGTCTTAATTTCTATTTATTTCATAATGCCTTTTGTGTCTATTTACAAGTTTCTGTTTATTTACTAGAACCTCACCACTCAAAGTATAGTTCATGGGATAATACAGAATCCGGACCAGGGTGCCCAACCTCGGTCTTACTAAATGGGAGTCTTCATTTTAAGGAGAAGACAAGGTGATTCATGACCACATTAAATTTGAGGAACATTGCTGTAGTATGTGGGTCCTCAAAGTGTACTCCCGAGAGCACCGCAGTAGCAGCACCTAGTGTTCTAGCCCAGAAATATGTGTTTTAGCACACTCTTAAGGGGACTCTGATGCACACTGAACTTTGAGAAATAGACTATACAGTTTTCAAGAGGAGGGACTGTGGTGTAGCAGGTAAGAGCTCGGCTGCTAAGCAAAAGGTCAGCAGTTCAAATTCACCAGCCGCTCCTTGGAAACTCTGGGAGGCAGTTCTACTCTGTCCTTCAGGGTGGCTGTGAGTCAGAATCAATTCAACAGCAGTGGGACTTCGTAGGTATATTGTAGGCACTTTACAAATGCATAGTAAAAGAATGAATGGGTGGATGAATGGATGAATAAGTGAAGCTCTTACTTATCTTCACAAATAATATGATTTTTCCCTTGTCTGATATCTCATAGAATTTTATTAATACTTCTTTTATGGTGTCTATATTGGGTTTTTTTTGTGTGTGTGTGTGTATTTACTTACTTAAATGACTAAACTCTTAATTATTTCAGTATGTACCCCATGTCTAACATTTAATCTGGTATATAGTAGATATTCAATAAATATTTAATTCAGATGAAATGCTTTTTTTCTATATTTCTCTACTTTTATTTCCCTCTCTCACCCATTTTCCCCTTCTATGATACATCACTTCAGACCAATAAAAAAAACAAATAGAAGATACTAGGCAGGTGGAAGCCTGACCTATTGGAATTTGTCTCCCCATAACAACAGAAATAAATCTTATGAGACAGAGTTGAAAATAAAAGTGAGAAAGGCAAATGAATCTGGTTTGAGACTAGAGATGTTTACTGGCCACACCCATAATTCATTCTCTGACAAAATAGCTTTCGCCACCATGTTGAAGCGTGTGAGAATGTGTGCAGAGCAAACGCTGCTGGAAACCAAAGACATCCTGGGTCTGAAACAGGCTTCTCCAGTCATAGAGAAACGCCACGATTTTCATTGCCCAAAGAATTCTGTTTAGTTTCAACCAATGGGAATTTTGATATGAAATTGTCAGGCTGGGTAACTAATGCTACTCTTGGCAGCAGCATCTCACAGAACCTTTTCATTGAATAGGGGCAGACTATAAATAATAGCATTTGTCTAGCACTTTATCACTTCCAAGAACTCCAACAGCCCTGACAAATGGGCATGAATGCTCTTTGCCAGTTTGCAGGTGGATATGTTTTTGATAGACAAGGAGAAGTATCTCTTATAACCAGGTAGCAACACAAATGCTGATATGGTCCTTCACTTTAAATTTTTAAGCTAACAGTGGCTATTCTGTCATTCTGGACCCTAAAAAGTAGGTCTTCACAAAAGTTTCTAAGAATGTGAATATGTGTGCTAAGAGGACAGCTGGTTCCTAAGTCTAAGTTCTGTGATGAAGGGTTCACCAAAATCATTACATGTGACCTATAATCTAATTTCACCAACCCCCCTCTGACAGGACCAACTCAACAAAGTCTTCCCTAGTGGCTACTCTGATTTCGTATTACAATCCAGAGGGCTGACAGAGTTAGTATCAATCAGTCGTGTTGCTTGGAAAGCCATTGTAAGGTCTATATGGCTTGTTCTGAGGGGGGTGGACAGTGTCTCTCAGGAAACTTTACATGCCTTTCATCATTTACCTCATCTGAGGAGATACAGCTGCTTGGTCATTTTGCCCACAGCTCTTCTAGAAAGGCTGGAGAAAAAAGAGGAGAGGAGGGGACATTTTCTAGACAAAAAAGGTCTCTGTCCTCTTTGCTAGAGCATTTTCCCAGAATACAAAAGTTAGTAATAAAAATCAAGATTTTTAAAATATGTGGACTAAAAAATATGTGTTAATTCTAAAAACCCGTTGCCCCCGAGTTGATTTCAGCTCATAGTGATCCTACAGGACAGAATAGAACTGCCCCATAGGGTTTCCAAGAGGCAGCTGGTTGATTCAAACTGCCAAGCTTTTGGTTAGCAGCAAAATCTTAACCACCATGCCACCAGGGCTCTGTTTAATTCTAAAGATACTGCTACTTATTTCATTTGCAATGGAAATATTGATTCCTTTAAGCACTTATGTTAAGAGGCCCTATGAAATAAACTGCATTTTGTAATTAAGAAATGACAGATTTCAGAATGGAAAGGTTAAATAAACTAGTTCCAAAGGTATTTTTGTTTTTGTTGTTTTTTTACAATACCATGTATTCAAAGATACAGCACTACATTCAGCTACACCATTGGGAGTTTGTTATAATTTCTAGAATTTCAAGCATAAAAAAAAAAGAAAGAGGGGAGAAGGAAGAGGAGGGAAGCCGGAAGTCTATCAGACACAGTTTTTGCTCAAATGGCATTGCCCATATTTAATTGTAACTTGATAGTCTTGCCATTCATAACACATTCCCAATCCCCAGTTCCTACTGTGTTTTTTTATTTCCCCTTATGTAGACACATCTCCTTCCAAAATACCATAAGTTTACTTGCCTATTAGGTTTGTTGTTTCTCGCCTGTATTCCAACACTAGAATATAACCAACACGAGGCCAGGATATTTGTCTATTTTGTGTCCTGATTTATCCCAAGCACCTAGAACAAAGCCTGGAACAGTTTATATTACTTTTACTGATGACTAATATACAATTTCTTCAAAAAATGAGTGAAAAAATATTATTGAAAAAGAGACAAAAAATGTGCTCTCTTTAGGCAGGAAAATGAGGCTTTAAAGGATTGAATAACAGATTAAAGTCACAGAGCTAGTCGTGGGAGTATCAGCACTGACAGGGTTTCAAGCTCCGAAGTCAGCGTTATACTCTTTAAACCTTATGACATATTCTGTTTGTAAGCCTAGACATCTTGTTTTACCCAAACCCTCAAAATTTAAGTTTTTATCATTAAAAAAAAAAAAAAAAGATTTCACATATAGTACCTCATGGGAGCCACAGAGCTATTATTAGTTCCATTTTATAGGTAAAGAAACTAAAGGCCAGGTAGCTAGTGACTTGCTCAGTGTCACAAAGATGCCTAGTTAATGACAAAGCTAGAATTAGATTCCTGGAATGTAATCAAATAGCTTTTGTGTGTGTGCATATGTTTGTTAGTTATTACATATTATCTTTCACTCTTGCTACCATTCATTTATATTTTAAAAAATGTACTGAGGGCCATATGTGTCCAAAGCAAGTCCCTAATGAACTCGTGAACAAAACCAAGTGTCTGCTTTTATGGAGCTTATATGATCAATCAATAAACAAGTACATGGTATGTTGTGTGGTTATAAGTTTCTGTATAAAAATGAAACAGGAGAAGGGATACATGGAGATAGTAATAGGGTTAGAAGTGTTGTATTAAATGGGATGGTTATCTAATAAGGCCTCTCAGATGAGGTAACTGTTGATCAGAGATCTGAGGCAAATAGGAAAGGAATTTGGGAAAGAAAGCATTTCAGGCAGAAAATGCAAGGAGATCGAAGTGGCTGAAACACAGTGAGCAAGAAAAGGGAAAAAATAAATGAGATCTTCTGAGAAGGGTTGGTGTAAGGAAGGATTGATTTTTCTCTGACAGGAGATTTTATTCTGTCTTATATCTTAAAGAATCACTTTGGCTGTGTTCAGCGAAGGGGATAGACTGTAGAGTCTCAGGCTGGGGCCATTGTTCTATAGGAGAGATGATGGTGATGGAAAGTGGTCTTATCAAGGGCATATTGAAAAGTTGAGCCAATAGAATTGTTAAAATTTATAGCGATGGACCTTACTTCAGGATTAGATGTCTTCTGTAGAAGGCCAGCTGGTATTCCTGGTAGGTTCCCACAGCCTGGCCTTACCTGAGTCAAACCAGTATGTCAATCCAAAGCTGGCTCTCAACCTTGGAAGTTCAGAAGACCAACATATTCACATCAGCACAAAATCGATTTCTTGGCTAACCAAACCCTAGAGATTGGTATATGAAAATAAGAAAGTCAATTTATTGCTTATAGCAATAAGAAATATGACTATCTTGGCTAGACTTCTGTTGACTAACATAATCTTCTCCTAAAGCCAAAGCATAGGGGAAGCCAAATTAGGTTCACAATGTTACTAGGTGAATATGGCATAGCTGAAAAATGGGAGGCCGTTCCACAATTTGATAGTCTGACACATCTCTCTCCCTATAGCTAACTCTATAAAGATATACCCATTGAAAGAATAAAATAGATACTTCTGTTTTTAGGCCAGAACATACATGTGCCAGAACAGACCTGGAGACCTGCTCTCTTCGTGTTCCTCAGCCCTGACCAATGACCAACACCTCCCCACCAACTTCCCAGCCAGTAAATTCTTCAGGCTAGTCGTGGTCTGAGAGCATTCTCTGTCTGTAGTGGCTTTATCAGTTGAATCCACTGTATTTTTGTTTTACTCACAAAGGTAGGCCAATCAATCTTATTTCTCAGTTTCTGAGTTGTCCCTGTTATATGTCACTATCATGAATTGTCTTATATAAACATCCTAAATCTCTGCTCAGTAGAGTTATCTGTTAAATTTAAACTCATTGAATCAAAAGCCATGCAGTTTTCTTCTCCAATTATGGTACCAGAAAACCTGACGGGTTTTTAATACACCTGAGTTCTACCTAAAATCAAACCTTTTTGAATATATGGCAGGTAAGCTTTCATGAGCTGTAATTGTTAAGCAAAAATTCTCTGAGTGTTTTATTTTCCTAAAGCTTTTGCTCTAAACCAGGTTTAATTTATAATAAGATGCTTGTCTTGTTGACTATGGTCTTTATATTTTTTAAGGGATTAAATTTTAAACGGATCCTTAGCCTTTGTTATTTTAGTACCAAAAGAACTAGTTTGGGAGAAACCTCTCAAGTCTTTCATGTGGTCCTTATGCTTGGGGATGAAATGGTTCAATTTCAGCCCATCCTCCATAGGGCTGAAGAGATTAAAGAATCAAACGATGATTATATCCTTTCTTTATGTGTGTTTATGTTATTCACGGTAAATGCTATATACCTAATCTTCCATTTCTTTGTAAGACTATGTTGTGCCTCTTAGCTAAAGCTGGGGAAGCCTATGACCCATTTGTCAACAAAATGTTTCAAAGTCCAAATTTAGGATTTTGGAAAAGCATGCAATATATATATGAAATAAATATTTACCTAAGTAGAAGACCACCAAGCTTCTTTTATTGTTCCTTCTTTCCATCTTTCCTTCCTTTCTTTCTCTCTTTAATGTTTGCAATTTTTCCAAGAAATCAAAATGGCTGATGGGGTCCTGACAAAATTAAAACTGTATGTTATTAAACTGAAAGTATATGGAACAAAGTTTTATGTTCTACATCTATAGGGCAAGCAGATTAGTTTAATCTTAGAATTAAAGATTATTTTGTTTACTAGCTTTGTTAGTGGGGCACAAAATTATCCCATATTACTATTTAGGGCATTTACTAAGGTTTAAAGGGTGTGCATGTTTTTGTGGTACATGTTTTTGTTTTTGTATAAATTAACTTTAGAAAGTATTTTTCGGCTGAATCTTTGTGGGACAGATACGATATTACTACTATTTACCTTGTCAGTGACTGAGATTCTTAGACATGCCAATGTCTAAATTACTGTTTATAAAAATATCTAAATATCTAAAAAAACAAACTGAAAGAATAATCAATAAACTAAATAAGCTGGTGGGGGGAAACCTCCAATACCTTTTGTATTTGCATTTCTGATCTAGTTACTTAGAAATCTCTTCGGTATTGAGACACTTCACACTCAGATTTCAACATGAAATTTCCACACCTAACTCTTTTATGCCATATTCTCTTCAATATAATCTGTTATTCAGCTTGATCAGCTGGAAAGGATCTAAACTGGGTTCATAGAGAGAAGCCAAACTTTTAGTTTTTGCATTTTACAGAGAACTCCTGGGTGGTAAGGTCATGCAGAAGTTCTTAAACATTTTAGAATACCTTTTATAAGTTGTTCTTAAGCCTTGAGTTGGAATCGACTCGACAGCACTGGTTTTTTTTTAAGCCTTGATCACCAGTTAGGAAGAAATGCTATAGCTTATTTGTTCATGGAGTCAAAGAATTAGAGCGAGAAGAGCATTGATGATAATTTGTTTAGCTAATTTTAGCCCACTAGAACCCAATGCTTTGAGTCAGAATTGACTCGACGGCACTGGGGTGGGGAGAACCCAATGTAAATGGGAACTGAGAAACTGCCTGTGTCAAGTTCTTTGAAAATTAGTTAAGGAGAATTCTGGTTTCAGTTCCGACATGTCAAGAGCTTGGAAGTTGTCAACAAGAAAAAGCCGGACAAACAGAAAATCAATAACTTTTGGGGAGCCCATTAAGAGAGCTGAGGTCACAAGGCAAGTGGCGACTACAAACTATGGAGAGACAGGCACATCCAGAGAAACAGCAGAGATCTGCTCAGCTGGAGAAGCTCCGGCACCGTAACTGGTAAGAATACATAAATAGTAACTTCGACAGTTCGTTGGAGGTTGTGTGGACTAGCTTAATCTTGAGAAACTCCTGGTGGCCTAAGACTTAGTTGGGGTTCTACACATCCTGACCTTTTCTTCCAGGAGCCCTACCAGGTTCTCGCTGTGAAGATCTGAATAAGATGCCTTGTGGCAGGAGCAAGGAAGAGGAAGTATTGTGAGCTATATCTGGAGTTTTCTCCACAAAAAAGGCCTACTGACAAGGGAAAAGGCTTTGCAAGAGGCTTATTCCAGTTGGGAGAAGAGAGTTCCTCCCACTCAGGACCCTTTTTCTCTTATCGTCTTATCTAATGGAGCCCTGGTGGCTTAGTGGTTAAAAAGCTTGACTGCTAACCAAGAAGGCTCAGTAGTTCAAATCCACCAGCCACTCCTTGGAAACCCCTATAGGGCAGCTCTACTCTGTCGTATAGGGTCTCTATTAGTCAGAATCAACTTTAAGGCAATGAGTTTGGTTTATGGCAAGGAGGTGAGGGGGGAACATAGTTAACTGGGGTTAGAATTACAAGGAAATAAATTGGAAATGCTTCAATCAGGGAAAGGTGGAAGAATCGGGGGAAAATATACCGTTGTAGAAACACTTGTGAAAATCACAGCCCTGAGACAGAGGCTCACTAAAAGACTGAGATTTAATTGAAAGCACATTCCCCCTCCGCAACATCTCAGGACACCAACTGGACACCAGTATAATAATAACGTATTATAGCTGAAAGAGCTGTAAGGTACAGACTGTCTCTAAGGGAAGCCCAAATTTAAATCAGCAAATAAAAATAAGGTCAATAGAGGACTTTGAAGCTACCACAAATATTAAACACAGCTCAACTTCTACTCAGACAAGCATAAATCCTCATACTGAAGGTCTATTTACTTCAGTTACTATTGCATGATACATTGTATCCTGTTTCAATAAAAAGCTCAAAGATATGCAAAAAGGCAGAAAAATAGGAGTCCGAAGAGATAAAAAAATCATCACAAATAGACTCAGATATGGTGCAGGTGCTAAAATTATCTGATAGGAATGTAACATAACTGTCATTAATATGGAAACCCTGGTGGTACAGTGGTTAAGAGCTGCGGCTGCTAACCAAAAGGTTGGCAGTTGGAATCCACCAGGCGGTCCTTGGAAACCCTATGGGACAATTCTACTCTGTCCAATAGGGTCGCTATAAGTCAGAATCTACTAGACAGCAATACTTTTTTTTTTTTAAATAATTAATATGTTAAGGGTTCTGTTGGAAAAAACAGACGATATGAAAGAACAGATGAACAATATGAAAGAGATGGAAAAGTAAGAATCAAAAGGAAATATTAGAAATAAAACCATAAAGCTCCTAGAAGAAAACAAAAGGATAAAGCTTTAAGAACTTGTTTTTAACAATAGATTCTTAGATATGACACCAAAAGCATGAACAGCAAAAGACAAAATAGATAAATTTGACTTCATCTTTTGTGCACCAAAGATGTTTATCAAGAAAGTGAAGAGACAGCCTAAAAATGGGAGGGGGGAGGGGATAGAACCATATGTCTGATGAAGGATTAATATCCAGAATATATAAAGAACTCCTGTACCTCAACAACAAAAAGACAAACAACTCAACTAAAAAGTAGGAAAAGGACTTAAGTAACCCTTTCTCCAAAAAAAAATACACAAATGGCCAGTAAGCACGTGAAAAGGTGCTAAACAGCATTGGTCGTTGTTAAGTGCCTTTGAGTTGGTTCTGGCTCATAGCGACCCCATGAACAACAGAATGAAACACTGCTGGGTCCTGGGCTATCCTCACAATCATTATGCTTCAGCCTATTTTTGCAGCCGCTGTGTCAATCCATCTTGCTGAGGTCATTAGGTCATTGATCATTAGGGAAATGTAAATCAAAACCACAATGAGATACTATTTCATACACTAGAATGTATATTATCAGAAAAAATGGAAAATAACAAGTGTTGACAAGGATAAGGAGAAACTGGAATTTTCATTCCTTGCTGGTGAAAATGTAATATGGTGTAGCCACTGTGGAAAACAGTTTGGTTGTTTCTTTAAAAGTTAAAAATAGAATTATTGTATAACCCAGCAATTCCATTTCTAGGTATCTAGTCCAAAGGCTTGAAAGCTGGGACTCAGACAAATACCTGTACACCAGTGTTTATTGCAACATTATTCACAATAGCCAAAAGGTGGAAACAACCCAAGCATTCATCAACAGACGGATGAATAAATAAAATGTGATTTATCTATACAATGGAATATTTTTCAGCCTAAAGAGAAATTAAATTATGAAACACACTACAACATGAATGAACCTTGAATACCTTATGCTAAGTGAAACAAGTTAGGCAGAAAAGAACAAATATTTTGTAATCTCACTTATATGAAATACTGAGAGTAGGCAAATGCGTAGAGAGGTGACAACTAAATGGAATGTAGTATCCTGAATAGGGTTCTGGAGCAGAAAAAGGACGTAAGGTAAAAACTAAGGAAATTTAAATAAAGTATGGACTTTAGTTAATAATAATATATCAATATTAACTCATTAATTGTGACAAACATACTATGCTAACGTAAGATGTTAAAAATAGAGGAAGCATGGTTTGGTGTGTACGGGGATTCTCTGTAATATCTTCAACCAGTCTTCTGTAAACCTAAAAGTGTTCTAAAAGAAAAAGTTTGTTAGAACATAGTTAGGCTTCATCCAACCTGGAGTGCAAGATCTTATGGATTGAGCTATATGAGTCATGCTTGTTATAGCACCTTGAATTAAATTTTTGGAAATGAACATGAAGTTAGCTCTGTGTTTAAAACATATGTCATAGAAGTTTAAATGATTCAGCTAGTTGTTTCTCTTATTCTGTCAGTCAAAGAAAAGGGGAAAAATTATTTTTAAGTAGATATCATAACATATTATTTGCCACCTCTACTTTGAACTTTTTATTTATCCATTTTTGGTTCTTTCCTTAGGTTTCTTAAGCATTGTTGGATATATGTTATAGTTTTAATGACAACAGCTACTATTTATTGAATACCTACTAAGTGCTTTGGAACCCTGATAGCACAGTCATCAAGTGTTCGCTGCTAACTAAAAGGTTGGCAGTTCAAATTCACCAGCTGCTCCTAGGAAGCCTTATGGGGCAGTTTTGCTGTGTCCTATAGGGCCGCCATGAGTTGGAATTGACTCAACGGCAATGGGTATGGGTAAACGCATTAGTTCTTTTAATTCTCAAGACATTTTAAATTCAGGAAAACATGAAGTCAAAGAGTGATTACTAGTTGTCAGAGGTTATATAGATAGTAAGCTGCAGAACTGGTCTTCAATCTCAGGTCTGCCTGACCCCCAAGACTCTGTTTTTCACCTTCCCTAGTCCGTCATAGGAACTACCCTTAAAGAACTTAGAGCATTTTGCAGGGGGGTGGGGTGGCGGGGATTAGACAAGTAAAATAATAATAGACATGAAAGCACAACCACAACAATAACAAAATACACAACAAAGTTTTTCAACATAAATTTAAGAAAGAGTTTATTGAGGGCCTTTATCTCCTTAGGCTCATTCTTCCTAAAAACTGGAAATACGAAGTGCAGAGAGCTATGCTCAAAGTCACACAGAAAGGTATTTTTAACAATCAAAATGACAAACGTTAAAGCTAGAGTAGACCTTCAAGATGATCTGGTCCTGCCTCCATGTCTTCTCCCTGAGGAAAACGATGTCCTGTGAGGAAACGAGCCCTGGCCAGAACCATGCAGAAACTCAAGCCTAAGCTGAGAGATGGTGACTCAGAATTCAAGATTTCTAGCCCAACAGTTAATTCAAGGTGCCATTTTTTGTTTTTCTTCTCTCTTGATCAAGTGTCAGTGAAATGAGACAATAGAACTTTATTGTTTATAAGGTTTTTTTTTTTCTTTTTCTTAAAAAAAAAAAAATTTAGTGTTGTCAGGCTATGGCTGAGTTTTCTGTCTTGGCCGTCAAATGTCACAAAATTTCATCTGTTCTTATCATGAATGATGTAACAGTATTTCTCTTTGTGCAATGTTTAATAAAATCTGTAACCTTTCATGTGTGCACAAGGTATGAAGCTAACATTTTAATAAAGACAAAAGGGAGGTGGCCAGTGGGAAGACAGTGGTATGCTTTAGAGATCGTGAGAGCACAGTACTAAATTTTCAGGAATTGGGCAAGCTGGTTGTTCAATAGAGCCATTATTAGAAAATAAATGATCTAAACGTGTAACAAAGTAAATAATATTAAAATGAAGGTAGTAAATACTCAAAACTCATCACTTCCTACTGATTTTACTATTATCTATGCTCTTCAGGTTATTTTTTAAAGGAGCCCTGATGGCACAATGGTTAAAGCCATTGGCTGCTAACTGAAAGGTCAGCAGTTGGAAACCACCAGTGACTCCACGGAAGAAAGGTGTGGCAGTCTGCTTCCATAGAGATTTACAGCCTTGGAAACCCTGTGGGGTGGCTATGAGTCGGAATCAACTCGATGGCCGTGGATCTTTTTTTTTTTTGGTTCAGGTTATTTTACACTCATGGGACCTCTATGGTGGAAATATTCTATAAGAGTGAGCTATTGCTCATCTCTTCTTAATCTGCCCCCCGCCCCGCTCCAAGAGAGCCAGTAGTTAAACATGTATCTGCTTAATAGAGGAATATCATAAATATTGATCAACCCCTGCTAGCCACAGAGTCAACACTCGTTTGATATTGTAATCAGTCTTTACACCTGCTAACCTGCATTTGTACAGGATCAGACCCTAGTTCCGTAGGTTCTCTGTAAAAATACCACCTAGACTGAAGTAGAAGCCACTTGAGGATGAGATGGATGTGATACTGGCAGCCACTCTAACTCTCTTTCACCTGTGAGGGGACGAGTCTGAGGGCACAAGCCATCAGGTGGAGGGTGGCAGAACAGGAAGAAGAGAAGAATGTGAGACCTTGATGATATTGTTGAACCACTGTGTTAATTAATTCTGGAACGATGCTGCAGACATCTTGTTGTATGAGAAACATTATCTGAAAGGAGTAGATTGAGTTGTCTGTTCCTTGTAGCAGAAAGCAACCTAACTGATAATACCAATTACCCTTGTTATAGATAAAAGTTAGCTAATTTCTACACCCAAGACAGCTAGGAAAGTTCCTTTAAGGTCTTATTAGCACTTCTATTTTTTAAAAAAAGGCTTGTCTTTTTTATTTTTAAGTACAACTTTGACTTACAGCACTGGATATTTGACTTAATTGTAGCCTTGAGTTTATGAAAGTGTTATTTGAACCCAGGTCCTTAATGTGAGACCAGGCAAAGAAAATTAAAAAAAAAAAGTATGAACACTCTAAATACATATTCATATAATTATGAAGACTAATGACTGTGATGAATATCTAACATCTAACTTAAAATGCAGTTTTCTTTAGCAAAGGAACTGACATCAGAATCTAGTTATTTAAATATTTATTAAAACTTTCTTATTTTTGGAGGTTGTTTATAGCCACAACATATTTGTCAAATGTAAGCATGCACCCACTTGTGAACAAATGAGTAGCATTTAATTAAACATCATTCTTCCAATCACTTGGAAACACTAATAGTTATAGGAACCACACCAAGTTATCTGATTTTATACTGTTGAAAATGTCGCTGTTTAACAGAAAAACTCCATTTGGGTTGAAAAAGGATGAAGTAAATACCTCTAATAAAAATCAGAGTCTCTGAAGAGTGTTACACAAAAGTAATGCCAACTGGTATGAAAAGAAGAAGAATGATTACAGGAAGCTGAAATTCTTCTAGGCAGTGAAGAAAGAGAGTAGTGAAGCAGATCTCTACAGTAAGCACACTGTTGTGTATTCCAGAAAGAAAAATAAATAAATAGCACACTGAAATCAGAAGTATTTAAGGTCAACTGATAGTTTGGATCCCAGTATTCCTCTAGTGATATGAAAATGTGATAAAGACATTACAAAAAAAAAAAAATCATACCAGTATTCCTCATGAGCATAGATGTAAACATCCTAACAAAACCATTAGTATGTCGAATCTAACCCATTGCCGTCAAGTTGATTCTGACTCAGCGACCCTCTAGGACAGAGCAGAACTGCCCCATAGGGTTTCCAAGAAGCACCTGGTGGATTTGAACTGCTGACCTCTTGGTTAGCAGCCATAGCTCTTAGCCACTACGCCACCAGGGTTTCTATGTCAAATCTAGCAGTATATAAATTATTATAGCTAAGTTTTTTTATCCTGGTAATGCAATGTTTGTTCAAAATTTGAAAACCGATCAGTTTAATTCATTATATTATTAGAATGAAAGAGTAAATCATATAATCATCTGAATAAAAAAAAAAAATCCAAACCTGTTGCCATCGAGTCATATAGGGTCACCGCTATAGGGAGCTATGAGTCAAAATTGACTCGATGGCACTGGGTTTGGTTTGGTTTTGGAATGTTATACTTAAGAAGCCCTGGTGGTGCTATGGTTAAGCACTCCACTGCTATTCTAAAGGTTGGCACTTGAACCCGACAGCAGCTCCACAGGTGAAAAGACCTGGTGATCTGCTCCAGTAAAAATTACAGCCTAGGAAACCCTAAGAGGCAGTTCTGTCCAGTCTTGTAGGGTCAGAATCGACACACAACAATAACAACAATGCTATAGTTAGTAGTGAAACATGGAATCATTTCCCACCCTAGATTAGTAACAAAGAAAGTTTGTTCTCACCAATTACATTCAGTATTGTACTGGAGGCCCCTTTCAGAACAATAAACCTTAAGTAAGTAAGTAAGTAAATCATAAGAGTTAGAAAGAAATAAAATAATGTGAACATATAAATTAAAAAAAAAAAATCCTAAGGGATCTGCATTAGGTAGATAGATAATGTACTAGAATCAATAATAAAATTTAGCAAGATCATATAATACAAAGTCAATATGCAAAATAATTTTATTCTATATACAAGTAATAAACTATTGAAAAACAAAATTGAGGAAAATATTATAAATAAAACCACAAAATACTTAGGAATAAGTTTAACAAAAGATGAGCAAGACTTCTCTATTGAAACATTGCTGAGAGAAATTTAAGCATATATTTTATTGTCTGACATACCTGGTTAAAAACCACAGCTCAGTCCTCTACAGATGTTTGACTTGTTCAAATTTCTTAGATTATCTTAACCTCAGTTTCTAAATCTCCATCCAAAAAAACCAAACCTGTTGCTGTTGAATCGATTCCAACACATAGCGACCCTATAGGACAAAGTAGAACTGCCCCGTAGAGTTTCCAAGGAGCACCTAGTGGATTTGAACTGCTGACCTTTTGGTTAGCAGCCATGGCTCTTAACCACTACACCACCAGGGTTTCCAAATCTCCATCATTATTACTAAAATCAACTTTACAGATAGATTGTTAACAAAATTAGCAATATATTTAAAGCAATTGATATAAAGCCTTAACCAAATAGAAGCTCGGTAAACAGAAATAATTTTGTTATTGTTATTATTGTGTATAATCATTTGCAAAATAATGAGATGTTGTTGTTAGGTGCCATTGAGTCGGTTCCAATTCATAGTGACCCTATGTACAACAGAACAAAACACTGCCATTCCTGCGCCATCCTCATGATCATTGTTATGCTCGAGCCCATTGTTGTGGTCTCTGTGTCAATCCATCTTGTTGAGGGTCTTCCTCTTTTTCGCTGACCTTCTACTTTACCAAGCGTGATGTCTTTCTCCAGGGACTGGTCCCTCCTGATAACATGTTGAAAAGTGTGTGAGAGGTAGTTTCACCATTCTTGCTTCTAAAGAACATTCTGGCTGTACTTCTTCCAAGACAGACTTGTTCATTGTTTTGGCAGTCCATGGTATCTTCATTCAGTAATTCAAAGGGGTTGACTCTTCTTTGGTCTTCCTTATTCATTGTCCAGGTTTCACATGCATATGAGACAGTTGAAGACCCCATGGCTTGGGTCAGGCACACCTTAGTCCTTAAAGTGACTTCTTTGCTTTTTAACACTTTGAAGAGGTCTTTTGCAGCAAATTTGCCCAATGCAACATGTTGTTTGACTTCTTGACTTCTGCTTCTATGGACATTGATAATGAGATACTTGTGCTCATTGCTTTAATGATGAAGAACTCATAATCAAAACAATAAAGCCAGCAAAATATAACTGATAACATGAGTGAAGATTAATTTTCACAAGGGTGAGAAAACCATTTTTGATTTACTAATAAATTGCTAATAAATTCTGAAGGTGGAAAGTCATTAAACAATGTATGGATAGTAGAAACACCAATGTACATATTTCATCCCAGATCCCTACAGAAGTGGGAAGTGACCCAAAAGTATACCAATATGCGGAACTTTTTTTTTCCCCCTAAGGAAATGAGATAGCAAATTCCAGGGTTCTTTTTTTTTTTTTTTTTTATGTATTTTGTTGTTGTTGTTGAGAATATACACAGCAAAACATACACCAATTCATTTCTACATGTAGCATTTAGGAACATTGATTACATTCTTCCAGTTGTGCATCCTTTCTCCCCCTCCCTTTCTGAGTTGTTCCTCCCCCGTTAACATGAATTTACTACCCCCTAAGGTTTCTATCTAATCTTTCAAGTTGCTGTTGTCGATTTGATCTTGTACAGATAGTTCTGGTGACGCAGTGTTCGAGAGCTCTGCTGCTAACCAAAAGGTCTGCAGTTCAAATCCACCAGCAGCATCTTGGAAACTCTATGCGGGCAATTCTATTCTGTCTTACAGGGTTGCTATGAGTCAGAATGGACTCAACAGCAACAGATTTGGTTTTGAGTTTTTTATAGATAGCTCTTAAAAGAGCATAATGCTCAAGGCAGACTTTTTTTTTTTTTTTTTTTACTAGTTAAGCTAAACTACTGTGTGGTTTTTAAGACTTCAGGGGATATTTTTAGTTTAATGTTTTAAGTTTATCTCAGGCCAGTTGTTTCAGGGTTCATCCAACCTTCATGGCTCCAAGAAGTCTGGAGTCCATGAGAATATGAAATTCTGTTCTGCATATCCCCCCTTTGGATCTGGATTCTTCTATAGAACATTTGATCAAAATGTTCAGCAATGGTAGACGGGCACCATCCAGTTCTTCTGATCTCATGGCAAAGGATTCGGTTGTTCATAGAGGCAATCACCAACACATTCCATATCTTCCTTCTATTCCTGATGCTTCTTCTTTCTGTGTTGCTTCAAGCAAATACAGACCAACTATTGTGCCTTGGTGAAACCCTGGTGGCATAGTAGTTAAGAGCTATGGCTGCTAACTGAAAGGTTAGCAGTTCTGAGTCCTCCAGGTGCTCCTTCGAAATTCTATGGGGCAGTTCTACTCTGTCCTAAAGGGTCGATGTAAGTCAGAATAGACTTGTTGGCAACGGGTTTTATTGTGCCTTGGAAGGCTGCTTGCAAGCTTTTAGGACCCTAGGCATTGAGCAATGAACTGGAAGTAGAACAAAAGCACTAAACACATTATTAGGCCCATTAACTGGGATGTTCATGAAACTATGACCCTAAACCTCCAAACCCCAGGTTTCCTTTTATCCTGGTCCATACCATCTAAATTGGCATACGGCTCCCTCTCCAAAAAACACAATTTCCATGGTTGTTTGGAATGATAATCTCAAATGTCATAATTCATGTTTCCTCAATTGTAGAGCCTGAGACAGGAACTTTGATGCTGGTAGTTTATTTGGTAACAAGAAAGAGGGAACAAAGGGAGTGAGTTAGGGAAGCAGAAAAGTCAATGTGAAGTGATTTGTTGAAGTTCCCCCTGCAGGCCATGGGGGCTTGTTTCCACCATGGTCTCCTGAGAAACATACAGAATGCCTCCCAGAATTTTCCACCAGCAAAATAGAAGGCTGGGGTATTCAGCCACCAACGAACCCAGTGCCACTGAATCGATACCGACTCATAGCAACCCTATAGGACAGAGTAGAACTGCCCCATAGAGTTTCCAAGGTGCGCCTGATAGATTCGAACTGCTGACCCTTTGGTTAGCAGCTGTAGCACTTAACCACTACGCCGCCAGGGATTCCTATTCAGCCACAGACCCCCGTAATTAAAGATTAGCAGCATTAATTCTGCCAACACCTGTCTGCATATCCAGACTGTGCTTACGCTAGGCTGAGCAGATTCTTGCAGCATTAGAGAAAGCCTTGAAGCAAAAAGCAGATAGACACATCAGATGTGTTTGAGAGGAGGCTCCAACAATGTGTGATGAACCTGAGCTGGTGCAAAACTACCCTCTGTATCTGGGGCTGTAGCGATATGAGTCAACTACTGGAAGCTATCTAGTATACCAAGTCTGGAAAATTAGGCTAGGTTTTATTACTCTAATAAGGTTGGGAAGTATATAATACATTTTAGAAAGATTTTTTTTTTTTATAAAAGATAACTATTCAGTAAGAGATGTGAAATGTATTCTCACCTCACATTCTAATAAAGCCCAGATTGGGAGTGCTATTTGCCCCAGGTCACATAACTCTTTTTTTTAGAGGTAGGAAATATTCCCCTATTTCCAGCCCATAGATTTTTTCCACTGTTTACTTGGTCTATATCTATATCCCCTGCCTTGATGCCTGAATCAACCTTGACTTGTTAACAGGTTAAATGGAAGAATTCTATAGTTGTGTCCTTCCTTCCCCTGGTGGCCTGGGTTAGCTGCCTTGAAATAAAACCAACTAACTGCAGCCTAGACGTATAATGACATTACATTTGTCATCTGATCTTTTATGTGTCATCTGTTTAAGAGGTTGAAGACAGAGGTTTAGTACTTACGCAAAAAGCTCTTCTGGTTTGCTAATTAGCTTTTCTGAGAAACAGTTAAGACATGTCTTCCCCTACCTCCCTCTTATTCCAGCAGGGCTCAGAAACCTTAACACACTCAAGAAAAAGAACTCTACATCCTTTGAAAATCCATTTGCATAAATTGTAGTAGTTTATAATCAGGTGTATATATATATATATATATATATATAAAATAAATAGTAATAGCTTTCCCTTGAGGGCACAATGGTTAAGTGATCAGCTGCTAACCAGAAGGCCGACAGTTGGCATCCACCAGCTGCTCCTTGGAAACCCTATGGGGTAGTTCTACTCTGTCCTGTAGGGTTGCTACGAGTCGGAATTGGCAGTGGGCATACCAGCTAAACCAGGTGGACATTTTAATTGGAACAGGTCTTATTTAGAATGATAGCAAATTCATAAAATACTGGGGAATAACTTAGCAAGAAAAGTGCCAGATCTATAAGAGGAAAACCACAATACTGTGCTAAACAACATTGTCTGAATGGAAGTACACAGTAACGTAAAGATGTCATTTCTCTGCAAATAAAATGGTACAAATGCCAAGCAATTTCAGTCACAGTTCTTATGAGCTTTTGTTTTGTGCTAGAATTTGACAAAATGATCTACAGAAGTAAATGGACAAGAAAAATTTGAAATATTAGTGTCAGATTTGTATTGCCAGTTATTAAAACATATTTAACATCATAGCAATAAAACAGTATAATAAATAATAATGCAAGAAAAGACAAATCAAGCAAAGAGAATAGAAATCCAAGGAACAGATCTTGCTATTTGTGGCAAGTTAATTTAGATAAGAATGGCATAAATTAGTATTAAGGAAAGAATAACAGTGCTCATGTCAATGAGGAAAATGGAAAGATTAAAGTACAAACAAATAAAATAACGTAAATGGTTCAGATAGTTGTATATGTATCACAATTTGAAGAAGGTCTCGCTAAATGTAAAAGTGAAGGCAAAAACCATAAAGGAAAAGACCAATTGACTTCATTATGTAAAATATTTATTATACATTGAAATAACTTTATATATATAAATTGGAAAAGCAAACTAGGGAAAATATTTCAATATATGCCAGACAGAGGATTGATTTTCTTAGTATGTATATTCATTTATCAAGGCAAAATAAAAGATCTCGAAAGAAAAATAATAAAAGACATGAATAGGCAATTCCCTCAGAAAGGACAACAAATGGCCAATGCAAGTATGAAAAATATTTAACTTTGCCCGAAACCAAAGAAAGCAAATTAACAATGAGAAGTCATTTTTTCCCTGAATAAACTGGCACTTTTTTTTTTTTTAATTTATTGCCCAGTATTGTAGAGGTAAGGAGCCCTGGTGGCGCAACGGTTAAGTGCTTGGCTGTTAACCGGAAGGTGGGCCGTTCAAGCCTACCAAACTTTATGGAAGCTAGCCTGTCACATCTTTCTCCCACAAAACGAGAACGACGTGACAGTTAACAGCCAAAGATTGTGGCAACCCTATGGGGCAGTTCTACCCTGTCCTATAGGGTTGCTATGAGTCAGAATCAACTTGACAACAATGGGTTTGGTATCTTGGTTACAGAGATTTCTTGGAAATGGGTACTTTTCAACACTGCTAGTTTAAAATTATTATGTTATCCTGGATGGCAATATGTCACAAAAGCCTTAAGCCAAAAGCCCACCGTTTGCTCAGTTTTATTTCTGAGAATTGATCCTATGGGGGGGGTGGGGGGGTGGGGTGGGGAATCAGATATAGACTGTATGCAAGGTTTTTCATTACAGTATTATTTATAATAGCAAAATCAACCCCCAAAAAGATCAATTTATGAAGTATCTGCCATGGTTTACCTAATTTATTTTACATGGAAAGACTTTCCCCCTTTTTTTCTGCTCTGAAATTTCCCAGTCAACAAGTCTCACAGCCATTGCTCCTGCCTCTGTGATCTTCTGGACTTTTCTACATACCCCACTGCAGCAAAGCCAGAAGCTCACTTTCCATCCTAGACTGGGCACCTGGAGGCAATGGATCTTTGAGCCACTGGAGCCTCAGTTACTCAAAGGCACATTGAGAGTATTAGAAATGATACTAATGAGCACTTCGATGCACAAGGAATCATGCTAGGCACCTTCCGAATGCTTTTAGATTTAATCTTATGGTTTAAATGTTTTTACAGTTTCCCTCTTACAGATGAAAAATCTCAGAATTAGCAGTTAATTAATTTGCCAGGACCACGCAGCTATTAAGTAGTAAAATTGAGATATAAGTCCAAGTTTATGTTACTCCATGGCTCAAACTCTTAACGATTATAAAGACATTACCTAAAACAAAATAACATATAACTTATATAACTGTGTACCAGACATGATATTAGTTGCTTTAGATATGTCTGTTCATTGAAACTCAACAGCTCTATCAGATAGATAACTACTATTATCCCCATTTCACAGATGAGAAAATACGCACAGCACAATTACATGCGTTGCCCAAGGCTTCCTAGTGAGTAAATGAGAGAGCTAGAAGGAAGCCAGCCACATCCATTACCCTTTTGCTGCCTTGTGAAGCACCTACTATCTATGCAATGCTATGGTAACCATTTATAACATGTGCTCAGTTCTCTCTCTTCCTCTAAGAGCCAAATCTTTCTTTGAAAACCCAGTTGCTGAAATACAAGATGTCAGAGCAGCAGACACAGTAAGCAGTAGGAGAGATGTCATTTCTAAACCATGAAGAGCTGTATTTCTGCCTCAGCATCCAGTGAATAGGTTCTATCTTCTATCACACTTAGTATATTGAATGTCCTGCCATATAGTTGGACGGCTTCAGTTCCCAAAGGCAGCCAAGATGATGATTTCATCCTCTGTTCCTTCACTGGGGACTCGGTCTCCTCTTTCTACTTGAGCATGAAGTCATCTCAGGAACCCGCCAACTTGCCCCCTGCTCACTACTTCTGAATTTATAGAATCTCTGTCTTGCATGACCTGGAATAACGGCAGCTCAGCACCTGCTCTCAAAGTGTTAAAGCGCTCAATGTTCTCACCAGAGGAAAATCTACAGAATTCAGACATGTAACCAAGGATGAAAAATAGGTTCTATAAGGTTGTGTGTTCGGAGTTTTGGGGACTAACGAGATGTGATTACATCCTGGACATCTGCAGCTTCAGCAACTGTAGGAAAGCAGTTGGCAAAATATCATTATGACTGTAATACAGGGTGTGAGGGAGTGAAGACGAAACCACAGCGTGATGTGGACTGTCTTTAAAATTTTTACAGCCCCTGAAGACTATGGGGCCATATCGTCCAAAAGAAATGCTTTGCTTGCATTCTTTATTCTTCCATTCAGTCATTCAATATTTATTTGATACCTACTGTAGGCCAGATACTTTGCTAGGCGACAGGAATAGAAAGCTGAACAAGGTAAAATTCTTTGTCTCCAAAAACCTTACATCGTGCTGTTGTTGATAGTTGCCATCAAGCCAGCTCCAACTCGTGGTGACCTTTCTCATAACAGAACTAAACGTTGCCCTGCCCTGTACCCTCTTCTTGATGGTTGATATGTTTGAGTCCATTTGTGTGGCTATTGTGTCAGTCTATCTCAAACCCTGGTGGCGTAGTGGTTAAGTGATACAGCTGCTAACCAAAGGATTGGCAGTTTGAATCCGCCAGGTGCTCCTTGGGAACTCTATGGGGCTGTTCTATTCTGTCCTATAGGAATTGACTCGATGGCACTGGGTTTGTTTTTTTGTGTGTATCTCAATGAAGTTTTCCCTTGTTTTCTCTGACTTTAACATACTCGATGTCCTTTTCTAGCAGTTGATCTTCCTTGATGATATGTCCGAAGTGAGTGAGCTGAAGCTGAAGTCTTGCCATCTTTCATCTAAGGAGCATTCTGGTTGTATATTTCTTTTAAGAGTGGTTGGTTCATTCCTTTTCTGGCAGTCCACGGTATAGTCAATATTCTCCATCAACACCACAATTTGAATGCGCCAATTCTTCTTCCATCTTCCTTTTTCATTGTCCAGCTTTCAATTAAACAATTGCCATACATACAATGGTGGATGGCTGGACAGAGGGCTATGAGGGTAATACAGAGACAGTGACCAAATCTACTTTAGGAAGGCAGGAAAGACAGGAAAGGGAATTTCAGAAATCAGAAACAGCATGTAAATAGCTATAAAAGTATGAATAAGTCTGCATTTGGAGAATTGTGTGTAGTTTAGTGTCTAGAATTAAGGGTAGGAAGTAGGAGTGGATTAGGCAAGAATGCAAATGTGACACTTTGTAAGACATGTTAAGTGATATAAATGTCATCTATGTATCTTTAGGGTATTATACAAGTATTTACTCAGAAAATAGAAGTGTAAAGAAATATAGATGTAAAGGTAAAAATGGAAAAATTAGTTAACGGTGCTAACTTAGGAGAGATGGGAAGTACGGGAAAATGGGAGACTTTCATGTTTTACTCTATAATCTTCTTTATTGTTTGAATTTTATAGTGATAAAGTACATATGCGTATAATAAAAACAATGAAACAATAAATACAGAGTAGAATAATAGAAAAAAAGTGGAAGAAAATAAGGAAGACCATTTTAGTCATTTAGTGCTGCTATAACAGAAATACCACAAATGGATGGCTTTAACAAAGAGAAATTTATTTCCTCACAGTGAAGTAGGCTAAAAGTCCAGATTCAGGGCTTCAGCTCCAGGGCAAAGCTTTCTCTCTCTGTTGGCCCTGGAGGAAGGTCCTTGTCCTTAATCTTCCCCTGGTCGAGGAGCTTCTCAGTCGCGGGGACCCTGGGCCCAAAGGATGCGCTCTGCTCCTGGTGCTGTTTTCTTGGTCATATGAGTTCCCCAACTCTCTGCTTGCTTCCCTTTCCTTTTATCTCTTGTAAGATAAAAGGTGGTACAGGCCATAACCCAGGGGAACTCCCTTTACATGGAATCAGGAATGTGACCTTGGTAAGGGTGTTACAATCCTACCCTAATCCTCTTTAACATAAAATTACAGGCACAGAATGGGGGACGACCACACAATACTGGGAATCATGGCCCAGCCAAACTGATACACACATTTTTGGGGGGACATAATTCAATCCATGACAAAGACCATAAAGTATGGCAGGTCCCATGCAAAGTAGAAACGAGGTAAACCACACAGAATTGGAGAAAATGATAAGGCTTACCTTTAAAAAAATGAAATTATTTCAGAAATAATTAAAGATAGGAATCAGAAATCAGATTGTCTTAGTGCAGAAGACACGTCAGAAAGGGAAGGAGAACACATGGGAGAAGGTGGGATGGGGCATGGAGAGGGGGCTAAGCAGCATGGATGAGTTGGAGTATATATAAAGAACAAGAGCCAAAGGATCTGGAGATGTTGGCTTTTGTCTCTCTTTCAGTTTATCTCTCTCCTTTTGCCCGCTACCTGTTTTGTCTTCCTCTGCCTTACTTTGTGTTGAATACCTCAAGCTGTTTTCTTCTCTGTCTTCAATGTCACTGTCTTTGCATTCTTCTTGCCTTCTTTCCCTCTGCGGCCCAGTCCAGGTGAAGGTTTCCAGAGCCCACCTAGTACTTAGGTCTTGTTTGAATTCCTGGAGCACTTACCTTGAACTTCTCTTGCAGCACATTGTTTCCTGTGAACTCCATAAAGGCAGAAAGCATTTATACAGCAATCAACATAAAACCTATTTCCAGGACCAGTTTTAAGTAAATGAGTATTCAGTGGAAGATGCAAGGATGGACCTGAAGGAGGAAAATAGGAAAAGAAAGCTCTCCCTTTTTCAGTTCATTTTTCAGTAGAATTAGATGTTTGATGTTTTTAGTTGTCTTCAAGTTGATTCTGACTCATGGTGATCCCGTGTGCACAGAGTAGAACTGCTCCATAGGGTTTTCAAGACTGTGACCTTTCAAAATCAGATTGTCAGGCCTTACTTCCAAGGTGCCTCTGAGTGGGTTTGAACTGCCAACCTTTTGGTTAGTAGTTGAGCACTTAACCGTTTGCACCTTCTAGGAACTCGATATTTGACGATTGTATTTATTTAATGCCTTTGTGCCTTCCCAGTGATTTTCCCTTCAGAGGAAGGAATAGGGGATCATATATTTCTCCTTCAAAAAACAACTCTAAGACAATATAACTTAAAAAAAAAAAGAAAAAAGTGACTATGGGGAAAAGGAAATTCAGGGAGAAGGAGGATGCGGCATTAAGAAGAACATTGCGCTGGGAATTGCAAGCTATATTCTAGCCCTAACTTAACCACCAAGCAGTTCTGCAGCCTTGATGATAGCATTTCTGGGTCTCATTTTCTTCACCTGCAAAAGCTTGGCTGGAGGATCCCTAAGTTGCTTGATTTGTGGTAGAAGGAAAGATTGGGTGCAAAGCTCTGACCACTCATTCCAGAGGAAGAGAAGAAGGCAGAAAGGAATGGGAGCTTTGACATGTCCGGGTCCAGGCCGCTATCTAGGGCACTGATTTCTGAATGTGTCCTGAGAACTTTTGCATTAAATATATATATATATTTTTTTAAATCAGTCTTTGCTTCTCCTTCTCAGCCCTGAGGCTGGGATCAGAAGAGCATGAGTGAGGCAACATGATTTAAACAAGAGTGGCTGGGAAGAGAACTCTCTGAAAGGCAGGGAGGGCAGCAACACCATCCAAGGACACTGAGACGTGGTCCAGCAGAATGCCTTCAGTCCTTTGGGACGTAGACTCTCATATCCTGGCCTTCAAAGGGTGAATGGCTTCTGGCTTCCTCAGAAACAGCTTCACGGACTGCCAGAGTTAGACAGGATCTTAGAGTCTACCCAGTTGAGAAAGAATAAATCAAAGAAGACCCGTGAGCTAAAAAACAAGTACAAAGTTTACGAACTTTCCAGGTAAGGAAACACACCACAAATGAATTTTTTTTTTTTTTTTTTAACTAAGAAATTTATTGAGGGGAAGAGTCGGGGATTTTAAATGCTAGAAAGAGGAAGTTTACGTAGGTGGGGCTAATTAAGGACTGAAAATTAGCACTCAGAATGGGAGAGAATTAGTCCATGGAACTGTACACAGGTGGACAAAAATAAGTCCCCATATTTATTGGTCAGGAAAGAGTCCTCAGTTAGGCCCAGTTAGGGTCTGGAGTTCCAGGGTCACTCGGAGTCCACGATCCCTTATCAGTTTCACTCTGATTAGAATCAGTTGTGATGAAACATAACATTCACTGTAACATTTCCTAGGCATGTGTTCACATGAATGCAAAGCTTTGCTTTTACATGATCCAAACCTTTCATTTTAGAAATGAAAAAGAAAACACATACACACACACAAGACCTGGCGAGAGCACTAGCCTGGTTTGAATTATTTCATCTTTGGTTCAAAAATCAGCTTGTATTTTACCCTCGATAAGAGCCATTTGCATGACTTGATGACCCCTTTCCCATCTCTGCCTCAGTTGAAGCCTGAACTGCCTTTGTGAAGAAAGTCTGAGCTCTTCATGTGTAATTTCAAAGGAATGTAAAGGAAACCCTAGTGATATAGTGGTTAGGTGTAAGGCTGCTAACCAAAATGTCAGCAGTTCAAATCCACCAGGTGCTCCTTGGAAACTCTATGAGGCTGTTCTGCTCTGTCCTATAGAGTTGCTATGAGTCAGAATCGACTCGATGGCAACAGGTTTGGTTTTTGTTTTGTTTTTTTAAATACAATTAGAAATGAGAAGTAAGTCTCACTGCTTCCAGAAATACTGAGATTCCCAATTATCTTAGTTTTTTTTTTTTTAATCAAGCAATACCAAGACCATCAAATGCCATTACAGGAAAATATAAAGCTTCAATTGCCCTGTAAGGTGTCTTCTAATTCTAAAGCTCTGTGATGGGATTACTGTAAGCTTTGTATCAAGCTTCTCTACCAGGAGCATCTTGAGAACAGAAATAGTATCTTCTTCACAATACTCTAGAATGTAGGAGGTGTCCAATAAATGCTTATTAAATAAAGGAATGAACACATTAACTGTGAAGCAAACAATTAGAGATCTCTTTGGGAGGACATCTGTTAAGACTAGAGTGTTTATGGCTCTGTATTTCCTTTTCATTTCAAAGAAATCCTTAATGTGGTGAGGTCTGAAAGGTTGCTACTTGTTTCACCTGTTACAGCTGTGCAATTCTATTAGAGGCAAAGTGCAGCAGTAGTTATCCAAAAAGTCTAGGAATAAGGTTAATTGCCTGGCTTCTTAAAAAGAATTGGTAGCTTAAAAGAAATATTTTGGTTCTGAGCAAAATATACTAATGTTAAATTCTTCAAACTGTAAGATGTTTTAGAGGTGATGACCTGTAAGGTGTTGTGTTGTCTAACCCGCCCATTTTTAAGATGAGTAACTTGACACCTAGGAAAAGTATATAATTTAACTCAAATCTCCAGATCTCAAGGTCTCAAAAATTCAGGAATGTTATCAGTGAATGTGAGTACAAGTTGTAATCTTTCCTGAGATAAAAAAAAAAAAAAAAGATTTATTCTTGTTCTCTTGTGCCACAGAAAGGACTCTTAATTGCAGACATACACTTGGTTGCTTCAGGGGATGAAGTTCACACACTCTCCTGCCACTGAGAGCATCAGCTACAGAGCTCCCATGTCCAGGAAACAGCTGTTTCATGGCCTTCGACTCGGAAGCTACTTCCTGACCCATTCTTATCCAAAACCCAATTGAGTCTTTATCACTGTGCCCTTCTGCACGTGAAGATGCATCCAGGAGAGGATTCAACCCTCCAGGGATTTATGGCCACAAAGATTGGCAAGGAAGCTGATCAAAAAGTTGATATCCCCTACTATAGCATCCCTATTCACCCTAGACTTAGCCAAGTATGATGTCTTGTCTATACAAAGTGATTGAGAATTCAGGGTGGGGTCGTTGTTTAGAGCAGGTGAATCTGACTTTAAGATGCTTAGTAGGGAGAAAAAGTAGTAAGTATACTGCACCATCTTGCTCTTCCCTGAGTTCAGAATCTCAAAACCTTAGAGCTGAAATGTATGTCAGAGGTCATCTTGTATTACTTCCTTAATTTACAGTTGCACAGACTAAGCCCCAGAGAGAGGAAGCAAACCTACCTGTATCACACCACCAGGCAGTGGCAGAATGGGGTTTTCTGACTTCCACCATACTCTACTTTTTCCATCAGCAACACAGAACCACAGAGTGGCTGACGTTCAAGTCAGCCTTCTCAGAGACGGAGAACCTGAGACCCTGAGGTTCAGTTAACTTATTGTAGGCCATGCATCTGTTTAGAGGCAGAGCTTGTTTTAAAACAAAAATTCTTATCCTAAAGAATATGGAATCTATGGTTGGGCTTCCAGAGTTTCTATGAATCCCTGAATTTGTGTGGAAAAACCGTGTTTGCAAATGTGTCTGTCATTCTGAGGAGATCATTGACAACTTTGGATGTTCAAAAGGGTCATGACCCCAAAATGGATAAGAAACATTGGTCTACATCCTAGATTATCATCTCCTTGTGACAGTGACCCATCTGTCATATACTGTGCTGTGTATTGCTATGATGCTGGCAGCTATGCCACTGGAATTTCACATAGCAGCAGGGCTGCCCGTGCTGGACAGGTTTCAGTGGAACTTCCCAGCTAAGACAGACTAGGAAGAAATGCCTGGTGATCTACTTCCAAAACTTAGCCAATGAAAACCCTATGGATCACACAAGAATATTGTACAATACTGTTCTGGAAGATGAATGCCTTAGGTTAGAAGGCACTCAAAATTCACAGTGACCACAACAATGGATATGAGCATACCAACAATTACAAAGGTGGCCCAGAACCAGGCAACTTTTTGTTCTGTTGTACGTGGGGTCACCAGGAATTGGAGCCAACTCAACTAACAACAACAACATAGCCATTAAGAGATTTTATTTTAAAAAAGGGTCTTAAGGTCAGCCAGAGGAGGAGTTTCTGTATTTATTTTTTTCAGAAATTCTTTTCTTCTGTTAAAATAATACTTATACTGCATGGTCCACTGGAGATATTATTCAGATGTTATGGGACAGCAAATTGAAGGTAGAAAGAAGGGTAGATATTTAAAACAGGTAAGGCAGGTTTATTTTCTAAACTTTTACATATTGTATCTATATTTATCTCAGGGAAATACCTTGAGTTTTCAAGATTACGTTGTCGCTGTCATTTTCAGTGTCATGGGAATCCTTACCTCGTCTCCTCTACCTTGCTATCTGCCTGCCACACCGAGTAATGCAAACTACATTTCTGGTCTCGGAATGGGATGATGTGGGTTTAAATGCAAGATCTACCACTTGCTAGCTTTGTGACTTTGGGAAAGCCGCTTTCCCTTTTCACGTTTCCAGTCTCCTTTTCAGTAGAATGAAATATAATGTTTTTTATTATGTGGCATATATCAACGACATAGGAAGAACCCAGAAAGATCGTATACAGTAGGTAGAGTATGTATTTACTTAATATGCATCTCTTTTTAATTTAATGGGGTCCGGACTCCTCAGGAGATGGGATTATTCTGACCCTGGTCTTAACTTGTTGGGTGGCATTGAATCATTCATCTTTCCCCAGCAACCATATTGGGACTTCTATTTTCCAATCTGAAGTTGAGGCCGTTAGAACAAGTAATCTTTAATCTATTCCTAGCTCTAACAGTCTGTGGCCCTTCCAGCTGTCAATGAGGTCTCATGTTTGTCTGAATAAATCATTGTTATTCCATGATTCTCCAGCCAGAATAATCTTTTCATTGGTCTTTGGTGATATCCTGATACCCTCATAGCTCAGGGAAACCCTGGTGGTGTAGTGGTTAAGAGCCTCCACTGCTAACCAAAAGATTGGCAGTCCGAATCTACCAGCTGCTCCTTGGAAATCCCGTGGGGAAGCTCTGCTCTGTACTATAGGGTTACTGTGAGTCAGAATTGACTAGACAGCAGTGGGTTTGGTTGGGGTTTTTGGTTTAATAATATAACCTTCTCTTTTACCACCAAACATGCAGAAAAAATAATTGTGCATGGCAACTCAGGGCTTCTCAACAACAGCACTACTGATATTTTAAAGCAGATATTCTTTGTTGTGGGGGACTATCCTATGCATTGTAGGACGTTCAGCAGCATCTCTGGTCTCTGCCCACTAGATGCCACCAGCATCATCCCGCCATCCCAATTTAACAACCAAGAATGGCTCTAGACATTGCAAAATATTCCCTGGAAGGCAAAATTGCCCCTGGTTGAGAACTACTGATCCTTTCCCTGTTTCGGTTTCAGAATTCCTACCTGTAAAATGAAAGCTTCCTTCCAACACTGTGTCTAAGTGTCTAGGAGTCTACCTTACTATCCTCTCGCAGTCTACCTACTATCTTCTCTGCACCAGATGTTTCTTCTTTAAGACTGTTTCGTTTTTGTCTTAGGCTGGGTCCTCTAGAGGAGCAAAACCACTGAAGCATGTAGAGAGAGATTTATTTCAAGGAAATGGTTCACACAGTTGTGGAGGCTGGCAAGCCCCAAATCTGTTGGTCAGACATCAGGCTGAAGGCTTCTCTTGACTCATATGGTTGCAGGACTGAAGAACCCAAACTTGGCAGGTCAGACGGCAGGCTTCTGGCTCACGGGACTGTAGGAGCTGGCGAATCCCAAAAGCTGCAGGTCAAATGGCAAGCTACTGGCTCATGTCCCAAGAACCGGAAGTCAGAGGATGATGAATCCGATGCAGGATCCAGAGAGAGCGGGCTTTGCCAGAACATTTATGTATATGGGGTGCAGGACACACCCCCAAGGAAATTTCCCTTTCGACTGATTGGCTGCTCACATCAGATCACAAAATAGAGGATGATTGGATCATATCTGCCTAACCACGGAGAATCGTGGCCTAGCCAAGCTGACACATAACCTTAACCATCATGGTTTTGTTGTGCTGTTGCTACCCTTTGGAATTCTATTGCTATTTACTATATAAACAGGGCAGTTCTTTAAACTAGAGATTCATAAAAACATAGAACATCGTAGCTGGAAACATTCAGAGAGATCGTCTTGCCCAAGACATTCATGCTCAAAGTGTGAAAATTGATACCAGGAATAGAAAGTGGACTGATCAAGGTCAAGCTTGTTAATGCCAGGACCAGCACACAGGTTTCCCAAACCTTCCTTTCCACAATTCAATTGTTCTCTTATTGTTTGAGCTGTCATCCTTGGAAGCACCTATAATCTTACCTTAAGAGCATTGTTTCTAGCACTCTATATTGTTTCAATGATAAACACTAGCTGTGACTTGAAAGTAATGTGACTGATTATTTCTAAAACACGCTTGAGTTCATCCCTACATACCGGTATTGTCTTTTTTAAAGTTGTCCCCTTAGGGATTTGACATTCACTTCAACAAATACAAAATGCTTTTGAAACACAGTTTAGGATTTTGCTTTTAGAACATATGCTTCTTTGTTTGCCTTTTTTTTTTTTTTTTTTTAATTTCCCCCATCCCTCCCTTCCTCTCTTTCTCCCTTCCTTTTTTATATCATTGGCCTGTTTTTGTTTCTTTTCTTTTTCTTCACAACTTGTTTCCCTTTCTTTCCTTTTTCTTTTCCTCCCTCTATTTTTTTTAACAGAGGCAGCACCTCATTCCAAAAGAAATGTGGTATAACTTATAATCCAAACAAGTTAAAAATAGGTTATGGTCATGGTGAGAAAATACAGCATCTATCACAGGCAGGTGCTGCAACATATTTACCTATTGAGGCATCTTGGTTTTTTTCTGGTTTTTGATAATTATGAATAAAGTGACTGTAAGATTTATTTGCAGGTTTTGTGCAGATATAATTTTCAAATCAGCTGAATATATTTATTTAGGAACATGATTGCTGGATCATACAGTAAAACTATTTTTTGACTTTGTAAGAACCTACCAAACTGTATGTATCTACAATTTGGCATTCCACCAGTGATGAATAAGAATTACTGCTGCTCTGCTTTCTTGCCAGCAGTTGGTTTGTCGGTGTTTTGTTTTTCTTAAATTTTAGCCATTCTAATAGGTGTGCAGTGGTATTTCACTGTTATTTTAATTTCCATTTCCCTAATAATATATGATGTTGAACATTTTTTCATATGTTTCTTGGACATTTGTATAACTTCTTTGGTTCAGACCTTTTCCTCATTTTTTTAACTTGGGTTGTTTCTGTTCTTATTGTTGAGTTTTAGGAGTTCTTTGTGAATTTGAGTTGGAATCAATTTGATGACATCAGGTTTTTTTTTTTTTTTTTTGGTATATTCTGGATACAAGTCCTTTATCAGCTATGTGTTTTCCAAATATTTTCTTCAAGTCTGTGGCTTGTCTCTTCATTTTTTTAATAGTGCCTTTCACAGAACAGAAATCTCTTTTTTTAAGTTCAGCTCATCAGTTTTTTTCTTTTGTAAATCATGTTTTTGGTGTTGTATCTAAAAATTTATTACTAAATGCAAGGTCATGCCGATTTTCTCCTATGTTTTCTTCTAGAAATTTTATAGTTTTGTGTTTTACATTTAGATCTGTGATCCATTTTGAGTTACTTTTAATAAAAAGGTGTAAGCTATGTCTCTAAGTTCTGTTTTTTTGTGTACTTATGTTCAACCATCAAATATCAGAAACCATAGTGGCACAGTGGTTAAGATCTATGGCTGCTAACCAAAAGGACGGCAGTTCGAATCCACCAGCCACTCCTTGGAAACCCTACGGGGCAGTTCTACTCTGTGCTATATGGTCACTATGAGTTGGAATCAACTCAGCAGCAACAGGTTTGGGTTTTTTTTTTTTTTGTATCAAATATGTTTAAAATATCATGCTTGAGTTGCTCTTACTCTTCCGTTAAAAATTAGTTGACTATATTTATGCGGGTCTATTTCTTAGCCTTCTATTTTGTTCCATTTTTCTATACATCTGGGTTTTTTTTTTTTTTTTCCACCATACAATGCTGTCTCAATTACCGTAGCTTTATAGTAAGTCTTGAAATCGGGCAGTGTGAATCCTCCAGCTTTGTCCTTCTTCAGCATTATGCTGGCTATTCTAGGTGTTTGACCTTTCCACATAAACTTTGGGATTAGTTTGTCAGTATCTACAAAATAACTTGCTGGATTTCGATTTTGTTATTATCAATAATTAACAATATTAACAGTATTGTTGCTTAATAATATCGAATCACCCAGTCCATCAGCATAGAATTTCTCTCTATTTATTTAGACCTTCTTTCATTTCTTCCGTCACAGTTTTGTAGTTTTCTGCAGATAGATTCTGTACTTATTTTGCTAGATTTATACCTAAGTATGAGTCCTTTTATGAGTCCCAGGGTGGTACAGATGGTTAAACTCTGGACTATTAACTGAAAGTTTGGCAGTTTAGACCCACCCAGTGGCACCTGGCAAGTAAGTCCTGGCTATCTGCTTCTGAGAGTTCACAGCTTTGAAAATCCTATGGCGCAGTTCTATTCTGCACACATGGGGTAGCCGTGAGTCAGCATCAACTTAATGGTAACCAACAACAATAACATGCCTAAGTATGTCTTTTGTTGGTTGTGGTGTTGCTACTGTAAATGTATATGTATGTTTATAAGTACTTTCCTACCTATCAGTGGGACAGGAAGATAAATTTTCCTGGTTTTGTTTTTTAATTCATGAATTCCTTCCTTCACGTATCACACTGGGCACCTCCTCTGTCTAAGGTGTTTTGTACTCATTCCCTCATTTTAACACTCACAGCAGCTCTCTGGGGTTATTCTTAATATCCTTGTTTTACTGATGAAACCGAAGCAGACGAGGTTAAGATACTGCTTGGGTCACAAAGCTAATAAGTGATTTGAAAACACTCACTCCTCCTGACTCAAAGTAACTGCTCTTTGTGGATAAGCCTTCTCATTCTACATGCTAGCTTGATGTCAGGAAAATATTTTATTAACTTTTTGCACATGAAATTTGAACAACCGAAAAGCCAAACCCAAAGTTTGGATGTATCCTTCCGATTTTAGATTGGGGTAGGAAAGAAACCTGGAGACTGCATTCCAATAATTATAAAACATTGAGTTTGAATACAAATGCCATGAATTAATCACATAGCCATCCATTGTTTTGTTCACAGCAAAGACATAAAAAATCCAGGATGACTGAATATCAGGAAAGTAGAGTATAGCTGTACTTCATCAACATAGATATGATATCTTTGAGTAAAAAATGGCATTATTATGTGTGTAAAAAAAAAGTTTTGGAGTTTCCTACATTGTAAACCTATATATCTTAACATAGCTTTATGCATTATTGTATTTATTTTAGTGAAAGTCATTTCTGTTATTATAAAGAGTTTGCATTTCTTCCCTGACAGAAAAACTTAAAAAGAAACTATTCTTCATGTTTTAAATTTTGACATTGACTAGTTAGTTAAACTTGAGTTACGACTCCTTACACAAATGTTTAGTCACTTGGATTTCAGCTACTAAAGACATAGACTTTAAGCCATCCCAGTGTTGGCAGTATCTTGTTTTAGAAATAGAAGAGTTACGTGTGCTGGTGCTGTTTGGTGGCTAGAGAACTCTCATCCGACTGCAGTGCTAAGTGGATAAACCCCCTTGTACTTTTTAGAAGCCTTAATAGTTTAATCTGCCTGGGCATCTGAAGTGTCTGAAATGAGCCTTGGTAAAAGGTAGATCAACAGGTTGTGCAATAACGTGAGGTTAAATGCCTGCCCCGAGGCACCTAAAGATGATGCTTTTGATTTTTCTAATTGAGGTTGTTAAACAGCAACTGTAGAAGGAGCAGGGTGGTTTTCTGATGTGTCTCCATCTTAAGTAACATGATCGTTAGGAGAAAATAGTGCCGTCATTCACAGATCCAGTTTCAGTGAGTACTCATTGAGCACCTTGCTTGAGGTCAGGCACAGTTTGGGGTGCTCGTGTGCATGGTCTCATTTGATTCTCACTGCAACCCTGCTGGTTAAGTATTACTACTCTTCCAGAATCACAAGGGAAGTCCCAAATGGGGAATATTAAGAAATCGCATGGTGATTTTCTAATCAAAATGAAGGGCTTTCTCTATAGGGTAGGTAGACAGATATGTACCACGGCAAGAACATGGCATCGTATTCAGGATCAGAGATTCATGGGAATTATTGACTGGGCAGCTATGACACTATAACATGCCTTACACCCATTGATGTGTCAGAGTAAACTTTCCGTTTTTTACCTTAATACTGATGCACTCTGAAGAAAACCAGTGGCACAAAGAGAACTGGAAACAGGAGTGTCTGATAGCACTGACTTCTCTACTTCTTGAATTTAAGGTAGTGAATTCTTTTGCACACTCTAAATACCCCAGGAGTAATTTTAGGAGTATTATGGTGATGGCAATAACCAAAATATCCCATTCTATGAACATAAGAAGGCTAGGGTCATAGTAATATCATCCAACTCTTCTTGACAGTTATGATTTCACGAAAGTGGTGTTAATGTACCACGATTAGGCACATTACCTGGGTCCATCCAAACCAGAAAATCTGTGATTCGTGATTGCCTAAAGGGTAATTAGGGGAGCCCTGGTGGTGCAGTGGTTAAGCGCTTAGCTGCTAACCAAGAGGTTAGCAGTTCTACTCTGTCCTGTAGGGTTAGTATGAATCAGAATAGACTTGACAGCAACGGGTTTGGCTTTTGGTTTTTGGTAATGGGTAGTTAAGATTGATCCCCAAGTTTTCTAATAAGAGAGATAGACTTTGAAACTAGAGATTGAAATTATGTTCACCTATAATGAACCATTTTTTATAATGGCAAGATGAAATTATGGGCCACCACCTTTCTATTACTTATAATAAAGGAGACTGAATAACAAAGGTAATAGAAATTAGTCTTATTTAAAATTGCGTGCTTTATCCTGCCTCCTGCTTACTAGCTGCTTAGAGTAAATTATTAAACAGCTAGGAATCGTTGTCCGCAATTGCAAAAAGGAGAAAATAAATTGTACCTGCCTCACACAGTGAGTGTAAAGATTAAATGAGAAAATGCATATAAAGGCAACTAGAGCCTAAAAAAAAAATTTTTTTTTGCACAGAATAAGTCTCAGTAGATGTTATTTATTGTTGTTATTATTATTATCAGTTGCTCCTCAGGAGTTATGCATGACAAAAGGGGGTTAAGAATTTGTCTATTTCTATGAAGATGTGAATGCTACAAAAATTCCTCTCCCGGTGATTCTCAGCATCACAATAAAGAAACCAACACACCACACCTGTTGCTGTGGAGTAGATTCTGACTCATAGCCACCCTATAGGACAAAGTAGAACTGCCCCATAGGGTTTCCACGGAGCACCTGGTAGATTCGAACTGCCAAACTTTTGGTTAGCAGCCGAGTTCTTAACCACTGGACCACCAGGGAGGGGCGAATCTTTTAGGGAAAGGGAGTAGAAATTTAAGTGAGGCATAAAAACCCATTGCCATTGAGTCAATTCTAACTCATAGCGACCTTATAGGACAGGGTAGAACTGCCCCATAGGGTTTCCAAGGAGCACCTGGTGGACTGGAACGGCCGACCTTTTGGTGAGCAGCTGTAGCTCTTAACCACTACGCCACCAGGGTTTCCAAGTGAGGGATACGCAACATGAATAAGAGATCAGGGGAAGTCCAACTGAATACTGGAAACCACCTTTTAAGAAGCCAGAGATAATGGTCTATGAGAATGGATTTGCAGTAACCTGAGGAAATACATACTTTTTTAAGCTGAGACGGTAATGTGGGAGGAATGCAGAACAGTAGCTATTTAGATAATATTAACTCCTATGGAAAATGCAATTAAAAATAAAAATGTCCACGAGACCCTGTGAAAAGAGGCTTAGACTTGAGCTTACCAGATATGGAGTCCAGTCTCTTTCCTTATTTAATAGATAAACAATGCTGAACAGGTCACTCATCGTCTCCAAACGTGCTTTCCTCTTTTGCAGGAGTGACAATTCCTGGCACACAGTTGTGTCCAATAATGTTGATGGACCATGCTCTTTGAATCTGAAGGGCCGCTCTCTTTTGATTTGGTTCTAGTTTTGTTTTCTCCTAAATCACCTTTTTCTCTCCTGCAGCTCAAAACTAGAAGCATGATTTACTCTTACTAAGTAAACAAACAACAACGAAAAACAGTTGCCAAGGAGTTGATTCCAACTCATGGAGACCCCACATGTATCAGAGAACTGTGCCCCATGGGATTTTCAATGGCCGATTTTTCTAACGTAGACTGCCAGGCCTTTCTTCAGGGCAGACTTGAAGCTCCAACCTTTCAGTTAGCAGCTGAGCATGTTAACCATTCGCATCACTCAGGGAAGTGGGTAACTTTTCTGCAAGTAGAAAACTTCCGAATGCGTGTGCATTATTTTATGGGGCCTTGGACCTTCCTAAGAGTGTGCTGTGGTTTATGTTAGTTGCAGTCGAGTCAATTCCAACTCCCGGCAACCCCGTATGTGCGGAGTAGAACTGCGCTCCATAGGGTTTTAAAAGGCCTGTCTTCTGAGGCACCTCGGGGTGGGTTCCAGCAGCCAACCTTTCCACTAGTAGTTGAGGGCTTAACCATTGTGTGACAATATAAACCCACTGCTGTCGAGTTCATTCTGACTCAGCAATAGGGTAGGACTGCCCCAGAGGGTTCCCAGGGCTGGAAATCTTTACGAAAGCAGACTGCCACATCTTTCTTCTCTGGAGCCACTGTGGGTTGTAACTGTCGACATTTTGGTTAGCAGCCAAAGGCTTTAACCACTGTGCCGCCAGGGCTCCGTAGCAATATGTAAATTTGGTCAAAGAACTCTTCTGAAATTAGCACTGGGAGGCCTGCCTTGGAGGGGTGGTCCTGCTGAAATGGCCTTTGGGAGGTTCTTGGTTCAGAAGCTGCATTAGGGGCTGGTTAGTAAGTTTCCCATGGGCCTCTTGTTGTTTTAGTGGCTTCACTAGGGGAATTAAAGGTCTTAACTGAATGTGAAATGTCAGACAGAAACGGTAGGGGAGATTTATTGACAATGAGTCTCAACTTTCTGAAGGTTTATTTGAAACCAGCTTCCTTCTAAGCCCAAATGATTCAGATTTGAAACCCCCCAGGGCCTCTCTGGGACTTTAGGGCATTAGGGAGCTTTTTCCTTGCTCTCAGAGATTATCTCTTCATTGTCTCTTGACTTCGAGAGGGGGAGGTTTGATTGGTAAGTCATCTCTTCCCTAGGGCCTTAAATTCTTTACTCATTCAGAAGATGAGTGGGACGCCGACAGTACATTCCACAAAGCTTTCTCCCCTACTCAGATCCCAAAGCGACTAGCCTGGGTCATGCCAAGGGTGTGATGGGCAGGGCAGATGCCACAGGAGAAGCCAAGGTGAAGAAGTCCTGTGGATTAGCCATCGCTGCTTCTCTCTCTTTAACCAGGTGAGGAATCAATGTTGAGTAGAGCAAAAAGCACAGACTTGGGTTTGAGTATTAGCTCTATCATTTGAAATGTGATCTGGGTAAACTTAATAACCCTCCCTCATGCTCCATTTCCTCTTCTGTAATATAGGTTGAATAATTACTAACTTAAAGAGTTATTTATATAACTATTTATAGGGTCGCTATGAGTCGGAATCGACTCGAAGGCAGTGGGTTTGGTTTGGGTTTTTTGGTAAAGAGTTATTTACATTATAAGCAATAATGTATGTGTAAAAAAAAAATTGTCATGTTGATCCCAACTCATAGAGACCCTGTAGGACAGAGTAGAACTGCCCCATAGAGCTTCCAAGGAGCAGCTGGTGTATTTGAACTGCTGATCTTTTGGTTAGTAGTTGAGCTCTTAACCACTACTTAATCATATCTTTAGCAACAGATGTTGAGCAATGACTCGGGCATTGTGCTAGGTACTTCATAGGTATTATCACATGTAATGCTCATGAGATCTACAAAGTAGGTGCCATAGTCATTTCCATTTTGTGGCTGAGAAAAACTAGGTTTGGTGAGGTTAAATAATTTGTTCCAGGCCAGCTGGTGAGTGGTGCAGCCAGAACCGGAATCAGGCTGTAGAAACTAGGGCAGACTCCAAAGCCTACCCCATACACATAAATCCTGCTTACTGATGCTATTTTCTTGGGACCTGAACCAGAAGTCTACCTATATGAAAAGGCAAAGAAAAGGCAGTTAGTTTTGGGGATTTTTTGCCAGTCTGAGAGAAGGATTTACATATGATGGGGTTAAAAGGAGAGACAGGGAGGAGCTGATAGGGAAGGAGCTGTTTAGGGCTTTAAAGAAAAGTAGTTTTAAAAATACAGTCCTTTATGGCATCCTGCAAAGACGAACCAAAAGGCCCAGCAACACTCCGTTTTGGTCACAGACTCATTGATGTTCCATAGGCGTCTTAGTTATCTAGTGCTGCTGTAACAGAAATACCACAAGTGGGGAGATTTAAACACACCCTGCACTGATGATGCCCTCATTAGCATAACAAAGAAAACTCTATTCTCAAATGGGATTATGTCTACAGTGCTGTTGTTAAGTGTCTTCGGGTCATTTTTAACTCACCATAACTCCCTGTGACAGGGTGGAACTGCCTCATAGGCTTTTCGTGGCTATAATCTTTATGGAAGCAGATTGTCAGATCTTTCTCCTGTGGAGCTGATGAGTGGGCTCACACCACCAACCTTTCAGTTAGCATCCAAGAGGTTAACCATTTGTACTACCAGGGCTCTTTATCCAGTTGTAGGGGTTAGAATTTACAACACATATTTGGGGGTACACAATTCAATCTGCAACATTAGGAGAATTCAGCTCTCTGCTACCTTGTACCCCTTTCTCTACAGAGAAGGAAACAAAGGCTCAGAAAGTGGCCATGACCTGTCCAGAGTCACACAGTGAGTTATTGGGAGACTTGGGGCCCAAACTCATATTCTCAGCATGCTTGTCCACTACATCTTATGTCACCTCATCCTGGCCTGTGATGGGGGCACTACAATCAACGATAAAGCCTTAAGATCTCTAAAAAAAAAAAAAAACACTCTTAGAAAAGGACCTGATAGCATTCATTTACACTTTAGCATAAACTATTGGTATTAGTGGCTGTGGAGTTGGCCCCATAAGCATGATGACCCCATGCACAACTGAACAAAACATTCCCTGGCCCTGCACCATTCCCATGTTTGGTTGGGGACTGGACCATTGTGATCCATACAGTGCTCATTGGCTGTTTTTCAGAAGTAGATTGCCAATCCTTTCTTCCTAGTATGTCTTAGTCTAGAAGCTCCATTGAAATCTGTTCAGCATCATTGCAACACCCAAACCTCCACTGATAGATGGATAGTGGCTTGCACATGTGGTGTATTGCCTGGCAGTCGAAATCAAGTCTCCTGCATTGAAGGTGACAATTCTACCACTGAACCTCCAATGTTCCCATAGTGTGAAATAAAGACACTTTATTGTTGCCTGTCCCAGAGAATGTTTGTCTTAGTTGACATTTGGACAACTAATCCAAACATACCCTCTGTTTGCATACCAACCAGATTTAACTTACACTTCAGGCCAGTCGTGTGCAGTTGGTTGGAAGAAAGGACAGCTACAATGTATGGAACCTCCACATCAAATTACAAACAGTGCCCAGTTTACGACAGGGTTCTGTTCTGACGGCTCAGTCCTAAGTCAGTTCTGGCGTAAGTCAAATACCTCATTTTTATTTTTCATTATCTTTGCCTTTTATTATCAATATCTTTGTAAATCATAACATCGAATATCTGCAAGTGAACATCTGAGAATTATAACAGCAAATTACGTGCTGCAACCATTGTATGTAATACTAGTGATAACATGCACACAAAAGAAATAAAACAGACGGTGTGATTCATTGTAACTTGAATACGTTATAAGTTGGGGACTTCTTGTGTAATATTTTACCACTGTTTCCTAGTTCCCTCCCCGCCCCCCCCCCCCCGTAGAAATAATTGGCATACAGTAGTCGTCTCAATGGCACTGGGTTTTTTGTTTTTTTTTTTTGGTTTATGACAAACATTATTTTGGAATGAAAAATAGAGAAATCAGCTTGCCACTGTGACCTTAGTCCTTACTTCTGGATTTTGCCCTTAAAATTCTTCCTATTTTCTGTCTGTGAAGTCACAGCACTTGTGACATTCAGCCATACATCTGATGCTTGGATACTTCTCCCAATCCAGCATCAATAAATTAGACCAAGAATTACCTAGATCCTACGTATCAACCAATGAATTGGCACAATGGCTGCAATAGTGGGCTCAAAGACTACGATTGTGAGGAAGGAAGACGCAAAACCACGCAGTGTTTCCTTCTGTTGTACATAAGGTTTCTATGAGTCGAACCAACTTGTGAGTACATAACAACAACAATGTGTCAACTGGGTGAAAGGTAAGAACTCTCTAGGACTAAAGCAGCTCAGGTTACCACTGTTTAGTATATAAGAGAAGGCCATAAAGAGGGCTTATAGTATTGCCTGATTCAGAGCACTTAAATGGGGAACCTAGAATAACCAAAAACCCCTTGACACTGAGTCAATTCCTATTCATAGCAACCTTATAGCAGAGAGTAGAACTGCCCCTATATGATTTCCAAGGCTCTAATCTTTATATATCTTCATATATATATATATATATATATATATATCTTTATAGGGAAACCCTGGTGGTGTAGTGGTTAAGTGCCATAGCTGCTAACCAGAAGGTTGACTGTTCTAATCTACCAGGTGCTACTTGGAAACCCTCTGGGGCAGTTCTACTCTGTCCTACAGGGCCACTATGAGTTGGAATTGACTCAACAGCAATGGGTTTGGGTTTTTTTTTTTTTTTGGTTAATCTTCACAGAAGCAGATTGCTGCATCTTTCTTCCAAGGAGCAACTGGTGGGTTTGAACTGGTGACCTTTTGGTTAGCGGTCAAGCACTTAACCAATGCACCCCAGGGACTCCTTAATCTAGAATAGCCAAAAAACAAAAACAAAAAACATTGCTGTCCAGTTGATTCAGACTCATAACAACCTTATACAACAGAGTTTAACTGCCCCATAGAGTTTCCAAGGAGCGGCTGGTGGATTCCAACTGCCAACCTTTTGGTTAGCAGCTGAGCTCTTAACCGCTGCGCCACCAAGGCTCCTAATCTAGAATAGGCCTCGCAGATTCAAAAGGAAACATCCTCAACATCTTGCATAATTTCTTCTACACAAAAAAGACTCCCAAACTGTATATAATAGGTTTCACTCTTCATGTCTTTATGGCTCCTGTAAGGCGTTTTTCTTTTATTATTTTCCTGAGATTTTAGTGGTATCTTTGCAGACTAAGCATTTTAGCTTTGCTGATAATTATTGAGCTGTTGGCACTGATTGCATTTTAGAACCATACTAAAATATGATTATTTTTAATTGCCCAGTTTTATGGCAGAATTAGCTAAAAAGATTTTTTTTAAAGCGACTACTATTTTATCACTCCAGCCAATTAAACATTTCTGTTTTTCCTGTTCCCTTCCAGTCTCTTGCTAGATGCTTGTATAATTTTTGCATAGCTATAATCACAGCACAGATAAAATTGTATTACTTAAATATATCATATATGCATTTTTTTCTGAATTTGCCGCATAGTGATGGTTTTAATGACTGCACTACGTAGACTGTGGAATGTAGGCTTGCCAGGATTTACTAAAACCAGTCCTCTGTGTTGAATTTTAGGTTTGTTTTATATATATATATATACATACATATGTGTGTGTATATACATACACACACATATATGTAAAAAAAGGTATATAAAAAATACATACACGTTGTTATTAACAATTCTGTAGTCATCATCTGTGTGCATTCGGGTATTTTCTTTGTTTTGAAAATCTTCCTTTGGAGATAACTCCAGATATGGGTTTGCTGGGTCAGAGAGCAAGGATGTATTACGTTGTTGTTGTCGTTAGGTACCTTTGAGTCAATTCCAACTCATAGCAACCCTATAAACAACAGAATGAAACACTGCTGGGTCCTGCACCATTCCCATAATCATTGTCATCCTTGAGCCCGTTGTTGCAGCCACTATGCCAGTCCATCTCAGTGAGTGTCCTCCTCTCTTTCACTCTCCCTCTACGTTAGTTATAATAGAAACAGGTTGATTTACACATACGTAATTGTACTCAAACACACATACATATAAATATATCACCCTGAAATTTCATAAAATTATACCTAACCATTCTACATGCATTGGGATCTGATATATTCTATTTTGTTCCATGCCAATTTTTTTTTTTCATTCTCATGTCCTCTATTATTATTTTCTTTTTAAGTTGGCTATAACCTACTGAATTAATTTTATGGCCCTGATTAGCAGATTACAAAACATTCTTTTTAAAGCTGCGTTAAACACACGTAGAACTTAAAAACGATTCACCAGCAGTGAATGTAAGTTGTTATCAACATGTACCATCTTTAAACTTCAAATTTGGAACCTGTTTCAGCAAAATTTGTCAGTGTCAGTGATAGTAGCAATGAGAAATATATTCACTTAGGAAATTATCCTATTGCTCCTGATCAGAAACCCCCCCAAAAACCAAACCTTTTGTCGTTGAGTCAATTGCAACTCAGAACAACCCTATAGGTCAGAGGAGAACTGTCCCATAGAGTTTCCAACGAGCGCCTGGTGGATTTGAACTGCCGACCTTTTGGTTAGCAGCCATAGCTCTTAATCCCTGTGCCACCAGAGTTTCCTTCTGAACACAAGTCTAGAGGAAATAATAATCTACCTGACTGTTTCTTCTTCTCTTGCTTAGCTAGAATCCAATTTTCGATTCTGTCATTATATATTTAATTCAAAATCTATGTATTTTTTAGCACTGCTAATTTTTCTTCTTTCATCTAACTTTTAATCCATTACCTTATAGTATATTATTTATTTTTTAAGTCACTTAAATTTACATGCAGTATGAGATATGGGTTTTCTCAGATGGTTAAGTCAGTAATTATTTTTTGGTTTTATGGACGATGCAGTATTAAATAAACGACCACTTTCCCCTTCTTGGTAGGGATTTAAGTTTACTTTTATCTAACAGCCTTTGTTTTCAAAGGGGTGAATTAATAAATTATAGTTATGTTTTAAAGACTTTGGAAAAATCAATATTATATTTTCATCTAATCCATTCTTTATTTCTTTGCCTAATTGACTTATTTTTATTTTTTTGTATTATGAAGTCAAAATCTAAAACTGAGATACAATATAGGCCTTTAATTTGCATTATTTAAGAAAGCTTCATGTTATTTATTCTTAATGGACAAATGAGATGAATGGAGCATTGATGTTTTCTTTCTTTAAAAATTAAAGTTGCTTTTTTTTGATGATGTCTTTAATGAATGTTTCTGGGGATCCTTAGTCCTATTTTCTGATACTCCTAAGAAGACACTGAAACATGTGAAGTAAGATAATACAAGAAAGCTACAGTTAAGGATTCTATAATTCAGGTTTATAATTCTACTTTGAAGACTTGGGTCATACAACTTAACCTTTGTTGTCGTTTCTCTGTTCAGAAGATGGACATTTATTACTTCGTACTTTATAGGAATATTTTGGAAATGAACAAATACATGTGTTAGTAAATGCTTTGAATTCTTTGAAGTAAAGATGCAATAACATCATTTACTTAGTAATAGCAAGAACAATGTGTTAAATGACACCCCAGATATCAAACACTTACTTTAATCTCTGTTTTCAAAAGGAGCCTGTTTTTCACTAGACTTAGATCATACTATAAAAACCCAGTGCCATCGAGCTGACTCCAACTCATAGCGACCCTATAGGACAGAGTAGAACTGCCCTATAGAGTTTCCAAGGAGCGCCTGGCGGATTCAAACTGCCAACCCTTTGGTTAGCAGCTGTAGCACTTAACCACTACACCACCAGGGTTTCCAATACTGTGATGCCATGGAAATCAGTATGTGTTGAGGAGGATTGGTGGGAGGAAAGAAAGAGAGAAAACACATCTTAACCAAGTGTCCCTAAATGCCCCTGCAAACAAGGCCATTCTCATTGAGTTGATTCAGACTCATAGTGACCTTACAGGACAAAGTAGTACTGCCCCCAAGGGTTTCCAAGGAGCAGCTGGTGGATTTGAACTGCCGACCTTTTGGTTAGCAGCCAAGCTCTTAACCACTGTGCCACCAGAGCTCCCGCTATGTGCCAGGCCTTGGAAATATACTTTCTCAGGTAATTCTCCTAACAACCCTATGGGTAGACATTATTATCTCCATGTTGTAGAGAAGGAAAGTATAGCTCTAAGAAGCTGAATAACTTGCCCAAATCACATGACCAATAAGTTACTTAGCTAGGATTTTAACTCAACTACAAAACTCCACCTTGACAGAATACCACTAGGCTTTCTCAACTTTTAGATGGCTGCTTTGGAAACTTCTGTTTGCAGCTAAAATAGGAAAGGGCAGGGCTCATTTAATTAAAAGAAATCGTTTATAATGTTACCCCAAGATATTTCTTTTTTTAGCTTCCTTCTGTGTTTCCATTACAGTTTTAGCTTAAGATCTGGATCATTTCTTATTTTATCCAGCTGGTTTGTCTAACTCTAGTTCCTGGACTTACAAAAATACACTTGCTAAAGATGAGGTAAAGGTCAGGACTTATACTGTGATTTCTCTTCTTGGTTACTTATATAATTAAAATGGTGGTTTGAGAGAGTGACTGAAGGTTGAGCTAGAGGAGGGAGAAGGAAGGAGGAGCAACTTGACAGAGTTAGGGAAATTCCAGATGACATGGACTGCCAGATTTCCTGCTGGTCCTTCACTGCCAAACTCCACCTCCTGCTTTTCTTGCACAGCTGTGCGCTTCGTTAAATAGTGATGTCTACAAATCACAGCAGTGTTAAAATGCAGAGCAGGGGAATTCCTGTATGCCAAATGCTGCCAAGTTCCTAGAGTTTTAACAGCATACTCACCAAACTGCCTCCCTCCCCTCCAAAAACTATAAATAAGTTCAATATCAAGAGTGTTTTCATCAATTCAAATGTCCCTCTGTTCTCTTGGAGCATTTGAAATGTTATTTAGACTCATTGGGAAAGGTGCCCATTTCTAAGGGAACATGGTTGTAGGTCATATGTTGTCAGAGGTCAAGCTTCTAACCTTGATGTGGCCACTAGCCTTCCTGTTGAGTTGGGGACCATCATTTATTTGAAGCATAGGTTTTTCCATCCATATTTAGAGTGCTGACCATGCTTTTTGGCAACTTTGTGGGATTTAGGACTGAGAACCCAGGTGCTACTGCTCAGGGCAGGGATAAAAGAAAAGTGGATTTAATTCCACAATATATGCTGAGAATTTATGTGTGTAAAGTGCTGTGTTGGGTGAGTGGATGATGACGATATAAGTAAGACAAGGCTAATATACACTAATAAAGCTAGTGTGAGGGAATGCTGATGAGTTCTGTACTAGAATTTTTTTAAAAGATGCAGTGAGAACACAGTGGACGAAAATATGTCAATTCTACCTGGAATGACTGGAGAAGTTTCAAGGAGGATGTAGCATTGGCTCCAGGCCTTGAAAAAGGGGGATTTCAATAGATAAAATGGAGGCACTCCAGGTAGAGAAAACAAACAATGTAAACAAAGATACAGCAAATGGAGAAGCTCAGTAGGCTGTCAGAATGGTATGTTGCCTTGTGTTGAAGGGGTGGCTTTATAACTGGCAGCCCACAGGCTTAATACAGCCTGCAGAATGTTTTGTTTGGTTGGTAATTAAAAACAAAACAAACAAACAAAAAAAACACAACAACTTGGTTGCTTTCATGTTAGGCAACAGATCCATCCACTTATCGTCTTACACAACCAGATTCTTGCGCTGATGTTCTGTGCCTTGTGCTTCAGGAATTTGAATTTTGGCCGCTAGGCTTGGATAAAGAGTGTGAGGAGGAAGAGACAGATGGGTTGCTGGAGCTCCCATAACAGGAGCCCTGGTGGCGCAATGGTTAAAGCATTGGGCTGCTACCTCAGAGGTTGGTGGTTCAAAGCCACCCACGTCTGCTCTATAAAGATTATAGCCAAAAAAAAAAAAAAAAAACGAAGCCCATATGGGGCAGTTCTGTTCTGTTCTGTCACTGGGGTTACTATAAATCTAAAGTGACTAAGTGGCACCTAAGGACAACAACAAAGGTGAGTGACGAAGGATTAAAGTGGATAAGAACTGGAGGCCCCTGAAAAAAAAGTAGTAGCTAGCTGGTAGGCAAAACTTGAATTTATCCTCTTTTTGAGAGTTTCAGTATCCAAACTGGAGAAAGAAAATGCAGAGCAATTCAACTGATATACATTTATTGAGTGTGTACTTTTCAGAAAGCACTACATAGGCACAGTGGCAGATATTCAGACAGTAATACATGGTCCCTGTCTCCAGTTACATGGAGGCAAGACAGACATGTAAGTAACTAACTATTGTGCAAGGTAAAATTCAGTGAGAACAAGCAGTGCATCTAGGAAATATAGAGGAAGATAGATTCACCTTCACTGGAGAAGAGAAGAAACATCTCTGAAGAATTGTATTTGAGTTGAGGCTTGAAGAATAGCTAGATTGTTGATAAGTAGACAAATGTGGAAGCTTATTTTAGATTGAAGGAAAGAGTGAGCAAAGAGAGAGGCCATAAAGTGCAAGGATTATCTCTGAAATGAGAACTAGGATACAAATCATATTGTATTGTGAGAGAAGCTTGGAGTGAATTCATAACACATCTTCAGAGACACTCCATTGAATTTGGACATCAAACTTGAGTGTGAACAGCTGATGATAACTGAGTTGTGAAGTGATGTGGTCAGACCTGTGTATAAACTCAGGCACTATGGAGGCTTCATTATTGCCACATTGTTGTGGATTGAGTCATGTTCCCCCAAACTATCTGTCAACTTGGCTAGGCCATGATCCCCAGTATTGTGTGAATCGTCCACCATTTTGTCATCTGATGTGATTTTCCTATGTGTTATAAATCCTGTCTCTATGATATGTGGCAGTTATGGTAATGAGACAGGACTCAATCTACAGGATTAGAGTATGTCTTTTTTTTTTTTTTTTTTTAGTTTTTATTGTGCTTTAAGTGAAAGTTTACAAATCAAGTAAGTCTCTCACACAAAAACTTATATACACCTTACTACATACTCCCAATTGCTCTCCCCCTAATGAGACAGCCTGCTCCCTACCTCCACTCTGTCTTTTCATGTCCATTTCACCAGCTTGTAACCCCCTCTAGATTGTATCTTAAACCAGTGTCTTTTAAGATATAAAAAAGAGAAGGGAGAAGAGACACAGGGGACCTCATACCGCCAAGAAAGTAGTGCCAGGAGAAGAGCACGTCCTTTGGACCCAGGGTTCCTGCACTGAGAAGCTCCTAGACCAGGGGAAGATTGATGACAAGGACCTTCCCCCCAGAGCTGACAGAGAGAGAAACCCTTCCCCTGGAAATGGACTCCTGAATTCGTACTTCTAGCCTACTAGACTGTGAAAGAATAAACTTCTGTTTGCTAAAGCCATCCACTTGTGGTATTTCTGTTTATCAGCACTAGATAGCTAAGACACATATCTTTAACTTCAAGATAGAGCCAGATTTTGCTGGGAGCTCTGAGAGCTAGCCCCAGACCTCCATAGCATAGGAATATAGGTCAGGATTGGAATTTCTGGTTATTAGGCTTAGGATCAGCTATTTATTGAGCTTTAGAAATATGGGTTCAATGCTTACTCCATCTCCAACCCCACCCTTGGGCTCTCATAATATTCTGTTTATTCTCTGTATTTCTGGCACTTAACACACTGACTGGCAAGTAATAGGTACTCAGTAAATGTTTGCTGAATGAATGGACAAACTACTAACTTGTTCTAACAGCAGGGAAGAGCCTGGTTATCAGCTCTTGAGTAAACAATCTGTATACATTATTGCTTTGAGTAGGAGAGAAGGCTAGGTTTTAATACTTTCTTGTTGGTCCTCAATTCCTTGACAAATAAGCCTATTTTTCTGAGCTAGGTCTCCTGCATTTGAAGCAAGATCATTCTATTCCAAACTTTTAAGGAGCGGCCTTAAATATGCTCCACTTCATGGAGTGATCCAGTTATACCTTTGGAAAGCTAAGCTTCACATCTCCCGAATTTGTTTGCCCTTTGAGTTTTGGATGGCATAAAATAATAAAACATACTTCAAAAAACAAATTCTCTTATAAATATCACAGTCGAACAATTGTATTATGAATTCACTATCTAGAACCAATTGCTTGAGCCAATTATTAAATTCCTAATATTATGATATTCAGGATATATTTCCTAGAAAATTTTATAATCCACTTTTCGTAAATGCAGTATTTTCATACTATTTATGATTGCATATTATATAAATAAACAAACCAATAATAATACTGTAAAATAACTAACTACCAAATCAATTTTTATGTCTTTTAAGAGACTTTACGAACCACTAATTAGGAAATATTTGATCAAGTTAAAAGTTTGAAGTCTTTTTATCCACCATGGACAGAATGGTGAAAAAATTGCCTTCATTCTGTCCAAAGTATATTTTCAGTAGTTCCCATTTATCCTTAACACCTCTAAAATCTAAAAGCAACTTAGATAAAGTTGAGTTTTCCATTTTCCAATTTATATGAGATATTCATGTTGTACATGCCATCGCTATGAGTCGGAACTGACTTGATGGCACCTAACAACAACATTAGAGCCCTGGTGGCGCAGAGGTTAAGCAAACTCGGCTGCTAACTGAAAATTCAATGTTTCAAACCTACCAGCCACTCCATGGGAGAAAGATGTGGGAGTCAGCTTCTGTAAAGATTATAGTCTTGGAAACGCTGCAGGGTAGTTCAACTCTGTCCTATAGGGTCACTAAGAGTCGAAATCAACTCAATGCGATGGGTTTGGTTTGGTTTTGGTGTGGGTAAATTAAGGCTACAATGTTGATGCAAGTGTGTGTGTATGTGTGTGTACTATATGACAACCAAAGGCTCTCATAAGAAGGAGTGTGGGAAAAGTACTATTAAATTTCTAAGTGTTCTCTCTTCATGTTTTTTGGCTCAGCTATACCCTGCCACGACGTTTTGAAAGATGGTCATGTTCCCAGTGTTCCATCCTAGCCCTGGTGCCCTGTCTACCCTGTAAAATTGCAGAGACATATACACAGAGATGAGGTCTCAGCCCTGGTCCCAGGAGTCATCTATTAGAATAGTTCAAGCTTACGCCCTAAGTCACAGAAAATACTGGAAAATAATGCAGAGAGCTCAACATTCAAAGAATATGTACAGAAAAAAAAACTATCTTGTTCTGGTAAAGTTTTGTTAAGGTGTATGTTTGCAATGAAGTACCTGGAAATCCTTAGAAGATTTCTTTCTGTATACTTTGGTAATGTCGTCTAAGCAACTTGGATGTGTCTTGTTAGGTCCTGTCCAGGTAGTTCTGACTCATAGCAGCCCTATGTACAACAGAACGAAACTCTGCCCGGTCCTGTGCCATCCTCACAATCATTACTATATTTGAGCCCATTGTTGCAGCCACTGTGTCAATTCATCTTATTGAGGGTGTCCCTCTTTTTTGCTGACTGTCTACTTTACCAAGCATGGTGTCTTTCTCCAGGGACTTCTTCCTCCCGATAACACGTCCAAAGATTTAAGATGAAGTCTCGCCATCCTCGCTTCTAAGGAGCATTCTGGCTGTACTTCCTCTGAGACAGATTTGTTTGTTCTTCTGGAAATTCATGGTGTATTCAATATTCTTTGCCAACACCACAATTCAAATGCATCAATTCTTCTTTGGTCTTCCTTACTCATTGTCCAGCTTTTGCTTGCATATGAGACAAATAAAAATACCATGGCTTAGATCAGGCACACCTTACTCCTCAAAATGACATCTTTGCTTTTTAACACTTTAAAGAAGTCTTTTGCAGCAGATTTGCCCAATGCAATGCATCATTTGCTTTCTTGACTGCTGCTTCTATGGGCATTGATTGTGGATCCAAGTAAAATGAAATTCTTGACAACAATGTTTTCTCTGTCCAGTTGTGAAGATTTTTGCTTTCTTTATGTTGAGGTGCAATCCATACTGAAAGCTGTGGTCCTTGATCTTCATCAGTAGGAGCTTCAAGTCCTCTTAACTTTCAGCAAGCAAGGTTTTGCCGTCTGCATATCACAGGTTGTTAATGAGTCTTCCTCCAATCTTGATGCTGCACTCTTCTTTATATAGCCCAGCTTCTCAGATTATTTGCTCAGCATGCAGATTGAATAAGTATGGTAAAAGGATACAATCATGGCACACACCTTTCCTGATTTTAAATCATGCAGTATCCCCTTGTTCTGTTTGAATGACTGCCTCTTGACCTATGTACAGGTTCCACATGAGCATAATTAAGTGTACTGGAACTCTGTTTTACAGACCTCTTTTTCAAGTTTTTATCTCTCGCTGGTATACACCACAGTTTCTGATAGCTTTCCCTTAGTTGGAGTGCATCCTTACATCTTTCCAAAATTCTTTAAAAAATGAGAGGTGACTGGCTTCTTAGGAGGGAGTATGAGAGAATGGAGCAATCAAACCCCAAATATTTAATTAGAGCACACTTCTGAGAGTTAATGAATCATTTTACACACACACACACACATACACACAAAGATAGAGAGGTAGATAGAGAGAGGGAGAGAGAGAGAGATTTAAAACAAAAAAAAAATCCGTCGCTGTTGACTTGATTCTGACTCATAGTGACCCTATAGGACAGAGTAGAACTGCCCCATAGGGTTTCCAAGGAGCGCCTGGTGGATTTGAACTACTGACCTTTTGGTTAGCAGCTGTAGCTCTTAACCACTACACCAACAGTGTTTCCAGATAGATAGATATACACACACTTAGTCATATAAGAGGCATCTAAAAAAGTTTTGTCTAAAAACCAAAAATAATCCAAGAATTCAATAATTCTTCCATCAGTGGGAGGGCACTGGGGTGAAGACAATGCTGTGCATTCATCAGGTTATTTTATTTTTGTCTTGAGCACAGCTTCCTTTAAAGTTAAGGAGTGACTCTATGACAATTTTAACCAGGGCAATATAAGAAGTAATAGACCCTACTTCCAGACTTGGCCCTAAAATATCCATAGTATCCTTCTCTCTCTCTCTCTGTCTTCATTTGTAAGCTGAATATAGTGAGCCAAGAGGAGGTCTTTGGACCCTAGAGGATAGCAGAGGCACTAGTTGGGAGAAATCTGCATTTATGAGTCACTACATGTAGGAAAGCTGTACAGTACAGCTGCCTGAACAAAAATAGATTCCTAGGACTGTGTGTGAGCAAGAAATAAGGTCTGGTTATGGCATTTGTTTTGAGATTATAGAATTTGTTTTTACTGTAGTCAGCCTTTACTGTAATTAAAAAAAGGATCATTGAGAACAGGTTCTCATAAACTAAAAGATGAAGTTCTCAGAGATGATATATTTGGTCTGTCTATGATATGTGCTGGGGACCTGATGGTACAGTGGTTAAGAGCTATGGCAGCTAACCAAAAGGTTGGCAGCTTGAATCCACCAACCACTCCTTGGAAACCCTATGGGGCAGTTCTTCTCTGTCCTGTAGGGTTGCTCTGAGTTGGAATAGACTCAATGGCAACGGTTTTTATGAATGTGCTACTTTTGTTCTTCCAGAGAACATGCTTTGATGAACACTAAGAACTTTTAGGTGTATACATGTCAGCAACATGTGATTGCAATTACATACAGCCACTGGTGGCAAATGACTGTATACCCTTAGTAAGGTCCTGGGTACAGATTCTAAGACTACCACTGTGGTGGTTTTGTGCACAGCTACCTGGAATGTAAATATGATGCTAAAAATTAGAGCAGCTGGTTATGTGAAGAATTTCAGAACTGTAAACAGATAAAATACAATGCATTTTATTTGTGATAGTAAGATTGATTGCTCTATAAATTTCTGTGCACTGATTTGATTTTTCTTTTGCTAAAACACATCAAGACACCATAAAATTACCAGAGAAATATCTCTTAAGTTTACATGAATACTGAGGCTCCCAGGAACTAAACCAACATCCTCATTCTAATTCCTGTGACTCATTGTTTTTAGAGGGGTGGGGATTTAACATAGTAGATCTCAGTTTAGAATCCCCGTTCCCATTGCCATGGAGTTGATTCCGACTCATAGCGGGCCCATTGGACAAAAGAGAACTGTCCCATAGAGTTTCCAAGGAGCGCCTGGTGGATTGGAACTGCCGACCTTTTGGTTAGCAGACACAGCTCTTAACCACTACACCACCAGGGTTTCCCAGTCTGTAATAGTGATAACCATTTTCTACCATTTATAAGTATCTTCTAGGTACTGTACTGTACTGTCTTAGTTATCTAGTGCTGCTATAACACTAATACCACGAGTGGATGACTTTAGCAAACGGAAGTTTATTTTCTCACAGTCTAGTAGGCAAAAGTTTGAATTCAGGGCTCAAGACAGGGCAGTGTTTTGTTCTGTTATACATAGGGTCACTGTGAGTTGGAACAGACTTGACAGTACCTAGCAACAACAACATACCTGTGGTTAGAATTACATTTGGCAATGAACTTTCTATATTATAATAATGAGGCAGTATCACCATATTTTTATGCAAATAATGAGCACCTTCTATGTTTGCCAGTCGCGCCCTCCCTCTGCAAGGTATTTTCATAAGCACCGCTATGCCAATTTTTTTTTAAACATGTTGTTTAAAAAAAATTAGCATAACATGCTTTTGAAAATACCTTGCAGAGGAGAGTTTGGTTGGCAAATAAATGTAGAAGGGGCATTATTTGGGTAAAAATGATATTGAGGGGTATGTCTTGGAAACCCTGGTGGTGTAGTAATTAAGTGCTAAGGCTACTAACCAAAAGGTCAGCAGTTCAAATCCACCAGGCGCTCCTTGGAAACTCTATGGGGCAGTTCTACTCTGTCCTATAGGGTCGCTATGAGTCAGCATTGACTCGACGGCAATGGGCAACGGGCAGGGTGTGTCTTAAGTCAATGTCCTTTGAGATATGAAAGCAGATTAAGCAAGCAAGCAAACAAGCGCAAATGGAGAGGAAGATATTCACTACATGAAACCCAAGGAATCCAGGAATAGAAGCTGAAAAGAGACAAGGTCCTTCCCCCAGGGTAGGCAGAGAGAGAAAGCCATCCTCTAGAGCCAGCGTGCTGAATTCAGGCTTCCCACCTAAACTGTGAAAAAATACATTTCTGTTCGTTAAAGCCACCCACTTGCGGTATTTCCGTTATATCAGCACTAGATAACTAAAACACATGCACGGTGAGTTTTCTGCCCCTACAGCTGCTCCCATGTTTCAGCATTTTTCTGAAATTAAATAGTAATTGCCACTGATCAATAACCTTCCCCACATACGCATACACACACTTATCTGGACTAGTAACAGGCCATCTCATAATAAATAATGTAATAAGCTCATCTTTCTAACTGATTAAGTCATGTTTTCAGTTGCGAGAGGGTGCTATGTGTAATATTTTGACAAATATAAGAACTTTGAAAAATAAATGAATGAATACAGTTCTTTAACAAACCCAAATGCAGGAATATAGGTCCTGATAGCAGTTTGCTTCTAGAAGCATCTGGACTGAATGGGAAGTGAGAACAGTTGTAAGAGATTGCAGTTTTTCTAAGATGACTACAGTAATAACATGACCCCACAAGCCAGAAGTTCACAGAGAAAATTTAAAATCAGGGCTATGGGTGTCCTCGTTAAGTGAAGTTGATCTCGTTAATCAAAAGTAGTCCTGCTTGTCCAATCTCTAAGCTGTTTATTGCTCATGGAAATTAGGCTGAGGATGTCTGTTCTGCATTGAATAAGACCTTTTCCTTTGGAGCACTTTCCGTTTTCTTCCTGTTTTTCTTAATTTTTTTTTTTTTGTCTTTTAGCCTGAAATTGGATTCAGCCTCCAAAAGACAGCCTTTACACTTGGCTTAGAAAGAGAAGACATAGAATTGGTAGTAATGGGGAACATATTATACCCAAGGATAGAATTAAGGCATGTGACAACATGGGAAAAGGCAAAAGGCTGCTGTGTAATCTGCTGTTCCCCTCTGGCTCCAGGAAGCAGAAACAAAGTTATTAAAGACAGATAACAACATAAGGAGGTGCTCTGATGGCGGAGGATACAGACTGGCAAAGTGAAAAGTGCTAATCTTTCACAGAATAAACTGGGAGGATCTGCCAGCATGCACCTACTAGGAATGGGCTTTTAAAACATTGATTAGCAAGTGTCTGGAGGAAATTGTCAGGGACAACTTTGCAGTGAATGACCAGGGAGCCATGACTGAAGGAGAGGACATAAACTCCTAAAATAGGAGTCACTTTGAGTTTATCCTGGAGTAAATTATTGAAAGGAAAAAATTATCGGACCTGAGACTGATGCATACATGACATTAAGCAGACTAAGGATGAAGACTCTTGGTGTATCATTTAGACATTTAATGGTTACTAGAGAAGATTTTTTTTTTTTTTTAGATAGTCATGCTTAAAGAAATGTTTAACATTTTCAAATTAATCAAGTGATGTAGTGACTGGTTTTCCGTGGGGGCAGACAAAGTATGAATGTGAGGTAAGATTGTGGCAAAAAAAAGGAAAGAAAACAACCATTGAAATTTACCCTGAATCATTTACCTAAAATAAAATCTGCTGAAAATACCGTTGGATGGTGGTGCTGGTGGTGCTGGTGGTGGTGGTGGTGGTGCTGCTCTTGAGTCAGTTCTGACTCATGGTGACCGCATGTGATGAAGTAGGACTGTCCCGTATGATTTTTTTTACTGTAATCTTTACAGAAGCATATAGCCAGATCTTTCTCCTGTGAAGCTGCTGGGTAGGTTTGAACTGCCAACCTTTAGGTTAGCAGCCTTGGAGAGGGGAGTATGTAGCATAAACAGGAATGTAGAGAACATGCAGATGAATGAATGTCTTCTGTTTAAAGGGCCTATGTGAGAAACTCAGGTGCCTTCCAGAGAATAGTATCCCACAGACATGACTGAATGAGAAGAGCAAATTCCTCAATTTGCAAAATGGAAAAGAATGGTAAGAAAAGATGGTGGAGAAGGAAAAGCCCATGAATGCAAGGGGGAGAAACCAGTTCCTAGAAAATGGTGGAAATGCTACAAGAGGGTTTGGTGGAAGTGATAGCACTTCTTTTCAGGGTCACCATGCTGCTCCTCATAATCACAACTTTCTTTTATGCTTATGTCATACATCAGGCTTTAATCCTAATCTGAAGCTTTTTTTTTTTTTTTTAAACCTTAGCTTGTTCTGTAGGATCACTACGAATCAGAATCGACTTGATGGCAACGAGTTTTAGTTGTTCTGAGTTATGAACTTCCTAAGTCTGTTCTTGCAGAATCCGTAATGGTCATTTTGTTCTCTCCTGATTACTTGCCCATACTTCAGTCCTTCATGTATGTTCTTTTTGCATCTAATGTATCGGAAATCTTTTTTTATACCTCTGAATTATCTTTATAAATATTTTACCTTCTTTCCCAACATACCTACCCAATCTCTCCATTATAATTTGCAGTATTCATGATTGTGCCATCAAAATTTTAATTTTTAGACCAGAAGTTGATAAACTTTTTTCTATAAAAGTGCAGAGAGTAACTATTTTCAGCTCTGCAGGCCTTAAAATCTGGCACAAATCCTCAACTCCGCAACTTCTCAAGTTGCACCATTGTAGATTGAAAGCACCATAGGACATACGTCAGAGAAGAAACATGACTGTGCTGCCAAAACATTCCATTTACAAAAACAGGTGACAGTAGTTTTTGTGGTTAGGAGTTTGTAGGCCTCTGTTTTAATGAGAGTCTTCTATTTTTCTAGAACCAAATTCCCTTTTGAGAGTCCTTTTCTACAAAATTATGTTTTTCCTTTTTTCTATAAACTTTTTCTTACATCTTTTTTTTTATAATTTTTATTGTGCTTTAAGTGAAAGTTTACAAATCAAGTCAGTCTCTCACACAAAAACCCATATACACCTTGCTACACACTCCCAATTACTCTCCCCCTATTTTTTTTTTTTTAATGAGGCAGCCCGCTGTCTCCCTCCACTCTCTCTTTTCGTGTCCATTTCACCAGCTTCTAACCCCCTCCACCCTCTCATCTCCCTCCAAGCAGGAGATGCCAACATAGTCTCAAGTGTCCACCTGATCTAAGAATCTCACTCCTCAGCAGCATCCCTCTCCAACCCATTGTCCAGTCCCATCCATGTCTGAAGAGTCGGCTTCTGGAATGGTTCCTGTCCTGGGCCAACAGAAGGTCTGGGGACCATGACCACCAGGGTCCTTCTAGTCTCAGTCAGACCATTAAGTCTGGTCTTTTTATGAGAATTTGAGGTCTGCATCTCACTGCTCTCCTGCTCCCTCAGGGATTCTCTGTTGTGTTCCCTGTCAGTGCAGTCATAGGTTGTAGCCAGGCACCATCTAGTTCTTCTGGTCTCAGGATGATGTAGTCGCTGGTTCATGTGGCCCTTTCTGTCTCTTGGGCTTATAATTACCTTGTGTCCTTGGTGTTCTTCGTTCTCCTTTGATCCAGGTGGGCTGAGACCAATTGATGCATCTTAGATGGCTGCTTGCCAGTGTTTATGACCCCAGATGCCACTCTTCAAAGTGGGATGCAGAATGTTTTGTTAATAGATTTTATTATGCCAATTGACTTAGATGTCCCCTGAAACCATGGTCCCCAGCCCTCTGCCCCTGCTATGCTGGCCTTCGAAGCATTCACTTTATTCAGGAAACTTCTTTGCTTTAGGTTTAGTCCAGTTGTGCTGACCTCCCCTGTATTGCGTGTTGTCTTTCCATTCACCTAAAGTAGTTGTTATCTACTAATTAGTGAATGTCCCTCTCCCACCCTGCCTCCCTCCCCCTTCTCATAACCACAAAAAAATGTTTTCTTCTCCATTTAAACCATTTCTCAAGTTCTTATAATAGTGGTCTTATACAATATTTGTCCTTTTGCAACTAATTTCACTCAGCAGAATGCCTTCCAGGTTCTTCAATGTTATGAAATGTTTCAGAGATTCCTCACTGTTCTTTCTCGATGCATAGTATTCCGTTGTGTGAATATACCATAATTTATTTATCCATTCATCTGTCGATGGGCACCTTGGTTGCTTCCAACTTTTTGCTATTGTAAACAGTGCTGCATCAAACATAGGTGTGCATATATCTGTTTGTGTAAAGGCTCTTATTTCTCTAGGATATATTTCAAGGAGTGGGATCGCTGGATCGTATGGTAGTTAAGCACCAAATCCATTTCGAAAGTGGTTGTACCATCTGACATTCCCACCAGCAGTGTAGAAGTGTTCCAATCTGTCCATAGACTCTCCAACATTATTTTGTGTTTTTGGATTAATGCCAGCCTTGTTGGAGTGAGATGAAATCTCATTGTAGTTTTGATCTGCATTTCTCTAATGGCTAATGATCGTGAACATTTCCTCATGTATCTGTTAGCTACCTGAATGTCTTCTTCAGTGAAGTGTCTATTCATATGTTTTGCCCATTTTTTTAATTGGGTTATTTGTCTTTTTGTAGTTGAGTTTTTGCAGTATCATGTAGATTTTAGAGATCAGGCGCTGATCAGAAATGTCGTAGCTAAAAACTTTTTCCCAGCCTGTAGGTAGTCTTTTCACTCTTTCGGTGAAGTCTTTGGATGAGCATACTTGTTTGATTTTTAGGAGCTCCCAGTTATCTAATTTTTCTTCTGCATTCTTAATAATGTTTTGTATACTGTTTATGCCATGTATTAAGGCTCGTAACGTTGTCCCTATTTTTCCTTCCATGATCTTTATCGTTTTAGATTTTATGTTTAGGTCTTTGATCCATTTTGAGTTAGTTTTTGTGCATGGAGTGAGGTATGGGTCTTGTTTCATTTTTTTGCAGATGGATATCCAGTTACGCCAGCACCATTTGTTAAAAAGACTGTCTTTTCCCCATTTAACTGTTTTGGGGCCTTTGTCAAATATCAGCTGCTCATATGTGGATGGATTTATGTCTGGATTCTCAATTCTGTTCCATTGGTGCATGTATTCTTACATCTTTTTTTTTTTTTCCTGAAAGGTAAAGCTATAGTTCACAACTGTGGCCAAAATAGGAGTAATCTATAAAACTTATACACACAATCACACACACACAAAAGCACACACAGACAGTCTCCTTCTCTCTCTGCTCAGACCTACAGAATCAAAATTTCCAGGAGTAGGGACTGGACACCCGAGTTTCTCTTAATGCATCATAAATGATTCTGTTTAAATCTGAAAACCACCAATTTAGATTTTTTTTTTTTTAAGAGAGCATAGTGGAATCTGAGGTCAGAAAACCTGGGATTTCATCCCAGTTCCATCTCCTTTAGTACTGTGTAGGACAAGGTCTTTAATATCACTAACCCTCAGTTTTGTCATCTGTAAAATATATAACCTCATAGGATTGTTGTAAAAATTGAATAAGACAACCCAAGCCTTGAAGAATGTCACAGGCAGTAACCAATCTACAAGTATCTTATTATCATGCTTTGTGTACCTTGGAATCTATGACTAGCCTGCCTTTGTCCTCTCAGTTGTATTATATTTAGGAAACGCAGAACAACCAAATAGATTTCTATTCGTTCAACCCCATTCTTTGGAAATTCTCACTTGTTCTTTTCTCTGGAAGGTTATTAATTAAAGGAGACCCAATTCATAGCTCTGAGTCATGGATTTTCTTTCTTCTCGTCTTCTTTTCAGTTTTCACACACACTATACTCTGTTAATCTGCCCTCCCTCAAACTCTGCCCCAAATTCTCCCTCAGAAACCTCAGTTCACAAGACTTTTCATTTTTTTCCTGCTACCTCTCTCTCAGAGCTCTTTATTTTGTTGATTGACTAAAATAACCCTGCTAAGTTCCCTGGCTCTTCCTTTTTCTCCTTCCTCTATTCCCAGATTCAAAAGTCAAAGGACCAGGGCAGTGAGGGAGAATTTGGACCTAGGGAGGGGAGGTCTGTGAACATTCCTTGTTTTATTCTTTCCCAAATATTATTTTTAATATCGTCCTTAACCATTATTCGTTTAGTCCTTTGGTGACCCTATTATTTTCTGCTTGAATTTTTTTTTTATACTATGTATTTTCATTAATGGAAGTATGCTGAGTCATGGGGCGTGTTTAAATTTTTGGTTGATAATATGAATTTTGAGAGCTATTATTTGAGACTACATGGTTACCACTGAACTTTTTGTGTTCTCCAGCCTGCTGATTGATGCATGACAGTCTGTCCCAATGAAACTTGGTTGCTAAAAATATGGTGGGGCGCCTTCTGTTAGGATACATGGGAGAAACTCTGGTTTTCTAAATATGACACGCACGCACACACACACACACACACTCACACACACACAAACAAAACCAAGCCCACCACAGCTCACTATCACCTAAAAAAAAAAAAAACAGTAAATATGCTTACAAGGCTTATCTAGTGGTAAAAACAAGCCAAAAGAGACAATATTTTTACCCAATCATACTTCCTGGTTGTGCTACCTTACTTGCAAGCTTCCTACTCCAGGTATTTTGCTTCAACGAACATTTCTTTCACTGTTCACTGTTATGTAAGTCCCCACTGAAGGGAAGCAATACTTTCATTGGGAAAACTATACTTCCATAGAGCTCCAGCGGCGTTAAAAAGTTGTTGGGAGGGGGGCGGAGCCAAGATGGCGGACTAGGCAGACGCTACCTCGGATCCCTCTTACAACAAAGACGCGGAAAAACAAGTGAATCGATCACATACATAACAATCTACGAACCCTGAACAACAAACACAGATTTAGAGACGGAGAACGAACTAATAACGGGGAAGCAGCGATTGTTTCCAGAGCCTGGAGCCAGCGTACCAGTCAGGTACGGCACAAGCACAAAGACCTGCTCCACCCTCCTGAACTAACCCCGGGAGGGGGACCAGCCGGTTCCACGGGTGGCGTGGGACGCAGCCCGTAGGAGAAGTCTCTGGGAGGCAGTGACTGGTCTTGGAGCAGAAAGAGCAGCATCCGAGCCGGGGAACCGTCCCGCAGGGATTTGGACTGGACGCAGGTACGCCATAAACACGGAGAGTTGCTCCACCCCCCTGAACTAACCCCAGGAAGGGGACCAGCTGGGTTGTGCGGGCGGCGTGGGACGCAGCCGGTAGGAGAAATCCCCAGGAGGCAGCGACTGGTATTGGAGCGGGGAGAACAGCGTCCCAGCCGGGACACTTGGTCACGGCACAAGCACGGGAACCTGCTCCACCCATCTGAACTAACCCCGGGAGGAGGCCCAACTGGTTCTCGGAGGCGGCACGGCCATGCGGCTGGAGGGACGAGAAGTCCCCGGGAGGCAGCGACTGATTTTGGAGTCGAGAGTGCACCGTCCCAGTAGGGGAGCCTTGATGCTGGGCGTGGGGCTGGAAGCGGAGGATCTGACCGTGACTCCAGTGGGCCAGACCCCCCGGGGGCAATCTCCACACAACCAGCACACATAGGCGACGCGCCTGCGGGAATCTCAGATATAATAGTCATTCCAAGCAAGACAAGCAACTCTGGCTATATTCTGAGGTGCTACTCTCCTATCTCTCTGTTCCCTCCCCCACCCTCCCCAGGCGGCTTCATTAACATCTGAATAGCCTGAGCCAGAGGGAGAACTCTGATAGGGATCTGACTGCATTTTTTTTTTAGCGGATTTTCTGGAAAAACTAGTTTCCCAGTGATGGCTCGGAGACAACAATCCATATCAAACCACTTAAAGAAGCAGACCGTGACAGCTTCTCCAACCCCCCAAACAAAAGAATCAAAACCTTTCCCAAATGAAGATACAATCTTGGAATTATCAGATACAGAATATAAAAAACTAATTTACAGAATGCTTAATGATATCACAAATGAAATTAGGATAACTGCAGAAAAAGCCAAGGAACACACTGATAAAACTGTTGAAGAACTCAAAAAGATTATTCAAGAACATAGTGGAAAAATTAATAAGTTGCAAGAATCCATAGAGAGACAACATGTAGAAATCCAAAAGATTAACAATAAAATAACGGAATTAGACAACGCACTAGGAAGTCAGAGGAGCAGACTCGAGCAATTAGAATGCAGACTGGGACATCTGGAGGACCAGGGAATCAACACCAACATAGCTGAAAAAAAATCGGATAAAAGAATTTAAAAAAATGAAGAAACCCTAAGAATTATGTGGGACTCTATCAAGAAGGATAACCTGCGGGTGATTGGAGTCCCAGAACAGGGAGGGGGGACAGAGAAAATAGTTGAAGAACTCCTGACAGAAAACTTCCCTGACATCATGAAAGACGAAAGGATAGCTATCCAAGATGCTCATCAAACCGCATTTAAGATTGATACAAAAAGAAAAACACCAAGACATATTATCATCAAACTCACCAAAGCCAAAGATAAACAGAAATTTTAAAAGCAGCCAGGGAGAAAAGAAAGCTTTCCTTCAAGGGAGAATCAATAAGAATATGTTCTGACTACTCAGCAGAAACCATGCAGGCAAGAAGGGAATGGGACGACACATACAGAACACTGAAGGAGAAAAACTGCCAGCCAAGGATCATATATCCAGCAAAACTCTCTCTGAAATATGAAGGCGAAATTAAGATATTTACAGACAAACACAAGTTTAGAGAATTTGCAAGAACCAAACCAAAGCTACAAGAAATACTAAAGGATATTGTTTGGTCAGAGAACCAATAATATCAGATATCAGCACAACACAAGGTCACAAAACAGAACGTCCTGATATCAACTCAAATAGGGAAATCACAAAAACAAACAAATTAAGATTAATTAAAAAAAATAAAAATACACATAACAGGGAATCATGGAAGTCAATAGGTAAAAGATCACAATAATCAAAAAGAGGGACTAAATACAGGAGGCATTGAACTGCCATATGGAGAGTGATACAAGGCGATATAGAACAATACAAGTTAGGTTTTTACTTAGAAAAATAGGGGTAAATAATAAGGTAACCACAAAAAGGTATAACAACTCTATAACTCAAGATAAAAACCAAGAAAAACGTAACGACTCAACTAACATAAAGTCAAGCACTATGAAAATGAGGATCTCACAATTTACTAAGAAAAACGCCTCAGCACAAAAAAGTATGTGGAAAAATGAAATTGTCAACAACACACATAAAAAGGCATCAAAATGACAGCACTAAAAACTTATTTATCTATAATTACCCTGAATGTAAATGGACTAAATGCACCAATAAAGAGACAGAGAGTCACAGACTGGATAAAGAAACACGATCCATCTATATGCTGCCTACAAGAGACACACCTTAGACTTAGAGACACAAACAAACTAAAACTCAAAGGATGGAAAAAAGTATATCAAGCAAACAATAAGCAAAAAAGAAGAGGAGTAGCAATATTAATTTCTGACAAAATAGACTTTAGACTTAAATCCACCACAAAGGATAAAGAAGGACACTATATAATGATAAAAGGGACAATGGATCAGGAAGACATAACCATATTAAATATTTATGCACCCAATGACAGGGCTGCAAGATACATAAATCAAATTTTAACAGAATTGAAAAGCGAGATAGATACCTCCACAATTATAGTAGGAGACTTCAACACACCACTTTCGGAGAAGGACAGGACATCCAGTAAGAAGCTCAATAGAGACACGGAAGACCTACTTACAACAATCAACCAACTTGACCTCATAGACTTATACAGAACTCTCCACCCAACTGCTACAAAGTATACTTTTTTTTCTAGCGCACATGGAACATTCTCTAGAATAGACCACATATTAGGTCATAAAACAAACCTTTGCAGAGTCCAAAACATCGAAATATTACAAAGCATCTTCTCAGACCACATGGCAATAAAACTAGAGATCAATAACAGAAAAACTAGGGAAAAGAAATCAAATACTTGGAAAATGAACAACACCCTTCTGAAAAAAGACTGGGTTATAGAAGACATTAAGGAGGGAATAAGGAAATTCATAGAAAGCAACGAGAATGAAAATACTTCCTATCAAAACCTCTGGGACACAGCAAAAGCAGTGCTCAGAGGCCAATTTATATCAATAAATGCACACATACAAAAAGAAGAAAGAGCCAAAAGCAGAGAACTGTCCCGACAACTTGAACAAATAGAAACTGAGCAACAAAAGAATCCATCAGGCACCAGAAGAAAACAAATAATAAAAATTAGAGCTGAACTAAATGAATTAGAGAACAGAAAAACAATCGAAAGAATTAACAAAGCCAAAAGCTGGTTCTTTGAAAAAATTAACAAAATTGATAAACCATTGGCTAGACTGACTAAAGAAAAACAGGAAAGGAAACAAATAACCCGAATAAGAAACGAGAAGGACCACATCACAACAGAACCAAATGAAATTAAAAGAATCATTTCAGATTATTATGAAAAATTGTACTCTAACAAATTTGAAAACCTAGAAGAAATGGATGAATTCCTGGAAAAACACTACCTACCTAAACTAACACATTCAGAAGTAGAACAACTAAATAGACCCATAACAAAAAAAGAGATTGAAACGGTAATCAAAAAACTCCCAACAAAAAAAAGCCCTGGCCCGGACGGCTTCACTGCAGAGTTCTACCAAACTTTCAGAGAAGAGTTAACACCACTACTACTAAAGGTATTCCAAAGCATAGAAAATGACGGAATACTACCCAACTCATTCTATGAAGCCACCATCTCCCTGATACCAAAACCAGGTAAAGACATTACAAAAAAAGAAAATTATAGACCTATATCCCTCATGAACATTGATGCAAAAATCCTCAACAAAATTCTGGCCAATAGAATCCAACAACACATCAAAAAAATAATTCACCCTGATCAGGTGGGATTTATACCAGGCATGCAAGGCTGGTTTAATATCAGAAAAACCATTAATGTAATCCATCACATAAATAAAACAAAAGACAAAAACCACATGATCTTATCAATTGATGCAGAAAAGGCATTTGACAAAGTCCAACACCCATTCATGATAAAAACTCTTACCAAAATAGGAATTGAAGGAAAATTCCTCAACATAATAAAGGGCATCTATGCAAAGCCAACAGCCAATATCACTCTAAATGGAGAGAACCTGAAAGCATTTCCCTTGAGAACGGGAACCAGACAAGGATGCCCTTTATCACCGCTCTTATTCAACATCGTGTTGGAAGTCTTAGCCAGGGCAATTAGGCTAGACAAAGAAATAAAAGGTATCCGGATTGGCAAGGAAGAAGTAAAGTTATCACTATTTGCAGATGACATGATTATATACACAGAAAACCCTAAGGAATCCTCCAGAAAATTACTGAAACTAATAGAAGAGTTTGGCAGAGTCTCAGGTTATAAAATAAACATACAAAAATCACTTGGATTCCTCTACATCAACAAAAAGAACACCGAAGAGGAAAATCACCAAATCAATACCATTCACAGTAGCCCCCAAGAAGATAAGATACTTAGGAATAAATCTTACCAAAGATGTAAAAGACCTATACAAAGAAAACTACAAAGCTCTACTACAAGAAATTCAAAAGGACATACTTAAGTGGAAAAACATACCCTGCTCATGGATAGGAAGACTTAACATAGTAAAAATGTCTATTCTACCAAAAGCCATCTATGCATTTAACGCACTTCCGATCCAAATTCCAATGTCATATTTTAAGGGGATAGAGAAACAAATCACCAATTTCATATGGAAGGGAAAGAAGCCCCGGATAAGCAAAGCACTACTGAAAAAGAAGAAGAAAGTGGGAGGCCTCACCTTACCTGACTTCAGAACCTATTATACAGCCACAGTAGTCAAAACAGCCTGGTATTGGTACAACAACAGACACATAGACCAATGGAACAGAATTGAGAACCCAGACATAGATCCATCCACGTATGAGCAGCTGATATTTGACAAAGGACCAGTGTCAATTAACTGGGGAAAAGATAGCCTTTTTAACAAATGGTGCTGGCATAACTGGATATCCATTTGCAAAAAAATGAAACAGGACCCATACCTCACACCATGCACAAAAACTAACTCCAAGTGGATCAAAGACCTAAACATAAAGACTAAAATGATAAAGATCATGGAAGAAAAAATTGGGACAACCCTAGGAGCCCTAATACAAGGTATAAACAGAATACAAAACATTACCAAAAATGACGAAGAGAAACCAGATAACTGGGAGCTCCTAAAAATCAAACACCTATGCTCATCTAAAGACTTCACCAAAAGAGTAAAAAGACCACCTACAGATTGGGAAAGAATTTTCAGCTATGACATCTCAGACCAGCGCCTGATCTCTAAAATCTACATGATTCTGTCAAAACTTAACCACAAAAAGACAAACAACCCAATCAAGAAGTGGGCAAAGGATATGAACACGCACTTCACTAAAGAAGATATTCAGGCAGCCAACAGATACATGAGAAAATGCTCTCGATCATTAGCCATTAGAGAAATGCAAATTAAAACTACGATGAGATTCCATCTCACACCAGCAAGGCTGGCATTAATCCAAAAAACACAAAATAATAAATGTTGGAGAGGCTGCGGAGAGATTGGAACTCTCATACACTGCTGGTGGGAATGTAAAATGGTACAACCACTTTGGAAATCTATCTGGCGTTATCTTAAACAGTTAGAAATAGAACTACCATACAACCCAGAAATCCCACTCCTAGGAATATACCCTAGAGATACAAGAGCCTTCGTACAAACAGATATATGCACACCCATGTTTATTGCAGCTCTGTTTACAATAGCAAAAAGTTGGAAGCAACCAAGGTGTCCATCAACGGATGAATGGGTAAATAAATTGTGGTATATTCACACAATGGAATACTACGCATCGATAAAGAACAGTGACGAATCTCTGAAACATTTCATAACATGGAGGAACCTGGAAGGCATTATGCTGAGCGAAATGAGTCAGAGGCAAAAGGACAAATATTGTATAAGACCACTATTATAAGATCTTGAGAAATAGTAAACCTGAGAAGAACACATACTTTTGTGGTTACGAGGGGGGGAGGGAGGGAGGGTGGGAGAGGGTTTTTTATTGATTAATCAGTAGATAAGAACTGCTTTAGGTGAAGGGAAAGACAACACTCAATACATGGAAGGTCAGCTCAATTGGACTGGACCAAAAGCAAAGAAGTTTCCGGGATAAAATGAATGCTTCAAAGGTCAGCAGAGCAGGGGCGGGGGTCTGGGGAACATGGTATGCGGGGACTTCTAAGTCAATTGGCAAAATAATTCTATTATGAAATCATTCTGCATCCCACTTTGAAATGTGGCGTCTGGGGTCTTAAATGCTAACAAGCGGCCATCTAAGATGCAGCAATTGGTCTCAACCCACCTGGAGCAAAGGAAAATGAAGAACACCAAGGCCACACGACAACTAAGAGCCCAAGAGACAGAAAGGGCCACATGAACCAGAGACCTACATCATCCTGAGACCAGAAGAACTAGTTGGTGCCCGGCCACAATCGATGACTGCCCTGACAGGGAGCAGAGCAGAGGACCCCTGAGGGAGCAGGAGATCAGTGGGATGCAGACCCCAAATTCTCATAAAAAGACCAAACTTAATGGTCTGACTGAGACTAGAGGAATCCGGGCGGCCATGCTCCCCAGACCTTCTGTTGACACAGGACAGGAACCATCCCCGAAGACAACTCATCAGACATGAAAGGGACTGGTCAGCGGGTGGGAGAGAGACGCTGATGAAGAGTGAGCTAATTATATCAGGTGGGCACTTGAGATTGTGTTGGCAACTCTTGTCTGGAGGGGGGATGGGAGGATAGAGAGAGAGGGGAGCCGGCAAAATTGTCAAGAAAGGAGAGACTGAAAGGGCTGACTCAAGAGGGGGAGAGCAAGTGGGAGTAGGGAGTGAGATGTATGTAAACTTATATGTGACAGACTGATTGGATTTGTAAACGTTCACTTGAAGTTTAATAAAAGTTATTTAAAAAAAAAAATTACAGATAAAAAAAAAAAAGTTGTTGGGATACCGTATGCCCATGAGTCACCAAAGGGTTAAGTATATTTCAGTTACTTGAAGGGGAAAAAAAAAAAAAAAAAACCCTGTACACAGTACCTATCTATTATCACTGGAAGCGGCCTAAGAGGCCATCTTCTCTCCAACGTTCTTTATGTGGTGTATCTCTTCAGTTAAAGACGATGATAGGCTGGAAGGAGGGGAAGGGTGAATCCATGATTACCACTTCTCTGCTACGCACCCACAAACCTCCTAACAGACGAGCCTTCTCACACTAAGACAAAAAAAAAGAACAAACAAAAAAGACTGTTGGGGGCCACACAGCAATCTCACTGTAATCACCCTGAGCAATGCTGGCCAGCTAGCTGGGCGAGGGGTTGGGTGGGCTATACATAAACTAATTAAGTTTCTCTGAGCCATGTTCATAAATGCAGCCTGCCAGGAGGAGGTGGGAAGCCCAGAAAACGAAGGAGGTGATCACTATCAGACAGGGTTGCTGTCAGATGGCACTGACAGGAAAGATCTTCACGGAGATTCAGAGGCCTGGGTGGAAGTTTGGGCAGAGAAGAGTTCTTGGTATACTAACTAGGTTCGAAGAAATGTTTTTCAGCTGTGGCATTGTTTCACCGTGGGAGGAGGTAAGGTCCTCACCATGGGTTGTGAGTAGGTTTCCCTAGATGAATTGCCTGGTGCCAGCTGAATGTAGGAAGAACGGAGGCTGGTTGTGTGATAGCTGAGGGACAACAGGTTGTGGGCTTTAAGATATTAGAATAATAAAATAGGAAGGAAGCTTAGCGATTATGCTGTAATGTCATAACCTTCTGTTACACGTAGGGGAAAACGAAGCTAGAGAAGAAAAGGGATTCCCCCAAAGTTACCTAGCCAGTTAGTGCCGAGAGAGAAAAAGAATATGAATCTTACCACCATGTGCTTTTTTCTTCCGCATTGCCTTTCATGATTAAAAGTATTAATTTGGTGCAGCCAGCAATGAGAAGCCTTGGGCTGTTCTGTTAAGGTGAGTGACATGAGGGTGTAGCGGTTCCTCTCGCTTTAGAGTTTAGGCTAGAGCTTTGTTTCATAAAGGGGCTTCTCCAAACCACCTGGGAGGTGCCTGCTTGCTGACTTGTAATTCACATGCCCAGACTTCCCTCCCTGGGAGTAAGGAGCATTCAGCTTCCCAGGTGCTTCTGATTTGCTCACTCTCCCTACTTGCAAATCACCTGTGCTACAACACCAGCATTTTTAACCGTGTTGCACATTAGAATTTCTTGTGGAACTTTAAAACTTTTAAATCATACTCCTGCCCGAAACCTACCTGTCAAAATTCTGATTAAACTGGTCTGGGATAGTGATAGTACCCCTGTTATTGTTTTTGTTGTGTGCCGCTGAATCAATTCCGACTCGTAGCAACCCCATGTGACAGAATAGAATTGCCCTATGAAATTTTCTTGGATGTCATCTTTATGGAGCAGATTGCCAGGGCTAGGCATCTGTATTCTGAGCATTCTAAAGTGTAGCCAGATTGAAAAATATGGGGCTAAAGCAAGCCTGATATTTTAATCCTGGAATGGGACAAGATTGCGGAAGTAGAGAGGTAAGAAGGACACTGGAGAGATGTTACCAAGGATTGATTGGGTCAGAAGAGTGCCATTGCCCAAGAGGAGAGCAGCAAAGGATGGGGCAAGAAGACGGTGGGCCTTCCTGGGAGAATAATGAGGTTAAAACGGGCTCAGGTGGAAGCATTCTGGAAGCCTGCACGAACAAAGACTGCAGGACCTAGAAGGCAATCTCTGAAGACAGAGCTACCTGGTTTCCTCAGCAAGAAGGAATGACAAAGGACAGCTGACTCAGAAGGAAGTTTTGTGAATTGCCAGGTAAAGGAAAATAATAGGGTATCACTAGAACAGGGAGTAGGCCTTATTGTCAGCAATCCTTGGGATGAAGTCCATCAGGTAGCAAGGTCAAAAGTCCCCTGTAAAATAAGTGATAGAATATTTGGACCAGAGGGCCTTAGAAATCATCTGATTCAGCCCTCTCACTTCATACCAGAAGCACTCAAATCCCAGAAAGGGGTGGGGTCTCGCCTGACATCCCAACTAGTAAAGGAGTCAGGCCTGTGATACAGGGCTCTGACCTCCATACATAGCTCTGAGAGACAGCACAGGGTGACAGTCACCAGTTCAGGCTCTGGAGCCAGCCCGCTGACTGAATCTTTGCCCCCTTGCTTACTAGGTGTGTAACTTTGGGGAAGGTATTTAAGCCCTCTGTGACTCAATTTCCTCTTCTGTAAAATGAGGATTATAATAGTATAACTTTATCATGGGTTGTTAGGAGGATTCATAAGTTAATATCCATAAAACATTTAGAACAATGGTTAATATGTAGTATGTGTTATATAATGCTAACTATGATTATTATGAAGTTCCTGGGTGGTGCAAATGGTTAATGCATTCAGGTGCTAACCAAAAGTTTGGTGGCTCGAATCCACCCAGAGGTGACTCGAAAGAAAGGCCTGGTGGTCTACTTCTGAAAAATCAGCCATTAAAAACCCTACGGAGCACAGTTCTACTCCGACACGCATGGAGTTGCCATGAGTGAAGATCAACTCCGCGGCAACTCGTTGGTTACAGTTATGACCCCATGCTGTTTCATTCAAGTGATAAAGACATCTTAATGAGCAAGACTGTCATATCTTCCTTACTTGAAAACGAATATTTGGAGAAAATGCAGATTTTTCAAGGTGTTCTGTCTTTAGTAAACACTTCAAAGTGTTTAGACTTTAGTTGAATCCTAAAGCTATGTGTTTTCAAGTGTAATTTTTTAAAAAGTGCAGATTCTTAGGGCTCATGCCCAGTCATCTGAAACAGAGACTCTCGGGACAGGGAATTGGCATTTCCCAAACGAACCCCCAAGTGATCCTGCTGTGCTTTAAAGTATGACACCTACCATTCCTTGCTGGGGAAGTGAGCTCCTAAAAGTTCAAGGTTCTCTTTTGCCCTGTGAGACAGGTACTATTCTCACCTTCACTGTTCAGACTTGAAATTAAGATCTAGAGAAGCCAAGTAACTTGTCCAAGGTCGTTAACCTTGTGAATGTCACACTGGGGACACTGAGGCCAAGTCCTTAAGGATCTAGAGTCCCCAGTCTCCTCAATTACCTTGTAATTTCTGAGGAGGTGCATTACCATTAGGCTTTAGCTTTCTTATCTGTAAAATGGGGTAAGATTGTTATCTACCTCATAGGATGTTGAAAAAATTAACCAGGATCTCTGAGGCGCTTTGCAGTCACTTGCCCAGGAAAGCAATCAGATGTTAACTGTTGTTACTGCTGTAAATGTTGGCATTGTTATTTGTGGTTTCCTTTCCAAACATTTCCTTCAACAAGCATTGATTTAGCAACTTCTTTGTACCAGGTACTGTACTGGACTCTGAAGCCACAGAAACCAGAAACTAAAGTGGCGATCTTGCCTCCAATAAATAAAAACTCCGTTAGAAACTGTGAAGAAGAAAATGTACTAGCAGGCAAAGTGTGATCATGATCAGGAAGGAACAAAAAGTGTCCTGATTATGTAATTAAAAAAATTTTTTTAAAAGAATCTGTTAGGTAATATGTCATTCTGGATAATTGAGTTTTGTGGAGAGTTGAGCATATAACCCTTTAAATAGTTTTTTTTTTTTTTTTTTTTAATATTGGAATGTAGTTATTTCTGGAAAATAATGCATACTTTGATGTCTTTTTAAATGAAGAATAGTGTGCACCATGTGAACTTGGTGACTCAGGTTCACCACTGGGAACCTTATTTATGGGGTTATGTTACTGCACCAAAGGGCTCCTGTGTGTGTCTGTATCTTTATTCTTGTGCTTATTTTTTCTGTCTCCTTTATTTTTCTATCTCCTTCATCATAGTGAAATATCCACTTCACTCCTGACAAAAAGTCAATGTGATGTATCAGAAAGAGTAATGACTGGGGAGTTAATTCAGCCTGTGTTCTCTGGGGGAACTAAGACTATTCATTCCTTCATTCAACAAAGGTTTATGAATGCCCCATTACTATGTCAGGAACTCTATTATGTTTAGGGGTATAAAGATATTAAAAACGTCAAACTTCAATTTGTCTTAAAATCTTAGGTCTTTTTGTCTAGATTGGGGTTGGCAAACTTTTTCTATGAAGGGCCAGATCATAAATATTTTAGACTTTGTAGACCATATGGCCGCTGTTGTAACTCTTCAACTCTGCCGTTGTAGCACAAAAACAGCTGTATACAATCCATAAATGAATGAAATTAGTTGGGTTCCAAAAAAAAAAACTTTGGTTAGGATAGAGGGTAGGGCATAAATATGAGACTTTGATGACTTGGTATTTGAAAGAGGAAAAGGTAATTCTCAAAGAATTGATGACTGCTGAATTGACGTGAGATGTGTAGAAATTTAAAGGACTCTTGGGGCCTGGAGTGCATAGTAAAGGGTCATGGCAGAAGCAGGCTGTCCTTGGCAATCATTCTTAAGAGAGGTAGTGGAGGGAAAAGAAGGGACTTCTGAAGACGAAAGAGGAGTCAACTCAAGTGGGCAGGAATTACTAGGAGAAATGGTGGAACAGGGGAGAAATGAGTGTTGACATATGTAAAGAGATCTTAAAAATTTAGCTGTGAGTTCAGCAATATGATATAAAATGAGACTTCTGGGATATGATTTTTTTGTGTGTGTTCAAATTTTGGCAAGTTGAAAAATTTAAGGCATAAAATATACCCTAAATGAATTTTTTCCTTTTAAAGTTTGGTTTGCCAAGAGTGAAGCTTGCACATGGGTTTGAATTTGGGTTTAATAAAGAGAGAAGAGGACAGCCCAGTCATTTTTCAACATTGAGTTGAAAAGGAAAGATTTCCACCTAACAAAGGAAAGATATTAACAGGCCTGATTTAGAGTATGCAAATGAATTTCTGGTGGTGAAGTTATTTCAAGCATGTGAATAAATTAACTCCTCCTGGGTACTTGGGCAATATGCTAAAAGGCATCAAAGTGCTCTTTAGTGTCCTTATAACTAAGCACGAAAATTAATAATGATAATAGTTGCAACAATAGCAGAGTAAACGGAAGGTATAGGAATGTTTTCTGAACTAAAAAAGTAAAAGGAATTATATGATATGTAATGCTCCTGAGGCCAGCCAGAAGACTTGTTCTGGGAAATATACAAAGGTGGGATATAAAGGTTGGATTATAAAGGATGGATGGGTGGGTGGGTGGATGGGTGGGTGGATGGGTGGGTGGGTGGGTGGGTGGGTGGGTGGATCGATGGATCAATGGATAGGTGGATGGATCAGTGGATGGGTGGATGGATCAGTAGATGGATGGATGGATCAATGGATGGACAGAAGATGAAGAAGTCATGTTCAGAGTTTTGCATCACTTTTATCTGAAGATTGGGGACATTTCCTTTGAGTGCTCAAGTCCTCTTTGAAAGTAATAGGGACCTCAGCTTTCTTCTCTTACACTAAATTCTTAAGGATCATCTCCTTGTGGAAACATTGAGACTCAGTAGAATCTTTAAATAATATTCACCTATCAGTATTAAAGAGCCCTGGTGGCACAAGGGCAAAGAGGTCGGCTGCTAACCTAAAGTTCAAATCCACCAGCAGCTCCTTGGAAACCCTATGGGGCAGTGCTGCTCTGTTCTATAAGGTCACTATGAGTTGGAATCGACTTGACAGCAGTGGGTTTGGCTTTTGGTTTCATCAGTACTAAGTTTCCAAATTCACTTCCTGCTCTTCTTGTGGGGAAACGGTGACTGTTGTGATGGGAGAAAATTAGTAAGATCTTTTGTTCTGTTACAGAAAAAAAAATCCTAATTATAAAACCTTCATATTGCCCAGTTTTTATAATAAATGAGAATTAGAAGTTGCATATGTAATTTAATAAGGTTTTGTGTGCCACTTAGTATAGGAGAAAGCATGAGCTTTGAAGTCGGACAATCTTAAATTTAAATCCTAGCTCTCTCATTACTACCTGAGTGACCTTGTATACCTTCCTTATCCTCTCTGAGCTCAAAGATTCTCACATATAAACTGGAAAAGCAGGCCCTGTGAAGTGAAATCATACCCTAATCAATGTCAAGTCTTCTTTCTGGCCAATTGCCAGGCAAGTAGAGCACAAACCAAAATGAAGGACCCACGCTTTCTTGCCCTTAAGAAGGTCACAGTCCAGTGGGAAATTAGGCGTTGAAGCACAAAAGATTATCACGAAAAGCTAAAATGAGACAACTATCGAAGACGTTCTCTTCCCAGCACTGAACTGTGAACAACCTTCAAGGAAGCAACGTGTCTCATTCATCACAGGATCCCTGACATGGTCTTTCACAGAATAAGTGCTCAATAAATACATAGTTGAATCATTGGCACAGAAGGCCTTTAACTGAAATACAGAATTAGAGAGGGGTAGCAATGAATCTGCAGAGAGAAAGGATTTTGATTTTTTTTTTTAATATGAAAGATTTCACTGAGTTATTTTTTTTTAATGACTTTCAGGAGCACAGATAATAGTTAACTATAGAAAAAACCCTGGTGGTGTAATGGTTAAGTGCTACAGCTGCTAACCAAGAGGTCTGCAGTTCGAATCCACCAGGCGCTTCTTGGAAACTCTATGGGGCAGTTCTACTCTATCCTATAAGGTCGCTATGAGTCGGAATCGACTCAATGGCAATGGGCTTTTTAGTTTGTTTGAGTAATTTTTACCTTTTTTAAAAAATATAATTTATTTAATTTTAAGTTTATTCTTATATAATAATACATTTTAATAATTGTTTTTCCCAAGTGGCTTGCAAAACTCCGTAAAGTTTAACAGTAGGCCAACACAAGTGATCTCCAAGACAACAATGGATCTAGGGTAAGTTCCTCATGTCTGAGTCTCAGTTTCCCTATGAAATGAGGGAAGAAGACTGGATAGTTTCTAAGGGCATACCCAGCTTTGACACTTCATGGGCTCCTCAAAGGTTTCGATTCATGTGAGCTGTATGTTGGCAAGCTGGCTGAGAAGCAGTGTGATCCAAGGCAATGAGGAGGCGCCTCCAGGTCTGTTCTTTGGGAAGTATGTGGTGTTGTGTTCTCTTTCTACCAGAATGACTGACATCCTGTCGAGGAGGGCCTTTGAGTCAGAAAACCTAGCAGTAGCCAATGAGTCTGGAACACTGCTAAATGCTGTTTTAGTTTAAGTGAATTAGAGAATGCTTGTATAATATCAAATATATTTCTAGTTTTTATATAGCTTTAAGTTTGGATTTTCCAAAGGGAAGTAAAGAGTGTTTAAATATCCAGAGAGCGATAACAATGGAATTGACAAAAAAGGGCCAAGAGTTGGATAATTCATTATCTGATGCACACATTTATTTTTATTGGACTGTGGATTAAAACCCAAGCTTGAGCATGACAAAGCTGGTATGAACCAGTTCTTTGGAACTTCAGCTCCTACATCTGTTAAATAGGAAAAGCTGAGCTAGATGGTCTTCAAGGGCTATTAATTCTGAAATCCTTCTATGAAACTAATGTTTTTTGAAATTCTGAAATTTAAGGAGTTGGGAAATTTTCAGGAACACTGAAAGAAACTAAAGGTGTGACAGACTCCACTGGTGAGCTTTGGGCAAGAACAGGAAAAGCAGGAGAGAATGCAGAGGATGGACAGAACACCCATTGGTGTTTTCAGGTCACTTCGACAAGAACAGGATTCTTTTCAGCTGAGTTAGTACAAACAGTGTAGGATAGTTAGTCCAGGAAAAGCAAGATGAAAAGAAATTGATTTCAGGATTCCTTTCTTTGGGTGTGACTGGTTTGACAAAAAGTTTGAACAGAGTGATTGTTCTTATGTAAATTGAGATTTACCCAAAGACAAAGATTTGGAAGGTAGGTGGGATTGACCTCACTCCTTGCCCATCCAGACCTGTGACACCAGCTGATCTCTTTCCTTCTCTATAGTGTTTTGTATATTTTTGCGGAGAATGGGTGGCAGCTTTCAGTTTGCAAAGAAGAGACCTTAAAGATCTTCTAACTTGGACCCTTGATTTTTCTTTTTCTTTCTTTCTTTTTTTTTTTTTTAGAAATAACTGTTTCTTCAAATGAAATTTGCTCAAAACCCTAGTCTACATAAAACAGGTAAAAGCTGAGCATCAGAATGGTAACACGAAAGAGAAGTGTCTGAATTCCCAACAGCATGGCCATTCCTTTACCTCTGGTAAACATACCGAGACCCTAGAAATCGTGGGATTTCAATGGAACACAATTTAAAAACCACTGATCTATTCCAAACCCAACCTCGTGCTTTATGATAAAGCCCTCTTGAAGTTTAAGGCCCAGAAGGAGGAAATTACCCACTTGAATGTAGCAAGTCTGAGACAAAAGTGATCTAGATGAAACTGAGAAGTGATGGGAGCTTTTTTTTTTTTTTTTTGGCCCAAGGACACAGATAGAGGAAGAATAGTTTGATCTGGAGAGAAACGAGGGAGAAATACAGGACTAATATAATTATGTTACTTTTATGTGGCACTTTTACAGCTGTAACAGACCTTTCAAATACAAACTGGTTCAACTCAGCAGGTATCGCCTAGATACATACTGTGAAGCGCTTGGTTTAATAGGACCAGTGTATTGACTACCAGGCGTTGTCCAGCACATTATTTCCAGTAAAAGTCCCAACCACTCTATGAAGAAAGGATAGTTGAAGAAGCTGAATTGCAAAGACATTAAAAGGAACTTGGTTATGGTCTCACAGCAGGTCAATAGAGCTGAGATTTGAACCTAAGTCTCATTCTGAAATCCATGTTCCTTCTACTCTAGCCTCAAGGAATTATAAAACTACAAGAAATATAGAGATGAAAGATGTGGGTTTTTGTCCTCAAATGACTTAAAATCCTCCACAGTAGATTAATTGTTGTACAAGCAAATTAGGATAAATTGACATTGATGGGATGCAACACAAGACCAAGAAACTTTGAGGCAGAGCCCATTGCCACTGAGCCCATTCCGATTCATAGTGACCCTATAGGAGGGTAGAACTGCCCCATAGGGTTTCCAAGGCTGTCCCAGGGCTCCTTACTTGAAGGAAAGAACTAAGAAATACTTTGTGGAGAAGAGAGCACTGAAGATTGAGTAGGCGCCCTGAGAGGCAGCAGAGCAGAGATGATTACCTCCATGTTACCCTCCCGGGAGCTGAAGCTGGTTGGTAATGACATCAGAAATACAGATAAAAGGTCTTTTAGAAGCCAGAGAGAAACCGGGGAGGGAGGATAGGAGGGAGATATAAAACAAGGGAAAGCCAAATAAGACCAGAGAGAAACCAGAATTCCATGTGGAGATAAATGAAAGAAGGAGAAATGTACATTGACTGGGGAGCTAATGATTTTTTTTTTTTTCCCCTCTTCTGCCTTAGACAAAGTGATAATGTCTTTCTTCTGTCTGACTTTTTTTTTCTTTTTGAATCAGTCTCGTACCTTTTGTTATTTAAGATCTAGGTGAAGTTAACTGTTAATCTCTTTAATAACTGCCCCTAAATTTCTGCCCATTGAAAAAATCTCATATTCTTTTGTATTGAATCTCATACACTGAGTATCGTTATTGCTAAGGATCTGCTTTGTGTTGCTGTGTTTACCCTTTAGTGTTCAACTGGCTGTCAGGCTCCCAGTCATAGGATGTAGGTCTTTGGATGTTGGAGCTGTGTTTGTAGGTCCGTGTACATTATAACTCAAATGATGGTATAATGTACATGATTTTTTTTTTTTTTTTTTGCATTTCTGGGCTTGTTCACCTTTGTTTACCTTTGATTTTTGTTTTTGTTTTTTTATTGTGATTTAGGTGAAAGTTTACAGCTCAAGTTAATTTCTCATTCAAAAATTTATACACATATTGTTTCGTGACATTGGTTTCAATCCTCACAATGTGACAGCATGCTCCCCCTTTCCACTCTGGGTTCCCTGTGTCCATTTGTCCAGTTTCCGTTCCTGCTTTCTTGTCCTGTTTTTGGACAGGAGCTGCCCATTTGATCTTGTATATTTGATTGACCTAAGAAGCATATTCCTTGCATGTGTTATTTTTTGTTTTGCAAGCCTGTCTAATCTTTGTCTCAAAAGTGGGCTTCGGGAATAGTTTCAGTTTTTGGTTAGCAGAGCTTCCAGGGGCCATAGTTTTGGGGTTCCTCCAGTAAGGGTTGTTTTTATTTTTATTTTCCTTTCTTCTCCATTTTTATGTGTAGCAGATTTTTAATGCAAATCAGACATAACCAAAAGTTTCACCCATGGGAATATTTTTCATAACATTTACTTCAATATTACCTCCATTAAATTGTGTTTCTTTTCTCTGCACTAGTTGGTAGTATATAAATCAAGTCTTTCCCAACTCCAAAAGGGTAATAAAGAAAAGTTACTTTAACTTGAAGTTTTAATTTATATGAAATTAAAGATACTAATATTCCATATTCTTTCCTAATTTTAGGTAAATTTTCTGGATGTAGCTATGAAGGATATTGTAAACTCTGATATCCCACTCTTAAGCCAATCTGTACTAGTTTAACATTCACGTTTCATTCTATATACATCTGCATTTTGGCTTCACAGAGACCTCTAGTTTGTTTTGTTGTGTTCTGTTCTCCTATTTCTTTCCCTGTCCTAGCCCCTTGTCCTGCCCTCTCCAGCCTGGACCCTAAGATAGCCTTCACGGTTCTGTCCATCCTCTAGCACCCAATCCTTCTCATCCACCCATCCAGGGAAACAATAGCCCTGGATAAGTGCTTTAACCTGTTTTCCTCCCCGTATCCTCAGGTGGTATAAACTGGAGAGAATCCTCAAACTATACAGTTTGGGGCCATGAAAAATTAATGTTCCCTAACCTCACCCACATTTCCAAACACCCACTTCTCTCTTCTAACTATTCAGTGCCCACCCCATCATTTTCAGCAGTTGACTTTGTCTCTTCCTTCATCAAGAAAATTCAGCCCATCACTCATGTCCTATGTTTATCTTCTATGATCACATTTATATCCACACTATTTTGCTACCTTTACTACACCCTGGAATGGGGACGGGGGATTTCAGTTCAAGGCCATTATCTTTACCTATACACTTGACCCCTTTCTTCCTGCTTCTTCCAGGAACTGCCTCTATGTCTTTCTGTTTCTTTCCAATATCTTAAATTTCTCCCTCTTCACTTGCTCCCTTCTTTGTAATTTGCTCCCTTCTTTCTACTTTATCTCTTTAGGTACAGTTCAAATTCTCCTCATCTAAATAAACATATTAAAAAAGAATATTTTCTTTACACCTCTATTTACTCCTCAAACAACTTCTATGTGCATTTTTGCCAGCATTAGTACTTTTTTTTTTTAGTACTAGTGTGAAGGTTGCTGTTGAACTACTCATGTTAAATCCACTTGGTGCTTTTTAGACCTTAACTTCTTAGATTCCTCTGCTGCATTTAACTGTGTCGATGCTTCCTTAAATACTCTTTCCTTGTCTTCCAAGATACCATTAACACCTCCCGTACTGGTTACCATCGAGTTGATTCTGACTCATAGTGACCCTAAGGACAGAGTAGAACTGCCCCATAGAGTTTCCAAGGAGCACTGGTGGATTCGAACTGCCAACTTTTTGGTTAGCAGCCACCAGGGTTTCCATTAACATCACAGTGTCTATTAATTTATAGAGTCTCCAAAAGGACCCACATTGTTGTATTCATCTACCCCTATGATGAGAACTCCTGTCTCTGAACTTTTAGCCCATTCCTCTCACCAGAATTTAAGACTTGTTTATCTAACCCTCTGTTTCACTTTTTATATAGCCAATGGAACCACAAACTCGACAAGCTAAGAAAAAGCTTATTTTTTCTGTTTCTTCTCCAAGCCAGCTCCTTCAACTGTATTTATTGACTTAGTAGAATCATCAATCACTCAATCAAGCTAGGTGAAACTTGGAGGTCATCCTTGACTTTCCCTTCTCCCTCGCTTAGTAGCCTATCCAATGTCAAATTCACCCTTTATTCTCTTTGGTGATAATTGAGCTTTCTCCCATCTTCTCCACACCCACTGCTACTATCCCCTTATGGTCTTACTTGGGCTAGTGAAGCAACATTCTAAATAACCACTTTGCCCATAAACTGACACGGTGTATATCTCTCCTCCACACAACTTCTAGGTTAATCAATATAAAATATATCCTGACTGTGTTATCTTCTTATTTCAAGTCCTTCAATACAGAGGTGGTAGATATAGTAACCTACACATGTGATAAAATTATGTAGAACTAAATACCCACAGAGAGATGGATACAAGTAAAACTGAGGAAATCCAAATAAGACTGGTGGGTTGTATTCATATCAGTTTCCTGGTTATAATACTGTACTATAGTTTTGCGTGATTCATTATTGGGGGAAACTGGGTAAAGGTTATATGGGATCTCTCTGTATTCTTTTTTTTTTTATAACTCTATTTTTTATTGTTATACTGTTTCTTATAATCACATGTGAATCTACAATTTTCTAAAAATAAGAACCTTAATTTTAAAAAATTCCTGAAGAAATATACTAACACAGGCATTGAAGTATTCAAATTTTTTTTTTTTTTAATAGCATCCAAGTCTCTGCTTTCCTCTCCAGCTTCATCTCCCAGCATTCTCTGCCCAGGAGTTTTACAGTGTAGTAACAAAGGGTTGCTTGACATTTCCTAACACACACCAAGAGATTTTTGCATTTAGTACTTTCTTTATGCTGTTGGGTTGGCATAGAGTACCCATTCCATACCATTAAAATAACTGGTTGCTGTTGAGTCAGTTTTGACTCATGGTGACCCCCTAAGTGTCAAAGTAGAACTATGTTCCATAGGATTTCCAATGGCTTATTTTTCCAAAAAATCATCAAGACTTTCTTCCAAGGCACCTTTGGATAGACTTGAATTTCCAACCTTTTGCATCATTCAGGGACTCCTCTTAAGCCTTATCATTTAAGGGTTCTTTATATATTTCTTTTTGTATTTTAATGGTGCTATACATATTGGAGCCTTGGTGGTGTAGTGGCTAAAAGCTCAACTGCTAACTGAAAGGTCAGCCACTCCTTGGAAACCCCATGGAGCAGTTCTATTCTGTCCTATAGGGTCACTGTGAGTCGGAATCACCTCTACGGCCATGTGTTTGGTGTTTTGTTTCTTTCTTTTTTTTTTTTTTTTTGGTTTGATACATATCGTTAGGAGTCCTGAGTGGCACAAATGTTTAAGCACTTGACTACTAAACAAAAGATTGGCAGTTTCAACCCAGCCAGAGGCATCTCAGAAGAAAGTCTTGGGGATCTGCTTCTGAAGCATCAGCCATTGAAAACCCTATGGAGTGCAGTTCTATCCTGGCACATGTGAGGTCTCTGTATATTCATACATACATACACACTGTAACCGCATTTGTTTTAGGTTGGCTTTCCTGTCTTACCTTCTACACTATGAACATAAAGGGTGAAACCATAATTCTTTTTTTTTTTTTAATATTTCCAGTGTCCATTATGCTTCCTGGCAAATAGTTTATGCTCTGTGTATATTTAATTAAATGAATGTTCTGCTGTATGTAGCTTGGAAATCTTCATCAATTAATCCAACATGATTATGTTCCATTATTATCTAACTAAACCAGAACTATGATTTGCATGTTTAAGAAGGTGATTTACTACCCTTGTGTTCTATAGACTTTTCATAACATTAGCAGTAATGATGAAGAGCTTAGCTAATTTGTTTTTGAGTAAAATCGATCTACTGAAAATCACCGTGAATCACATATTAAGATGATCTACATAGACATTCACATTTGGTAAAAACATCACGTGATAAAACTGGTATCTTCCTTCACATAGACAGGCATCAAGGATAAACGATTTTTCTTTTTTTTTAAATAAAGGCTATAAAGTGAAACAGAAATTGTTCATTTACAAAGTGTTCAGGTGTTTGTTCATCCTTCAGTCTAACATAAATTTCTACATTCCAATTAAAAACCACCCACACCTACTTCAATTTAAGGGACTGGTGATTTAAAAAAAAAAAAAAAAAGACTTTGTTTCCTCTGGGCGTGATTCTTAGATGATAGTTATGAGCGGGGTAATTAATCTGAGGACGAATTTTAAATCTCCAGAGCTCTTTTTGGTTTTCTGATTCTACTTCTTGCCTGCTGGAGGCAGAATGAACAGATAATCAGTTGAGTCACTTATAAAACAGATTTAATAATAGGTCCGACTTGCTGTCAGATTTAATGAGAGGATGTTTATTTTCTTTTTGAAATCTCCAGAACACAGATGTTGGATAGTGGAGGTGTAGCATGTAACAACAATGTTATTGGTTCAGAAGGATGAGCTGGGGTAGAAGACTTGCTTGTCTAGCATGGGTCTGTCTGGTTTTATGGCCAAGTGGGATCCATGACTCTGCCCATAGCAACACCTGTGGTGAAACTTGTAAAAGTCTGCTGTATTTATCTGCATGATTTTAAAGATCTGGTTGCTATTTTCTACTTGTTAGAGTGTGCTATAGTTTAAATATGCAGTGTCATAAATACAGAAACTATAATCAGTTTCGTTTTTTTTTTTTAAGGTTCGTAGAAACCCCAGCTCATTTCTCTTGGAAAGAAAGCTACTACCGATCCACCATGTCCCAGAGCACACAGACAAGTGAATTCCTCAGTCCCGAGGTTTTCCAGCATATCTGGGATTTTCTGGAACAGTAAGTACCAAGCAAGAAATATAGCCAAACTATGGTAAAGGAATAAATGTGAATGGTCAAAATACTGCTTACAAGGGCATGTTTCTAGAATCAATAAAAATCCATACATGTTGTTGGGAAAAGGTATTCCCTTTGTAGCATCTCTGTGTTTACAATTCAGTGGAGATTCATTCAGTTTCCAACACCACAAGATTGTTATTATTCCAAGGTGGTATAATTTTGGGGACTCTGGGAGGACTCTGTCCAATCCAAAATTGTTTCCCCAATGACTCTGATACTCAAAATGCATTCCTTTGGTTTAAAGACTCATATTTACTGCTACAAGGAGCCCTGGTGGTGCAATGGTTAAGCACTCAACTGTTAACCTAAAGGTTAGCGGCTCAAACCCACCCAGCAGTTCCACAGGAGAGAGACCAGGTGGTCTGCTCCTGTAAATATTACAACCTAGCAAACCCTATGGAGCAGTTCTGCTCTGTCATGTGGGGTCTCTGTGAGTTGCAAATCGACTTGACAACACCTAACAACTGTAACAACATTCACTGCTATAATGCAAGCACCTGCTGAGAAGGCAAAACACTAAGTTTTGTTGGTCATTTGTACCTGGCCATGAAAAGGATTATTACCATCATTTCTAAGAGCAGGTTTGAACAACTAAGTAAATAAGGAAGAAAGTGAAGAGTATTAGAACAGTGGGGACCCTAAGGGATCGGGTATAAAATACTCTGTCTCTTATATATCCACTGTCTCCTGTTTACCAGCCATCAGTTCTTTGAGAGGGCAGGGATCAGGGCTCCCATTTTAAAATAGGGCTTAGATTTGAACTGCCTGAGATTACCTATCTGGCAAGTGGTTGAGCAAGGCTTTCTATCTCCAAGCAACATGTCTTGCCAATTTTGCAACAGAGAGAAGTCACTATAGCTAATTGGATGAGTGTGTTGTATTTCCTTCCCATGCCTAACACACTTTTTTACCCTTAATTTTAGGCCTCTATGTTCAGTTCAGCCCATTGATTTGAACTTTGTGGATGAACCATCTGAAAACGGTGCAACAAACAAGATTGAGATTAGCATGGACTGTATCCGCATGCAGGACTCAGAACTGAGTGACCCCATGTGGGTGAGTGGCATGGGCTTGCCCGTTATTCTGAGAGCCAAGCTATCTGCATCTCTGCTAACCCTGGCTTTTTAGTGGCATGTAAGAAGGCAGGTGGCTTTTAGAGGTCAAGGCCATCAGAAAGAGTCAATGTGGTCAGCAGAGGAGGAGTAGGAGAAGCTTATGAATTCTGGGTCTATCTTAGCTCTCCATAACAGATAAGTTTGCAAGGGTATGCGGAAGGTGGTTGGAAATAGTACCTTACATCCTTTATCTGAAGTGTTCCTCATTGCAAACCAGATTTAAAGAGTACAGAACCTGCCCAAGACTTTCCAACTAGTTAGAGGCAGAGTACCAGAATCCAGATCTGAGTTCTACTCTAAAGCATTTTCCAATATGGCAGACTGCCTCAATCATGAATCTGTCCTTCTTTAATGAAGGAAGAGAAAGTAAATTCTATGTGTACGCACATGTTAAGCATCTGGTAATAGGGTAACAGGAAAGAAGTAAATGATACAATAGAAAAAGGCTTTTCTTGTCTTTATCACTGAGTCTCTCAGGACCTAAGGCCTCCGTTTCTCATTTACAAAATGATAGGACCTTCTGTGCTGTGCACTGCCCAGACAGACTAAGGAGTTTAATGGGTTAATGATGGTAAAATACATTTCTGAGACTTTTAGGCAAAATTCCCTTAATTTGTGTATTCCGTAGTCGTGTAGGTTTATTTTTTATCATTTATTCACCACTCAAGTTTTGTTGCTTTTTCTGCTTAAACTTCTAGGGAAAAAAAAGCAGAAAGCAGGTGAGATGTCATAGAGTGTCTGCTCATAAGACAGTGGTTTAGAAAAATTTCTTCTCTTCCTTGCCTGATGTAGGATTTTACTGAAATTGTCACTATATACTTGTCTGCTGTAGAATGTATTTCTTAGCATCGGCATAAGGTGGCATGAGAAATGGAGAGAGGAAACAACCAAAAATATAGAGTTGTAACTTTGCAAATACATGGTTGTTTTATCATTAAAATGACAAGGAAAAAAAAATACATTTTTTACGTTGACTCTTTCCATCCCCATAGGATGAAGTTCTCAGTTTTCTTGAGGTAATAAAAGGAAACTGACAGATAATTCCAATGGGTGGGTCATTCAAGGCCTTGGAAGATACTATAATTGAACATAAATATGTGTAAGTTTGGATTTGACAGTGATTTAAAAATTGAAACATTCTCAGTTGACTTGACAATATTGCCTCTTAAGTTGATGGATTAAAATCAAACCAAACCCATTGCTATTGGGTTGATTCTAACTCATAGCAACCCTATAGGACAGAGTAGAGCTGCCGCATAATGTTTCCAAGGAGCAGCTGGTGGATTTGAACTGTCGACCTTTTGGTTGATGGACTAAGCAACACAGGTTTGATTCCTGGGCCATGCCCTTCATGCACAGCCACCACCCATCTGTCAGTGGAGGCTTACATGTTGCTATGATGCTAAACATGTTTCAACGGAGCTTCCAGATTAAGATGGAGTAGGAAGAAAAGCCTAGCAATCTATTTTAGTAAATCAGCCAGGAAAACCCTACAGATCACAATGGTTCTTTCTTCAGCCGATCATACTGACAGCATAGGACCAAGCAGTGTTTCACTGTGTTGTGCGTGGGGTCTCCATGAGTTGATGGCCGACTCGACGGCAGCCAACAACAAGAAGCAAATCTATCTTTTTAAGTTCTCTCCAGGTTTTTCTACTCTGACTCTTGGACTCATAAAAGTAGACCAAAAGTTACAAAGTTGGAGATGAAGAATTATATGCCTCCTTCATTTTTTTTTTTCAGTTACAGTTCCTATTATTATTTCTGAGCCCTGGTGGCACAGTGGTTAAAGTGCTCAGCTGCTAACAAAAAAAGTTTGGCAGTTCAAACCCACCCACTGCTCTTCAGGAGAAAGATGTTGCATTCTACTTCCATAAAAATTACAGCTTAGGAAACCCTATGGGGCAGTTCTACTCTGTCCTATAGGGTTGCTATGAGTCAGAATTGACTTGACAGCAGTAGCTTTTTTTGGCGGGGGGCGAGGAGGAGTGGTTATTTCCTTTTTACACACTGAAGCTGTGGTTTCTTAATAAACTATGCTGTTTCTTATTTCTTTGTATTGTTGGAGATATTCTTATCTAGAACACCATTCTTGTTCTTTTCCTCTCTCTAGCCAATTCCCTCAATATCCAGTTTCTGCCTCCTTTTCTGGGAAGACTTTTTGTCTCAGTCTTCACCACCAGTCTGATACAGAGGTCATTCCTCTGAAGTTACCTAAGCATGCTTTTTGTCCTGTTATTTATTACACAATGTTATAGTTACTTGTTTACATTCCTGTCTGTAAAGGGGACAAGAACCATATGTTCCTATGCCCAAGGCTTTTTACAATACTGGCACATAGTAGGTCTTCAAGAATTGTTGAAGTCATCAGAAATGGGATTCGATTGCTATGTAAATGTCCGATAGTTCTCTTTCAAACAACCCTGTTCAAAAGAATTTTTTTTTCCGTGATGGAAATGTTAATTCTGTCCTGTTCCATACAGTAGCCACAAGGTACATGCACCTTTTGAACACTTGAAATGTGGTCAGTACAACTGAAGCACTTAACTTTCATTTTAGTTTAAATTGCCACATGTGGATAGCATAGCCGTAGAATATCTCTTATCAATGAACTGTTCTTTCCTTGAACAGTCAAAGCAGCAAAGTTTCCTGTTTTACCTTCTTCCTCTGTTCCTTCCTTCTGATTAAGGTGCGTCAGTATAGGAAGTGCTATGCTTTTTAGGTTACTTGTTTTTATGTCCGTTGTTATCCCCTTCTGTTTAGAAGTACCCTGATATGCCACCTGATCTCTAAAATTTAAGTCATTTAAAGTCCATTTTGATATTTTTACAAAACAACTAAAAGAAACTCTGGAGAAAACCTAGTGGAGTATCTGAGTAAGAGGCAGACAAGTCATGCGATCATGTTAGAAGAGACTTACAATGAAAAGGGGAGAAAGCTAAGAAGATGCACAGATGTAATGGTTCTTACCATAGATGTTTTGTCTAGCTAAGAATGATACTGCCTTATGATTTTTGTGGCTATCGTTAGGTGCTGTTGAGTCGGTTTTCACTCATGGTTACCTTAAGTATAACAGAACAAAACATTGCCCAGTCCTGTGCCATCTTCACAATTGTTGCCATGTTTGAGCCCATTGTTGCAGCCACTGTGTCAATCCATCTTGTTGAGGGTCTTCCTCTTTTTGGCTGACCCTCTACTTACCAAGTATGATGTCCTTCTCCAGGGACTGATTCCTCATGATAACATGTCCAAAGTGTGTGAGACATAGTCTCGCCATGCTCACATCTAAGGAGCATTCTGGCTGTACTTCTTCCAGGACAGATTTATTCATTATTCTGGCAGTCCATGGTATATTCAATATTCTTTGCCACCACAATAATTCAAATACATCAATTCTTCTTTGGTCTTCCTTATTCATTGTTCAGCTTTCGCATGCATATTAGGTGATCAAAGATACCAGGCTTGGATCAGGAGCACCTTAGTCCTCAAAGTAGTATCTTTGATATCTTTATGATTTTTAGGTCAAATTTAGGTCATTATTGTTTAAGAAATAGGGATGCTTAAGGGAATTATCCATTTGTGTTCAACATTTTTTCTTGAATATCAATACATGTATGTGTGTGTGTATATACACATATATATGTGTATGCGTGTATACACACACATATATACACATATATACACACATACATATTTGAAATAGATTTTTAATAATACTCATAGGAGGAGTGAATTTTTTGAAACTGGGGGTATTCAATTTGAGATTGATCCAGAATTTCCTGTTACGAGTCTGTATTACAAATTTTTAAAACAATACTTTTCTGAGGTGTCAGTTGTGGCTGCTGATTAACATATTTGGTATTTGATTTAGTCTTTTCAATAACATTGCGCAGTAGACATTATCATCCTTGTTTTGTAAATTGGTAAACCAAAGCAAACAAAGTTAAATGAGGTTAAATACCTTTCCTAGGGTCACCTGTGCAGTCCATGACAATCTTTGCATCTTGCCTGTGACACTGGACCCAACCTTGTCTTTGCTCAGTCTTCCCCAAGGCATTGCATTTGGGAAGAATTGGAGCTCTACTTCTTGAGTACCCATCTGCTTCTATGAAATTTAGGGACTCCTGTGTAGGGAAACTTCCCCTTTCCCCCATGGGATTCTATGCAGTACATGCTGCACACTTACCCCTCCTGTGGAGAGGTAAGGGACACCACTGGTAAAATCCTAATGATGAAACAGCATTTATCATCACTTATTAGCCCCTTGGACTTGGACTTAAACTGAGGGCTACTGTTTAGTGATAAATTAGGAAATAAGACCCTGGATAGAAAAAATTGTAATAAGTGGGGGATTGTGGTGTTTCAGGAAAAGCTGGAAAACTAAATTAACAGGGTTTTGCCAGTGGGGGAAACAGAATAGGACACTTGGGAGCAACTGTATTAAAAGGAATATAAAAATAGACTGAGAATGAACTTGATTGAGGAAACAAATTTGCCTGTCTCTGGCTGCCCTGTTTTTATCTCCAAACAACTGAGACATTCCTTATAAATTTCCGTTCTATATGGAGCCCCAGTGGCACAGTGGTTAAGAACGTGGCTGCTTACCAAAAGGTCAGTAGCTCGAACCCACCGGCTGCTCTCTGGAAACCCTATGGGGCAGTTCTACCCCATCCTATAAGGTCTCCGTGCTACGAGTTGGAATCGACTTGACAGCAGTGGATTTTGGGGGGTTATATGAATCCTGGATCCTTCCTTGTGGTACAAGTATTCCAGCTTCCTCATGTATGTCTGTGTTTGAAAGCCATCAAGTTGGTTCCAACTCATGGTGGCCCATGTGTGTCAGAGATCTGTGCTCCACAGGGTTTTCAATGATTGATTTTTCAGAAGTGTATCACCAGGCCTTTCTTCTGACGTGCCTCTGAGAGGTTGACTCCAAACTTCTGGCTCTTCAGTTAGCCGCCCAATATGTTAACCATTTGCACCTCCCAGTGACTCCAAAGGCCACAAGTTCACATTAAAAAAAAAAAAAAAAAAATCTGTTGTCTTTGAGCCAATTCTGACTCATTGTGACCCCATGTGACAGAGTAGAAGTGCCTCATAGGGCTTCCAAGGCTGTAAATCTTTATGGAAGAAGAATGACACATCTCTCTTCCACAGAGCAGCTGGTGAGTTCAAACCACCAACCTTTTGGTCAGCAGTTGAGTGCTAACCATAAATTTCATGGTTAACACTGTGTCACTAGGGCTTCTTAAAGGCCACAGAAACCAAAACCCAACACATTGGCCTTGGGTCAATTCCTACTCATAGCAACCCTATAGGGTAGAGTAGAACTGCCCCATAGGGTTTCCAAGGCTATAATCTTTACAGAAGCAGACTGCTACATCTTTTTCCCTCAGAGTTACATAGATGAGGCTAAATACCCACTCCAGCCCCCAGCAACTTGAGTGGAAAAATGATGGACTTGTTCAGGCTCTTAAAAAAAGTGTTGTTCTAGTTTGGAAAGCAAGAACTAGACTTCTGTTAGATTCCCAGTCTTTCTGATCTGACTGCTGCTGCGATGATGTGAGGCTCTTCCATTATTTTGTTAGCATATTTTTGCTTTTCCATGTATAGGCTAATAGCCAAGTGAGTCCTAAACCCTGCACGTAAATTACCTTCCTCTTGCATATAACATAACATAAAAAAAAAAAAAAGTTGGGCTGTCAGCCAAGCATTCTTTCACTTTGCAAGAAATAAGAATCGGTGGACATGGCAAGACATGTTTGATTATTAAGGACGGAAATCTTGAAATTGAAGAATTCATCCTATTTTTATTGACGTTTGATACAACCCTCACCTTAATAACTAGTTATGAAATGGAATCACAATGTTTGCTCTGATTCTGAACAAAGGAAATTTGAGTGGCAGAGAATGTGTATAACTTGTTCACTAGAATGATTTTTAACATGCCTAGAAAAACGAACTGCGTTGGGTTAGTAAACATGGGTGAATGGAGCCTCTCCAATGGATTTCATATTTTAGCCTGTGTTCCCACCGTGTTATGTTCTTGTTGGTTTTGATTCTGCTGTCTAATAAGTTACTTTGTATATCAGGTTTGCGTTAATTATAAACAGCGTAAGTATGACTGCCAAGTCTTCTAAACCAAAAACTCATTGCCGTCGAGTCGATTCTGACTCATAGCGACCCCATAGGACAGAGCAGAGCTGCTCTATAGGGTTTCCAAGGAGCTACTAGTGGATTCAAACTGCTGACCTTTTGGTTAGCAACCGAGCTCTTAACCATTGCACCACCAGGGCTCCATCATGTCTTCCAGAAGTGGATAATGATATTAACACTTGTATGTTCTCCCAGAATGATAGTAACTACACAACCCTTACTTTTGTATTTGTCTGTTACTTATACTTTGAGGAGAACTCTTCTTAGCTGAATTGGGTTTTTCCCTAGAGAGTTTAGCAGTAATCAGCTAAAACCATCCATTTTTCTGTATGTAAAAAAAAAAAAATTTTTTTTTTTTTTTTACAAGGCAGCATCCCAGATACATATGAAGAGTTCTAAGCTCTACATATGAAAAGAGTGGTGTCTAGGCTGTGTGCATGTATTTGGATAGCCTTAGGCCACAGAAAAGGACCTCTGGCAGCAAAAACATTTAAGCCTTTGGCTGCTAACTGTAAGGCTGATGGTTTGAACCCACCCAGCCGCTCCAGGGGAGAAAGACCTGGCGATCTGCATCTGTAAAGATCACAGCCTAGAAAACCCTACCGGGCAGTTCTACTCTGCCACATGGGGTCAGTATGAGCTGGAATCAACTCATTGGAACCCAACAACAACAACAAGCCACAGAATCTAGAATAACGTCCTACAGCATATATGGTCCGGGGTTCATATAAGATGCTACGCACACATACTAAGTCTAGCAACAAGTACTTATTTAGTTCCTACTGTATGCTATGTCCTGGTGACGCAGGTGAACCAGCCAGTCTCCGTCCTTGAGAAGACCATAATATGGCAGAAATGCCAAATGTGAACAAACTTTACCTATAATGTATACTCAGATGTATACGTTTTATTTTATTCTTAAAGATGCACAAAAAAAGCTTTATTGTGCCTGAGGAATGACTGGCAATCCTTTATAGAGAAGGTAATTTTTATTTAGGCCTTGACATATGAATTGAATTGATCAAATCAAGAAGAGGCAAAATTAGTGCAAGTTTGGATAACTGGTAATAATAATAATAATAATTTATTAAAAAAACATAATGTGAAGTTTGGAAGTTCTAAAAGATAAAACTGAAAAATTTGACTGAAGGGAAATTTACATAGAAAAAGTAGATGTGCTAATTTAAATTTACATAATAACGCATGGCAAAGGTTTAGTAGCCAAGCCCTGATGTACTAAATAAATACTTAAAAACCAACAGGAGAAAGATGAAGACCCTCCCATTGGCAAAGGGTATATGTAATTTACAGACGATAAAAATACAGATGTTGGATAGACATAAGATGTTCAGCCTCTCTAATAATGATAATAAAAATAATGTGAATTAAAACAATGAAATTATTTAACACCTGTCTGATCAGGAAAGATATAAATGATTGATAATAACAAGTGCTCGTGAAATTGCTGGGAAGCAGTCAATTTTATCACTACTGATGGGAGTAGAGAAGCCCTGCTGATGCAGTGATTAACAGCCCAGCTTCTTACCAAAAAGTTGGCAGTTCGAATCCCCCAGCCGCTCCTTGAAAGTCCTATGGTGGCAGTTCTACTCTGTCCTATAGGGTTGCTATGAAACCGAATAGGCTTGGCGGCAGTGGGCTGGTTGGTTGGTATGTTTTTTGATTTGGTGGGAATGTAAATTGATACAAGATATGCGGAGGGCGATTGAGACTAGAGGAATCCCGGCGGTCATGGTCCCCAAACCTTCTGTTGGCCCAGGACAGAAACCATTCCCGAAGACAACTCATCAGACATGAAAGGGACTGGACAGTGGGTAGGAGAGAGATGCTGATGAAGAGGGAGCTAATTATATCAGGTGGACACTTGAGACTGTGTTGGCATCTCCTGTCTGGAGGGGGGATGGGAGGATAGAGAGAGTGGGAAGCTGGCAAAATTGTCACGAAAGGAGAGACTGGAAGGGCTGACTCATTAGGGGGAGAGCAAGTGAGAGTATGTGGAGGGCAATCTGTCTATTTTAATTAATTTTATCTTAAAAGCACTTACTCTTTGTCCAGTCCATGCTAAGAGTTTACCCTACAAAGCTATTTAAAAATAACCAAGTGCACACAGACACAGACACACAGACACACACAGAGAAACAGGGCTTCATTATGGCATTGTTCATAATAACCAAAATAATAGGAACATAGATTGAACTCCATTTATGGACTTTAAAGTTTTGGAATCTGACAGATAGGAAGCAAATTAAAATTGAATTAAAAGAAATGTATGAATGTATATATGGGCATAATTTCTATATCATCGTCCTCACAGAATTGTTAGGGTTTCTTAAATGATCTCACTTGTTTTCATTCAAAATTTCTGGTACATAAAAATGCAGCCAATAAATGCAAGTAACAGCACAGGTAGACAATTGATAAGAAGAATGTTCTTATCAATAACAGGACAGGTAGACAACTGATAAGAAGAACGTTCTTCTTATCAATTGTCTACCTGTGCTGTTACTTGTAAAAACTCTCTGAAGTAGGTAAATGTGTATTGTTGTTGTTAGGTGCTGTCAAGTCGATTTTTGACTCATTGCGATCCCATGTGTTACAGAGTGGAACTGCCCCATTGGGTTTTCTTGGCTATAATCTGTATGGGAACAGATTGCCAGGTCTTTCTTCTGTGGAGACGCTGGGTGGGTTCTAACTGCCAATCTTTCAGTTAGTAGCCAAGCACTTTACTGTTGAACCACCAGGACCCCTAAATATGTATTAGTCCTTATAATAAATTACTCTGATTGTGTAAGTACCCAGTCCCAGTACCCAGTGCCGTCAAGTCGATTCCGAAGAGAACTTAAAAAGTTTAAATATCTAAAGTATGTATAATCTCCAGGTAATAATTATGAACACTTTAGTCTCCCCCTCCCCCACCCCCCAGTTTTCTTTTTCTTCTAAGAAGTGAGTTTTATGAAACATGTTTGGAATCATTCCATATATAAATTTTGGGATCTACCTATTATTTTGGAAACCCTGGTGGCGTAGTGGTTAAGTGCTATGGCTGCTAACCAAAGAGTCAGCAGTTTGAATCCGCCAGGCACTCCTTGAAATCTCTATGGGGCAGTTCTACTCTGCCCTGTATGGTCGCTATGAGTCAGAATCGACTTGACGGCACTGGGCACTGGGCAACTATTATTTCGTTGTTGTTATTTATTTATTTATTTTTTTTGCATTCTATGGTGAACATTTTCCTGTGATTTACTTGTTTACAAAACACCTTCAATTGTTATATTATCTATTATATACCACCACATGGCTGTACCATAATGTATTTACCTGTTCCTTTACTTATAGATTTTTAAGAAGAATATTTACATACAAAATATCTTTTTGTGAGAGGTACTGAGAAGTGTAAATACTGGGTAAAATGGTATGAACATCAAAGTTATTGATACTATCAAATTTATTTTCACGTTTTTTTTTAATCAATTAAGGTTGTACCAACTGTGTAAAAGTATCTGCAAGCTTGAAAAATATTTGGTTAAACAGCCTCTTCTTAAAAAAAAAAAATGTAAATATGTCTAGATGCCTGAAGGAGTTTCCAGTCATTTGCATATCCAAATGAAATGTCATGTTAGCTCCCGTGGAGTTGGCCCCCGACTCATGGTGACCCACGCACAAATGAATGAACCACTGCATCATCAACATGGTCACTTGGGGATCAAACCATTGTGATTCAGTGTTGTCATTGGCTGGTTTTTGGAAGTAGTCTGCCAGGCCTTTCTTCCTAAGCCATCTTAGTCTGGAAGCTTTGCTGAAACCTGTTCGGCATCATGGTAACATGCAAGCCTCCACTGATAGCCACATGGTGGCTGTGCATGAGGTGTATGGGCCGGAAATTGAACCTGGGTCTCGGTTCCTCTTCCAAAAAACAAACCGAAGCCATTGCAGTCCAGTCGATTCCAACTCATAGCGACCTTATAGGGCAGAGTAGAACTGCCCCACAGAGTTTCCAAGAAGTGCAGAGTGGATTCACACTGCCAACCTTTTGGTTAGCAGCCGTAGCTCTTAACCACTACGTCATCAGTCCCTCTTGATACACCTTAATTGCGTTTTATGGAAGGGATGGTAGTTTTGACAGAAGATGAGTAGGACATCTTAGAAAATAGAATATTTCGGTGTGGGGTGGGCAGACCTTTTGGGATGGGGACAGTATGGGAGAAGAAGTGATGAAAAAGGGATAGATTAAGGGTTGTTTCTAAATGTCCCCTAGCGTTAGCCTTGCACATGGGGATGAACAGAATTTTTTTTCCTTTTCCTTCCAGCATTTCTTTATCCTTGCTTTTTGTTCTTTGGTACTATTATGCCTAGACTATTGCCATTGAGGGAGCCCTGGTGGTGCAATGGTTAAGAACTCGACTGCTAACCAAAAAGATGACAGTTCAAATCCACCAGCCACTCTTTGGAAACCCTATGGGGGCAGTTCTACTCTGTCCTATAGGGCCGCTAAGAGTTGGAATTGACTTGAGGGCAATGGATTTGATTTTTGGCTTGACTGCCATTGAAAACCCTGTGGAGCGCAGTTCTACTCTGATACATGGTGTCACCATGAGTTGGAGTCAACTAGGTGGCAACTGGTTAGGAGTCCCTGGGTAGTACAAACAGTTAATGTGCTCAGTTGCTAACCGAAAGATTGGAGTTTTGAGTCCACCTAGAGGTGCCTTGGAAGAAATGACTGGTTCTATTCTTATTCACATGGGGTCGCCAGGAGTTGGAATGGACTTGAGGGCAACTGGTTGGATTTTTTTTTATTACCGTTACAACAGTAGTCCAACCATATTTTGTGTCAAATTTGTGTCCTAGTTCCATGACTGCAAAACAAGCATATTCCAAGTAGCAAACGACCCTCTTATTTTTTTGGAAAGTTGCTCTTTCTTATTTATCTATACTCCATATTATTCCCAAATAAGTTTTGGGGTGGCTCAATATCCACCCAGTTTAAACTGAATTCAGGTGGCCTCCTAAGAGCAGACTGTTTTTCTGGTCTCGTCTTTGTAAAACATAGCCACCACTTTGTTCAACAGTGCCAAGTCAGGGACTTTACCTAAAACACAAGTATGCATTTCAAAACTTGAACAAACAGGCTGCTTAATAAAATAAGGGAAAGGGTTTTCTTTTTTTTCTCTTCTCTAGAAATTCACAAACATCACTTGACAGGTGACAGCTCCTCCCTGACAAAGGGACTGTTTGCTTTTTGCTTTGGTGTTTGGGTAAACTGCAGCACACACTGGCAGAGAATTTATTGCCTAGGGGAAGGTGTTTTCAGTCGCTGTGTTTAATCTGAAAAGGAACCCTTTTCTCTCTCTCCCCTCTCTCTCTTTTTGAGGAGGCAGAGTTGGAAATGATAGCCTGGGGGAAATTGTTCCCCTAACACCTGTCTTTGGTATCACCTCAGCAATGTTACTTAAGACACTGTGCTTAGTATATATGCATTCAGAATGACAAAGTTGAAGAGGGCAGATAAACAGAAAGGGATTTCAGCAGACACACGGGAGCTGATTCTGACCTTGCATCCTCTTAAAAACCAATCAGCTTGGAATCCTAGCGTATGCTGGCTGACAAAGAATCTGATTTGTGTGAAGTAACACACTATTAGTCACCTGTGCTTTCCTTCAGCGTCCAGCTGATTTAATATAGTTTTAATGTATACAACGTGGAGAATTCTAAAGTGACGACCTTGGGAACTTTGGAGATGGTTTAGTTCCAGACCAATGTTCCATTTATAGGTGGGAAAACGGAGATCTATGGAGATCACTGGTGACTTCTCCAACATTCCTAATAGATTTTGCAGGAGCCCCAGGGCCAAACCTTGGTTTCTTGATTTCTAGACCTGCTCCTCCATCTACTATTAAAGGCTGTGTAGTATAGTGAAGAGTCCCTGGGTGGGCCAAGCAGTTAAACGCTCGACTACTAGCTGGAAAGTTGGCTGTTTGGGCTCATCCAGAGACACCTTGGAAGATAGGCCTGGAGATCTGCTTCTGAAAGGTCACAGTCTTGAAAACCGTATGGAACAGTTCTACTCTTCATACATAGGGTCGTCCTGAGTTGGAACTGACTCAATGGCCACCAACAACAAAGCATACTCAAGCATTGTGGCTCTGGAAGTAAATGGCTGCCCGGATTTGAATCCAGCTCTATCATTCACTATTTGGGTGACCTTTTGGCTAAATGACATTATGTTTCCCTACTTATGAAAGGAAAAAACTGTTTTTTTAAGATTGAGATAAATTTACTTTAGATAAAAATTTTGCTGAGGATCATTCAAAAGCAGCTGCAGTAGTACATCGAGGGATCACTCCCGGAAATTCAAACCAGATTCAGAAGAGGGTGTGGAACGAGGGATGTTATTGCTGATGTCAGGTAGATCTTGGCTGAAAGCAGAGAACACCGGAAGGATGTTTACCTGTGTTTTATTGACTGTGCAAAGGCATTTGACTGTGTGGATCATAACAAATTATGAATAATGTTGCAACGAATGGGAATTGCAGAACACTTAATTGTGCTTGTGAGGAACCTGTACATAGACCAAGAGGCAGTTGTTTGAACAGCACAAGGGGATACTGCATGGTTTAAAGTCAAGAAAGATGCCTGTCGGGGTTGTATCCTTTCACCATACCTATTCGATCTGTATGCTGAGCAAATAATCCAATAAGCTGGACTATATGAAGAAAAAGGGGGTATCAGGACTGGAGGAAGACTCATTAACAACCTGCGATATGCAGATGATACAACTTTGCTTGCTGAAAATGAAGAGAACTTGAAGTATTTGATGAAGATCAAAGACCACAGCCTTCGGTATGAGTTGCACCTCAATATAAAGAAAACAAAAATCCTCACAACTGGACCAATAAGCAGTACCATGATAAATGGAGAAAATATTGAAATTGTAAAGGATTTCATTTTACTTGCATCTACAATCAGCACCCATGGAAGCAGCAGTCAAGAAATCCAAATGACACATGGCATTGGGCAAATCTACTGCAAAAGATTTTTTCAAAGTGTTAAAAAGCAAAGATGTCACTGTAAGGACTAAGTTGCGCCTGACCCAAGCCATGGTGTTTCTAGTCGCCTCATATGCATGTGAAAGCTGGACAATGAATAAAGAAGACTGAAGAAGAATCGATGCCTTCGAATTATGGTGTTGGTGAAGAATATTGAATATTCCATGGACTGACAGAAGAAGGAACAAATCTGTCTTGGAGGAAGCACAGCCACAATGCTCATTAGAAGCAAGGGTAGCAAGACTTCATCTCACATACTTTGGACATGTTATCAGGCAGGACCAGTCCCTGGAGAAGGGCGTCATGCTTGGTAAAGTAGAGAGGGGGTCAGCAAAAAAGAGGAAGACCCTCAGTGAGACGGATTGACGTAATGGCTGCAACAATGGGCTCAGGCATAACAACAATAGTGAGGAGGGCACAAGACCGGGCTGTGTTTTGTCCTGTTGTACATATGATCACTATGCATTGGAACCAACACAATGGCACCTAGCAACATCAACTACAACAATGTAAAGCAGTTGACACAAAGTCTGACATAAGGTCAGTCTTCAGAGGTAATGGTGGTTGTTGCTCTTTAAAAAAAAAAAAGAAGCCAGTTGTTGTCAGGTCAATTTCGACTCATAGTGACCCTATAGGACAGAGTAAAACTGCCCCATATGGTTTCCAAGGTTGTAATCTTTATGGAAGCTGACTGCCACATCTTTCTCCTGCGGAGCAGCTGGTGAATTCCAACCACCAACCTTTTGGTTAGCAGCCAAGAGCTTAACCACTGCACCACGTCAGTCTTCAGAACCTAGTAAACTTGGAACTAGTGAATTATTAATCCTGAGCAGAGTAACTATTGATGTGGGGCAGGGGGAGTAATTTGCATAGACTTGATTTTGTGTTTCTACAAACAAAGGTAATTTCTGAAGATGGTCTGGCATGCTGCTAAAATCTGACTTTACTATCCTTTCCCATTTGAAATTAGAGCTGAGTTTTTCTTCAAACTAAAATTAAAGTTTTAAAGAAGACAGACCACTGTTAAAAGAAAATGCACTCATGTGTCTGTTTATAGAACTTACAAGAAAATCTCATAACTTTCATTAATAAATATCATTTTATTTTAGTTATTTTGGTGTCGTTCAATACTTTTAGCATGATGAAATATTCCCTTTTTCAATCTGATGATTAAAAGCATGGGCTTTGGAACTGGATATACAAATGTAATTTTATTTGAATCTGCATGATACTGAAATCAGAACTGCAAGGACTCTTAACCCAAAAACCTCATTGTCGTCCAGACGATTCCGACTCCTAGTGCCCCTGTAGGACAGAGTAGAACTGCCCCACAGGGTTTCCAAGGAGTGGCTGGTGGATTCAAACTGCTGACCTTTTGGTTAGCAGCTGAGCGCTTAACCACTGTGCCACCGGGGCTCCACAAGGACTCTTAGAAAATTTAATTCAGTGGTTCTTAAAAAGTGTGTTCCCAGGAGCAGCAGCATCAACATGAGTTAGGAATTCATTAGAAATGCAAATATTTGACACCACCTCAGATCTGCAGAATCAGAAACTGGGACAGGTGGGGAGGGCAGCAGTCATTCAACAAGCCTACCAGGAGGTTCTGCACGGTAAAGTTTGCGAACCACTAGTATAATCTAATGACTTAAAATATATACACACACACTCACATATATATGGAAGTAGATTGCCAGGCCTTTCTTCCAAGGTACCTCTTCATGAACTCAAAACCTCTGACCTTTTGGTTAGCAGGCCAGTGTGGGTGGTGCAAATAGTTAATGGTTAACAAGCTTATGTGCGTATTGAAAGGTTAGAGGTTTGAGTCCACCCAGAGGTGGCTTGGAAGAAAGGCCTAGCTATCTACTTCTGAAAAACCAGCCACTGAAAACCTGCGGAGCATGGTTCTACTCTGAGACATGTGCAATTGCCTTGAGTCAGAATTAACCAGACTGCCACTGGTTGGTTATATATTTTTTCTAGGTAGAGAAACTCAGGCTTGGGACAGAAAGTGACTTGCCAAAGAGTACACAGTTATAATGACAAAGAGGAAACCTTTAGGCCAGGCTCTTCTCTAAAATAGATATCTCTAGCTGTGATTCATCTTAAAACATGTGCAAGGGTTTCTGCTGGATTATGATATTTAGAAAATAAAGAAGATAGACTGTAATACTTTAAGACAAAAACAAACCCGTTGCCATCAAGTTGATTCTGACTCATAGCAAACCAGTATGATAGAATAGAATTACCCCATAGGGTTTCCAAGGCTGCAAATTTTTACAGAAGCGACTGCTTTGTCTTTCTCCTGTGCGAGTAGCTGGTGGGTTCGAACCGCAAACCTTTTGGGTAGCAGCCGAGCACTTAACCACTGTACCACCAGGGCTCCTTTTCATGTAATACTTTAGAAGTACTGAAATACGTATTTTTATATAGTGGTTGGCTGCAAGTACCTTCATCAGGAAGAGGTTGTTAAACAAGTTCTCATACTTGAATTTCTTTAATTGCAGGGATGGTTTGTAAAAATCTCTTGCCTGGCAAAAACACTGAACTTTCAAGCTTGTGTTCTTGTCAATTCAACAAGTATGTACTGATTAGCTATAAAGTGCAAGACACTTTACTAGGAGCCCAAAATTTAAATAAAAGACCCCATTCTATCACTACGTGCAAGTTGGAGTTGATAGAGGGGACTGGTATGATGTCACTGAACATGGCGGTAAAGGATGGCACCCAGGAAAATATTTATTGATTAAATATTGAGAGATAAATGGACAAGACAATAAATATGTAGTCACTGTTGAGCAAAAAACCAGAGTCCAGTCTTGCAGCAATGACTGCTAGGCTACATAACTTTAGGGACATTATTCCTATAATATTCTATATGATTATTCAGTACCTCTTAGCAATAAGCAACTCACTGGCCCTGTATCCAGCTAACATTGGATGCCTACTATACTTGAGGCAATCTTGGAATTCATGAATAAACAAAGAGTAAATTCTGTTCCCAAGCACTTCCTAGTTTATTATGGGAAGGGAAGCACATACAAGCAACACTAGTCAAGACAGAAAGTGCTAAGCACCAAAGGAGTTTAAGTAAACTTCAGCAGAAATTCTGATTATCATATTTGAGATCTCAGGGAATAACTTGTCCACATGAAAGAAAAGACCAAAAACCAAAACCACTGCCATCAAGTCGATTCCAACTCTTAGCGACCCCATAGGACAGAGTAGAATTGGCCCATAGGGCTTCTAAGGAGTGGCTGGTGGATTTGAGCTGCCAACCTTTTGGTTAGCAGCCAAGCTCTTAACCACTGCTCCACCAGGGCTCCTGTGAAAAAGAAGGGAGGGAGGTTACTCTAAGTAGAGAGAATTATTTAAGTTAGTTAGGAAACCAGCTGCCAGCTTAAATGTGAAGTTGTCCTGTGAGATGCCTGGAGAGAACTGGAGAATGCCAGCCTCACCTAGAGTAATTCACATTTTTATTATTTTTTAAGTACCCAGTTAAAAAGAACATATGTATGGACTGTCGTTTTAAGACTCTTTACTTTAGTATAGACGTGAATTTTGTAAATTGGGTAATGGGGGTCGGGTAGGTGGTGGAAACAGGTTTGGCTGGAGCCAATCAAGCAAGTGAAGGAGTATGGGAAGAGACAAATAGTCAAGTTGGGGTCAGCTGAGGAAAATATTAATACATGCTACCTTGGTGGCTTTGCTGAGCTGATCATAGTATACAAACAGTATTACCACAGGATTGAAAAAAAAAAGCATATTGCCATCGAATCAATTCTGACTCATAGAGACCCAATAGGACAGAGTAGAACTGCCCTATAGGGTTTCCAAGGAGTGGCTGGTAGGTTCCAACTGTTGACCTTTTGTTTAGCAGCTGAGCCTTTAACCACTGTACCACCAGGGCTCCGATAGAGAATGTTGGGCAAGAATTATAAAGGTGCTTGCCCATGCTTATGATCTCAAACCCTGCAAAGAGAGGTGGTTATTGTCAAGAGAAGTAGGTGTGTTGAGCTGTGATTACGTCTCTCTGGGGCTCTTCCTTTCAGATAAGTCCCTTCATTGTCTGTATCTTCTCCCCCAACATTTATTCAGAGTATACTGACTGCCAGTTCTTGAGTAGAAACAAAGATAAAAACGAGAGTTCCTTTAGTTTACCATCTTGTGAGGGATAGAGATGTTTAGCCCTCTAACTAGAACACAAGAACCGTGGTGATAAAATGCTAAGACAGAGATATAAACCGAGGCTGACAAAACCAGGAGCTGGATTGGTAACTTCTAGCTAGAAGGATTATGGGAGTCTTCATCAAGATATCTGCAAAAAGGTAAAAAAATAAAATAAAACTAAACAAAACAAGGCGTGCTTTTAGACTGCAGTATAAATCTCTCACTGAGCTCTTTGGAAGATGTTCTTCTGGCTTTCCACTTTGTTTCTGGAAATAGGTTCATAGGTGTAGTTATATGAGCTGAAGTCTGGTCTCTTTTGTCTATTAAAGTTATTCGTTGTGCTTAGAAAAGACATATAATTCACTTTAGATTAAAAAAAAAAAAAAGTTCTTCATTGTGTTTACTTATTATCCTCCCAAGAAGCTGAGAGCTCTTAATGGGTATTATTCAAGCAATTTCTTACCACACCCTATTAAAGACACAGAAAGAGAGCAGGTGCTTTAACATCTCATTTTTGTAGCTCTGTGGTAGAGGATAATGAATCAGAAACTAGTTTCTGATTCATTATCCATACAATCTGACTTAGGATTGAGTACTCTTTGTTCCAGTGGAGGTTGCTCCTTGCTTTCTTTTAAATTAGAACTAGGTAGAGTTGCATCTTGGGACTTAAAAGCTATCAAGTGGCCATCTAAGATGCATCAATTGGTCCCAACCCACCTGGAGCAAAGGAGAATGAAGACCACCAAAGACACAAGGAAAATATTAGCCCAAGAGACAAAAGAGGCCGCATAAACCAGAGACTCCCTCAGCCTGATACCAGAAGAACTAGATGGTGCCTGGCTACCGCCTGACAGGGAACACAACAGAGAGTCCCTGACGGAGCTGGAGAAAAGTAGGGTGCAGAACTCAAATTCCAGTAAAAAGTCCAGACTTAATGGTCTGACTGAGCCTGGAGGGACCCCAGAAGACATGGCCCCCGGACTCTCTACTAACCCAGAACTAAAACCATTCCCGAAGCGAACTCTTCAGACAAAGAATAGTCCGTACTATAAGACATAAAATGATACTTATGAAGAGTGTGCTTCTTAGTTTAAGCAGATATATGAGACTAAATGGGCAGCTCCTGTCTAGAGGTGAGATGAGAAGGCAGAAACGGATAGGAGCTGGCTGAATGGACATGGGAAATCTCAGGTGGAAAGGAGGAATGTGTGGTCACATTATAGGGATAGCAACTAGGGTCACCTAACAATGTGTGTATAAATTTTTGTATGAGAAACTACGTTGAGCTGTAAACTTTCACCTGAAGCACAATTAAAAAACAACAACAACACTAGGTGGCCTTATAAAATGTAGCATTTTAAAAAATAGTCCTCTCCTTTAGTTGTCTGGGTGGGCATCAGATGATTGTCTATAACCTGAGCTTTACCCGCACATTATGGATTTAGCGATGCTGTCTCCCCTAGATGAGGGAATCAGCACAAACTATCCCTGCTATAGAATTAAATAGATGTAGCCTACTTTCCACTTCACCAAGATAGTCAGTCTTGTAGATGTTTTATCTCCTTTACAAAAAGCAACAAACCTATTCAGAAAAAGGAACAACCCAGCTGCTTGAATTTGATAAGAGAAAGATAATGGAGGAGGAAAAAAAAACCTATTTTGTGAATAATTGATGCTGAGAAGTGAATGTATTCTGGTATCAACATACTGGAATACATTTGTTTCCCAGTGTCAATTAATTTCTTGAAGTTCAACAAGTAACTCATCAAAGTCCTTTTGCCCAAGAAGCGAAACTAAGGGTTCTCAACTTTGGGCCTTATAAATTTACTCTCCCCTTGCATCTGGAAAGGCATTCAATGTTTTAGTCATGGCGAAGTTGGGTGAAAAATACTGGCATGGGACTAAGGCCTTGACTTCTAGACCTCTTGCTTCTACCAGATGGCTTTCTGTTGATGGACAAATAACTTCTCCTTTCTGGGTCTTAGATTCCTTATCCATAAAAGCATGGAGTTGAGCTACATGATTGCTAAGTTCTCTCATGCTCTGTAATGGATAAATCACCAATTCTTTACTCCTGAGTTCCATCTTGCTAAGGCTGTGTCTCAGTGTGGCTATGATGGATACATAGCACATGCAAGCATATTTTTAAGATGTATTCAGCAAAAGCACATATCAACCAATGTGCTCTGTTTGAAACATTGTACAGCAAAACCTATGAGAGCTGGAACTCGATGGAACTGCCTTGTTTTTCTGGATCTCGCAAGATTTCCTCTTTTGACGGTGTGCAGTGTTACCACTTTTCTATCGCTCATTTCAGTGGAAAATATTTGGATTTTCCTTCTCTGACAGGTTGCCACCTTACACAGGTTCTGGCTTTCACAGGATTTATTGTATAACAAACCCTGTGTTAAATACGAGCAGCGTGGCATGGAATATCGTTTGTGATTCTGTTTTCTTCTTTCTGTTCTCTCAGGAGGCGGTGATGGGGGTGAGGGAGTGCCAAACTCATACACAAAAGCAATGTTTTTTATATCTGAGAAAACCAATGCTTCCTAATCAGTCCTTTCTGTGGAGGCGAGTGGGTGGTAGGGGATTGCACCAATGAAGATTAGTCACAAATAAGAATACAGTCTGGAGCTGGTGAAAGGAGAAGTAACTGAGTCCTCCTGTTATTCTCCCACTCCTTCTTCTAATGGGATGCCTGCATCTTCCGCACAAGCCCTGGAGGCAGCGTTCCTTCCAAACAACCACTTGCCTAACCAGTTCATTGGAATGTCTTGCTCCATACAGACTGTCTTCTCATTCAGATTTCTTCAGAAATAAACCTCTCTAAAAAGAAGCATAAATCACGTTTAAAAAAAACAAAAAACAAAGCGGTGAATGTTACACACAAAACCTCTTCCTTGGTTGGAGAAAAAAAAAGAATACTCAGACCAACTTACCTCACTTTGGAACAACAAAACCCAAAGCAGTTAGGAGAATGATTGCCTTGCTTTCTTTTAAACAGAGGGTATGTTTCATAGTTGGATTTGTTCTCTGGGGTCACAGGAATTAAACTCTCTTGATGTAAATTTTTCTCCTTATCACACGCCTACTTCTCTCCTTCGGCCTAAGGGTGATTTTTTGAAAATCCTACATATATGTTGTTTTTGCTGGCTTTTTATCAGTTAACAAAAAAGAACATGTGAGACAAAAGAAGTAAACTGTGGATTGACATAGATCGTGCCCTACACAACCTTCATATGAACATATGAAATGTTTTTAGTCCATGCTGAGGTAGTTAATAAGTATGAAGTACATACTTTAAAATGTCTCCTTCAGTATATAATACTCTCTTAGACAATACGTGAGGTGAGGTGTGAGTGGATTTTTTTTTTTTTTTCTTTTTCTTTCCTGGCCCAGTTGCTCATCCAGTCCTACCAAAAAAACTTGAGTGGTAATGACTCATGTCACATCTTATTATTCTGATTGTGTGTAATTCCTACTAAATGGAGAGTTTGTCATTTGAATTCAGTGGGGGGTGGGGGGGTGGCAGTAAAACTGTGCCTATCTCTCAGTTTTTGCAGTAGAAATGGGAGGGTGCTCATGGTGTTATCGAAGTTGAATTTCTTGCTTTCTCTGAACGGAGAAAGTGTGAATGGCCAAAGGATGTAAGAGGCATTTTTGTTGCTGGTTTTGTTTTTAAAGGAATTCCTGAAGCTATTTGGAGTTTGGCATTCAGTTTTCATTTCATTTTCCTCTTTGGTAAAAATGTGAGGAAACCTGCCAAACTCATCTATCAAGAGGTTGAGGTAAGGAGTAGCTCATGGTTGGGAAACCATGAGTGTCAATTTTTGCCATGTAGAGTCTGGCAAAATCACTGGATAAGCAATGGAAAGAAACACTTGTTTTATGACTGAATTAGAAGAGGAGAGAAAGTTCAGATTCACACAGCCCCATAGCTAGACTACCGTTTAGAGAAGAAGATCCTACCTTGGAAGTTCCCGAGCCTAGCTTCTGGTCATAATTTCTATACCATTTCTCAGTGTGACCTGACACATGTCACTACCCTCTCTACTTTTAGTGTCTTCACTTACAAAATCACCTAGAGAACTTATATTCATTTTTTCCTAGAGTAACCTTAAAAGTGAAATCTCATGTTGCATGCCAACACAGAAGCCAGATTAAGTAGCATTTTATTATTAGAGATTTATTTGAAGTGCTAAGAACGTTTGGCTTTGGTACTGAAATGCTCTGGGTGTACAGATAACTAACCCTCTCTAGGCTTTAGTTTTTTGAGTGGTAATGACTCATGCAGAGCTCTGGTGGTGCAGTGGTTACAAGCTTGACTGCCAACCAAAGGGTCAGCAGTTCAAATCCACCAACTGCTCCTTGGAAACCCTATGGAGGTAGTCCTACCCTGTCCTATAGGGTCACTATGAGTTGGAATTGACTCCAAGGCAGCAGGTTAATCACTCATGTAACATTTTATTATGTGTAGTTCATAACTAAATGGATAGAGTGTGTGATTTCAATTCAGTGGGGTTAATATGATTATTGTGAAAACTAAATGAGATAACAAGTATAAACTCCTCACAGTAACATAGCAATTGCTCAGCAAATGTTGGTCTGCTTTAACCTTTACTTTTTAAGTCAGTCTTTGAACACAATGAGGATGTTTTAAATGAACCCAATCTAAGGGATAGTTTTATATAAAAGTTACAGTGTTTTACCAGCCTCAAGCTCCAATTTCTTTTGTATTTTGGTAGTGATGTCGTTTTCATTATTGTGTAATTCTTTTTAAAAATCTTGATTCGCAAATATAAATAGCTGCAAATTATTTTTTTAAAAAAAAACAAAACATTCTTTGCAATCTCTGGATCACTGTCAAATTGCTCCAAAATTCAGAAAGACCAATGGTAGAGAAATTGGTTTAAAGTTAAAACACTGTTATCAAACAATTGCTTTCAAATCTTACCGTCAACGATCAAGTCTAACCAAAAAATCCAAAATGTACAATAAGCGCTAAAATAACCTGTGATATAGCAGCCCTGGTTGTGCAATGGTAAAGACCTAGGCTGCTAACCAAAAGACTGGCAGTTTGAATCCACCAGCCACTCCTTGGAAACCCTAGAGGGCAGTTCCACTCTGTCTGATAGGGTTGCTGTGAGTCGGAATCAACTCAACAACAGATAACAACAACAAAAACTGCATTAGAAGTTGACTTGCCATCGTTGGGCTGTTAAAAGAGCATGCGCTGAAAACTTATTTGGCAGTAGCCTGCAGGTGCCATAGTAAACAGAGTTTATGTACAGTTCCATGTGTGTGCAATAGATAAAGCACAGACCTGAATTAAAAGAAAACACCACCACACAGGTACAACTGCAGTACACATGTGTGCACAGAGATGGCCAGAGAAGCTTCATTCCAAGATGGCACAAAAGCAAGTCAGTCTGCAGAGAAGCCCTGTTCAAAGTCCAGGTCCACTATTACTAGCTTTGTGATATTGGACAAGTTATTTAACCTCCCTATGCTTCATTTTGGAAACCCTGGTGGCATGGTGGTTAAGTGCTACAGCTGCTAACCAAGAGGTCAGCAGTTCGAATCCGCTCGGCGCCCCTTGGGAACTCTATGGGTCAGTTCTACTCTGTTCTGTGGGGTCGCTATGAGTCGGAATCGACTCAACGGCAGTGGGTTTATGCTTCATTTTAAGGAGGGTGGCACAGTGGTTAAGCGCTTTGCTGCTAACCAAAAGATTCCAACTCATCAGTCTCTCCCTGGGAGAAAGATGTGGCAGTCGGCTTCCAGAATAACTACAGCCTTGGAAACACTATGGGAAATTCTTGGAAATGCTCCATCCTGTAGGATAGCATAGTGGTTAAGTGCTATGGCTGCTAACCAAAAGGTTGGCAGTTCAAATCCACCAGGCGCTCCTTGGAAACTCAGTGAGGCAGTTCTACTCTGCCCTGTGGGGTCTCTATGAGTCAGAATCGATGCAACAGGTTTGGTTTTTTTTGTTTGTTTTTTTTTTTTTGGTTTGGGGTCCCTATGAGTTGGAATCAACTTGATGGCAATGGGTTGGATTTTGGGTTATGCTTCATTTTTCCCAATTGCAAAGTGTGGATTATAATGGTGCTTCCTTCATAGACTGAAAACCAAAAAAACAAACGCATTGCCAGAGTCAATTCTGGCTCATAGCGATCCTACAGGACTGAGTAGAACTGACCCACAGGGTTTCTAAGGAGTGGCTGGTGCATTCGAACTGCCGACTTTCTGGTTAGCAGCCGAACTCTTAACCCCTGCACCATCAGGGCTCCATAGACCGATGAGAGTATTAAATCAGATCACACATATAAAGTACTCAGAATCATGCCTTGTCTTAAGACGTGCTTGTTAAAGGTTCGCCATTGTTGTTCTCGGACCCTGTGCGTGTATGTCTTTCTTTAATGTCTCATGTTAAAGGCACTGCAAGTTCTCCCTTCCTTCAGAATTTTGATTCTGTGCGATGATGAAGTTGAATAACAGAGTAGACATTTATTCTAGATAAAAAGTAAAGTAAAATTTTATTTCGTTAATCATTATCCCTTGTTAATCCCTAGGGATATTGGAGAATATTGAAGGGCTAACCAGTCTAATAGATGTTATTATTTGTGTGTGTATTTTTGCTGTGATTTCTGTCTGACAAGCCAGTTCTACCCTCTACTTGGATTATAGGCTGCATGCCCAGTGGATGTAGGTGCTATGTTTAATCCTTCCTTGGTATTCTTCCATTTAGTAAGTACTCATTTGAAACTTAGTAATTTGTTTAAAATTACACATCATATTGATAAAATGAATATGGTCACTTAGCAAACACCTGATTATAATAAATACATCATGGATGTTTTATGTACCCTATAAAAGGTACATCATTAGAGAAATAAAACTTTTAAATGATTGAATCTATTTAAATGTAGTCCTGGTGGCACAGTGGTTAAAGCAATCAGCTGCTAACCAAAAGGTCAGAGGTTCCAACCACCAGGGGCTCTGTGGGAGAAAGATGTGGCAGTCCGTTTCCCTAAAGACTACAGTCTTGGAAAACCTAGGGGCAAGTTTTACCCTGTCCTGTGGGGTCACTTTGAGTTGGAATCAGCTTGACGGCAATGGGTTATTTAGGCATTTGGAGTGGCCAACTTAGGCAATGCTGGCCTTTTTGTGGCCATTGCTGGAGCATCTCCTTGACCTTCACCTTCAATGATAAGAGAAAACCAGAAGCCTAAGAAAATGTGTCATTGTTTTAATGCCATGTCCTTTTTTTTTCTTTTTCCTGAACTCAAATTGTCCTACACAATTTGATCAATCACTTTATATACTAAAATTTGTCAGTGCTGAGTGAATTTTTGGCTATTTCCAAACAAAAAAGAATGAAAATTTTCACCGTTGAGTATATTCCAAGAATGAGTCACAGACAGATTCATAAATCTCCTCAAATTGTTCACCAGCCTGGCTCAAAGCTCCATGAAAGCAGGAATCATATTTTTCTTTTTTGTAAGACACATCAGGAAGCCTGGCACCAATTAGTGCTCAGCAAATACGTGTTGAATTGTTTGGGGAAGTAGTGAACTTAGCTCTTTAAATCATTGGAAACCCTGGTGGCATAGTGGTTAAGAGCATAGGCTAAGAGCTAATCAGAAGGTTGGCAGTTCGAACCCACTAGGTGCTCTTTGGAAACCCTGTGGGGCACTTCTACTCTATCCTATAGGTCCTTAATAAAAATGGTGTAGTCTGAGTCTTCTATATTCTCCACAGAACGTAAGAGAGGCCACACAAAAGTGGTCTTTAACATTCCCTGTTAATTTAAAATCAGGTTGGTTTTACCCTGCAATTGTCTTGATGTATGTTTTGAAACTGGATGCAATCCCACCAACATTTTTGTCTATCCTTGTTGAATTTTTTTGTCACCCCAATACAGTATCTATTGCTTTGTTGTTCATCTGGAATGTGTAACTATCAGTTTAAAATGCTTCTTTGACATCTGGTAAGGAATTTGTAATAGAATGAATCAATAGATGTTCACATATTAGGGCAATTATCAGAAATATTGTGCCTAGAAGGTTGTTCTTTTTACCTTTTGAAGAACTTTTTTTTTTTTTCCTCTGAGTTGATAAAATTTGAAGAGGCTAATCTAAGTTCGTCTGTACAGATTGTTAGGCAGGACAAAATGTTTAGCATCGCAAGTTTTCTCTTGAAATTAGTCATTCATTTCCACTATACAAATCATGTAATATGTCAGAGCTTTTCATTTGAATGAATCAAAGCTAATTGCTATAAGACCTTAGAAAATGATACCTACTCATGAAAAACAAATAAATGAATAAATAAAATATCTAACTTTGAAGTAACCCTTTGCAGTTTAAGGAAACCCTTGGTGTAGTGGTTAAGAGCTAGGGCTGCTAACCAAATGTCGGCAGTTCAAATCCACCAGGCGCTCTCTGGAAACCCTATGGCGCATTTCTACTGTGTCCTGTGGGGTCGCTATAAGTCGGAATCGACTTAACGACAATGGGTTTCTTTTGCAGTTTAAAAAAGTTGTTTATATCCATTATTGCCCTTGATCCTCACAACAACGTGCAGTGGTATCTAATGCCATTCCAAGTACATTATCTCCTTGGATTTTTGGTGTAATTAAATGTTATTAAAAGCCACTTACCTTTATGAATGTACAGCTTAGTACTATGACTAAGTAAAAGGCGTACTAATGTTAAAAGAGTAGGTTCTTAAAAAAATGAGTTCTTTTTAACGTTGTCTTACATTACTCAGCGTCTAGGTGATGTTTATAATAAAGCTGAGAGACAAAACTGACTGTGGGAGGTATTTCCAGCATTGGTTAGGAAATCTTTTTAGACCTTCTGAGTTGAAGATTTGGGCACACTCCATAGTATCAGTACAATATATGACTGAATAAAGGCTTGTTTGGTTGGTTGGTTGGTTATGTGTTTGAGAGTGAGATCTTAGTTCTTTTTCAACTAACACAGAAAAAGTTTGGGTCTATCTGTTAATGTCCATTAGTAAGAAGTTTGCATCAACATGCAGCAAATTCATTGATTGATTTCATTTCTTCCTAAAATGTGTCGAAACCTTTCTATGTATAAAAAAACCAAACCTGTTGCCGTCAAGTCAATCCTGACTCATATCAGCCCTATGTATAAGACCCTATTTAATATTTGTACATCTAACCTAATGGCTTTACTCAGGATATTGTTCCCATTTGGATTTGATAGCGTATCAGGAACTTTGTTGAACCTGGCAAAGTGATAAATTGCGCTTTTGTTTACATGGCTAATTGTCAGGTTTGGGAACAACCCTTTGATGTACTAAAAGCAGCTAATGAAGACAGTTAAATAAACAAACCGTTATAACGAGTCTAAGAGTTCATACAGATATATTCTGTTAATATGCTTCTTGTTCCTGGCCCCCAGTTTTATGTATAGCTTCCCAAAGGCAAAGCCTGTTTCGAATTTAATGGAAAGCCAGCTTAGTCTAGTTTCTCATCCTTACCTGGAACCGTACTCACAAACTTAGAATGTCAGTGTTGAAAGTGACCTTAGAGATCACCTAGTCACTAATGCCTTTTTACCAAAGAGAACACCGAAGCTCAGAGAAACAAAGTGGCAAGCTACTGATTGCGCAATCGCTTGGTGAAGGATACAGCCCAGAATCCGGGTTTCTTGATTGTTTCTGCTATATTATTATGCTTTCTTTTAATAATTTCTAAATACTTATAAAGGAGTCTTGGTGGTGCAGTGGTTAAGTACTTGGCTGCTAACCAAAAGGTCTGTGGTTGAAACCCACCAGTTGCTACCCAGGAGAAAGATGTGACAGTCTGCTTCCATAAAGATTTACAGCCTTGGAAACCCTACGGGTCAGTTCTATTCTGTTGTATAGGATCCCTATGAGTCGGAATCAAAGGCAATTGTGTGTGTGTGTGTGTGTGTGTGTGTGTGTGTGTTTGGAAGTACTTATATAATATCTTGATGCCCTGGTGGTGCTGTGGTTAAGAGCTATGGCTGTTAACCAAAAGGCCGGTAGTTCGAATCCACAAGTCGCTCCTTGGAAACCCTATGGGGCATTTCTACTCTGTCCTATCTGGTGGCTATGAGTTGGAATCGATGGCAGTGGATTTTGTTTTTGGAAGTACTTACACAATATCTTTTGAAACCTACTCTATATTTTACCAGTTACTGCATACCTACTGGAAACCCTGGTGGCGTAGTAGATAAGTGTTACAGCTGCTAAACCAAAGGGTCAGCAGTTCGAATCTGCCAGGCGCTCCTTAGGAACTCTATGGGGCAGTTCTACTCTGTCCTACAGGGTCACTGTGAGTCGGAATTGACTCGATGGCACTGGGTTTGGTTTGGTGTTTTTGGACATACCTACTTGAGACTGCCAATCTTTTTTGGATAGTAGGAGATGGTTGCTGTCACAGTGCCGTTTTGCTCAACTGTAACAACCCTGACTCACAGAGACCCCATGTGTGTTGGAGTAGAATGATGCTCTGAAAAATCAATGTGAGATTTTTCAGAAGTAGATTGCCAGGCCTTTCTTCTGAGGCACCTCTGGGTGAACTCAAACCTCCGACATTTCGGTTAGTAGGCAAATGCATTAAATGTTTGTACCACCCAGGGACTCCTTGCCCAACTATCTAAACCCAAAAACCAAATCCATTGCATGGAGTCCATTCTGACTCATAACGATCCTATATGATAGATTAGAACTGCCCCATAGGGTTTCCAAGGCTGTGATCTTTACGGAAGCAGACTGACACGTCTTTCTCCCACAGAGCGGCTGGTAGATTTGAACCACTGACCTTTCCATTAGCAGCTGAGTGCCTAACCACTGCACCACCATGGCTTCTGCCCAACTGTAGCTCATATTTATTTAGAAAAAGTATCAAGGCTTTTTTGCTAATGTGTTTGGTGCTTATCCCAATGCCAATTTAGTGCCTAGACTGTATCATGTTTGATGGGAAGGTAGATTGAATTTCGACCTCATTTTCAAGAATTGTGTTCTAATAACATGCCACCCCCACCTCCCAGATAATCTCGTCCCGTAGCCTTGGTGGTGTCATGAATTAGTCTTGCATGAGTCTGCTGCTTCTGTAGGGCTAAGCAGGGGATCAAATCATCCCTTTGTAGTGAGACAAGCTGCCGGAGAAGTGATTGATATTGCAGACAGAACTAGGACTTCAAGGAGGGAATAAGCAGATAAGTGGAGGTAATAAGTAGACAATACGACTACTTTGCACTTAGTGGCTTTTATCTGAGCATCTGAAGGCAGCTGGATCCTGAAACATCAAGGCCCCTTAGTGGAAGAAGAGAATGGGGTCTCTCTTTTACTCCATACCCCTCCTTTGCAATCGATAAATCAGTGAAAAGATTTCCAAAGGAAGATCAGTGGTAAAGATTTTTTTTTTTTTTCTTTCACAGGGAAGCTTAAGTCACCAGGATATGAAGTAATCACTGTAAAAGTTATCTTGATCTTGAAGCAATGTTTTGTATGCACTTTCCCTCTCAATGTTTGCATCTGCAAAAGGAAGCTTCTACTAAACTGAGGAAGGCGTTTACTATATAAGTATTTTTAATCCCTTCTGAATTGTGTCAGATTCGTTCCCTTTGAATAATCCTCACTCTTACATTTATGTTACTCCTCAGAAATTTCCCTTGTAAATCTTAGTTTAGGTCAAAGCCCTTAGACAGTAAATCTTTCAGACAGCTGCAGACCATTATGGCTCCAAGAAACCATTATAAAGTGAAGCTGTGTTTAATAAGGTTGATGGACTCTGTTAGGGATCTCTTTGAGTCTGCCTTCATTAATTTTGTATACATCTATTTAATTCAGACAAAAAGCGTAAGCTGCCAAGCCAAAACTTTTTTTCCTGTTGGAAGACTATGACTCAAAATCCAGAAGCCAGTTCCTTGGAAAGTTAGAAAACAGTAAAAGGCTATTTTTTGAGGCAACTTTGTTCCTTATTTCCCAGACACGAGGAATAATTTTCTAGACGTTAAACCATGAAATATAAATGTCAAGTGACATGAAAATGGTATGTAGTCATTTTCTCTATTTGTGGCTTTTTTACTAGTTCAACTGTATTGTGTGTGATTTTTATTTTTTATCATAGAAATCCCAGGGTTAGGCGTGATTGTAAAAGGCCATCAGATCTAACCACCCAAGAAGTCTGGCCTTTAACTCTGTAATTACTACACGTAAGAAAGAGGATATAACTCCCTTAAGAGGTAAGACAATACAGGTTCATCCAGTGTGTTCCTTGAAGATCAGAAAAATATCTCTGGAAATGAAAAAACAAACCGTTTAGTACATGGCTAGATGCTTCATGTTTTACTGTGTGTCTAAAGAGATAATTTGTTTTCTCCTGACAAATAGTGTTTCCTTTAAAACACAATTTCATACTTGGAGGAAGATAAAAAAGGACCATGGTATGTATAATAGAGCCTTCACTGCCATCTTTCCTTATGACCAAATTCTTTAGTGAGTTGATTCCCAAGCAGAGTGAAGAGAAACCACACAAAGATATTATGTTGTCATTGTTAGGTGCCGTCCAGTCAGTTCCGACTCATAGCGACCCTAGGCACAACAGAATGAAACACTGCCCAGTCCTGCGCCATCCTCACAATCGTTGTTATGCTTGAACTCATTGTTGCAGCCACTGTGTCAATCCACCTCTTTGAGGGTCTTCCTCTTTTCTGCTGAGCCTGTACTCTGCCAAGCATGATGTCCTTCTCCAGGGACTCATCCCTCCTGACAACACATCCAAAGTATGTAAGACACAGTCTCGCCATCCTTGCCTCAAAGGAGCATTCTGGTTGTACTTCTAAGACAGATTTGTTTGTTCTTTCGGCAGTCCATGGTATATTCAATATTCTTCGCCAGCACCACAATTCAAAGGCATCAATTCTTCTTCGGTCTTCCTTATTCATCGTTCAGCTTTCACATGTGTATGATGCAGTTGAAAATACCATGGCTTGGGTCAGGCGCACCTTAGTCTTCAAGGTGACATCTTCACTCTTCAACACTTTAAAGAGGTCCTTTGTGGCAGATTTACCCAATGCAATGCGTCTTTTGATTTCTTGACTGCTGCTTCCATGGCTTTTGATTGTGGATCCAAGTAAAATGAAATCCTTGACAACTTCAATCTTTTCTCCGCTTATCATGATGTTGCTCATTGGTCCACTTGTGAGGATTTTTGTTTTCTTTATGTTGAGGTGCAATCCATACCGAAGGCTGTGGTCTTTGATCTTCATTAGTAAGTGCTTCAAGTCCTCTTCACTTTCAGCAAGCAAGGTTGTGTCATCTGCATAACGCAGGTTGTTAACGAGTCTTCCTTCAGTCCTGATGCCCCATTCTTCTTCATATAGTCCAGCTTCTCGGATTATTTGTTCAGCATAGATTGAGATATTATATGCATCCCTATTTTGACAGCGTCAATATACTGTTCATAATTCTTAACTCTTAGATTTTTACCTTCCACATTATAGTTTATAGGAACCCAGGTGGCACAGTTGTTACAGCAATTGACTGCCAACTGAAAGATCGGTGGTTCAAAACCACCAGTGGCTCTGCAGGAGAAAGATGTAGCAGTCTGCGTCTTTAGAGATTTACTGCCTTGGAAACCCTACGGGGTTTCTCTGAGTTGGAACTGACCCAGTGGTACTAGGTTTGGTTTTGGTTTATGATTTATAAAATACTTACTTCATTTGATTACCCTCATGGTTATCTTTTAAGGGAGGTGGTATAGATGGTGGTATCCCCATTTAATAAATGTGCAGTTTCATGTCTTCTCCAAGGCCACAGACCTATTAAGTTTCAGAACCTAGAGTTTACACCAAATCTGTTGACTCTAAGCCACTGCTCTCCAAGCCAAATACAAAAGGCTTTCAAAAATTGGGTCAGATATAGCAAGTCCGTCTGTTAACTGTGAAACCCAAAACCCCGTTGCCATCAAGGCGATTCCAGTTCACAGCCACCCTACAGAACAGAGTAGAGCTGCTCCACAGGGTTTCCAAGTCTATACATCTTCGTGGAAGCAGACTGCCACATCTTTCTCCCTCAGAGCAGCTGGTGGGCTCTAACTGCTGGCCTCTCAGTTAGCAACTGAGCACTTAATCACTGTGCCACCAGGAGTCCTTGTTATTGTGAAGTGCTATTCAACTGTTAGTTACTGTTATCAAATACAGGCTCAAGATCCAGGTCCACAGTTGGCTGTTTTGGGTGCAAGTCTTTTCTACAGAAAGGAGGTTGTGTTATAAACTATGTATAAAAGAACAACAACCAAAAAAACTCAAGTCAGCTACTGTGAAGTCAGCTCCGACTCATGGCGACCCCACGTGTTTCAGAGTAGAACTGCAATCCGCAGGATTTTCTATGGCTATGACTTTCCAGAAGGAGATTGCCAGGACTTTCTTCTGAGGCACTTCTGGGTGGATTTGAACTGATAACTTTTTGGTTAGTAACCTAAGGACTTAACTGTTTGTGCCACCCGTGGGTTCCTGAACTATGAATTAAAAAAAAAAAAAAAAACTCTTTCCTATAGAATTGATTCTGACTCACAGGGACCCAATAGGACAGAGTAGAACTGCCCCATAGGGTTTCCAAGGAGTGGCTGATACATTCAAACTGCCAACCTTTTGGTTAGCAGCCAAGCTCTTAACCACAGCACCACCAGGGCCCCTCATATACCCTATGACCCAACAGTTCCACTCCTGGATATCCTCACTGGAGTAAGTGCTTACATCTACAAATAAACATGTATAAGAATGTTCACTGTAGCTTTATTCATAATAGACTCAGTCTGGAAACAAATCAAATGCCCTTCAACAGTAAGTGAATAAATAAATTGTGGTATACTTACACAGTGAAATATTACACAGCAATAAAAAAGAATAAACTACATTTAATTATGTGGATGAATCTCATAGACATAATGTTGTTGAGTGAAATAAACCAGACACAGAAGATACTATATGATTCCATTGATATGAAGTTCAAGAACAGGCAAAACTAATTGTTGATAGAGTCAGAATAGTGATTACTTCTTAACCTATTGCCATCAAGCAGATTTAGAGTAGAACTATCCCATAGGGCTTCCAAGACTGTAATCTTTATGGAAGCAGACTGCCATATCTTTCGCCCATGGAACAGCTGGTGGGTTCAAACTGCTGACCTTCTGGTTTGCAGCCGGGTGCTTAACCACTATACCACCAAAGCTCCTTGAACTATGTATAGGGAAGGTGTTTGTGGTGCATTGTGTCCACTTGAAGAACTGTGGTGGCACAGTGGTTAAGAACTTGGCTGCTAACCAAAAGACTGGCAGTTCGAATCTACCAGCCACTCCTTGGAAACCCTAGGGAGCAGTTCTATTCTGTCCTATTGGATCGCTATGAGTCAGAATCAACTCAATGGCAATGGGTTTAGGATTTTTTTTTTTTTTTGGAGGTATCCCCTTGATTTAGTTTAATGAGGACACAAGGTTTTTTACAACTTCAGATTTTTTCTCCCCCAAATTAGTGTCCTTTCTTTTATTTCACTCCAAGCTCAGAGAATGCTACACTTCTTTCATCTTTCAGCGTAAGGTAAAAACTGTCTTCTGTACAACTATCTAGATCTTAATGTACTTCTTTTTTCCTTCCCTTGTTTTCACTTAGTTTTATCTCTCTCAAGATTCTTACCATCTGTTTGGGAATTCTCTTTACTTCCAGTCTTTTCTAAGATAACTTCCAACATACTTGGACATATATCCATTATATGTCTGTGTCTGGAGCACCTGTTATCATTTCTTGCATATCTTGAATTTTCCCTCTCTCATTAATTCATACAATTTTCTTTACCCTTTGTAAGGGCCAAACTTAGAGTTGAAAACCTTCTTATCAGAGAGAAACAGTGGTTACTATTTATTAATACTTCGATGTGTTTATTAGATAACCTGTCCTAGTGACAAAAACTTAATAGGCTTTTAAGCAGAACTTGAATCAGCTGACTGGGGTACCTGAGATGCAGTTCTAATACCTTCAGAATACAAGCCATGGGCACGAGTATAAACTTAGGCATTTCTCGTAGTTAAATGTAATAAGTAATGCAATTACTTTAAATCTGAAACACAATTCAAAGAAGGAGATGTGGAAAGCCCTTTTACACTCATAAAATACTTGCAAAGCATTGGGACACACATTTGCTGTCTTGCTTTCATATTGTCCATCTCTAAGAATGAACAAATCTCTCTTGGAAGAAGTACAGCCATAATGCTCGTTAGAAGCAAAGATGGTGAGAGTTTGTCTTAGATACTTTGGACATGGTATCAAGAGAGACCCGTCCCTGGAGAAGGACATCCTGCTTGGTAAAGTAGAGGGTCAGGGGAAAAGAGGAAGACCCTCAATAAGATGGATTGACTCAGTGGCTGAAACAGTGGGCTCAAGCATAACAACAATTGTGAGGATGGCGCAACACCAGGCAGTGTTTCATTCTGTTGTACACGCGGTCTCTATGAGTCAGAACAGACTCGATGGCATCTGACAACAACAAAATGAAGTTTTGGTTTTATGATCTCTAAAGTCTTTTACTGAATTGATTCTTCAGTGCTGTTTTTAACCTGCTTTGACTTATCACCCATGTTGTCATCATTATAAGGCAGGCATTCCCTTTCATCCCTTATCTTTGGAATAACACATTACCCTCCAGAACAGTGACAGAGCCCTCCCTCCCTTCCTTGTCCTTGCAAGGTTGCAAGAAGAGAAGGTGGCACTATCGTTATGAGTGTGTCCATTTATAAAACCTATTGCCATTGAGTTGAGTCTGACTCATACTAACCTTATAGGACAGAGTAGAACTGCCCCCGTAGGGTTTCCAAGGCTGTAAATCTTTACGGAAGCCAACTGCCACATCTTTCTCCCACAGAGCAGCTGGTGGGTTTGAACCACTGACTTTTTGGTTAGCAGCCAGGCACTTAACCTCTGTGCCCCCCGGGTCCTGTCCATTTACAGTCCTAAGAAATAATGGAAAAAGAATTATGACCAAATGTTTAATTGACTGCTAACGACTAAGAGTTATAGTCCTATTAAAGGGTAATGATGAAGAAATAGGTCCTTGTGTCTGAATTTCTGAAATTATCCTGAAAACATAGGTAGCTTCTGCTGGGTTAGAGTCCTCCAAGGCTAGGATCTGCTAGGAGGACTCGCTTTGCTTCATGGGTCTAAGTGTACATGTTAGCCCAGGATGGGCAGAGTGTTTAACTCTCTAATTAACCCTGCAGGTCAGTCTTTAAAGAAACAAGGGTGTCATATCCAGCAGTTTAAAAAGGCATCCTGTGCAGTTGTTTGCTAAGGGTCAGAGGGCAAATGCTGTTGTGACAATGGGTGGACTTGGCACACTTCCCTGGGGAGAACGAGAGGAAGAAGAGTAGCTGACATTGATCTTTGGCGATGGCAATGGCAGAAGGCAGTCCCTAGAAGTCTAGGGTCTTTTTAACACCTTTTCAATTCATGTGAACGTTTTCTATTTTTAATCCAAAGAATTTACAGATAAAGTCATGAGAAATAGATGATCTAGCTCACATTTTTATCCTCAGCAAAGTCCATAGTTAAGTCATAAAGCTTTTTGGAGGTTTAAAGTTACCTGAAGTATGGGAATGATACAGAGATTTAAAACTACCACAGCCTTAGCCCAACATTTCCTTCTTACTCTGTGTCACATGTGTTTATCAGATAGCCTGTCCTACTGACTAAATTAATTGATTGCTAACTGCTGAGCCAGAATAGTCCTACTGAAGAGTAATGATTAAAGTATTGAGTGAAGAGTCTGATCCCAACATATCTTTCCTCCACCATCTCCCGTGTCCCATGTCCCTCCAGGCTCACCTAACTCCATCTTGTTCTGAGTATATAATTTCATATCTCTGTCTTTTGGATTATGCCATTGTTTTTTTTTTCCTTTTTTTTTTTTTTTTTAAATCCTTCTCAAGCTCAAACATCCAACTCCTTATCTCCTCATGGGGAATTAATCGCTCTTCTGTGTTTCCACAGAACTGTCCCTTGTAATGTAACACTTAGCATTTATTTTAGTTACTATTTCATACATACTTCATTCTAACTTTGTAAACATATTAGTTTTATTAGGTATGTCTCCTCTACCACATGAGGAACTGTGAGGACAGGTACTAAGTCTTGTACCTCTCTAGGTCTATTGCAGAACCATGTACAATGAAGGACATGTTTAATGTTTGAAATGAAATGTGTATGTGTGCATGTGTAGGTATGAGGATAAATATAAGGGTGTCTGAAAGATTTCTAATACTTCTTCTAGCATTACCCTATCCTGATAGATCTATGATTTGATTTTAGGATAAAATCAAATCAACTGATTTATTTATCCTAAAATCAAATCAACTAGTTTTTAAACTGGCTACTATTTACTTAAGCCTTGACTTTCATTTTCCTCTCTGGGCTCCTGGGTTAGGAAGGAAGAGGAGACAAAACTCATATTTGAAAATTTTCTTAATTAGACAAACCAATAAGCATTTCTGACCCGTTTCTCTCTAAAGTAACAATAGAGAGAAAAAGGGAAGTTGTCTGATGTTTCAGCATTGTGCATGAGTCTTAGTTTATATCAACAGCAGGCAGGAGGGGACAGGAAAGCTAGTAATAGGGAACCCAAGGTTGAGAAGGGAGAGTATTGACACGTTGTGGGGTTGTTAATCAACGTCATAAAACGATATGTGCACTATTTAATGAGAGACCAGTTCTGTAAACCTTCATCTAAAGTACAATTAAAAAAAAAAAAAGTCTATCTATTGACCATGACTAATAATTTATTATGTTTGCTAAGTAAAAATTGGAAGAATCTGAACCATTAGGGCAAGGAGTTGGGAGAAAAGAAAGTGAGTATGTCTTTTAAAGAGATGCTCAAACATCAGTGCCCTGATTTGGTAATAATCTTACTCACTGATATGGCACACACCACTTACAAGTTCATCAACTTAGCTGTTTGAACCTGTAGTTTAAACCCCTCACCACCACAGGGTATCTGCAGGGAATCTGTCTGAATTATAAGACCCAGTGAATAAAAAGAACTAATTAGAGGCGAGAGCATAAGTAATTGATCAAAATGGGTATAGTGTGCACATTTCATTCATTCACTTAGCAACTGAGTTAAAAAATAATTTTTCAGTTTTATATTTGAAGTTATTGGAGCCATCTACTCTGTGGTTTGTGTGTGTGTGTCTTCAGGTTATTCATAATAAAGCCTGACTTTGCCACATTTTTATTTGAATCAACACAATTGAACACAACTGGTTTCTGTTTGATGGAAATGGTATCTTCACTGTTATTACAAAACTATGGTATTGAGTCTCCCCTTACTTTTAAGCCATATTTATACATCAATCCAAAAGTAAACTTCAGTGTTTGCTGGAAAGTGGCTACATTTTTGAAATGTAACACATCTCACAGTTACTATTTTTTTTCTCTTTTTGACAACTCTTGCACAGTTGTCCAGTTGAAGATCGATGCAGATAATGTTTTCTTACAAAATCAAACCAGCGGCTTCTAAACGCCAGAAGATCTGGCTTAACCACCTGGTCATAGAGGCACACCTATCTGGTTGCATCACTGTTTAATCGAGTTGTGAATCAGGCTTGGGGAGCTGGAGTTAAGTTACTTTATTGTGTCTGTGACAGCAGGAAGCTTCGGAGACCAACACATAGAGGAAAAAAGCTGCTAAAGTAGAAAGAAGATCTATGGGAGTCATCTGCAGTGACAGAACCTCTTATTCCCCTTGCTGAGCATCCAATGAAGAAGTCATTTGCTCAGTAACTCAACTTCTCCCCATTGTTGGGCAGGCATGTGAGAGAGTAATCTCTTCTGTGACCAGGTAATGTGTGTGGCACTGGACAGTGTGCAGTTTAGAGCCAGCAGACCTGGCTCCAAGCTCAAGTCTTTAGTATACTTTCTATGTGAACTTGAACATAACATTTAACCCTCTGCTACCTGGTTTCCTCTTCTGAGAACCTAGCATAAGGCCATGACTACTTTACAGTCTTATTGGGTGAACCAAATCAGGACAGTCATCTGGCAAACAGAATTTAAGCACCTACCATGCATACTGTACAAGACAGAGGTAAATTGGGACTGAGTCAGGCATCAGCCTTGCCCTTGAGCTCATATGTTAGTGTGGGAGTCATGAAGACAGAATTAAGAAGTGATGAGATGAGATCTGCCATATAATATAGGCGTCCTCGGGATTGTTGAGAATGCACAGGGGAGAGTGGCTGCCTACCGGAGACAGAAATGTTCCACAGATCTTGGCACGGTGCTGAATTCACATAGCAGATACTCAACTAGTGTTGAATAAAACGTAGGTAACACATTAGGCGTGTGTCGAAAAATACATTCAAGTTTGACTACTGGAGGGAACAGAAGAATCAAGATTTACAAAGCTGAAAAATTATGAAATATTGAATTTCTGTAAGCCATAGAGCATAATATACAGGCTAATGCTCTGATTAGATAACCCCAAACTATTTCATTCTTCTTTGCCTGTTAATAGGACTTTTCCAATAGAAGTTCTCAATAAAGGCTATTCTAAACAGAAACAGAAAAGCCAGTTGCTGTGGAGTCAATTTTGACTCATGTTGACCTCTGGGTGGTGCAAAAAATTAACACACTCAGCTGCTGAGAAGTTGGAAGGTTGTTGGTGGTTTGAGTCTACCCAGAGGCTCCTCAGAAGAAAGGCCTGGCCACCTACTTCTGAAAAATCAGCCATTGAAAACCCTATGGAGCACAGTTGTTCTCTGACAAACGTGGGGTCACCATGAGTTGGAACAGGTGCACAAATAGCTGTTTTTTTTTTATTTTCATCTTGCTTTTTAAACAGAAATAAAGACTAATTTAAAGTTAGAAGAGATCATGTGGTTCTGGCCACGATATTTTTCATGTATCCTTTAAGTTGGATTTGGTTTTGCCTTTGGAAAACAATCCCCAAGATTCACCTGCAAACCTTACTCAGTAGGTCCTGCTTTCTAATTACATTTAAGCTCACCTCTCTCCTGTACTCATGATACTTGACGTAAGTAACACCAGGAAGTTACTTATTTTTATTTCTTTATAATGATTTGGACCATAGACCACCCAAACCCCTGCGCTTAACACTGAATGGAAGTGGTTTCCAAAGACAGATGCTTTACCCATAGTCTGTTGTCACAGAGGGGAGATTACACCAGCCTGGTGGTACAATTGATAAAAACTAAGGCTGCAAATCAAAAGGTCAGCAGTTCGAATCTCCCAGCCACTCCTTGGAAACCATATGGGGCAGTTCTACTCTTTCATATAGGGTCGCTATGAGTTAGAATTGGCTCGATGGCAAATGGGCTTTGGGTTTGGTGACATTTACACTTGGGAGACAGGCCAGTGGATGTACTTAGCCACTCCTGAAAAACACTTTTTTTTTTTTTTTTTGGTCATGCCTGAATTTCCAATGGTAGGTGTATCGGTTATCCTGGGTCAAGCTACAGCTTTGGCCTTTCTTTTTGCTGATCTTTTTGACTTTCCTCTGTCTTTAAATGCAGCTTTCCTTGTTTGCTGTGGCATTTTGTGGTAAAGGGTTGTTTTCTGCTAAAACAGTCATTATCAAAGTATTTACATAGTAAGGAAGTAGTCTTACAGAGAATTTGAGAATGTCAGCCCCAGAAAGGACCTTAGAAGGCCCACAGGGCTTGGGCAACCCTTCCTCATTGTAGAGAACCAAGAAACAGAGAAGCTAGGTATCTGCTACAAGATCTCATAGTAACTCAGAGAATGAGCACAGGGGGACATGTTTTTTTTATTTATAAACCAAATTCGTATACACTAATTTTTTATACTTAGGACCTAGGGCAAGGGCAAGCCAGAACAAGGCAGCAAAGAATATACCTGGGAACAGGGCTCTTGGGAAAGCTTATTTCGGTCCCATGATCCCTGATATAAGGTGAATAGTGGGTGGGGGATTCACAGATGGGATTCTCCAAGTTTCCCCAAAGTCACAGACTTAAGAGTTCTCCATCCTGTGTCCTGGAGCTGAACTGCAGCTACCAGTGGGACATGCATCCTATAATTAAAGGTGAGTGCAGACCAGCAGTAGTTGAAACCAGAGAGGGGACACTAGATCTCTCTCAGAGTCTGAATTAAAGAGAGGCAAAATGTGATATTCCCTGGAGTTCATCCAGTACTCCAAAGTGGATAATCAAAAAAAAAAAAAAAAACCCTTGCCATCAAGTCAATTCCTACTCATAGCAACCCTATAGGACAGAGTAGAACTGCCCTATAGAGTTTCCAAGGACAGCCTGATGGATTTGAACTGCCAACCTTTAGGTTAGCAGCCATAGCACTTCACCACTGTGCCCCCAGGATTTCCCCAAAGTGAATACATTTTCTTTTTATTTTGCCTAGGGATTTTTTCTCTTTTTTCTTTCTTGCTTTGCAAAGGGTGGAGAGGATTTATGTAAGGAAAAAAAAAAAAAAAGCTGAATTGCCTCAAAATACAGCCTCCAGGAAGAATGAGACATCCCTTGCCAAACCTATTATTCCTGTGGAGGAGAGAAAAGTTGGAGCAATTAAAGTGAAACCTAAAATCTCCAGTGCTGAGAGCTTGATAGAAACATAAAATCATTTGCATCGCTGGCTCTCTATTTAGGAAATACTACTAAGAAAAGATGTTGGCTATAAAGCTGATAGGGAGGTTGTATTTCATAGCTGAGAATCAGGTCATTAGCTCTGAATGTATAGACAAACATGAATTTATAGACAAAAATGGACAAACATGATCTCCAAGGAAGCTAGAATCACCGTAATATGACACCAGGTGTATAACAAAATAAAGTTCAATTCCCTGTCACTTAACATATTGGAAAATGGAGATATGGACAAAGAAAGGCCCTGGCTTCAGGTAATATAATCAATTTACTGAAACAGCCAGAACTTAACCCAAATTTCCTAGCTCTTAGCACAATGCCTTTTTATGTGAGATCCTTAATGGCAAGGTAGGTTGCCTTTCTTTTGGTTTTAGGGTAAGTAAATTATTAAAATCTAGAATCATACCGAGGTATATTCCAGTATGGAACCAGAAAAAGGTGCTGTGCTCTGGGATTAGTTTGAGTGACTATTAGTTTATTAACTAGACATTCAACAAAAGGAATTCACCCCAAAACCCCAAATCCAGAATATACCTATTAATCAGCATGGACATTAGTGTACTCACTTTAATAAATAACATATAACTATAGAGTCACTAAGAGTTGGAATCAACTCAACAGCAATGGGTTTGGTTTGGTTTGGTTTTAATAGTGGAGGAAGTTAATTTGATAGTGACCTGTGCATGCTAAAATGGAAAAAAAAAATACTATCTGCCAGTGAAGCTGTGATAATATGAGCTTTCTAGTACATTATCAGTCTAAACATAAATAGGTATAATATCTAGAAATCAACCAATTTACTGGCCTTTAAAATATTTTCATCTTTTAATTGTATAATTCAGCTTCTCAGAGTGTATTTCAATTACTGCTGTAGTATTTTTTGCATTAAGGTACTAATGTTAAAAAAAAAAAGAGGGTGGGGGATCAAATGGAATGGTCAATGGATGGGAAATAGTGAAATTAATTCAATAAATCTATGTAGCAATTTAAAATCATAGTGTTTTAGAAAGTGCATTTAATAACCTTGGAATGCACTCGTATTAGGTTAATTTTAAAAAGTTGGTATATGTATGTATATACATATATACACATATTTAGCAAAACATATATTTAATCTATGATCTCATATATACAGTTTTGTAAATACACATACTTGTTTGTAATATGTGTGTCTGACAGAGAATATACTAAAATGTTAATTGGGGTCACCTGTAGGTTCTGGGATAAATACTACATTTTTCCCATAGAACTGTATTTTCTATATTTTCAGCAATGTGTTTATAGTATAAACAAACAAAAAAGATATGAAAGAAATCCTAAAGAAGTAATTTTTTGGTAATTAAAAAAAAAAAGTCAGCATTCTTATTTCAATATAACCAAAAAATGAAACTTGTTGTTGTTGACCCCGACTCAGGATGACCCCATGTGTGTCAGAGTAGAACGGTGCTCCATAGGATTTTCAATGGCTGTGATCTTTTAGATCACCAGGCCTTTCTTCCAAAGTGCATCTGGGTGGATTCCAACTGCCAACTTTTAGATTAGTAACCAAGCACTTAACTGTTTACGCCACCCAGGGACTCCTATTTCAATATACATAATACTAAAAAGCAAAGAAACTGGGAAAATATTTGCAAATATGTCAAAGTGTTGATATATTTATCAAGAAAAAAAGCACTCCCACTCCAACAGGGTGGAAAGGGGGGAATGGGAGGAGCAAAAGTCATTACTAAGCCATTTAAAGAAGAAATACAAAAGATGAATAGTCGTATTGAAACATATTTCATCTCACTAGCAAACAAGAAAATGTATGTTTTTGTAGGTTGGAAAATAATAGCCCTCAATGCTATGGTAGGTATCCTCATATGAATGTGATTGGTGCAGTCTTTTTGGAAAATAATTTAACAAGTGTCTTAAATCCATACCGTTTGACCTGATACTTTAGTAGGTGGAATAGTTAATGTGGGAAAATGCTCATAATGCTATAATGAAAAATATTATATGGAATATGATCCTAATTTTGTTTCCACCATACATACATCAACACAGAAGGAAGCCCATGGAAAATGTTAATTACAGTTCTTTCTGAATGGTGTGCTTGTGGATGGCTCTTTTTTTTTTTTTTAGTTTTTCTCCTAAGGTTCATATTATTTTTATAATCTAAAATGTTTAAATGCAAAACAAAAGATAATCTGAGGAGAGATGATTTTACCTCTGTAAGTTTGAAACTCTATTTACTTGGACTGTTTTAGAGCCCTTCAAAAAGAAGCAAACCAAAAACCAAACCCACTGTCATCGAGTTGATTCCGACTCATTGCAACCCTGTAGGACAGAGTAGAACTGCCCCATAGAGTTTCCAAGGAGCACCTGGTGGATTCAAACTGCCAACTTTTGGTTAGCAGCCGTAGCTCTTGACTGCTACACCACCAGGGTTTCCTTCAAAAGGAAAGCACTATCTAAATCTGGGGAGGTAGTAGAAGTACTGTTATTATTATAATCATAGAGTGGGGTGTCTGGTAAATGTGTGTAGGGCTGCCATGGACTTGAAATTGAAAAAAGTAAAATTTCAAATTGAAGGAAGGGTAAATACAAGAAAAAAGAGGTAAGACTCAAAACTCACTCCAGCCCTAGAACACAGTGTTTGAATGCCTTGATTCTAGGACCAAACTGTACAGACAGGATCTAATGTTGATTCCACTACTTTATATCCACATCTGAGTCTCAGTGTTCTCATCTGTAAAACAGGGACAATGATGGTACCTACATCATAAGTTTCTTAGGAGAATTAAATGAGTTTGATATTTGTAAAGTGATTTGAACAGTGCCTGATCCGTAAATTTGGAGACAGATTTGCTCACTGGATGCAAATATAGGTCTTGGAGCACAAGGTTGCTTCCATTTCTTACTTGCTAGAATTTTCTATGTACCAGGTTTGTCCCTCCTCAACCCCCAAAAAAACGGTTGCCGTGGAGTTGATTCCAATGTGTGGTACTTCCGAGTGTGTCAGGTAGGTTTTGGAGAGAGAGAGAATCTGAACTCTGCCCATTATTTGGCCTTTTACTTGGGCATTTCCACAAGTAAGAAACGATGGCTTGGGTAGAATTGTAAGATACAGGGAGAACTCATCTCCTTTTCTATACCTTTCAGGCTTACCCATTTTTCGAAGCCTAGCTGATAGGCCCAAAATGAATATTAATTCATAACTTGCCTTGGAATTTAGCCGCAGACTAAAAAGAAAATTTATTTGGTGAACTAATTTAGTGTTCTTCAGTGGTTCTACAAGTGCTAATTCTCATCTATTCAAGGAAGATAAGTGCTAATTCTCATCTACTCAAGGAAGATAGGGGAAGGAAATCAAGATCTTAACTTTCAAAAGAAAAGAGCTTCAAAAATTACCCAGGATGTTTTGTTGGCCATCCTTTAACTGAATGGTGGTTGTGTGCCATTGAGTTGATTTGGACTCATAGTGACCCTACGTGACAGCGTAGAACTGTTCCATAGGGTTTCCTAAGCTATAATCTTTATGGGAACAGATCCCCAGGTCTTTTCTCCTGCTGAGCTGCTGTAGGGTTAGAACCACTAACCTTTTGGTTAGCTGCCAAAGGCTTAACCATGGCACTGCCAGGGGCTCTTTAACTTAATGGTAAACCCGTTACTGTCAAGTCGATTCCGACTCATAGCGACCCTATAAGGACAGAGTAGAACTGCCCCATAGAGTTTCCAAGGAGCGCCTGGTAGATTTGAACTGCCGACCTTTTGGTTAGCAGCCATAGCACTTAACCACTATGCCACCAGGGTTTCCAACTTAATGGTAGCTGGCATTTAAAAAATCTAATTGATTTTGTTCTGTAGAGACTTGAAATGTTTCCTCATTTTCCTATATGCTGTACAAAACTCTGACTTTTTTTGACTCTTGCAGGTTTATCATGCTGACAAGTTTCCCTTCTGACAAATAATTATTAAGGGTTTGAGGTACTGAGCTTGGAAAAGCATCATTTTTCTCTTTCTTCTATTGTAATTAGATACTGTGCATTGATCCTACAAGAAATGCATCTCTGTAAAATAAATGTCAGTCTCATAATAAATCCAAAAAACAAAACCCATTGCTGTTGAGTTGATTCCGACTCATAGCAACCCTGTAGGACTTCCCCATCAGGTTTCCAAGGAGCGGGCGGGCTGGTGGATTTGAATAGCTGACGTTTTGGTTAGCAGCCGAACTCTTAACCATTGCGCCATCAAGGCTCCCTCATAATAAATACTTTGGAGAAAAAAAGAAAAAATCTAGCGTTCAACTTCCTAGTTCTTTCTTACAGAGCTAAACTGTTCAATTGATCTTATCTGCATCATGCTTTAAGACACTAAACTTTCTGATGAACAGAAGAGTACTCTGACCTCAAAAAGTTCATAGACACGCAAGTAGACAACCTGTTGCCTTGTAAGGCAACATTCTGCTACTGTTTTTATACAGATTCATATAAGAGAAGATTTAATTTTGTCTAGGGGATTGGAGAAGTACTCATGAAAATGGCATTTAAAGGATCCTTGAAGATGTTTAGAATATTTCAGGAAAAGGGTACGAAGGCATTCCATCCAACCTGAGGGACCAGACTGAGCAGATGAACAGAAATGATCAGTTGTAGCCAGCCAGTAGCAAGCACAGTGGAATATAGAGAAGATGAGGCTTAAAAGACATTTGGGGCTAGTTTTTGAAGGTCCTTGAATGCCTGTCTAAATAGTTGGTTTTATTCCAGTAGCACTGGGGCACCCTGAGATGTGATGTGATCAGAGTTGTTCTTTTGGAAAGATGAAGTGGTCGTGTGGGAGCTTTATAAAGAAGGCGAATATTGCTGGATATTCCTTTTTCTACCTCACTCAGGTAAATTTTGGGTTAAAGCACAGAAGGATTGATATGTTTAGAATCAGGACACATTCTTTCTTAGAGTCTCAACTGTTGCTATAAAAACAAATCAGCAATATTTGTTTCCTTTAATAAATGACTCTCTAATTCTAGCCAAATTTACCTAAACCCTTGGCTTCTTCTAATCTCCATTCTCTCTCTCAGTTCAGTAGAACTGAATATTCTAGGTACCAGGTTGGTCCCTTCCCAAATCTCCCAAAACCAGTTGCTATGAAGTTAATGCCAATGTATGGTGACCCCAAGTGTGTTAGAGGGGAACTGTGCTCCATATGGTTTTCAATGACTGATTTTTCAGAAGTAGGCATCTCTGATTGGCCTCAAACCGCTAACCGTTCAGTTAGCCACTGAGCACATTAACTGTGCCTCCGAGGGACTCCTATCCAATCTCACAATGGTAGGTTACAAACTGCAAACAAATATTTTCTGTGCACTAAGGATTTATATACTTGCTTAACTTTGTTATATAGGAAAATAAAATGGAGCCATTGGCATTTGGTGTGTGATGAAGGTATTATTTCAAATCAGAGGAAAAAATAGAAATTATTCAATAAATGGTAAGGCTTTTTTATGGTAACTACTTTTGGGGAATGAGAAAAAGTAGATCCTCACTTGTTTCTTACACCAATATAAGTTCAGGAGAGTTAAGAGATTTGCACGTTAACAAATAAAACCATAATAATATGAGATGATGATATAGTTGAAGGAAGGCCTTTGAAACCATGTCTGAAAAAAACCATGTCATAAGGGGAAAAAGTGATCAACTTGACTGTAGAAAAAATCAGAATTCCTCTATATCAGAAAGCAAACCACAAACCTATACACAAGCTTGAAAAACCATATATACACACACACACAAATATTTGCAGCGTTTATGATAAGAAGTTAATATCTTCAATATACTAAGAGCTCTTATATCATTAATTAGTAGGAAGGATATTATACAAAATGGTAACAGTGTCACTTTTAGAGAGCGTATGTGTTGACCCCATGTCTTAAGAGTTGCTCTACTCTCAAAGCTATGGATTTATAGCTCTGGCATTTCCATCCCAGGGGGCAGGGCTGACCCCTAATTCTGAGGCCATACAGCTTTAAGAAGTCTGAGGGAAATTGCTCAGTGGTTATTGGGTTGTTCTGACTCCTGAGGACTTGGCAAATCCATTTAGGATCTTTGAGCTTGTTTATTTATCTGCAGAATACAATGATAATAACTCGGTTACATCACAAGGTCGTTAGGAAAATTAATGTACATTGCTAAACCTTGGAGATCCATGGATAAGCATTGCAGCCAGGTGAGTGCAGCGAATTGTTACTCCCTTGTTACCTCCTTCTTAAATAGATGCATGATATTGAGATCAGGTACCCACACTAATGCTGAAATCAAACATTATCAGATGTATTTTAATTAACCCTTTCACGGAAATGGGCTGTTCGCTAATTTTTACCACAAGTTTTTCAGCATATTTCTCCTTTTTTTCCTTGTCATTTAAGCATCTTAGTGTCTGTGCAATTCCACTGCCTCAGTTGTACAATTCAGAGATGAGCAAATTGAGGTGCAGATATCCCCCTAAACTAAGAGAAATATGAGTTATCTTCTCAATCATTTCCCTGAATTCTGGGCATAGATTGAGACTCATCTTTGTAAAGGTCTTTAGAATTCACTTAGTTATATCCCACATTTCACAATGAGAAATCTGAATCCAGAGCGATCAAGGAACTTGCCCCAAGGACGCAGAGCTAGCTAATGGCAGAGCTGGGAATAGAACCTGTATCTCCTAACTCCTAGTCCAGTGCTTTTTCCCTTAAACGCCCCAAAGTTCTCAAGTGGCTGTGGCAAACGTGTTGTCTTAGATTTGGTCTAGAATCTTAGTAGTTATATTAGAAAGAGACCATAGTCAACCTGATCATGCAGAAGGCCGAGCTGGAACATAGGTAGAATTTGGCTTTTTAGACCATGAAACCCTATGGGATATCTTTGGACTTTGTGAAAGATAGTCTATTTGCATTTTGGTACAATAACATTCATGCTTCTTTGATAATGTGAGCCCTAGATCTAGAGCTTCAAATGGTTACACAACTCCAGTTGTGTGAAAGAATATCCAGAAATGACTTTCTGAGCAGTTGTACTAAGGAGATTGGCTCTAGAGCATTGCCTCCCAGATCTGACTCATCAGAACAGCCTAGCAGGCTGTAAAAGATACAGATGCTGGGAACACAGCGTAGAGTGCCTGCTTCAGCAGATCTGGGGCCAGGTCCTGAAATCGGTTTTTAAAAAGCACGCTGACTGATCCATCCCCAGGGCGATCCACAGTGTTGAACCACTGGAAGAGAGCATGGCTTTTAGAGAAGAAGCCACCTGCCCTTTACTATCGACTCTTAACCTGTCTGTGGTGTAAAATTTAAAGACATGGTACAAATAATTATGCTGCAGTTTGTAAGTCAATTTGCTTTGCTACCTACCACTGCCCATTTGGTTAATTACAGTTATAAGGTCATTCTTTCCAATATTTCAGTGAAGAAATGAACGTTATATCTGATATAAACGTGTAGTGTTATTGAGTATTGTCACATCCTTGGACACATCAGATCAAATAATGTTATTGAAGACTCTGTAAAGAAAATAAGCATTGCCACAAGCATTCAGAGGCTTTGAAAGCAATATCACCCCTATGATCACAGCATCCTTTATTTGCCTGCCTTTTGTGGATGTGAAAGTGGCAAACCAAATCCAAGTTCACAAACATATCTCCAAGTTTTATTTCTAAAATTTATACCCCAGTGCATTCTGGATTCTAATCCTATTGTCTTCTAAATTTCAGATGTAGTCTAAATCTTCACTGTAACTATCTTGGCCATTTATAACTTTCAGGCAAGACAGAGCAAAATAGCTTCCCGAGTTGGGCTGGGGGTGGTGGCATTCAGATAGAAATCTAACTGAATTACTTACCTAGAATACTTAACAGTAATGAGAGTATTTTAGTGAATCACAAAGTAACCACCAGGGTGCATTTCACCTTCACTAAGTCAGGGTGAAAAAAAAAAACAAAAAAACTGGGTAACCAGGGCCAAATTCAACATGAATGATTATGTAAATATATTTTTAAGGCAAATACTAATTGAGCTCTCATCCTTTAAGACTTATTCTTTCTAGCAGTCATTTAAATAGAAGCATCATATGAAATAATCATGTTTTTATTACCTGTTTACAGAAAAAGATGATCTTTGAATATTAATAAAAAGCAGATATAATAGAGAAAAGAAATACTCAAATATACACACCTGATTGTGTTATTTCTATGACTCAAAAAATAACAACAGAAAGCAGTGTTTTCTTTTTTTGCTTTTATTTATTTTTTAAATTCTTTTTTAATGGGCACCTTTCCCAGGATTTCTATTTCCTGCGCATCCTATGGATGTTTGTTTGTTTTGACAAGTTAATGGGACCAATGATCTAAATTGTTACTGAAACATGCTCCGAAAAATCAGCTGGCTTACTTGGCCTTGCTTTGCCTGAAACCACTGGCATTGCTTTGGGGAGAATAAGTAGAAAACTTTTCAGCTATCAAGCTGTGGATTTTCTTTTTTTATATTGAGGAACTATAACGGTGAATTTGAGGATGTCCCCCCTAATTTCTACGTTGTCATAATCATTCTTAAGACCCCACATCTAGATTAAGGACAGCAGAAAAAAGAAGAAGAAGAAAAAAAAAAAAAAGCAACTTCCAAAAGCTTCCCCTCAAGTTTTTCTCTTTAGGTACTAAGTGTAAAATAACTTTCTGAAATGCCTCTGCAGGTCGTGGTGGTGGTGGTGGTACGGTTTGTTTGGGGAGAGCTTGTTTTGTTTTTCAGAGAGAGTGCACATTCTTAGGAAGGAGACAGGGGAAAGTTTTACCTCTCTGTCTCTCTCCTTTTTTTTTTTTTTTTTTTCCTCTTTTAAAGATTGGTGATAAGGAATTCTAACTACTTAATGAGATGGGAGAGGCTTCACTCCATTGGAGTGGAGGAGTCCAGGTGGAAGTTGATGGATTGGACAGGTAAAGAGAAGAGTCCCGCCCCCTCATGCCTATAGTTGGCTATATATGAGGCAACCTTAAATTATGTACAGAGAGAAAGAGAGAGGGGGCCTTGAGTTCTGTTATCTTCTTAGTAGATTCATATTGTAAGGGTCTCAGAGGGGGTGGGGGGGTTGACAAAATCCTGGAGCCTGAAGAGAGGACAGCGGCATTGATCAATCTTACAGCTAACATGTTGTACCTGGAAAACAATGCCCAGACTCAATTTAGTGAGGTAAGGATTTGAGATTTTAGCATTCCATTTAGAGATTTTTTTTTTTAATTTTTTAAAATAAAAGTTTACATATGTGTGGTTCTCGGTCACCCAATATAATGTTTTTAAAAATTGTGTGTAGGAATCTCTTTATCTTGGTTAATATTTTTAATGGTGACTGTAAGATTTTTTTTTTCTTTCTTTATTAAGTAGGAGATGAAATAAGAGAAAAGGAAGAAGATTCTGGGTGACATGATATATATGAAGAAACTCCATATTCAGGAGTTTGTAAAGTCGCTTTTTGAGAAAGCCAATCACATTCTGCTAGATATATTGAAATAACTCTTCTGTTGGGTATTCGCCTACCAGTAAGACAAACTTAATAATTTCTTAGCATAGTTCTATCTCCAGACTTCAACCTAAAAGCAAATGAAGCTTTTTTTTTTCCAAAATAATCAGGTGAGGTTTTTTTTTTTTTTGTAAAGCCATCTTCGTTGTGCGTTAAATCAACCCAGAGACCCATCTAAATCCTGAGGGGACTGTAGTAGTGCCCCTATTATCTGGTGAATGCCTTAAGACTTTCACTGTGTAATGACAAATAAAGTTATCTTGAAGCAGTGCCTTTTCAAATATGTATACATCCATAAATGTACCTACGGATGACAGCATATAGGATTTTCTTTAAGGAGTTGATGATTTGCCTTGCTGATCTTTCCTTAACAAGTTTAAGGTCTTAGGGATTTAAATCATTGGGCAAAGGGATAAGAAAAAAAAGAAGAAAGAAACAACTCCTGAAGACTGTAAGACTTTGAGGAAGTTTCCTAAGGTCGAGGGAGGTCTAAGAACAATATTAGTTTACATTCCTCAGAATAGGGCAGCTGTGTTGACACTAATCAGATGGGGGGGGTGGCGATGGTGCGGCATGGGAGAGAGAGAGTGTTCATTCAGTGTTTCAGATGAAAATGCTTGCAGGTGAATGCTTGGAAAAGTAGAAAGGGTGCTAAAGCTGAGCTCCTTAAAATCAAAACAAAATGCATAGTACTGGCAGGGTGTTCCGGTGCAGACGGTAAAAAGAAGAGTCAAGTAAAGGCCGGCAAAGCAGGACCAGCGCTATCATATTGTCTGTGCTATTGTCTAGACACCTGAACTGTGTAAATATACAGGGGAAATATCAAGTTATCTAGAGAAGGAAAAGGAAGTACCTATTTTCCTTTAAAAGATCCAAGCAGGTTTGCTTGTCCTCGGTAGAGAAACTTGAGTTTCTTGTTTGGCCTTAATATGGAAAGTTAGCTTAAAATGTTACCCAACCATTCAAAAAAAAAAAAAAAAAAAAATGGAAGTAACTTTTAAGGCTCTCTTTTTTGTTTCTATTTGACCCAATTTTGTCCAGCTTTCAAACAGTAAGAAAATTATCTGTGGGTCTCATATCTGAAATTGTCTTGTCTTTTCTTCGTTAGCTATATCACACAAGTGTTTATATGCAAACCCTAGCAGACTTTGTTTTTAAGGCTAGGATCTGACTATGTGTGGATGGCATAAAGGGGTAGAAGTATAAGTTGGCTCAGCGCTATCTACTGGAAAAATATAACGCTGATACAAAGTGGGAAGAAGTAAATACTTTAAGTTACGTATAATCTCATAAAAGGAAAAAAAAAACTAAATAGAAGTTATCTGTAGAAATTGCTGCCTTTTATGGAGGCGAAAGAGTTATGTTGTATGTGAGAATATGGCATCCTTATGATGAAAGAAAATGCCTTTACATGCTTTTGAGTTTTTCAAAACTTATGGTAAATGTGTGGTTGGGAGCTCAAAGGGCTCTGTTTGCTATGGAGCATAGAAGATACCTGTGAAATAATATGGCTGCCCTTTCCTACCTTCTTGCATCTTATTCCACTTTGCGGTCAAGACGTCCGTATTCTTCCACCAATGTGTGTGTGATATGATATCTGCGTGGCCTTGATTTCCATTGTCTTACTTAAGGACAGCTTTCCTTTCTGTATAGCGTTATGCTTTAATAACTAGTTATCCATAGCTAGATGTAGCTCTGCATCTGAGTATTATGAAATGCCCAGGACCGCATGGCCCTGAGAAGCCTAGAATTCCATACTAAAGCTATAATGTTCTTGGGATTCACCTGATTGTATTAATACAGAAACAGCCATCTACTCTTATAGCATAAGAACGGGTAGAAATTGAGCAGATTAAGAATAAAAAGGCACAGAGATCCCAGTGAGCGTGAAACTTATTTTAAAACTAGAACCCATTTTCTAACCTCAAATAGTTTTTTATTTGATTTGCTGGTCATCTCTTTGGGTTGATAACTCAAAACCACCAAGCCTTCTCTACCCTCTTTTCCACAACTTAGCAGTCTCCGACTTACCCCTACCTCCCCACCCCCCACCTGAAGCAGAGCTGAATTTTGGGAAGCTTTTAATGAACAGGAAAGGGTCTGGAAGGGAGGAGAATTTTGGCAGGATGTAACAGGCACAGCTTTAAGGTTCTACCCTTGGGTTACAACGCAGAGGCCTTAAGCAAGCCCCGTTCCCCAGTGCCAGGCTTGGAATGACACAGCCTCTGGGACTGATCTCAGACCTGCAGAGGGAAAGGCTCAAGAGAAAGGAAATTCTTCACGGATTAAGTTGTAGTTCACCTTTCTTGCCAAAAACACTGGCCTGGTTCTGTGAGAGTCTTATGCACTCCTCTTCAGAAAGAGATCTTTACTAAAATCCCCTTCTGGTGCTTTGGATGCAGAAGGAAAGATACTCTGGGGAATGGGTGACGGTGTTCTAGAATTAAATGGAACTTCAGGGCTCATATACTGAAACGCCTAATTTTACCAATTGGGGTTTTTGCAGTTCAAAGACTTGTATGTGCATAAATGAGTCCTGTTTACTTAACTTTTTTTTTTCTTTTCTCCGTGATACTCAAGAGAGATAAATATACTCCAGAGAGGACTACTATGGTCCATAGTAGATGCTCCAAAAAGTTTAGTGTAACAAAATTAAATGCAACAAGAAAAGTGCTGAGGCAACAGTACAAACTCTGAGTCCAGTTCATCGTCATTTAATTGACCACTGGATCTACACAGCTGAAAGAAATACTCTCTTCCACCCCAATACATTTTCTATTGACTAGTATATATATTTTTTAATAGGAGTAATTTTTCTATTGAGAGTAAATATATCCGTTGCTGTAGGTTTTCCCATGTTGTGTTTCTGAGCTGTGCAAAAACACAGAGTGAAAAGCAGAAACTGCAGGTTTAATTTAGGTGTCAGCTCGTCTGTGTTCCTCACCCCATGCTGTGGCCTTAGGTTGCACTCCTTGTTTTACAACTGGGTGCCCTCAAGCCCAGAGGGGACTGGGAGAAAGAGATCTCAGATCACAGATTACATAGATCATACCTTCTTTCGCTATTATTGGAAAACTGATTTGGTGATAATAAATCACTTATCCTTTACTTAGATAAGGAAAAGCATGTTTGTTTTGTTTTGTTTTTTAGAAGAGCAGTGATCCTCAACTGGGGTGCCAGTTGTGCAGTGGAAACCATGAATGAATTTCTGGGTTATTCATAGCAACCACTAATATTACTTGTTCTTTCATCACACGACATACATTTCCCAAATGTAAAATTGTTAAAAAATTTCTTAGATGAGGAGCAAATACAGAATTTAGATTCTGTATTTTGCCTGTTAGGGGAGCATGTATCTGAAGTCACAAATTTTTATACGTATAAAGGAGGGATAGGGGTCAAATGGTTGAGAAGTATTTTACCGCCAATGCACACTAGATTTCTTTGACATGTATATGACTGAACTCTGAGCTGGAAGGATAAAGGAGGTTAGGTAAAAATCTTCTCTTCATAGTATCCTTATGGAATTAAACATTTTTCCCCTGTTGGATAATTTTTTTTTAACTTCCCAATTTTTCTATGTCAATAAATAAAGAAGAATGAGCACAGAGATTAAAAAGATAGCTCAGTGAAAAACAACCTTTTTCCAGAAAAGTTGTGCTATTTTGAAGGTGAAATTTTTTCAAACTCAGTGGACTCTCACTTATCTTTTGAATGTATGATAAGAAAAAGGTCAGACGACTGATGCAGTATTATTGCCTGGTGTCCATTTAGGGGAATGAGGAGTCTGTGGAGAGCGTCCAGTAGGGTTGTAGTTTTTGGAGAGAACAGATTGAAGTGTCAAGGTGAAACAGTTAATCCAAAAGTTAAACTACGGATCTTGCTCAGGGGCAGAAGAAATCGGCAAAATAGGTCTTGTTAACACAGTAACTCTCTAAACAGTTTATATCTGCACTTAGACCTTTTATTTACATTGCACTTTGTTGCTATTCAGGAATGATAGTGATGAGGAGGAGAAATGGCAGTTTAAAGGACTGACTTACTCATTGTTAATAAATTTTTTACTATCAGTTATATATAAAAGGTACATAGGATATAAAGACAAGTGAGAAACAGTTTCTACACCAAAGAATTATACAATTCATAGGAGGGGTAAGCCAGACATGTAGACAGTTATAATACACTTACATGTAAGGCAGACCTTACATGTCATATGACGTGTAAGCAACATAATATAGAGAGAAAGAGATTTTCTCAAAGTAGAAGGATCAAGAAAGTCTACATGTATGTGTAGGATGCAGCTGTACCTGGACAGGCAGGTAGAACTTCCTAAGTCCTAGAAATATAAGCGGGAAGGAGGATTTCAGGTGAAGAAATAAGCATTAGCAAGGGCAGAGAGGTCGGTTGATTGCTCCTGCACACCTAAGTGTCAAATAGTTCAGATAGAATTGAAAGTATGAGAGAGTTAGGAAATAGGCGAGAAAGGTAAGCTGGAGTGACTTATGGAGGGCCATAACACCGAGAAAAGAGTGGATTTAATACAGTGGCTGTGCAAGCCATGGAAGGGTTTTGAACAGAGGAATGGCGTATTTGGAACTCTACTAAAGAATACTCAAGAAGAATAAATGGCTTTGTTCAAGACTCCCCGGAAACATTAAAACACATTTCTCTGCATCACACGTTGGCTGCCATTTTGCAGGAATATCCATCACTTTTCTGGGACCATTTGCAGCAGCAGTAGGAATGGATTGTTTCTAAAGTTTCATACAACTTGGATATTCTCTGCTCATAACTTCCGTTAATATCTGTGGCCCCTGACAGAGATAAGTTGGGCGCCATTAGTCTTGCCTTGCTTGGATATTTCTTATGTATGCCTACTATCTCAGAGTAATTATTAATGGCATTGCCTTTAACTTTCAAAAGTGTCCCCCTTTAGAAGATAAATCCTACCTTATAGATAAGCCCCAACTCTATTTCATTATTTTCTTTGAAACCTCACCCTAAAATGAAAAAGCAGAATAGATTTGGCTGCCAATGAAGCATTGATTTTGATACCCTGGATACAAACCACTTAGATTATTTTCCCCACTAAAAGAAGCATTTCCTTGCAACCCAGTACCTACTGAGGGCTACTTAAGAACAGTTACTGTGCCAGTACCTTGAGGAGATCAGAAATGAGCAAGTCACAGGCTCTGGCTTCTGAGAATTCAGTCTGAGGGAGTCTAAGAGCTGTCCACAGGTGATTCCAGTATCCCGCAGAATGTGGTAGGGAATCCCAAAGACTCTTAGAGACAATGAAATGGAGTTAAAAATGTTCACGATGGAAGTATTGTTTCACGTGGTTTGAGGACGAGACTCACTGAGGAGGGAGAGAGATGGAAGATCATTCTGGGTAGAGGGTAGAACATGAACTGAAATGCAAGAAGGAACTGCACAAGAGCAGATGAAGGGGAGTGGTATCATGATTTGAGAAGAGAATGTATTGATTTAAACACTGATCTGTATTTAATACTTATGACAAATTGGCAAACTTTTGTCAGAACAACAACAAAAGATGGTAGAGTCTTTACTCAGAGCTAGAATCCTTGTCTATGTTGAAAGCTTGAAAAGCGTTCAAAATGTGAGACCCAGAATGTTGACTATATGTTTTAGCAGTGACAAGCAGCATCCTGTAGGGAGGGAGAAGATTGGCCCAAATGATTTTTAGGGCTAGGAGAGGTAGTGGGGTCCCTGTTCCCATTTTCTAAAACTTCTACACAGATGGCGTCTTACCCATTAAAAGGACTTGGTAATTACATTTTTAAATTAAACAAATCTAGGAACAAAAGCCAGACTGACCTCCTACGTAATTAAGGGCAAGCTTTATTTATTAAATAGGCATCTTAGAATCAGGAGAAGAAAACCTTTTTCTCTGGTCACTGCTCTAAACACAAATAGTAATCCCAGAGCTAAATGTATGAGTGAACATACCAACTATGATGTTTGGTCAAGATGAGAATATCATTTGGGAAATAATAGAGCAGAAGAAAATACAAATGTCCATTAAAAAACAAACAAACCACCCCTGCTACCCAGCAAATAAACAAACAACAACAAAATTAAAATCTTGGTATGTCAAACCTTTGCCATAAAGTTTGCCAATTTCATTTTGGGCAAGGATGCACATTTGTATTTAAGATTTGAAGAGGAAAAAAAAAGAAAAAGGCCAGACTTATTGGACCGGTAGAGACTAGATGAACCCCTGAGACTATAGCCCTGAGATACTCTTTCAACTTGGAACTCAAACCACTCCCAGAAGTCACCTATCAGCCAAATGACAGACTGGTTCATAAAATAAATATCACTTGTGAGTACTGTGCTCCTCAAAATAATTGCCTAGATGAAACCAGATGGTAAACATTTACCCCAGACAAAAGACGAGAAGGCTAGGGGGGACAGGGAAGCTAGATTAATGGAAACAGGACAACCATAATGGAAATAACGAGAATGCTGATACATTGTAAAGAATGTAACCAATGTCACTGAACAATATGTATAGAAATTGTTAAATGAGAAGCTAATTTTTTTTTTAATTTCCTATGGCAAGTTTCCCCAAAACACAATAAACACAATAGAATATTTAAAAAACAAACAACAACAACAAAAGATTTTCAGAGAGACAGGATAGGAGGGAAAACTCAGCTTTATAATAAATAGGGGGACGTCAAGCTTGTATATTATCTCTTTCTCTTTGTTACCAACGTAATCCTCCGCTTCCCTGAAGTGGATTTTGCAAGTATCAGTGTTAGTATATGATTGTCCTCCTTTTAACCTGGTGCAGATACTAAGGGAAAACAGTGAATTTCACAAACTACACGTTGCCATACAACCTTCTTTGAAGAAATTATTAAATGAAGTCCTTTCAGGAACAGTACTTTATACTTCCCCATATTTGAGTTCCTTATTTGGTCTGAGACTATAGCATACCTCTACTATTCAGGGAGCCCTGGTGGTTAAGGGCTTTGCTACTAACCAAACGGTCAGCAGTTCGAATCTACCAGCCACTCCTTGGAAACCCTATGGGGTAGTTCTGCTCTGTTCTACAGGGTTGCTATGAGTCGCAGTCAACTCAGTGGCAACGGGTTTGTTTTTTTTATATTATTCAGAGGGTATTCCTTTCCATTTTCTGCAAAAAGGAAATCTTAGAGATTTCTCATTTTCAGATGTATTTAGTGTTTGATCATGACTCACTTTTTATATCCTCTTCTGTTTTCTTAAATGCAATCATTTGAGTTTCTTTTCCAAGAGCAAAATGAAGTTGGACTGAGGCGCAGATGCTGGCTGTGATGGTTTCACCAGATAATGTTCACCTGTCAATTTCAAATTCAGAAACTGGTGTTAAGATAAAGCACATGTTGATTTTAGGTGGGGGAGTAACTGGCAAGAATAAAACATTTCTGGAATGTTAGTACATGTGTGTAGAGCGTAAATTGATATCTCATGCAAAAACGTGTAATCTGAATTGCATCTTGTCTGTGTTTCTTGAATGGCAAAAAAAAAAAGATCTACTTATAAAAGCTGAAAGAAGGAATTTTGAGTCAAGCTGTGGTGTGTTGCCAGAGGCGGAAATTTATGAAACGCTCTCGTCAGCTATTCTGGAAACACTACAAAAGAAAGAGTTCTACTTTCTTATTGGTGCTAAAGCCACTAATAGATACAGTTTAGTATAATACCCCATATGAGAATTTCTACCCCCAAAGTGAGCTTGCTTTGGAAACAACACTGTACAGGCATTTTCTTTTTCCTTTTAAGTTTACGCAAAACACCCAAAGGGGCCATTTCCAATCCAGGCAGTGATCTTTCTCAAGTTCATTCTTTCTCAGATCTCAGAGACAATGGCGAATATGCCCTGTTTACTCAAATCGGTCTGGATTAGTGTCTGTATTGATGGAATCAGAATTAAAAGGAAAACCATTACCCTCTCGAAGGGCAACATCAGATGTTTTGGGAACGGCTGGATTACTTTAAAATAGACCATGAGCGTCTTTGTCATCAGACTAATGTTGAGGACCGGACAAGGTACACAGAAAGAAACTGTAACTCTGGGAGAGGCAGGAATCGAGTTACAGTCCCCAGGCCTGGGCAGTTATTTCAACAGACCACAGCCCAAAGCACTCAAGAGGCAGAAAATTGGGAGTGAGATTTTCAGAAAAGGGAGTTTCTCTTTCTCCATCCTTTCTACCCTCACCCTCCAAGATCTCCCCCCCCAAATATTATTTATTTCTACATCAAATCCTTGCCATTCTTTAAGGCCTGGCTGAGGAGATGCTTCTTCCTTAAAAATTTCTCAGATTTCCGCATTCAGAAGAACCTCTGAACATATACGTGTGTGTGTTTGTGTATATATGTATATATATAAAACTGTGTTCTTCCCTCATTTCTCTCTGTGCGTATCAAGTTCCCTCTCTCCCTGTCTAGAATGAAGGCTCTTAGAGGGTAGAGGATGTGCCATTTGTATCTCTGTATCTTCTACAGGGCCACTGTCTCGTGTTCCCTGACCATGCAGGAGCACGTGGATGTTGCTCTTGCATAGAGGGATACATCCAGATAGAAATATAGCATGCATGCATGCACACAGGAAGAGCTGTTTGTGAACGGCCTATGCAGAAAGGAAAGCAATCACACCCACTGTATAAGCCTTGCCCACCAGAACCTTATGCAGATCACAAAATCATATGGTTTTTCTTGGCAGCTTCCAAGTCTTTCTTATTTACTTAATTTTCATGAGCCCGGGTATTTTTTCCCACTATACTGCAAATGGCAAGCAAGCTTTTAAAAGACAAAGCCATCCATGAGGAAGGCAAGAATTGTACCCTACCTGAGGTCAGTATTGTATAGTGTGTGCTGCCTTCATGTAATGGATTACCCACAGAGACAGAGAATGTGTTTGATTTCTTTAAAAAAAAGAAAAAAAAACTAAGCAGATTGGATTTTTATCTTGCTTGGCAGTCACTTTTTAAAAGTGTTTACTCGCTTCCACACTGTTCTGTGGATTTAGTTTGCCCACTGCATGCCTCTCAATCATCAACAGAGACGTGGGTGGTTTGCTCTGGGTGAATAAGCCTGTTGACTTGCAAACACTTCACCGTTTTATTTTCCGTGTTGTTATTACTAAAGATGTCGGAGAAATCTTTAAGTCATTTTGCCCTCAAACATGGTATCTCAGCTCTTTTTTTTTTTTTTTTCTCAAAGAAGACACTAATGAGCTGTTGTAATTATTAAACGGGTTGATTGATGGTTAGTTTTATAATGGAGTAAATAGAATGAAATTAATAGATGAGTGGCTTTTCAAAGTAAAGCATGTGTTCTGCAGAGCTGGCAACTTCAGTTTCATCTTGCAGCTAAAAGTGACAGCGTAAAGGAATGCTCCAAGATTATGTGAGTCGCCAAGTCTGATTATGCAGCGTAATAAGTCACTAAAAAACTTTAGCTCAAATCTGAAAAAGGTAGCCGAGGATTTGGCAGGCCAAAGCAAATGAAAACCCATGAAACCTTCTAATTTGAATATGTACATATATAGTAACAAGACGGAGTAGCATACTTGTTGTTTTACGCTTCAGTTTTCCATTTGCAGATAAAGGCTAAGGATGCCAACCTCTGAGCGTGTGTTACAAGGTCTGGGAAATGAAGTCAGGAATTTATACCATTTGCAAGCAATGGTTTGTGAGCGTAATAAACTATAATCTTAGTTCCTCAAAACATAATTTGTAAACCGTTAATTATGGCATTATTCTAAAACTGAACTCTGGCTAACTGGGCAGAAAATCATAGAAATTAGAGAGGCGGGAACCTACCTACTAGAAATGATGTCTTCATTGAAACCTGTTTCTTTCTGGGTGGTTTCTTTCCAAAGCAACTTTTGTTTTGGACACGCAAGCATCATCAATAGGAAGTGAATAATTCCATGATCGCAAAGATTTGAATTCTCATTGCTGACCTAGATGCATTCAAAACAAAATCTAAACCATCAGGTAAAAGACACTGTCTTGGCACCAAAGTGTGTATGTGTTTCTTTTAAGGAAGTAGAAGCTCATGAACAAACTTCCCAGTTAGGTGTGAGCTACTGAGTATTACTCACTCCCTTGTGAGTGACAGGACTGGCTCTTCTGTTACTTGTTCCCATAAAAGTTGATGCTGAAAACACAATTCCCACCTACCAACACAAAGCCAAACACAAATTAAAGGTCATAGAGATTATTCAGGGTTACGCTATAACATTCTTCTGGCAATAGTACAGAAGGAGATGAAGCCAATTTGGAGACAGACTGGCTTCAGAATACAGATCAGTACTTTGTGTGTTGATTTTTATGTTTTGTTGGAATAAAATAGGTACTTTCTGAAAGCGATTATCATCTTGCAGTGCTTTGCATTTATTCTTTAATAGATATTTTCTGAGCATCTGCTGTGTCTATTCCAGGAATTGGTTATTTCGCATTAAACAAGGCAGGTATTGTGGCTCATAAATTTATAGTCTAGCAGAGAAGACTGATATTAAAAAAAAAGTCTATAGAGATAATTAATTTCAATTATGATTACATGATACAAAGGGAAAATTAGAGGGCTATGAAAGTGTGAAACAAGGAGAATAACCTATCTGGGCAATCAAGGAAGACTTCTTAGAGAGGACATTTAAGCTAAAACTGAAAGATATGTTGGGAAACAACCAGGGAATAAGATTGTTGTTGTTGTTAGCTGCCATCTCATTGGCCTCTTGTTCATGGCAACCCTGTGCACAATGGAATGAAATGTTGTCCAGTCCTGAGTCATTCCCATGATCGATTGTGGATAGGAGCATTGTGATCCATAGGATTTCATTGGCTGATTTTCAGAAGTAGATCATCAGGCCTTTCTCTCTAGTCTCTGTTAGGAAGCTTCGCTGAAATGTATTTAGCATTATAGCAACATACGAGCCTTCGCTGACAGATGGATGGTAGCTGCAATGAGGTACATTGGCTGGAAGCTGAACAATGGTCTCCTGCATGGAAGGCAAAAATTCTACCGTGGAACCACCACTGGCTCCAGGGAGTAGGATAGGGTATGGGTTTTCCAAGTAGAAAGATCTGTGTGTGCAAAAGACTTAAGGACTGAAGGAGCCTACCTTTGAAAAACTGAAGGAAGGCCCATGTGGTTGTTCTTCAATCAGCAAAGACAAGAGCTCCCACCATTGCCTCATAGACTATTTTAAAGACCTGGTACCTTTATTCTAAGAGAACAGGAAGCCCTTCAAGGGATTGAAGCTTTCAAATGACATGATCATGACTGGATTTCCTTGAGTTGCAGGTGGTAGCACCAAGGAGACAGACCTCTAGCTCTTCTTTGTAATTTATACCCAAAGACAGCTTTATAGTCTGTTTTTGATAAGTGCAAAACATTTTCCTTAGATATAAGACGAGTACTTTCCTTGAGTCTAACTTGGAGATAAAAACCCCAGGCAGAAATTTGAGTGACTGCTATTTACATGTGATCAGAGTGAAGGATATGGGACAAATTAAGGATTAAGAAAGCGGGTTCTGAAGCCAGATTTACTGGTTTTACATTCGGGCTCTGTCAGTTACTACCTTAGGCAAATTACTTAATCTTATAGAGCTTCAGTTTCCTCATCTATAAAATATGTATAAAACATGGGATCTCCTGAGGAATAAATGAGTAAATACATGTAACACTCTAAGGCACACAGTAAGAACTCAGTAAGGGTGTTAATAAAAGTAGTAGTAGGAATAGCTAAACCTCTTCGCATATAGAGGAACCCTGGTGGTGCAGTAGGTAAGAGTTCAGCTGCTAACCAAAAGATTGGTGCAGTTCGAATCCACCTGCTATTCCTTGGAAACTCTTTGGGGCAGTTCTGCTCTGTCCTAGAGTCGGAATCAACTTGACAGCCACGGGTTTGTTTTGGGTTTGGTTTTGCATAGAAAGGATTGACTATGGATGCTAAATATACTTCAGTTTTTTTTTTAACTCTTGATGGTCAATATCATTTTATTAAAATTGATATATCTTCAGCTTCATGTCATGGTGAGCAAAGTTACCTCATGTGATAAAATACTAATCACATTTAATCCCATTGTTTTAAGTCACAATTTCTGATGTGAACTAGTCAGATACACTATCAAAATTATTTGTAAATATTTTCAACCAAAGGTAAAAACTGCTGAGCTTCTAAAGTCATCATTGTGTACTTTTCATAGAGATGGCATGGCCTTCCCTAAGGAATTTCATTATTGATTGGGTCTTTCTCTAAACGTCACCATTAGTCTGCTAAACAGAGCTATTGAAACATGGTCATTGTTATAGATTGAAAATGGCCTCTTATTTACTTATGTCTCAATTTTAATAAATAGCTCTCGGTTCACTTTGAACAAATTGACATTCTGAATAGTTTTCTCTAATATCTGCCAGAAAAATTATTGAATATTAAAATTATACCTCCCTGCTGTCTGCTAAGCCTAAGGCTTCCTTGGCAGGTAATGGTGATGCCAGTTCGATTTAGAAGCGAGATGCCTCACAATTTGTATTTTGCTCATTTCTCTTAATTACTAGAAGGAAGAACTTGCTAAAAACCTTAGAATTTAATGTTTATTTTTCTTTAAGTGAGCTCTGCCAACTTAGTGATATTTGGATTGAATAGTAACTTCAATACTTTTCAAACATCCTAGCTTTTCAAATGCTATGTCTAATTTTTGTTGACATTGTCATCCACCTGATCAGCCAGCTTTGTGTTTATATTTGTCTCACCTGTTGTTCTGTGGCATTGAAAGGGGGCTTTTAGGTGGCTCTCAAGTTATGGAATCTGGTCCCTCAAAGGACCCTTGACGCTTTGTGTCAGAAGATAAAACATTCTAGTAAACTCCTAACCTACTGTCTTTGTAGGTATGTGTATTCTTAAACGCTTCATTCTTACATTTTGTTCATTACAGGTATAGCTATACTTTACCTCCAAACATTGACTTTTTACGATCATTTTAAAAGACACAAGAAGCCAAATATTTTACGCCTAACAAAATCTGGTTTTGAGAAAAATGTGGTGGTAAATAAATTCTTAAGTAGAAAGAACGGTGCTTTAATGTGACATCATAGTACAAATGTCTTCTTAACCTCGAATGGAGCACTTTAAGTCAATTGTGTTTAATTCTAGCATAAAACAAACTATCGTTCTTTGAGGTGAGGCAGGTGGTGGGAGACAAAAAAATGACAAGCATTTCTCCCTCAGGCAGTGCTTGTTGAAAAGTCACTATCCCGCCGATATTTGGGGCTGAAAATGTAGTACTGTCTGCTAGAGTATAATCGAACAAATACTTTGTAAAGCCAGGGTCATGAAGAAAACTGTTTTCTTTTCCCAGGAGGGGCTTTAGAATGTTCACAAAAGCTCCTCCATGAAGCCTGAGGTGAAAGGTTATATCACTTGAGGAAACTATATATGCTGCCCGAAACATTTTGGATTTCTAGGTTTGGCCTGGCAAATCCATACCAAAAAAAATAGCTATCTTACACATTTTTGAAAGCAGTTTCATCTCATTATTCTAAAAGAGCTTCCCAGATTGGGATGCCCATAACCCTTAACTAATGGAAGGTTAGAACCGGAGCATCCTTTATGTTTGATCATCAGATTCAACCACCTCATCGTATACACTGTTTACTTTATAGAAAACTTAGGTCCAAATTGTGCAAGCACCTTGCCCAGGGGTACACAGCATGTTAGCAGCAGTGTTGAGGCTTAGACCCCATGTTACCAAGTCTAAGTCCAGAGTTCTTTCTCATGACTAGAGCCCATACAGGACTTTAAGGAGTGCTGAGGAACATCCAATTCTCTGGCCTCATCTAATGGTCAGTCACAGATTATAAATGAAATTTCTTCCAAGTGAAACTTGGACAAGGTATTGTCTTCTGTGAAAAAGACCCATTTGAACTAAGATAAATTATAACTACATATCCCAACAGTAAATGCTCCTGCCCTGATCGGGCCCTCTTTCCATTTCTCATGAATCTCTTGCAATGCATTGTTGGCTATTGCCATGTTCATAAATTAGCAATTATCCTTAGTAATATTTGGGGTCGGGGGGACTTATAAAATTTATTTTACACACATAAATTGGAGGAGATCAATCTTCAGAAACACAAACTCTGCCTGAGTCTTGTATTACATCAAACCCTGTATCTGTTGCACTGGCCAAATGACTTGACTGAAATTCATTTTTGATGTTGAATTCTTTTATAGGAAAGTAATTACATCTTCAACTTTAAGTAAGCAAAAATGCAGGTATTCAACATTGAGCGTTGCTTACAGCAATATATACTGGTACATTACCACTGGAGTGATAAAGAAATGCAGTCCCATATCATATTCAGAATCTAAGATCATTACATGAATGTAATGCAAGAAAGGCAACAAGAAATTGCAGGGATAGTATTCACAGGACACTTTTAAAGCAGTGACTGTCGGGAAGAGTCCCTGAAGCGGCCCAAACGGTTAAGCACTCAACTAATAGCTGAAAGGTTGGTGGTTTGAACCCACCCAGAGGCGCCTGAAATATTTTAGATTTCTAGGAAGACAGTCCTGACAATCTGCTTCCAAAAGGTCACAGCCTTGAAAACACTATGGAGTAGTTCTACTCTGCACACATGGGATTGTCATGAGTCAGCATCCACTCGATGGCAACGAACAACAACAGTTAGGAAAAACCTAGTCCTCTCTATGGCTACTATTTCAAGCATCCAAATTGTAGTGTAGCGAAGAAATAAATCAGAGCCTGTTGATGGCTATGAGAATCCAAAACAACTTACGGGAGGAGAGAGCAAGAAAACATGTTTCCCTATATCAATTTGGAAATTGGTGGTGTTAAACTTGCTCAGTCCTAATAGTGAAAGTGAGTGTTTCGAGAATATTTGTCATCCTACACTTATCACACCAGTTCCTTGTTTCACAATCCCCTAGGGTGTTCTGAGATTACTTGGAGTATATTAAGTCCCAGTGACCATCCTTCTGTAGTCTCATCAGCTAGCCTGTGATAAACCAGAATAGATTCCAACTATAGACACAGGTTTTTTTTTTTCAGTGAGTCTTCTATATCAGTTATTTTATAAGAAACGAAGCATCTGTTTGAATTCAGAGGAAATCTATTCTACTTTATCAAGCGCATAGTACATAGAAAAAAAATTATGTTCATTTTTGCCTTTTATGTGTTGCAGAAAGAAAACTCTCTTTTTTCAGACGTGATGGTATATATAACTTTTTTCATTCATTCATTGCTTCAACCTACGTTGAACTGGAGTGCTTGCAGATCAAGATACCTTTTAGTTGGAAAGGGAGAATCTTCTTCCTACTTCCTGTCAACTATTCTAGTAACTTCTGTTGCATAGGAAACCCTGGTGGCATAGTGCAGCAGTCCAAATCCGCCAGACGCTCCGTGGAAACTCTATAGGGCAGTTCTACTCTGTCCTATAGGGTCACTATGAGTCGGAATTGACTCGATGGCACTGGGTTTGGCTTTGGTTTTTTGGGCTGTTGCATAAGAATACACATGGGATGTATGGGGTCACATAGAGCTCTGTTGGCTTAAAATTTCCTCCAAGGGCAGTTTTTGTGGGTGATACCAAAGTGTCATGTTCCAATTTCAGAAATTCCTTTTTTTTATCTGTCATTGTAAATCATCAGACATTGAATTAACACCTTAGCATAATACTTATAAAATTCCCCCTCTGTGTTTATGGAATTACTGACCAAGGAAGAAGAGCCATAGGTACTGCTTCTGTCACCCTACCAGGTTTACTTTGTTGGAAAATAAGGAAGAGGCATTACTCACATTGATTTGGGCACAAGGTTGGCTTCAACAGTGTGCAAACTGTTCAGTCACATAGGACCCTGTGTGCTGTCACTGTTTTGAAATTAATTACGATCAAGAGATCCTGCGTTTTTATCTTGTACAGGTCCTTGCAAACTATGTAAATGGCCCCACCTGGGTAACAGTTGTTCTTGGCTATGCTGATCTGCCCCTCAGCTCCCATCATACTTTGCCAACATGTCCAATGTCTCTTCAGTAAGAAGAGAATAAGCGAGCTAAACTCTTTCTTTTATTTCTACATTTTTATGAAATATTTTTTAAATTAACTTCTAAAATATTGTTTCTTATGGCACTTTTAGACTTACTGATTTTTAATAAGACTGTAAGAAATATTCAAGTAGCTTTCCAATCATACAGTTCTTGTTATGGTGAGTTTGTTGTTGCTTGTGTTAGTTTCAGGCAAACTCAAAATAAGCAGTGTTGGTTTTATACTTTTTTTTGGCAATTGATTATGCTACTTGGCTTATGTTTCTTTAAAGCATGATTTGGGAATAGTTTAAATTGGAATGCGTTTTTCCATTTTTATCATGGATTAAAAAAAAAAAAACCTGTTTTCATGAGCTCAGTTCCAACCAATAGCGACCCTAGAGGACAGAGTAGAACTGCCCCATAAAGGTTTCCAAGTAGTAGATGGTGGATTTGAACTGCCGACCTCTTGGTTAGCAGCTGTATCACTCAACCACTGCACCACCAGGGCTCCAGTGAATAGCAAGCAGCTTTTTGCCCAATCCTGAGAATACTAGCTTTATGTTATATAAATTGAGGTATGCATGTACATTATATAAATTGAAATATGAAAATTGGTAGCAAGTCCTGTGTGGGTTGTATTAAGTAAAATATTTTACCTGGAACTGTATGGAATTAAAAACTGAAACACTTAGAAGTAGACCCATTAGCAGCCAGAGTGCTATTAATAATTTTTGGAATACAATTTCTAATTCTTTGATGCCACCCAGAATGTTCAATCTTACTGCTCTTCTGGGGGCCTCCTTTGTGACTCAAAGGTAAACGGAGTTTCCTTTTCTCTTAAGTCTTTGGAGAAGCCCTGAGTGTTTGCTCACTGACTTTTAAAACATGGTCCCAAAACTTTTCTCTTTACATATATGGAAAAAAAAAATTCGAAGTGCTCATGTTTCTTTGTTCTCATCCAAGCCCACAATTAACTGCAGTTCCATTCTGTGTAGCTAGAAGGAGGAGGAAAAGGATGGCCCAGCAGGCATTTTACTGCTCCCCCCCCCCCCACTAGTGCTCAGAGAGAGTCTTTGTCCCTTTTGTCAGGGGCGGCTGCCTCTCTAATTGTACTGCTCTGGGGAAGCACGTGCCTCTGGGAGTATTATCTGATCCCTACAGGACGTTCATGAGTGCTTTGTATGCTGACCCTTAACTTGAACACAAAGAATATCTTCTCAATCCCCTTCTCTGGCTGTTGCCTCAGGCTTGGACACCTAAAAGCTTTCCTTCAGACAGGGGTGGAGTGTGGACGCATTTGTACCGGCCTCAGGTTTTACTTTTTTTCCTCCCCTAAAAAAAAAAAAAAAAAAACTTTTTTTTTTTTAGTTGCCTTACCTCGTCGTTGTTTTTTTGGTTTTTTTTTTTGCAGCACCTGTCAGGAGGGAGAGCTAAGGATGGAGAATAGAGAGGAATAGGACTTGTAGAAATCAGAGGGGAGAGAAGGCGAGACAAACAGCTGTTCCTGTCAGCAAAGGGATAAGTGTAAAGAGATGAATAGTTATTTGAAGAGCAAATGGGGCCATGGCGTTCTGCAATGGAATGTGAATGTATAAATGTAATGGAATGGGCGTGCGGCCGTGAACATTTAGACAGATGATCACTGGACTGGATGGAATGAAGGGGTCCATTTTCTCCCCCCATGTGAAATAATGAAAGCTCAAGAAAATCATTTTATTCAACTTCAGGTTTAATTTAAAATATTCTCAAATCCTTGGGATTTCCTTCTCCACAGTTTTACTTAGCCTGTGATTCTAAGGGTTATATTTCTATTGAAGACCCAAGCTCCATGTTTTCTTAATAAAATAACTGTGGACAGGGCTGCCTTTCTCTTGTTCCTTTTGTTTTTCTCCACCTTTGCTAACTTGCAGAAACAATGAGATTTCCGTGTGCCAAGAAGGTTTCACAAAGGAAAATCTTTACCATAGCATGTTTGCCCCTTCTGGAAATGTGTTAAATTTGACTAGGCTTTAGGAATGACGAAGCTCGTTTATCTGATCAGGCTTCTAGTTGTGATGGAGTAGCCGGAGCTCTCAACTTGGAGCCAGAATATTTGGTTTCAATATCCCTGCTTATCAGCCGATGTTTGAGCAAATTTCTTTTTCGCTCTGAGAGAAATACAGTCAAGTTATTTTGCAGGGTAAATGGGAACAACTTAATCCATTTTTCCATAAACATCTTATGAGCACCTTCTCTGTGCTGCAGTCCGTTCACATAGAAAACTGACAGGCATCTGGTACAAGGAACTTCCTGAGCTTATATGATGCTGAATTATACCAAGAATAGGACTTTATTCGTAATGACATGGTCTACATAGTATATCCCTTATACATGTTCTACTTCAGAAAATAATAAACTGCTACAGAGAAAATGAAAGAAGATTAAAAACATTAGACCATGTTTGGATGTTATACTAGCATATTACTTTTTTAAATATATAGTTGGCTCTCTTAACCCTACTACCCACGCATGCCCCCCCAAAAAGTTTTTCTGAAAATAGTTTCTTGGGAAGACTACTGGTACCCTAGGATAGGACAGAAATGAGATTACAGGTCTGAAAGGAAATTTGGAGGTCATCCAATCCTCTAATTTTCCCCCATATACCACAATTCGATATTTACATCCTTTCTGGAACATGACTATCACGTGGTCTTTTCCATTTGAAATACCATGGCAGGAAGAAAAAAAATGATGATGATGATATAACAGAGAGTATTAACTTATTTAAGAGAATTTTGAGCAGCTACTGCACACTGAGCACCCTGAGAAGCGCTGTGGAGCCCTGATGGCACAGTGGGTAAGAGCTCAGCTGCTAACCAAAAGGGTTGGCGGTTCAAATCCACCAGCTCCTCCTTGGAGACCTTGTGCAGCAGTTACACTCAGTCCTATAGAGTTGCTCTGAGTTGGAGTTGACTTGACCGCAATGGGTTTGGACTTTTTTTTTTTTTTTTGTATTGCACACTGCGTGTTTCTTGCCCAGTGTGTCAAGACACATAACCTACTTTCAAATGATTTTGTGGAGGTAGTCACAAAGCACTCCAGGTAACAGCAGTGTGGTCTGTGCAGGTCATTACAAAACACACAGGCCCCAGACTTCTCTTGGGGTGTTTATATCACAGATGGGGATTTTACCTTGGATGACAATGCATGTGCCAGATGATACCTTTTTTGGAGTAATGATCGGTGGCTTAAAGGCTAACATCAGGGTTTCTGGGTGTCCTGCAGCCACAGTACACAAACCTGGGGCTCCTGAACAGCATGGACCAGCAGATTCAGAACGGCTCCTCGTCCACCAGTCCCTACAATACAGACCACGCGCAGAACAGCGTCACGGCACCCTCGCCATACGCACAGCCCAGCTCCACCTTCGATGCCCTATCTCCGTCACCTGCCATCCCCTCCAACACAGACTACCCAGGCCCGCACAGCTTCGATGTGTCTTTCCAGCAGTCAAGCACAGCCAAGTCGGCCACCTGGACGGTAAGGGAACCAGCCACGCGCATCTGTCATTAAGCACGACCCCCAAGTGCAAAGCTCTCCTTTCAGCATTTTCCCTTCTCAAAGCATAAAAAAGTCTATATTAAAAGGTGAAAGATTTCTCCTCCCCACTTCCCAAGGACATTTTTTCTTAAAATATTTAACACTGTACCAAAGAGAGAGAGAGAGCTTCTAACAATTTCAGCCAGTGTTTTCCTGCCTGCTTCACACACCTTTTGTGGAGCTCTGGTGGTGTACTGGTTAAGCACTCAGCTGCTAACCACAAGGTCGGCAGTTTAAATCCACAAGTTGCTCCTTAGAAACCCTGTGGGGGCAGCTCTACTCTGTCCTATAAGGTCTCTATGAGTTGTAATCCACTCAGTGGCAATGAGTTTTGTTTTTTTTTTTTTTTTGTATTGTCACACTGTTGTAAGGTCCTTTGTGTGAACACACTGGAAAATGTAAAGCATTATGCCAATTCGAAGTAACATAATCATAGGATATTTGTTTATAATTCCCAGAATATGAGGTATTTCCCCATATTATTTTGAAGAGAGAAATCTCACATTACACTGTGATAAAATAAGAAATTGCATATATGAAACCCAAAACCAAAACCCCTGCTGTTGAGTCAACTCGTAGCGACGCTATAGGACAGAGTAGAACTGCCCCATAGAGTTTACAAAGAGTGCCTGGTGGTTTCGAACTGCCAGCCTTTCGATTAGCAGCTGTAGTTCTTAACCACTACGCCTCCAGGGTTTCCTCCGTTTATGAGGGGAAGTCTAAATTTGGTTATGCACGTAGGCTCCATTAAAGGAACCGTAATTCATTGATACATATATGTTTATATATTTAGAAACATCTTTTCTTTCCTCAAAAAGAAGAAGCCTGTTAATCTACACATCAGGGCCCTGAACTAGCCCAAAGAGATTCTGATTTCACTGGAGAAGAACAAAACAAAACAAAAACTCTTTGCATACACGGTATAACTTTTCTAAGAAAGCATAGAATTTATTAAAAATTATAAAGGTACAAAGTTGTTTATTCTATTTCAAAGTTTATTATTTTATGTATTTTAATGGAAGTACAGCTCTGATATAAGGGAGGAGCTTATAAAACTGGATTTAATTGGTCAGTCCAAGAATGACCAAGATAAAAGTGGCATGTATGTTTGCCAGACAATTTAAAGAGTTCATGGATTATAGGAACCTTCCAAATATTGCCACCTTTTAGAAAAGTAGGTTTAGAATTTGATTTACCACTTGTCCCCACCGTTGACACATAGGTCTCTTTGGAAAGCATTTCTACTTTTATGCCATATATAGTATCCAGTTCACTGGAGACTTTAATCTAGTTGTGCATAGTGTTTAAAATAATCTGCATTCCCAACACCTGTTACATCCCAAAATAAGTTCACATTGGTTCTCTCCTTTTGACCTCACAATGTTTTATGAAGTAGGTCCAAACCAAAACCAAACCCAGTGCCGTCGAGTTGATTTCAACTCATAACGACCCCATAGGACAGAGTAGAACTGACCCACAGAGTTTCCAAGGAGCGCCTGGCAGATTCCAACTGCCAACCCTTTGGTTAGCAGCCATTGCACTTAACCACTATGCCACCAGGGTTTCCATGAAGTAGGTGGGACAGGTTTTACCATTAGCATTTTACTAGTGAGGAAAGCTGGCAGCCTAGACGTTACCTGACATCCTAACGTTACCTATTTCTGATTTCTGTCCTTCCCACCAGATTGTGTCTGTTCTTTCTTTCCAGCATTTCACATCTAAATGTCCCAAATTTGTTTAAAAATTAATTTTGTTTTATTTAACTTTATTTCCTTTTGTGTTCGAAAAACGGTTCTGCTGTGGCTAATATTTCAACCATGAAGTATAATTACTAGTTTAAAACTTGGCCCCCTCCCCCATGTGTTGTTTACCAATTATGTCATAATCTTTAGTCTCTTTTGTATTTATAATCCTGGAAATGGATACTACAGGTAAGTAAATTTAGAGTTGGTAAGCCTTAAATAAATATTGATTGATTACTCTAATACTTTGCTGAAGAACCACTGGATAACCATTTTCTAAGCAGAGTGCTGTGTCTTACAACAGCAGCTACTTATTAGACATTTACAATCACTGATTTTCAATAATAATGGTTTTATGGTTGACAAATACATTCAGGGCTCTGTTATGAGTGAGCACAACTCAGGGAATGCTAGGTATATTTGGGACTACTGAATGAATAATAACTTCCCTTTAAAATAGTCCAAGAACTATGGGGAGGGAGCTTGATGTAAGTAAACTATAAAATTAATCTTCCTCTTTCTTTCTTTCTTACCACACTCCTCATATAAAAATCTTAAGGTCTCTTTCAATCTGACGGAGCACGCAACTAAGCCTCCCCCATTCAAAGCCTCTTCTCTCATAGAAGTGAATTGTCTCACTAGAAAGGTTAGAGGATTTCTACTTAAATGGTAGATTAAGAAGAAAAGGTAAAGTTTCAATGTGGAGTACACCAATAAAATTTTCTTACACGCGATGGCTGGAATATCAGCACTCTGGAAAAAAGGGGTAATGGGAGACAGAAAACCTGGAGTCTAGTCTTGATCATCTGTGTGACCTTTACCAAGTCACTTCAACTTTCTAAATCTTACTCTCTGCCTACGTATAATGAGGATGGTGAAACCTACCCTTTCCTCAGATGAAATGATAGTAAATCAGAACAGAAAGTTCTCCAAAGGACTTAGATTCTAATCAGGTGCTTTCTATGCCATTAACTAAGTGACATTGGTTAACTTGTTCTGACCTTCATGGCTTTCCATTGAATTGTCCTATTGTTTGTTCTGTAGACTTTACAGAATAAGGTGGTTGGATTAGATGTTCATTCTAGTGTATCATATGGTATTTATATTATTTATATTTTGATTAAAGCTCTTTCTTGTTCACAACCAGGCTTATTTTAGGCACGATTGCATTTCTTTTGATTTAAAGACAATTGAACCCTTATCTGAGTAGCTTCTGAGATCATTTAAAAAGATGTATGTTCTTAGCCACTGACACCTGTATCTTGCCCATAGCAAAATCTAACTCTTCAAGTCAAATTAAGTAGCATCACATTTTTGCATAGACTTCACATTTTAAAGGTATTTTCTCCTGAATTTGTCTCACTTGAGCATCATCATCAAGGAAGTTATCCTCAGTTTTATAAATGAGGAAACATATGGAAGTAAAGGTTATGTGGCTAATAACCAGCCAAGGAGGGAGAAGAACCAGGGCCCCTTCACTCCCAGTTGAAGTCTCTCCATCCTGTCTAGACTGTCTCCTCGTGATTGATGGAAGGCAGGGAAGTACGGCAGCAAGCCCTGGGTAGCATGGAGCTGGTTTTTTCACCCTGCAGCCCAGCTGATGGAGGACTTTTTTTATGTTGAGAATACACAGCACATATTTCAAAGGCATCCGTGCATTTTACAGCAAATTTCCAAAATGAAACCCTATGTTTTAAAACTGCCCATGAACTGGAAGCAGCAAAAGCAACTGTCATGAGGGAAAGGCCACCCTTACCGCGTAGTCTTCTGATAATTCTTTAAAAATCTTGAATAAAAATCTTTTTAGTACTATTTTGTCACTTGCCACCCTTCTGTGTTGAGTACTCCCTTTTCATTTCTGGTTTTACTTTATAAATATTTACATTAATATATTTAAAGTATTTACATTAATACATTTAAAATATATATGCTTTTTTTTTTTTTTTTTTTGCTTTTCCTTTCTCTGTATTTTAAATGGAATCCTGGTGGTACAGGGGTTAAGAGCTCACCTGCTAACCAAAAGGTTGGCAATTCAAATGCACCAGCTGCTCCTTGGAAATCCTATGGGGCAGTTCTACTCTATCCTGTAGGGTCGCTGTGAGTCACAATCAACTTGATGGCAATGAGTTTTTTTTTTTATATATTTTAAATAACAAATGTGATTGTGTTTCTGGTTCTATAAAAATATTGCATTTATTTTAAGCTTCTTCCAATGAAATAAAGTGTGATAACATTTTTTCATGTTCTATATTTCACATGCATCCAAACACATACACTAAACACTGAATTTAAGATTTAGCTTCTGACTTCTTATTTCTACAATATAGTTGATCTGTCATTTGAAATAGTGTAATACTGGTCTAGGATTGTAGCTGACTGCATTCAGCCACAGACAGTTGAAAGAATGGTAATTTGGAGATGGCAAGAAATTTAGGCAAAGATTTCAACCCTGAAACTTGCCAGCAGCACGTGAGATCTTCTCAAAGAATTCAGTCCCTCTTAACCTCACTTTCTTCCCTCAGAAAATGGGGATGTTAATACTTTCCTTAACATGAGATTACATAAAAACATAGCATGTGTAAAAGCACCTATCAGTGCCTGGCTGGGCACATAGTGTGTCCTATGCACACAGTGTTTATCCATTCTGAATTTGAATCCTTTTGTTTCAAGAATTTAATTTATTATAGTTTTGTTGAAAGTTCAGTTGTACAGTATGGAATAATTTGAGAGGATGAAAAACAAAATGTTTACTACTTAAAAAAAAAAAAAATACTTGGGGGCCATTAACATGCATACTGCAGCCTCAAGGGACTCTGATCCTGTCCGCTATCCAAATATATAGATGGTCCCTTTCCAGACTTCAGGATATGTTGGTTTTAGCTGTGCATTCTTTATATTTTAATCTGGGGATGTCTTTTTACATTCCCCATGATAAACAAAGTATAACAGTGAACCTCACTTATTGAAGAGCCAGCACAGTAGTTTGTAGTTTCAGGGTACTGAAAACAACTCAAGCACTCACTAACGGGGACCTAGTTAAATAAATTGTGGCCGGTCCATATAAGGAAATACTATATGGCCATTAAAAATCACATGTACTGATATGGAATGCTTTTGGGGTTGCTGGTGAGGAAAAGATAGCTTTCCATGGCACCTTCTTGGGAATTCAATTAACAGGACTGAACCCCACCTCTGAATGTAGAATGTGTTTTATAGTTGTTGTTGTTGTTGTGCTTGAGTCTAGGGACGAGGCCTCTCTGGGAATACAGGGCCATCTGTCTTGATTATTGGCTTCACCCACCTTTGTTAGCTTGACAACTGTACAAACAATGTTTTGTGAGAATCCTCAGGCTAGGTTTGTTTATTGGACACAGGCTGGGGTAGTAACCATGCCTACTGGACACGTGATCACTTTTTGCCTTACCCAGCACAATCTCCAGCGGTAGCCCCTTAATAAATATTAAGAGAGTTTTTTTCTTTTTCTTTATCTTCACAGAAAAGGAAACAATTGTAATTCCAAGCAGTATCCCTCAGTGCCAACCCTGATTGTTCACTGTCCATGAATTCGGTCCCTTCTGCCTCCACTAATGATTTATAGGGAGCGTTCTTCCTCTGCCTTTCTTCATGGCAGCCTCACATTGCGTTCGGAGTTTTGGAGAATCTGATTTGAGCAAGTGGAGAGATTAGGGATGTGGTGTTTGAAACGGAACAGCCAGTTCCTGGGAGAGTTTCATTGATTTCAGCTTATCATTCTTTTGCAAGCTCTCTCTGTTTGGCTGTGTGGGTGCACTGTGCAGCCTGTGGCCCACCCTCCCTGTCATCAGGTTACCTGTAATGTAAGACTGCCAGAATAACGCTGCCAGCTCTGCAGAAATCTAATGCAAGCCAGCCCATTGCCTGGTCCTCTGGAATCTCGAGACTCTCAAGAATAGCCCATCAAAAGGACATGATGTACAGAGACACTTTTCAATGGTGAATATGATTTACCAGCTTCTTCTCCCAAGGGAAGCACTTTTCCGCTCAAAGTGAGCCTTAACTGAAGCTTGATGCAGTCCTATAATTGAGTGTCTTTTTTATTTCATTGGAGAGGCACAAGGGAGAAGTCAGCAGAGTTGGCTTCTGCCAGTGATAAATTTGGTAATCATAACAAGGCTATTTTCACTTCTTGTCATAGCTGACTTATGAATCACCCAAGGTACATAGGTGGGTGCTATTTTGTACCCCTCCCATGATGACGAAAATAATAACATTGAGCACATTAACCTGTTATCCAAGCTATTTCTTAGTTCACAGAGTTTTGAGGATGAATGAGATAGAGCGGTTGGAGACTCTTGGTGATTGTTCAGTTTACTTACCTAACTCTAGGTTTTGGTTTTAAAAATAAACATCTCATTGAAGGTATGTTGCTGAGGTGCTGTCCCCAGTCCAGAGAGAATAAGTGAATCAGCCTGTTTTTCCTAATTTGTTTAGACTGACTCTAGATTAATGTTCTTGTGATAAACCAGCTTCACCTAATGTGATGTTTATCACGCTCCCACACACTTCTGATTTTCTGAGTGCCCTGCAGAGTTTCCATTTAAAAGAGAATATTACCAGAATATCACCAGAACTGACTACTGATTAAAAAGAAATTAATAAAAATTTAAATAAAGCTTGCATGTCTTTTTCTACTACAAAAAGAATAGCTGCAAAAGACCTCCTTTTTATTTCTCTTTTCTTCTTATTATTCCTTTCCCTTTACCTTCTTCTCCTCTGTGTCTTGCTTCTCCTACTCTGCTCCCTCAATCCTCTTCTCTCGCTTCTTATGTTATCACTGTTGTTGTTAGGTGCTGTTGAGTTGCTTCCGACTTATAGCAACCCTACATACAACAGAACAAAACACTGCCCGGTCCTGTGCCATCCTCATAATCGTTGCTATGTTTGAGCCCATTGTTGCAGCCACTGTGTCAATCCATCTCACTGAGGGTCTTCCACTTTTTTTGCTGACCCTCTACTTTACCAAGCTTGATGTCATTCTCCAGGGACTGGTACCTCCTGATAACATATCCAAAGTATGTGAGACATAGTCTTGCCATCCTTGCTTCTAAGGAGCATTCTGGTTGTACTTCCTCCAAGACATATTTGTTCATTCTTTTGGCAGTCCGTGGTATATTCAATATTCTTCTCCTACACCACAGTTCAAAGGCAGTTTGGTCAATTTGTGATCAATTTGGTTTCTGTGTATATTCCTAGCTATTCAGTATCTTATTTTCCAGAGTAGCTTAACCTTCCTAGTTGGTTAAAAGAAGTTTGGATTATATGGAATGTATATATGGGGAGGGTCATGATATGAATCAATCACAATGGAAATTTTGATAAAAAATAAGAATGGTATCATCAGGCCCTTTGCATTAAAAAAAAAATCACTTTGACTATGTGAAAATGGTGTGAAGATGGCGTCTGACCTCCTCCAACTTCACAAGGGAGAAGGAGAATCAGGATCAACAGCCCAAGGCTGATGCCTATGAGTCAGAGGTCAGACATGCCTTCTCTTTACCAATTTTGACATGAACCATCCTTCTCACAGCACTCTCTGCTTCTCTGCTGGGTTCAATAATTCATCGTGGTGGCCACACAGAACTCACAGGCAATATGATTATGGGGTTTATCAGGGAAGCCACAGGTTACAATTCCGGCTCAGGAATACTCAGAATACAGTTTTGCATCAGGACAGCCTCTTCCCAGCCATACTAACAGGCAGGCATCTCCCTGGCCCTTGGCCTCTGCCCTGCTCAGGCAAGTGTTACAAAGCTCTTTTAGCTCTGCTGATAAGTGCCCAGAGGCACCCTACTCTGCCAGTAAGCTTCGGCCTGAAGGCACTCAGCTCTAACTCCATGGATTGGCAAACCTAGCTCTACCAAGTTCCTGGGGCACACCACTCCACCAGCAGACCTCCTGCCCAAAGGTACTCAGTTTTCTCACTCCATGCTCCAGGAAGCTCGCCATGCTGGCTCCTGCTGGTCTCTCCTGCCACCGTTTCTCTGCCACCGTTTCTCACTGTCTTCAGTGTTACAGCTTTCTCTCTCTCTCCGGGTCTCCTGGTTCCAGGAGCTTCTCAGTACAGGGATCCCAGGTCCAAAGGTCACGCTGCGCTCCTGGCTGTTCTTCCTTGGTGGTGGTGAAATCCACTCGCTCTCTTTTAAGCCTAGCGGGATGGCAAAACTGACCAATCCCCTTAGTGGGCCACACTTACCTTATTTGCACAGTCCCACCCAGTCACTTGGATGGGAGTTACATGACCCTGGTGAGAAAGGCCACACGAAAGCAATCTATTGTAGTACAGTCTAGTAACAAATTATCTCAGAGGTGGTAGAATTATCTCAGAGGTAGTAAACTTAAGTGTCAGTGGGGCCAGGGAGTTAGCATAAATAAGTGAAATGTTAAACGTGGGGACTTCAGAACAGCTTACACACAGGATCATCTGGTTTCCAATCCCAGCCTGTTCCCATTTGGGAATGTAGCCCTGGTGTTAACAGATTGTTCGAGAGCAGCCAGAAACCTGGATTTGCATCTAATATCTTCAGATCTTCACATAATAGTTATCTATATATGTGATTAATTTAAAACATTACAAGCCAAACAGAACAGTAGACAGGCTGAATGAAATTCTGTACAGTATGTTAAAGGTAACTAGGAAAAAATATTTAAATTTTAAATGAAATAATTGGAAGCTAGAGCAAGTATCTAAGAAAAAGGTTGTAAGTAGATATATTTTATTCAGAAATAACTCTCTATCCCTTCAAATTCACATAGATTAGTTGCTTGCTAAAATAAACTAAAATCAAAACCCGTTGCCATCAAGTTGATTCTGACTCATAGTGACCCTATAGGACAGAGGAGCACAGCCCCATAGGGTTGCCAAGGATGTAATCTTTACAAAAGCAGATTGCCACGTCTTTCTCCCGAAGTACAGCTGGTGGGTTCGAACTGCTGACCTTTGGGTTAGCAGCCGAGCACTTTAACCGCTGCGCCGCCATGGCTCCGAAAGTAACTTAAGCAATGTATCATAAAAGTAGATTTTTCTCATTTGTTTCTTGTAATAAATGACCTTCTTACCTCCTTAATCCAATTTTTATTTTATAAAAAATCTGACAATACGCAGCCTTGGCTCCTTGGCGTGAAGGAAGCGTTCATTGTTGGTTTGCTGTTGTTCTTATCACTAGTACATTTATGGAACTCCGTAACTAACTGTCTAAAATTGGCCCAAGATATAATCAGAAAAAGGCAGTGAGATTTAAAGGGCTTGAAATCAGTTTTCTCAGCTTACTGATGGTTTATTTTTAATTGGCACATAGAGTGTTTGCTGGAAAAACGCACCTGAAAATTGAGGTATAAACAGAGAATAAGAAAAAATGTTTTAATGACTCAAGAAAAAAATACAGTATGTCATTAAGCTTAACGGAGATCCTTGAAAATGAGTGTGAACTTATAATCAGCCCTGAATGATGTGTGTCATTTATTGTGGGGTTGTTGATCTTGGTACATACCCACATATGAGCTTTGCATCTTCTCCTCCTGATTGTATCCCCCTAAATCAGCCATTTCTAGCCTGTGACCAAGCCCGACTCAATAGTTCTCACCCATTCTGCTGGAGAAAAACAGATGTAGTTTTCTCATGAAGGTTATGTAGCAATAAGCGTTCATGAGTGAAACCAGTTGCATCTAAAATAAAGCCTCATGATTTTATGTCAGCAGCAACTATTATGTTCATTCAGGTCACTGTGACCAAAAAGAGCCTTGAGATAACAGGTTTTTCTGCCCACCAACTTCTGATTCTTCAAGATTAAAGAAAAGTTTATTGTAGAAGAGAAAGGTTAAGTTTAGACACTTTGAAGCTCTGCAGATGTGTTATAGACCTGGAATGATTTTTAGAACAAGAGGTCCTGTAATTAGACACAGAGCTCTAGAGGTAATGATCGTAGTAGCAGTCTTTCCTTAGGTTTTTAATAATAAACATGACCCTGTCATCAGGCTCCTCCCAGCTGAACTTTGAAAGAAAATTTGATAGTAGCCAGTTAAAAAAAAAAACCTCATTGCCATTGAGTGGCCGGATACCTAGATCTAATTTATTGTGATGTAAATTAACAATGGATTCTGGCTTTACAAATAGAACAAGCCCTTTCATTTTAATTTGGATCTAATAATGAAGAATCATGGTTTCTTAGTGAAAATATATATATGTATATATATAACTTGCCACCTTATTAGTGTATTAGAAAAGTCTGAAGAATGGAGAATTCAATTCCTAACTGTTTAAAAAAAAAAAAAAAACTGTTTTAGACAGAGTTAAAATTATATTTCCAAGTACACTGGTCAAACAGGAGCTCCTTCATAGGTTGTTTATTTGTTTTTGTTTTGCTTTTTATGCTGTTTAACCAGCATCATCTACACTAAGTCTTGTGCAGAATACAATGAATAAGGTAATGACACCATTTCAGAAGACTTTATTTTTCTTTGATTGGTTTCCAAGTTGAATTAAATAGGGAGAATAATGATTACTTAAGGGTCCTCATGGGAATTTGAGAAGTCATCTGACAAACTCTTAATGAACGAGGCTCGTTAAGTAGAACACAGGACATAGAAGGAATACTTTTGGGTACTAACAAGCTAGGTAATCTGGAGCAAGTTGCTCTGTCTTGGCCCATCTGTTAAATGGGTATTATATACCTGACAGGATTGCTGTGAGGCTTAAAGTTTATGAAGTTCTTGGGGGGCCTGAGAGATAAAGCTCTCAAAACAAGATATGTTAGTATCTCATTCTGCATTTTTGTCTTTTTATTTACTTGCTTCAATACCACATCGTGTCCATGCTTACAGTTCAGGCAGTTTTCTGAGGTTTTTCATTTATGGGAAGACATGAAATAAAGCCATATATATATATACGTGTGTGTGTGTGTGTGTGTGTGTGTGTGTGTATATATATATAAATCTCCCTAGACATAAATATATATTATATACCTGTATGTGGGTGTATATATATATATAGCTATACCCCAAAAATAGATATAGCTATATATCCCTAGACATATATATACACACACACACTTGTGTGTATGTGTGTGTCTGTTGTTTTTAGGTACTATCAAGTCAGTTCCAGCCTACAGCAACCCAGTGTACAACAGAAAAAAACACTGGTACTGCGCCATCCTCATAATCATTGTTATGCTTAAACCCATTGTTGCAGCCACCATATTAGTCCATCTCATTGAGGGTCTTCCTCTCTTTTGCTGACCCTCTACCAAGCATGATGTCCTTCTCCAGGGCCTGATCCTTCCTGACAACATGTCCAAAGTGTGTGAGATGTAGTCTTGCCATCCTTGATTCTAAGGAGCATTCTGGTTGTACTTCTTCCAAGACAGATTTGTTCATTCTTTTGGCAGTCCATGGTATAGCCAATGTTCTTCGCCAATACCACAATTCAAAGGCGTCAGTTCTTTGGTCTTCTTTATTCATTGTCCAGCTTTCACGTGCATAGGAGGCGAATGAAAATACCATGACTTGGGCCAGGCGTACCTTAGTCTTCAAGGTGACATCTTCGCTTTTTTAACACTTTAAAGAGGCCTTTTGCAGCCGATTTGCCCAAGGCAATGTGTCTTTTGATTTCTTGGCTGCTGTTTCCATGGCTGTTGATTGCGGATCCAAGGAAAATGAAATCCTTGACAACTTCAATCTTTTTCCCATTTATCATGATGTTGCTTGTTGGTCCAGTTGAAAGGATTTATGTTTTATGTTTCTTCATCCTTAGGCATAAATATGGAATGAAAACATATTTTATATATGTATACATGTATTTATATATTAATGTAAAATAGTTTCTTCTGAAAATGTGTTTCGTTAAATTTGACAACTGCTAAAAAAAAAATTCTTTTTTTTATTGAGCTATATATTTTTTAAGAGTCTCAATGTTTTAGTAATATTTAAAAAGAATTGGCAGTAAAAAAAGTTTTAAATTGTGATAATTTTTACTGGGTCTTGAGAAAAAAAACTCTCTTCTCTAAAAAGATAAAAATTAAAAATCCTGTTTATATAATTAAATATGCTACTCATAATTGCATAACGAAGGAGTTATTTATAATCATTTGACAATATTAAAATTATTTGGCAATAATTATAATTTGGGCTAGAGAGATATTCGTCCACCCTCACACCCTCTGCTTACTTTTTTTCCTTTTACCCTGTGTGTAAATTTTTACTTTTCATATTTATTAACGTAGAGCCCTGGAGTTGAACAATATAAATTGCCTCTACTAGATTTTTTTTTTTTTACTACTTTGAATTCTTGGAAAAGCAAATCACACTTTCCCATAGAAACAATGTTATAATTATGGATTACATTTCTGACCAAAGAATTATCATCTTTTTTTTTTTTAAGTCATGAAAAAAAAAGTCATAGATATGATTAACTGTACATCATAAAATCAAAGCTATGACTGCTATAAACAACTGTAATCATTTAAAATAGCAAAATGATTCTCATAGTCCTATTAAATTTGCTTAAATATCTTGTACTCTTTGACATATGTGTATTGTTAAGTTTACTGACAACATAAAATTTTTACAGTTGTTTTTATAAACTTGGCTTATTTAAAATTGATATGCTGTTACAACAATAAACCCTTTGACATGTTAGAACTTTGATATGTTTGACAGGGAATAATTTGAGAAGCCTATGTTTCTCCTACCTTTCTTTAGGGAATTTAGAATGGATACTTTGAAAGTGTATTCCTATGCTAGGAATGATATTTTAAAAAATAGTATTGTACTGTAGAAATTTTAAGAAATTGAATTATCTTGGATAAGAAGTTGAATCAATTTTTGAAGATGTTACTAGGGATTTTGTAAGAAAAAACAAATGAAAAACTCAACCCTATTTGATTTGATACTCATTGTTTCTGTGCGAATTTAACCATCCCTGACTACTCCTGCCCCCACTTACACAGCAGGGCAGTCTTGAGAGGGTCAAATACTTCCAAAGGCAGCTGGGTATCGGAAGGATTTGGAATGCACTTGAGGAGGCTCTATTCCTTTGCCTTGGTGATAGTGAAGATAATAGGGCATACAGTTTGTCATTAGACCCAGGGTTTGGTGTTTCTCTCTAAACATCATCTATTTGTGTTTATCACCTATACTCACTCTTCCAACTTCTCTATGCAAGCCATGAGATCAATGGGTATGGACCTTGGGAAATAATGTACAGTTGATAATTAGCCAAAGTAGATTAACCAACAGGGAAGATAAAAAGCATTCTCCTGATAGAGATTTGGAAAAAGTTATTCTGTCCTTTCACGTTTAGAACAGATGTTTAGAAAATATATCCTTCTTGTGATTATTAATCATCTTTTCTTGAGCTAATTCACTTAGGAAAGCGACTTCTTTTTTCTTTGCTTTTTCCTCATGCCCGGAATGTGTCTTAAAAACCTTGAAGGTATAAAAGTATAAATAAATGCACACAGTTTTAAGATGTCTTCATTTTGAGCTGCAGAAGATACTTATCAAATAACTATCATTTTTAATATAGCCTTAATCAGTCTTTTGTAAATCAAGTTGTCACCTTCCATGAGTTACCAAGAGAGAATTCATTCTTTAGGCTTCTATTGTTCTTTCATAATACTCACTGATAATGGATTATATGTCACTTTTATCTATTTTCAAAGGCTATACCCTATGCTTTCATGGGTGTTGCAAAGACATATTTTATAGATATTCATATTTTGTGTCTGAGAATCATCATGTAATTTGACAAACATAATCTGTGTGCTTTTTGGTGTAAAAGCTAGATGGCCAGTGATGTAGGCAGGGAACCTGAGATCTAGAGAAAAGAAGATGATGCAGTCAGAGGCAGACCAGGAGAAACTATGGACTTCTCCCAGTCTAGTTTCTCCTCAAATAGCAATTAAGTATATAGCCATCCATATAACTTTCTATAGGGTATCCATATTTCAGGATTGATTTGTGGCTTAGCACACCACAGTTTTCACTTGTAATGATTCTCTTTGTGCAAGCCTGGTAGATGTAGGTGTAAATAGGTATAAGAATTGTATTGGGAACAGTTTTTTTGGTTAAGTTTTTATAGAACCTTCTCCCCTTCCCTGCCCAATCAAGTTTCATTATCAGCTTAGACTCTCTGGTTTTCGGAGTGGAAACTGGGAGAAGAGAATCAGAAGGAGGAATAAGAGACAGGAGGATAAAAATGGTTTGTTAAAAAAATAGTGTGTGGATCATTCTACATTCTATCGCGTAAGTAAATAAATAAATTTGATAATTGGATGTTCTCTGAGACACTTTTATAGGTCTGCAATGGTCTGTTTTCATGAAATGGACTTCTAACTTGAGGAAAGAAGCAAAACCAATTCAAATAGAATGTTCAAATTCAATCTAAAACTTTTACTTCTTCGATTACTGCATTCTATAGTTTTCCCTTCAAAATATGAGCTCATCATCCTTATTCCCTCCAGTTGTCTTCTTAGCGCGGACCTAGCTTTTTCAGGAAAGGAAAAGGGACTTCTTATGTTCTTTTTCCCTAAGAAGCCTTCCTCCTCTTTAAGAATTATGCATTCTCATAATAACCCAATACCTTAGGTGGTCTTATTCAGCAAATGTGGTAAATATGTCATTCTACATACTTTTCTAGAATGCTTTGAAATTTCCAGGAAAGATAGTCTCAGTAAATATCTGTCTATACGTTAGTGAAATAAATATACACAATAAAATTTTAAGGTCCTTCCTGTGTGCTAGTGGTGGTTTTATGTTTGTAAGTGTAGGGCGTAGCTCAAGATACTTTTGTCTTGAGTTCATGCCATATGTCATCCAAGCACTTTTTATTTATATTTTCTTTCTTTTAGAAGTGTTCTTTTGTCATCAGTTACTTTTTAATCTAAGCTTACGTTTCCACCAATCAAAACACAGCTTCACGGAGCACAGATTTGAGCCTAACGCTCATACTGTTTACCTTGGAGGGTCCCAGTGACTGTGGAGAGCTCTTCCTCCTTGGGAGCTGATGAGTATCCACATACACAAAGGAATTACCATAGCTATTTTGTCCTCTTTTTTTGCTGGTCCCAGTAGAGGACCATCTGTATTTACCATACGAAGGACCACATCAGGACAAAGTAAATTATAAAGGCAGGGATTAGAATGGACATATATTGCCTCGGTACTGCCTACACTGTTATATAGACAGTAAGAGAGGGTACAAAAAGCCTGTTGACATTGAGTTGATTCCAACTCATAGCAACCTTTAGGACAGAGTAGAACTGCCCCCCCGGAGTTTCCAAGGAGCACCTGGTGGATTAGAACTGCTGACCTTTTGGTTAGCAGATATAACTCTTAACCACTGTGCTACCAGGGTTTCCATAAGAAAGGTTACATCCTTCTAACTAGTAGGTATAAGCCTTTCCAAGCTAACAAGCAGATTTTCTTTTTTTTTTCCCCATGATTTGCAAATTTGTTTTAAATTTGTCACTTGGGCATATGGCTGTGGAACATAGTTCAGCTTCTAATTTATCGCTTTCTTAATTTGTTTGACATCAGAATTTAGACTTCGGAAATGGAAAATGCAAAACCTGGAAGTATTTAAGAAGAACGGGGAATGATCTTCTTTCCATAAATTTCTGATTTTAAATGAAAGTGCCTTTTCAACTCCTGAATTACAGTGAGTTGTAATATAAAGCATATAATCCTGTAAAAATATAATAGATGTTTACAGTGTCTCTTATAATTATCTTTCAAGATGAAGGATACAAATATTGTGACCCATCTAAATGATAGCTTCCACATCCTCACCCCTTCTTGAAAACAGGGACTGTGGCTTTTTTAGTAAAGAACAAACAAAAGTGCCTAAGGAGGCAGAGTGGTGGAGGGAAAAGAATTCAGACTTTGTGCTCAGAGAGACCTGGGCTTGAATTCCACCTCTTAATATCTATGTGGCCTTAGGCAAGACACTTAGGCAACTTCCTCATCCCTAAAATGAGGATAGTGCTCTTTTAGGTAGTGGTGCTATTGGTAGAATATAATGAATAATGAATATAAAATGCCTAGCACGATGCCTGTGAAATGGTTACAGTTATTGGGATGGATCATGTCTTAGTCATCTAGTGCTGTTATAATGGAAATACCACAAGTGGGTGGCTTTAGCAAAGAGAAATTTATTCCCTCACAGCCTAGGAGGCTAGAAGCCCAAATTCAAGGTGCCAGCTCCAGGAGAAGGCTTTCTCTCTCTGTCGGCTCTGGGGGAGTTCCTTGTCATCAATCTTCCCTGGTCAAGGAGCTTCTCAGTGCAGGAACCCCAGATCCAAAGGATATGCTATTCTCCTTGCTCTTGTTACTTGGTGATATGAGGCCCCCCATCTCTCTGTTTACTTCTCTCTTTTATATCTCAAAAGAGATTGGCTTAAGACACAACCTAATCTTGTAGATTGAGTCCTGCCTCATTAACATAGCTGCCACTAATCCCATCTCATTAACATGACAGAGATAGGATTTACAACACATAGGAAAATCACATCGGATGACAAAGTGGTGGACAATCACACAATACTGAGAATCATGGCCTAGCCAAGTTGATAGATATTTTGGGGGAACACAATTCCATCCATAACAGATAATGTATTTAAAATTAGAATTTAGACTAAACCTGCATTACACAGAGATTTTCTGAAGATTTTTGTAGGAATCCTCTCCACAGAGAAGCTCTGTCTTCTGGTGCCTAGCATTTCTCTGTGTGGTGGCAGTGATACATTAGAACCATACTTTTCAAAACCTTTACCCCAATTAGGAACAGAAGAAAATGAATGCCAACCTTGGGGAATCCCAAGCATATAATATGATGTGCTCCATAGAAGGCCTATAATGTATGTCTGGTTTTGCTATAAAACTTATTTTAAGTTTGCGTTATAATATATGTTATACGTGTGTGTGTTTGTATGCATGTATAAATATTTCTGTCTTTAAAAAAAAATATTTTAAATTGTGATTCCAGGAAGATAAACAGTATTTCTCTTATGGCTTTTAGATATACTCGGGCACACTGCAGTATATATTTCTGATCTACAATTATTTCAGTTTGAGAGGCACAATTTTGAGATAAATTAACCTGTCCTGGGAGAGAGGACTGAGGGATTTTCGTTATTACAGCCTCAATCCAGAAGGATGAGGTCAGTCCTGTGCTCTGTAGGGTGATATTGTTAATGGTTTGTACAGAGCTCCTTCTTTACCGCCATCTCTCCTGAAACTAGCTGCATTCTAGACTTGTTTGGATGGCCCCAGAAGGCACCATTACCACGAAGAAGAGAAAGTCACAAGGAGGCAGATTCCAGCTCAAAGTAAAGAATGATCAGAATTCTCTAGGGATGGAATGCACTGTCCCCAATGATAGTGAACTCTTAGCCACTAAAGGTTGTGAAAAGAGAGGCGGGATACTTGACTCAAGTGTTACATGAGAGAATGAATCAAGTGACTTCTCATGTTCCCTCTGAATGAAAAATTCTATGAATCCAGAAGAGACGTCATTCCTGGCTGGAAATATGGGGAGGAGGACAGTAATTGAGCTACTCTGTTCAAAGTAGCTGGTAAAGTCAGGAAGAAAGTAGACTTTCTAGGTAGGCAGTGGGAGCTACCCAAGTAAATACACAGAGGCAAGTCTGCTGTGCTCTTGCTGAGATAGGAACTCTACTATTCTGCCTGAAGCTGAGATTGTATATAGGAAACGCTTGTATATAAGATAAGGCTCAGTAGGTAGGATGGGACAGCCTCTGTAGGCTAAGGCATTTTAGCTATATGCCACAGGCAGTATGCAGACATGGAATACTTTTTGAGCACAGGAATTATTATACTCAGATGCATATAAGGCATATTAATCTGATAGTGTGTGCAGGTTAGTTGGAGAGAAATTGGAATAAGGGAGAACAGTTTAGAAATTACCGTAGTAGTGCAGACCGAAGATGGTGGGGCTGGATAATCACTCAGTGATATGGTGCACTCAGTGGGAGTGGCAGATTTGAGGGCAAGTATCAGTTCTTGAAGTCTCTTCCTACAGGGGCTAGAGAGAAAGGCAAGGAGAAGAATGGAGAGCCAGAGAAGGAGGGAGGCCAATGATCAGCTGTCTTATAAGAGCAGATCTGTCAGAGAACAATCAGCTGACAGCCTGTAGCTGGGAACTTGAGCAAATTGCTTTGCATCCTGGATGCCTTAGTTTTCCCATATTTAAAAGCAGAATAATGATCCCTAGCTTCCCAGGTTGTTGTGAGGATCAAATGAGATAACAAGGTGAAAGTGGTTTCTTCACTAGAAAGACCCCTTATGCAAACAGTTACCACCCTGCTGTGGGATGGAAGTAGAGGTAAGACAGCTTCTAGTCTTGCAAAATTAACCTTCACATCCTTTCACCTGGGGTCCAAGCTGAACATACTCACTGAATGAAATGATTCTTATCCAGCCTGTTTTAAAAACTCCCTACCGTGTCCCTGATTATAAAGGCCAGAAGTCTACTAGCTCTCAAGTGCTTGACTTTTCTGCCTTTCTTTGCTCCCTCTAGAGAAACTAGACTATATAAAAGAATTCATATTTTTTTTTTCTGCACTTACTGAAATAGCTGGGTGTTCCAGAGAAGGGCCCCTGTAAGGTTCTTCTGTAGGATCACTGTGAGTCAGAATCAACTCTATAGCAATGGACTTTTTTCTTTTTGGGGGTGGGGGGGATAAGGCTCTTCTGGGTAGTGCAAACGGCTAACAAGCTTGGCTGCTAACTGAAAAGTTGGAGCTTTGAGCCCAACCAGAGGTGCCTTGGAAGACAGCCCTGGTCATCTACTTCTGAAAAATCAGTCACTGAAAACCCTATGGAGCTCAGTTCTACTCTGACACACATGGAGTCACCATAAGTCAGAGTCAACTCGACTGCAACTGGTTTAAGCCTCTCCTAGTTAAGTTGTGCTGTGATGCTGTTGGGCTGTCTGCTTCTCTAAGGAGACAGTTATTTTCTCATGGGGGTGGCCGCTGTCACAGATAGCATGGCCCATTTCTTACAAGTCGTTTATCACAGACACGTTTCCATCTGTGCCTAGATCATAAGCCATACCTTCCAGGGACCGATTTCCCCCTTGAAGAACCAGGGAGGGGAGAGGCTCTTGTCAGAATTCTCATGACTGAATCATTGCCATGAGCTAATGTCTCTGGCTGTCTGAGTCAGTGCTGGCCCAGGTATTGAATTTGTAGGTAGGAAAAATGAAGACACAGGCTAGACTGCCATATCGTCATTACCTTTTGCAGAGGGAAAGAAAACTAAGCTATCATCAGATCATGGCATTTAAAAAAAAACGGTGTTTGGTTTTCCTCTGTAAGGATGTAGAATGATTGTAAGTGTTTCTTAAAGAGTTAATTAAAAAAAAAGAAGTCCAGCCTATGATTTTTGTGCATGTGTTTTGTTTTGCTTCGGGCAAAGTAGGTGAAATGATGTGTTCAGGAGATGAATGTTCTTGTAACAGGCAAGACGTAGCTTGCAGGAGAACATCTGTAACCAACCTATTCTGTATGAGATGGGGCCAAGACTCGTTTCTGTTTTAATACCTGTTCAAACATGTCTAATACCAAAAAGATTTATCAAGTTTTACAGGATTCGCTTTAAAATGTTATGGCTTTATATAGCAGATATATGGATTAAGAGCCTGGTGGTTAAAATATATAACCTGATAGAGTTTGGGCAGTGCCAAGATTGAGCCAAGTGGCATAAAAGTGGCTGCTGATATGAAGTAGATGCAAAAATACTAGAAAGATTAGGAATAGTTCATGAATCTACTTATAATTCAACAGTAGGATAGGCATGGAGAAATTGTGCTGTCCAAGTTTTTCAACTTTCAAAGTAGAAATTGTCTGCAAGGAATAATAAGAGAAATACTTGACAGTTTCCTCCCAAATTTTCAGAGGCATCGCTCAAACTTGATCTAAAGGAAAACAACAGGATAGAGCAGAAAAGCCAGGAATTTCAATTAAACAACAGGAATTTTTTTCATCTGTACTTTTTAATTATCATACACACACACAATAGGAAATATCCTGTGTGAAAGAGATAGTGGGAAGCCTTAGATTTTTTATAAGCATTAATTATGTATCTTCCTACATCTCTGTGCTTTAAAAAAATTGTAATATTTTATGACCATGATTTGCTTCTCAGCACACCTTTCGGGAAGAAGACTGGGGGTATGTTCAGTAATGTATAACAAATGTCCGGAGTTCACAAGAAAGGCTTCTCTTTCGCACTGCCTCTGCAGTCCCTCCCCCTACCCCCACCCGCTTTTTGCTGCCTTTTTGAGAAGTGCATGAGCTGCTTGGAAAAAAAGGGAAAGGAAGCAAGATCAGGGTAGAGAATGGTGATACAGATGGTGAGGAGTCTTCCCAAACTTAAAGTTTAGTGGTTCCATTTAGTAAAATCTTTTGAGTTTCTATAAAGGCAGTTAATACAATTAGAATTTTCTTTTTCATAAAGCTTAACCTTTTCAAATAGCCCAAGCCAACTGTAAGTGTTGTATACAGCAAGAATATTCAGCAGAATTTTGCCACTTAAATGAATCTGGATGAATTGTATTTGCTCATCTTCTTGGAAAAGGCATTAGTCTACGTTGAATTAGAGTCAACTCAACCTCAGTGGGTTTGGGGTTTTGTTTTGTTCAAACATACTTTAAAAGTGGTTTCATAGATACCAACATTTTAACAGTGGCTGTCTCTAGGAAGAGAGACGATGCATATTTTTCATCATGTTTTTAAGTTCCCTTGGCTTTCCAAGACACAAACACTTTTCATCTAGAGAAATTAATAAAACACCATCTGAAAGGACTCTACCAGAGTCCGGGTCTAAGCAAAATCTTCCAATAAAAAGATAAAGAGAATTCTTTATCAGCAAATTTCAAGAAATACCAACTACCTGGAAAGTTCAGTAATTACATGAAAAAGTCAGTGTTAGGAAAGAAAAAGATTTGCTTGAAATATTTTCAATTTTACATTCTCAGAAGTTTACTATCCCAAATATGGTGTGATCCATTAAGCTCTTACCATGGATCTGGTGGGATTTCCCCAAATGGTGCTTTGCATGTTTTCTATCATGTATGTGTGCATACGTATCCCCAAGTGCCTTTGTTGAAGCCAAGTTGAAGGCCCCATATCATAGGGACTCAACTGTCACAGTTCACTTTGAAACACCATGAGTTTCAAAATGCATTTCTTGAGCACCAGAAGGTACACTTTGGAGAAAACCAAATGTAACTCCACAGTTTACCTGCTGGGGTGACTGAGCAAGTGACCTGACTTCTTTGAGACTCAGTTTCCTCCTTTTTTTAGGTAAGAATAAACTCCCTTGCAGGTTGTTGAATATTCAGTATGTAAAGCCCCTAGTCCAGTGCCTGCCGTTGAATCATGCAAATTATTATTAGGACTCAATGGTATAGGTAATCATATGGGTAGATAGGTAAGTTCGCCCTTCTTCAAAGGGCTCACCATTTATCAGGGAGGACTGATAAACCTAGCCGTAATTCAGTGTGACAGATGCTATAATCTCTCTGGAATGTCCCCCTGCTAACTCCCCCTTTGTCTACTAGGCAAAGTCCTACTCATTCTTTAAGACTTATTTGGAGTATTCACTGTGGATGAAGCCTTCCTTGGCCATCTCCCTCCATACCTCCTCACTAACACACACACATTTATACTCAGGGGTTCCTTCTCTTGTGTTCATTGCACTTTGTACATATATCCAGTATCACAGTGCATGGCGTGTCTGTCTGCCTCCCCGTTACCCTGTGAACTCAGAGGCAGCAGCTTTGTCTTTTCATCTCTGTATCACAATGCTAGCACATATAATGGACCTCAACAAATATTTGTCAGATTATATTCCTTGTCTGAACAAAGTGTAATAGCAACACAGAAAACAGACTGATGTGCCTGATTTCACAGAGGACTTGGCATTTAAAATTGGGTCTCAAAAGAAGAGTAGGGTACTCTAAGGAGGGAAAATGAGAAAGAGCATTCCAGGTAGAGGGATTAAAAAAAAAACCCATTGCTGTCGAGTCAATTCTGACTTATAGCAACCCTACAGGACAGAGTAGAACTATCCCACAAGGTTTTCAAGGAGTGCCTGGTGGATTCGAACTGCTGACCTTTTTTGGTTGGCAGCCATAGCACTTAACCACTATACCACCAGGGTTCCCGGTAAAAGGGTTAGTGGATTAGGCTGGGTAAAAGCAGGGAAAAGTGGACACGTCTATCAGTCTAGAAGCAGGAAACATCTGGACACCTGGCCTGCAGAATGATTGGAGGAAGGGAGAGTAGCAAGAAATGAGGCTGGAGAGAAGTCAGCAGAGCCAGAGGGAGGAGGACTCAATCCCATCCTTAGGAGTTTGGCTCTAATCTGGCAGGCATTGAGGAAACCTGGAAGGGGTTTGGGGAGGGGGTGGGTGACATCATATTTCCACTGGAGGAAGATAACTGGGAGCAGTGTGGAGGTGGGAAGACTAAAGGCAGGAAGACTGGTTAGGAGACTGTTGAATTAGTTCAAGAAACAGATAAGGAGGTGGCTGCATGATAGGGGTGGATTTGCAATTACATTTCAGGGGTGGAATCCCATTTCAAATAACTGGAGCTGCTTTGACACCTAACCTTGTAGTTTTCTGCACAGTTGTTTGAGAGTTACTCCTTTTCAGTACTGCAACAGAGGAGCTGAACAATGTATTTCTTTTTTCAAGTGTTTGGAGACTTTCTGCTGCTGCCCTTTACTTTATTTAGCAGTGCCTTTGCCTATTTATCTCACTGCTTTGCATATGAGAGGACCCACCTGTATATAATGGGCTGGATAAAGGCACATCCTTGCATGGAAAATGTTTGGGAGACAAGTTTTATTTATTGGAGAAGGAAGCGCTCTGGCCTAGGAACCACTGATTGGCTTGAGGGCTTTGGCCAGGCCATTCTGCTTCTTTGGACTTCAGTTTTCTTATCTACGAAAGAAAGATATTGGGCTAAATCTTTACGCCTTCTTCCTGTTTTTTATCGTAAGTATAGGACTGAACACTTTTGGCCTTTTACTGAGTGAAAATAATAGCTTTAACAGTGACTCAAAGAAAATGGAAGCATCTTTTACTTTTGTTATGGGCATAATTCAGAGAAAAAGCATGCTATTAAATAGCACTGCTGTTTGTCCAAAATCAGTAAGCAGAGACATGTAATTGTGCTTTGACCCTTGGTTGGTCCTAAATGAATGTTAGTGAATTGAATCATAAAATCTCTTCATTCATTTTTGCTGAACATTGGAGATCATGGATTTATCACAGAGGATATTCGGTGTTGATGAACTACATTTTATTTTTTTGCTGGTACTGAAAAGGGGATTCCAAGTTCTTGGCAGATACCATAATACTAACTCTAGCTAATAGAAACTGGAACAAGAGAGAAGGCTTTTTAAATCACCTGCCTAGATACCCAAGCTTATGAAAAGAAAGTTCAGGAAGTAAATATTTCTTCCTGCTTAGTGCTTAGAACATGCTGTTTCAGAGAACTATACACTGGAGAAGGCTCTAATTGACACCAAATATAATGTGATTAAGAGCATTAAGCATTCATTCTGAAGCCTAGATCCGTGCAAGCAAGTTAAACTCCCACTGTCAATTCTTAGAGACCCTGACATTAGGGAAGGGAATGGAAGAGCCAGGAAGAGTACAGGTGTTATTTTAAAGATATAACTAGACAGTGTTTGAAACAGCTTCTTTGAAAATTAGTTCATTTCATTTCTAAGTTCAGCTGTCAAAGACTTCTATACTGCTCTGACAGTTTTCTTCAAATACTTGCTCTTTAATTCTTGATTCACCAAACCAGAATGTAACCTTCACTTTTCCCAACCAGGAGAAATTCTTTTTTCTGGAGTAATGCAGTGATTTTTCCGGATATAATTTGAGAGTTATCAATACTGATTAAATATTAGCTGTACCATCAGCTTTCACTTTCTTTGATTCTATTTCTAAGGGAAGTCTCTTAAGAAAGGCAACTGGCCTTTTAATAGGATTAAAAAAGGTTGGGAGGGAGGGGTACTTTGGTGAGAGAATATTAAACTGTTGTTTACTGAAAGGCAGTTCAAGCTTATCTAGAGCTCAGTTCAGATCTGACTAAGAGAATCCGGTTGGTGAATAAAGCTTGGCATTTACAAATTGTAGCAAGAGTTACCCTTGTAACAGTCAGTCTCAGTTCCAGATACAAAGGATTGATAGCTTGTGGGTTTCCAAAACAAAACAAAACAAAAACCCATCTGTCCTTCAGTTTGATTTACTGTAATTCACATTTTCATGGCAAGGACTGGGGACAAAGTTTATCAAATGAAATAAAGCAATTCTAAAACAATTGGAAATGGGGTATCATGGCACATCAACTTCCAGGCCAGAAATTTAAATGCAGTTCTATGTGTTGAATTGACACAGTGGCTACAACAATGGGCTCAAATATATTTACTATTGTGAGGATGGCACAGGACCGAGCAATGTCTAGTTCTGTTATACATCAGGTTGCTATGAGTCAGAACCAACTCCAGAGCACCTAACAATAACAGCAACAATAATTTCACTGGAGTAAAAAACTTCCATTTTAGTAGCAAGAGTTGAAAACCATCAGCATCTTTCCTTTCATAATAATGAGTTTTTTTCCACAGACCTCAATAACATACTAATTAATCTCAAATATATATATTTTTTTCATTTGCTTGTTTTATACAGTTCGAATCCACCAGGCACTCCTTGGAAACTCTATGGGGCAGTTCTACTCTGACCTATTGGATCGCTATGAGTCGGAATCGACTCGATGGAAATGGGCTTGGTTTTTTTGTTTTTTATACAAGTGTCATTTCTCTTTACATAGCATGCAATTTCGTGGTTGTTGCTGGTGCTTTATTATGCCTGCCACTTGAGGGAAAGACAGATAAGGGAAGGCCTCCATCTGGAAGTTCTCAGTCTCTTGGCAGGGAAGACAAATGGAGGCTTATAATTATAATAAAAGATAAATTAATGTGTGCCACAAGAAAAAATAAAGATAAGTTTCTCTGGGACTTGGAGGAAAATAGTAGATAGACATGCAGTAGATATTGGCTAAACAAAGGAATGAATGTGTAAAAATGGAATAGGCATCTTATAAGATCTGGAGTAATTTAAACACATAACAATCAAGTGGAACTCTGTAAATTTTGAAAAAAAAAATGTGTATAAATCATCCTACTACCAGTAACAGTTGCCTTTCCATCAGTTCTGACTCTTGGTGACCCCCTGTGTGTCAGAGTAGAACTGTGCTCCATAGGGTTTTCACTAGTTGGTTTTTCAGAAGTAGATTGCCAGGCCTTTTTCTGAGGTGCCTCTAAGTAGACTCAAGTCTTCGGCCTTTTGGTTAGTAGCTGAATTCATTAACCGTTTATACCACCCAGTGATTCCTTCTACAGTACTAGGGATATGGAAAAAACCCAAACGTTTCTGCACCAGCTTTTGCTGAAGGAGATGGGCTCAAAGCGCTAACTCAGAGGATCTGCCTAGTCCATTATTGTCTGTGTGGATTCCCTCCCCAGTACGGATGCTGCTAACTTCTGAAATGAAAACTGATCAGGGATTCAGAGTCCAGTTAGGTGAGAACAGTCTTATACGGTCAGTGACAAAAACGCTAATAATTTTGATATAGAGGATAGCAACTAAAATCTGCTGCTTGAGGTTCCTTGAGTCCCTGAGTTGTTTCTGTGCCTATTGAATATTTGTACTTGAATTATTTTTCATTCACTTGATTGGTTTAAATATACATTCATTGCAGAGGATAGCTTGAGCAGGAAGAAAGTTCTCCAGTTCTCTTGAGGGTGTTTCTAAAGAGGGTGTTTTTTAAGTAATGGTTTTATTTATACTTTTTTAATATCCAGGAGGACACGTTCATTTCCGTGATATCATTTGGGCTTCACAATAACACTCGGAGCTCAGTATTGTCGTCACTATCTCCATGTTGACGTTGAGGACACAGGAAGCCATGAGATGAAGTGACAAGCCTGAGCCTCTAGGCTCTTAGATCGTGGAGTTGGGACTCTTGTTTTCTGGTCAGGTGGTCATTTTACCACAGCAGTGAGTGTGCTAGGAATCTGTTCCTCTTCTCCTTCCTAATCTAAATTCCTTATTCCATGAACGCTATAATTAAAGAACCAGGCATTTGGCCGGTAAATACTAGGTTTTGATTTACAAGGTATAGGGCTGGCATTTAAATTTTTGGCCTGGAACTTGCTGTACCATGAAAGCTATCATGCTCCAGTTAGAAGGAAATCGATCTTGAGGCAATGTGAGCACTCTAGTTCCTTCTCCTCATTGGATTTTACTAGGTGGCTCAACCAGTAGCTGTTGAGTCGGTTGCGACTCATGGCGACCCCATGTTTGTCAGAGTAGAACTGTGTTCCACAGGGCTTTCAATGGCTGGTTTTTGAAAGTAGATCACCAAGCCTTTCTTGCAAGGTCCTTCTGGGTAGACTCAAACCTCCAACGTTTCAGTTAGCAGCTGGTTGTATTATCAGTTTGTACCACGCAGGAACTCCACTAGGAGTCATAGCGACTCATAGCGACCCTGTAGGACAGAGTAGAACTGCCCCATAGAGTTTCCAAGGAGCGCCTGGCGGATTCAAACTGCCGACCCAGGCTAGTCAATGGAAAACATGAAAGTTAGCTGAGACTTCTCCATGTAGAGCTTAATGGGCCATACTGTTCGTATAGTCAACCCTGAGGACTGCCAGATGGAGAGTTTTTAGAGCCAAACCCCTGAGTCACAGGAGGTTGCTTTGGGCCAGCCTTCCTCAGTATATGTCAACTCAGATACGATAGCTCTGGAGATAGTGCTCCAGCAAAAACTCAAAGTTACAGTAATGATACAGCAACAAAGGATAAAATAAAGAGTGCTCCTCCTTTCATTTTCTATTAAAACAGAAATACTTGACTTAAATTTTGATCCCTGGCAGTAGGGTCAGTTGTGCATATTCTCCTGTATTGGGTATTTTGTTGTCAGGAACTGGAAACTCCAGAATTTAGATGATGGAGGTAGAATTGGTAGTTGCTATTTATTGTCTGCTTTTGGCTGGGAACTCCACAAGGTACTTTACGTTATGGGAACTAATTCATACAAAGTTCTGCCAGCTAGTTCATGATATTCCCATTTTACAGATGCAGAGTTACTTAACCTCTACAGGCCTGAAGTCATCTAGCAAATAAATAGAAGAGCTGGGCTATAAGTCCAAGAATGAATGGCCCTTGAACGCAAGACCCCTACTACTAATACACTATCACGATTTCCTAGCTCTCATTTTTACCTGCCAAAATTTAAGCTCTTCTAAGGAGATAAAGAGAGCAAGGAAAAAGGTGGGATTGAATTTTTCTTAATGCTGTCTGAGTAAATAATAAATATAATCTGATTTACTAAGTTTTTCCCTCATTCCAGGAGTCCTGGTGGTGCAGTGGTTAAGAGCTTGGATGCTAACCAAAAGGTCAGCAGTTCGAGTCCACCAGCCGCTCTTTGGAAACTCTATGGGGCAGTTCTACTCTCTCCTATAGGGTCACTATTAGTAGGAATCGACTCTGTAGTGGGCTTTCTCCTCATCCTAGGCTGCTTTTTTTTTTTTTTTTTTGGTCCCTCTTCTCCTGAGAAGGGGAAATAATAGGAGCTTCCACTTAGTTTTAGCCATGTATCATTGATTATTTAATCTATTCTGTCCTCATTTCACCTAAAACAAAGTCAGTGTGCTGAGGAAGATGGTTGTGGTGTTGATGATGACATTAAAAAAAAGATAGGGTGAAAGTGTAGTAGCAAATAAGTCCTTCAGACTGGTGTATAATAAATAAGCTCATCACTAGTTTAAAAAAAAAAAAAGAAAAATGAACAGCAGCAACAACAACAACAAAAAATACTGTGCCTTTGGCTTGAAAATTGCATTTCCAATTTGTGAGTATGTTTACAGTTATCTAAGTGCAGTGTTTTAATAACCAGCCCAATGTCTCTCACCCGAAGAACGTAAAGAACTTTGCAAACAGTAGTACTCACAATAACTCTGTGATTTAGGGCCATTTTCTTTTTTTAATGCCCTATTTTATAGACCAGGAAATCACCCAAGGAGATCTACCCATCTTTCTGTGTAGACAAAATAGATCTAACACTAGACTCTAATAACTCCAGCTTCCTTTCTCTTTGGGAATAGACCACACCGAAAGACTAATCTTACATCAAGGGTAGCAATTTTCTCTAATTCCGCCCCCCTCTTTTTTTTTTCTAGACACAAAACAAAAATTATACAGTAGATATATTTGCATAAAAGTAGACCTTGAAAAACCTCGGTTTTATAAAGGCAGTAGTACCTAATTCCACGGAAACCATGGGGGCACGGTGGTTAAGTGCTACGGCTGCTAACTAAAAGGTCAGCAGTTCAAATCCACCAGATGCTCCTTGGAAAGTCTGTGGGGCAGTTCTACTCTGTCCTATAGGGTCACTATGAGTCAGAATCGACTCGATGGCAATGAGGTTTTTTTTTTTTTAAACCTAATTCCACAACAATAGAAAAATCAGATCTCTACATCCCTAGACTTCAAAGCTAGAGCAGTTTTAACAATTAGAAAAGATTAGTCTTACAACAAAATTAATAAAAGTTAGAAAAAAAACAAAGAAAGATTATTCTTTTGCACTCTGCCATGTGTCTTCACAGCAAGAACTCATAAATTCTGAGTGGAGAATACTTAATTTTGAAAGAGGTAGGAAGAAAGAGGTGTTACAAAGCAGAAATGTTCAGTGTGTACAATGCTTTAATTCCAGGTAAAACAGAAAAGAAATGGGCTGTGTGCGCATGTGTGCATGTGTGTTGCAGATAAAACAGCTTTTGAAGGTTGAGAGACATGACGATACTTGTAAAGTATGAGAGAGACAAGACCAGAGGCGCCGGGAAGCTTGACTACTGTGGAGAGTTCAGTTGAGACTTGTCTTTGCCCCATGGCCTGCAGCGTTTATGTGGAAATTGGGGACGCTTTTACTCGTTCCAAAGCCTTACCTGATCGGACCTGCCCAGGTTTGAGTTTGGGAAAAAAAGTGTTTGAAGTAAACAGGAAAATTACTCACCTTAATGATGTGTTTTACTGGCAATCACAGTGCTTTGATAGTCTGACAGATTTTTTTTTTTCTTCTTCTTCTTCTTCTAATTTTTTTTTTTGGTGGGGGAGAGACTTAAGGGGAATTCATTAATATTTTCTTTGGAAAATGTGGATTTCTATGCTTACCTGCTAGCTAGAAAGGGGGGTGGGGGGAGTGGGTTTTGTGCTGTAGTTCAAATTTATGGACATGCCTACTCCTTCTAATAAAGTCTAAGCCAGGAATTTTCCATTAGGGACTTTTCCTGGTCATCACCAAAAATACAAGGTAAGGCTACGTATTCTGTATCATTTTTGCACATGGATCTTCCCAGTCCCGCTGTTGCTGTTCCCACAGCCTGGATTCTTCACAGGACTTGGACTCTGGGTTGCAGCACTTGTAGGTTGTTATCTTCTATGATGGTGACTAAGACCATGCTCCAACTGGTTTGATGAGAATTTGGTTGTTCTGTGCGTTAAACAGAACAAGCACACCCTTTTTCTCACTGGGAACACAATTCTTAAATCTGGACATAAATATATGCTTGGGACGGGTCACTATTTGGAAAAAAAAAAATCATTTTTAATTTTTTCGTTTGTTTTTCTATTTTGTTTGAATATAATAATTTAATAATTGAATGTTGCTCTCTTATGCTGGTTTGTCTTCCTTTCTTCCTCCAACCCTCCCTTCCTTCCTTCCTTTCTTTGCTAAACAGTTACAGAACATACATTTTCTAGGTTTGAAAGCTAGATCTTACATTTCTAAATATTTTAGTCTTGATTGGGATAGGTATGAATAGTCTGGTCCCATGAAAGGAGTCCTGTAATATAAGAATCCTGGGTTGTAAATCTGGAATTGTCCCTAATTCATGGTGACCTTGGTGGAGTCAAGGCCTAGGCCCACATTGGGATCCTACATGTACAGAGCGATAGAATTTGAGAATTAAAGTCTTTCCAGATTTACATTCCCTGATTCTGTATAGCTTATTGAGCTACATGCAGAGTGATTTGTATAGGCTAGAAGGATACAGATATATGGTCAAATTTGATAAAGATTCAACTCCCGGTGTTGAAAGCCCTAAAAAGCGTCATGAAGGCATTTAAAACGAGGGATCTCTACTAGCTCACTCCCCTTGGTTCCCTGTGTGGGAATACCTTGAGCACCTTTGAAATTTTTTGCCTAAGTCTTAATTAGAAATGTATCTGGTGGCCAGTAAGATAAAATGAGTGAAAATATTGACTGTGGCATGTGTATACCAACCTCCCAGTGTCTCAGATGAATGAGCATAATGGCAGTATTGATACATGTTCTCATTGCATGCATAGTCCCAATCCTGTCAACAGCTGTTGCCTATAACCAGTGTGAGTCTGGGATCCAAACCATTCTAAGAAGTTCCAGAGAAGTAGGTTAGGAAGCATTAGGCTTGCTAGTCACATGTTCCTCTCAGATGGCCTACCCTTAAAGCAAGTGCCTGGGATACCTATCCTTTTGGGTGAATGGATAGTGGTTTATTTCTATGAGTATTTGCTGTTCTCAGGAGATTCTTTCTTGGCTCCATCCACATTCCATGTTCCACATTCAGGGAAATATCAGTTCTGCAAGGAGAGATCTTTTATACTTGCTTCTTCTAAGAAGATATATTAAATATTCAATGTATAATGCCAAGTAATCCCTCTTGTAAGAGTAGATTTTCTTATTTCAGTTGGCATAAAGTGTGAAGCTGAACATACCCAAAGTTTTGGAAGTTTCCAAGAACCATCAGCCTTTATTAGTGACAGTTTTCACCTGAGAAACTTAAAGTGAATGCTATCCTGCTGATTTTGCTTTGACAAATATCTCTTGAACCTATTCTCATTCACTGCTATTCCATGGCAAGCCCCTATACCTCTGCTTCAGCTGGTACAGTTAGCCCCACAACTACTCCTAGACACTTTTTTTTTTTTCCCAAATCTTCCTATTCAGCATTGGGCAAAGGGACCTTTCTAGCAAACAGCTCAGATCCAGGATGGCCAATGGGCCCTTGCTGGTGACCACACACTGACCTTAAAGAACCTCATGCTCTGATCACAGGGTTCTTTTTTGACCCCATCTCCAACTAATCACAATAATCCCTTTCAGTATGTAAAATGCCTTTTATTTTCAACACACACACATGCATATATTTATTATCACATTTCATTCTTATAGCAAACCTGTAGAGTTGGCAGGTATCACCCTTGCTTCTCAAATGAGAAGTTACATAACTTTTCTTGAGATTATGCTCATATTTGGTGACTAGGGGGAGCAAGCCATTCAATCCTGTGGGTACCGTGTTCTTCACAGTATGAATGGTGTGTTTCCAAATACTTACCCTCCCCCACAGCCTGATGAGATTTTTCACAGTCATCAGAAGATGATTTTTGTAGTTTCCGTACCCCCATGCCTTTTTTTTCTGCTCTTCCCTCTACCCAAAATATTTCTTTATCTTTCTCCCCTCATTCTTTTCCCATCAAAATCCCCTCTATCCTGAAACAAGATTGACATATTAACAACTATTGAAGATAGGTGATGGGTACGTAGGGTTCATTAAATTGTCTTGTAGGGTCGTATGAGTCGGAACCAACTCAATGGCACCTAACAGCAACAACACGTCCCGTGCAATTTTGGGGGACATACTTATGCTAAATAAAATAATTGTTCACTGTTTATCTGAAATTTAAACTTAATTGGATGGGCTATATTTTATCTGGCAGCCTTAGTCCCAGCTCAGGTAAGAACTCTCTAAGTTGTTTTCATCCCTTCCACCACACTGGCTACAGCGGTATTGAGGTGACAGAGAACTTTGCACATGAGTTTAAGAACTAGCTGAGTGACCACACTTACCTTCCACAGGCTCCTGGCCCTCCCTGCCTCTCTTCCCACCTCCCTTTCTTTTCCTGCCTCCCTTCTTCCTTCTTGGTGTCTCACCTGTTTCCTTCCTTTTTGCCTTCTGGGTAGTGTTTCAAACTTTGTTGGCAAGGGCAGCTGTTCTTAGGAGCTTTGTTTTATTGTTTTACTATTATTGCTAGAACATTTTAGTAGATGTGTTCTGTAACTTCATGGCATAACCAGCACAGTTAATATTGTGTTCTGCCCCCCACCGGGGCTAATTAGAATATTAGGTTTATAAAGAATTCAGAAAAAGCAAGCAAGATGAAGCATGTTTCCATCATAAACAAGTGAACTATAAAAAAATAGGAAGTAACATTATGATAAGCTCTTAAGAGGTGTTGAAAGCAGAGGGAAGAAGAAAATGTTTAAATTTCAACCCCCCTCCCCGCCCCTGCCAAGAAAACACATACATATTAGTGGGTCACACAGTTCCTAATTATCAACCATGGAAATGCCAAAAAAAAAAAAAACTCTTTGCTGTCAAGTTGATTCCAGCTCCTAGTGACCCTATAGAACAGAGTAGAACTGCCCTCATTAAGTTTCCAAGGATTGGCTAGTGGATTTGAACTGTTGACCTTTTGGTGAGGAGCTGAGCCCTTAACCACTGCACCACTGGGGGTCCTAACCATGGAAATAGATATCTCAAAATGATTTCAGATCTCATGGATCCATTTAGAAAGGGGGAGGAAAGCAAAAGTTTAAGACTTGCCTTAAAGGTATTGAAGAGCAAATCTGATCTAATTTATTAAGTTACACCTTTCCTTTTCTTCAGTGTTTTAATAATACCCCTAGTATCTCCGTGTTTCAGCACACTGACTTCCTGTACTTATAGAGAATAAAGAAACTCAACAATTGACCGGTAAGATGGTATAACCTTGAAAGAAATTCACCTTATCGTTGTTCAATTGGAACTTTGGGGGCAGATGTCATTGAAGAAACCTTAAAGTTCCTTCAGGTTTTCTCTGTAGGTGCCAGTTGACTTTTCTAGCCCTCTACAAATCACCTGGTACCTTCAGGTAAAAACAAAAAGTTGAAGTATATCAACAGGCATGACCTCTGTTTATGTTTTGAAATCCATTGGTTACCCATTTCCCTCATTTTTAAATCCTATTATATTTACACCCCGGCATCCATTTCTGAGAGGTGAAAGGAACGCGGGATATAAAATATCAGAGTAACAATGATTCTCAACAATTCTTGTTGGTACTCTTTCATGAAGAGATTTAAAACTCTTTGCTAATCTGACTTAGTTCCTGTGAGAAGGAGAGGACGGTACAGTCGGATTAGAGTTTGAATATTGTAGGTAGGAGCACAAAGTGAAACCTGAAGTTCCCCCATCCCCTCAAAAAAAAGCAGAACAAAACAAAATATAGTATGTTATTAATTACCTCAGAGATGGACTAGAGGATTCAGTTATATCAATTTCACTTATACTGGTTGAATTAAAAAAAAAAAAAAAAACCTGAACCCACTGCCATCGAGTCGATTCCGACTCATAGCGACCCTATAGGACAGAGTAGAACTGCCCTATAGAGTTTCCAAGGAGCGCCTGGCAGACTGGTTGAATAGTCCATTTTAATTTTTGCTTTTCTTTCAGTCTCAACTTTTCTTTGTTCCTCGATTCACCCCAGGAATATTTCTTCCCATAAAATACCACTAGCTAGTAATCGAGTCAAAGTTTGATGTTTTGAAGTTTGTTTTGAAGATAGTTTGTGTCACTAGAGGAATTTTGCTGGTCGTTAGCTTAGCAATAAAGCTGAAACTAAGTACTGAGACTAAACAATGTGATCCAATGATGGTAGTAGCTCGTGTGTATCAAGTGTTTTTTATGGACCAAGCATTGTACAGGAGCCCTGGTGACATAGTGGTTAAGAGCTCAGCTGCAAACCAAAAGGTAGACAGTTTGAATCCACCAGCCACTCCTTGGAAACCCTGTGGAGCAGTTCTACTCTGTCCTATAGGGTTGCTGTTGGGTTACTATGAGTCAGAATCAATGCCACGGCAATGGGTTTGGTTTGGGGATTTTAAGCACTGTACTGAGTTCCTGGGTGGTACAAGTTGGTTAACGCACTCAGCTGCTTACTGAAAGTTTGGAGGTTCTAGCCCACCCAGAGGTACCTCAGGAAAAAAAAAAAAAAAAGCCCTGGTGATCTACTTACAAAAAAATCAGCCACTGAAAACTCTCTGGAGCACGGTTCTACTCTGACACACCTGGACTCACCTTGAGAAGGCACTGGTTTGGGTTAAGCACTGTAATGTGAACATCACAATACCACCACCACCCCCTGCCTTTGACCCACACAACAAGCTTATGGTGGGTAGCAGTATTCTCTCTATTTTAGAGATGAGGAATCTGAGGCTCAGGCAGGTTAAATCTCTTGACTAAGGTTGCACAGCCAGCAATGTGATGGAGCAGGGTTTGAACCTGGGTCTGTCTGACTTTAATGACTGCTGATGGGTCTGGGAGCCCCCAGAGCCCTGTGCTGTCATCTGTACAGGTTAGGATCAAGGGCCCTGAAGGCATGCATATGTGGAGTTGAACTTGGCCCTGCTACTTAGTAGCTGGGAAAACAGTGACAACTTACTTCAACTTTCTCAGCCTTGGTTCACTTGTCTGGTAAATGAGAGTGATAATATCTACCACACAGGTTGCTACGAAGATTAAATAAGATGCTATTGTATGCAAGGAAACCCTGGTAGCGTAGTGGTTAAGTGCTACAGCTGCCAACCAAAGGATCGGCAGTTCGAATCCGCCAGATGCTGCTTGGAAACTCTATGGGGCAGTTCTACTCTGTCCTATAGGGTCCCTATGAGTCGGAATCGACTCGACGGCACTGGGTTTGATTTTGGTTTTGGTTTGTTCTATGCAAAGAACTTAGCAAAGTGCCTAGACTGTAGCCAAATCAAATCCATTGCCATCAAGTCAATTTCACTCATAGCAACCCTGTAGGACAGAGTAGAACTGCCCCATAGGGTTTCCAAGGAGTGGCTAGTGGATTCAAACTGCTGACCTTTTGGTTAACAGCCGAGCTCTTAACCACTGCACCACTAGGGCTCCTGTAATACGTGCTCAGTAAGTGTTAAGGCTTTTATACTTTAAACACAGGTCTGATTTTTTATAGCTCTTATCACTCAGCCACCAGTAGTCACAGTATCTAAGCATGCACTGGGTTTAGAAAATGCTGTGGTTCTTTGAAAGGTGTTTAGAAAATGCTGTGGTTCTTTGAAAGGTGTTTAGAAAATGCTGTGGTTCTTTGAAAGGTGCAGATACTAGTCTTTTTTTTTTAAAGCACAGTAGTCCTCCAAACTATTAGATAACTCTATCCATAATTCAGTCTAGAGATTAAAACCTGAAAATGGGAGATGTATAGTTGTTTTAGGAGTGAACTGATCTGTTTAGTTTTTTCCCTTCCACTTCAGGAAATGGGTATTTAAATCTTGATATTCTAAAAGAGAGCTTAATTATGTACATTTGTGCATGTGTGTGTGTGTGTGTGTGAGCATGTGTGTGAGATGGAGTGACCACGCACAGTAAGGATTTGTATTGGAGGATACTTGTTGAAGTGCTTACAATCCTACCTCCATGTGCAGTGATAAAAGAACATCTCAAGGCTTCTCAGTAACCTCCTGGGGCTTTGAACCTAGCAGCCACTTTAATATCCATGCTTCATTTTATGTGTGCTTTAATTTTATATTCTGTTGTGTGTTAGACATATTTGTATAGAAATTGATCTCTCCCAAGTGGCAAGTTTCCGGAGCATAGGGCCTTGGTCCTCACCCCCTCCCATCCTTGCTTGTAGTACAGTGACTTGAACACGGTAGAGATGCCACTGAACATACAGGAAGACATCATACAGTGCACATGTATGGTGTGCATACGTGTACGGAAGGGGCCCTGGATTGGAAGCGAATACTTAGAGAAGAGGCTTGGCTTAGTATCCTATCCTCACTTTGGTTTGAGCAAACCAGTTTACCTACTGGAACCTCAGATTCTTCATTGATGAAAGGGAGTGAAGATGATTCTCTTACAATATTTGCTATGGATTAAACGAATAAGGTGAATGAAAATGCTCTAAAACTGTTAAGGACTCTACAGATGGGTTAGTGATGTTGTCATTTATGGAAATAAATAGATGCTGTTACCCTCCATTCTGAAAAGACATACTCCCCAATGTCTTCTCATCAGACTGGCCTGTCTAGCTTTCTAGAGGCAAGAGTATCCCACAGATAGAGAGGCAAATTACCATAATTGGAATAGAGGGCTCACTTTTAGGGTTGAAGTACAAGTAAAAATCCCAAACAAGCAACAGATCTGTAAGGAAAGAGAATAAATATGCTTGGTGTTATCTTCCAAAGAGTGTCTGGGCCAAAAAATATTGTCGTTAAGTGATTTGAGTCAGCTCAACTCATAACGACACTATGTACAACAGAACAAAATGTTCCCCGGTCCTGGGCCACCCTCACAACCATTGCTGCATTTGAGCCCATTGTTGCAGCCACTGTGTCGGTCCATCTCATTGAGAGTCTTCCTATTTTTGCTGACCCTCTGCTTTACCACGCATGATGTTCTTCTCCAGGAATTCATCCCTCCTGTATCAAACCTGGAAACCCTGGTGGCGTAGTGATTAAGAGCTACGGCTGCTACCCAAAAGGTCAGTGGTTCGAATCCACCAGACACTCCTTGGAAACCCTGTGGGGCAGTTCTACTCTGTCCTTTAGGGTTGCTATGAGTTGGAATCAACTCGATGGCAACAGGTTTGGGTTTTTTGGGGTATTAAACATGTCCAAAGTAAGCAAGACGAACTCTTGCCATCCTTGCTTACCAGGAGAATTCTGGCTGTGCTCTTCAAAGACAGATTTGTTCATTCTTCTGGCAGTCCATGTTATATTCATTACTCTTCACTAACACCATAATTCAAATGTATAAATTCTTCAGTCTTCCTTTTTCATTGTCCAGCTTTCACATGCATATAAGGCAATTGAAAATACCATGGCTTGGGTGAGGTGCACCTTAGTCCTCAAAGTGACATCTTCGCTTTTTAAGATTTTTAAAGAGGTCTTTTATAAAAATAAATAAATATTTTATTTTTTTTTTTATAGCAGATTTGTCCTATGCAATATGTCATTTCAGTTTTTGACTGCTGCTTCCATGTGCATTGATTATGGATCCAAGTAAAATGAAATCCTTCACAATGTCAGTATTTTCTCTGTTTATCAGCATGTTGCTTATTAGTCCAGTTGTGATGATTTTTCCCTTTATGTTGAGGTGTAATCCATACTGAAGGCTGTAGTGTTTAATCTTCATCAGTAAGTGCTTCAATCCTCTTCACTGTCATCAAGCAAGGTTATATCATCTGCATATCATAGGTTGTTAATAAGTCTTCCCATCCTGTCTGATGTCTCGTTCTTCTTCATATACTCCAGCTTCCTGGATTATTTGCTCAGCATACAGATTAAATAAGCATGCTGAAAGGATACAACCCTGACACATACCTTTTCTTGTTTTAAACCACACAGTATCCCCTTGCTCTGTTCCAACAACTGCTACTTGATCTATGTACAGGTTCTACATGACCACAATTAAGTGTTCTGGAATTCCCATTCTTTGCAGTGTTATCCATAATTTGTTATGATCCACATAGTTGAATGCCTTTGCATAGTCAATAAAACACAGGCAAACACCTTTCTGGTATTCTCTACTTTCAGCCAAGATCCATCTGATCCTATGTAGGATAAGGCTCTAAGTTGTCTTCTAGCAATGAATAGTTTCTAAACATGTTTCTGTTCACTGGAAAGATGTGTTCTTCAGCAGGGACTAGAGGTTTAAGAACTGTACACCATGAGTTATTTTAATAGAGGTTGGAAGAATGCGCATAGAAGTATAGATAATAGTCTTCAACTCCATTCATCCAGGGATTGCAAACAGATAGCTACTCAGGAGGGATTCCTCGAGAGCTGCAGTGTGAGCCTTTGTCCAGGATGAGGGAGTAAGACATATTTCTGGTGGGCGGTGTCCTGAGCCTAGGGCAGGACTATGACCCAAAGCTGCCCTCCTGATATCCCAAGGTAGGGGCTAAGGAAAGACCAGGGTGATCAGGTGTGGCTCCGAGGAGAGAGAAATGATAGGTGTAGTAGCCCAGAGCTTTGCAGGCGGTCAGGGCAGTAAGTCATCTGAGGGACAGGGAAGACACTTTCTCTCCTGAAACAGCAGACGAAGGCTGAAACCTAGCACAGGGTGTCTGGAGTGTGGCTGGGTCTTCCAGACACACTGCTGCTGCAGTGGAAGGAAAGCCAGGTGGTTGGCATGTGTTGTCTCCCATCTAGACTGTGTGTATATGTGTGTGTGCATGCACACCTATCTTCCTGAAGCTCTCCAATATGCCCACCAACCTTGCCCCCAGATAACATCTTCTTAAAGAGAAGACATACAGGAAAGTTTTACAGCAAGAAGACTATGAGTTGGAAGTTAGAAATCATGGGTTCTAATCCTGACCCTATTGCTAACTTCTGGTGTGGTCTTTTCTCTGGGCCTTTTGTGCTGTTTATACACTGGGAAGTTAAACTAGGTAAGTCCATTGGGGGTGGGGGTAAGAGTTCTCTGCCCACCAGCGTTCCTCTGCAGGTAATTGTGGCTTTCTGGATTGTTGGGAAATGTCCAGGTTTTTTTATTGAGGAGCAGGCAGCACACATACATCAGGTGGTCAGGAAAGTAGCATGCAGGTAGATGCTTAACAAGCACTGGGAAGAAGACCAAGCCCATTGCCGTCAAGTAGATTCCAACTCACAGTGACTCTATAGGACAAAACTGCCCTAGGATTTCCAAGGAGCAGCTCGGTGGATTTGAACTGGCAATCTTTTGGTTAGCAACTCAGCTCTTAACTACTGTGCCACCAGGGCTCCATGGGAAGAAGACAGCCTACCAAAAATTCAGTACTTACTTCTGCCATTTATTTGGGTGTCATTCTAAACTTTCAAGCCCTAGTTTCTGCCCTTGTAAAACAGGAGAATCATCTCGGCCTGGCCTTCTTCTCCTGGTTGTTGTGACTTCATGAAACATATGAAGCATTTATTGAGCATCTGCTGTGTGCCAGTCACTCTGATAAATGCCTGCCAATGTCTGCTTGGAGAAGGTAACTGTGAATGGTGGGGCTAGCAGGGGGTGGTGCTGGCAGAAGACACTAAATGAAAGGTCATTTTACCCTCCTGGGGAGATAAAGTTGCAAAATTACCAATCAGGTCTGTCAGTGGTTTTTAAACTTGCTTTCCAAATGCTTGCCCTCAGGCAACGAGAACTAGTCTGACAGGCTCCGCCCCCACCCCCTTCCCAAGACTGATCCTGGTTGGTGCCAACAGGCTGCCCTCCAGCAGGGAGGCCGCAGCTGCCTCCAGGGCTGGTGCCCAGGACTGGCCGCAGAACTGGCTGTGGCCTCTGAGAGAGGTCCCAGGGCACATTCTTCCCTGCTTCTTTGTAGTACAGTGTAAGCGCTCCCCCTACCCCCAGCCCTCTCAGGCCCCATAGGCTCCTGCCGGGTCTTCACGGTAAGCGGGTTGCAGACGGCCCACCTGCTTGATGTCAACATCTGTGGGCGCGGCCCCAGGAAGAATGTGCCGCTCCCAGCCCCAGCTCAGGTAATTAATCCCCACAACTGACAGGTGGCAACAGGCGGCCCTTTGGCTGGGGCCATCAGGAAAAGTGCTTGGAGGAAGGGTTTTTTTAAAAACTAATAGAGCACAACTTGTACATGTCTAGCAGCTAGACGGCCGTGGCAGGAAGGGAGGTGGGGGAGGAGAAGTGAATACCGCCTGCCAACTCTGGGGCCAATTTTGGGTTCTCCTGACTGATCATTCCTATGCGTTCAGTAGAATATGGTGGCCAGCACCTGTTTGCATACTTCCTTTGAAGTAGATACAATTCTAAGGTGGAATGTCTTGGTTATGAATTAAGAAGTTTGGGCTCAGAGAGGGGAAATGATTTGCCCAAGATTATACAGGAAGGCATTGGGCAGGTGGAGGACTAGAACGCTGTCTCCCCTACTTCCTGTCCACAGTTCTTCGGGCGATATTTACTGCTCCATTGTACAGGTGTGCTTTACAAGTGGGATGATAAAACTGTGGTCCTTGTCACAGGAGGGATAATTAATTAGCTCTTGATTGATATTTTGGTTTTTAACCTAATCTTTTAAAGCCAGGTTCTCAAGAAGACATGCCCACCCCACCCCCAAATCCGTATAAATTTATTCACTCCCCTTCTCTCTCTCTCTTTTTTTTTTTTTTTTTGGTGCACTGCTCATTGAAGCTGTAGCCCGCTCTTTCTGACTAGGTTTCTTTTGGGGCTTAAGTGAATTGGATGTTTCTAGTTCATTTTCCAAAGTCTCTTGATCAAAAATTGAATTTTAATTATTACAGTTTTATTTTCAAATATCTCATTGCTCTTTCCTGTTAATCCCTTGCCCTACCAAGTCAACTGCCAGACATTTATTTTTTTCCTCTCCGACTACCCCATCTGTTTAGTATGATCTTCATGGCTACCAATTTCAATTATTGATTTCACCACCCTCTTACCTCTGTAAAAGTGTATTTTTAATTGGACAATTCTCTAGGAAACTGAAAAATAAAAGTTTAAGTTGTGGTGAATGTTTAAGATAGCTCTAAGTTAATATAGGCTTTGTACTTGATCAAGGCTAGACTTGAACGGGTAGAATTGGTGTAACAGCTTTTGGGTTTGGCTTTTTTTTTTTTTTTCCTTGTCCAATTTTTTTTTTTTAAGGTAGCACAGACTACATTTTATCTCTTACAGTCTTTGAACTCTCTGAAAATTGGAGCCATAAAGCAGAAACTCCCCCAGAATTTCCTGTTAGTGAATGGTAGTTATCTTTTAAATTATTTGTAAATCTCATTATTTAAAGAAAAAATTTTAATAAACTAAAACTCATCTAGAAAGCCAAAAATAAGGTGAAATTAATGTTTACTGATGTACTTAACCCTTTTGGTTAGATTTTCCTCTTTTTTTAAGATCCAGGCATCCTCTCAGAGTAGGTAATTTGTGTTACCACAGCTACATCTGGTTTTATAAGCTAAGATCAATTTTTCTGTGGGTTAATGACCAATAGATCATAATATACATAGTAATACATTAGAATAAAACTTAAAAACATTTTCTTTTCGCATGATAGCTTGCCAAGTGTGGTTGGATCTGGAAACTGACATTGTAGCATCAGCTTTACTTTGGCACTGCCCAGTAGAGTTGCTTTTCTTGACGAGAGACTGAGTTTTAAGGTGGGTTATATAATTACTGATTTACCTGTTCAGTGGAAGTTTATTTCATCCATATTATGTGGAGATTTTGTAGTCAAGATAGCCATGTAATTTGGAATATGCATACAGTATGACATTTCTTCTAGAAGAGATTGAAAGGGGTAGGATTGTGTGTGTGTGCATGTGTATGTGTGTGCGTGTTTTCTTTTTGATGGAAGACAAGGAAGAGTCTTTGTTTCCCCTTTAGGAAAGGGAGCTGTTGTTAGATTATGCAGGTGTGTGCTGATATTAGCTGGCATCTGTATGCATTGTAATACTGAATTACCAGTCTTACAGCCAAGAGCGTGTAATATAGTATGTCTACTGTGGCAGGTGGTGACGGGGTAAGGTCCTAGTCACTGGAATCCTCCCCCCCCTCCTTCTTTTTGCAACATATTATTAGTAAAGGAGTTGAATTTTCTCTTGTTTTCTAAAATCCCCTGGAGTTATTTTATTTAAACATGATATTTGGCTTTGAGAAGCTCACCTCAAAATGTGAAACCTCCTCCCTTCCCTTCCAAACCAGAACAAAACTTAGGCAAAGCTCACATTTTTCTATTTTATCAGGGATATTGCATAGCAAGAAAGAGTTTAGTTCATTTGTTAGTTTTGAGGCACCTCTGTTCCAGGCCACTGTAGAAATGCTTTATTTGCTTGGATGTTCAAAACTGTCATGTCTGTGAAAAAGGAATTTTGATTCAAGCCAAACAAAAAACCTGGCTCTTCGATCTTGTTCATGGGCAAATGCTTCCTGGGAATGAACAAACAAAGATAAATTCATATACATAAGTAAATATATTGATTCTTACTCTTTTGATATATTTCTGGTCAGAAGTCAGAAAGATCACGAACACTTTGGTTTCCACATTGTAAAGGGTTACCTCACCACTGTGAACCGGGAACTTGTTTCTCTAATATAAAATATTCAAAATGGAGAAAACCTTAGAGATCATCTAACAAAGTTCCTTCATGTTTCTCCCTTTGGATGATTATCTCAAGGTCCAGAGAGATCCAGTGAGTTGCTGAACTCCTCGGTGAGTGTCAATGTCAGATGTCAACGTCTTTCAAGCGGTCAACCTTTTCCCTCTTTGGGAGCAAATTCTTTCATTTGTGCTTTGTGTTATTCTTTTTCTCTGGCTCTCACAGTATTTCTTTTTCTGATTTAACATTAAGAATTATATAATTTAAAGAGCCACAACTGCGTCAGCTGTCTTACCTAAATATGTAAAAGAATTAGTCCAACCCACTACTGACATAACCAAGCCTAGAACCTGGTGGTGTAGAACTGGTCCTTAAAATAATTGGTGGTGATATCACATTCTTCTTGACTTTTGAGTTGTCCTTCTGAGAATATAGTTACAATTTAGGGAAGAAAATCTCAATACCGAGACATTTATGCATCTAAAAAAGATGTGATCCTGAGGGAAAAAGTGTTATGTAATATCTTTGTAATCCAGTAGAAAATTGATCATTGTTTTTTTTTTTTGATGGCCTCTGTGCTTTATACTTGCTTTTCTAATTCTATGTTGTATTTATATAAATTCCCTCTGAGACCAAATACACCAGCTCCACTTCGGCCTCACGCTATGAAGCATGATACGTGGGGAAGAACATTGGTCTACGTGTCAAGACGGTCCTTGTTGCTGAGTGCTTTTGAGCAAGCCTCCTCTCCTGAGGCTTGGATTCCTCATCTCTAAGTGATGTGGCCAAATTGAATGATTTCTAAGCTTGACTCTTCCTTATCTAACTTTCCAAGAAAATCTTAACAATGATAAAATGCCTTGAAATTGGTAACTCAGTAATAGGAATATGGAGAAATATAGAGCCAAGTCCTTGGTTTAAAATGTTAGTTTAGCTTTCTGTGGAAACACAGTAATTGGAGTGTTACGTAGTACTGTAAGGAAACCCTGGTGGTGTAATGGTTAAGAGCTACAGCTGCTAACCAAAAGGTCGGTAGTTCAAATCTACCAGGACCTCCTTGGAAACTGTGGGGCAGCTCTACTCTATCCTATAGGGTCGCTATTAGTCAGAATTGACTCGACAGCAATGGGTTTTTTGGGGGGTAGTACTACAAACACTGCCTTTCTAGAAGTAAGAGAATTTTAGTTCACTCCAACACTACTGAGATTTTAGTTCTGCAACCTTTAGAAATCTTTTTTTGAGGGATGCCCTCCTGTACCATTGGACTAACTAGAGCCCCATATTTTGCCCTGTAGCTCTCTGATTTTTCTTCATAGCCTGTGTCACAATTCTAGGAAATAGTTGGTTTAACGTAAGAGTTTCCTTTAGACCATGGCTTTAGGGTAAGGGACACTACTGGGTCCTTGATAACGAGCATAGTGTCTGGCATGAAGCAGGTGCTCAATAAATATTTCTTGAATTAGTAAACAAACTTTATCTTACTGTTTTATCTGAAAATTAAGTGGAGAAGGAGGTCTAGACAAAACATCTTATAATGTTCTTTCTGGTTCTAACATTTTGGATTCTGTAGAGAAATCTTCTAACACCATAGGTCTGCAACAATTTTACAGGTTGGCACTACCCATGATAAATTTATCCACTAAAATTTTAAATTTTGAGTGTTTCAAACATATAAAAAACACAGTGAGTGTTAAAACACATGAGTACCCACCAAAATGTTAACATTTTGCCATATAGCTTCTAATTTTTAAAAAGTATTACAGATAAAGCAAAAGCCCCCCCCTCCATTCTCTCTAATCCCCCTTCCTCCTTCCAACCATTAAAATAAATGAAATATATCTGTATGTGAGAACACAGATAAAGCTTGAAAACATTGAAGTGGAAATATCAGGTTGGTAAGGATAAATATAAAACCGAAAAAACCAAACTTGTTTCCATCAGGTCAATTCTGACTCATAGTGACTCTATAGGACAGAGTAGAACTGCCCCACAGAGTTTCAAAGGAGCCTGGTGGATTTGAACTGCTGACCTTTTGGTTAGCAGCTGTAGCACTTATCTACTATGCTACCAGGGTTTCCAGGGTAAATATAGAACAGTATTATTTAGATGAACTTTAAGAACTACAAAAGTATATTACATATACAGTATTTATGGATAAATGATTGTGTATTAAAAAAAAAAAGGCATGGTGGAGGATAAACCAAATTAATTTAGTTTTTTAAACAAATGAAACCAGTAACTTGGTGTGGTTCAGAATTTAGTTATGATCAACTGATAAATAGGAACTGTGTAATTCATTAATTAATATCCAAACATCAGCAGACATTTGTTGTCTGGCAACAAGCATCTCCTGACCAGTTGTATTGATGTTTTCATAGTGCTCTCAAAATTATTTAAGCTACATGAAATCCTCTATGTGGAGCATAATAGAAATATGGAGCTTCAATATTAATCACAATGCATGGTTTTTACACTGAACTTTGCAGTTTACTGGAAATCCTGGTGGCATAGTAGTTAAGTGCTAGGGCTGCCAACCAAAAGGTCAGAAGTTCGAATCCACCAGGCTCTCCTTGGAAACTCTACGGGGCAGTTCTACTCTGTCCTATAGGGTCACTATGAGTTGAAATCGACTCAACGGCAGTGGGTTTTTGCAGTTTACTAAGGATCTTCACCCATTGTTTTTCCCTCAACCCCGAGATATGTATTATGACTGATTTTACTATATGTTTCTGAGAGGTGAAGTGTCTGTGTAAAGGCACACGGAATAAATGGAGGAGGCAGAATTTAAATCTGGATCTTCGGACTCTACATTCGGTAAAACAGTGGACATAATTGTTGGCCTTGGACAAATCTTTTTCCCATTGCTTGGGGTTTTATAGCTGAGCACTTCCTTTTTCGTGACAAAATTGGTCTTTTAGTTCTGGTTTTAGCTTATGTTATTATAATTTCTTTCTTCAGAATTAAGACATTGTCCTTTCTTTTCTCTGTTTGAAGATCCATTCACTGACAAACCAGCTGTCAGTTGACTATCTGCTATTGGGTACTGCATGTTAAAAGTAGCTCATTCATTCTGCTTTGAATTTAGGAGAGGGATAAGCAAATCATGTGTTAATCTTACAAAAACCAAACAAACCCAGTGCCGTCAAGTTGATTCCGACTCATAGCGACCCTGTAGGACAGAGTAGAACTGCCCCATAGAGTTTCCAAGGATCGCCTGGCGGATTCGAACTGCCGACCTGTTGGTTAGCAGCCGAAGCATTTAACCACTATGCCACCAGGGTTTCTGTTAATCTTACAAGCATCTTTTATTCTAATGGATAACGTTTCTTGTTCTGTTTTGGTGCCTCCATGTGTATCTTTCACTATGCAAACTAGAATTTTAGTAAATCCAGAAGGTTTCTCCCATATCACTACCTTTTCATTTATTTCTACTTCTCATTTAAGCCTTACTCATTTCTTGAATAACACCTCCCTTCTTCCTACTTAATTCTAGTCTTGCTGCCACCAGCTTTGTCTTTTTGAATACATAGAACTAATTAGGTCTTTCCCTTGCTTTAAAATCTTCAGTAATTTCTTTGCCTCCTGGCAGAGTCCAACTGTTTCATGAGCTATCCAAGGCAGTACTCAGAGTCTGGTAGCTGCCTTCATAGCTTAGTCTCATTGCTTTCTGATTTACCGCTTTTCCTCCCACCAGTCCATCTATATTTCAACCACAATTCCCATGCTTTTGCTTTGACTCATGGTATTTTCTCTTTGCGGAAGCCTGTGTTCTCTTCTTCCCATGCTTTCTCTTCTTCCCGTGCTTTCTCTTCTTCCCATCCCTGGATGCACAGTCCAACTGGTGAATGGTAACTTATTCTTTAAGGCCTTAGTTTAAACATTACTACCTCTATGAAGTCTTTCCTTACCATTTTAGTTGAGTGCATTTGTTTTATATTTCTGACTTATCCCCAACCAGTCCATAAGCAAATCTGGTTAAAATATATTTAGATCTATAGGGTTGCTATGAGTCAGAATCGACTCGATGGCACTGGGTTTGGTTTTTGTTTTTGGACCAACAACTTCTCACCACCTCCACTGCTACTTCAGACCACTCTCATCTTTCACTTGAATTATTTGCATTAGCCTCCTAACTGGTCCCCCTGCTTCCATCCTTATTCTTTAAAGTCTCTTCTTCACGTAACAGCCAGAATGGTCTTATAAAAATATAAATCAGATCATGTCACCTGCCTCACATCAAGAAAAAGTGAAGTTCTTGCCCTGATCTACAAGGCCTTGTATGCTCTGGGCACCCATATTCTTTCTGATCTTAGCTCCTACCACTCTAGCTTTTTCTCACAGCTCTTTGGCTATACTGGCATCCATGACAGGTATACTCACCCCAGGACCTTAGCACTTGCTGTCTCCAGTGCTTGGAACACTATTACCCAAGGTATATGTATGGCTTACTCCATTACTTCCTTCAGATATTTCCCCAACTATCGCTTATGAAAGAACTCTTCCCTGACAATCCTGTGTAAAATAATATACACCTTGTACTGCAACCTTGGAAACTCTATGGGGGGCAGTTCTACTCTGTCCTGTAGGGTCGCTATGAGTCCGAATCAACTCCATGGCAACAGGTTTGCCCTTAATTCCTGGTCCTTGACTCTCTACCTCTTTTAAATTTACTTTTATATAAGTATATAAAATATATATATATATATATCACATCACCATTTAACGTAGTATTTCTTTGTTTATTCTAACTGTCTGCACTGGAATGTTAGCACCTGTTGAGCGTGGACTTTGCTTTGGTTCATTGCTGAATTTGCATACCTAGAGCAGTGCCTTGATTGCAGTGTATGATCAGTAAATATCAAATCAATTAATTAATCAGTAATTAATTGCTGTATCTTCTGTAATCCCATAACTGCTGCAATACCCAGTTTATTTTGGTTGTTTGTATTTTACTCTTTTTTTTTTCTAGGCTATGAGCAACTCAAGGGTGGGGACTGAGTGATTTTTCTCTCAACTTATTTCATATTTCAAGTACCATGCTAGGCAGTGCAGGGTACCTGAAATCATGTAGTACGTGTTCTGTAAACGTCTGTTAGATAATTATCTATTGATGTGCATGTGGGAAGAAAGTATATTTCCAGTTTACAATGACAGCTGATTAGCCACTTCTAATGTAGTTACTCCTAACGTTCCACTAAAAGGTTATGAATGCAAGAGAAATGTCTGAGTTGGATACTTAAGCGAGTGACAGAATCTTGTAGCAATTTTTCTACTTAAAAGACTGTTAAAATTCATTTGAAAAAGGTCAAAGAGACGGAGATGACAACAGTAGCTTTGCCTGGATCTTGTTCCACTGATGGCAAACGACAATGGCAAATTAGGGATCAATATTAAAAAAAAAAAAACAACTAAGTAACTATAAGGAAACATAATCAAAGAAAGGATACCTAGCAACTGGAAGACATAATTAGAAGATTGCTTCAATACAAAGTAATGAAATACAAGCTTTATAAAGCTGAGAGAGAAACCAATAAAACTGGAACAACATGCTGAGGTGAAAAGCTAACTGGGTAAGTTAAAAAGGGAGATGGATGTGACAAGGAAAGACACTTCAGTGCAGTAGAAGAATGCAAATCATCATTTGGAATAGAATAGAACAGAATTAACTCTAGAAAACTATCTACAAACCATGATAAGAAGAACAAGCTTGAGAAAGTTTCCAGAATGCAAATAAAAATGAAAGGTGCCAACCAGTAGTATTTGAGTACATAAAATGTATGGTGAAGAGAGAATTGGGATCCAAAGTCAGACTTACATGTTCCTGGAAATTATTAAGTGCAGAAGGAATAGGAATGTAATTTTAGAAAAAAGGAAAAAGAAAAAAACAACTTTCTTTTTTTAAAATTTATTCATCCATTTCTGTATATTTTCTTTTTTCTTTTTTATTGTATTTTAGATGGAGGTTTACAAAACAAACTAGTTTCTCATTAAACAGTTAGTACACATATTGTTTTATGACATTGGGTAACAACCGCATGACATGTCAACACTCTCAGATCTCAACCTTAGGTTCCCTATTACCAGCTTTCCTGTTCCCTCCTGCCTTTTAGTCCTTGCCCCTGGGCTGGTGTGCCCCTTTAGTCTCATTTTGTTTCATCAGCCTGTCTAATCTTTGGCTGAGGGGTGAACCTCAAGAGTGACTTCATTACTGAGCTAAAAGTGTATCAGGGGGCCATAGTCTCTGAGTTTCTCCGGTCTCTGTTAGGCTATTAAGTCTGGTCTTTTTTTGTGAGTTAGAATTTTGTTCTACATTTCCCCCCATCTCTATCTGGGACCCTCTATTGTGATCCCTGTCAGAGCAGTCAGTGGTGGTAGCCGGGCAGCATCTAGTTGTACTGGCCTCAATCTGGTTGAGGCTGTGGTAGATGTGGTCCATTAGTCCTTTGGACTAATCTTTCCCTTGTGTCTATAGTTTTCTTCATTCTTCCTTGCTCCCGAAGGAGTGAGACCAGTGGAGTATCCTAGATGGCCACTCACAGGCTTTTAAAACCCCAGATGCTACTTACCAAAGTAGAAAGTAGAATATTTTCTTTGTAAACTATGTTATGACAAATGAGCTATATGTTCCCTGAGACTAAGGTCCCCACAGCCCTCAGCTCAGCAGTTTGGTCCATCAGGGAGTTTGGATGTGTCTTTTATGGAGCTTCCATGCCCTTGCCTTGTACAAGTTGTGCCAGCTTCCCCAGTGTTGTGTACTGTCTTACTGTTCACCGAAGGGAAAAAACTTTCTAGAGTTAAGTTCAAGTATGTACCTTAAAAGTACTAAATTGTGCTATGCAGTGTTATTTTAAATATCTCTAAGCTGGAGTAAAATATATACTGTATAAGAAAGATATGATTAAATAAAATTACGGTACATCTCTTCTTGATGATATAATTGAACCACTAAAAATCATATTTTTAAATTAGAAAATGCTCATGAGATGTCAAATTAAAAAAAAAAACAAAACTATGATATGCCCCCAGTTTGAATAAAGGGGTGTGTGTGTGTGTGTGTGTGTGTGTGTGTGTATAGAAAAAAGTCTACAACACGAATGGTGTATGTCTCTGGATAGGAAAAATATGTTCCATATTTCTTTTTTTTTCAGATTTCCATGCGTACATGATGTTGTTATTATAAAAAACAAATTAGAAAAGATGAGAGTGACTGTTAGTTGGTAAAGGATAAGGGAAACAGGGCAAGTCTAAGAAATTATTAATACACTGTAGGTCCAGGAGACGGGATTTAGTGCTGGAAAACTGTTGAAAGTTGTCATGGAACCAATTTGCAAACAGTAAAGCAAATGGAGTCGCAGAGTCTTGACCTTTTAAAGAACTGATTCTGCCAGACCACTTCATACCTTTCTCAGTTCTGAATGGCAGATCTGATACTTTAACCAAAAGCAATAAATGTAATGGAAGTTAGCCCTGGTCAGATATTTTGATGTAGTCAAATACGAAGCCCTCATCACTAAAATTGGAAAACATGGTCTGTAGTGCCAGGTGCAGTTCTAGCTGGGGACTGACATCTAAATTGTCCTGGGATCGGGTGGAGAACAGAGGAAAACCGTGAATGTCGCAGACAGGGAATATCATATTTGAATTGTGAGTGATAAACCTGTGGTGTATTTGAGGCATTAAGAGGTTTGTATGAGTAGAACATGGAGTGAGAGATGTGAGGGAAAGGGATTTATGGGAGGATAAGATGGGGCCAGAGCCTGAAGGGCCTTATAAAGTCCTCATAAGCCATGTTAAAGGGTAGAACCTTAGTCTTGAATTACACAGAGCCATAATAGAACACAGCTATGAGTCGATAAAACCCTGGGCTAGAGGGAAGCAGACCTGGACTGTAGTATGAGCTTAGAAGACAGCTGTACTAGAGTACAGGTCTGCTTCCTCCTAGCCCAGGGTTCTATCAACTCATCACCTGCTACCTTGCCGGAAATTAAGGGACCAAACATTATCCTGAGAAATAGCGAGTAATTGTTGTTAAGTAGACCACTTTTGAGCTCCATTTTAATGTTAGGGAAGACTGTAGAAAGTCCAAGTCAATTCAGAAAAGAACCACAACATTGGGAATTAGAAATAAAATGTAAATAGTACAAAAGTTGTATTCTGGAGCCAAGAGAACGTAGAAGAGAGACTGTCATAGGAGGAGGACAGACTCTTATGTGCTGGTTGCTAACTAACTGGCTGTTCTGAGTGACCCTGGCAAATCCTTTCTGTCTTAACTTTTCTTATCTATAAAATGGAGACAGTAATACGGGTTCATAATTCTTTATCCACAATTCTGAAATTTAAGGAGCTCTGAAGACCAAAAGTTGCTGTGTTAATTTTTTTTTCCCCCCCCTTAGGTTTGTGGCAAACTCACTTTGTGGTAGGTGAAACCTGGCTAGCCAGGCTATTTTTAGGCATTTCCAAGTGAGTGTGAATGTTCATCAGTTCTGTCAAAATGTTAACGTGTGATTATAGGGTGCTGCCCTAAATCCTGAAGGAGATGTTTATATGTGGTAACGTACTTTATTCCCTTTCTAAAACTTAACCAATTCTGATTCTGAAACATCTGCCCCAGGTGTTCCAAGTAAGAGGTTGTATACCTGTAATACCGTCACCATAGTGTTGTGGGAAGGTATTACATTTCCTTTCACCATTCCTGAGTAAGTGGTAGAAGCTGTTATTTGTCATTATTTAAACACAGAAATGAGATTCCCCACTCCCCACTCAGAGAATGACTGAGAATTAACACTTGATGGTGCCTAACTTTATTCTCAGGAAACCCTAGTGGCTTAGTGGTTAAGTGCTATAGCTACTAACCAAAGGGTTGGAAGTTCAAATCCACCAGGTGCTCCTTGGAAACTCAGTGGGGCAGTTCTACCCTGTCCTATGGGGTTGCTATGAGTAAGAATGGACTCAACAGCAACAGGTTTTTTTTGTTTTAGTTTTTGTTTTGTAACTTTACTCTGAGGACTTTACATCTTAGTCTGTCAAGCCTGATGTAAAGTATATCAGTCATTGAAATGTAATGTTTCTCTTAAGAAACTGTTCTACTCTGACCGCTTACCCTTCTTTTTTTTACAATCCTATTTTGCAATTTTCATATACTTGGAAGGACACCTTTTTTGCTTAGGCCTTGGGGTATTAGCTGACAGACTTATTTTTCAGTCATCTTTCCATGAAACTCATGGTGAGAGTGGATCTAACTAGCACACAAATGGATAGGATTTTCTGTTAGCCTTTTCAGTAAATGTGAGTTCTTAACCTGTCCGAAGACAATGCCTTTGTTTGTAAAGCCATTCGTTTAAAAACATGCAAGCAAACATATCTGTCTAGATTGAATTCAGTGTTTCCCAACTAGAATTTTATTTTTGTAACAGAGTTTTGGCGTGTTTCTTATTCCTGCAAGCTACGTAAAACCCTTCTGCTGCATTTAATCCTTGGCCTGTGGGCACAGAGAAGTGATTACACAATTCATTTCTAACGTTGGGAAATTTTTAACTGAAAATTTCATAGAGCTGAAATACTTGGGAGAGACAGAAAGATTGTTTAAATAAAGATTCTATTTCAAAAGCAACGTTTTTTTTAATGTGCTTTTTGGTAGGATATTTGTCTTTAGTCAGAGTTGGATTAGCACATATCGATAATTTATCCTTTTGCCATTCTGGCTCTTGCTTTTTCCATGTCTTTCTCCCTGGAAAGATGTTGCTGCCATCTTAGCATTGCCACCTCTGCGTGTGCATGTATACGTGTGTTACTGTTTGTTTGGAAAAGTGTTACTAGGTGTCCCAGCCTTGGCCAGCAATTCCAGTGCCTGGGTGGTTTCACCCCAGCACCGGACTGAGTAGGAATAGTGATGGGGCATTGACCCAGAGAACAGGGTTGATAAGGTTTAACATAGTGTGAGACTTAGAATGGAGGCTTTCCACTGTAGTTCAAAGGTAAGAATGGGAAACAACATCCAGGAAAAAAAAAATTTCAACCCATGCCGCCCTCCCCACGTGTGTCTGAGTAGAACTGTACTCTGTAGGGTTTTCAATGGCCAATTTCAATGGCTAATTGGCTGTGTGTCATTAGGCTAGTCCTTTTTTCATGAAAGCGTAAGACCAAAACAGGGTCAAATGCCCCTTCTAGCTCTCCCATTCTCTTACACTGTGACGTAAGGAGGTAAGTGCAGTAGTTTCATGGAGCTCTGGTATTGCAATTTTCTGGTTGGTTGACCTCAGGTACAATCTCTTCAAACTCTGCCAGATATTCCATTTTTGTTTAATTGTTTGTATCCTAATTCTTATGAATCTCTCTGGAGTATTGCCAGGGCAAGGTTCATTAGAATTTGCTCAGCAGAAAGCTGTCTTTGTGGTTTGTTATTTAATATCACCCGTACATGAGAACACTGTATTTTCATTTAGTTTCTGTTAACCGATGAAGCTGCTCATGGCATTTAACCATTGGAACTCCTCTAAGCCGAGGATTCTTCACCCCAAAAAGAAGATAACAGGGACTGACGACATAAGTGTGTTTTGACAAATGTGAAACCTTTCATAAATGTATGACTTCATTTAAAATAGCAAAATACCTATTAATTTGATTTATAATATAACTCATGCTGATAAGATTGCTGGATGTCATGTAGCTATATCAAAAACCGAACCAAACTCACTGCCATCGAGTCGATTCGACTCATAGCAACCTTATAGGACAGAGTAGAACTGCCCCATTGAGTTTCCAAAGAGCGCCTGGTGGATTCGAACTGGTGACCTTTTGGTTAGCAGCCATAGATTGTAACCACTACACCATCAGGTAGTTCTCACCAATGGTAAATATGCAGATATAAAGGGTATAAAAAGTGGACATTTTTTTTGTTGTTTTGTTTTGATTTGGATTATTAATATCTCCTGTCATTTCTTTCCTTCCCCCCACCTCCATCCTGTCTCTATGCAGTATTCCACTGAATTGAAGAAGCTGTACTGCCAGATTGCAAAGACATGCCCCATCCAGATCAAGGTGATGACCCCCCCTCCTCAGGGCGCCGTCATCCGTGCCATGCCTGTCTACAAGAAAGCTGAGCATGTCACTGAGGTGGTGAAACGGTGCCCCAATCACGAGCTGAGCCGTGAATTCAATGAGGGTAAGGACAACTGAAATCTCTAGCTGTTCAATTAAGCTTCTTGAAAGTAGAGATCCTGGGGGGATTTTTGTTTAAGGCCTACCTTCCTGGTTCAGACTTCTGCAATCTGACAGCAACTCAGTCTGCTGTCTCGGCTGACAGTGTCTGAGAATCATGGTAAAGAAATGTATGGCTCTCAAAATGGTTGGACTGTTTAATTTTAGTAATTACTAGATGACCTAGACTTGGCTCCCTACTCCCTACTGGTACCTTTATTACTACTACTATTATAATTTTGGTAAGGATATGGGGAAGGAGAAGAAAATGGCAGCCGATTTTCTCAGCCCAGGCTAGAGTACTCTTCAGCTTTAAGGACTTTGCCAGAATGGCTTTCAAAGCTAGACTAATAAAGACCTGGGAGGGTTAGAGGAAGGAGCATAAATGGAGAGGAATAATGAAAAACTGGAAGAGGAAAGAACAAGATATGAAAAGGCAAATAATGGATACCAAATCAAAAGCAAACCCACTGCCATCAAGTCAATTCCAACTCATAGCAACCCTATAGGACAGAGTAGAGCTGCCCCATAGAGTTTCCAACTAACACCTGGTGGATTCAAACTGCCGACCTTTTGGTTAGCAGCCGTAGCACTTAACCACTATGCCACCGGGGTTTCCAAATAATGCATAAGAGGAGTAAATAGAAGATCTAGAAGAGTAAACAGAAGATATGTGGGAGGTGGGACAGTAAAGTGAAGAACCAGGAGTTGGAGGAGCAAACATCTTATCTTGAGGGCCATCTTCAGGCTCTAACCATGGATAAATCTTAGCCATACTCTTTCTTGGCCCTCTTAGCCTTTTTAGCAGACTTCTGAGCCTCAGATCCAACAATTGTTTTGCAGAAGAGGTCATTATTTCCAAGTGTTCCCTTTAGATCTGATACTGTAATGTTTCTGTGAAAAGAGGCTAAGCAGTGAGTTCCCAAAAATGGAAAGGAAGGACAAGAGACAGGTTAAATAAAAAAACCAAATCCAGTGCCATTAGGAACCATTAAATAGTAATGAGGGGACATGAGGGATTGGAAGTTGGAATACTTTATATAGAAAATATCCTAATAAATGCAGGACATGGAGAGACTGAGAGAGGGCTGAGAATTAAAAATAAAAAGATTTACAGGTAGCAAGAATGTGTGAAAATAGAGAATATAATAGATGGGAGAGAAAAATTAAAAAAGTAAAAAAAGAATGGGTAGAAATTTAAAAAAGAGAAAGTGAAAATCTTTCCACCTTAACACAACTATATTTTGCACATTTATTTCTAGTCCTTATCTACATTGGAGCCCTGGTGGCACAGTGGTTAAGTGCTACGGCTGTTGGCCATAAGGTCAGCAGTTCAAATCCACCAGCCGCTCCTTGGAAACCCTATGGGGCAGCTCTACTCTGTCCTATAGGGTCGCTATGAGTTGGAATCAACTCAGTGGCAATGTGTTTAGTTTTATCTACTTGGCTGGACTGTCCATATATTTGTATCTTGCTTTTCACTTAAGAGTAGGCCATAAAAATTATTCCATGTAACTGGGATTTGTAATAATTTTACATAACTGTCCTGTGTTCCATCGAGGTGACATAGCTATTTATTCTGAACTGCAGTCTCATTGTTTAACACAATAGTTTTTACCTTTTTTTTTTTTAATATTCTGCTGCAGAGGCTGTCTTTACACACTAAGCTTTTTACTGTTATTGAGGAGTTTTTTTTAGAGTGGGAATACATGGCCGAAGATTAAGAGCACCTTTATGGCTCCCAGTTCTTGGGACAGTTTCTTTCTTTTGGAGCTCTACCAAGGATCACAGTTTTGTGAAACTTTGCCTAGGCTATTTTAGAACTTGCTTGACTTTTCTTGTCCCCCAACCTAGGGGTCCTTTAAGCACAAAGAAGCTAGCCAGTTTTTTAATAAAACTGCTTTTTTAACTTGATCTTTTTCCTTCCATCTCCCAGGGAAGCTGGCAAAATTGTCTCCAGGGACTGAGGCACAGATGTAGGCACAGAGTTCTGTAAAATGCTGGCGTTGTTAACCTTAAACACCAGAAACACAGACTACGCTCTCAGATACGGATAAGCGTTCTGGTCCTTTCTATTACTATAAAACTTGAGATGTCTTCATATATTAGATATCTGGCAACAGGATCTGTCTTTTCCGAGGATGTATATTCCCTTGATGACACAAACCATTTGTTTGACCACCAACCTTCTGTCCATGTTGTTTCCTTTTGCTTTATTTGTTTTGAGGTCCAGGAGCTAACTCTTGTCTTTCTTTGTTCTACAGGACAGATTGCGCCTCCTAGTCATTTGATTCGGGTAGAAGGGAACAGCCATGCCCAATATGTAGAAGATCCCATCACAGGAAGACAGAGTGTGCTGGTACCTTATGAGCCACCCCAGGTAAGAAGATGAGGGTTCGGCAGATTGGAGAGACCAGCTCTTTGGGTGATACAGAGTTTTTCTAGCATCTGTCACTGTCTTAGTCCTTGTCTTCAAATATGTGACCTCCTCCTCTTCTCCACATGCCTTTGCTCTATCTCCTAAATTCACACCAAATTAACTTGGTAACATGGCTTTGTTCCCACGTTCCTAAAGGCAGATGATAATGGAACTGGCAGTTGGGTTCATACATGACATTATTTTATCCAGAGAGTTTGATTGGCAGTGGAGCTGGTAGTAGCTGTGCACCAATGCTGGATCCAAGTATCCTCCTATTAGACTGCAAATGGGAGAGCCTAAGAGGAGTCTCTCAACTGAAATTGGAAAGAAGAGGTGGCAGATTTGTAAAGGCAGAGTGGTGTGGTGGAAAGAACACTGGAGTAGCAAGCCCATAGTCCTTTGGCTTGCTGTGTGGACCTTTGTCATATGACCCTCTCTCTGGGCTTCAGTTGCCTCATCCATAAATGAGCACTTTGGACTAGGTGATCTAATTCTGAGGACCTTTTGAGATGCAGGATGTTATTGATGGAAGTGTGCATTCAAATCTATGTTATACTGTTAATCCAAATGAGGAAAATGTTCTTGGAGCATTTCCACTATTTTTGGTAAATTTTCAGCTCTCCCTTTCTGGTGATATTCATGTGTGTGGTTTAGCCCGTTTGACTTGGATGATAAGTATCAGCTTGCTAATGAACAGGGTCAAAATCATGTATCTGTTACAGCCTATCTCACCTAATATAATGTCCAATGGTGCAAGCCTTAGCTTTACACTTCCCCAGAGGAAAAGCAATGAGGAATCTGTAATGGGTTTCAGAGTTTGCCTTGCCTCTAAAGAGGTCTATTACTTCATCAAAAGTGAAATTATTTATTCTCATGGAAAGACCAGACTTAATGGTCTGACTGAGACTAGAGGGACCTCGGAGGTGATGGTCCCGGGCCCTTCTGTTAGCCCAAGACAGGAACCATTCCCGAAGCCAACTCTTCAGACAGGGATTGGACTGGACTATAAGACAGAAAGTGATACTGGTGAGAAATGAGCTTCTTGGCTCAAGTAGACACATGAGACTATGTGGGCAGCTCCTGTCTGGAGGGGAGATGAGAAGGCAGAGGAGGACAGAAGCTGGCTGAATGCACACAGGGAATACAGGGTGGAGAGGAGGAGTGTGCTGTCTCATTAGGGAAAGAACAGCTAGGAGTACATAGCAAGGTGTATATAAGTTTTTATACGAGAGACTGACTTGATTTGTAAACTTTTACTTAAAGCACAAGTTAAAAAAAATGGTGGAATTATTTAGACAGAGGTAAGAGCTTAGAATGAAACAGTAGTTCAAACCATCATTAACACAGGCTCTTTTTCCCCTTGTGTTCAGGTTGGCACTGAATTCACGACAGTCTTGTACAATTTCATGTGTAACAGCAGTTGTGTTGGAGGGATGAACCGCCGTCCAATTTTAATCATTGTCACTCTGGAAACCAGAGAGTAAGTGGCATGTACAGAATTGTCATTCTACAAAAAGCATGGGCAGAGGGCAAAGCGAAGTTGTTTTTGCTTTATCACTAATTTGCATGTGCAGCAGAGAGATACCATTGATTTTGTCCTTGGTGTTGTAAAGCTTTGCTGCAAACGTATGAAGGATCTAAGAAGGTGGAGACAGAAGATGGTGGGTAAAGGGAAAAGGAGGAAAAAAAAAAAAAAAAGGCCCAGGAAGATGTGCAAGTTGTTTCATACCTGAATTCTCGACTTTTGACTGGAATTGTTCGATTAGACAGTGTTTGCTTTCATGTGGCCCCCAAGCCATTTAACAGTTTCTTTGAATAAGTCTGGGCTGCCTGAGGGAATTTTATCCTGAGACATCTACTGGCTTAACTCAAGTTTCCTTCAAAATATGTAGCCATATACAGCTGTTCAGTTAATGGCTTGGAGGTTCTTTGCAGAACAAATGAAAAGTTATTTACTAACATTGCTTATGTCATTTCAGCACTTTTGTGTTCTGCCAAGTGCTTTTGGGTCCATCCTCAAAGCAGCAATGGCTGAGCTGCTGGTGGTGGTGCACTGGAAATGGCCAGCAGCAGAAATGGAAGTGGGAGAACTCCAGGAGACTTTAATCTTTTTTTTTTAATTTTAACCCTTTCTTCCCCTCTTTTCTAATTCCTAGTGGGCAAGTCCTGGGCCGACGCTGTTTCGAGGCCCGGATCTGTGCTTGCCCAGGACGAGACCGGAAGGCAGATGAAGACAGCATCAGAAAGCAGCAAGTCTCGGACAGCACAAAGAACGGTGATGGTACGAAGCGCCGTAAGTAGATGTAGTGACCACATGGGGTAGGGTTGAGTCTTCTTGAGTACTGGGGATATGGGAAGGATGACATTGGAGAAGGAGCATGATAGAGCACCGGAGCTTTAGAGGCAGAGTCTGACTTGTGGCCACAGAGCCAGTGGGCACAGCTATATTACTGATGGAGATGCCAAAAAGGATTCTTGTTGTGTGCTAGACCTTTACAAAAGCAAGTAGCCATAGTGGGTATTTCTTAGATCAGCGGTCCTCAAAGTGTGATTCACAGGTGAGTAGCATCAGCATCACCTGGAAGCTTGGTAGAAATGCAAATTCTCAGGCTTCAGACTTACTAACTCAATACCTGCAGGTCTGATAACCTGAGATCTGTGTTTTCGTCAACCCTCTGGGTGATTCTAATGCTAGCTAAAGTTTGAGAACCACTGTCTGAATCTTTTGGTGTTTATCTTTTTGTTCTTGAGCATAGGAGCTGAAAATAGCACCTGCCTACTATGGGAGCAGAGCCCTGGTGGCTTGTGGTTAAGAGCTATGGCGAGCTACAGCTGCTAACCAAAAGGTCAGCAGTTCGAATCCACCAGCCACTCCTTGGAAACCCAGTGGGGCAGTTCTACTCTGTCCTATAGGGTTACTATGAGTTGGAATCAACTTGACAGCAACGGGTACTATGGGAACAGTGAGATTTAAGAACGCATTCCCTAAAGCACAGGCAGGCGCATTTGCAGATCTACGTTTTTATCAAGGCTTAGCTTTATGTGTGTAACACTCTTTGGTCTTCAGTTACCTTATCTATAGTGAGGCCAGTGACTGTATCTATAGTGAGGCCAATGATTTAGGTCAGTGGTTTTCAAACCATTTTTTAGCAGTGAGAACTTTTTAGAAATGAAATATTTCAAGGAACCAGCAATGCAACAAAGTAGATTAAAACAGAGCATCTCCAGTTTAAGGGGGTGGAATTTGGAGAGTGATCTTTAGCTCCATGCTCCACCCTCAGATGCCCTTGTCCATGAGCTGTACCACCATAAACCTAGAACTTCAGATGTTTAGTTTGATAACCACTGATCCACATGTGCTTCTAACTTGTAGTGAATTTTGACTTTAGAAAGCTGCTTGTGTAAGCTTGATATCACTACAGGTGTTTTATGTGTTCTGGATATTAAACCCTTATCAGATATTTGGTTTCCAAAATTTTTCTCACAAACTGTAGGTTGTCTCTCGGCTTTGCTGATAAGGTCCTTTGATGCACAAGAGTTTTTAATTTTAATGTAGTCCGTTGTATCGATTTTGTCTTTTGATGCTTGTGTTTTTGGTGTCATATCTAAGAATCCATTGTTAAAAACTAGGTCCTTCACAATAGATGGATCCTGATAAAAAGGGAAAAAATGTAGAACAGAACTTAAACTTCCCAAAGAATCCAGGCTTACTGGATTCATTGAGACTGGAGGAACCCCTGAGACTATTGCCCTGGGATACTCTTTAAACCTTGAAACTATCCTGTGAAGTCATCTTTAAACAAACAAACAAGCAAACTACAACGACAAAATAATTTAACTCAAAAAGTAAAGAATGTCACCATTAAGTACTGTACTCCTTTAAAAAATTATTTATAAGAGACCAAAAGAACAGTAGTAACTCTAATGCATAGATGAGAAGTTTAGGGGGCAGTGAGTCTAAATTAATGGAGGTGAAACAATCAGAGCAGAAATGACGAGAATGTTGACAAAATTTGAAGAATGTAACCAATGTCACTGAGCAATATGTATAGAAATTGTTAAATAGAAGCACGTTTTACGTTTTGATGTGTATATTTTCACCAAAAATAAAATTAAAAAAAAATAATGAAAGTTAAAATAATAATATTTAACCAAAGAAGAAAAGAAATGAAAAACAGTCATGGATAAAAGAATAAATATTAATAAAGGTAAAAGTAAACTAGAAAATTCTTTAAAATATTGATAATTTTATCAGATGCTAAAAAAAAAAACTAGGCCCTGAAGCATTACTGTATGTTTTCTTCTAAGAGTTGTATAGTTTTACTTCTCACGTTATACCCTTGATCCATTTTGAATTAATGTGGGTATATGGTGTGAGATATGGATCCAGTTTCATTCTTTTCACTTGGAAGTAACAAGTATTTTAAAATGCAGTACACTCTGATCCAAAAAAAAAAAAAGTTTGATCTTATCATTAGTTATTATCCAGAAGAAATGGAAATCATATTGCATTTTACAGGAGAACAATAGAATGTTAGAACAACCCTTCACCATCAAGTTCTAACCGTTCAGCATGGTTTGCTTTTCCTGTTAAGCTCTCTCTGATCATTCCTCAAACAATCAGTGATAGATAGATAGGTAGGTAGAGACACAGAGAAAGAGAAAGGGAGATAGAGATAGATATCCATCCTAATTTTACTTCTAAGTCTACCTGGTAGCATATTCCCCATCCTCTTCCCTGAGCACCACAATTGGTCTCAAATTAATGACTCTATGACTTTTAGTAAGAACAGATTATTATCTGAACTTTGATAGAAGGATCATCTCTGTCCTTTGAATCCTGGATATAGTTTCTAATTTTGGAAAACTTAGGGGTTTTTCAGCTGAATTCACTCATTTTACCAAAGAGAAAACTGAGGTCCTGGACAATGAAATTAACTGTCAGCAGTTATGTGATCTGTACTAGAATGGGAATGGTAAGCTCACAAGGCTGAATACACTGGCAAGACAACCTCTACAAAATACATCTATCTTTTTGAAAATGAATGATCTAAAAATGAAATCACAAAATCAATTTATCTTTCTTTCCTTAACAGCTATTCAAAGACACACTCCTGCAGGGTTACTTAAACCAAAGACCATTTCCCAGCATCTGGAATTTCTTTGTTTCACTTGTTCTTCCCCACTTTTTCCCTTCCTCTTTATAGCGAGGTTTACACTTAATGAAAAAAACAATCACTACTAATTAAATGGATGTTAGGACTAGAAACTCTAATCTCACAGGTTTTACTGATGCTACTGTCTGTTAAATAAATGTATTATCGCTTCAAAAATGTTTCCAGGATAAAACTTGTATTTTTCCCCTGCCAGCTTTTCGTCAGAACACACACGGCATCCAGATGACATCCATCAAGAAACGAAGATCCCCAGATGATGAGCTGTTATACTTGCCAGTGAGTTTCCATGGAGTATTCAATTTCGTTTCATTTTCACCTTCTTTGAATGAGTTTTACTCTGTGATCATCTTCTGATGGTCTTTGGCCATAGGACAGGGCAAGAGTAGCTAGTAACATAAAGCATAGAGTATGTTTCTTTACAAAATCGGTAAATTATCCCTTCCCTTCACAGCTTTGGCATATATTAATGGCTTGGGCCCTTCCACTTACATATCCACCCAGTCAAAGTTAACTCCTTAACAGAGTTCTTTTTACCCAGGTATTTAAAATTAATTTGTACTTTATTATTTGAGGATGATAAGATTATGCTAGGCAGGATGGCCATACCATTCTCTGACAGACATTTGGTTAGAAAGAGTTCACAATGTAGATAATACAGCAATTATAGAGCATTGACTATGACTTCTTTTAGGGAGTGCGATAAAGAAAGCAAACCAAGGCAGGATCTTTAATTATATGTGAATAGCCAGAAGGCTCAGCTCAATTATTATGTAAAAAAATTGTTCACTCCTGCAAGGAACGTTAGCCCTTTCAGGATCACTAAGGTGACTTTTACTAGACCATGGTCTCAGTTCTTTGAATTCTTATTGCTTTAAGTCTTTGCCATCTAGTGTGGCGGCTAATTTTTTTATGACTGGTATAGCCCTTGGTGCCAGTCATCTAAATTGACGTAAGGCATGAGCAAACAGGGCCAGAAGATTTGACTGGAAGCCACCGCCCTGGGATTGAAGCTAAAGTAACTTGTCAAGTTTAAGTGTGCCATACCCACTTCTCCACCTTCTTTAGGGCTTGACCCTCCAGCAACAGACTGCAGACCAATCAGACAAAGAGATAAGATTCTCAGTATATTTTTTCCCAGACTACACGTAGAAACGGACTTGTGAAATTTAAGTTAACATTATCCTGACATACCCTGTATTCCAAAAACTTCGTCTGTTTTTAGCTCAAAGGATAGGAACCACTTGAAAAGCTATTGTTTTAAGTGGAATTTCAGTTTGTATTAATGAAGAAGGTACTCTGTAATAAGTTACATCTTAAGTTTAGTGAAGACCTGGCCAAACTTATGTGTGAAGGAAAAATTCTATTAATTTGGCATTTATTTAATTGGTGGAACCCTGGTGGTACAGTGGTTAAGAGCTACAGCTGCTAACCAAAAGGTTGGTAGTTCAGATCTACCAGTCACTCCTTGGAAACCCTGTGGGGCAGTTCTGCTCTGTCCTGTAGGGTCTCTATGAGTTGGAATCGACTCGATGGCAATGGGTTTGGTTTTGTTTGGTTAGTTAGTATTTACTGAGTGGGAAATATGCTAGACTGTGAGCATTCAGAGATCACCAGGACACGTTTCTTACCTTTAAAGAACTTGACTTCTAGCGAAGAGACAAACAGTTATAATATAGTGAAATAAATGCTTCAATAGAGCTAGACATGGGGCTATGGGAATACGTAGAGGCACAGCAGGCTTGGCCTAAAAGAGTGAGATCAGGAAACGCTTCTCAGAGAAGGTGATAGCAAGATGGATTTTGAAGGATGAGTAGAAGTTAACCCAACAAAAGGAAGATAAAAGCTTTCCATTAATGAATTCTGATAAAGTCCACCTCTTATAGTCAGGATGAGGGCTAAGTTGAGGCAAATGGGGTGCCTAGGGTGAAAAATTTTAAAAAGTACTCACTCTCAGACTCATACAAGTGCCCTAAGCACCTCACTTGCCTCACCCTAGGTCTTCTCATACTTTTTAAAAAGCATTTAAGAGATTCTCTTAAAGAGAGACTATCTTACCCTTGCTGAAAACTCTTGCCCCATCTAGAGGTAAATACAGTTAATTTTCATTATTTATGAATTCCACGTTTGCAAATCCACCTACCTGCTAAAATTTATTTGTTTCTTCAAAATCAGTACTCATGGCCCTTTTGTGGTCATTTGCAGACATGTGCAGACCAGCACAAGTTTGTAAAATGTACGTACCCAGCATGTACCCTCCCCGCTGAGGTTGAACAGGGCAGTGCTCTGCCTTCTTGTTTCAGTTCTCATTGTGTAAGCAAGTGTCCTCTTCATGGTGTGTTTCATGCCACATGTTCACACTTTGGTGCTTTTTCTTTGGTGACTTTGCTATTTAAAATGGCCCCCAAGCATAGTTCAGAAGTGCTGTCTAGTATTCCTAAGCATAAGAAGACCATGACATGCCTGTTGGGGGAAAATACACGTGTTAGATAAGCTTTGTTCAGACATGAGCTGTAGTGCTGTTAGACATGAGTTATGTGACTAGATCAACAATATATATTAAACAAGGTGTCTTTAAACAGAAACACACATAAAGCAATGTGACACATGGATTGGTTGACAAAATTGTTGAGATCAGAAGCCCACAAGAACCTGTATTTTTCCAAGGAGCCATGCGTGGTTCAGGATTGACTAATTTAGTGTTCATGGTGACTTTGTAGAATAGAGCCCACCATGAAAAGGAGAATCAACAGTACTGCAATAGTTTTACAGATCTGCGTTTGTCCTTATTTTTCCTCCTGCTCACTTCCGTAGGTGAGGGGCCGTGAGACCTATGAAATGCTGTTGAAGATCAAAGAGTCCCTGGAGCTCATGCAGTACCTTCCACAGCACACGATTGAAACATACAGGCAGCAACAGCAGCAGCAGCACCAACACTTACTTCAGAAACAGTGAGTGTGGCCGTGCGCCATTTTAGGAGGGCTGAACAGGAGTGGCTGCTCATTTGGGTCAGCAATAGGGTGCTTGATAGGCTATGCAGAAGCTGTGGTGTGAGAGAGCAGATGGTCATCATGTCAGATGAGCTGGCGTGGGGCTCCTTTTTCCACGTCAGCCTTCCATGCCTCTAATCACGACCTTCCTGAAGTTCCACCCATGTTCTGAAATTGAATCCAAACCATTTCAGGTGAATTCCAAAGAGACCCACACTAACAGTGTTAGTTCTCTTCTTCTCTATTGCTCAGCTCCAACCACATCTATCAGTATAAGAATTTTGAGTCCATACTCTATTTATGTAATAATGTATATATTTTAAAATGGATACACTTCCCTCATCCCAGTGGATTGCCTTGTATATCTCCTGGGATGCACAAAATTCACTTTTGGGGAAGCTGCTGTAAGTGAGGGATAGCAAATAGGTTTTCCTATAGAGTGACCTCTTTGAACGTCATGTTGAGAAGAATTCTGAGACGGACTGCAGGCTCATTGGGAAAATGCTTGGGCACAGAAGGGCAAATAGCATTACATTGCCGTGGTTTAGCATTCCTGCTCTAGACTGCCTTCCAGCAATACATTTTTAGATAAATTGGGCCAGGTTTTGCAACCATATTAGAATGTACATGACAGCTTATTTATACATTCAGCTCTACCCTGATGGTTGGATCTTTGGTGATGTTGTATGACTAACCAGAATAGAATAGCTCTCATGAAAGGAAGGAAGTTGGCGACTCAAGACTCTGTTTGTGCTTACCCTTCTGTGGTTAAGAATACTCATTTCCTGGCTTAATTAAAATATTATATTTATACTGAAAGTATTGCCAGAATCTCTGTGGAGAAATGTAAAATATATATAATTTGTGCCTATTTAAATAATTCAAACATTTGACTCTACTCTTCAGGAAAAAGAAATGAAGCCAAACTCTCCTGCCTAAGGCAAAGATTGTCTTTAAAATAGAAATGTAAACAAACAAGAAATAATGGTTCTTTTCTGATATGTTGTTAGCTACTATAGAGAGATAGTTATGGGAAGTTTAACAAAGAGGGTTCATTATTTAAACATGCATGCAGTTGAGGAGGCTGGAATGTGTTTCTGATAGAGAGGAAGTACCTCCTGACTCTCTGCTGGCTATGGGGTACGGGGCGGGCAGGAGAGGAACAGAAAAGAATTGTACTCTCTCTTCAAAGGACTTTAGGCTAGTTGAGCATTTAAGACACTTTCGCCCACCATTTGCTTTTAACATGAAAGTTTTGTAAATTATAATTATATAGTCTTATATGTGAGACTGAGCAGAAAGCTTAATGAGGTCCTTGGCAACACTGAGTATTCCAAAGGTGAATTAGAACTCAGAGTTGCAGACAGAATTGCCAATTCTATGGATTATTGGAGCTATCAGGCAGGAATATATGTCAACATATTCCAGTGCAAAACCTTTTGAATTCTCATAAAACAATACAACGGAGATCAAAGAAATGGAGACCTGTAACATCATTTACAAAGAAAGGGAAACCCAGAGGGGATAATGCCTTTCCCAAGATATGCATGCCAGTAAGCGATTAAGAAGCAGTCCCAAATTGCCTCCCGTTCACTCTGGAAAAATTTGGTTCAGCCAAAATGACCTCAGAAGAATTATCCATTAGCAGATCATGCTGACAGAATTGCCCTACAATAATTACTGTTTCCTGTCTTTTTTCCAGTTAACAGGAAAAAATTCTGTCAGGCCAAATTGTAGCTTATTATGTGGTATGGCTTAAAAGGTTTGACTACCTAGGACAGGGGTCAACAAACCTTTTTTTTCAGAAAAAGGCAAGTAGTAAATATCATAGATTTTCTAGTCCATGTGGTCTCTTGTAACTACTTAATTCTGCCACTGTAGTGCAAAGGCAGCCATAGACAACAAATGAAGTTTCATAAACAAATAAAACCTTATGTAATTTTCATGTGTCACACACTATTACACTTCTTTTGATGTCTTTCTACCATTTTAAAATATATCAACCTTAGCTCATGGACCATACTCACTGTAGTTTGCCAAGTCCTGTTTTCCAGACAGGAGTGACATTTCTCTCTTTGCTTCTTGAGGCTCAGAGTTGGTTTGATTTTACTGTTTGGAAGCTACTATTATGTTCTAAGGTAGAGTGGTATTAAAGATTTTAGCTAATCTTAATGAGATTTTTCAAGTTATATTTCCTTATCTAACAAAACATCAGCAGCTTTCGGTAGAGATCTCTGTTGTCCAAGGAAGGTAGACATGCCCATGGAGACACAAAATACATTTAATGATGAAACCCCATTGTCAGATAAGGATCAGAGACTTGATTTGATTAATGTAACCAACCTTTATTGAAAATCTGCTCTGTGAGAACATTAAGGATAAAGAGGAGGAAGATGGGATTCCTGCCATCACAGAGTTTAAAATGGTGAACTCCTAACCAGAAAACCTTTTCAATCTTAGGAATGTTCTGGAAGTTTGTTCTCAGCATTGTCTAAGTCAATAGAACAATTTTAAACAGCTTCTAAAGATCATGAAATAAAGGGAATAGTTAAGTGGCATTGTTTTGGAGACTTTACAAGTCAAGAGAGTTAACATCAGTCAGCCTGGGGCATGTGATATTTATATTTGTGTTTGTTTATATGGCATACATAAAAGTACATAGCCCAGTGTTCCCATACGATAGTTTATCCAATGCTTACTGTCTGATTGGCAGGCATTGTTCTAAAGGAAAAATTTTTGCAATCCATGTTTCATAAATCAATCTTATTTTACCAAAGGAGAAAATTAATCTTAAAACTGTGTTATTTTTAAAAACACAGAAGAATTTAGGGATATATTCTCACCTTTTTTTTTTTTTTTTTAACTTATGTGACCTCAAACAAATAGGGAGGAATTAGTAGCCAAATATTTTCCTGGTGTGTTCATTAACAAGTGTCATATGCATGTTTTTGAGATGATGTCCCACAGTGTGTGAGAGCTAACCTCAGCTGTGATAACTTATGCATGGAAATCTAACAGACTGAAAAATGAGATCTTTGCAAAATAGAGACATTCGGTCTAAGTATGCCTTTGAAGCGTTATGTATACATGGGTCCACAGTGGTTATTATAAAAAAAGCTATGTAAATTCTCTGGTTGCCATATTCTTCAGCTGGGTTTTTTTAGTTTCTTTTATTTTCATGCAAATTTCCAAGAAAGAGCAAGAATGATTACACAAAGAAAAATTGGAAATCTAATTGCCTGGCAATCACCAGCTTGGAAAATGCCTATAATTTCTTTTCCAAATACTTAGTACCTATTTTATGCTGGTAAGGAATCAATTTTGTATTTTTCTTTAGAGTAGAGGGAAGGTTAGTGGGAAGTGAATACACTTTCTATAAGGTAGCAGGATTTTCAGTTTAATTACTTCTATTAGTTTCACCCCAGTGTTTTCTGTTTGCTATTCATTTGTGCATGGTTTTCTTTTTTTTTAATTTCCTTCACAATTACCTTCATGATCATAGGCTTTATGGAAGATAGATTTGACACTGAGTGATTATGAATCGAATTGTTATGGATGCAAGGAGACTTTGCATCATTCATGAAGAAATTTTTAGTTGATTGGTCCACAGTGGTATCAGTATAGGAGATTATGTTTCTAGAAGCTGAAATCTAATGGGAGAACAGGTTGAACTCAATCTCTACACTAGAGTGGTACTTGCCTCCCTTCATATTTTCAAGGGCATTAACTCTTTTTTTTTTTTTTTAATAATTTTTATTGTGCTTTAAGTGAAAGTTTACAAATCAAGTCAGTCTCTCACATATAAACTTATATACACCTTACTACAAACTCCCATTTACTCCCCCTAACGAGTCAGCCCTCTCCCTCCTTCCAGTCTCTCCTTTTGTGACCAGTTTGCCAGTTTCTAACCCCCTCTGCCCTTCCATCTCCCCTCCAGACAGGAGATGCCAACATAGTCTCAAGTGTCCACCTGTTGTAAGTAGCTCACTCCTCATCAGCATCTCTCTCCAACCCATTGTCCAGTCCAATCCATGTCTGACGAGTTGGCTTCAGGAATGGTTCCTGTCCTGGACCAATGGAAGGTTTGGGGACCATGACTGCCGGGGAAGGACATTAACTCTTAAGACAGCTTTGCAGAAATCACTTGAGACCTACTCAGTAATCTTTTGACTTCTGTACTTCCAACCAGTACTCTTTGCTTTTCATCTTTTACCGAAGCTTATTTTGCTGCTTGGCTTCCATCCTGGTCTCATGTCACTGTCACTTTGTTAAAATTTCACTTAGCCTGAGTCTTGCTTTCATCTGGCAAATAGTTTTGCGTACCTACATGATGAATTTCCTTTGAATTGTAATACAAATCTTTGACATCCTGAGGTACCCTTAGTCTTTCCTTTTGTTTTTTGATGAATTGATGACTATGGCTCGTTAATAATGCAAGCCAGAGAAGAATGGAATGTTGGAACAGAATGGTATATTCAAGACTATATCCTGTTCTAGCACCTTCATATTATAGTTGAGGAAGCTGAGACAGTGAACTGTAGCTTTGATATCATAGCCATTTCATAATAAAGCTAGGACTAGAATCAGACTTAGGACATAAAGCTTTCTGCAATATTTTGTTCTGCTTCCTTACTTAAGAAAGCTGTAATAATAAAACTAAACCAAACATCCATTTTCAATATTCTGTCTATGTATCCTTTAACTGGTATCTATCCTTGTTATTTCAACTGAAAGTCCTGTGGCTTTAAGCCCATCTGGCTATGATCATCTTCAAGTATGTTGGTATTTTTCCCTCAAATTCAGTGCATCTGAGGGAGAACAAGCAGTATCTTCAGGATTGTCAATGTAGAAGTCAGCAGAGGACACAAATATTCAAACTGATAGAAGTTATTAATCCCATCATTCTTAGTTTGACTTAGAAATCCTCCACATTTACAGAATATTTGAAATTGCCAGTTTTATAAGTCAAAAAGAGATGACCATTTCCTATCGTTCAGCCTCACAGGTCATGGAGTTGCACAAGCTCTTAAAATTGACAGTGTTACTTTTGAACTTCACAGCTACATTATGAAGTAGTCAGGGGAGAGATTTATGAGCCCTGAGTTAGTGATGAAGAGAAACTCAGAAAGATTAATTAAACTCAGAGATTAAATCAGTTTTCTAAGTTCTCACAGCTAGCTGCAGAACTGTCCTCAGTTCTAGGTCTCAAAGATTGAATCCTTGTCTTATCAGAATTAGAACACTTGTTCGATATCTGTATCACATATGCTCTTATCATAACTAGAACACTAATCCAATATCTGTAGCACATGATGTCTCATGCTATCCTTGCTTCAAGACAATTCTCCAAATTTAATATGCAAACAAGGAGTAAAAGCCACTGATCTGTAGTGGGCAATAAATTGGATTCCTATTACTTTGTATTCTGGCATTTTATTTTCAGATGATACCAGTTCTCCCTGGTGACATTGTTTACTCAATCCCAGCATTAACCAAGTGAAAATGGCTCTGTGCTTTCAAGTGAGTAATCCAATGTGATTCAAAAAGCCGCTCTGGGAAACAGTTTCCCAACAGTTCATGGCATTACACAACTTTTAGCAAAATAAAAGGATTGGTTCCTGGCATTCTTGTTGCATAATTGATTTCTTAATTATGCAAAAGTTGCTTTCATGAGTTTGATCTGTGCATTTACAGACCAAGTTTGTGACTGAAAGGATTAAGATATTTATCCTTCTCAATCTGGCACATACAAAATGCTCATTAATAGTTCTTTGCAAATGCTTGATGACGCACCCCCCCAAACCGATAAGATCGTATTTCTTCATACTTCCTAGTTAGGCTAGACAAGAACAATAATGAGGTATAATAATTGGGCAGATGACATTTTGTGACAGACTAAAGTATATTCTTGTCTCTGCATTCCATTTTTCAATTAATTTAGTCCGGTAAACCATATGCTAAGCACCTTGACCTCCCATCTGTCAGAAGTCCTCAACCAAAGTGTGTATGTGAATCACTTGTGGAACCTGTTAAAAATGGCCTATACCTGTGCCCAAGACTGGTCTCAGAAGAGATCCAAAGAAATGGAATTTTAAAGGTTTCACAGGTGATTCTGTTGTAGACTTTTGATTAAGTACTACTGTCTTATCTCTTCTTCATAAAAATCTTGAGATGGAGAAGACTTTGAGTAATTTAGAAGGCAGATAAAAGGAAGAAGCACAAGTGGGTTTCCAGGCATTCGATTCTGTCTATGCTATGATCATGAAGGTAGGAGGAGTGTGTTTCTGTCTTTAGTTTATTTGAAAGTATGAAGTCCTAAGCCTTCATCTTTTCTTTTCTCTGGTTCCTCTCTGCAGTCTCCTTTCAGCCTGCTTCAGGAATGAGCTTGTGGAGCCCCGGAGAGAAACTCCGAAACAATCTGACGTCTTCTTTAGACATTCCAACCCCCCAAACCGATCAGTCTACCCGTAGAGCCCCATCTCTGCATTTTGAAAGTGTGTTTGTTGTGTTTCCATGTGTGTATGTGTATATGTGGGTATGCGTGTGTGTGTGCGCGTGTGTGTGCGCACGTGTTGTGTATCCAGCCCTCATAAGCAAGACTTGAAGACACTTTGGCTCAGAGAGACCCAACCGCTCAAAGGCACACAGCCACTAGTGAGAAAATCTTTTGAAGGGACGCAAAACCTTACAAGAAAGGACGTTTTCTGCATTTTGTATCCTTAGGTATAGCATTGGTCAGTCAGGAACCACTGTGTTTGTGAGCTCTTTTTTCTTGTTTCTTGGGAGGGAGGGAGGGGCCAAGTGGGAGAGGGGCATTAAGATGTTTATTGGAATCCTTTTCTGTTACTTTCTGTGTCTCTAAACCTCAGAAAAAAAGCTTTTGAGCAGGTCTCAAACTTCAGATGCCTTTTTCAGTAAAGGAGCAAACGGTTCCCATTGTCTGTGTATAAGTCAATGACAGGTGACTGACTCAGGCCTGGTTAATGCTGGTCATGCAATAAAATTGCAAGTAGTAACAAACTAAGGTGTCAAGTGTACTGCTGGGCAGAGAGAGATGATAATTGCCATAAGTAGCCAATTTGGGATTATTCTTGACTTCTTTTGAGAGCTTTCGTTATTAGTATCTCCCCCTCCTATGTCGGTAGAAAGTTCCTTAATGCTGTGCCCCATCCTACCTCCACCATATATGTCAGCATCTAATATGATGCAAGTCTTCCTTGCATATGGAAACCCAGGAGACCTACTCCAAAAACAGTTGTTTAGACCCAGGCAGGTAAACACATGTTCTGGTTTTAATAAAAAACACCCCAACAATACTCCCTGGGCATTTATATACTATTTTTCAATGTCCAAAAGGGATGGAAACTCCTCTCACCAAATCTATGACTAATTGGTTCGATTGGAACTCCACTCGCTCTATCCTACTATCAACCCAGGCGTGTTACTGATTCCACGTAGACCCATTTGTCCAGGACACTAATGTTTGGGTCATGTGAAGTCCTAGTAGACAAATGTTAAAGTCAACACACCTGGCCTAGAAATTAAAGATAGAAAAAGCAGATTGCTTTTTTTTCTTTAACTCAGAGAGTTTAGATCATCTCTCTCTCTTTTTGTAAGACATATTTTAAAACAATAGTATAAAGACTGTAAAGACATCCTTCCTTCCCCATCTCCCCAGACTGGATCACCAGCTCTTTTACTCCGTGTCACCTTGGCAATGCTTTCTTGTTATTGAGGCTGTTGTTTTATGGATGTGTGATTTCAATTTTCAATAAAATTTTGCATCTTGGTTTATCTTGAAGTTTCTTTCTTTTCTGTCTCTCTGGCCTTTTTTTGTTTTTTGTTTTTTTTTTTTTGTTTGTCTTAAATTCTAGAATATTTTCATTTAAGTTATGTATAGTCTAAAGAACAAGAATAATAATTACTTTGGTTCTGTCTACACTTCCATCAGTATGTGATTGTTTTAATTTAAGGCACTCTGTACCAGGGTCAGCAATTCAAAGAATCAATTACAATGCCCAAACTAACTTAAAAATATATTTTAGGTCTATGCATGTTTAATTTTGTTGTAGGGAGCCAGGCACCATAGTATCATTTGTTGACATCTCCAAACCAGCCTCAAGTTGTATCTTAAATTCACAAATTTACTGAAAGGAGTTTAAACCAAATCCAGATTTATTGAATCAAATGGCTTGCATGATGAAGGCATTAGCAAATATTCAACCAGAAATCTGTAATGGACCTTGTCCAAAGCCTTTTTAAAAATTACACTATGTTCTGAGTTTTGAGTCATTCCTTTTACAAGCTTGATAAATTGTTTTACATAAAAATAATTAATCTAGTAGCTTAGGGAAGTACTTGAAAATATCTTTATGTTTGAGATAAAAGTATGTTATTAAATTTAAATGTTCTTGTTACCCTCGCAAAGTGCTTTCAATTAATTTAATAACTTTGATTCAAAAATCCCTTAAAGAGTTGGTGAGTATGTTTAGTTTTTTAATATTTGATTTTCAAGTTTTTTTTTTTCTTTCACCTTATGGTTATACCAGCTTTTGATGGGTTTATAGTGACTTTTGTATAAATGTGCATATTTGAAATGATGCAAAATATTTGAAAACTACAGTTAACCTAACTAGAAAGTAACTGAAGCCTTCGCCTTAGAACCAAGATTACCCAGCTAAAAAGAAAAGGTTACAGGCAGTTCTGGGTATCATTTAAAAGGAGATACAATTATTTTGCTGAGATTCCATGTCTTCACTTTTTCTGACTTTCTTCATACCACGGATATTCTGCTCTTCACTCAACACCCCTTTTCTCTCTGAAATTCTGCATTCCAGAAAAGGTTTGGTGAAATAGATTTACCTTAAGTAACACCAGATTCTACGAGAGAGCTTGCTTTATAATTGGCAGTGAAAACTATAAATGAAAAGAATCCCTTGGTGGAATTGTAGGCATCTCCTGGAAGGTGGAGAGAATGGTTTCAAATTTGTGTCCTCTCAAGTATTTGACTTTTTTGACGACCCAGATCTGAAATCAGGAAACATAATTTCTGATCCTGGATGATCTACAGACCCCTTTCAGCTCTGAAATTTTGAATTTTATTCTTAGCAGGGTGTACAGAAGCCTAAATTGTTAGAGTTTCGAACTGGGTTTTGGCCTCATCAGGATTTCTCTTCAAACTAGAAATACCTGAAAGTGCCTTTCAATACTTCTGTGACATTGGATTCCTAAAAGAATCTAGTAAGTTTTCTCAGAAAATATACTGAGGCCTAGACTTTGTTATTTTTTTTCCACCAGAAAGCTGTGTTTCCGTATCATTTTTTTAGGGTGGCGGGTAACGAGGAAGATAAGAGAACCAGGAAGTTACAACTCCTCTTCTCCTTAAACACTTTTCATCCCTTCAGCTTCCCCAGAAATCTTTGGGGGGTGCCCACAACAGACTATGACATTACATTTGCAAAGGGACAATATGGTTCTCTTTCAAGGCCTCTCGACTGGTCACACATTTACTCAGCCTTGCTGCCTCTTCCACAGTGAACAAAAGTCAACAGAATGTCCCTTCTGTTTCTGACATTATGAAACCTAATAATAAACAGACAACCTTGACCTTCTTCCTCGTGGCATTAAAACTCACATCTACATTAAGGGAGATGCATTCAGAATTCCTGACCTTTTCAAACTCTGTTATCCCAATTCATCACCTCACCCTAACTTCTAGATTTGCTCAGTTAAGAATCTGTGCCACCTCTGACCTCTTTGTCCCCTTAGTTCTGATATTGCTTACCCCCTTAACCAGGAACTAGAGCGTTAAGTATTTGAGAGGGGAAGAGTGAAGGGAATTAAAGTTTACTGAGAACCTGCAAGGTGCCAGTTAATCTTCATAGCAATTCTTCTAAAGCAGTATAATGCCTATTGTACAGGTGAAGAAAATGACACTCAGAAGACTTGGGTAACATCCAAAGTCACTTAATTAATTTCTGTCAAATTGAGAAGCGGAACCCAGATCTTTGGTTGACCCAAAATCCATGTTCCTTCTTTGTTCATCTGTGGTTTGTGACCTGCCTTCTTCAATAACAATTTGAGGTACCTTATAATGAAAAATAATATTTGACATAATAAAAAAGTCAAAAATAAAGGCCACAAAGGGAAAGCTAGAATGAAGTGGTTACAGGATTTGGAAGAAGGCATTTATTGTAACTCAGGGTCCAGGGAAAATGCAAAGCTCTTTAATGTGTTCTTTTCTTAATGCTGGACGTTAATGGTTCAAGCAGTGCTTTCCATTGGCTCTTGCTGTACACTTGGTGGGTTTGGGGGAGCAGAAGAGATAGGCGCAGGCCTCTTACCTTAGGGAGTACCAACCTGCCTTTTGAATTGAGGCTACCTAGCATCTTTAAGATAGTTTGTAGTGGACAAAGGCAGCTAGAAGCAGCAGCAGCTGGCGAGGCATCCCCTTGCTGCCTTGCCCTGTGTTTTTCTATGGACTGGCGATGTTCCTAAGTAGATCGTAATGTACTGAGCCTTATGCAAAGCTCCTACACCAGGGAGAGGTGTGAATTAGGAAGTCTGTCGGTAATCACTAGCCTGGGTCCCTTTATTACATCCTTTGTGCTTTGCCCGAAATCAGACTCCCACATTTCTCTTACTACATCACCCATTTCCTGATTCTCTAACCTATTACACACCACCATCTTATTTCTGGGAAGGTGTTACAAAATGAAAGAAACAGAAGAACTCTTGGACTAGGAGCCAGGAGACCTAGTTCTACCCCCAATTCTTTCTTCTCAGACATCTCCGGGTGGACTGGAACTTCCCACCTTTGGTTCACAGTTGAGTGCATTAGCCACTGCGCCACCCAGGGACTTCTGAGGATTGTGAGAGGGGAACTTTTCCCACCAGAGATTAGAAACATGCTTAACGCCCAATCTTTATTCTGTGGTCACAATAATTATTCATTGTAAATGCTGTATACTTTTAAAATTTCTACCTCATCCTGTCTCCTTCAGTTCTCACTACAGCCCTATGAGGTAGCTTGGATAATTATCCCTATTGTATCCACTACCCAATGAGCATCTTAATGGTGGGGCTATATCTTAGTTTTCCTGCTCTAACATCTAACTCAGACAGTACGTGTATAACTTTCGTATAGTTTTCTTGTGAGAAAACTGGGACAAGGATATCACGTGGCTTGCGTAGGAACCTGTAGCCTCCTAATATGTACTGATGGGCAGGCTTAAACCTTGATTTTCTAACTCTAAATCCTGCCTCTGTTCTAGTATACATCATTAGTTCTATATTGGAAAAAAAATATATATTAGGAATAGCAGTTAGATAGGGAATCTCAATATAATACATAAATACATAATAGGATGAACTCAATTTCAAATGCTAAATGGAAAACTTTATTTTTTTTGTTCCTTTGTCACCCAGGAGACTTGTGGGAAGTGAACAGAACAGTTGTTTGAGCTCCAGGGTTCTCCTGTGTAGAGAGGCTCTTGGCATTCCAATGGGTTCTGTCACAGCCCATGAACGTCTCAGCTGAGAAACGTATTTCCAAGCTGAAGCTTCTGCATGGCATCAGGGTGTGTTCCCAAATACCCTGTTTGATTAGTCTGGCGGTAATTTTCAGATAGCCCAAGTGGCCTAGGAAGCTCCAAACAGAATGCCTCAGCTGCAATTTGAGGTTGGTGTAGCCATGTCTTTCATAAATCAAATGGGTCTTTGCTCAGTTCTTCTCCCTTAGTGGCTTTCAAACTTGTTTGAGTTAAAGGACAAGAAAGGGGAGAGTGATGGGGGGAATAATAAAAGAAAGAGGAAAATGTAATTATTTTCCCTTCCCAAAGGAGATGCTTAAAGAAAGTATCCAAGTTTTTACGCTGCATATTCAGAAAAAAATATGATAGTCTTGCTTTCCCTCCTTAGTTAGGAAATGTTCTCGGAAACAAAAACAACTTCTTATCATCACTCTTGGAGCACTGTTTTTGCAAATGTACATTCTAGACCATGTTTTCAACTGAGAGCTACTGGGAAAGAACAGTCCTCACTTGTTGGTGTTCCGTGCTCACCATCATTTCCATGTTTGTGTTTCCAGGACCTCGATGCAGTCACAGTCTTCATACGGTAACAGCTCCCCACCTCTGAACAAAATGAACAGCATGAACAAGCTGCCTTCTGTGAGCCAGCTTATCAACCCTCAGCAGCGCAATGCCCTCACTCCCACCACCATTCCTGATGGCATGGGAGCCAACAGTAAGACCATCTCCCTGTAGCCGCAGCTGCAGGACCAGCAGGGCTAGTGTAGGAGGAAACTCTACTCTAGGGAGGGGGAAAGGCCTGCTCTTAAGCTAAGTGAGAGAAAGAGTGGGACAGAGTAGATGGAAGTTGAGTGGCTTGGGTTTCTCATAGTGATACTCTTACATTTAAGATGTGTGTTTCATTCCAAAGCATACTGCTAGAAATAGCTAAGGCTGTTAATTTAGTATGGATAATAATCTCTGTGAAAAGAACAGTCCATGTCCTACCAACCTGGCTAGGATCCCACCGCTGCCAACCTTTGAAATAGTAGAAAGGGAATGTATCCAATGTGTGGGAAGTAGCATGGTGTGGTGGACTCAAAACTTGGAGAACCAGATTTTAATCTGGGCTCTATTGCAAAATTAGCCGTGTAACTATGGACAAGTCACTTCTCTAATGCTTAGTTATAAAATTATCACTTTACACGTTTAATATTTTGTGATTCTGTATTCCTACAACCTTGGCTTTCTCAACTTCTCTGTCAATTGGGGATGGACCTGTAGAAAAAAAGACCTCCCTTTTAGTTATTCACATATAAATTATTCCTATCAACTAAATATAAATGCAAGAGACATATAATGTGAGAATTGGACCTCCAAATGGATGATGACTGGCATATAGCTTTGTTATAAATATAATTATCTTATACGCTGGAACTAAATCTAGGAAAGTGGATACCCAAATATGAAAGAAAAAAATGATAGTAAAAAGCCAGAGGCATCTAAAATATCCTCAGGTGTGTGAGAGACTGAGCACTGCACAGCTAACATCCTGTAATTCAAAAACCAGTGCCTCAGGCTTGTCCTTTGAAATCCCTCCTTGTTTTCATCAAGGCTTCTAACTTATACTTCAGCGCTGCCTTGAAGAGACTGGCTTTTATTAAGGAAGTGTTTGGAAAGCTAGGATAGTGACTCTCTCTGGTCTAGTGGCACATGTCTATATTTTAATGAGGTTGCAGGGTATGTGGCATGATTGCCTGACACCTGCCAGACTACTCTCTCACTAATGATGAACCCTAATGCTCAAAACCTGACCCCTTGGCAGGTATGATACTTGGACACTAAAAGAAATAGGTACAGCTTATTTATTTATTTACTTTCTTTTCTTTCTTGTGACATCTTAGACTCCTCACATTATCTCTTGGGATGGTGAAATAGTGACAATGCTGACTGTCCTTTGCATTTCTGTATAACTTAACAGTTTACTACTTTTTCTTAATTATCCCTCACAGCTATTGTTTTGTTTGTTTGTTTGTTTGTAGTCAGGAAGGTCACAGGGGAAAACAGATTGAGATTCAATAAGCCTACGCTCTTTGGTTAACTAGTTAGCTAGTTTGTAACAGACACCTTTCCCCTCTAGCATACTGTTCAGTAACTTTTTTTTTTCACCTGAAAACAAACTTTATTTCATGAATATTATTGGAATTAAGCCTTTCTTCTCTATCAGTGAATGTTTACAGCTTATGGTTTAGTGAAATACCCAAGTTGGTGTTATTTCTGGATACAATCTTGAAATGGACCATAAGAAAAAGTGATCATCTTTAATCGCCTCCTTCCTTATAAGGCTTATGGTTCCCTACAAATATTGCAATAGATCCCCCCATTTCCAAATAAATATTCCAAAGATTTCTCTTTCACCATTTTGCTCACTTAAGGTGTGTTTACTGAGTACCTACTCTGTGCCAGGCATTGTGCTAGGGTCTGCAGGGGCCTAGACACGCCTAAGATCTAATCTCTATGCTTGAGGAGATTAGTCTAGTGAGAGAGACAGAAATACAACCCGTGAAAGCAGGTATAAGTCAGAATATATTAGCGTGAAGAGCAGTGAGCAATTGGATAGAGAATTGAAAGTAGAGAAGGGGGTGGAAAGAGATTGTCCTAAGAGAAGACACAAAGATCAAGAAGTATGCAATTCATTTGGAGTTTGATGACTGTTCGGTCTGACTAGACATATGGTGAGCGAAGGAGTGTAATGAGAGACAGACTGAAAAGAAAGGCTGATAGATTTGGCCCTTTGTAACATTAAAGCAGGCAAGATAGACCACTGGGATACTGGAATGTGATGACGGTCGTAACCCTCTCTGTTCCTCCTGCTTCCATTCAGTTCCTATGATGGGCACCCACATGCCTATGGCTGGAGACATGAATGGACTCAGCCCCACCCAGGCCCTTCCTCCCCCGCTCTCCATGCCATCCACCTCCCACTGCACCCCCCCACCTCCGTACCCCACAGATTGCAGCATTGTCAGGTGAGTCCATAGTATATGGCCCTGGCGGCCTGGACTAAGCATCTCTGGGTGGTGGAGGGTGGACACTATCAAAGTTAATAAGACAGTTTGGATGAAAGAAAGCAGTCCCATGGTTGAAGTACAGCCACTATTATTCTCTCTTATCTACAGAGCAGTCAGCATTGTTTAATCAAAGAAAACTATAATCTGCATGGGAAAAAGTGAAAATGTGTGTTTATAGGCATGTGGTTTTTCATGCCTGTTTCTCTCATCTTCACTTACTCCCTTTTCTCCTCCCTCACATTTTTACACCGTCCTTTGTGGCCTCCAAATTGGTGCTCAGGGCTGGGTTTCCAAAAAGGGGAACGAACTCGCTATCTTGCTCCCTATCCTGCTCTCTAGGCCTCATAGCTTTCAGCTACCATGGCACAATTATTGTGGAATTGGGTTTCCATAAAATGATTTCAGTGTTAACAAATTTGACAGGGACTCTCCAGAATCTAATGACCCCTACTCCTTGGCCATGTGGGAAGTGGGTACACTTCCAGGTAAGGGAATTTCAGGCAGCCAGAAGAAAGACATGTATGAAGCCTGAAACATCTGTTTCCTCCACGTCTTACACCTAGTGTGCATGTTCTTCTTCTGCTTCACGTGCAGAACAGTTCTTTCATTTGGCTGCTGGAATGATCTGTGTTGGCCCCCATGTGGTTGATGTAGCAGTACTAGCAGGTGTCAGTGACAGAAATGGCCAAAATGCATGACTTATCCCACCCAGGGTCTGGCTCTCTGATGATGGTGGCAGCATCAATCTGACACCAGTACTGAGGAGGAGGGAATCTGTATGCTGAAGACAGAAATCAAAAGGCATTAATCCTTCATAGAGTAGTGGCCTGCAATTTTTTCTTGATCACGTGATCCATACACAGATACCCAAAACCTAAAACAAAAGAAGAGGATGCTGTCTTTGAAGTGAAGAGCTAGGAGGCAAAAGGACTGGGAATTGGCCAGCTTGACTACTCCTCCTTTTCACCCTTTGCAATGGCTCCTCACACAAAATCCCTAGAATTTTCCAGATCTCCATTTGAAAACTGCTGCTCTGCAGGAATCCTTACAGTTGGTTTCAACATCAGCACTGGAGGTTTAAGTGACTAGTCATCTCCATACTTCAAATCCAAGGCCCACATATATTTTTTATGCCCATAGTCTCTTCTGTAGGGCATCCAATGGCAAAATGTTGGGTTTGCCTTTATCTCGCTAATGCAGTTGGGGTGAACTTTCTTTTTCTGTTTCCTCCTTCCTCCTCCCTCCTCCCTCTGCAGTTTCTTAGCGAGGTTGGGCTGTTCATCATGTCTGGACTATTTCACGACCCAGGGGCTGACCACCATCTATCAGATTGAGCATTACTCCATGGATGTAAGTAACTGTTAGACATTTCTCTTGAGTTTTATTTCTTCCTTTCCTCCCTCTAGTGACATCCACCTTGTAGTTCAATTTCACCAGGTTTTAAGATTTGTCATTGTGGTACCCCCAATTTGCAATTTTGATGGAACCCATAACCATATTAGAGAAATGACCAGGCCACTAATCAGTCAGCAGTTGTTTATTGTATCCTTATAGCGTGCAGAATGGGCAAGAGGGGATATTCTTCCCACCTTCAAGAAAGTTATAATTTCTAAAGAGTTAAGAGAACTTTTCAAATGCTCTCATTAATTCATACAGGATTCGAAGGATAGCAGGGAACAGGTGGTGTTATTCTCACTTAAAAAATAGGGAGAGAAGACTATATTGTCATTTGCCTAGATGAGTTGATGACAGAGCCAGGAATAGAACCCTGGGCTATAAGCTTCTAGCCTATTACCCTGTTATTCTATTACCTGGCATTCTCTGCCTCTCCTTAAGGTCAGACCTTTAGGGGGATTCAACTGCTCCTGCCTGATCACTGAGAATGATCACAGGCCATGGGTTCAGATCCCATGCCCCTTTTTAGTAGTTGTGAGGACTTGGAATTATCACTTAACTTTGCCTCTCTGGGCCTCAGTTACCCAAATTAGAGTCAAAAGCATTCCCTTCCAGCTATAATATTCTTTGATTTGTCTTGTGAAACAAGTTGGATGGGTGAGAACTTTTTCTTGCCTCCTATTTCTCTTCTTGAACTCACATAAGCGCTAGTCTTGCTTTGGTTTATAGCAATCTGCTTTTCCTCCCAGGCTGCTCTTCAGGTGCTGCTCTTTGGGGTTTACTACCCTCTCTTCCAGCTTTCTAAGGGTGCTTTGCATGGGTAGAAGAAGATGCTCTCTGCTTTTGCTGCTGCTTCTATGTTTGGGACCTCTTTCCCCCCCTCCTTGAGCACCGATGCTAGAGAGGACCCCTCAGCATGAGAATGCCCCAGCCCTTTGGTGACCAGTATATGCTGTGCTGAGCCTATACCCACCTCCTCTCCACCCCAAGAATCACCCTTGGCTGCTGCCCCTTGATGGAATAAATTATAAGTGAAAATTCTAGAGAAAGCTTTAGAAGTAAGTTCCAACAGAATTCTGATAACTTTACCATCACAGAAATGAAGGCAACAGAGAGTGGCCCCGTGGTTGAAAAACCAATGGAAGTCTCCTGTGACAGAGCCCTGCTTGACAGAACATAGAATCTGTCCTTCCCCATATTTTTAAAATTATACTTTCTACTGAGGATTATGTCAAGACGTTCCCTTGGCTATTAGGATCTACAGGCACTCATCACAAGTCCATCTCTGCTGGTGTTTACTGGGTCTTGTGCCAGTCTCTGAGCCACGGGTTTCTTACATGTCAGTCACCAGCCACAACTTGTCCAGAGATCAGAAGGTTATTAAAGTCTGGTTTGCAAGGAGCTTTGGACTTCTTGGAAGGAAGGGTGATCCTAGAGTCTCAGGAATATCAAGAACTATCCCAAGTCATCTTTTTGTGGATTATCTTCTAGAGCATATTCTTCTGCTAGAATAGGAACTTGGGAGGTTTTCTGATGACCTGAGGATTCAATTTATTCATATCATGGAAAAACATGGCACCATACTACAGATTTCTGAGTTGGGAAATGCTGGGATGTTTCCATTTTCTTCATCCTCACCTCAGTTTCTTCCTGCTCATTGCTGGAAGTAGACACCTCTTTCTCAGCTTGTCTTTCAGCACCAGTCTGTTGTCTGGCTTTCTTTCCTGGAAAAAGGAATATGGTTAAATTTTTGGATCTTTAGAAGTATCCCCTATAAAGTACAAAGATAATATAGAGTAGTAATAAAAACTAAGATTCATGGAGTGTGTTTTATAATTTACAAAATACTTTCATATCCACATTTAAATATGTGCCCACACTATGTGTTGACCTAGAAAGGGATGGCATCCCCATTTTACCACTGGAGCAAGTAGAGAATGAGTGACTCGATGAAGGTCTAGAGCTAGTCAGTGACAATAGGATCCTCTATCAAGGTCTTCTGACTCCAAGCACAGTGTACTTTCTACCAAACTATCCTGCCCTCACAAAAAAATGTGAGCTGTCTTGGAAACAAGCTAATGTAAATAAATTAAGAGATGCCACCACAGTTAGTTAAGGTTTACTCTTTTTGTAATGCCTTCCACCCCCATCCATAGAACATTGACATAACTTCTTTGCATTTGATACCCTGATTTATCCAAACACCAAGAGACCTTTTGGCCACTATGGCAGTTTTAGAAAAAGCATAGTCCCAGAGGCTGTCCTTGGCCTCCAGTTCATTCAATTAGTTATGTAACTTTAGACTTGTCAACCTCTCTGACCTTCAGTTTCTCTGCCAATGTAACAGATGTAATAGCATCTACCACTAATCTGAGGAGTAAATAAGATCATGAATGTAAATTAATTAGCTCAGTGCCTGGCATATAGAAAGTGCTCAATAAATAGCTGTTAGTAATCTCTTCTTCCCATCCCCTCATCCTACCCAGTGGTGGTGACATCCCTTTAATACCTTTCTTCTAGTGATTAAAGCCAGGCAGATGTAAGAATCTGAAGATATCTTCATCTTATGTTTCTCTTTGGAATTTATACCTTCTAATTGGAAACCCCGGTGGCGTAGTAGTTAAGTGCTATTTGTGCTAACCAAAAGGTCAGCAGTTCAAATCCACCAGGCACTCCTTGGAAACTCTAGGAGGCAGTTCTACTCTGTCCGATAGGGTTGCTATGAGTTGGAATTGACTCGACGGCAACGGGTTTGGCTTTTTGGTTTGGTAATCTATTATCCCCATTTTACCAATGAAGGAACCGAGGCCAGTAAAGAATAAGTGAAGTAAAAAAAAAAAATTTTTTTTTTTTTTAATCCACAAGCCGAGATGGCACCTCAGGGTTGTATCTTTGTGTTTAGATAAATGTAAAATTAAAGGCTATCAGAGAGCTAATTTTATTTTCCAGTGCAGAGGGTCAATAAATTCAGGTCAATTAAACCAGACCACGGGGGAATGGCATAGTGATGTGGCCTAAATGTTGCTTGTCTCTTTGTCCTAATTCTCCCCAACTCCCTCCACAGGATTTGGCAAGTCTAAAAATCCCTGAGCAATTCCGCCATGCCATCTGGAAGGGCATCCTGGACCACCGGCAGCTCCATGACTTCTCCTCTCCTCCCCACCTCCTGCGGACCCCAAGCGGTGCCTCTACAGTCAGTGTGGGCTCCAGTGAGACCCGGGGTGAGCGTGTCATTGATGCTGTACGCTTCACCCTCCGCCAGACCATCTCCTTCCCGCCCCGTGACGAGTGGAATGACTTCAACTTTGACATGGACGCTCGTCGCAACAAGCAACAGCGCATCAAAGAAGAGGGAGAGTGAGCCCATTTGTGTGGGTTCTCCCTACTGTCTTCCTATCTGCCCACCCCTCTACAAGGCACTACTTCTTGATCTTGAAAGCGTTCTACCTAACTCCTTCCTCTTCTTAGCCTGATCTCTTAAGGGAAAGAGAAGTAAGAGGCTACCTCTTACCTAATGCTAACATCTGGCCTGATGCCTGATTGCATTTCTGGCTCTAAGCCTTCAGATCTATTGCTTGCAGGACTGGAGTTGGCCATGGCTAGGTAGAAGTAGGCAAAAAAGCAGTGGGTGTCTCCTTAAGCTGCAGAGATTTCTCATTGACTTTTATAAAGCATTTTCACCCTTATAGTCTAAGACTATATATATAAATATATAAATATACAGTATATATTTTTGGGTGGGAGCCATTGAATATTGTTTAAAATGTAATTTAAAGGAACAGAAATTGAGTTGCACTTACTTTTTTTATTTTACTCTTTTTGGCTGGTTTATTTATGTTCCTTCTCTCAAGGGCTACCATATGTGGTAATAGGTATCAAGAGCTTGATGAAACATATGATCATGATGTATAGATCCTTTTGAGTTTTTGATTTTTAAACGATGTCAGATCAAAATTTTGGCTAAATTCAGTTATATTTACCATTCTTTATTATGTGGGTGAGCCTGTCTATATACGTGCACAGTTCTCTATGTTGGTGTATCCTATGCTACTGCTATCCCTACTAGAGATGGTGGTTCTCTTTGTGGTTATTTTCTCTAGTAACCAGAAAAAGTCCATATTCATACAGTCACACAAACTAAAGGAAATGACACATCTTACTTGGTTTTTGGTTTAGAATGGTGAATGAGGGTCACAGACAAAATTCTTAAAAGGACTGTGGCAGCCAGTTCAGACACCTGGAATCTTGTATTTGGGTGTATCAGTATTGGCCCCTCAAATTCAATACAAGACACCTTCTGTCATAGTAGTTGCTGGGAAGACATTTGCTGCCATTACTGAAGCCTTCACACTCAATTTCACTACTAGATTGACTAACTCAATGACAAATTTGCTACTCTTATTGGGATAAAATTTGATTTGATTGGGATGGCTGCCATCTGTCTAGTTCTTGCAGTGAAGTTTGACTGCCTGTTAACAACATCCAAGGAAAACAAAAACCATTCAGAAATTCTGAGTCTTTACGAAACAGCAAGAGACTTCAGCAAACCATGAATTGAGGTTCTTGAAAATTGCTTGGAAATAGAAATAATATTATTTGGTAAATATTTCTTTTAAAGACCCCCCTCTTCTCTCTATTCCTGCATGTAGAAGCTTGTTGACCTTTATCTTTTTAAGGTTTAAAATAGATGTAGTAACTAGTCTTCATACTTAGGGAAACCATGGAAATGACAGCATTCCTCTTGACCTTTCAGAAACATGTCTTGTAGCAAATATTTTATTTTGATTTCAAGCTATAAAAAGGCTATTTTGTATATATTCCAATGGGCTCTGATATCCTCCAGTACATTCTGGTAAAGGACTATCATTGCACACTAGCTGCCATTTTTGTTTTAAGGTGCAAAAGGTCTAATTTGCCTCAACGATGTAATGTACAAGATTCATTTAAAAAGTGTACATATGTTTTGCATGTGAATTGCATACTTTGTTTCCCCTTGGGTTGGTGAGTTTTCCAGAACCACAATTGCAGCCTTTTTTTTAATTTTTTAAAATATTTTTATGGAAACATCATCATTTAATAAGAATAAAATGTCAACTAAAGAGGTAATGCCATAATTGTAAGATGGGGGGAGTTGTTTTTTTATTGTTATTTTTTTAATTTTGTATGTTAAAGAGAGTGAGTCCTTGATTTCAACATTTTTTATTGCGCTTAAATGGTAAGAAGTACTGTTCATTTGCGGAAGAAGCATGCAGCTTTGAAAACTCATTCAAGGGTAAGAATGAAAGCTGTGCCCTGGCAATGCTGGGAGGACAAATGGCTTCCTCTGTTGCCGTGTTTGATAAGCCATGTAGGACTTCTTCTGAACTATATCAGCACTATTCACGCAGCGCCAGGTACTCAGAAATTCTGGTAGTGTATCTCGTGGGTTTAGCAGTAGCTGAGGCTAGGCACCTGACTGGCCTCACATCCTGGTGGCAAATTACTCCTGAGTATATGTGTATGTAGGATCAGGGTGAAAGAGTATTAAGAGCGATAAGAGTGAACAAGTGGAAATGGGCTTAATGGAGTTGTTTGCAGCCTCAACTCAATGCAGTTAGCTGAAGAAGGGGAAGATTTTTCTTTGAAAGTAGTTATAAACAGAAAGGGAGAACAGACCTTTCTTCATTAAATCCATTTGTCTTTTTTTCATTGAGTTTCCTCTAAAATGCAGGATGTGGGATGTTGAATGTCAAAGGGTTGTATTTTTTTTATTGTTATTTTTATAATTGTACAAAAAGTTATGCAAATGTCAAAAGTTTTATATGCTTTTTGAAAAGTTCTTTCTTATAGACATAACTTTTTTTTTTTTTTTTAAGCTTCCAGTTGCTTGTCTTTTGGTATTTTGTGTTATGGGCTTTTGGCGAGCCAGAGGCAGATCTAACAAGCCACTTATATTTGCCAGGACATGCAATAAAATGACAATAAATAAAAACATAATGAGAAATGGTATTGTCTTGATGTCGTGTGTGTGTGCGTGTGTGTGTGTGTGTGTGCGCGTCATTCAACCTCATTTGTATTATTGAGGAGGAGACAGTGAAAGAAATATTAGACTCAAGTATTGATGTTTTTCATCCCAGGATAAATAATCATTCTTATTTTAGCCAACCTGTGAAGTAGGAAAGACCAGGAAGCTACCCTCATTTGGTACATGAGACCCTTAGGGGTTTAATCACTTACTTGCGTAAAGTCAGAAAAAGTTGAGTTTGGAACAGGGTCTAGACTGCAGACATTCCTAATGTCTGAGTGAGCTTCCCATGATGTTCAGCAATCCCTCCTCAGCACCATGACAGTAGGATGCAGATTGCTCTGGTTCTTTGTGGAAACAAAGGAGTTCTCAACTGGTGCAAACAGTTAAAGTCCTCGGCTGCTAACTGAAAGGTTGGAGGTGAAGTCCACCCAAAGTTGCCTTGGAAAAAAGATCTACTTTCAAAAAATCGACCATTGAAAACCCTATGGAGCACCGTTCAACTCTGGCACACATGCGGTCACCATGAGTCGAAATCAACTCAACAGCAGTTGGTATGTGGGAATGACATTGCAGATGGTGGGCTGTGGTGGAGCCATGTCTCCTTATAAACACAGTGTTAAATGTCACCTTTGCTATTATATATGTTGATTGAGCCAATTAAATATTATCTCTTGATGGTCTAATATTTTTTTTAAGGAAATGAGAAAGTTCATTCTTTTATGGGCATACATTAGATGGCATGAAACTGATATAATACCTTAGACTTAAAAAGAATTCAACAGACTAACATATATAATGTCAGCTTGCTTTTCAATTTATAGATGTAATCACGTTATGAAGATACTCATACAGTCATATCGGCAAGGTAGGCTCAGCTTAAGCTAGGAGTATCAATAGATTCCAATTCTTTTTCCTGAAAATATAGAAAATGGATTCCAAGAAATGAAATTGTTGATAGAATGCTGCCATTTGAATAAAAGAAAATTAAAGAATTATGAACTTCCCATTAATCAATGATGATGTAGAGTATATCAGTGATTAATGATGTTCACAGTTCTCGCCAGTATAATGCCATTATAATGTGACATTTTGGACCCCAATTTAGTTTTGGATTTCTCTTTTGAGCAGTTGTAATCATTTGTTACAGTTGTAACCATTTGCATTGCATAATGTGTTTTAGATTTATAGGAGGGCCCAACAAACCCTATGATAATTGCCTGAAAATGAGTTAGATGCTTTTTTAAAAAAAGTGGCTTTTCTTTTCACTTCAGAAGAAGTGAACTGTTAAATCAGAAGATACGTATAAACAGCCAGCAGTACCCTAGACTCTAATGATGATGGTGAAATTGGTGTTATAAATTAAATCTCAGACCCAATGTGATGATATCCTAGGTGAATTTTCTCAAACACAAGGTTCAATGATTGATCAATATTGTTCTGAAGCTAAAAAAGATATGTAGTCATCTCATTCTGTTAGTCATTTAATAGGAATTATTTCTCTGTATAATATTTTGAGACAATAACCTGATCATTCTGTTTTTCTGAAAGGATGTTATGACAGTATTCTTTCATCCCTTATGATGCTTATGCACCAAACTGTACCCCCTAGGGTTCACCAGTGGACACATGCCGAAGGCAGGGCTGTGTCAAAGATAACTGGAATGAAACGAAGGATACAGAAATTTTAAACTCATCGGATTTATCCTAATTGGTGTTTCTAAATCTAAAAGTGTTTTACAATTTGGAGCAAAGAAGATGGTCATCCCCTCCGTGACAAAATTATGAGCCATCAAAAGTTCCAAAATTATTTTCAAGTATTTCATTTTGGAGTTGCAAGTGCAAGAAGAACAACCAGAAGTAACGACAATCTAGAAACTAGCAGAAACGTATTTGAAATCAGTTTTACGAGATGGATGTGTACCAGAGTACATGATAAATGATGAACAGTTCGTTGCATTCAGAGGATATCTGCTCTTTTGTGTGTATGTACCTCTGAAATAGGAGCCCTGGTGGTACAGTGATTAAGAGCTTGGCGGCTAACCAAAAGGTCAGCAGTTTGAATCCACCAGCTGCTCCTTCGAAACCCTATGGGGCAGTTCTACTCTGTCCTATGGAGTAGCTATGAGTTAATAATAAAGAACAAAATTTTAGGTTTGCTGTGGAATCGACTGGAAGGCAATGTTTATTTGTTTATGCTTGATTTCTTATTAAAATTTCTCATGTTTTTCACTACCTCCTTACTCTTCTGTAAAAAGCTCTCGTGAAATTGCTTAAAATATAAAAAATAAAAAAAAGTTTATTGAACCCAGATCCTAAATGATGCCTTTTTTTTCCTGATATACTGAGCATTATTAGAATAAATTACCTAATATTAATCGTTAAAAAACACCAAAGACCTAATGTTGATTAAATATGCTTAAGTTAGGTCAGATTTACACAGGCTGTCTCAGATCCAACAACTACATTTCTGCTTTTGTGTGAAGCTTCTGGATGACCTAAAAAGGTAGCCAAGGGATCCTAGTTGATACGCAATGCACTTCTCATGGCAAAATGAAGGTATGAAATAAAGGATTGTACATGAGTGGTGGATACACATTGGAGCCTTCCAAGACCCTGGGAAGACACCCATAATATTGAGTCGGAGCACCCGCTCTCTAGCGGGAGGCAGTGTTCATTCTTCCTTCAGCCATTTTTTCTCCTTCACGTTACTAGGTAAACTAGAATATAAGATACCTCCAAGCCTTGAATACAGATTCCTACCATCCTCTTTGTACCCATAAGAATCTTACTGTCCATTAACACGTCTCTGAATTTGATTGACACATCTCTTTTTTTTCTTCCCTTGATGCTTCATACTTATTCCAAAATCAGTTATACAGATGAATAGATTTTCATGGAAATGGGGGGAGGCAGAGTGGACATTGTAATGAATGACGTATGGTGAGTTGGGCCAGGTTCTTAACTTTCTGCACCTCAGTTTCAGCATCTGTAAAATGAGGGCTTTGAAACCCTAACTTGTGTTTCAGTAATATCCTTTCTGGGGGAGAACTGAAGGATGGCATAAAACATCTCTGCATTATAAACATAAGGTTACTGTTTGAAAACAATTTCCTCTGTTAAAGCTATAAAACCCACTGCTGTCCAGTCGATTCTGACTCATCATGACCCTATAGGACAGAGTAGAACTGCCCCATAGGGTTCCCAAGGCTGTAAATCTTTCTGGAAACAAACTGCCACTTCTTTCTCATGAGGAGGAGATGGTGGGTTCGAACTGCTGACCTTTCTGTAAGCAGCCAAGCGTTTAACCACTGCACCAGTAGGCTCCTTCTTTAAAGTCATAATCTTCACTAAACGGGGAACTAAAAGTATCTGGAAACTTGTTCCTTCTTTAGAGAAACTTCTTAGATCCCTACACCTTTTTTTTTTTTTTTTTTTCCGTCAGAGAAGAGTAGTTCATTAGTTTAAAGTGGTGCTTTTAGAGTCTGTGTTGGGTGTGCCCTTGACATTTATAAGATTTGTAACTCCCTTCACTAATCCTGAACCTGTCTATGTGCCAAGTGGACAGCAAGTACAGGCAGGTGAATTTCCCTTTTGCGATTCTAGAGGAGAATCTTCAGCTGAGGACCTTGGAGGAATAGCATTTTGTAATTTGAGTAAAAGTTGGATACAGAGGGTGAATTGTTGGGAAGAAGTTTCTAGCAGAGAAAACTTAACTTAGGGAGCAACAGATACGAAATTAAGCATTTTGCGGGCACTTTAGTTTGTCTGACATTTGCTCTATAATCTTGACAATATGGCAATTGGATCTGTACAACAAACTATGGTGATTTTGAAAAATAGATTGATATCCTTCAACTCTAGGTACTACCTTCTACAAATCATGTCCCTGTTGAGCATTCTGTCCTACCATTTATTTAGCTCAGTTCACATCATTTGTGTCCAATTTTCCTCCAATTTACCAATACCTTCCATTGAATATTGCTGTACCCCATTAATGGCAGCCCTGGTAGCGTAGTGGTTAACTGTTTGGCTGCTAACCAAAAGGATGGCCGTTCGAATCCACCATCTGCTCCTTGGAAACCCTATTAGGCAGTTCTACTCTGTCCTATAGGGTCGCTGAGTTGGAATCAACTTGAAAGCAACAGGTTTGGTTTCTTTTGGTGCCCCATTAATGAGTAAAGATTAGAGAAAGCACTCAACAATACCTAGGATAGAGCAAAGTTGGAACTTTAAATGAGAATGAAAGGAGAAAGAACACAAAGATCAGCCCACTGTCAGGTTTTGGGTTGTGAAATAATAGAGAAAATTCTGCTGTGTCATTCCGCGAGGCCTCCTGCCAAATGCATTTTGGAAAAGTTCAGAAAGTTTGTTCTCAGGAATTCTGGAAGTCAAGAGGCATCAAGGCACCAGCACATTTGGTGTATTAGAATAAATTCTTGGCTTTGTAAAAACCCAGCAGAGAAGTCATAAAAGAATGCTCTAATAGTACCCTTTTGTGAATCTCACCCAGGCAGGAGAAGCCTAGGAAATATTTGTGTAAAACCTGGTGTTCAAAATGGCTCTCAGGCCACTGGGAAGTTTTTTGTTTAGTTTTGGTTTTGTTTTGGGGTTTTTTTTTTTTTTTGGCTATTTAAAATTTTTTTTTTTAACTATTTTTGTAATAGAGACATCTCAACTTCCTTTTCCCTTCCTTTTTTTTTTTTTTTTCCTTTCTCAGGGACTCTAAGGTGTTCTCACCCTAAGAGACTTACTACTAAGCAGCATAAACTCTCAGTAAAATATGAAACTTGTCCTTAGAAAATCCCCTTTCCCTGCCTGTTTCTCTTTCTTCCTCTTTGCCCAAGACATCTGCATTTTACTCCGTCTTCCACTCAAACCTTATGTTCCTGCTTGGCTGGCGATTCCCTCTATGGTGCGTAGGGCACCAGGATTATTTGCATTTTGCCAGGAGTTTTGAATCATTTCTAGGAGGTCATTGCTTGCTACTTCATTTATCAGCCCCTACCCTGAGGCCTCTGATACCTTCAGATTTACATGCAGGACAGGAAATCACGTGTAAGCTGGTCTCACCAAAGGCTCAGCAGAAGGCACCATATTGTCCCATTACTGGCTAGTGTTCAATCAACATTTGGGTATCAATGGAAGTTCTGTCTTCTCCTACACTGCCCTACTTCTTTACTGGCTTAATATCCTATTCACGGTAACCTAGCTTGGCTGCTTCACCCCTTCATCTTTCACCTCCTTAGCCTCATTAATTCTTGTCCTGGGGTACAATACCACAGTTCTTTCCTCATCATCACAGCCTCTGTAACACCTTGACCTCCCTTGGTGAGGGTAATAGGAGCGGTGAATGTCTGCCTGTCTCATGAGTGTCATGCATTCTTTCCTCCCCCCAGGAAAAGAGCTCCCCTGTCTCTTGGCTGAAAGACTACTTTCTTACAAACTCCACTCTAATTATTTCCATGGTACTCTTGTGTAATGCCAGGCTCTCCTCCTCACTTTGGCTGAGTTGGGTGCATTCATGGTGAGATCAGAGGTGGTAAACTTTGGTGAGGTAAGAGAATCTGTCGGTGAGGCAGAGCTTGTCAAATGTCTGCACAGAGGTGGCACGTGGGCTTTGTTGCTATGAGAGCTCTCTTTGTGTTTCCTGGCCAAAGGGTTACTCAACTTCCCTCAATACCCTCTGGTCAGTGCAAAAGTCTGTGGGAAATTCAGAGCGTAAGAAAGACACAGCCCTAGAATCATAGAAGCACAGACTAAGAAGGATCTTAAGAATCATCTAGTCCAACTCCTTACTTTATGGAGTAGGAAACTGAGTTTCAGACAGGAAATGGAACTATCCAGAATCTCATAGCAAGGCTGCATTCAACTAGCCAAAAGCAAGTAAGAGCCAGCTAGGCCACACACCTTCCTTTCTCATTTTCAGTGAAATCCAGTCCAACCTCTACTTAGGAGAGGTCTCTCTTCCATGCCAGAGTAAGACCCTTATTGTTTTTGCTGTTTTTATTATTACTCTCTCTTTCTCAGTGGAACTAGGGTGCTGCTTACAAGCAGGTCTTTCTCTGTTTGCTTTATTGTATTTCCATCCCCCATGCTAGTGTTTGTCCACGAACACCCAAGGCCTTAAGCAGTCCTTGGAATTCAAACAAGGAGGTGTGTTAGACCCAATCTGGATTTTATGTTCTTGGTGCTGTGCAAATGATCTCCTTCTGCCTCTGCCACTTGTTTAATCCTTTTGATTTTTTTTTTGCTTTTGATTATGAATACAAAGGAAAACTTGGTGGCTTAGAGGTTAAGTGTTCAGTTGCTAACCCAAAGGTCAGCAGTTTGAATTCACCAGGCACTCCTTGGAAACCCTGTGGGGCTGTTTTACTGTGTCCTATAGGGTTACTATGAGTTGGAATTTACTAGACTGCAATGGGTTTGGTTTTTTATTTTTATGAATACAAAAGAAAATTTTCACTGTGGTACCTGGGTTAAGGATGAACAATAAATTTGCCTACCCTTAAGAAAGAAAACGAAAAGGAAAAATTCATATATATAAGTATACTTCTCAGCTACTGCCAGTTAGACCACCTATCTATCAAAAATTTCTTCTGGAAAAATCCAGGTTTTTCTTGACCCAAGAGCAACATCATTTTAGCCCTAGGTCTGGCACCCCTTAGAGAGACTGAGGCAAATGTCCTTCCCAGATGGACAATCTCCTAAAGCCAGGGGAAGACTAGGTCTAATAATTTTGTACCACATCTTTCATACTACAGGACTTTAGAAAGTCTGTTTGGATGACTTGTGATGGGTTGATTTCATGCTACCTCATTGATTGTTCTGACCTCCTAGCCTATAGGCAATAGTGCAGACCTGAAAGGCAATATAATCTGACTTGGGCACATCATGTATATACCAGAGGCATCCAGACACCATCATCCCCCGATAGGCACCTCAGGAATACCGTAGACCACCTCCAACCAGCCCAGGGCTTCCCTAACTGGCAAACCCAGACATCTTCTCTAGCCAATCAACCATGCTTGGAGCCTTTGCTTTCCTAATGTGGGATAGAGACCAACATGCACTCTCTGGCTTTAAAAGACTTACCCATTCCTCCCCTGAATCTCATTCTTAACAACCTACCTAGACTCTGTGCTGGATTGGTTTGCTTCTGGACAGTAAAACTTTGTCACTAAAGACTCAGTGTTTTGTCTATATGCTCGGCCTCAAGTCGAGTCCGGCTCACGGCAACCCCGTATGTTACAAAGTAAAACTGCTTCATAGGGTTTTCTCGGCTATAATCTTTACATGAGGAAACTTTACATAGATCAAGAGGCAGTTGTTTGGACAGAACAAGGGAATACTTATTGGTTTAAAGTCAGGAAAGGTGTGCATCAGGGTTGTATTCTTTCACCATACCTATTTAATCTGTACGCTGAACAAGTAATACGAGAAGCTGGACTATACAAAGAAGAATGGGGCATCAGGATTGGAGGAAGACTCATTAACAACCTGCATTATGCAGGTTACACAACCTTGCTTGCTGAAAGTGAAGAGGACTTGAAGCACTTACTAATGAAGATCAAAGACCACAGCCTTCAGTATGGCTTACACCTCAACATAAAGAAAACAAAAATCCTCACAACTGGACCAGTGAGCAACATCATGATAAAGGGAGAAAAGATTGAAGTTGTCAAGGATTTCATTTTACTTGGATCCACAATCAACAGCCATGGAAGCAGCAGTCAAGAAATCAAAACAGCTATTGCATTGGGCAAATCTGCTGCAAAAGACCCCTTCAAAGTGTTGAAGAGCAAAGATGTCACCCTGAAGACCAAGGTGCACCTGACCCAAGCCATGGTATTTTCAATCGCAGCATATGCATGTGAAAGCTGGACAATGAATAAGGAAGACTGAAGAAGAGTTGATGCCTTTGAATTGTGGTGTTGGCAAAGAATACTGAATATACCATGGACTGCCAGAAGAACGAACAAATCTGTTTTGGAAGAAGTGTGGCCAGAATGCTCCTTAGAGGCAAGGATGGCAAGACTGCGTCTTACGTACTTTGGACATGTTGTCAGGAGGGATCAGTCCCTGGAGAAGGACACCATGCTTGGCAGAGTACAGGGTCAGCGGAAAAGAGGAAGACCCTCAACCAGGTGGATTGACACAGTGGCTGCAACAATGAGCTCAAGCATAACAACGATTGTAAGGATGGCGCAGGACGGGGCAGTGTTTCGTTCTGTTGTGCATAGGGTCGCTATGCGTCAGAACTAACTCGACCGCACCTAACAACAACAACAATCTTTACAGAAGCAGATTGATAGAGCTTTCTCTTGCAGCACCGCTCGGTGGGTTTGAACCACTAATTTTTAGGTTAGCAGTTGATTGCAAACCATTTGTGCCACCCAGGAACCCTCTTTGGTCTATAATAGTCATTTTTTCCTTTAACAATTGGGAAAGTCAGAAATAAGGTGTACAGAGAAGATGTTATATGCACAAAACTAGATTCCTTGAAGACAAGGACAAACTAATGGAGTGAGTCTTGGAGACCTGGGTTTTGACTATAGGTTTGCTAATCACTAAAGGTCAGTTGAAAGTTCTGGTGGTGTAGTGGTTAAGAATTATGGCTGCTAACCAAAAAGTTGGCAGTTCAAATCCACCAGGCACTCCTTGGAAACCCTATGGGACAGTTCTACCCTGTCCTCCAGGGTCGCTATGTGTCAGAATTGACTTATCGGCAAGGGGTTTGGGCTTTCGATTTTAAAGGTCAGTTTAGGTCAATCAAATATAGTGTAAGGGTCTCATCAGTCACAGGGTCTAGACAGATACTTACAAACACAAATTCCTTCAGGGGCTGATAATTTAGTGTAAATGCCTGAAGTGGACTGGACACAAGACAGCACATTATTAGGCTGATTTTATTAGGACTAATTGCAACATTGAAAGGAGCCCTGGTTGTACAGTGGTTAAAGCAGTTAGCTGCTAACTGAAAGGTTAGCAGTTTAAACCCATCAGCTGCTTCACGGGAGAAAGATGTGGCAGTCTGCTTCCGTAAAGATTAATAGCCTTGGAAACCCTATGGGGCAGTTCTACTCTGAGTTGGAATTGACTTCATGGCAATGGGTTTTTTGGTTTAATCATAATGTCAGACAAGCTGTACTGCCTTTAATACTCAGTACAGACCAAAGAAAATGGTCAAATACAAAATGGCCTTATATAGCCAGCAACAAAGCTCTTTGCAACCTTAGTATTTCGCATTGAATCTTGTCTACGGAAAATGTGTGTTGAATAAGAGGATAAATGAGAGCTTAGGCTCTGTAGTCAGATTCCCTATGTTCCCAACCTGACTTCATCACTTGGCAGGCTTGGAAAAGTTACTTGACATTCTCTTTGCCTCATGTGTAAAATGGGAACATTTCTGGTACAACCTAACTTTGTTGTGAGACTACCCATAATCCATAGCTGTCGAGTCAATTCCAACTCATTGTGACTCTATAGGACAGAGTAGAGCTGCCCCATAGGGTTTCCAAGGAGTGACTGGTGGATTGGAACTACTGACCTTTTGACTAGTAGCCAAAAGCTTAACCACTTGTGTTATCAGGGCTCCATTGTGAGGTGAGATGAATTAATACTGCAAAACATTTTTTAAGAATGGCCTAACATGTATTTAATGACCTCACAGTGACAGTTTTATTTATTTATTTATTTTAATGAGAAGACCTCCATGTGTCTGCTGTGGGTGAATCCTTGGATTTTTTTTTTTTTTTTTTTTTTAGGTTATTCATTAAAAAAAAATGAAGATTAGCAAAGCAAAAGAAGGTCTGGTAAAAGGTCTTACGGTTTAGATTGACTATATTAAGAAAGAATTCATCTTTATACTGTTCATTTATACTGATTCACAATTTTCTAAGAAATTTCATATAAATTATATTTTGACTCCAAAGAACAGCCCTTGAAATAGGTAGAGCAAGCATTATTTGCTGCATTTGACAGTTGAGGAAGCTGAGCCTCTGAGAGGTTACATGCATGTCCAAGTTCGCAAAGCCAGTTAGTGGTAGGATCTGGGGTCGCACCAAGTCTTTTGGTTCCAATTCAGAGCTCTTTTCCATGGCACCTCTATCTCCAAATCAGCACATAATTTTTTAGTATGTCATTTCCCTGAACCTGAATGCACACATACATCCAGGAAGCTTAAGCCTGTGGTCTGGCACTAGGTGGGACAGGATAAGTGTTCTAGAATCTGTCAGCCTCAGATTACACCAATGCACCCAGGTTCCTCAAGCCCTTCGTTGAAGGAAAACTCTTCGATGGTTGGCCATTGCCAACAGGATAACGGCCATCTACAGCCTGTCACTGGTTTACTCCTTAAGTCTAATTCCATCTGATCCTCCAGCCAACCTCGGCTGCTCAGTATTTTCTGCTAAAATGTAGCATCACAAGGCAGGATTCCTTTTATCGTTCACTGATGAATCCCAACCTAGTAGACACTTAATAACTATTTGTAGAATGAGCAAACTATCCCTGAATTTTCATACTCCTGTGCATTTACTATGCTATTCTCTCCAACAGAATGGCTGGACCCTTCCCTCACCTGTCTCAACATATCTTTCAGAGTGCTGCCTCTCCTTCAAGAACTAAGTCCAATCACACCTCCACAACAAGCTTTCTTGATTGCGGGCCACTAGAATGACTATATATAACACTCAGTTTTGTCCCTGTTTTATGATACATTACTGATGGACCTCTGCCACTTAGTTTGATCTTGTTTTTGTTCCTGAAAGCTAAAAAGCATTTTAAATATTGTGAGGCAGAAAACGAATATAACCTCTACACTTCAGAAAAAATATACATACATAAATCCCTCACTTAACGTTCAGTTACACTGCCTGTCTGTCAAACATTCCTTTTGAAAAGCCCAGGTGCTTTTTGACACAAGATAGATGATGCTTGCCTGAAACCACTCACTAAACATTTATTTTTTTTAGCACAGGCACGCAATCTAATTGGTCAGTGGGTGTGTTCTGAATGGTTTGTGCACATTCTATTAGGGTTATTAAATATTTTTAATATAACCTTTGTCTTTTTGGATGTTACCAAAATCAGCTTTGTGGTTTGGTTTTGTTTTGTAGACACATATACATTGAAAGCTCCTTGTTCACTGTGGCCATTTAATACTCAATTTTCTACTCCAAACCCTAGAGGAAGTTCTTAAACGTTGTTGTTATTGTGTGCCATCAAGTCAATTCCTACTCATATCTACCCCTTGTGACAGAGTAGAACTGCCCCATAGGATTTTCTAGGCTGTAATTCTTTAGAAGCAGGCTGCCAGGTCTTTCTCCCAAGGAGCTGCTGGGTGGGTTCAAACCATCAGTCCTTCAGATACCAACCTAGTTTCGTGCCATCAGAGCTCCTGGTTTAAAACCTGCTGTTGTTGTTGTGTGTTGTCCAGTTGATTCTGACTCATAGGGACCATATAAGACAGAGTTGAACTGCCTCATAGGGTGTTCTAGGCTGTAATCTTTAGAGAAAAAGACTGCCACACCTTTCTCCTACACAGAGCAGCTGGTCAGTTCCAACTACCAACCTTTCGGTTAGCAGTCGAGGGCTTAACCATTGAGCCACCAGGGCTTCTTCTCTTAAAACATACTAGGTGCTTAATAAAGGTTTGATAGATTATTTTTTAAGTTAATAATAAATACTGTGAAAAAATGCAGGTAATATGTTTTTCTTCCTCTAGAGTGGTTTTTAGTAGAAGGAAGGGAAAAGGTAGACAGTAAATGGTATATTCAAAGTGTATCTTCACACAAACATATATTTCTTTCTGTAAATTTTCCTTTTTAATTACACTGATGTGTGGCATCAGCTGTGGTTCAGCTTCTGTGTGTAAAAGGCAAGAACTGTGGCAATGAGATGGCTCTTTGTTTCCAGCTGGGAAGTACTCTCTTGGGGGTTTGCAGCTCTGACCGGCCATTGGCATCTTCAACTGGACTCTTTCTGGAAAGTGAAGCCCCACTAGTACCTACCGCATCTTCTCCCCAACTGGTCATTGGCTTGCCGGTGGCACGCTTCCTACTGAAGAAGAAGGATGTAGTGTCAACAAAGAAAACCTTACCTTCTATGATGCCATATGGAATTTTCATCAATAAACTTAGAATGTGTACTATAAAAAAAAATGGAAAACTTTAAAAAAATAATACAACACTCATCCATTTACCTATCCCCCTCGAACCTATGATTAACATTTTTTCATATTTACTACAAACCAATGTCTGTGCGTGCACACGCAACTGTGTGCATTTTAATAAATCAAGCACTCCATCTACAGGCCTATATAGCTTTCCCTGTCATTTCCCCACATGAACTCAGACCAAGAATTTAGAGTATTTCCTCCATTCCATTTTTATGTCGATTTCCATTGTAGTTGTTGTTGTTAGTTGCGGTCAAGTTGATTCTGACTCACGGCAACTCCATGTGTGCGGAGTAGAACTGCTCCCTAGGGTTTTCATTGTACAGATAGATACATTCTCATAGACATAGAATAATAATCATAAACATAATTATAACAGCTGCCACCATCTATTGAGGTCTATTATTTACATTGAGCTTCTCTTATACAACCCTGGAAATTAAGTGTTGATATTGCCATGTTACACACAAAAAAGCAGAGATCCAATGACTTGAAACAACTTGCCCAAGGTCACACAGACAGTAAATAAAAGAAACAGGATTAAAACACACTTTTTTTTTTTTTTTTTTTAAACTGCAAAGCTCTGTTCTTCTCTCTGTATCTCACTGCCTCTTTTGACATGGTTGAATAAAACACGTGCCAATGCTACTGGGCCTGGAAGATCATAATGGCCACTGTATGCCAGTGTCTATGAGTATCTTCAGGAGTGAGATAAACCTGATCCTTGCCCTTTAGGTGCTCATAGTCTAGGGTTTGGGAGAAGGTAGTGGATGTTACAGATGTATAAACAAATATCTATAAGGCTTTCCAGAGTGAGAAGGAGACATAAGCAATTAAGTAGAGCCTGGAGGAAAAAAGATGCTTTAGATTAGGGAGTTTGAGGGTAATGTCGGAGAGAAAGAAGTATTTGGACTATCTCATGGGATGAATAGCACAAGCAAAGCTGTGAGGGTGTGGCAATGTAGGGAGTCAGGCAATAGGTGGCTTCATTTGGCTGGGAACATACACAAAGGTGTATGAATAAAGGCCAGGAGGAGTCCCTGGATGGTGCAAATGGTCAATGCACTCAGCTGTTAAACAAAATTTGGAGGTTCAAGACCACCTAAAGGTGCCATGGAAGGAAGGTCTGGTAACCTATTTCAGAAAAATCAGTCACTGAAAACCCTATGGAGCACAGTTCTACTCTGACACACGTGGGACCAGCATGAGTAGGAATCAACTATGTGGCAACTGCCGTTGGTGGTGGAAAGGCCAGGAAGGAGAGACCACTGCACCTACTTTGGGAGTTTTTGCCTCTGAAAAGATTACAGTTTCAGAAAATGCCTAGTTTCCTGGTGCTCTACAACTCAGTTAAACATCTAAAAATTACCAGTGGGGCTGGCCACTCCTTATAACATTCAGACAGTGGCTCAGTTACCCCTGGAGCATCTTGTAGTTTCTATAATTTTTCAAGATGTGGGGAGGGAGCAGAAAATCTCTAATGCCCTGGAATCAGTGACATACATGGAGTTGCTCATTCTGTGTTGACACCAGATGATCCAGAAACCATTAAATGTCCATAGAATTCTTCATACTACTGAAAGAATTTCAAAATTGTAGAATCTTGTCAATGGCTGAGCTCATAGAGACCACCTCATCCTGGGTCTCCTCACAACCAGTGTAATACTCTTTCATTCACTCCGTGGTGGTGGTTCCTAAATGCTTCTCTGATTTTCTTGGGCAAAGGATAGTTCAGTTTGTCTTGAACCAAGCAATAGTACACTAGCACCATCCTGACAGTGAAATTACTTCCTAGGATGTTAGGTGAGAACTACAATCTGCGTTCCCTGTTCAGGTCTTCTTTCCGGAAACCCCCCTAGTGTTTGAGAACCCCAGGTGGGCCTGAAGGGAGAGGACCTGTGTCATCAGATGCAGTCAGCTTGTGCCACTGCACCCACATAGCACTGTACCTGGAGGTTCCTAATGCATAGACAGAGATAACACAGGGGAAGGTGACTTAACTTCCCTGGGCTCAGTTGGAGAGACAGTTCCCATCAGCCTTGGAAAATGCCTGCATTCTTCAAAGGTCTTAAGTATTCATGTCTTTCCAATATAGCCGAAGGTTTTCCTTGAAAGGAAACCCAATGTGCTTTTTTGCGGCAAAGTTAATCCCACTGAAAGCTTCTTCAATTAAAGCAAACTCTAGGGGCCAAGATACAGACAAGTGAATTAAGCCTTGGTGACTCAGCTCCTCCTTCCTCTCTGCCTTTGTCTACCAGCCAGGAATGTGGGGAGGAAATGAGTTAGGTCAAATCTCTGCTTGAACTCCAGGAAGCAAAGGAACCAGGACCTATCCACGCCCAAGGTTATTTTCCTGCAAAATGCTATTACTTTACAGTAAGGCTTCCCTTGCACTTGGCTACAGTGAGTAAGAATCTTGCATTTACAAGTCTTGGAAGAATGTGAATGGAGAGAAAGGCATGGATGCCTATCAAAAGACTACTGAGGTGTGGCCATATTATTCTTATTGACATTAAACGGGAATTGGGTGAGTCACTATTTTAGGTAAGATCCTCTAACATCAGACCCAGAAACAAGAATTCCTAATGTACAAATGATTTATTAACAAAGTGCTGCAAGGAAAAAAACAGTAAGAAAGTGGGGGAAGGAGGATAGGAAGGGGAGCGGGGAGCCAACAAAGCAAGGATAGTGTTAGGTAAAGTCCTGGAGACAGAAGCTTCAATGTGAATTTCAAAATAAATTACCTCAAAGTTGTTCCAGTGTGGGACCACGGAGCTTGAGCTTTCAAAATCCTGTACCTCCAGTCATTGGCAAAGAGCCATCCCTGGGGTATGTAAGCTTCCAGACAATTCCAGCTTTCTCTGTGTTCCAGTAAAGGACTCCAGTCGCCCAGGGGAAGTTCTCCAAAAGAAGTCACAATTGCTGACTGTGGGAAGTGAAACATGCCCAAGCCCAAGGGCACACATGAAAAAAAAAAAAAAAAATTAATCTGAAAAAAAAAAAGTTTTAAAGGCACCTTTTTTAGGGTCACTATGAGTTGGAATCAACTCAACTGCAAGGGGTATGTTTTTTGGGGGTTAGACCTTAACACCAATAGCATACTATCACTAAAACCAAAAACCAAACCCAGTGCCGCCGAGTCGATTCTGGCTCAGAGCGACCCTATAGGACAGAGTAGAACTGCCCCATAGGGTTTCCAAAGAGCACGGGGAGGATTTGAACTGCCGACCTTTTGTTTAACAAAAGGTAGCACTTAACCATTACGCCACCAACGTTTCCTACATCCCCTCAAATTTTCTTTTGACTTGGAACTCTCTGTTCAAGACAGTTACCTTCATTTATCAATTTTCAGGCACTGCCAGATGCTTTCATGTATAGTCTGGCGTACTACATATGCTTTATTATGTATGGTATAGCAAGATCATTGGAGCTCGTCAGTCTTTGGGTTAAATCTTGTTTCATCCACTTACTGGCTGTGTGACCTTACTTAAGTTACTTCACCTCTCTCTGACTCAATTTCCTCATTAAGTAGGGAAGTGGTTGCCAGAAACAAGTGACATGACCAAGTGCAACTTTCAACCCAATCACACCAAATGGTAAAGTCACAAAAAATGTTGATTATTAATAATGATGATGATAACAATAATAACAACACAACTCTATAAGGCAGAAAAGGTATTATCTAGATTCTACACATGAGCAACTGAGGCTTGGAGTTATTATTTGAACAAGAAAAGAGAGCTAATAACTGCTGTTGTTAGTTGCCACCCTGTCCATTCTGACTCATGGCAACCTCACAAATGCAGAGTAGAACTGCTTGATAGGGTTTTCACGGCTGTGACCTTTCAGAAGCAGATCCCCAGGCCTTATGCCTGAGGCACCTCTGTGTGGGTTTGAACCAGCAACCTTTCTGTCAGTAGCCCAACGCTTAGCCATTTGTGCTACCCAAGGACTCATATAACTACTAAAGCATCAATATTTAATATGGTCCTCAGTCACCTGATTATCCCTGAGACTCTTTCAGGGATCTGTGAGGTCAAAACTACTTTCATAGTATTACCGAGACATGAGTTGCCTTTTTCGTTGTGTTGAAATTTGCACTGAAAAGGCAAACTTAATGATGGGTAAAAACCTTCTGTCACCTTCTCATGGATCTTCACCATCACACATTCACAGGGAAAAAAAAAAAGCCACAATTTTCTTGAAGAAGTAAAAAAAGTATTAAAAATTATTAAATCTCATTATAAATATTCTATGCATGAAATGGGAGGTATGTATAGAACACTTCCGAATATGGTTTGAGTAGTGAGCTGCACTACCTGCTTTTTTTCTGTGGACCATCATTTTACTTGAAAGACTATGTGCAATGTGATTAATTACTTTTGCATGTGGCCTTTCTAGCCGTGGTCTTGTAACTCCCACCCAGGTGACTGTGTGATAGGATAATTGTAGCCTACCAAGGGGATTGGTCAGTTTTGCCTTAAAAGAGAGCCAATTCCAGAGCAGAGAGGAGGAGACCACCACCACCACCACCACCACCACCACCACCACCACCACCACCACCACCACCAACCACCACCACCACCACCACCAACTACCACCACCACCACCACCACCACCAACCACCACCACCACCAACCACCACCACCACCACCACCACCACCACCACCACCACCACCACCACCACCACCACCACCAGGGGAAGAGAGCCAGTAGGAGAGACCCAGCAGCAGGAAATGGTACGGTGGGCTTCTCGGCCCATGGAGAGAGAAAGCAGAGTGCCTTTGGGCAGAGGCTGAGGGCCAGGGAGAGGCATTCCCATGAGCATAGCTGGGGAGAGTCTATCCTGATGGAAGAACTGTATCCTGAGTGTTCCTGAACCCGAATGGTAACTGTTACTTCCCATAATCATGAATGTGGTCTGTGAGTTCTGTGTCACCACTGCAATGAATTAGAGAGTGCTGTGAGGAATGGCTGGGTTCAGAATTAGTAAAGATGGATTGTCTGGGCTCTGCCTCATGGGAGTCAGCCTTGCACTATTGATCTTGGGTCTCCTTTCCCCTTGTGGGATTGGAGGAGATTAGGCACTGCCCCCAAGCCGTTTTTACACTATGGTTATTCAGGACATGGATTTGGCTGATATTTTCTTGCAAATGAATAAAGTGAACCTGGTGGCATTTGTTACCAGTGATAAAATTCAAACTTTCAAGCAAAAATTAGAATTTTAGAAAACTTGTGTCTGCCGCTGTGATCTTGACAGCTTCCCAGCACTTACTGATTTTTCTAATAAAATCAGTGACGATGAAAATATGAATAATGTGATTTTTTGGATAGTGTGGACACCATCTGAATGATCTACTAAATTCAGTGAACCGATTTTTTGCTACATGGCCAATGCATTATGTTACAAAATCACACATGGATAGAAGAGCCACACAAAATACAAAATAGATCAATAAATTTTAATGTAACAGAATATAAAAGGTACTACTTTCAGACAATATAGTTTCAGATTTCACATCACACATAGCCTTAAGAAACTATCCCTTGTTGAGTTGCAGTGCAGTATAAAAATGAAATATGCAAAATTATCTGTAAAAGCTATTGAACTACTCTCTTTTTCAACAATACATCTACATAATGCTATATCTCTTCATATACTTCAAAACAACATATTGCAGAGACTGAATGTAGAAGCCATAAGAGAATCTATCTGTTTATTAAACCAGACGATGCCGCTCTTCTAAAGTTTTTGTTTTGGAAGATATAGTTATTCTTCCTAAAAAAAGAAATGTTATTTTTGTTAACATGTAATGGATTTATTATCGTTATTTTGAAATAAAAATATATTTTTAAATTTCCACTTTTCATTCCTCATAGGCAAAATGTTGATAGACACAACACACATGAACAAAAACTTTCTGAAGTCCTCAATAATTTGTAAGAATGTAAGAGATTCTGATCAAAGAGTTTGAGAGCCACTAAAATAGAGTATTTAAACTCAATCTTAGCACTCTAAGTCCATGGTTCTTTCCAATGACAACATAGTTATCTTCCAGGAAGTTTCTGGAGTAGGAATATTGGACATAGGTTGAATCTATATTTGTTAATAAAGCAGTATCAAATTTTGTGGCTTAGAATTCCAGGAACCATTGATTTTGCCAGCTGATCCATGCTCGATAATGAATGGAAGAGTATATGGTCCTTCATAGCTCAAGTCAGGGTGCTTGGGTTCTAGTCTTGCCACTTTTGGCAAACTATTTTTCCTTTTCAGAACTCAGTTCCCCAGCTGTGAAATAGGAAGTTTAGGCTATACGACCCTTGGTAGCCTTCCAATTCTACCATGTTCTTCATTTATTTATTCATTTGTATGACAAATATTTATTGAACTCCTATTAGGTGTTCTTCTAGGGGCAAGACTTACAGAGATGATAGACAAAGACCTTACCTCACAGAGGTTTATGTTCTAGTAAAGAGATAAATAATAAGCATGCAAATGAGTCTATAATGTCAGTTACCGATGCAAGGCCAAAAGAAAAGCGTAGGGTTGAAGAAGGAAATTATTAATTAGATATGATGGCCAAGAAAAGCCTGTGTGGTAAAATCAACTGAGCAGAGAACTGAAGTGAAGAGGTGAGCCATGTAATGATCTGTGGAGTCATGCTCTGGGAAGAGGCAATATTAAGAGCAAAGGCTGGGGATAGAAATATATTTATTTGTCTTGTGCAAGAAATAGGAAGAAGTGTGGCTCCAACAGAGTGAAGCAAGCCAAGAGTAGCAGGAGATAATGTCAGAGAGACTGGTAGGCACCATATCAGGTCATGTGGAGCCAAGTAACCCATGGTAAGGACCCAGGAAAATCAATACCAAATCAGTTTCTAGGAACAACCCTGGAGCTCACATAATTCTCAAGTTCAATGAACAAACTAAACTCCAATTGTCAACATGGGTTACTCATTCATTCACGTTACAATGCTGTCTTTTCGATAATAAGAGCAAAACATGTTCATATAAGTAATCTGTAATGTAAAGATACACTACCAGTGAGTCTTTGATATTTAGTAGACCCTTTTTCCCAGTTTCCAGTTTGTATCTTTAGTTCTCTGCCTTTTGAGTATAGCCTCTCCCATTCCACTGACTGTTCTAGAGTGGTTGTATGTAGCAAGCCCTCCTGGTTTCCTAGAAGCATACTTACATATTGTTGGGAATTAATTTTTTGTATGTATTTATTTTCACAGGATGTTCCTCTGCTTACACACCTCTGATGGCCCCTCATTGACTCCAGATTGAATTTCAACCTCTTAGACGAGTATGATTTCATGCCTTTGCTCCTTGAGGAGTCTCTGGGTGGTGTAAATGATTAACGCACTAGACTGCTAAACAAAAGGTTTGATATTCGAGTCCACTCAGAGGTGCCTTGGAAGAAAGATCTGGTGACCTACTTCCAAAAAATCAGCTATTGGAAACCCTATGAACGAGAAGGCAGAGGGGACAGGATCTGGTGAACGGACATGGGGAATACAGAGCAGAGAGAAGGAGCGTGCGGTCGTATTGCAGGCGAGCAACCAGGGTCATAGAACAATGTGTGTGTAAGTTTTCGTATGAGAAACTGACTTGAATTGTAAACTTTCGCTTAAAGCACAACGACACCAACAGCAAAAAGAAAACCCTATGGAGCACAGTTCTACTCTGACACACATGGGGTCACCAGGAGTTGAAACTGACTCTGTGGAAGCTGGTACTGTTACTGGAACCATTCCCTGGACCAGGCGGAAACAGTTATTTCCAACATAAGGGAGCCATCTGTCCTAATGCAACTAGCCTTCACTCTCCCTCAAAGGCACCATGCCCCATCCTTACCTCTGTGCCATTGTTTACTTCTTTTATTTGCTTAAGTGTTATGCTTCTCTGAAGGCCAAGTTCAAGACCTACCTCTGTAGTCAGGCCTTTTCTGGCTACCCAGCCTGCACTGATCATGCCCTCATCTGAGTTACTTCTGTGGTTGTAATATTTAGCAAATATTCCCTTGGATCATTACTGATCTTTTGAAAAATGAATCTGGCTTTACAGACCAACTATAGCTTCTTGAAGGTAGAGGCTATGCCTTACATGTCTTTGTACTCCACACTCTCTGCATATAGCACTTGGCTGTCTCATTGGTAATTCAAGCTCATCATCGTTCAATCATCCTTTGTCCGCACCTCCTTCTATGCCCAGTAAGCCTAGTCTTCACTTTGTTACCAGTTGTAGCATATTGAATCACAGCCCACAAATTTAGACGTGCAAGAAATTCAATGTTTTAATTTTTATTAAAACTTGATTTAATTTTTATTTCAAGCTCGCAGTTTGTCAATATGGGAGAAACAGTCTTGGTCAAGTCAGGCTTTCTTCTTCTTTGTCTGAAGTTCAGTCTGAATTGTGGTGGGATTGCAGGTCTGTCTACTCAGCCATCTGTCCACTCAGATATCCACTACGGATTTCATCATCCCATCTAGTCCTCAGTCATCAATTAGTGAAAATCATTTCTGAAAGATTAATTTTTCCCATGCCTATGGCGACACAGGCATCTCTCTCTCTCCATGGCAGGCTTAGGAGCATGCTAACCTTTCTGATCCTGTTTAGGGTACCATCTGCCTAAACTCACAAACAACCATGTCCATATGGAAGTGTTGTTAATTTCCCAGTACTCCCATTTTGGAGCAAAGAACATGGCTACTTTCTCCAATGCCCACCAATGCCTATATATTCATCTTTCCTTCTGAGTGATAATGGGATACTCTGTAAACTTGAAACTCAAACCACTCCCAGAGATCACCTTTTAGCCAAGTGACAGATTGGCCCATAAAATAAATAATATCACCAGTGAATATTGTATTTATCAAGAGGAAACCAAATGGTAAACATTTACCCTAGACCAAAGATGAGAAGGCAAAGGGTGGAGAGGGGGAAGGTAGCGAGGCTAGATTAATGGAAAGAGAGCAACCAAAATGGAAATAATAAGAACACTGATATATTGCGAAGAATGTAACCAATGTCACTGAATGATGTGTAGAGAAATTGTTACATGAAAACCTAATTTCCTGTGTAAACTTTCACCAAAAATACAATAAAACATTTAAAAAAAATAACACAACAAAAATTTCTATGGGCTGGAGGAATCCAACTCTCATCTTCTTCTAAGTATTTTTTTCTGTGCTCAAATCCTCTAAGCTACTTTAAGAGATTTAAAACCGAAATCCAGGTAAACACTAGCAAGTAATAATCTAATTCTTGTCTTGAAACTTCTCTATCTTAAGGCAATAAGGCCAGGATCAATTATTGTCTCGATTAGTCCCATGTGTGCACATGTAGATTAAATTACCAGAAAAAAATTGATCATGGGTTTAAAATGTTTTCCTGTCACAATTATTGTAGTAAGTAGCATCATCTTCTACTTCTCATCTACCTAATCCAACAACTTGGGAGTCATTTTAGGCTTCTTTTTGCCCATTTCAATTAGTCTTGATAGGCATAAAAACAAATGATAATGCTATCCATCTGCTGGATTGACTTATAATTTTCTTTTTCTTTGGGAATCTTATTTTCTTTACACTAGAGAGCATATTATCTCTCTAAAAACCCACTATATATTGTCATGCAGGTTGAGAACTGTACATGGGCACGACAACCAAAGATTGTAACCTTTTTTTTAGATATCTTATATACCATATATATATATATATGTCCTATACATCTTATATATATATCTGTTGTATACTTATTACAACAGTCAATATACAATGATAATTTTTGAACAGTCAGAAGTAAAGAGTCTTGAGAAAAGGGCACCAATTTATTATTTATACAGTTTCCATGTAGGCTACGGGCCATTCTTAGTCCTAAATATCAAAGAGCCCTTAATTTGGCCCTTAAAGTTGCAATTTTAAGAACCATCTGAGCTCTGTACTTCATTCATACCAGCAGGCTATAAGAGTGCACCAAGGGTCATCATTTAGTTAGAAATAAAAAAGACATGACACCAAAAACCCCAGGCCTCTTGCTTCCTTCAACAATTGTATATTAATGTATGCAAAACACAATAATAGGCACCAACATAAAAGGGACCAAAGCAAGATTATAGAATTACATTGGGCCTGGCCTTCAGCTTCAGAACATTCACAATCTATTTGATAAACTGACACAGAAGCAGAGTTACAGTATAATATGACAAAAGCTATGACCAATGTAGGGGCAAAGTGCTGAAGGAACACCAAGGAAATGACTAACTCTGCCTTAGGGGGAAGAAGAAGGCTTCAGTGAGGAAGTGGCATTTGACCTGGGTCTTTAGAATGAATGGGGACTCTCCAGGCAAAGAATGCATGGAATTCATTCCAGAAAGAGAAAAAGCACATTTATATTTCAGATAAATGTAGGATTCTGCTACAAAATACTAACTGTGCTGGAGTCTGGGGTGCGTGAAGTGGGAAGAGGGATGACAAAAGGCAAATCTGGCAAGGCTAGATAGAGTCTGGTAAGATCATGGAAGGCTCTGTCTGCCAGGACTTCTAACTTGGGCTATGTATGAAAAGGAGCAGAGAAATACAACAGGTAAAGAAATTTCGCAAAATGTTGGGAGGAGTGAGGTATTCTAGGAGCTGGGTTTTGGAAATATCTCTCTGGCAGCACTGCAAAGACAGATTGGAAGAAAGTAAAGGACCAGTCAAGGAGGTAGTCCAGGTAGGGAAGGACTAACCTAACTTCTGGAAATCCTTAGGAACCTCTGGACTTGCAGGTTATCAACAATGGAAAAGCCATAATTGTCATGACAGCAAGAATCTCACTCTAAGATTCCTGTTCTCTCCCCAGCACCAAGAAGCCAGTGTTACCAATTCACTATGTACCATCCACTCATGAGGTCAGCAAAGGGTGGAGAAATTTATTTATAATACCTTTATTATTGGCTCTTGCAGAATTGTGCTTCTTCCTTTCCAGCGCATTTATCTTGATTGGTAATTTTTCTTTCCTAAGTATGACTGTGGCGTAGTAGTTAAGTGCTACGGCTGCTAACCAAAAGGTGGGCAGTTTGAATCCTCTAGGCGCTTCTTGGAAACTCTACGGGGCAGTTCTACTCTGTCCTATAAGTTAGCTATGAGGCGGAATAGACTTGACAGCAGTGGGTTTGGTTTTTTTAAGTATGATTACTTGATAAATATTTGCTGATCCTCTCTAGCCTCTAAGCTCCAGAAGATCAGGGGTTGTGACTATATTTTTCTTATCACTCTATTTCTGGAAGTTAGCAGAGAGCCTGTCATACAGTAGGTGCTCAATAAATGTTTGCTGAAGGAATGTTAACTGAAAGAATGAGAAACAGTTGAAGTGGTGGTATGCTACCTGGAAACATGGATCGCTTTTGCTTGTTTTTCAACACGGTAAACAAAATATTCATTGGTGATTCAATTTCTCCTTAATATATACAGTTTTTCTTATTCTCTATATTCACATTTTCTCTCTAACACTGCATTTAAACATTAGCTCTGAACATTAAGTCCCAGAACTGAAATTCACATCAAACGGGAAGCAAACTTGACCAACTTATTTTATTCTGTAAACTCTAAAATCCCAAAATAAAATAAGACCAGCTGCTGAATCTGGCTTTGATTTTTGATATTCTTTCTTTGCCTTGATCCTTTCTTTTATTTTTCTTCTGTAACCAGAGAGACCTTCTTTAACCTAAGGGGAACAATTTTTCAATCATAGCTTTAAATTTGATGAGATTCCATTAAAAAGTTCCATGCATGTCCTACTTCCAACAGGCACTCACATAAAGAGACAGTCGAAGCAGTTCATTACAGGCAGCAAGATTAAGGGAGAAGATTACACAACAAAACCACCCACATTCAGTTTTGCAAGTCTAACAGTCAGCCTGAGTCATCACACTAGAGCGGGCCTGCATTCCGTTCCAACTCGTGGCTTCAGCTACACCATTCAAGACACAAGAAACTAAAATATTACTACTGGTGACCGAAAAGGCAGGTGTGTTTCCCTTTGCTTGGTTACACTCATCCCTGGAGGCAGTCATTATTTCTTGCTTTTTGCTTAGTAAACACATCTCTTGGGAGGTAATTAAAGAACAAGTACAAATATTAATATCACCAAAGAATAACACTTGGTCGTATTTCCTCCAGGAGAATCACTGGCATAAGAATAAGTAGTTTTTAGATCAGCCTTACCCACCCTTAGTTCATCCCCACAACAATATCCCACATTATCTATTCCATTCTTTAGACAGATTCTTCTCTCAAAATGCCCTATTTTTCTCTTCTTTATACCTTTATTCTTGTTGCTACCTTAGCTCAGAGTAATCACCCTCTGCTAGTAATTCTACTTATTCTTCATATGTCTGCTCAATGCTACCCCCTCCATGGAATTTCTCCCTCATCATTCCATACAAACTGTATTATGACTTTATTTGTATTCCTGCAGCAGGTTGTTTATGTATCTCTTACATATTCTTTCTACTTTCTTTTATTCCGGTCACTGGTTTGTCTAGTTATTTTCCCCTTATATGATTTCAAGTCAAGGAATGTAGAATTCATTCCCATAGGTCTACTTAGAACTCAATTGGTGCCTTAAATAATATAGGGAGCTGATAATAAATGATGAATGAATGAATTCTAGAAGGCATTTCAGAATATTAACAATAATGTACACATATTGTAAATTATTCTCAAGTGTTTTTTAGAATTCATTCATTCATCATTCATCCATTCATTCAACACAATTAAATTACAAATAGAAGAGGTATTTGTTACAGGAGCAAGAAATAAACATACAAAGCAAGGTTAATAAACTTATAATATTTGAGCATTAAGCTTAGCATTGAAGTTCCTGGAAGAAATGGGAAAAGAAGAGAAATAATGGATTACATAACTCTTATGATTCTTTAGGAGTAAAGGCAAACTGAAAATAGACCATTCCTCACAAAGATTGAAACTTAGCCTGAAATTATTACAATCCCTTATAAAATTCAAATTATCTGCTTCTAACCTATATGTGATCCAAAAGAAAATAAAAGATAGTCCAGAAAAAAAGATATACAGAGGTGCATATTTTATATGCAATGTCCAGCAATGAATCCAAAATTATAGATTATTCCAGGAGATAGATCAAAATGGTCAAAATCTAAGACAAAAATAAATAAATAAACCCTAGAAACAGTCCTACAGGTGAAACACACAGAGAAAAAAGATAAAAGAATTCTGCAAAACTCACAAAAGAAATTAAGCCACAGATTCAAAAAGCTTTATGTACCTCAGTCCGGATAAATATAAATAAAACCACACTTAGACACAGCAAAGTAAAATTTCTAAAAACCAATGGCAAAAGAAAATCTTAAAATCATCCAGAAAAATGGGCACATTTCTTTCAAAAAAGCATCAAAAAGACTGATAACCTAGCTCTTCAATTAAATGATGAAAGCCAGAAAAGAACAGAATAATATTTTTTAATTACTGAAAAATAAAAATCATAATTTAATATTGTATGTTGTTGTTGTTATTGTTAGGTGTCAAGTTGGTTCCGACTCAGCCATCCTATGTACAACAGAACAAACACTGCCAGGTCGGGCACCATCCTCATAATCATTGTTATGCTTGAGGCTGTTGCTGCAGCCACTGTGTCAATTCATCTCAATGAAGGTCTTCCTCTTTTTCACTGACCCTCTATCAAGCATGATGTCCTTCTCCAGGGACTGATCCCTCTTGATAACATGTCCAAAGTATGTGAGAATGCTTCTAAAGAGCATTCTGGCTGTACATTTGCCAAGACAGAATTGTTCATTCTTTTGGCAGTCTCTGGAATATTCAATATTCTTCACCAACACTATAATTCAAAGACTTCAGTTCTTCTGTCTTCCTCATTCATTGTCCAGCTTTCACATGCATATGAGCTGATCGAAAACACCATGGCTTGGGTCAGGCACACCTTAGTCTTTAAAGTGACATCTTTGCTTTTGAACACTCGAAAGAGGTCCTTTGCAGCTGATTTGCCCAATGCAATGTGTCTTTTGATTTCTTGACTGCTGCTTCCATGGATGTTGATTGTGAATCCAAGTAAAATGAAAGTCTTGGTGACTTCAATCTTTTCTCCATTTATCGTGATATTGCTTGTTGGGCCAGCTGTGAGGATCTTTGTTTTCTTTACATTCAGGTGTGATCCATGCTGAAGGCTGTAGTCTTTGATTTTCATCAGTAAGTGCTTCAAGTCCCCTTCATTTACAGCAAGCAAGGTTGTGTCATCTGCATATCACAGGTTATTAAGGAGTCTTCCTCCGATCCTGATGCCTCTTTCTTCCCCATATAGTCCAGCTTTTCTGATTATTTGTTCAGCATACAAATTGAATAAGTATTGTGAAAGGGTACAACCCTGATGCACACTTTTTCTGACCTTAAACCACACAGTATTCCCTTGTTGTGTTCAAATGACTGCCTCCTAATCCATGTACGGGTTCCTCAAGAGCACAATTAAATGCTCTGGAATTCTAATTCTTCATGATATTATACATAATTTGTTATGATCCACATAGCTGAATGTCTTTGCATAGTCAATAAAACACAGGTAAACATCCTTCTGGTATTCTCTGCTTTCAGCCAGGATCCATCTGACATCAGCAATGATATCCCTGGTTTCACCTCCTCTTCTGAAACTGGCTTGAATTTCTGGCAGTTCCTTGTATACTAAGTAAGTACATCTTTCAAATAAAATAAATTTTCATATTAAAGAGTGAAAAAATTCATTGTTAGCAGACAGGCCCTAAAAAGTACACTAAAGGTCATTCATTTGGGTAGAAGGAAAACGATCCTAGACAAAAATAAGTAAGAGGGGGAAAAAGTAAATAAAAAGGTAAATACGTAGGCAAAAAGAAATGAATACTGATTGTACAAAACAATAATGGTATTCAATGAGAGGTCTACCATATACGTATAATTAAAATACTTGACAATAATACCACAAAAGACAGGAAGGTGGGAAATGGAATTGAACTGGAAATCCTTGCATTTTTGGAGATGTGGAAAAAATGCTAATTTAGAGTAGACACTAATAATTAAAGACTCATGTTGTAATCTCTAAGGTAAACTTTAAAAGAAAAGAAAGAAGAATTTAAAACCAATAATAGGTGAGAAAATAAAATAATATTTGAAAAATATATATAACTAATCCAAAAGAAAGGAACAAAAGAGAAAAAAGGGAACAAAGAACAGATGGAACAAACGAAAAGCAAATAGCAAGGTGATAGATTTCATTTTAAAAGTATCATTGATAAATAACCTGTGAACAGACAAAATATTTCAAACTGTATAAAAATAAAAATACGTATTCAATTTATAAGAGCAAAATCTTAAACATAAGGATACGGAGAGGTTGAAAGTAAAGAACAGAAATAAGACACTATGCAAATATTAACCAAAATTTACCTGGTGTAACAATATTTTTTTTTAACAATATTAATAAGAAATAGATTTTTAAGGCAATAAGCATTATTAGAAATAAAAAGAAACAATAATTATAACAATTATAAAGCTGTCTTCTACTTTACCTAATAACACCATCTTAAGATTATATGTATATAATACACATATGTGTATATATATAAAATAGGTATCAACCACTAAATAATTTTAAAAGAAATAATAGATATGCTAATGAAGATAAAATGGAATCATATAAAATTCTCAATGAAAACCAGAGAAGGTGGGGAAAAAAAAGCAAAAAGAAACAAGAAATAAGGAAAAAAACAAACAAGCAACCAAAGAGTTAAAAACATGGTGTATATTAATCCAACTATACTAATAACTACGTTCTATGTGAATGGTCTGAATAGAGATATTCAAGTGGAGAAAGAAACGAGATGCAACTACATGTTGCCTACAAGAAACCTATTTTAAATATAAAGATTCAGATAGGTTAAAAGTAAAGATACACCGGGGTAACTTCAATAAAAAGAAAGGTGGGAGTAGCTATATTAATTACAGATAACCCGCTGAACTCGAGTCAATTCCAACTCATAGCAACCCTATAGGACAGAGTAGAACCGTCTCATAGGATTTCCAAGGAGTGGCTGGTGGATTCGAACTGCCAACCTTTTGGTTAGCAGATTTAGTTCTTAACCACTGCGCCACCAGGACTCCATTACAGACAAAGCGGGCTTTGATACAAGGACAATTATCAATGATAAAGGAGGCATTACATGATGATAAAAGGATCAGTTATTTAAGAAGACATAACAATCCTTAATCTGTATGCACCCAACAGCAACATCCAAATATGTGAGACAAAAATTGACAGAACTGCGAGGATAAATAGACAAATCAGTATTAGAGTTGGAGACTTCAAAACTTTTCTGTCAGCAATTGACAGATCAAGCAGGCAGAAAATCAGTGAGGTTATAATTGACCTGAATAGCATTATCGATCAATTCAATCTAATGGACATTTATAGAATACTTCATCCAACAACAGCAGATCACATGTTTTTCTCAAGCTTATATGGAACATTCACCAAAAAGACCACATTCTGGACAGTAAAACATACCTTAACAAATTTTCAGTAGTTGAACTTATACAAAGTATGTTCTCAGACCATAAATGAATTACGATGGAAATCACTAACAGATATTTAGGTGAAACATCTCTAAATATTTTCAGATTGAACAACACACTTCTAAATAACACATGGATCAAAAAAGTCTGAAAGCAAATTAAGTACTTGGAACTAAATGAAATCCAATATCTGTGGTATGCAGTGAAAGAAGAATTAAGAAATTTAGAATTGAAAGTATACATTAGAAAAGAAGGACTATTTAAAATTAATAATCTCATCTTCCACTCTAGGAAACTAGAGAAAGAAGAATAACGTAGCCCTAAAGCAAGCAGGAGGAAAGAAATAATAAACTCAGTGCAGAAATTAATGAAATTAGAAACCAGAAACAATAGAGAAAACCAACTAAAGGAACACTCGTTCTTTGAAAATTTCAGTAAAATTGATCAATAAAACCTTTAGCCAGCTAAGGAACAACAACAAAGAGAGAGAGAGAGAGTGAAGACACAAATTGCCAATATCAGAAGTGAAAGAGTTCACCATTACAAATCCCAATGTTGATGTTCAACCATTTCAGGAGGTGGCATATGATCAGGAACCTATGGTACTGAAGGAAGAGGTACAAGCTGCACTGAAGGCATTGGCAAAAAACAAGGCTCCAGGAATTGATGGAATACCTATTGAGATGTTTCAACAAACAGGTGCACCGCTGTTGTGCTCTTGTCTACGCCAAGAAATTTGGAAGACAACTACTTGGCCAACCTACTGAAGAGATCCATATTTATGCCTATTCCAAAAAAAGGTAATCCAACCAAATGTGGAAATTATTGAACAATATCATTAATATCACCCAAAAGTAAAATCTTGCTGAAGATAATTCAAAAGCAGTTGCAGCAGTACGTTGACAAGGAACTGGCAGAAATTCAAGCCAGATCCAGAAGAGTACATGGAACCAGAGATATCATTGCTGATGTCAGATGGATCCTGGCTGAAAGCAGAGAATACTGGAAAAATGTTGTCTTAGGCTGGGTTCCCTAGAGAAGCAAAACCAGTAAATCATATAAATATATATATAAAATGCCACCAGGTTTTCCCATAAAATATATATAGAGAGAGATTTATATCAAGGAAATGGCTCACACAATTGTAGAGGCTGGAACCTCCCAAGTCTGTGGATCAGGATAGAGGCTTCTCCAGATTCATGTAGCTACAGAGGCTGGTGAATCCAAGATCAGCAGGTCAGAGAGCAGAGCTCCTGCCCACAGGCTGTGAAGATTGACAAATCCCAAGATTGGCAGGCAAGACCACAAGGCTTCTCTTGATTCACATAGCTGCAGGGGCTGGTGAACCCAAGATCAGCAGGTTGGAGAGCAGGGCTCCTGCTCTCAGGCTGTGAAGATCAATGAATCCCAAGATCAGCAGATAAGCTGACAGCTCAAGTTCCAAGAACAGGAGGTCAGACCAACAAGAGGCAGCTGCAGGATCCAAGGTGAGAAAAAAAGCCAGAAAGCTGCATATATTCAGATGCAGTCCACACACCCGAGGAAATTCCCTTTCAACTGACTGGTTACTCACACCAGATCCCATCATGGGAGTGACCACATATAAATACTGAAAATCATGGCCCAGCCAAGCTGACACTCAATCTTAACCATCACAGATGTTTACCTGTGTTTTATTAACTATGCAATAGCATTGGACTGTGTGGATCATAAAAAATTATGGACAACATTTCAAAGAATGGGGATTCCAGGATACTTAATTGTGCTCATGAGGAACCCATACATAGACCAAGAGGCAGCCACTCAAATAGAACAAGGGAATACTGGGTTGTTTGAAGTCAGTAAAGGTTGTATCCTTTTACCATACTTATTCAATCTGTACGCTGAGCAAATAATCTGAGAAGCTGGACTACAAGAAGAAGAATGGGGCATCAGGAGTGAAGGAAGACTCTTTAACAACCTGTGTTATACAGATGATACAACCTTACTTGCTAAAAATGAAGAGGACTTGAAGCACCGATGAAAATCAAAGACCACAGCCTTCAGTATGGCTTACACTTGAACATAAAGAATACAAAAATCCTTACAACTGGACCAATAAGCAACATCATGGAAAATGGAGAAAAGATTGAAGTTGTCAAGGGTTTCATTTTACTTGGATCCACAATTAACATCCAGGGAAGCAGCAGTCAAGAAATAAAATGATGCCTTGCATTGGGCAAATCTGCTGCAGAAGACCTCTTTAAAGGACTCAAAAGCAAAGATGTCACTCTAAGGACTAAGGTGCGCCTGACCCAAGCTGTGGTGTTTTCAATTGCCTCAGATGCATGCAAAAGCTGGACAATGAATAAGGAAGACCGAAGAAGAATTGATGCCTTTGAACTATGGTGTTGGCAAAGAATATTGAATATTCCATGGACTGCCAAAAGAATGAACAAATCTGTCTTGGCAGTACAGCCAGAATGCTCCTAGGAAGCAAGGATGGCAAGATTTCGTCTCATACACTTTGAACATGTTATCTAGAGAGATCAGTCCCTGGAGAATGACATTATGTTTGGTAAAGTAGAGGGTCAATGAAAAAGAGGAAGGCCCTTAACAAGATGGATTGACGCCATGGTTGCAACAATGGGCTCAAGCATAACAATGATTATGAGGATGGCGCAGAAGTGGGCAGTGTTTTGTTCTGTTGTACATAGCTGACTTGGTAGCACCTAAAAACAAATTCCAAGGACATTAATAGCATATGAAGAAATACAATGAACAATTCTATGTTGGATACCCTAGAAAACAAATGGGCCAATTCCCTGAAAGACACAAACACATAAGGAAAAATATTCTGAGTATGTTTATGTCTATCAAAGAAATTGAGTTTCTTTGACAGATACAAGCATATTAGTAATATAATTATATTACTATCCAAAAAAAAATCAGTTCTAGATGGTTTCACTGATAAATTCTACCAAATATGAGAAAGAAATTACGCCAATTCTTCAGGATCTCTTCCCGAAAATAGAGGCAGAGGAAACATTAACTCATTCTATGAAGTCAGAGTGACCCTAACACTGTTACCGCAATTTTGCGAGATAGAGCCACCTGTCGCAAATAGCCTATTCTTGAGACAGGGGTGAGGTGGGTAGCAAGAGCTTTATTAGATATACCGGTATATGGAGACAGAGGGGAATGATCTCCTCCTAAAGTCATCTGTCTCACCAGACTATCAAACATGTTGATCTTTTCCTGCCATTATCCCATCAGCTCAGGGAGTAGGTGGCACCACCCCTCGTCTTATTTAACAGGCTTAGATCAATATCACTTGTTTTCCACAGTCTTAGAGGAAACATTGGTTAACACTTAACCATTTGGGGAGCTAACATCAGGATCTTACTTGGAGGCAGGGATGGGCTAGGGGAGGGAAAGGAGAGAAAGAAGAAGGAAAAAAAATTGGCTCAGGTACTATTCAAGATATGGCTGAGCAGCCTGTTTCAATACCAGAGCCAGATAAAGATAATACAAAGAAAGTAAACTATTGTCCAACATCACTGATGAACGTAGATGCAAACATCCTCAATAAAACACAAGCAAATTCAATTCAATAATGCATAAAAGGAATTATACACCACACCAAGTGTTATTTATTCCAAGTATGCATGCTAGTTCAACATTTGAAAATCCATCAGTGTCATCCACCTCAACAAAAGGCTAACAAACACCTTTGACAAAATCCGACACCCATTCATGATAAAAATTCTTAGCAATCTAGGTATAGAGAGGAGATTCCTCAACTTGATAAATAACATCTCCAAAAAAACATGTAGGTATCATCATATTTTAGTGGTGAAAACTGAAGTAAGAGGACTTAACACAACACATATAATATGCAAATATAGTCAATGTACAAGTTGTAAAGACAATTCAATTGAGAAAGCACAGTTTTACAAAAAATCATTCAGGAATAATTGAATACCCATTTGCAAAAAAAAAAAAAAAAAAGAACCTAGACACAGACCTCACACTTTTCATAAAAATTGACTTAAAATTGGTCATAGACTTAAATTTAAAATGCAAAAGTATGAAACTCCTGGAAGAACAGATAAGAGAAAACCTACGTGACTTGGAGATTTGTGATGAGTTTTTAGATACAATACTAAATCCATAAAAATCCATGAAAAAAATTGGCAAATTAGATGTTATTAAAATTAAAAACTTCTGCTTTCTGAAAGACAATGTTAAGAGACTGAAATTACAGGCCACAGACTGGGAGAAAATGCTTGCATAAAGGACTTGTACCCAAAACATACAAAGATTGCTTAAAACTCAAAAAATAAGAAACGAACTACCCAACTAAAACACAATGGGCAAAAAATGTGGACAGACACCTCGCCAAAGCAAATACATAGATGGCAAATAAGCATATGAAAAGATGCTCAATGTCCTTTGTCGCTGTTGTTTTTAGGTGCCCTCAAGTTGATATTCTACTCATAGCGATCCCATGTGATAGTAGAACTGCCCCCAGAGGGTATTCTAGGTCATAATCTTTACAGTGGAGCCCTGATGGCGTGGTGATTATGGACTACGGTTAACTTGTGCTGCTAACCAAAAGTTCTGCTGTTTGAATCCACCAGCTGCTCATTGGAAACCCTACAAGGCAGTTTTATTCTGTCCCATAGCATCTCTATAAGCCAGGATTGACTCTAGATGGCAATGGGTTTGGTTTTTGATTTTTTAAACTTTTTATGAGAGCAGATCGCCAGGTCTTTCTCCCATGGAACCACTGAGCAGGTTTGAACTGCCAAGCTTTCAGTTCACAGCTGGTTAGCTGCTAAACACTTAACCTTTGCAACACTAGGGCTCATCAACCCACTGCTGATGAGTCGATTTCCACTCATAGGATCCTATAGGACAGAGTTAGAGCTGCCCCATAGGGTTTCCAAGGCAGTAATTTCCAAGACTGCCACAGCTGGAGTTGCTGGTGGGATCAAACCACTGACCTTTCAGTTAGCAACCAAGTACTTAATCACTGCACCATCAGGGCCCCTCGGGGGTTCATAGTGATTGCAAATTAAAACAACAACGAGATACTACATCACACCTATTAGAATGGCTTCAAACAAACTAGCAAGGCCAATTTCTGACAAGGCTACAACAAAAACTCTCATTCATTGCTGGTGGGAATGCAAAATAGTACAGTCACTTTGGAAGACAGTTTAGCAGAAGCTTACAAAGCTAAACTTAGTCTTACCATACAATCTAACAATCACACTCTTAAGTATACACTCATCTGATTTAAAAATGTATATAAATACCAAAATCTGCACGGAAATGTTTATAGCTGCTTTATTTGTGGTTACCAGAAAGCCTGGAAGTAACCAAGATGTCCTTCAGCAGGCGAATGGGTAAACAAACTGTAGTATATCTATACAACAGGATGCTATTCACTGATAAAAAGAATGAGCTATTAATCCATGAAAAGACGTGGAGGAATGTTAAATGCATATTGCTAACTGAAAGAAGTCAGTCTGAAAAAGCAACATTTTATATGAATCCAACATTCTGGAAAAGGAAGAACTATATAGAGACTAAAAAATTATAAAGAGAGAGGTTGGCTGGGGTTTGGCAGGAGAGGGTTAAAGAGGTGATGCACAGGTAATTTTGCAAAGTGAAACTATATTCTATGATACTGTAATGGAGGATATATGATATTACACACTTGTCAAAACCCATAGGACTTTATAGCACAAAGAGTGAACCATACTGTATGCCAATTAAAAAAAAAAAATTCAGGAGGTTGGGTGGATCCCAGGAAGAATGCAGGTTATGACAAGAATATAAAACTATATTAAAAGTGTCTGAAACAAGATCACTGAAGGAGGTGGGGGAAAAAGTGCTGATCTAATTAACTTTAGAAATAAGTGGAATTTCTAAAACTAATAGCAAAAGAAACTGTGCATAAGCTCTGTACCCATGGGGGTCCAAAAAACAAAAAGCCAAACCCACTGCTGTCAAGTTGATTCTGACTCGTAGCAGCCCTACAGGGCAGAGTAGAACTGCCCCATAGAGGTTCCAAGGAGCGCCTGGTGGATTTGAACTGCCAGACTTTTGGTTAGCAGACGTAGGTCCTAACCACTACACCACCAGGGTTTTCCCACCCATGGGGGTACAAGTTACCAATTGCTTATCTGTAAACTCCCACTCCAATAGTAGGAAATCTGGCTCCCAACATCCATCCTCCAACTCATTTGTCTAATTCCTGCCTACACGTTTAGGAGTATCATAATTGGTAACTCACGAGGGTACAGGAAGTGCTCAAAGAAAAAAAAAATTCCCATAATGCTGAGGGTATATCAAAGGGACAAAGAGCCAAGTGAAAACTTCCAATGGCTACAGCTAGAACAATTTTAGCAACAAAATTAAGTAATATCGAGTTATACCTCAGGGTATAAATTAAATATCCACAAGTCAATACTAATATAAATAATTGAATAAATAAATAATGGAGCTGAAGAGACAAAGCTTTCATGCAGGATTCCAAATAATTTATGTTGATGCTCTGCCTTTGTGGAGTTTCATTAGCTTGACCTAAAGAACTTGGTCTTTCTCCTTGGTCATAAGAGATAATTCCTAAAACTTTGGAATTTTCCAATTAGTTTAAGTGTTCTCCATAAGGACTCCAAAATGGACAAGTTACACAGGAAAAGTAACTCTGGGGTAGGAGCTGGCTAGACTAGAGGAATTCACCTTGTGATGATCACCTGTTGACATGGCAAGAGGGATCCACCTCCCGATGAATCACCTCATGATGATCACCTCACATGACATGGCAAAAATCCTCAATAAAAACTCTGGGACTGAATTTCCATGAGCTTCCTGGCTGGCAAAAGATATTTACTTTTGGGAGGGTGATTTTCCCTCTTTGGGACACAGAAGCTTTGCATTGGGAAACCTCCCAGACCTTGGTCCATGTGTCTCTTCTTTGTAATAAAGGCATAATTGTAATTAGAATGCTTTCCATGAGTTCTGTGAGTAGGTCCAGTGAATTGCCTAACCCAAGGGAGTAGTGGGAGCCAGGAGGTCAGAAATAAGGGAGTTGAGGGCCCCCGAGATTGAGGCTGGTATTCTGAGGGAGTAGAGGGAACCCCCAATTTTGTAGCCAGCAGGTCAGAAGTGAGGGGATCCCACAGGACTCCCAAGATTATGGCTGGCACCTGAATTCTTAGGTCTACTTGGCTGTCTGGAGTATTGTGTCTTTTAACTTGCAAGATCTCACCTAGCTCCAGGTGGTTAGAGTCAGAGGAAGAAGCGCTGCATGTGTAGCTGGTGTCAGGACACAGAAGTAAAATGTGTGTAATATACCAATATTAAAAATATAATAATAGAATATTATGAAAAACTTTATTCCAATAAATTTGACAACTTAGATGAAATAAACAAATTTCTTGAAATACAAAAACTACCAAAGCTCACTCAAGAAGCAATAGATAATTGAATAGTTCTGTTTCTATTAAGAAAATTGAATTTTTACTTAAAAAGCCACCCACAAAGAAATCTTTAGGTCAACCCAGATGGCAGTGTAGTGAATTCCACAAAATATTTAAGGAAGAAATAATACCAGTTCTATAGAAAATCTTCTCAAATAATTGAAGAGTTTACTTCCAATTAATTCTATGAAGCTAACATTACTCTGAATCTAAAACAAAAGACATTAGAAGAATGGAAAAAAAGAAGAAAAACAAATTTTCAAGTATGCAAAATACATCTACCAAGATAGATCATATTATGAACCACAAAAAGTTTCAGTTTACATAAAAAAGTTAAAATTATTCCAAGCATGTGTTCTAACCACAACAGAATTAAATCAGAAAATAATAACATATATATCTAAAAAGTCCCTAAATACTTTGAAAGTAAACAATTTACTCATAGGTCAAAGAAGAAATCACAAGGAAAACGAGAAATTATTTTGAATTTAAGGAAAATGAAAACACAGAATCTCAAAACTGGACGCAACTCAAGCAGTACTGTGTTGAGAGTTTCCAAAATCACCCCCAAATAAAATCAGCAAAGGGAAAAGGTGCAAAGTCTGGAGGAAACCAGGCACAAGCTTCCAAGTGTCCTGTCCCAGTGAAGTCACACAGAACACAATTAACTCCCCCCAACGAGGAGTTGTGGCAACACATGTGAAATGTTGTCTACCAAGGAAGCCCATTAGAGACTCAGCGCTCAAGGCTTTTATTGGGGCTGGTTACATAGGTATCCTCTGCCTAACCAAAAACAAAAAAAATCAAACCCATTGCCATCAAGTCAATTCTGATTCATAGCGACCTTGTAGGACAGAGTATAGGGTTTCCAAGGAGCGGCTGGTAGACTCAAATTGCTGACCTTTCATTTAGCAGTTGATCTCTTAGTCGCTGCACCATCAGGGCTCTGCCTAACATGTACCAAAAATGCCATCCTCCCAGAAGAAAAGCAGTTGTTCAATATAAACCGTATTGTTTGCAGAAACAGTTTAGGCAGAGTGAGCTGCTCTTACCAGTTAGGTTTGTGGGAAGCCTCCTGAAATCTAACTTTCCAGGTGTCAGCCAAGGTCCAACCTTGCAAGTTAGGCTTTGTAAGGATAGCAGTCTCAGGCCTGCTATATCTTTTCTGCACACATTCTTAAAGAGAAATTTTAACTTTAAATGTTTATATTAGAAAAATAGAGGGCCAAAAAGCTTTGACATTAAGAAGCTAGAAAAATAAGAGTAAACTCAACAGTGGAAGCAGAAGAAAGGAAATAATAAAGATAAAAGTATAAATGAAAGAATTAGAAAATGAACAAAGGATAAAAATAAATCAATTAGGCCAGGCTGGTTCTTTGAAAAGGTTAACACAAGTCAGCCTATCTAGACTGAATAAGAAAAAGAGAGAACACACAAAATATCAATATCAAGAATGAAAGAAAGGATATCACTGAAAAACCTACTAACATTAAGAGGATAATAAGTGGATATTTTAAATAAATTTATGCCAACATTTAGGTAATCTAGGTGATCGTCTGTTGGCACAATGATAAAAGCCCTTTACTACTAACTGAAAGGTCAGAGGTTCAAACCCACCAGCTGCTTCATGGGAGATCATGGTGATCTGCTCCCATAAAGATTACAGCCTAGTAAACCCTATGGGGCAGTTCTACTCTGTCATATAGGGTCACTATGAGTCAGAGTCTACTTGACAGCACCCAACAACAACAGATGAAATGAACTACTTTGTTGAATGAAACTAAAACTGACACAAAAGAAATAGAAAAGCCAAACAGCCTGACATCTGTTAGAGAAATTGAACTTATAATTAAACCTTCACCCAAGTAGGAGTCCCTGGGTGGAGTAAAAGATTAACAGACTCGTTGGTAACCGAAAGGTTGATGGTTGGAGCCCGCCCAGAGGCCCCTTGGAAGTAAGGCCTGGAAATCTACTTCTGAAAAATCAGCTATTGAATACCCTGTGGAGCACAGCTCTACTCTGACACATATGGAGTTGCACTGAGTTGGAATCAACTTGTTGGTAACTGGTTCACCCAAATAAAACTCCAGTCCCAGATAGCTTCACCAGTGAATTATATCAGACATGTATACAAAAAAATAAAATCAATCATATACAATTTTTTTTCATAAAATAGAAGACTGGTGAATTAGTTTCATGATGCTAGCATTATACTGATACCAAAACCAGATGAAGACATTAAATGAAAAAGGGTGAAAGATCAATGTTTTTCATGAGCACAGATGCAAAAATTCTTATCAAAATATTAGCAACTTGAATCCAGCAATATATAGCAATGATAATAAACCATACAAAAAATGGAGTTATCCCAAGAATGCAAGAATCATTGAGAATTAGACAATCAATCACAGTAATTCATAGTATAAACAGAATACTTAAGAAAAATTATCATTTCAATGGATACAGAGAAAGCATTTACAAAATCCAACAGCCATTCATGATAACTCTCATCAAATCAGGAATAGAAGGTAACTTCTGCAACTTGATAAAGGGAATCAAATTGAAGTAGAAGCTCACTTCATACTTAATGGTAACAGAAAATGTGAAAACTGCACTGATACATGTAAAAGAAGGTTTGAAGAAAACAAGGGAATTATCTTTTTGTATTTTGTTTGTGAATTGACAATAATTAACTGCTGTTGCAGGCAAGGCCAAATGAGTACTTTATTCATTTCGATGTAAGTATATATTAGTGCAGTCTTTAGAAAAGCAAGTTGATCAACATGTTGAAGGAGCTTTAAAATAATCATATCCTTTGACCTAGAGTTTTTACTTCCTAGGGTCTACTAGAGAATCTTATCAAAGATGTAGGTAAATATTTATGTATAAGAAAGTTCACTGAATAAAAAAAATAATAATGATCATAGAACCATTTACTAAACTTGAACTTTAAAATTCTGATACTTGTAATTTTATAACTTTCCTTATAGAGTGCACTATTTACCTCCAAAACTATTTAGGATTTTTTTTCTCTTTCCTCTTCTTATGAAGAGAAAGGAAAGGCATTTAACTATTCTCCTATCTGTTTTTAAACTAGGAAAGAAGGAGTCACCTATTGGTGGCAAAACTGGTCTGGGGAGGCTCTCAACTTGTGGGCAGATAAAGAGAGAAACAATAAGTATGTTCCTCAAGGAGCTCCAAGGAAGAAAACATTCTGTGAACCTGCCCTATCTTTGGATAGCTTGATCAAGATCTTTATTCTATTCCAGAGAACATTTATGTGACAAGTGCTAATCAGAAGCTGGGGCTCTAGGTTCTACCATTTGGACTCTCTCTTTTAAGATAAGGGTCCTTTTCTCTCCATACACTTTTGGGTCACTTCACCCATCTTCTCTAGATTCTAGGTGCTATCTCAACCTAGTGCTTTTTTTTTTTTTTTTTTTTTTTATCATTTTACATTATCTGCAGAGGTGCACAGTTCACTAAATAAAAATAACTTTATAATTTTATAACCCCAAGCCATACACATGTGTATGCACACATATACATGCATACATATGTATGAACATACACGTACATTATATTCTACATATAAAAAAAAATTTTTATATACACATTATAAATGTCTATATGTCTATAAAGGAGCCCTGGTGGCACAGTGCTTAAGAACTCAGCTGCTAACCAAAAAGATCAGCAGTTGGAATCCACCAGCAGTTCCTTGGAAACACTATGGGGCAGTTCTACTCTGTTCTACAGGGTCACTATGAGTCAAAATCAACTTGAGGGCAATGAGGTTTTTTTTCTGGTATTTTTATGTGTCTGTATATGCATTATATATCTATATATATACACATTATATAGACATGCATTATATATATGCATTATATATCTATATATATACACATTATATAGACATGCATTATATACATACACACATACATTTTTTTATACATTATATAGACATGCATTATATACATACATATATACATATATATGCATGAATAATATATACACACATAATTATCGCAACATTGCTTAATATGAAGTATAAGCTCAAGGGACCCAGGAAGGATCCTCTGAGCAGTGAGGATTTGCGCTGAGACCTCACCCTATAATAACAACACAAAAACAAACACAAACATTCTAAATAGCCAATAAGAAGAGATTGTTCAAGCGAATTGTGGTATCAGTATATTATGGAATATTTTCCACTGAACCAGTTATGTTTATGAGCAATGGCCATGAGAACGCTTCACAACTGTGCACAGTAGGTATTCAAAATGTTTGTTGAATTAATTTATATTTTGTATCTTTTGTTATATTGTCATAATACAATATATACAAGTTAATATACTGCTTTTTTTCGTTTATCACTATATGAGCATGTCCATAAACATTCTTTGAACACATGGCTTTTAAGTGACTACTATATTTCTTTACATATTTATTAGTTAATAAATTACAGCTAGTGATAAAAAAATATATATTATGCTAGACCTATGGTAAAAATACAGACAGTATTTTTCCCAGATTTATCTCATTGTACCGTATTGATAAATATGATAAAAGGAATTTCCTCTTGAGGTTTATACATCTGTGTTTAGAAAAATAAAGTGCCCAACTGAGAATTCTCTAATTCTCCAAGGCTACTCTCTTGGTCATCTGGTGCTGCTATGACAGAAGTTCCCCAAGTGGACGGCTTTAACAAACAGAAACTTATTCTCTCACAGTCTAGTAGGCTGGAAGTCTGAATTCAAGGTACCAGCTCCAGGGGAAGGCTTTCTCTCTCTGTTGGCTCTGGAGGAAGGTCCTTGTCATCAATCTTCCTCCTGTCTAGGAGCTTCTCAGTGCAGGGGTCCCCAGTCCAAAGCACGAGCTCTGCTTCTGGCACTACTTTCTTGGCGGTATGAGGTCCACCTATTTCCCTCCTTGCTTCTCTCTTTTATATCTCAAAAGAGATTGACTCAAATTACAACCTAATCTTGTAGATTGAATCCTGCCTCATCAACATAACTTCCTCTAACCCTGCCTCATTAACATCATAGAGGCAGGATTTATAACACATCGGAAAATCACATCAGAACAAAATGGTGAACAATCTCACAACGCTGGGAATCACAGCCTAGCCAAGTTGACACACATTTTGAGGGGGGACACAATTCAATCCATAGCAGCCATCAAAGAAGACCCCATTGGATCTACTATGAAATTATCATATTTATATAAAATTAGTTTATTCTGCTCTTTCACACTGAATATATCATTTGTATCTTAAAACAACCTTATTAGGTAGGTATGCTAAGCGTTGATCCCATTTTGGAAATGAAGAAACTGAGATCAGAGAATGTAAGTGATTTATACAAAGTCTTAATGCTAATTAGTGGTGGCACAATGGATCTATTCTTCTGATTCTGAATCCAGTTAACGTTCTCTTCACTATATCTTGTAGTCTCTCCGAATATTGTTCTGTGACAAATGGAAAACCTTAATAAAACGGTTTTGCCAAAGAAGCACAAAACCACGCCTCGACTATACATAACCAGTACCTATAAACAAAACCAGTACCTATACAGAAGTATAAATACTTGTTTTGCAATTCTGGTTTTTACCGGGTTTGTCTGGCTGACCTTGAGATATCTTGAAATTCTAGGAGGATTATTTCTAATGCCTCAACTTCCAGTTTTTGAGGAATGTTCTAGGGTCTCACTTTGCAATAGAATTGGTAGAAAAGACTTGACAGATTACCAACCTGAATTCTAATGTTTAGTGCAAAGAATCATAAGAATCTAGATTGAGAGTGGGACTATGGGCAGCACCGTTTGAGTACCCAAGTATTTCTCCACAAAGCTGTTACCATTAACTTTCATATAATCATGTAATCTGCACCCTTTACTCCAAGGAGGACGTTGACTAATGGAAGAAGATACCAAAGAAGGAATAGGACATTGGCAGCTGACCAGCTGTGTGACTTTTATACCTACAATAAAATGGAGAGAACAATACCTGTCTGGACCAGGACACACCATCATTGTGTCAATGATATTGAATAACAGACATGAGAATGTTCTGAAAACCGAATGCCAAAAAAAGGGCATTGATTGGATTAGTGGTTGTCAAACTCTACTTCTCATTAGAAGAACCTGGATGGGGGCTTTTACTATTTCTGATGCCCAGGCATTGGCATGTTTTTTTTTAAAACTCCCCAAGGGACTCCCATGTGCAACCAAGTTTGAGAACCAAATGATTAGACCAAACCTTGCATTATCACCTCCGTGTGTGGTTCAATCTCATTAGAAATGACTAAACTCCGATAAACCACTGCCGTAAAATTGCTGTATTGGGTACTATGGAATCCATTTTACTCTCACCATAAATCAGCAGTGCTTTATGACGGGCATGAGGAGAGTTGCCAAATGGGACATTTTCTTATTGCCCTTCAATATGGCTTCTTCTAGGTACTAACTAAACTTGGATTAAGGAAATTGACAATCAAGTCAGGGGAGTCTCAGGAGAACAGCTGTCATACTGTACTGTGCCTCGAGGGAAAAAACCAACCCTCACTTCTGGGAATGCTTAGTCACAGACCACATATCCATCCACCTTACCAACTGCTCAGCTCCATTTCTCTTCAGGTGAGACTGAGTCACTTTTTCAGAAGGGTGACAGCAATAGAACATGGTAGAAAAGAGATATGTTACCAACACAGTTATAAGGATAGCTTATCTCACTTAATTTATTCAACGTACATGCCTCTGGGTACAATTAGTTCAGAAAACCATTAAATTATTCAGGCACCAGTCTAGATAAGGCCCTTTACCTCATAAAAGATTCATTTCAGTTTAAGGGAGGCAATGGTTTGTTCCTGATAGAGATCTACACCTAATACCTAACCCTATCATGAAAGTAAGAAGAAGCACCATGTGACTAAGGGAGCATGTCAAATCAAAATGCACCTGGCAATAGACTTTATTTGTCACTCACAGTCCCCTGATAGCTTCAGAGATATTTGGACCTACAATATTGCTTCATGTCTCTTCATATTTACCTGCACCAGAGGGTCAGTCTCACCAACCCACTCTCTTAACTGTTCTGGCAGAATATATGTCATCTTGGAATTATCTCCAACCCCATTCTACCACCCTCACCACCACTAATTCTCTCTGGAACATCACCAAATGGCAACTTTCTTTTCCACAGCCTTTTAAAATTTAATTCCATGTAAGGAATGTGAAGAGCTATATGTGGGTGTAGCCATATAACTGTGAGTAGTTTATTTACTGTCTCTGAGTCTCATTTTCCTCAACTCTAAAATGGGGATAGAAATTCTGACTCTAGTACTTCAATAAAATATCAGGCTCTTACAATGGAATTTTAAAGTGAAGAAGGTACTTTTTAAACTATAAAATTTCTGCAAATGATATTACTATTATCAATATCTAGGAGCCCGAGATAGCCAAGGAGTCCTGGTGGAGCAGTGGTTAAAAGCTTATCTGCTAAGCCAAAGGTCAGCAATTCGAATCCACCAACCACTCTTTGGAAACCCTATGAGGCAGTTCTACTCTGTCCTATAGAGTTGCTATGAGTCGGAATCCACTGGATGGCAATAGGTTTGTTTTTTGCTTGTTCATTTTAAAATACCCAAAGGATTTCTTTCTTCCTGTGGAATATCATTCCGTTATCCTATCTTCTGAAGAAGTCCCAGTGTATCAGGACCCAAATCAGAATGACTCCCTGTATTTGGCCATTCTGCAGCTCCCATTTTTGAGCAAGGCAACCTTAGTGTGATGTAGTAGCAAGAACATTGGATAATCCAATTTCCTTACCGGTGAAAATAGAGATTAAAAGACCTATTTCAAAGTTTTATTTTAGGCTTTACGTGGCATAATGTATGTGAAAGTTCCTCATAAATCTTAAGCTATATTAATAAATCATAAAACTAGACAATCATGATACAGGATGAAGGTTCTTACTCATTAGGAAGCTGCATACCCTTCATCAGGCAAGTCTCTGGGTTAATCAGGGTTTAGTCTCATCTCCATATCTCTGGAACGAGTGGTTATAATACTGAAGATCTAGGGTCTAGATATTGGCCCGGATTAGAGTCGGAGCCAATGGCCTTTAAGTCATTCCAAGTCCACCTCACACACATTCACATCCACACCTTTTATCGCACCCAGCATCTGGGTTTTCACTTTGATCCTTGCTTCCAAGACCCTCTTGTCCTTCTTCTTCTTTCCTGTTAATCTCTTCTTTTCTGTCAATAATCCTTTTGGGTCTGTAAAAATAATTGTTACAACAAGGTTTTATCCTTAACTTCTTTTCTTCTCCTTCCATACGTTTTTGTGAGAAAAGCTTATCCTTGTTCATAGTTTTGACTATGCACACACGTTTATTAAGAGTATACTATCAGTCAGTCATTGTGCTTTATGCAGATGACTCCTAAATCTATATCTATAGTGCTTCAATTTCTCTTTATTTCTAGTCCCATAATTTCAGCTCCCTCCTAGACATCTCCTGGAATGCCCATTAGCATAAATACATATATGTGCAGAATGTTTATAAATATATATAAACAAACTTCATGGTGCCTAACAAAAAAAACACCAAACCCTCTGCCACTGAGTTGATTCCAACTCATGGCAATCCCATGCACTACACAGTAGGACTGCTCCATACAGTTTTCTTGCTTGTAGTCTTTATGGAAGCAGATCACAAGTCCTTTCTTCCACAGTGCTGCTGAGTGGGTTCGAACCTCCAACCTTTAGGTTAGTAGATGGCCACAAACTGTTTGTCTACCCAAGGACTTAATAAAACCCAAGCCCATTGCCACTGAATAGATCCCAACTCATGGCAACTCTATGCTATGTGTTAGAGAGCAGCAACAAGCATATAACTGTTTCTTGAAGATGTTGAACAGGAAAGTTGACACCTCCTTATACAGCCAAGGGTAGGGAAGGTTGGGAAATAAGAACATTAAAAACAACATGAGAGATAAAGCAAGAGGAATAGCAACATTAAGAAACATGTATAGACACTGATGGCTGTTGGGTGGTTCCCAACCACCCTGGTGTAAAATTACATCAAATAATTAAGTTGGGAGATGGAGTGGAAGAATCTTTGAGAGCCACCTTGGGCTTGGCTTCATGTTACTTCTAAGACAGAATAGCCTGAAGTCTCAGAGTGAAAAGATGTGGGCTTTTTTTGAGAAAGATCTAATGGCTCAGCTCCTACCTTTTCCCCCTTTCCTCCCTTTTGATTTGTTGGACTATTTTGGGAATACTAGTCTTACTGTAAATTTTAGGTAAAGAGGTGAAACTTCCATGAAAATTTTAGAGAATGACATGATTAAGACCTATGGAATGGTTAGGAGATAAAATGAATTTTCAAAAGCTGGAATTTTTATGTTGTCTTATTTGTTCCCATTTATTTTCTTACGCACATGCTTCTCCAAGTGGTATGCTTTTCAGTGCCTGGCAAACTCATACTCATCCTACCAGACCCAATTCAGATTTAACTCCCATGTGAAACCTTTACTGATCCTCTTGGGTTGTTACTAAGGCTTTTTGTATAGAGCTTCATTTATAGCAATTATTGTTGTTGTTAGCTGCCATCAAGTTGGTTCCGACTCACAGTGACCCCATGTGTTCAGAATAGAATTGCTCCGTCAGGTTTTCAAGGCTGTGACCTTTCAGAAGCAGACCCTCAGGCCTGTCTTCCGAGGCTCCTTTGGGTGGGTTCAAATTACCAACCTTTTGACTAGTAGTCGAGGGCTTAACTGTTTGTACCACTCAGTGACACCTATAGCAATTGTTACAGAGCATTTAATATTTTAAGGTCAGCCTTTCCAATAGACCTGAGAGTCAGGGTATCTAATTCATCTTTGTTTTTCCTATAGCATGTACCACAGCCCTTGACACATTAAGGCCAGATAGTATACTTAGGAGCAGACAATCTATACTAATACAATTTTTAAAAAATGAGTTAGTGAATTGGTCGGCATCTTCCCTTCCCTTCTTGACACTAGGGTGTAACTAGTACTTTCTCCCGCACTCTGAGGGCCTGCCACACCCATGCTATGTCCTCATGGCTGGCCCCGTGGGAAGTTGCCTGGCCTTTGCCATGTAGGTCACCCACTTGTTTGGCTGGGGAGTGATCAGGTCTGGGAGCTGAGAGACAACTCCACCACTGCATCATGGTGCCCCTGGGCTCTATGGCTCCACTCCTTGTGAAAGGTTTCTCTGTAGCATTCCTACGAGGTGAGTTTTCTAATTAGCTTTGCCTTATAAGGTGCCAGAGGGGACTGTTGGTCAGCATTGGGGCCCACAGATTGGGAAACAGAGGCCAAGAGACTTGGCCTAAGGCTATTGGGTGGGCTGAAGTCTTACAGCTAACATCTGGTGAGAATTGAATGACTCAGTGCTCTATTCCCCACCCCAGGTGTCCTCACCCAACTGCTCTCTTCATTCTACCAGACCTGGACCTCAATAGCATGACACAGAGTGATGTGATTCTGGACTGTGCTACTGGCCATGTATTGCACTGGAACAGAAAGGCATAGTTTAAATGATTTTTGTTTTTAAATGGCTGTAAGAGAACAGAATGATTCTCCGCATACCCTTTGAATCAGCATCTTTGGGACTATTGTCTGGTAAGACCTAAGAGTTTACAGAGTGGGTAAGAAATTGACTAGTGACTAAACAGCAGTAACACTCACTCAGTATGCTTTTTGACTATCTAAAGCTCTTTTGTAGGGCACTGCAGACAGCCTTAGTAGAGATGTACTTTTTTTTTACTATATTTCTTTAGAACAAAATTCATAAATTAGTCAGTGTTCAAAATTAGAAAATAAGGGAAAAAAAAGTGTTAATTTATAATCCCACCTCTAGAAGTAATCATTGTTGATATTAAGGTATTTCTCTTTTCCATTTTTTTAACACAGTTCTTCCTACCATGAGAAAGGGGTAATTATGATCTCAATTTTATGGGTGAGAAACTGAGTCTCCAGGATGGCTGTAAGAATAGGAATTGAGAGATTAAGTAGTTTTACTCACTTCTTATGTGATCATGGTCTAAATCTTAAATTTTCTCCAAGTTCTTAATATCCTCGGAAACCTTGGTTGTGTAGTGGTTAAGAGTTTAGCCGCTAACCAAAATATCGGCAGTTCAAATCCATCAGGTGCTCCTTGACAACCCTATGGGGCAGTTCTACTCTGTCCTATCGGATTGTTATGAGTTGGTCTTGACAGCAATGGGTTTGGTTTTTTGTTTTTGTTTTTTAATGTCCTCACCTAAAGAAGGTAAGAGAATTCAGAGGTAATGTCAACACAAGCTCCAAGCCTTGAGGTGAGAGTTGATCCATAAATTCCAAATATTAGTGTGATGAAGAGTTCATGCATATTTAAAGGGCAGAGTCACCAGTTAAATTAACCCTTAACCTCAGACATGCTGCCAGGATTCCTATGAACTAAAGGACTGTTTAGTGAATTAATTTTTAACCTCATCCACATCCTTTTTCATTTTGCCCAAATTTTCAAGTTGTCGGGGTCTAAGAAGGAAATGGAATGAGATGGCTCTAATTAAAGACAGTGAGAAAAGGGGATCTGATGTCATTTTGATCCAAGAAATATCCAATGAGTGGAACATTACATCGACTAGTCCTACATTAGTTAGCTGAGCTTAAAGGGTAGTTTTCTGCATTTGAATTATCGCATGTTTCATGATTTGAACATACCTATTAAAAAAAAAAATTTTTTTTTTTTTATTCTGTAGGTCTCACACCCTTTCTCCTGATGCCCAGGAAACTGAACCAGAAATAGGGAGAGATTGCAGGGGATAAAAATACCTGCCCTGGGCAGATGGAATGGCACCCACCTTCACTACTTACATCTCCAGACTGGGAGAGCTACAGTAGTTGGAAAAGCAAGAGACATCTAGTTTTGTGTGTTACCGACCTGTGATCTCTTGAGATTTTCTTTGTTGTTTTTGTTAGCCTGTGCCAAGTCAGCTTCTGAGTCCTGGGGACCCTTGACTCATGGCTACCTCATACACAAATGCTAAATGGAACACTGCCCAATCCTGCACCATCCCCAGGATCGGTTGAGGACCAGCCCATTGTGATCCACAGGGCTTTCACTGGCTGATTTTTAGAAGTAGATATCCAGGCCTTTCCTCCTAGTCTTAGTCTGGAAGCTCCACTGAAACCTATTCAGCATCATAGCAACACGCAAGGCTCCCCTGACAGACAGGTGGTGGCTGCACATGACGTACAGTGGCCAGAAATTGAACCTAGGTCTCCCATGTGGAGAGGCAGAATCCTGCCACTGAACCACAACTGCCCCCTGAGATTTTCTTACCATCTTTTTATTTTGTCTGAAAGTCACCTTCTACTTAGGGGAGAACTTTGATTCTATAGGACCAGAGGGACTAAGTAAAATCTGGAAGAAAGGGGTAAGGGCTGGAAGTGTAGGCTTCATCTTGGGCTCTGGGCTCAGGGAGAGAGAAGGTCTTCTTATATACTTACTTCTCAGTGATATAATCCTGTTTAGGGTGGAAAGGAAGAGGCTTTCAGGATAGAAGTTCTGTTCGGAATAAAGACTGGGCATTAGTGGAGCATTCCATGTACTGTATTATATTGTGGATTGGCAGCAAAAGATAGAGAGCACCTCAGATACTTAATCTATAAAAATGTCTAACACTGGTGAGTAATGGTGAGTAAATGGTGATGATGATGATATGGATGATCATAATAGCTGCTATTGAGTGTGTTCTGTATGCTAGGCAATTGATGTCCATTATTCTGTCTACAGCTCTGTGACATAGATATCATTTGTTCCATTGTAGAGATGAGGAAGATAATATTCACGTGGAAGGTAAACAGCTCTTCCAAGATCATCCAGCTAGTAACTGGGCCAGAATTTGGGGCTTTTCTTTCACCACTTACTCTCCCCAATTTGGCTTTAAAGCCTTGAGTTTGGTCCTTTACCACTCTGCAGGCCCTCAGCAGAGACTGCAGAACTCAAAAGCAGGGTTCTCTGGAGACTCCTGCACCTAAAGTGTCTGGGTCCCTGATCGGAGAAGCCCTCACAAGCAGAGCCAACCTCACTGGGTGGTACAGTTAGATGATGTTATGCAACAAAGGATGTAAGACTGAAGGGAAGACTTTCTGTTGTTGTTGTTCGGTCGTGTCAAGTCAATTCTGACTCAGAGCTACCCCCACGTGACAGAACTACTCCACAGGGTTTTTGAATCTTTATGGAAGCAGATCTCCAGTACTTTCTCCCATAGAGCTGCTGGGTGGGTTGCAAATTATTTCTTCAGGTGTCCACAAAGAGAAGACAGGCAGAGAGTCTCAGGATGATGGGGAGAAGGAGCTGCAATGTGACCTGGCAGAAGTAGGAGACCTATAACTATTTCCTGGATCCTTCAGGGCAGGTCACAGCTCACTTCACTTCCTTCAGCCCCAGACAAGTCTCAAGTCCTTTATTTATTTATTTTTTATTTAGAAAAGAGATTATCTTTCAGACAAAAGTGGCACCAACATCCTGCCACCCTGATTTAAAAGCAGGACGAAGATAAAATGATTTCTCTATCCCTCACGGCCTGCAATGCCAACACCTCCGAGGGAAATGGCCCTCTTCCAGCGGCAATCCAGGCTCCACCTTTGAAGCTGCTTTTAAACCTATTTGCTTGCAGCGTTCCAATAAGACGTGTGCTCCCTGCTCCAGACTGGTCAGGCTAGGCTGCTTATGCTGAGACCATGGCTGGCTTCTCAGGAGAACAACCACAAATGTTAATTACATCAACCCAATTAGCAGCAGCAACCACCTTGTGCAAGCCAGGCTCACCTGCAGTCTTACCCACTTCTGGAAAAGGGCCCCCAGGGCTTCGGGGGAAGCTGGTGAGTCGGGAGGCTAAATGTTTAGTAGTGCCCTCCTCCCAGAACCCTCTTGTCTTGGAGGTAAGTGAGGCAACTGGAAACAGACCAATCTCTTACACCATGGTCTACTAAGAAGCCTGCAGATCATAATGGTTTTTGGATTATTCCGTTGGGTAGGAACAGAGTCTTCCCTCAGCAGCTAGTGAATGATCAGAGGTGGAGTTTTATCAGATGGTGCCTTCGGTAATGAGGCAGTGTCTGCCCTACCTGTAACAGAACATTGACTGGGACAGAGTCCCCTCTATGGAAGGTGACATGTGAGCTGAAGAATGTAACGTGGCAGCTACTTTCCTTGGCTCCACACTCATACTTTGCGCCTCTACAGGGAATCACAAGTGTTGGGTTCAAAGGCAAAATCTCATCACCCACCCACAAGCTTCTTACCTTGAGCAAGTTACTTAAGTTCTCTGAGGCTTGATCTCTTTTATTTGTTAATAAATATTGAAATTTTGTTAAAATTCTACAAAAGTATACAGAGCCGGCCAACAAATCAGTGATTGCCAAGGAGTGGGGATAGGTTGGTTAGCAGCCAAACTTTTAACCATTGAGCCACCAGGGCTCCAAAGGGGTAGTAGGAAGCAATTTGGGGGGAGTGATGGGACAGTTCTATGTTATAGTTTGGTGGTGGCCACATAAGTACGCATTTGTCAAAACCCATGGGACTGTACATCAAAAAGAGTGAATTTAACTACATAAATTAAAAAAATAAAATTTTCTAAAAGTTTGATAAAAAATAACTTTGCAAAAGTCAGTTACAAGCATAAAAATGATAAAGGTTTGAAAGTTCCTAGCAGAGTGAGTGGCCCATAAAATGTTCTAAATATGTATCAGATTTTTTTCCCTTTCCCTCTAGTCTGTTTTCCTCATCCATAAAATAGGAATAAAAGTATTACTTCTCAGAGCATAGAAAGTCTTCTCTTCTTCACAAGCATGGCAAGAATCCTATAAGATTAAAATGCTAATACTTTATAAGCAGTCAAGATGCAGCAATTCCTTCACTTATTCATTCACTCATTCATTTACATGTTTTGAATGCTTTCATGGTGTTAGGCCCTGTGTTAAGAGCTCCTTAGTCACGACAGAGCCAGTACCTCCCCTCATGTAGCTCACAGTCTGGGGATGGAGCAGAGACAGAAACATTAATGCAATGACTATTACATGAGGCTGTAGAAGCATTTCTAAGGTGCATCCAATGCAGACTTCGGAAAATCAGAGAAGACTCCTGGAAGAAAATAGTATCTAAAATGAGGCAGGGAAGACAGGAGATAGGCCAAAAAAGAAGCAAGGAAGGAGGAAGAGTATTGCGATTTGAGGAAACAATCTATAGACATATTGGAAAGTGACGGAGACCAGGTCATCCAGAAAGAGTGCATCTTCCAGTCTCGATGAGGTTGCAGATGATTTATTTTGAAGATTCAAGTCTTACATAGGGGTTGGACCAAGTGACCACGAGGGAGCCTTCTATTCCCATGCGTATAAAATTCTTTGATGATTCTTGGCTCCCTGTTTATGGTCCCACCCGTGATCAGCTAGGACCTCAGCTCTTTGCTTCCCCTTGTGCCTGGATCAAACTCTGCGAAAATGTTTCCCTTGAGGAGTGTAACCTTTCAGTTCCCTTGCATTTGCTTTTGCATAATCACCAGCTTCCAACCTGGAGTTTTCATCACCAGATGGGAGGTGACAGGAATTATGAAAGGGATTCAAATCCTCTCAAGCTGCTAGATGATGTCAACCTAATTACTAGAGACAGCATTATCTGTAGGTCAATGCCCCTTAGAAGCAGTCTGCACCTGTGTGGATCTGGGTGGAATTCCTTGATGTGACACTTACCTGGTAGAAATTCTGCTCTCCTGGCCCCTTTTTTTCCCACCTTAAAAAGAAGCAGTATTAGCAGTGGGACAAAGCCTCAGTAGCCTTAAAAATAAGTTTCAGCAACTACAAGAAAACCCTGCAACTTTGGATTCTATTGTTGAATAAATATTTAAAGGCTAAGACTGATATTCCACTGTTATGCACCAGAATGGCTATGCCAGTTATTAAATAATCCCGGATCATTTACAAATAGTCATGTCCTCCAGCCCCAGACCCTAGACTACCCCATTCCCTGGTCACCTCCATCTCTCCTCCTCCAGTACTTATGGGACCTTCTCAGAATCCAGGAACTGAAAGGATAAGGCCTGACATAGAGGGATCCCTTGGATCCTTCCCTAATGATTTACTTTTTCAGGTTGGTTAGAACTTACTGGTTGTTATATGCTGCAAATATCACCTTTTTTGAGTACAGAGGATAGCTGATAAAGTAGAAGATGGCTACCTAGCTGTCTTAGTTCTCTAGTCTGTTAGTGCTACTATAACAGAAATACCACAAGCAGGTGACTTTAACAAACAGGAATTTATTCTTTCACAGTTTAGAAGGTTAGAAGTCCAAATTCAGGGTGCCAGCTCTAGAGGAACACTTTTCCTCTCTGTTGGCTCTAGAGAAAGATCTTTGTCTATTCTGAGCTTCTGCTCCTGGGGGGTCTTCATGTAACTTGGCATCTCTCTTCCTCCAACTCTACTACTTAGCCTGTTTATTTAATCTGTTTTATATCTCAAAAGTGATTAACTCAAGACACACCTTAATTCTGTATCACTAACATAACAAATACAACCTAATCTTCATTAACATAACCTAATCCTGCATCATTAACATAACAAACACAACACATTCACAAATGGGATTATAACCACAGACAGAAATTAGGATTCACAACATATCACAAAATGGAGGGTAATTACATCAGATCACAAAATGGAAGACAACCACAAAAGACTGGAATTCATGGCCTAGCCAAATTAGTACATATTTTGGGGGGACACATTTCAATCCATGACACTAGTTCATTGTCTTGGGCAAATAGTCTCTCTGAGACTTCATTACTCAATAAAAACAAAAACTCCCATCTAAAACCCATTGCCAAGTCGATTCTGACTCATAGCCACCCTATAGGACAGAGTAGAACTGCCCCATAGGGTTTCCAAGGAGCAGCTGGTGGATTCAAGCTGCCAACCTTTTGTTTAGCAGCCTCCTTCTTAATCACTGCACCACCAGGGCTCCAAAACTAGAAACAATTGCCATTTTATTAGATATGTGGAGTTACTGGGCTAGTTCCTATCTAAGGTCTCTTCCACCCTTAACATTTTATGATTCTGTAAACTAAGAAGACATTTATATTCTTGAGTCTGAAGTCTGACTAGTTGCAGTACTGATCTAGAGGAGAGACTTGATAGTCTGCATTTGGATATGAGTAGAGATTTCTGAGAACCATAAATCTATAGTAACTATCATAGACCTACAGTAAGTGCCATAAATCTACAATGAGCACCATAGATCTATAGTGAGAATCATAGACCTGGAGTGCTTTAGAGCTGGCAGTGACTTCGAGCTTACCCAGAAGAGCTTTTGGAATGTATTACTACACAGAGCTCAAGGGATACCACAGAGCAAGACGAGGAGGGGCAAGTGGACGTAGCTCCAAATTCCTAACCTCTGGTTCAACTCAAGCAGCCCTGATTATCCCTGTCTCACACAGTGGTAAATATTGGCAGTTTGAATCCACCAGGTGCCCCTTGGAAACTCTATGGGGCAGTCCTACTCTGTCCTACAGGGTTGCTATGAGTTGGAATCGACTCGACGGCAACTTTTTTTTTTAAGCAGATGAAGAAACCAAGGACCAGAAAGGTAAAGCTACAAGAACATGCAGAAGGCATTGTAGAAAGAACAGTGTCTTTAGCCCAGGTCTCCAGTCTGGACATCATTGCTTCTTCTTCCATTTCATGATGAGGCAGCAGTAAAATGGAAACAGCATTGGACTTGTAGTCAGAGATTCAGCTTAAATCCTGGCTTGTCAGCTTGCTCTTAGTAGGGCCTTGAGTAGGTAGCCTCTCTGAGCCTCAGTTTCCTTATCTATACTATCAAACCAATGGTACTAGTTCAGAAGGTTTTGAAGCAGCACAAAACAACCAATACAACCTCTGGCATGAACTTGGAATTTGATATATACTAGTTGAATCTAAATCCAATCCATGGTTACTTCCTTGTGGTGGAAACCAAGTTCCCAGAGCTGCTCTGTAAAGACTGGGTAGGATGGCCAACACACACACACACACACCCACATACCCACACCAAGAGCTGCCAAGAGGACATTTCAACAGCAACAATTGCACTTGCAATATTTGCCATAGCCGTACTACCAAACAAGGCAACAACAGCAAAATCCCATTCAACCACAACGGCAGAGGGAGATCACCCCGATAATCATCACAACAGCAGGGATTTGGTTACCGCGGAGTAACTCGCTGACCTTACTGAGCTTGAGTTTTTATCCACACAGTAGCTATACAGAAGAAGTTGAATAACCAGTCTGGTCCCTTGCACTCCGGGTGTGGCAGCTGTAGCACTTGAATTGTCTCTTTTAAATTTACTAATCCAGCCCTTGTACCCTCTCCCCACATACCCACTTTTAAATGAGGGTTGACTCGTTGCTCCCACCTGAGACAGCAAGCACGGCAGGAGACAAAGTTGTATGCATAGTGCGCTATTTGCTTTTGTTGAAGGGATGATAGTTTTTCAAATGGAACATTCTAGAACTTCTGTCTCTCTTCTGTTAAACTCTGTGTTCTCATATGACTAATTTGAGAATACACCCACACTGGGAGCCATTGGATGGGTGTGAAGAAAAATTTCCAGGCAGTGTTCTAATCACAAATTGTATCTGTACAGGGCTTTGCAATCAGATAGTGATTGGCCCTTCCTCGGTCTCATTTTCCAGGCAGCTAGAGTAATTTGCAGCTGGGATGAGGTTTCATCCTAGCCCTACAACAAATTATCTGTGTCAGCTTGGCGCAGTCACCTGCCTTCTTTGCATTTCCTCAGATTTGGGATTCTCCGGTTCCTAGTACATTGTTTTTTTTTTGTTTTTTTCTCAATTGGAACTTGCACAAGGTTGCTCTTTCTCTTGCTATTGTTTTCTTGCTTTTGAATCCTACTTAAAAGTTTGGATTCTTTTCTTACCTAGCATTGACACATGGTCTTTGACAATACCAGTACTAGCAGAATCACTAAGAAGTATTTATCCCAACCCCTTCATTTTATAGAAAACCCTGGTGGCATAGTGGTTAAGACTTACAGCTGCTAACCAAAAGGTCCGCAGTTTGAATCCACCGGGTGCTCCTTGGAAATTCTGTGGGGCAGTTCTGCTCTGTCCTACAGGGTCGCTATGAGTTGGAATCTACAGCAGTGGGTTTTCTTCATTTTATAGGTTTAGAAAATACAAAACTAGGATGAGGAGGTAATTTTCTCAAAGTCACCCAAATTCTGCCTGGCTGAGCTAAAACTTGTGACTCTCAGTCAGTTGCCTTTTCCACTGCGTTTGTTCACTCCTTCATTTAATCACGTGTATACATATTCATTTCCTCACTCTAAATATTTTTGAGTTTCTACTCTCTGTCAGGCACTATTTTAGACTCTGGAAATATAGAAGTGACTAAAAGCAAAAAAATTCTACTCCTACGAACTATATTCTGGGTGGAGGGAATATTCAATAAACAAAATAAATTAAGTAAGACATAAGTAGCATGTTAGATGGTGGTATGTGCTATGAGAAAATGAAGCAGAGAGGGGAAGTGGGAGTACCAGCTGCAGGAGACCTATAGTAAATAGGGAGGTCAGGGAAGGCCTCTCTGAGAGGATGAACTTTGATTGTGACTTGATGGACATGACAGATGAGCCATGTGGACACCTGGGAGAAGAATGGTTCAGGCAGAAGCAGTAATACAAGAAAAGTCCCTGAGTCAGCAGCATCCATGGTGTGTCGAAGAAAGAGTAAGTGGACCAGGGAAGTTGGAGCTAAGTAAAGGGGGGAGTAAAGAGGAGATAAGAACCGAGAGTTAACTGAGGCCAGACCTTGTGGGGCCTTGCAGTGATTAGTGAAAAAAACTAAACCAAACTCACTGCCATCGAGTCGATTCCAACTCATAGAGACCCAATAGGACAGAGAACTTCCTCACAGGGTTTCCAAAGAGCACCTGGAGGGTTCAAATTGCTGACCTTTAGGTTATCAGGCATAGCCCTTAACCACTGCACCACCGGGGTTTCCAATGACTTTGGAAGTACGCTGGAAAATCATTGGAAGATTTTGAGCTGAGGAGTGATATTATCTGTCTTATGCTTTAAAAAAGTTACTTTGGCTTTTGTGTTGAGACTACACTGAAACGGACAAGAGTGCAAGCAAGAAAATTTAGGCTACTGCAGTAATTCAACAAAGAGATGATGGTGGCTCAGACCAGGATGGTAGGAGTGGAGGTGGCACAAGGACAGCTACTTAGATAAGAGGGAAAATGGGTATGAACTTAGTAATCACGAATGTGAGAAGAGTCATGAAAGGGGAGTGAAGAATAGGGCTAGACTACTCAGCAGGGAGACCTAACAGTCTAGAACTTCAGGGGCTCAGGGAAAGCTTCCTAGAGGAAGAAGTATCCAAGCCTAAAGCTGACAAATGATGTAGGGTGACCAGTTCTCCAGGTTCATCCAGAACTATCTTTAACACTAGAAAAGTTGCATCCAAGAAAATGCCTTACTCCCAGGGATGGTTGGCCACTTTACCTGTGAGAAGATGGAGCAGTGGTGCGATGTAAGAGTTTTCTAGGCAGAGAGTTCAGAATTTAAATATCTAAGAGACAAAGGAGTACAATGCTACGGGGTAGGGAGTGAAGGGGAGGACTTTGGCAAGATGTCAGGTTGACGAGGTAGACAAAGATTCAAGTGTACAGAGCCCTCTAAGCCATAAATATACTGGAATTTATATTTATGCCAATGGAAGGATTTTAAGCAAGAAGTGGTTAAACTTGGAAATTTTATCTCTTGCTTCAGTTTCGTTACTTGTAAAAAGAGTATTTATAAGTTTCAGACAAAGAGAAAAGTGAAAAGCAAGCAAAAAATTAACAGACTGAGTAGTAAATATGTTTGGATCAAAATATTCCAACTGAGAGTTCAGTTGCTACTTGAAAGTTCTCAGGTCCAATAAGGTCACTTTCCCTATGAAAGCAGTTTATTTTTTCCCTCATTTTCTTATTTGCATCAGTGGTATCACTGTTTTCCTAAGGTCAAAATCTTAGGCTCATTATTGTTTATATATATTTTTTTCCTTTATTTTCCTTTCCGTGGTGATTCTGTTAGTCACCAAGTGCTCATTTATTTTTCCTTTAGAATCCATGAAATTTGAAATGCAAGTCCTTGACTGTCAAGTTCATCGCTCCCAGCCTAGTCCAAGCTTTCTTCACTTCCTGCCTTGGACAGAGGATTACTGAGGGGGAATGAAGGCTGGGCAGGCAGTGGGACTGGACCATCCTGGGTACAGGCAATGAGGGGGGGTATTGTCCACAGAGTGGGCAGTACTGGCTCAGTGGTAGAATTTTAACCTTCCGTGTGGGAGACCCAGGTTCGATTCTCAGCCAATGGACCTCAGACACAGCCACCACACACCCGTCAGTGGGAGCTTGCATGTTGCTATGATGCTGAACAAGTTTCAGCAGCGCTTCCGGACTAAGATGGACTAGAAAGAAAGTCCTTGTGATCTCCTTCTGAAAATCATCCAGTGAGAAACCTAGGGATCACAACGGTCCAATCCATAACTGACTGTGGGAATGGCACAAGATTGTGTGGCATTTTGCTTCCTCGTGCATGGGGTCGCCATGAGTTAAAGGCCAACTTGATGGCAACTAACAACAACATTGTCTGAAGAGAATGTGAAACCAACATAAAATCAAGTAAAAGTCAGTCTGCTTTTTATTATTACTGTACGCAAGAAATTATAGATGATAACAATGATGAAATATCCTCTCCATCAGAGCAGACTGCTCCCGTACCCCCATCCCCGCTCCCATCACCAGCCTTTATTACTGTAACATTTTCTTCACTGGCCTGTCTGACACCTGCTGTTTTTCTTCTGGCCTCTCATGTACTAACTTTACTAATGTATCAATGACAGCATGTAATCACCCTTATCTGCTTTCCCCAAACCTCAGAATACTCCCTGCTTTCCAGGCTTAAGCCCCCAATACCGCAGCCTAGCTTACGGTCGAGCCCTCAGTAGCCCGAAGCCATTCAACCAGCTGAAACTCACTCTATTACTGTGCGTTATAAACCCTCTTGTCCATGACAGTCTGTGTCATGATTCTCAGAAAGGACAACTAGTTTTGATCTCAGCACTACCACACTACTCGTGTGACCTTAAGCAAGCGACTTTCCCTCTAAGGGCCTCAATCTTCTCATTAGTTAAATTGGAATAATAAAGTCTGAGAACTGAAGTCACAGGACGGCAATAAGGGCCAAATGAGGTCATGGTTGTGAAGACAACCACCCACGTGGGCGATGATGGTTATTAGAAGCAGTAGAGGTGATATTTGTCAGAGTAGTGGCTGTCACAGTCATAGTGTGAATTTTCTTGGCCATGGATTACTCTCCTTTTGCTTGGGTTGTCCATTTTACCTTTTCCCTCTTTCCTCTTTGCTGCTCTGTATTCTACTCATCATTTAAGGCACGGCTATAAACCAACTCCTTCAGGAATTCCTCTTGGGCTACTTAAGCCTACCCTGAACTCTGAGGAAACCCTGGTGGTGTAGTGGTTAAGTGCTACGGCTGCTAGCCAAAAGGTCAGCAGTTCGAATCTACCAGGTGGTCCTTGGAAACTCTAGGGGGCAGTTCTACTCTGTCCTATAGGGTCACTATGAGTTGGAATCGACTAGAAGGAATGTTTTTTTGTTTTTTTCTGAACTCTGAATCTCCAAACCACATGTCATCTCCATTTAGGCAAGTACTCCATATATTGTCTTATATTGTGCATAGTGTACCCACCTGGGCTGTAAGCGCCACATTCTAGGTTTCTTTAGTATCTCTCTCAACGTTGATCACATTCAAAAAAAAAAAAAAAAACAGCAGTTAAGTCTATTTTAACTCATTATGACCCTAAAGGACAGAGTAGAACTTCCCCATAGTGTTTTCGTGGCTGTAAATCTTCACAGAAGTAGACTTCCATATCTTTCTCCTGAGGAGCAGCTGGTGGGTTTGAACTGCCAACCTTTCAGTTAGCAGCAGAGCTCTGTACCACCAGGGCTCCACTGAATACATAAAACCAAAAAAAAAAAAAAAGCCAAACCCATTCCCATCGAGTCGATTCCAACTCAGTGACCCTAAAGGACAGAGAAGAACTGCCCCAATACAGTTTCCAAGGAGCACCTGGTGGATTCAAACTGCTGACCTTTTGGTTAGTCACTGAACTTTAACTGCTGAACACATAAAACCAAAAAACCAAGCAAACCCAGTGCCGTTGAGTCGATTCCGACTCATAGTGACCCTGTAGGACAGAGTAGAACTGCCCCATAGAGTTTCCAAGGAGCGCCTGGCAGATTCGAACTGCCAATCCTTTGGTTAGCAGCTGTAGCACTTAACCACTATGCCACCAGGGTTTCCGCTGAACACATAATAGATGTTAAATAAAAACTTGCAAAAACAAATGAATGAACAGAGGCATCTCTTTTTTTTAAACCCCTCAAAGCAAAATATGCTAATAGTGCCCTCTGCTGCTAAAGAATTTGTTTCCCACAGAGTGGAAAAATCAAGGGAGAGAATGCTTACTAAAAGGAAGAGATAAAAATGCTTGAGCTTTCAAAGTGCTTGGGGCAGAGAAGCAGGTAATGCAGCTGAAACATCACCATGGAGATGACGATAGGAAGTCAAAAGGTCCAGACAAGGTGAAAGCCAATTGGAAAGCCAGGTGCCTCCTTTCTAGACTACTGATTGGTAACTAGTTTGGAGTTAGAATACCCTCTCCATGTTTTATAACAAGTTGCACTTCTCTGGTGTCCTTGTTCTGGCAACAAACGTGTCATCTATGGCCAGGCTCTTTTTAAATGTAATTGTATAAAAATCCTCTATTTAAGTAACTTATTTAAAAAATATCAAGAGAGCTGGAAAGGCATTTTCGTCTTCCTATTTTCCTTCTTTTTAGGTGTTCCGGTATAGTAAAAGCAATAATTGCCTTCTATGTGCTTGGCACATACACTCTCTCAATTAAATTTCATGATAACTCATGAGATATATTACTACCCTTTATACCTGTTGCCGTCAAGTCGATTCAGACTCACAGTGACCCTAGAGGACAGAGTAGAAAGTCCCCATAGGGTTTCTAAGGAGCGCCTGGTAGATTCAAACTGCTGACCTTTTGGTTAGCAGCTGTAGCTCTTAACCACTAAGCCACCAGGGTTTCCAAGATATGTATTACTAGCTCTTTGTTTATAGATGAAGACTTTGAAAATATGATGATAAAAAATGTGTCCGTTAACAGAGGGCTGGTAAAAGGCAGCAAAGTGTCCCAAGTCTAGGGGGCCTAAAGCCTGGGCTCTTTCCTGTTGTTCTACAATGACTACCATGATGAGTTTCTGGGCTAGGAGTCAGGTGACCTGTGCTTGAGTCCATATGCTACCACTAACTTTGCGATGCTGTTGTTGTTGTTGTTAGGTGTTGTCGAATCAGTTCTGACTCACAGCGACCCTATGTATAACAGAGCAAAACACTGCCCCTTCCTGTGCTATCCTCACAATGATATGTTTGAGCCCATTATCTCAGCGACCGTGATAAAACTGGGTATATCACTTCACTCTCTGGGCCTCAGTTTCCCCAACTCTAAAAGAAGGGATGCAGAGCCAGGTGCTCTGTAAGGCACCTTCCAAATTGGAGTCTGTTATTTTCAGGGGCCTTAATTTGTTGAGCCACACCAATTGTGACTATACGGGCTCCTGAGTGGTACAAACATTTAAGCACTCAACTACTAACCAAAAAGTTGGCAGTTCGAACCCACCCAATGGCACCTTGGAAGACAGTCCTGGCGATCTGCTTCTGAAAGGTCACAGCCGTGAAAACACTATGGAGCAATTCTACTCTGCACACGTGGAGTTGCCATGAGTCAGAATTGACCCCACAGTAACTGGTTTGGTTTAGTGTTTATCCTGATGATGATTCTTCCTTTGGATCCATAATTCGGGCTTAATTTTCCTAGTTGAACTGGTTCTGGATAGTTAAATGTTAACCTCAAGTAAACAATGACCAAAAGAATTCTGTGCTGAGCGTGGATGGCCATTCAAGTGACTTCTATTTAATTGGCAAGTTCCTTTGTATGTAAATGATGTTTTTTTGGTTTTTTTTTACAGAGTTCAAAGCATGATGATATATTCTATGATGATTCTGAAGGCAGGAGGGGTTTAAGTTTTCAGGATGCCAATTTGTCACATTTGATGTACTTTACAACTAGGTCGTTACTTGGTAAGTGCCTTGGTGTGCAGTGTGTCCCAGCTTGATAGGCACCCCTCGATAGAACAGAGTCCCCAGGAACAGCATCTCGGCATAGTGGCGAGCCTTTGAAGTGGTTCACTGATGCTTCAAAGCGAAGTTCATGGTACAGGGAGCAACATCTGATGTGCTTTTATTACCCTTAGAGACAAAAAAACATTACTCAGAAGCCAAACTTCTGGAAGAGAAATCTGTACCTGTACTCAGCCCTGCGGCTTGGAAGTTCAGAGAAGACTCAAAGAGCTCCCCATGAGGAAACCAAGGCATGTCTCAACAGAGCTTTAATCATACCAGGCAGGCTTAGAGTAGTGGTAGCAACCATCTTACTGAAAACAGTTGCCTCCTCTGGATTTCCACTGGGGTAAGGACAAGTAGATGAGATGTGGGGTCAGATAAGCTCAGACTAATTCCTCCTGTGTCCTAGCTACCCAAAGGACAACACATGGGCAGAACTGCAAAATGGCCTTAGAGAGTGCAATCACTTATTTTACTTGTGGGAACTGACATCTACGGTGACTTTGATTTAAGTCAAATTATTCATGATCCAGTCTCCAGAGATGTTGTGAGAGGCTCAGTAACCACAGCGGTAAACAGTGAAGGCAGAGTGGAACAATCTCCCCAGAGTCTTCACTCTGTCCCATTAAGGGAGGCCAACAATGCCTTTGCCTGTTCTTCACTTGGTATTCGGGAGCTACAGGTAGAATAAAGGGCAAATGTAGGCTAGTCAGGATCCACTTGTGCATAAAGAATGTTTTAGCACCTTTGTCTTGGATACTGAGGGGGAAAAAAATCCCTAAGTTCTCTTTATTTAATTACCAATATTAATTTCAAAGCAGTATAATTCTAGTTCCTATTACCTTGCTAGAAAAATACATCCTGAAGCTGTAAGCTTTGAATATAATAAAAATACTGGTGTCTGTTCAGTAAGAGTTGCTAAACACTGCAATATCATGAGGCACCAGAACGTCACTCTGGTGACCAGAAGCCTTGAAGTCTGCTTCTTAGCCCTGAGGACTCTAGACGTTATTCTAAATCGTGGCATGTCATTGCTTAATACCTTCAAAGGCTAAGAAACCAAAACCAAATACAGAGAAAAAACAAAATAAAAGTGACTTGATGCTTATTGTGTCACTGCTATTGGGCCTTTTGGTTTTAAAGGAGACAATGCAGCCCCATTAATTCCAGTTGGAGATGGCTTGTTTTCAAAGATTTCCAATGTTTCTGACATCCCGCTCTCTGACATGGGAAGGATAGAAGAGAGTTCTTAAAACATTTGCACAGCTTTCTGGTTTTACTAAATGCTTGACTGATTTTACTAAATGCATTAGGCTTTCTGGATAGCACACCTGTGGTGTGGACTATGCTCATCATTCCCATTTTTCAGATAAAAGTGTAAGGGTTTGAGTTTGTAGACTGGCTATAGGGCATGTGGGGTAAACAGTTGCTTGGACTCTTAGGCAGAGGGAAATTCTGCTGGGTAGAGCTCCGTAGGAGGCCTTATACCCACCCACTGCCATTAAATCGATTCCAACTCATAGTGACGTCATAGGGCTTCCAAGGCTATAAATCTCTACAGAAGCAGACTGCCACATCTTTCTTCCATGGAACTGCTAGTGGTTTTGAACCACCAACCTTCTGATTAGCAGTCAATTGCTTTAACCACTGGGCCATCAGGGCTCCTTGGGTTGCGAAAACTGTCTACTAGCTGAAAGTTTGATGGTTTAAGCCCACCCAGAGACGCCTCGGAAGATAGGCTTGGCAATCTGTTTCTGAAAAGTCACAGCCTTGAAAACCTTATGGAGCAGTTCTACTCTGCACACATGGAGTCACCACGAGTTGGAATCCACTTGACAGCAATTATCAACAACAGGAGCTCCTTGACTTATGTCTTAACTTTGAGATGCACTTCCACTTTCCCTGACACTGGTAGCTCTTCTGCTTTACAGTAAGAAACATGGCCCTTGAGGGCTTCACCCCACCCACTTAAATAATACCTCCCTCACAAGGGAATAAAAATAAAACTTTCTTTCTCTGTAATTGGCATTTATTTGAATTTTCGCAGCATTCATTAAAATGTTTTCCCAGGGCAATAGGTAGTAAAAAGCCCATTTTGCCCCCACCCCAAAATACCAACTTTAAAATGAACTGTCCCAAGTTCTCTAAAGGCTAAATATTTTAAAACTCAAGATATCATCTAGTTTAGAGCCAACATTTTTTCAGTTGAGAATATCGTGTGAGATGCAAGGCCATGCGGTTCATTTCTACTTATTGGTGGCACAATAGTGCTCAAGACTCAACTTCGCTGTCTCCTTCTCAATAAACCTTTCCCTACCCCAACCGCTATGAGTCGGAATCAAATCGACAGCACTGGTTTTTTTGGGGGGGTTTACCCAACCACTCCCTCTCTGAACTCACATGGCCTTTTGGGCCCACCTCTATCATAATCCTTATACCGTAGCACTTACCTCCTTCTGTATATATCATTTGTTTACATCTGTTTTTTTCCACTTTGAGTTCCTCAAACAGAAGGATGAAATTTATTGAATTCAAACACCTCGCTAAGCCCACTACTGAGTACTCACTCCAAAGCTATCTGAGGAATGACTTCATGAGTGACCAGACCTTTACTAAGCCACGTTCCTTGTGGCCTTTCATTTTTCCCATTTACAATGAAATTGCACTGTGTCTCTCTCAAGAAAACTGTGTACTTGCGTATGATTGCCAAGTGCTTCGAGGCCATAAAAAAGCTTTATAAATGCCAACCATGATTACACTCCTTGAAACAACGGGATTTATTATTTATAAGTGGAAAAAGATGAGGCATAGCAGGTAATGCCCAGTCCCCATTTTCACCACCTCTCTCACCAGATAATAACTTGGCGGTAAAACTATAAACTTGGGAGGAGGGATGAAGGTCTACTTAGAATCTAGATAGGATTTCCAAGGCCAATGCCATGGCATTGTCTTCCTGAGGGAAGGCACCCAAAACTCACAGGGAGGGCCAGGGAAAGAGCTCCCAGGTAGATAGGTCACACCTAGTTGAAATAGAGACTGATGAAGAAGGTTTGGTCTCCTCCATTCAAAGTTCATAGGCCTTTTGCGAGCAGTAGATGAGACAGTTAGGAGAGGTACAGCTAAGGTAGGAAGGCTGTCAGACTCTACCCTCAATCTCCTCTGTGGTTGGTCTGCTAAAGGAAAGAAGGGCAGGGCATGTTTTGTTCATCTTTTGTTTCCACTTCCCCCCAGGTATATCATACAGAGTGGCCAGAAAAGGTGTTTTGTGCATTAGATAAATGCATTATTCAAGCTTTCCTCCCCAGCAATGTATCAGAAAAAAAGAGAGGGCCGGGACATCTTGTTTGATTATTTTTATTGTGAGCCCTTAACAAGATTTTTGAAGGCAGAGGTGACTCACTAAACCAACTTTTCACATGGCTGATGCCATCCATTGTAGAGCAAGCACAGATCAATGAGCATATTGTTCCAGACTCCACATCGTCTGACCTCAGAGGTCAGCAGCAGGAGCAAAGCAGTTTGTGATTTACCGGGAGGAGGGGGTGAGGAGGGCGCTCTATCCTAGCATGAGCTCAAAGAGTGGTGGATGTCACTTGTCTCGATGTGTCTAAAGAAAGCCAAGCCCCAAACAAAATGAGCCCTTATGTCTCATGTTGGAAACATGGAATTATCTGGTGGTAGAGGATTTGTGGGTGGGCTGTGGGACTGTGTAAAGAGGTCACTTCACACCACAGGCTTGCTTCTTGGCAGGAGGTGGAGAAGGATCATAACCATGGGCCCAATCTAACTTGTGGTTTGCAGTTCTTGCCAGATGGCTCCTGTTTCCCTGAAGAGTTCAACGTTTTCCCACCTCTCAGCCATACCACTGTCAGTCACCTCAGAATGTTTCATGCTTTGGCATAAAGAGCTGGTGAGGTGGCCTCCATTACCTCCTCTCTTGACGTCAGTGGGGAGGGAATTGTTCCCTGTGGCTCTCTTATGTGAAATAATCTGGCATTTGTACTTCAATTAAAATTCGTTGGTATATATTATTAAATCATTCCACGGCTTCTCCTCAGCTGAGTAAGTGCCAAGAAATGTTACATACACATTAATGATGAAGGCTGTGTTAAAACTAAGAGTTTATTGTCAAACATTGACAGTCAGGCCTCTGGTCTACTTTAAGAAAAGCACCCCACGCAACCAGGGAGATCACAGTGGCCTGTGTCACCCTTTTCTAAAGAAGAGATTTAAAGTCAAGATTATTTTTGCCTTTGCGAGTAAGAAAAATGACGCTGGATTAGAATCCTCCTCTCTTCTGTGACTACCATAAAAATAGTGCCTAGAACACAGCATGTGCTCAAAAAAGGGCTAAGTCAAATTAAATTATTCAATGCATATTCTCTATATCTCAGAGGAGAAAAGTATGTCTTCACATATTACTTAGCAGCAAAATAAAAGAGGAGAAAATAATTTCTTTGATTTCATAAAAATCAAGCATTTTTCTTTACCTTCATTATTATTTTGTATTTAATATGCTTGCAGGCGTGGTGATGAGAACAATAGCCCTGGCATTTGTTTGCTTTCCGTCCTCCTCTGGTTCAGAGGAAACCCTGGTGGTGCAGTGGTTAAGAGCTAGGCCTCCTAACCAAAAGGTCAGCAGTTCGAATCCACCAGCTGCTCCTTGGAAACCCTGTGGGGCAGTTCTACTCTGTCCTGTAGTGTCGCTATGAGTCGGAGTCAACTCGACGACAACGGGTTTGATTTTGGGTGGTTCAGAAAACTGTGCTTCTAGTTCAGTCACGGGCACTCCAAGCTCGGTGAATACAAGCAGTTATGTCACCTCACTGCTCTCCATCTCCTCATCAAAATGGTCATCATAACCCTTGCCCAAATGTCTCCTGGGGCTCCTAGTGTGTGAACACACTCTTCAAACTGTAACAGGAGAGAAACTTCTGTTGCTTTTACTACCCACTCACCTTCTCCTGTTGGCAGTGAGGAGACGAGTCCTCTCGGCTCTGAAGGGAATGAGTCTCTGAGAAGTCCTAAACTCATTGTATCTGAGAAGACTACTTCCCTGGCTTTACTTCTCTCATATCCAGTCCTAGACATCACGGACATTCAGGAAGTGGTAAGGTCATGAAGAAAAGGAACCAATGATGTAGATTGCTTGGGAATTACGGAGTCTTAGAGCTATGGGTGGCGTAGTGGTAAAGTGCTACGGCTGCTAACCAAAAGGTCAGCACTTCGAATCCACCAGGCGCTCCTTGGAAACTCTATGGGGCAGTTCTACTCTGCCCTACAGGGTCGCTATGAGTCGGAATCGACTTGATGGCAACAGGTTTTGGTTTGATTTAGAGCTATGGGATCCTTCAGTGCCATGTCCCTATATCACACCCCCTCTCCTCAGTTCCTTTTTACAGATGAGGAAACCAAAGAATAGATTTGGCAGCTCAGTGCAGAGTTGTAACAAGAAGGGAAAGATACATAATCTGGAGCCAAGGAGAGAGGGCACTAACAGTATGCTCTGGCCTTGGTTTCCTCATATGAATGTGAATATGGGGCCTAAAGAGCTGATGTGTACAGATGTGGATGGACACAGAGAACTGGGATATGCTCTCCACATATGAAAGATTATGAATACATTTTATATCCTTAAAAGACCTGAACAGTCTCAGTTCTCTCTTTTAAGTAAGATGAGTACCAAAAAACAAGTCTGGCTTTACATGTCATCAAAAGAAAAGAAAAGAAAAAAATATCCATAAGGGAATCCTTTTGAAGACAGGGATATAGTACACAGGCATATTTGGAAATAACTACATACGTATCAGAGTTTTCTGTCTCGTCCATGGTCCTGACATATGTTCTACCCTAAATTGAATGCCAAGATTTCAAAGTACTGAGCAGTTAGGTAATGTTACGTCAATGATCTGGCTTCTTACTAATTGTTTGATCTTGGGCAAATCACGCAGCCACACTGAGCCTCTATTTTCTCATTTGTACAATGGGAATAATACCTATCTCAAAAGGGGGTTATAAACATTCAATGTAACAGTATAAGCAAAAAGAAAAGCTTTGTGAACTGTAGGCTCTTTGCACAAAATGGTGGTTCTACAAGTGATACAGACGAAGAGTAGTAGACTAGAAGTCATAAAAATTGGCTTCAGCCTGGGCTGCATCTTTGTGTAAGCTGGAAAAAGGTGCCCTTGACAAACAGACCACATCTACCACATCCTCCACCAGACTGAGTCCAGTACAACTAGATGGTGCCCGGCTACCACCACTGACTACTCTGACAGGGATCACGATAGAGGATCCCGTACAGAGCTGGAGAAAAATATAGAACAAAATTCTAACTCAAAAAGAAAGACCACACTTGCTGGCCTGAGAGAGATTGGAGAAACCCTGAGAGGATGGCCCACAGACACCCTTTCAGCTCAGTAATGAAGTCACTCCTGTGGCTCACCCTTCAGTCAAAGATTGGACAGGCCCATAAAACAAAACGAGACTGAAGGGGCATACCAGGCCAGGGGCAAGGACTAGAAGGCAGGAGGGGACAGGAAAGCTGATAATAGGGAACCCAAGGTTGAGAAGGGAGAGTGCTGCCATGTCATGGGGTTGTTAACAAATGTCATAAAACAACACGTGTACTAACTGTTTAATGTGAAAGTACAGTGTTCTGTAAACCTTCATCTAAAGTACAATAAAAAAAAATTAAAAAGAAAAGAGAAAGGTGCCCTTTCTGGACAGACATAGCCCTGCAGGTGCATAGACTACTGAGTAAGTAGAATTTTTGGCCAAAGAAAAAAAAGCACTCTTTCCTCTGCGTGGGCATAGCTTTGTGCAGGACCCCAGCCCCCAAGTACCCCATATCTGGACATTCTTGCACTGCCAAATATAGCAGCCCTGACATTAGCCCTAGCTGTGCCTGCTTGAATTTCGTAACCCTGGAATAATCTTTCCTACCTCTTGCCTCAGTTTCCTCTTGTATGGAAAGATGAGATTGAATTACGACTTCTATGACCCCTTTAGGAAACCCTGGTGGCGCGGTGGTTAAGTGCTAGGGCTACTAACCAAAAGGTGGGCGGTTCTAATCCACCAGGCGCTTCTTGGAAACTACGGGGCAGTTCTACTCTGTCCTATAGGGTCACTATGAGTCGGAATCGACTCAACGGCAGTGGGTTTGGTTTGTTTTTTTTGGTATGACCCCCTTCAGCTCTAAAAACTACAAACCTTCTAATGGGTTTTCCTCCCCTCTACATAAGGAACTGCAGAGCACACACACTGCCGTTTCTGAGCTTGATTTTGGCAAGTCATGCGATAGCACTCCCAAAACACGTGAATGACATGATATGGATGGTTTGATGTGGAGCAGATTAAAATAACAAGTGCTTTAGCGTATACATGTTCCAGGTGGAAAACAACATGGTCGACCTGCAAAACAGGAATAACCACTCTGTGCTGTCAGTTAAATGGCACAAGCTGTGTGTCTAACACAACCACATCTCCCGGGGATTTCACCCACCTTCTGTGGGGCTGAACACCAGAATCTGTGCCCAAGTCTCTGCCTCTCCCAAGGCGACACTGCACCCAGGAAGTAGGAATGCAAAGAGCAAGAACTGCTTTCTTTGTTGATCCCTTGTTGCCAAAAAACAGAAATTAGATCCTTCCCCAGATCTTCCTATCAGCAAATGTGGGTGCCAGCAAACCCTTCCCAGTGGAAGAACAAATAAATAGACATCTACTTTTTCAACACTCAGGAACTTTTTGGCTAAAAATTGGGTTTCCAGGTTTTAAAATTGCACACAAACATAAGGGAGGTAGTCACCGTTTGCAAAATGTTAGCAGAAACCAGTTTGGTTCTGTTTATCAGTGTTTCTAAAATCAGTTTTGTCTTTGGTTTGTTTTGTTTTGTATTCAGAACAAAAGGGAGGGATTTGGAAACAATTGCAACCAATTATGTCATTTTCAGAAAGGAGAATTGAAGCCCAGAGAGGGAAAGAGACTACCTCTGGGTCACACAGCAGGTTATATCTGGTAGGGCTGGGATTAACATCTAACATTCTTTCCACTCTTTGTGATGAAAATGCAACCACAAGGTTGGGTGGAAAACAGATGACATGAAAATCACTATAATCAACTTTTCAATCTCAGAGAATGAAATTTTTTACATTAACGAAGATCATGAAGAGAAGAAAGTAAATCTGAATTTTAGAAAATGTTTGGAATGCTAGTTTTCTTAAGGGTCACCTCTGTTACTGATCACCACAAAGGCAAGTGCTTTCCTGTTAGTTGGTGTTGGCTGGCCCTAGCCCCTCTGAACAATATTGTTGCAGTGTCCTCTTGGAATTGGGGCCAAGGACCAGACGTTCTCTGGAATAACACCCCTGTGTGCCAACCATCTCTCTTTTTTCAAAAGCAGCGCTCCCACCTTCCTTCAGGCCCTGGAGTGCCTGCCAGCAAAACTAGCGATGGCCCCACCTTGCCCCTGAGTTGTCCCAAAATCTCCTGTGGGACTAGAAAACCATTATCTGAAAATATTCCAAAATATTTGGGAGAATACATACAAATGCCAGATATTAAAATAAGGCTCCCTTTATTTAATGAATAGGACCCAAGCACAAGTCCAAGTGCTGGGTAGCAGCAAAGAGGAGGGGTGCCAAACTACATGCAGATGAAGACTGGAATCAAACAGAAATCAACTTTTCTAACTTAAGTACAAAAAAAATGTCCCTTTTCGCCAGGAGATTCCCCTCTCAGGCAACCTGGCAATGGTGTCCTGATCCAGGTGGGGTTTAAGATTTTCCTCCAAAGTCACTAGAGTGAAGAGCCAGTCTTCCCAGCCCCTATATGGGCGTTTTAAAGACACAGCTCATAGGGCAGTCCTTTCCAGAGCACTGTGGAGGGTAAATCGAAGCTTCCAGTGTAAGTTTGTTCTCTGGCGAAAACGCCAGAGCCAAAAACTCCACCAAGGCCCTGAAAAGACTGTCTCCTCCAGTACTCATCAGAGTGGTTCCTTCTCAGGGCCTAGATGACCCTTTGGCCAGTGACAGCTTAGGCAGTGTAGGCTCCATTCAGGGCTTCAACCAGTTCTTTTCAGTTCAGTCATGGTCAACAAGAAGAAACTGGAACGGAGTCGAATTTGTAAAATGTGGGTGAACTGGAATGGGAAAAATTACACATTGACGCCCTGCCAGAAATTTAACCTTCCTTTTAAAAAATAAGGGCAGTGTGCATGTTGTATGGCAACCACATCTCTTGACCAGCAGAGTCGGAAACAGTGTGCCCTGCTCAGAGATGGCGGTTGACCGCACCACTCTGAATGTGTGTTGTGCTCCATATTCCTGGCAATAATCCAATCTCCTGCATCAGGCTCCTGAAAGGGCTCATTACACCTCTCCTGAGTCTCCCGTTCCAGGGCTTCTACCTGTAATTTTTCCTGTTCCGGTTATCGTTCCACATCACCCAAATTCTAGAAGTTTGCGTCTACTGTGATTTCACTTCATCGGCCATGACTGAACGGGTTTGAACCAGTTTGAAACCCCGACTCTGCCAGGGCTCCTCAGACTCCAGGCTGAGCTGGCTCCAGAGAGTAAGACTTCATGGCCGTCAGCACGGTGAGAGGATGTAGCTTAAAGGCAGAAAGGTCTGAGACCAAATCACACGGTACTTTTCGAACTAGAGCATACATGAAAGCTGTAGCTTCTCCAAGAACAAACTTATGTTTTCTATTTCAGCTTTTAAATCCACGACAAATGAATTGTGTGTGTGCATGGGGGGGGAGCGGAGGAGGGTGGTTGACTGGGCTTTGAGAGATGAATTGATGAAAATCCAGGAAAGATAAACTGAGCGAGGCAAAGCAAGCACCCTTGGGAACAGAAGGGAGATCTGGTGACTCATATTAACCTGTTAATTTATACCACAGCTCTGTACAAAAATAAAAATGTTCTCATAAGATTAACAATTTAAATAAATATTTGATAGAACATTCTTTCTCATTTTTATAGCTCATCTTTGGGGTTGATATTCAGCTCATGTTTTCTTCGCTGCTCTTGATCCAGGATTGCGATCACTTCATCGGCCTGTATTCGCTCCTGCAAAAAAGACAATTTGCACATTTCTGTTGCAAGCATAATAATAAGCCCAGTGGCAGCTGCTTCCCAAACACTTCCAGGCATCCATCTGGGTTGGTGCTGAATCCAGCCGAGGATGAGACCTCATCTTTGTCTCACACTGCTGCCTCTCCTGACTTCCCTACGTCCTAAGTAGTTACTCTCCAAGATTTCTCTCCTGAGGAGGAGTCTCGTATGCTCAACTGGTATTCCATAGCCATTGCCAACTCAGTACGGTGTGTAAAACTCAACTCACCATTTTCTCCCCACAGATCTGCTCTGTTCTTCACATATTCCCTCTCTCAGAAAAGACCACCACTGCCCGGCCATTGTCCTTGTTTAAGAGCCTGACCGTGGTTTCTTGCATCTAAAAAGTCACTCTACTCTACCTCTAGTGGTTAAGTGCTACAGCTGCTAACCAAAAGGTTGGCAGGTCGAATCCACCAGGTGCTCTGTGGAAACTCTGTGGGGTAGTTCTACTCTGTTCTATAGGGTTGCTATGGGTTGGAATCGACTCAATGGCAATGGGTTTTTTATTCTACCTATTTGTACCCTTTTCTCTTCAGTGCACATAACTGTTGCCTTAGTTTAGGCCAGGGTTTCTCAACTTTGGCCCTATTAATATCATAGGCTGAATAATTCCTTGTGGTGGGGAGCCATTCAGTGCATTGTAGAATGATTAGCAACATCCTTGGACTCTACCCATTAGATGCCAGTAGCACCTGCCCTAAAGATGCGACAATCAAAAATGTCACCAATGTCCCTTGGGTGGCAAATCTGCCCCAGATTGAGAACCACTGGGTTAAGGCCCTCATCACCTCTTAACCCAACTGCTTCAGCAGCTTCCAGAATGATTCTCTTACTTCACCCCCCAGCCCCACATTTTTCTAATGGATCCTCCTCGCTCAAATCAGACCATATCAGTTCCCTGCTCACTGCTCACCCTTTAAACCAGATCAAAGTATTCCAACTGAGAGTTCAGTTGCTACTTGAAAGTTCTCATGTCCAATAAGGTCACTTTCCCTATGAAATCAGTTTATTTTTTCCCTCATTTTCTTATTTGCATCAATGGTATCATTGTTTTCCTGAGCTCAAAATCTTAGGCTCATTATTGCTTCTATTTTTTTTTTTTTACTCTATTTTCCTTTCCGTGGTGATTCTGTTAGTCACCAAGTGCTCATTTATTTTTCCTTCAGAATCCATGAACTTCAAAAAACAAGTCTTTGAATGTCAAGTCCATTGCCACAAGCCTAGTCCAACTCCAACTCGTGGATCCCATGTGTCAAAGCAAAACTGTGCTCTGTAGGGTTTTCAATGGCTGATTTTTTGGAAGTAGATCACCAGGCCTTTCTTCTAAGTCACGTCTGGACAGACTCTAACAGCCAACCTTTCCGTTAGCAGCCCAGCACGTTAATAATTTGTACCACCCAGGGACTTGGACTTGGTTTCCAGTATACCTCATGCTTTTTCCTACTCTCCCGACTCACCTTAGTCTGTCAGGTCTGGATGGTCATCTCAAAGCTTCCATATCTTTTCGCCTTCTCCCTTACTGCCTTAGTCTAAGCCCACATGTCAGCTAAAGTCATTGTTCACATCCTGTAACTCCCTGGGGCTGGGAATGGTGTAGGGCAGGAGGACCACAATAGCTTCTCACCAGAGCTAGGACAAAATTCACAATTCTTAATAGGTCTGTGGAATCTGGACCCTGCATCCTCTGCGTCCTTCCATGCTCCTCTCCCTCTGGGATACCATGTCCCAGCCAGTCTGGCCTTTCTTCTGTTTCTTGACCACTCTGAGCTCCCTTTTGTCTTCTGGGCCCTTGCAACGTGTTCTCTGCCTGGAATACTCTTCCCCAAAAGTCCATCACAGTTGGCTTCTTCTTGTCCCTCATGCCACTTCTTCTAAGAGGCCTCACAGTTTGCCACCTCCCCTACCCCTTACTCTAAATTAGTTACCTTGCTCCATTTTTCTCACAATACTTAGCACTATCTGAAAATCTCTTATCTATTTGTTTATGTTATCTGTTTTCTGTCTCTTTCCACCAGAATATACACCATGATAGCAGGGCACCTTGCCTTCTTGGTCACTACTGTATTTCAGAAAAGCGACTGACATTTGACAGAGGCTCCATTAGATCTGAGAAATAAACACGTAAATGAAAGGCCCTCTCGGTCTACAATGCCTCTGCCCAAATAACTCTTCTCATCTTCTAAGGCTTATTTCAAATGCTGTCTCCTCAGTGAAGCCTTTCCTGATTGCTTCTTTATAACCCCTGAACACAAGTCTTATGTCTCTAAGGTTCTTGTGGGTTTCGCCTTGGATTTTCATTATTCGGGCCTCTGTATTATCTCTCCAATTTGACTTTAAGCTCCTTGAAAATTGGGCTTATGTCCTTGACTAGCTTGTATCTGCTCCAGATAGCTCCTAACACAATGCCTAGCACAAGGTTGTTTTTACTAGGTGCCCACTGACCCAGATTCACGGCAACTTCAAGCACAATGGAGTAAAATGTTGCTCGGTCCTGCTCCAACCTCATGATCGGTTGTGATCCACAGGATTTTCACTGGCTGATTTTCAGAAGTAGATTGCCAGGCCTTTCTTCCTAGTCTGTCTTAGCCTGGAAGCTTGCTGCAAACCTCTTCAGCATCACAGCAACAGGCCTGTCTTCCCTGACAGAAGGATGGTGGCTGTGTGTGAAGTGAATTGGCTGGGAACTGGGCCCAGGTCTCACAAGAATTCTACCTAGGACAGTAAGTTAATACAAATACCAATTTTATGCCTTAAAAACAAAGCCACTTTCCTTCAAGGACTTGCAACTGAAAATGATGTTGATATAAAGGCAACTAAAAGGACCAAACATATTAAAATAACAGAAAACTAAGCTGCCTTCATAAAGTCGAAACAAAATGCCTGAGTACTACTGTATGGATATGGGTGAAAACAATATCGATGCTTGACAAATAGACACACCTACAGCACTTTCAGATCTGATGGCCACAGGAACCTGTTGCAATCATGTCTCTAGTGAAGGGAAAGAAATCAGAGTGCTGGGACCAATTCATATGTATACACAAGGAAGTACAACTTGTAATATCTTTGTAGCCTTAAGAATTTATGATGCTAAGTACTCCTTGGGAATGAGCGCCTTTAATCTACAACCAGCATGGAAATCTACCCACTGAAATGCCTTCTTCATAGGCAGGCTTTCCTTGCTCAGGATTCCATCTGGGAGAAGCTACCTAAGTGACTCCCAAACGTTCCTACATATTACAATCACCTGGGGAGCTTTTAAAACTCTTGATCACCAGGATTCGACCCAAACCAATTACACTAGAATTTATGAGAGTGAAAGCTAGATAGCAGTACTTTTTTTTTTTTTTTTTTAAGAGTCCCAGGTGATGACAATGCATAGGGAAGGATAGGAGCCTGCCCACGGGCTAAATTATCAGTTAGTTGCTGAAGAGGCTTTGGTCATTTTACACTGCAGCCACTAGATGTCGCTATTGCCTGAAGACTGGAGATGCATCCTGGTACTTTTCCATCAGAGGGAGGAACTTTGGCTTTGGTGTTTCCTGATTAGGTTAAGAGCAGAGAGAATTTACTTTGTGCCAGCTTATTCTGATACAACAGTACCTTGGAAGACAGGGTTGGGATACTGAATAATGAAATATATTAAATGTCTGCTGAACTGAATGTTAAAGAGGGATACTAGGTGCTTTTCAATAATTTGTTATCTTCCCTGTCTACTAATCTACCTAGGTTCCTCAGTACAAAAGGAGTGCTTTGGGGAAATGCTGGCATTTTGGAGGTTTAGAACGGGGCTTGGAACAGGTTCATTTGGTTCAAACTCCTGCTGAGGCCCCTGTAGGGTCATTATGAGTCAGAATCAACTTGACGACTTGACAGCAATTTTTTTTTTTTTTTTTTTTGGTTAACAAGTTCCCAGGTGATGCTAACGAATTAGGGGCCAATTGTGAGAAGCACTAACAGCAGTAGTTCTCAAAATTTATTATATATAAGAATTACCTGGGGATCTTGTTAAAATGCAGGTTCTGATTCAGTATATCTGGGATGGAAATGCAATTCTCAGCAGGGGTTCAAACTGGAACGGACCAGTTTGAAACCCTGGCTTAGAAGCACAAGGAAAGAAAGAAATTATAGGTGATGGAAATTGTTCAGTGCCACCTGAAGCTTTCAGAGCTTACTGTCTGTGTTCCCTCTGCCAGGACAATGATCTTCTCTGTCCTAGTTTTTTTTTAGTCTGCCTATCATCTTCTCCTCTTTTGGATCTGAGTTTATATAAGCCTCCCTTGATATCCCCCTAGGAGCCCTGGTGGCATAGTGGTTAAGAGCTCAGCTGCTAACCAAAAGGTCAGCAGTTCGAGCCAACCCGCTGCTCCTTGTAAACCCTATGGGGCAGTTCTACTTTGTCTTATAGGTTCACTATGAGTCGGAATCAACTCGATGGCCATGTTTTTCTTTTTTTTTTCTTTTTTTATACCCTCTACAAAATACTTATTGCTATTTTCTCACTGCCTGTTCATTTGTAGATCTCTCCAGGCTCCTTGTGGTCAGGGACCATGTTTTTTTAGCTTTGTATCCCTACGGCTTACCTAGCAGAGCTTCCCAGACATATAGCAGGTCTCTTATTAAACATTAGTTATACAGGTAAAAGAATACTTAGGAAATGTGATGTACAAACTTTGTGAGTTAGGTTTGATGGAGAAAACTATACAGAAAAGAGAAATTATTTTGAAACAGTATATGACGAAGTTGGATTCAAATGTATTTAAGGGACTGAAGAGGAAAATGGGATAGAATGCCATTTTCAAGAATGGAATTTCATGGCTTTACCAACACTTGGGGCTGGAATAGACCTTTAAAGCCACCTAGTTCAACCTCTGCTACAATGCTCATTTCCATTTCAGCATTCCATGCCAGGCAGTTGCTGAGGCTTTGATTGGACATATTCAGAGACAAGGCACTTACTACTTCCCAAGCAGATTATTCCATCAAGCAGTGGTGACTATTTGACAAATTACACAGCTAGGAGCACACCCATTCCTCATTTATCAACATGATTAGGTTCAAAGACCAGGTCGTTACCTGAAAATCAGTGTTATAAGAAAATGGAGGATGATCACTTCAGATCACAAAATGGAGGATGACTACATCATTGCATGACAGCCAAATCACATCATTACATAACTGCCAAATCACATCATCACATAACTGAGAATCATGGCCCAGCCAAGTTGACACATAACTTTAGCCATCACAGCCAACATTACCCTTGCCTCACACCTCAGCATTTGTTCCTGTCAGAAAGACATATGTTGTTAATGCCCAAAATAGTTGGATAGTAGATCTTTTACTATTTGAAATGCAAAATGTCATATAATGAGATAGTCAGTAAGGAGTAGGTGTATTTGGAAGTTATTCCTGATGTTGAGCCCAAATTTTCCTCCCAGGGTCTTCTACCCATTGGTCCTAATTCATCCCTCTGCAGCTTCACAGACAGAAACTATCACCTCTGCCCAAGTGCAGCTTTTCAGATAAGGATAAGATCATGATCTCTTATCTAGGCTAAGTGTCCTCAGCTACTTCAAATATTCTTCATATAATAACCTTTAAGGAGTGAGTCTGTGCGTGGTGCAAATGGTTAAGAGTTTGACTGCTAGCCAAAAGGTTGGTGGTTCAAACCCACCCAGAAGCACCTTGGATGACAGACTACGTGCTCCTGAAAGATCACAGCCTTGAAAACCCGGTGGAGCAGTTCTACTCTGCACACATGGTGTCACCATGAGTTGCAATCGACTTGAGGGCAATCAATAACAACAACAATAATCTTTCACGTGTCTTCACCCTCTTCTACATTGTTATTGTTGCTGTTGTGTGCCCTCAAGTCATTCTGACTCAGAGCAACCCTATACATGTTTCACAAATTACTTCATGCTCTTTTTAATGGTTTCTTGAAAGAAGATATTAGTCTTCCTCGTGACCAGTAAAAATTTATTCCTTTCTCCTGATGCTACAGTTTGTTAATAAAACTCAAAATTGATTAGTGATTACCAAATATACTGACATATCCACTTCCACAAACATGTCTACTTATTAGAGCCCATCTAATTAAGGATGGCCTTCATAGCCCCTCTTCTTTTCTCCAAGCTCACACTTTGAAAGTTAGATGTGAAAATGCCAGGTCATGGATCCGATCAAAAAATTTGCACTTCCTTAGAAAACAGGGTCAGTATCAGAAACCAAAGAGAAGACAAGAGGTTCTATAAGAGTTTTTTTTTTTGTTTTTTTTTTTTCACGTTCTTCAAAGTCCCTGAAGAGTTATGGAACAACTTAATGGGCTTTTCAGATAAATCAGTCCATGAAGCAGGTTTACATAAAACCTAGTTGGCTTTCTGGATGGATCAGGAAACTCACCAATTCTCTGTAAAGTGGGTTCAAGGTAAACCACAGTGCCACAGCACACCTCTGGCCCTTGGTGACCGCCTTCACCCCATGTGGGTTCTCTCCTCCTGATGAAAAGCTGATCATACGCCCACACTTTGGTTTTATAGAGGCCTGGGACACGAAGCAAAAATTAGACTTTGGATTCTAACATCATGAACATTTTCACAACCCCCTTCTCTAGCCTTCCATGAGATTGTTCAGGTCAAGCTTTAACTTTGAGTGAGAAAAACGATGGAATCCTGGGCCTGGAGAATACATAGATTGTCTCAATCTCCCCATCTATAAAACAAAAATATGGTCAAAATAACATCTACCTGACAAAATAAAATAATTCGGATAAAATTCTTTGCACTGTCCATGGCACATAGTAAGTGCTTAATAAGTGCTATTTTGACAACCTGGAAGCTCCGTGAGGGCAGTCTTTTTTAAATTCACTTCTCTAGCTTTAGCACTAGCACAGCCTTTGGCACACAGTAGATGCATATGTAATATCTGTTGAACGACAAAACCAAATGAAGGGGACATCTAGAGTTCTGGAGATGCTTTAATTCCTTAATTGTACATTTGTGGTTCGTGCACATTATACAATGCAAAGATTTCTAAAAATCAAGCCTAATTGCATATGATACTTTAATTTCCTTCATAATATTCCTGCCGAGTGGTCCCTCTGCCACTGCTTTAATGCCTCCAGTGATGAGAACACATTACCCTTTGGGCTGACCTATTCCATGGCCACCAGGGGCTCGGAGATGACGACATCATACTTCCAAGCTTGTGATTGGTGAGGTGGAGTTGTCTGCTGATGTTTAGGTAAACGAGTGTAGTGAAGGGACAGGAGATAACTGCTGGGCTCACTGAGCCAGGGCATTAAATCAAAAGAGTAGGGTAAGTTGAATAGAGTTTAAGCAACTAGATATCAGGGGCCTTGCTTCTATATTTAGAGAAAACATCTAGTGTCTTATGTGAGTAGAGTTTGTTTTTCTTCCTTGGAAAGTAGAGGAACCTTAGTCAGTCCATATAGACCTTGGAAAAGTGAAGTGAAAGCAAAAAAGTGGTTCTACCCATTATACTGGAAACCGTGCTGACATAGTGGTTAAGAGCTACGGCTGCTAACCAAAAGGTCGACAGTTCAGATCCACCAGGTGCTCCCTGGAAACCCTATGGGGCAGTTCTACTCTGTCCTATAGGGTCGCTATGAGCTGGAATCGACTTGATGGCAATGGGCTTTTTGGTTTTTACCCATTATACTATTTGACAAGATGGGTCTGTTTAACCAGCTATTTTCTGAATTGACTTGAGCAGATACATGCCTATTAGAAGAACCTTTGATGTCCTTCTGAATAAAACGGGATGCCTATGCTTTTCAGTGGAAATTTTGGAAAATTTCCTGACATCCTTGAACACCACATAACGTAGGTATTCCCAGAATATGTGACCTACACATGGAAGGTTAAGGGTAGTACGAGAAGTAAAAAAATGGAGACCCAGGGATGTGTGTGTATATGTGTATGTGTGGTGGCGGGGGCCTAGGGGAGAGTTACATATGTGGGTGCTAAGGGTAAGGGTGGTCATTTTCTGATTATTCTCCTGTTCATAACTTAGAGTGCTTTACCTTTGCTAGATAGAACTGCTTTTCTTTAGCAGCTTTACCAAAGCGACTTTTCTAAAGAAAATCTTGTGCTTCACTAGTTACACGTGCCTTCAGTATCACTCTGATTTCTTTTGGTCTGGCAAGAGAACTCTCTGATGCATTTCCACATGTTTTTGTTAGTTGCCGTCAAGTCAAGTCCAACTCTTGGTGACCCCACCCGTGTAGAGTAGAACTGTGCACCACAAGGTTTTCAAGGCTGTGAACTTTCTAAAGCAGATCACCGGGGCTCGTCTTCCCAGTTTCCTCTGGGTGGGTTCAAACCGCCAACCTTTCAGCTAGTAGTTGGGCACTTAACCATTTACACCACCTAGAGGCTCCTTGAAGGGTTATGAAATAGGACAGTATGTGGCCTGAGGATCTGGTGTTTCCAGTTTTCTGGGCTGCTCATTCCCTGATGGTGACCGGGATTCACTTAAGCAGATATGGTTGTCACTGCTTTGATGTAACTACGTCTTTGTAACTACATCTTTCAACATAGTAAGGGTCAAAGAACAGGTTTGGAGACAACTGGATGTTTTCTGTCTGATGGAATTAGAAGAATTGAAAGTATTTAAACAGGAAGAACTTTGGAAATGTTTAAGAGAAGTTATCCACTGGCTGAAGCAGATTGGGTTAGGAACTGGTTATAGGCCTGCGGGTTCTCGAAGGTTTTTCTCTAGGACTAATCTTATCCAGTGAGGAGCAGCACCTGTCAGAGATCAGGTACATGAAGGAATAAACAGCCTTTAGTCAGCCAGTCTCTACATATGATATTGTTTCTATGGGAAAATATACTCTGAAGTTTAGATAAATGATTATAAGCATACTTTAGGAACACAGCCCATTCATACAGAATTTAGTTTTTCATAAAGCAAATGGAACTCATTAAATTTTATTTTCTTCCAACGTGCACGGAAAACCAAAATCTCTAAGTCCCCATATTTCACAAATAAAAGCTGCTGTTGAAGATAATCCAAGTATGTCTTCCAAGTATGATTAAAAACAAAAAAAAAAATCCATCTAACTGATGAGTAAGACTCAGAGAAGCCTTTTTTTCCTGTGTTTGCCTTGAATATATGTAAATTTCCAGCCAGCATTCAATTAGTTATACAATTTCCAGATTCTTCCAAAGCAAAAAGCTTAGAAAACTTTACTTCCTTGTGTGGTACCAAGTTAGGCCACTCCCCCGCTCCATTCGTCCCTCCAGAATTAAAGAGGGGAATGATTAAAAAAAAAAATTATCAATTACTCTTTGTTATTCAGACAGGTGTGTATATTTTAATTATCTATTTGGAAACCATGGTGGTGTAGTGGTTAAGTGCTACAGCTGCTAACCAAAAGGTCAGCAGTTCAAATCCGCCCAGCGCTCCTTGGAAACTCTACGGGACAGTTCTACTCTGTCCTATAGGGTCGCTATAGGGTCACAATCGACTCAATGGCAGTGGGTTTGGTTTTTGGGTTTTATAGGACGTCGTAAAAAGTATCCATGATGTGCATTAAACTGAAGTAAAACTGATTTTGGAAAATAAATCTACCCTCAGCTTGAGGCTCTTGGAATATATATACATATGGAGGGAGCCCTGTAGTAGTTACGATAGCAGTTTGAACCCACCAGCTGCTCCTTAGAAGCCCTATGGGACAGTTCTACTCTGTCCTATAGGGTCGCTACAAGTCAGAATCGACTCTATGGCAACGGGTTTATATATATATATATATATACACACACACACATACACACACAAGTCTCTTTTCTTTTTATTTTGGGGGGATGGGTAACGTTTAGTGCTTGTGACTTTTTTAAAAGAATTAAACATTTTTAAGATTATATATGTCTTAAAAGATTTCAGATCTTTAAAAAGCAGAATTCCAGTTAACTTATATTCAACAATTTATGAAGTACTGAGTCATACATAGTATTTAAAAGGAGTCCTGGTGACACAGTGGTTAGGCGCTCAGCTGCTAACCGAAAGATTGGTGGTTTGAACGCACCAGCTCCTCTACGGGAGAAAGACGGAAGTCTGCTTCGGTAAAGATTACAACCTGAGAAGCCCTGTGGGGCAGTTCTACTCTGTCCTCTAAGGTCGCCTTGAGTCTGAATCCACTCGACGGCACCAGGTTTGGTTTTACTACCTTGAAATATTGAGCGTTTCCAAACTTGGCCACTAGAGGGAGCAGAAGCAAAGAAATCTTTTCAACCACCTGTCTGAATTTCTTTGAGATTTAAGCATATTCGCACTTCAGTGCTAGCAGAGCTCAGAAATCAAATGCTTTCTACACAGACTCTTCAAAAAGTGAGAATCTTGTGTAGGGATTTTAAACTCCCACCCAGATCATCAATCTCTGTTTAATTTCCCACATCATGAAGTATCACAATATTCTCATGTTAATATTTAAGCTATTTATAAAAAAGTCAGATGTATCATGGCCTTTTTAGAAGGTTATTGCATTAAACTGTATGAATTTTTTTTTCTTAATTATCACAATGTTTCTCACCAAGTTTAGGGAGACTCCTCATAGGATTCACCTTGATATCCAGAAATATATAGTTTTTGTATCATTTTCTGAGACCCTGGTACCATGTCAGAGATGACATACGGCTGTTTCACTATTGAGAAAAGAGTGCAAAATGTGTGGAAAGTCAAAAAACTCAGAACAAGTGATGAAAATAGCTTATGATCAGGGGAAGATTAACCAGTAAGCAAGGCATGTACAGACTCTCTTGCGCTTACTTACTCATCTGTAACGTACAATTTCAAAACAGGTGAAATTGCGGACTACAGATTAGATTATCTTCACAGTTGAAAAACCTGTTTTTCTACAATGGTCTATATTCTTTAGCTTAAAGGCCAAAGCAGCTGGCTATCTAGTCTATAAGCGCTAGGGAAACTGGTTTTCCAAGGGTGTTGGCTGGCTTAGGAAGATGGGGCGTGAATTTAACTTTTGATTTTTACCTGTGAAGGTGCGTTTAGAATCTCATGCACACCTAGCCTGATATATATATACACACACACACACATACACATATATGCATATATACATATATAAAACCCAACCCATTGCTGTCGAGTCAATTCCGACTCATAGCGACCCTACAGGACAGAGCAGAACTGCCCCATATGGTTTCCAAGGAGTGCCTGGTGGATTCGAACTGCTGACCTTTTGGTTAGCAGCCGCAGCTCTTAACCACTACGCTACCAGCATTTCATATAAATATATATATACATGTATATATACACACCAAAACCAGTTGCCATTGAGTCAATTCCGACTCACAGCGACCATACAGAACAGAGTAAAACTGCCCCACAGAGTCACTATGAGTTGGAATCAACTCGACGGCAACAGGTTATATACAAAGATATTTATAATGTTTGAAACTAAAGGTTAGGAGGCCAGAACACCAGATTACTTAAAAGCCGTCTATAAAATCATTTGACTTGCCCTAGGCTTGAATGTGTTAGGAACTGATGATTTTGTTTCTATCAATTTAACCGGTAAAGAATCAGAAGACCTAGGCTCTCTGTCCAAATCTAACACTCACTAGCATATGATCATAAGCAAACCCTTAATCTCTCTATTCTGTAATCTACCCATCTGTAAAAGGGACTAGAAGATTTACGGACGCTTCCGTTTCTAATATTTTAGGATCTATACACTCGCTGGGACTCTCTTGACCTTTTGAATTCCTGACCTCAGAAGTATTTGAAAGCTGGCAGTCCGTGAGTTCTTGGGAAATGGCAAAATTAAAGTTAAAACATGACCAATACACGTAAAGAAACAGGTATACCTACCGTCACAGTCTTAGCATCCATCTCGGTGAATATGAATTCTCCTCCTTCAAAGTCGTCATTCATATAGAGGAGAGCACTATGAGAAGAAAGGAACATTCTAGTCAGGTCACGTGCCACAAGCGTAGCCATGACCACTACGTTCTTAGGGCAATTCCCACTGCATTTTCTCCAGCTAGTCGCTGATCAGAACCAACGGATCTGCTGAGTCTTTCCAACCTCCCACCGGGCAGAATCTGGATGGGAGAGTCCAAGACAGCAATGCCTTAGCAACATCTGTGTCTATTTACATCGACAAGCCGTTCCTATGCGCCTAGTACATGCCAGATACTGTGATAAGGACTGATAGTGATGTAGTGTGGGAAAGGTGAATACAGAGGTACGTGAAATGCCATACTGATTATCTGGAGGTGGTATAAAGTGGTGGCAACTAATAATAATAATAACTACCTTACATTAAACACTTTCTCGGTAGCAGGCACTTTGCACAATAAAGAACGTAGATGTTCGGTAACTTGCCTAAATTTGAGCTAGGGTTCAAGCCTAGACGGACTCCAGAGCTCCCTCCTACCCTCCAAAAAACAAACAAAAAATAAGCCTCGAGTCGATTTTTGACTCACAGCAACCCTACCGGACAGAGTAGAACTGCCCCAAAGGGTTTCCAAGGCTGTAATCTTTACTGAAGCAAACTGCCGCATCTTTGTCCTGTGGAGTGGTTGGTGGGTTCGAACTGTCAACCTTTCTGTTTGCAGCTGAGCACTTAACCACTGCATCACCAGGCTCCTTCTCTAAAGCCCACCAGAGTTCAAATTTCAGTTTATGACTTACTGGCTATGCAAACCTGGCCAATTTATTTAATTTCCCTAAGCCTCAGTTTCTTCACCTGTAAAATAAAGACAAAAATCCCTTCTTTATAAGGGTGTCTGAGGATTAAATGACACACTGCCCAAAAGACACACAGTTTTGTGCACAGTTGAACAACTGATAGCCATTGTTGTCATCATATGCTTATAACAACAGTAGCATCGTAAAATACTGAAGACTGGCAATGAACTGGCCAGACTAAACAGTACATTTCCTTACAACTAGATATTGAAGCACTTGACCCTCCTAGCCCTTTGGGTAAGTACAGATGTAGTTTGGGTCATGCTCCTGGGGTATGCCTTTATTCTTGGTATGTTAAAATTTAAACCGAAACTCAGTTAAATTTTAATTGAAACTCAGAAGAAAAGATGTTTTCTATTGCTGAAGTGGATATTTTGGTGTGTAAAGAGAAGAGTCCAGAGTTGTGGTCACTGAGTATGTAATAATTTATTAATTGTTGTTACACCGCGCTCTCTACAAAGACACTTACTGAGCACCCCCTATCTGCAAATAATCATATTTCAAAGCTCATCTTACATTTTACCTCCACTATGGGAAACTTAGAAACCTTGGTGGGGTAGTGGTTAAGTGCTACTGCTGCTAATCAAAGGGTCGGTAGTTCGAATCCGCCAGGTGCTCCTTGGAAACTCTATGGGGCAGTTCTACTGTCCTATAGGGTCACTGTGAGTCGGAATCGACTTGACAGCACTGAGTTTGTTTTTTTCTTTTTTAATGGAAAACTTGGAAACCCTGGGGACTACTGGTTAAGAGCTTGGCTGCTAACCAAAAGGTCAGCAGTTTCAATCCACCAGGTGCTCCTTGGAAACTCTATGGGGCAGTTCTACTCTGTCCTATAGGGTCGCTATGAGTGGGAATGGACTCGACTGCAACGGGTTTTCTTTTTTTTTTTTAATTATATAAGGGAAACAGAGAGTTGTAAGTAGTATGGGCATATGGGCAGGTCCAGCTAGATTAAATTTGATTACGTTTTCCATACAAAACAACAAAAAAAAACCTAAACCCGTTGCTGTCGAGTCGATTCCGACTCATAGCGACCCTGAAGCACAGAGTAGAACTGCCCTGCTAGGGTTTCCAAGGAGCGCCTGGTGGATTTGAACTACTGACATTTTGTTTATCAGCCTAGCTCTTGACCACTATGCCACCAGGGTTTCCGCCCTTAAATAATAGTATCTCTAAACAATGCCTCCCCCCCGCCCCCCCCCCCAACTAACTGGGTCGCTATGAGTCAGAATCGACTACAATGGGTTCGTTTTTGTATTTTTTAAAACTGGAGTGCTCCTTGTGAGCTGGACCAGCCTTGCAGATAGGGGGCGCTCAATAAATGTCTTTGTAGAGAACACAGTATAACAACAATAAATAAGCTATTATACACATAGTGACTACAACCCCGAGGCTTCCCTTGACACACCAAAATATCTATTTCAACAATAGGAAACATCTTTTCTTCTGAGCTTCCAGTTCCTTATTTATGAAGCGCAGACACACTTCTTCATGTATGTGGACCAGACATACGCGCTCTTATGTTCTCAGACTGAGGGACATGGACACATGGGATATACTTCCGCGAATGTCAAGAAGTGTTAAAAAACAGAACATAAACTTTACTTTTTATATTAAAACGAAAATGTGCACTGTGGAACAGGATGCAAAACATGAGTGAATTTTTTAAGATAAAAACACGAGATGATAAAGTCATTTCTTATTTGTGCTAGCTGCTTCTGGAAATAACCTGAGAATCTGGGATTCACGGAGATGAATATGATAGCAAGCAACACAGCAGCTTTTTAGGTTCCATGGGTTTTTGATAACTGTGGGAGCAAAGCTTGGTTTTGAAGCGGGTGCTGACAATACCTATAGTCCCGGAACGTGTAAGCCGGAGGCTCCTTCCAGCATTCATTGGCTTCTGGATCCAGGAGGCAGTTGTCAGCATGAATGGGGTGACTGAGGTCATTTCTTCTGTCTTGCTGACCTGCCAGGAAAGGAAACAGGGAAGGATGAGCAGGGGAGTGTATACTTCAACAGAAAAGCTGACAATCTGACCATCTTCTCCCGTTCCTGGTGTCTCTGGCAAATTTGAGGAAGCAGAAGGCATGGTAGAATTAATGAATGAACACTGGGCAGGCAGTTAAGACACTGGTCCAGCTTTGGCACTGAACTTGACATGAAACCTTAGGCAGGTCATACTTGGCGGCCCAGCTCTAAAAGTGCCCGGATATACATATGCACATATAAACTCTACGCATTTCATGGGTTTTACTTCATATGCTGCAGCAGAAAGATGAGAATGCAAAGAAAATGTAAAAAAAAAAAAAAATTTCTGGTTCAGCTGAAACTTCATGAGTGTAAAAGTCTACTCGTGTGACGTTCTCCCCTTCCTACTCCGCAGGAGGTAGAAGAAACGACACATAGAAGAAACCATGACAAGTAGGGAGTGAGGAGGTCTCTGTCTTTTTAAGAACATTTCTCTCAACAATCCCTTCGTTTTGTATGATTCCACTCAATGCTTTGCGGACATAATGAACCAAAAACCAAACCCGATGCTGTCGAGTTCATTCTGACTCACAGCGACCCTACAGGACAGAGCAGAACTACCTCATAGGGTTTCCAAGCAGCAACTGGTAGATTTGAACTGCCGACCTTTTGGTTAGCAGCTGAGCTCTTAAGTACCACGCCACCAGGGCTCCTGTGAATATAACGGTGACTGTAATTTCCAGGTTGCTGGTTCTCCAAAAACGGAAACCTAGTGAAGTTTTAAAAAAAAAAATTTTGACAGGAAAGTAGAAACGGGGTTACAAAAGAAAATAGGCGTAATTGAGGGGTTTCTGGAACTTCAAGTGACCAAAGAGGAGAAACTGAGGGAAGGAAAGAGTGAGCATTACCAAGCTTCTTTTGTGTTAGGACATTCGCAGTCTTCTACTCTCTTAGTCTAAAACTCAACGGAGCTTTGCTTTGCATTGGTTTCTTTCCACTTGCATTGTGGGCAGAGTGGAACAAGTTTGGACCCCAGAATCTCACCAGACAGAGCTGTTCGGCAGACCATGTGTGTGTAGGAAAAATACAGGGTTGAGTTCAGCATGAAATAGGATTCTACAATCTTTCGAGCCTTCTCGCTGATGTCATAAAACAGACGGGCACTCTTCAGTGGGACTCGGCCTTCATAACCAAACTGAAGAAAAAGAAGAACATTAGAAACCATGGAGCTGATCGAAGGGCTTGAGAAAACAGACACTAGGTTTCATTAAGCCAATATATTATGGCTGTCTCTGTGTTGACTAGTGGGAATACTGCTACACACTTGTGGATTTTACGTAGGACAATAAGTAAGCTCTTCTCAACTACAGTTAATCACTTCCGCCTCTCTTCTCTCATAGAATTTCTTCATTCCTCTCTGACAACAACTCTTGCCAAAAAAAAAAAAACCAAACCCAGTGCCATCAAGTCGATTCCGACTCATAGCTATAGGACAGAGTAGAACTGCCCCATAGAGTTTCCAAGGAGAGCCTGGTGGATTCAAACTGCAGACCCTTTGGTTAGGAGCCATAGCGCTTAACCACGACACCACCAGGGTTTCCAACAACTCTTGCAGTAGAGGATAATTGCTCATTTGGGTATGATTTTACTATTTAACCATCAGCTCTCTGAGGACAGGGGTTGCATATTACTTGTCAGGTACAAAGCTAAACCAAAAAAACCAAACCCAGTGCCATCGAGTCAATTCTGACTCATAGCGAACCTACAGGACAGAGTAGAACTGCTCCACAGGGTTTCCAAGGAGCACCTGGTGGATTCGAACAACCGGCCTTTTAGTTAGCAGCCATAGCACTTAAACACTACGCCATCAGGGTTTCCAGGTACAAAGTTAGGAAATATAAAGTTTAGTAAATGGATGCGGGCATAAGGAATGAATGAATGACTAAGAACAACAAAGATGCCATTTCATACTTGTTCCCTTCCATTGTCCTGGTAGGTGGAGATCCTAAACTCTCCTCTTCCCAGTGTCTGTCATTCACAGAAGGTCTTGGATTGACACTTAGGAAGCCAAACCCAAAAGAAGTTAAGACTTTACCTTGAGGGCTTTCAGGACAGTTGCCCCTTCAAACTTTTCATTGGGAGTATGGGGTGAAGTTTTTCCTCTGTACCCATCACCAACAAGCATGATTCCCTGGAAGCAAAATGCAAGAAGACGCTTTATCAATGACAGCTATGGATTCATCAGGTGTCCCTTTTTGCCTTGGCTACGAGAAAGCTGGGAACTGAAGTCAGTACTCAGAATCATGCCAGGCTGACTACGGGTTCTTCGTATAATTAAGTTTCCCCATCAAAGGCAATATCTTTATTTAAACTTTATGTTTTCAGTATAAACTATAGCCTCTTTTTTTGTAGAAACGGGTAGCATGTAAATGATTAGTATTAATTATTTATTAATTAATTATTGATTCAAAATACTTATGTTTTTTATTGCCCTTTCTATTTTTCAGGGCATCTATATTTTCATTGGATTTTCCCAGTGACATTAGAGCACAGGGCACACACTGTGTGGCTATTGTTTCAGGAATTAACTCTTTAACAAACGATGGTACATATATGTTCCGGCTACATTTTCCTTCCCTGAAGGTTTACTGTCAGGCATTTGAGCCACTTTACACGTCATGTTGGATACTGGTGCAACTGTCTAAAAACAAGTTGGTCTGCACCACATTTGAGTGTTGAGAGCCATTTGTATGAGGGGATGCTTCCCAGAGGAATGACTGTGTGAAAGTTTTGTGTCTTTTGGCTTCTGTACAGTGAGATAAGGCTTCCAAGTATGTTTACCATTTCCTTTGTGTCACCGGGAAGGTATGGTTACCAGCTTTCAGAAATATTCAAGTAAATGTGTTATTTTTGGGGTGAAAACAGTTTGTGATGCACTTCCTGGGCCATGGGACCAAAATGTACCTCGTGTGTGATGTGCTTCATGGAACATGGAACTGATATGGCCCACCTGCAACTGGCACCCATTTTTTCAAATAATAAAAAACCAGCAACAATGATTCAGCATCCATTCCATTAGCGAAAAAACACGGCATCACCAAAAAATTCCCCCCCCCCAAAAAAATTCACCCATGAAAGGGTTAAGCCACTGGCTACTCCAGATCCCACCTGAACAAAATGAAAATCACCCCAACCCAAAGGCTATGAATGTGACTCTGTAAACAATGTCCCTGCCCTAAAGACAGTAAAATTTCAGGTCTTGTTCCCTGGCTCCAAATGAGACCGGAACCAAGATGGCACCAAAGCACTGCCAGGCTCAGGCCAGGCCGGCAGAGTTGGGCTCCCCTCCCTCTTCCAGTCCTCACACTGGCCACACTGTGGAGCTCCCGGCACTGTTCTTCCGATAGAACATTATCCAGAAGAACCCGCTGAGTCCCGTTCAGCTGCTCCGAGTTATAGACGAACGTGATGTTCTCGTAGAGCAGAGGGCCACCTGAAAGGACAGAGCACGTTCCCTTTCCTGTTACTTTGTCACCAAGGGGGAAGCCCAGAACACCCATCAGCTTTCAGTGTGCAACTCTGGGAGGGTCATGAATACTTGGGAATGCAAAGGAAAATTATAAATTGGGGAGTTTGATAAACACAAACATAGATTCAGGAAAAAGGCACATGTCTGACTGCCAGGTTTCCCCATATGTCATGAGAATATATTACATTTGAATAGTATTTTGGGATTAGTGAAGTATTTTTTCACTTGATTCCAGAGTAGATTGGGCATCTCATAGGATCGTCCTCTGAGAAGACAGCCCAGAATTCCTTGGGCAGCTGGGCTCACCCTTCTCCACTGCCCTGGGTTCATACTTCTGTTACATCATATGCAATTACTGGATGTTTGTGTCTCTCAGGTATGACATTGTATCAGTTTTACTGTTACCTAGAACAATGCGTCCACCAGGTAGCTGAGGTAGTAAACGTGCTTTCAGGCCTGTCACACCTAAGTCATCTGACTTTCCTAGTCTTCTTCCCACCCCCAAATGACTTCATATATTTTTGCTTTTGGAGTATTTGTTTTTCTGTGCTCTCTGGGCAAATTCTTTACATTGCTGTTTTACGTCAGAAGGTTTCTTTATGGGCACCTTCTCTCTCCCCAGGTAGAGCCCACGACTTTACGAAATTAGACCCACGGAGGCTCTTCAGAAGTTGATGTTATCGGACATGTTTTAGGTGGTGAAATTACAAAATCCAGACTTAATAAGATCTTTTCCTTGCAGAGAGTAGAACTCAAAGACAAATCCTCTGGTCTTATGGTGAGGAAATCAGAAGTTTTAACAGAGTACAACCATCTTGAACCATACATACTCAACAGAACAGAAAGCAGTGTTTCTCAACTCTCTATCATATTCCCAGGGGATCTGAAGGGGGCAGTAGTGGTTCAGTGGTAGAATTCTCACCATCCATGCTGGAGACCCAGGTTCAATTCCAGCTAATGCACTTCAAGCTCAGCTACCACCCTGTCTGTCAGTGGAGGCTTGCGTGTTACTATGATGCTGAACAGGTTTCAGTGGAGCTTCTAAACTAAAATGGGCTATGAAGAAAGGCTGAATGATCTAATTCTGAAAATCAGTCAGTGAAAATCCTATGGATCACACCTGTCTAATGCCATTGTGCATGGAGCGTCCGTGGGTTAGGGGCTAACTCCACGGTAACTAACAACAATAACAACGGATGAGACACATGCTTGTCAGTAACAGCCGTTCCCCATGGAGTGAGTGGGGATAGCACGGCTCCTCCCTTCTCCTCCCCGTGTAATAATGACAATCAACACACTGGAGAAATCGATGTCTACTTTATAAAATGGATTAGTTACACTAGGGAACAGCACTACTAAGTCTTTCTCAGTGTAGTTAAAAGAATACTAACAGACCATGAGTAACAGAGTATGAAAAGAATAAAACATTATCTAGACCAGTGTTTCTCAAACTCAAGTAATATATGGTTATCTGTTAAAGCAAAACGTTCCCCAAGGGACTCCAGAGCTGACAAATTACTTTTACTGTAATGTTACTTCATTATATGCAATCACAAAACTATGTATACATTATTTATTTTTATACTTCTATGGAGCAATAATACCAAAACCAATTTACAAGATTAAATTAGCGCCAAGCCATAAAACCAACTAAATTAAAATGAACAATATTAGTGAAATGATTATCTTATTCAGTTGAAACTAAAAACAACTTCCAACACGAATCTTGTACTAACTCCTCTGGCCCAGCTTCTTTTGAGCCAGCGTTCTTTGGAGTCCCATGTTGTGAGATGACCCTATTCTATCACAACTTTTTCTGCTGAAACTAATACAAAGTCTTTATTCATAGAAGCATACTGTGATGCTACTTGCCCTTCCTCTACTGCTAGTATGTTGTTTATGCTATAAGTTCGTTCCATTTTACTTCTTGCTAGTCTGCATTGACCCATGGAATCATTTGTACCTGCTGGTTCTAATGTGACCGTAGATGCATCCACACCCACTAAGGTCATAAAACTCATGGTAGTACTTGGCTACGAGATGGTCCTTCAGACAACCTACTAGTTGCCCTGTTTTTAATTTTTTTTTAATTTTCACCAAAACTTATAAATAGAGAACTACTGTATTGCAAGAATATACCCACAAGCCCCCAATTTCAGGATCATATTCTCTCCTTTTGTATGAATAATAACAATAATATGTTTCTCTAATGCAGTGTTTCTTAAACTTTGTTCTGAAGAAAGTATTTTGCTAAAAAAAAAGTTATTTGATCATACATGATTGGAAAGTACTGAGTTACATAAAAGTTAAGAAGACTTCTTGGAACTTTTAATGTATGAAATGGAATTGTAGATTTCCTAAAAATTGATCTAACACACAGAAGTTCTCACACTTTAATTGCGTATAGTATCCTTACTCCTTCCCTCCTTTCTTCACTCCTTCCCTTCCCTTCTCTTAACATAGAACACGGTTTGGGGAAGGTTTCTCTACATCTATATAATTGATGGAGTCATAGCCAAATTAAGGCTCTCGAATATTTGAAAATATGATCTGCATGTTCTTCTCCCATTTAGAAATATAAAAAGAGCTATCCCTTGATCGAGAAAGGTATGGCTCTTTTAGGTTCACTGAAAAAGTACATCCTATTGGTTTTTAATATAAAACTCAAAAAGAAATGGAAAATACCTGAGGGCTTTAATGAAATGGCTTGGTTGGTACTTTGCCATGTTTTCCTAGTTTTCTATATTGAGGATATATTGCATTAAGTATATAATTGGCTTATTTTCAAAATGCAATGTGAAAGTTACCAAAACTAAAGCATTTAGAATGGTGGCTACCACCCTTATGCTCTGTGTATTTACGCTTATTATTGTAATTATTGAGAAGCCCTGGTGGCACAGTGTCTAAAGTTCTCGGCTGCTAACTGAAAGGCCGGCAGTTCGAGCCCACCAGCTGCTCCACAGGAGAAAGATGTGGCAGTCTGCCTCTGTAAAGATTTACAGCCTTTGAAACTATGGGGCAGTTCTACTCTGTCCTACAGGGTCACTGTAAGTTAGAATCAACTTAACAGCAATGAGTTTTGGGTTTTTTTTCTGTTGTTGTTGTTTATTATAATTATTATTAACTTTATTAACTGCTTGGTACACTGTGTTCTGTTCTGACTGACACACCTGAATAAGCATATGTTATAATGGAATATATTTAGAAAAAATCTATCAGAATATTGCAAATTCCCCCAACCATGCTGTAAGTAACACGCAAATACCAGGTGAAGAAACAGAGTGTACTTTTAAATGCCTAAACCCCAACAGGCTCGAGGAGAACCTGTATTACTCGTCTGCCTTTCCTGTAGCTGGACAATTCTCACTGAGCACAGAGATCTATACGGATATTTCGATAGTCATATTAGAACAAAAACTAACCAACTACCCACCCATTAACCAAAAGGAAAAATAAACTCTGCCATTCGAAAGCCAAGGCTACCAGTCTACAGATGACCAGTAGCACACCAGACAGAGGAGAACACTTGAATGAAAATAAAAATGTAGTCCAATAAGTTGTGGTTCCTGGGGTCTGGTTTGATGGTTCCAGCCAACCCTTTTAAAAAACCACAATCCAAGGAGATTTAGCTAAACAACTCAATTCTTCTCTCATTCATAAAGTATGTGCTTGGCTTTGATTCTCTGGTTGCAAGAAAGAGGGATCATCTAGGAAAATACTCCTTTGTGAGGAAGGTGGTCCAGTGCTCACTGCCTGCGTCTCACTGCAAGAATAATCATCTTACCATAAATATCACAGTGTCACTCAAGGCATCACAGGGGGCGTGCAGATTAGGAAGCCCTCATATGAGGACATTCCTTTACAGTATGTGGAGTCCTGGTGGTGCAGTGATTAAGAGCTTGGCTGTTAACCAAAAGGTCGGCAGCTAGAATCTACCAGCCGCTCCTTGGAAACCCTATAGGGCACTTCTACTCTGTCTTATAGCGTCACTATGAGTCAGAATGGACTCAACTGGCAATGGGTTTGTTTTGTTTTTATTCAAGTTTATAAAAAGACTTCTCACATTCATCATCTCACAAACATTACTTGTACAGCTGAGAAGCCTAAAACCCAGAGAGACTGAGTATCTTGCCGTGCATCGCAGAGGAGCACAGATCAGACAACACTGGAAACTTGGCTCCTAATTCCAAGTCCAGCATTATTTCTACTGTACCTTTACTTCCAAGACTGCTATCCAGCAGGACCTTTGGAAAACGTGGTTGAAGGGAGAATGGATGAGTGACAGATGTATTTAGTAAGTTGACACGCATGTTCCACAGGCTGGAGTCACTCTAGTCAGTCTCATCTTAATGCTTCAGCTCCGTGCAATGTACAACTACTACTAAATACTGCTAGGAAACCTAGCAGGAGACAATAGCTCTTTGTGGAAGATGAGAAACGCTGAAATACACTCTACCCTCTGAAGCATAGCTTCTTTCTGGCCTCCCTGACATTTGCTTTCAGCCTAACTAATACATAAAAGTGGTTTTTATTTTCGTTATGATCTTTGTATCTATCACTGTTCTTAATTCAGATCCCATCTGGATGTCTGGTGATTGGACAGAAGGCTTTGTAGTGGTCCCCAAAAACCCCAGAACCAAACCCATTACTGTCAAGTCGATTCCGACTCACAGAGACCCTACAGGTCAGAGTAGAACTGCCCCGTAGAGTTTCCAAGGAGTAGCTGGTAGACTCGAACTGCCGGCCTTTCGGTTAGCAGCTGTAGCTCTTAACCACTATTCCACCAGGGTTTCTTAAGATCTATTAGCCATCTCCACTAAAAAAAAAAAAAAAAATCCCAGAAATGGTAGAATTTGGTGACCCAGCCAGTCATGAGCTTTCTCCATCAAACGTCGTCTTCCAGTCTTCTCCTTAGCCTTCCTAGTCAGTTGCTGGCCATTACCTTCCCTGGTAGCCAGAGGGAAAAATGCTTTGAGAGTTGGCAAGTGCACTGGAGTTTCCCAAACCTTCACAGTAAAGTGCTGACTTATCCGCATGCGCTTCCTGGGTGATTTCTTGGCCTGAAAAGCAACATGAGCTCTGGCTGACCAGGAATCTCTCTGGTAGTTGTAAAACACCCTGGGCTTTTGTGGCTACAAACTGAGGTCCAACTCAGATCAGATGAGCATATTATCCTGTTTACAGCTTCAGACTGACTTGGAAGCTGGAAAGGGATGGGAAATGTGAGAGCTGTAGAGTGAGACATTTTCAAATCAGCTGGAGGAATGCGGTGACCAGCTCTTTTGTTGGGGAAGGGAATACTGTAGGTTTGTAAAAAGCTCTTCTTATCTTACAATTAATTATTTAATCAAGGGGGAATGCATTTGGTATAACTGGACATTTCTATGTTTCATGTGCCAGGTGAAGCATAGAAAATTGGGTGCAGATTTTGAAACTTAGGTTCAAGTGCTTGCCCAACCTGTTATACCCTGTGAGGTTTTGGGCAAGTCAATCTCCACAAGCCTCAGTCTTCTTGCCTGTGAAATGGGAAGGCTTGTCTCACATGAAGTGCTGCTAGTATTAAAATAAATTACATGTAAATTTGTTTGAGAAATTAAAAAAACACACAGAAATAATAATTGTTAAGAATTAATACTGCTGTTAGTGCTATTGCTAACAGTTAATTACTATAATTATCGTAGCACTTAACCACTACATCACCAGGGTTTCCATAATAATGTTTAGGCCTATTTAAAAGCTATTTTTGGTAACACTCCACCTGTGTGGAGCCCTGGTGGCACAGTGGTTAAGCATTAGGCTGCTAACCAAAAGGTTGGCAGTTTGAATCTACCAGTTGTTCCTTGGAAATCCTATGGGGCAGTTCTACTCTGTTCTATAGGCTCATTATGAGTTGGAATCGACTCAATGGCAATGGGTTTTCACCTGTGTATCCACTAATTTTGCCCTTACACAAGTAGCCACATATTGTTTTGCTCTTTTGATATTTGAGCCATGCTTCATTTGTTTTTCCCACTTTAAGGTTCCCTCCTACCCATCTCAATCCAATCTAAATTCCACTTGTCTCTTAAAGCCCTGTTAAGTTCCTATGTGTTTGAAGCATCTTAGGCTAACCAATCTGATGCCCCACATGACCTTTCTCTTCTCCAAGTTCCTCTGAGAGATAGTTTATTCCTCACTGCCTTCACTGACTCACTCTGTGACAGAAGTAAGCATGTGAACCTTGGGTTTTCAGCTGAGGATGGTGATACTGTCCCTGCCTGGTGACAGGCTCCCTCCCTGCAGAAACAGCTGAGAGTAGATACAGAAGTACTTTTGTGGAAACCAAAGGTAACGATAGGGAAATCTGAGACATTCTTGTTTTCCAGTCTTCCTTTCAGACTTTCAGGAATTGTAATAGCTTAGTTCTATTCTTTGGAAGCCCTGGTGGTGTAGTGGTTAATTGTTGCGTCTGCTAACCAAAAGGTCAGCAGTTCAAATCCACCAGGTGCACATTGAGAACTTTGTGGAACAGTTCTACTCTCTCCTATAGGGTCGCTATGAGTCAGAATCGACTCGATGGCAATGGTTTTTTTTTTCGTTTTTTGTTTTTTATTCCTATTCTTTAATTTCCAGAGAAAGTGGGCTCTGTCTTGACCTGGATAAAAACTGGTCAAGCCCCATTCCCTCCTTCCTACCCCATCTAGAGTGAACAATACGTAAGTACTTACCCTCTCTTAGGTCTCGTTCTATCTTGGATGATGACTTTTTTCCCATTGACAATCCATGAACTTCTGCCTCCTCCACGTTCACTCCAGAAGGAACCCTGCCCATTTAAAAAGTTGACATAGCAACTTCCAATTGAATAAAGATGTTCAAAGGCAAAGGATACTTTACCTAGGTAGGCTATGATTCCAATATCGGTGTATTTTTGTTGTACGGAAACAGAAGCTCACCTGTCTTTCAAGGTCAGATTAAATGTCACTGCCTTCACGAAGTTCTTCTCTATTTTCCTTAATGAGTGTGCTTTATTTCACTTCTCTAAATCTTCCTTACAGCTTTTACTACAGTTAATTGCATGGATAATTTAACACTCTCAAGATGAGACTCTGAGTCTCAACAGAGCAGGGAAAGAAATATCTTGTGCATCTTTGTAATGCTCTGAGCATCTAGTATTGTGCCTTAAACATTGTACCTCACCGTGTATTTTATCTTGCAGTAAAATGTCCTGCGTTTCTTGCTTTTAAATAAATACAGTAAGAAAATTTCACCATTAAAAAGAAATTTCAAAGATTTTCTATTAATAAATGAAAAACCACATGCGACTTTCTCTTATTTGGAATCAGAGAATGTTAACTCTCAGGAATCACTTAATTCAACCCTCTCACTGGAAGAAAAACTTGAGACCTCGAGCAGCAGATGAATTACTTAAGGTCAACCCCGAGTGGTAGATGAATTACGTAAGGTCACACAGAAATAACAGGAAGAGCTGGAACCAGGATGCAGAGCTCCTGGTTCCCAGCTCAGAACTCTTGTAATTATATATCCTTGCCTATAGCAAGTGATAATAAGTTATGACTGTTAAGTATTTCTCCTCATTAAAAATAAACGACTGTGTCCTCAATGGGTGACTCACCGGTTCTCATCTTGTCGTCCTCCATATCTGATCCAAAAATTCTGTTTTAAATGAAAAACGCCTCTGTAATTTTGTCACTAAAACATCATTTACAGAAATAAAATCAAATAGACACTTAAATACACAAAAGGCCCAAATATTAGGAAGCTGGCATATTTTCCAAAGCTACAATATAGATTTAAAAATTTTTTTTAATGAAAAAGAAGGCCAAGGCTGATGCAATTTTGGCAAAGACATAAAAGGAGGCACCAGTGGATTAAATGAATAAATAAATAAAATATAAAATCATGGAATTAGCTGAGCAGCCATCCTTTTGCCCAAAAATGTGACTTAGAACTTCTATAAGTAGACACTTGAAAGGTCACTCAGTCTAACTCCTTTATGTTTTTTGGAGAGCACAACAACAAAATAACAACGACAAAAAAACCCGGCTTGGCTAGTCATCTGTACCGGATCATAAAGTAAGTGATATTTTTCAGGTGTTTCTTGGGATAACACAATTTTTTAAAAAATAAAATTAGAGGATGGATATAAATATTAAAAATGTTACATTAGAAATTTTAGGTAAGAGAGAAAAGTGATGCAAGTAAGACAGAAAGGAAAGAACTATGTTGCAAATTATATTATAAATTATATTATCATTAAACAAAGAACTTACATAGTACCCAACAGATAAATGAACAAAGGGTACAACCAAACCAAACCCAGTGCCGTTGAGTTGATTCCGACCTGTAGCAATCCAATTGGACAGAGTAGAGCTACCCTATAGAGTTTCCAAGGAGTGCCTGGCGGATTCGAACTGCCAGCCCTTTGGTTCGCAGCCGTAGCACTTAACCAGTACGTCACCAGGGTTTCCGAACAAAGGGTACAGCCAGATAATTCAAATAAGAGGAAAATTAATAATAATAATAATATGGAAAAAAGGTTTATTCTTGGTGACCTTTGAAGGAATCCAAATTAGAACAACAATGACATACCATTTTGTACATTATATATAAGTAATACAAGTCATCTTAGAATGTTAGTCTTCACTGCTGAGAAATGTGTAGTAAAGCGATATTTTTAAGCCTTTTTTTTTTTTTTTAGGAGTAGGGAAGTATCAGAAAACTCTCTTAGGGAACCAATTTAGTTTCAAGAGCTTTAAAACTTTTCACACCCTTTGATGACAACAGTAATCCCACTTCTGTGAATTTATTCTACAGGTACCACTCAACAGAGGGAAAAAATACTGAATGCATTAGGTATGGTAGAAAAAAAATCAGAAATAATTCCAGAATATCCAAAAGCAGAATGGTAATTTAATTACTGTACATCAACTCTATATATGTAGCTAAAAATAATTTTGAAAGATATGAAATATAGAAATTGCTTATGTTATCTTCCTAAATAATAGTGAGAGCACAAACACATAAACTTATTAAAAAGGATTAGAAGTCGCCATGGAAAAGTGGAAAAGAGTCAGCACGATGGGTCGTAGAATTGTGACTGATTTTGTTCTTTTTGAAGTGCCTATAATGTTTTTAGGAAAGGAGCCCCTGGTGGAGCAGTAGTTAAGTGCTTGGCTTCTAACCAAACGTTTGGCAGTTCGAGCCCACCAGCTGCTCCTTGGGAGAAATCTGCTTCCAGAGCCTAGGAAACCCTATGGAGCAGTTCTACTCTGTCCTATAATACCGCTATGAGTCAAAATCTACTTGATGGCAACGGGTTTGGTTTGGGTTTTTTGAGAATGTTTAGGTAATAAAACATTAAGAAAAAATATAAAATGTTGCATCTAGAATTCGGGAAAATAAAACAATCTGGGGCCAATGAATCATGTACAAAATAAAGATCTCCTTGTCCAAATACATTTGCTTTTGGCTTTGGATCTCAGTTATGTGGAAATCTCTTAAAGCCTTTTAATGTTTTGTCATATATCAAACAAACCTGTTTCCTCCAGTCTTTGCTAACTCAAGGCTGGAGTGTAGAATCTTCAGAAATGGGGGGTGAGGAATGAAAATATAAACAAAAAGTCTACTTGGGAGTTCTTTTAACAAACATTTTCTCTTTCTACTTTGTTCTTACCGGTTCAGTGTATGAAAATCCCAGACCCTCTGCCGCTGATTTTATCAGTTCAGATTCCATTTTATGACGCTTCACAAACATGGTCAAATCCTGGAGGGGGAAAAAAAAAGAAGGAAAGGAAGAGATTTATATTTATATTTAAATAATAGTCAAGGGGTATGATAAATGCTTAAGTGGAGATATTTTTCATTAGGTGGTTGACAACTGGGCTAAAAGAAATACTCAGAATTATAAAAAATACCCCAGCTCAACAGATTTTCACAAACCATCCCTTTAGAGGAACAAAGTGCTTCTGGCAACAATAATTAAAGCTCAAAGGAATTGAATACTAGAACCTTTATTAAGTTGCTAGGTATCTTTAAGAGCAGTAATGTGTTTTTACTCTCTCTTCTGCAGATACAACGGAACTAAGAGTTTCTTCTCAGATCACTGGCCTCACCTCTCTGGCCTCAATGGATTCTGAGTCAATGCTGTCATCCAACAGACTCTCATAGTACTCCACGTTGTCTAGGACATCCTCGTCATCCGGATGGAGCAGAAGATAAGCCTTGGCACACTCCAAAGCTTTTATATATTCACCAACTGAAAGGTCAAGGAGTTGCAGCATTAGAGTCAGCCTAGGTTTGCTCAAAGGATTTTCTAGAAGATACTTCAACATGTCTATGAGAGGTCAGCTTTAACATCAATAAGGGGGAAGATTAGGAGAGGCTGGGCTGAGTAAGCAGAAACAGTCACGGATAAAAGGAAGGACATGATTTCAGATATTCAAAAGGTACTGCCTATCATAAACTTTGGTGTTAGATGTTTTGCATAAATCATCAAAAGTTTCCCCCTCAAGATGTTTGTTGGCAACTTATATTCTCTGATACAGATAAACAGCAGGATTTTAGGAGTTAATTCGGATTTTCTTAGAGTTTGGGTTAAGTAAACATCTTACGGTGACCTCCTACCATAGTTCTTCCAAGGACCCCAATGCCCCGGAGGACTCTTCCCACGCCATTTCCTCACTCTACCACTACAGCAATTCCACCAGCAACACATTACTAACAGGAACTCTGAAGAATGTTTAGACTGTGAACTCTTTGCTATAGAAACATTTAGATATAAAAGGGGAATTGTGAAATACCGTATGCCTTGTTTTCAAACAGATGACAACACTGGCTTTCTTTTACACTGATGTGTTCCTTCAGACATATATAATCTGAGAGGACTCTGATTTTTTTTTTTTTTTTAATAAGAATGCTTACAACGAAGCAATCCTCTCAACTTCTTTGCATTCACTGCCCATGACTTGAACACATGATTTATTATCTGCCATCCGTGCCAGGATGATGAGTAATGTTTGGCTTTAGGAAAGAGTGAGATTTGCCAAAGTAGCTTAAAAATGTTGGCTCAAGGCTGTTTCTTATGATTTTAAAAGGGAAATACTTTCCTTACTACTGACCTCCACACAAGGCAGCCTGATATTGGAGCTCCTGAGAAATAATAAGAAGAGCACTGAAGCAGGAATTATCATTAAGCTATGTGACCTTAAGTAGGTCACTTACCTATAAAAAAATGACAGCATTAGCCTACGTGACGTGCAAGGTCAAATTCAGGCAATTAAATTCTATGGATTGTTCTTACACTTAAGAAAAGATATCCCATCTCTTTCTCAATAAGACGAACAAATTTTACCTATGTTTAGATATCGTATTTCACCTAATGGAGTCAGAAGGATCTAGAAGACTGATACTGTATTCTGTTGATGAGCTGAAGGAAACATGTTTCATAAGGAGGAAAATCTGGAACGTTCATCAAAATTACAAATAAGTAAAAAATCTTTGACCCAACAGTCATACTTCTAGTAATTTATCTATCCTATTTTTTTTATAGGTATTTGCGGAAACCCTGGTGGTGTAGTGTTTAAAAGCTACAGCTGCTAACCAAAAGGCTGGCAGTTCAAATCTACCAGGGACTCCTTGGAAACTCTATGGGGCAGTTCTACTCTGTCCTATAGGGTTGCTATGAGTCGGAATCGACTCAACAGCAGCTGGTTTGGTTTTTTTTTTTTTGAATAAGTATTTGTGTGTAGATGTGAAATAATATACCTCAAATGTTATCCATTAGAACACTGATTATAATAGCAAAAGACGACAAACAACACAAATGTCCATCAATAAGGAGAAACATTAAATAAATTATAGTACAATAATAAAAAAAATAGGCAAATGTAAATAAAAATTACTGATGAAGCTTTCTATGTCTTGATACAATTAGGCTGAACTATATAAATTTGTCAAAACCTGACCATTTTTGACCTAAAAAAATAATAATTTCATAGGCCCAACCCTCTCAAAAGATATCTGATATATATTTATAAGTGAAGAAAGCCATGTATAGAATAGTATAGATAATATACTACCGTTAGTGTAAAAGCAGGAAATAAATGTGTGTGTATTTGGTACTTAACATATAAAATTTTGGAAGGATAAATAAGAAACTGTGAATCGTAAGGCATGGAACTAGGTTGACGGGACAGGGGAAGGAGAAAATCTTTCATAATTTTTGGTCTTTGAACCATGTGAATACATTATTGTTGTTGTTTGTTCTTGAGTTAATTCGACTCATGGTGACCCCGTGCGTGCAGAGTCAGCTCAATAGGACTTTCAAAGCTGTGACCTTTCCAAAGCAGATCACCAGGCTGTCTTCCCAGGGGCCTCTGGGTAGGTTCAAATCACCAACATTTTTGCTAATAGTCGAGCACTTACCACTTATATTAAAAACAAAATTATGTTTAAAAATCATATAAAGTATGAGTCTAGTGTAGCTTTCAGGAAATATCACAACTTTAAAATCTCACTCTGCCTGCACGTAGTGGCACCTCCTGCTTCTCTTATCCGAGATGCAGTGACATGAAATAAGAGAGAAGAGGCATACAATCCTATTGCTTTGGGGATAAACTGAGTCACATGAAAGACTGAACCACAAAAACACCCTGTCCGTAATGATGAACAACAACCTTGCAAAGGTCTTCATGGTTATCTACACTTTACCTCGATAGTAGGCAAACTGCAGGTAGTCGTAATGCAGGGGAAGAAAGTTCTCAATGGGGGAGAGCCGGCCAGGGCGGGTGGCAAGTTCCCTCACACATTCATGCTGACAAACTAGCACCTGTATGTAGTGATCTGGAAGATAGGACCAAGAAGTGTGTCACTTCAGACGGCTGAATCCTTAAGCTTCAAAGTCACAAAGCACAGTTACCACACACTTGGAGACTGATGACATTATTATTCTCACTTGATAACTCAAAAACCTTCTTATAAATAAAGTAAGTGGCTTGTGAAGTTCTCCTAGTCAGACAGCAATAGAGCAAAGTTGTTGAGTTTCATCGATTCTAACTCATAGCGATCCTATGGGACAGAGTAGAACTGCCCCAGAGGGCTTCAAGGGTGTAATCTTTATAGAGACAGACCGCCATACCTATCTCCTATGGATCAGCTAGGGGGTTCGAACAGCCAAACTTTTGGTTAGCACTTAACCACTGAGGCACTAGGGCTCCTTTTCTACCCAGTTATGAATTAGCCCAGCATCTAGAAATTTTATACTCTAATACTGTAGGGACTGACAAAGTAGGGAGAAAGATAAAAGCTAGAGAATTCGATCAAGCCCTTCATTTTTCTCTTTATTCTTCTTTCTATTGCTCCCATCCTCCTCAGCTTGAAAAGAGTGAAGAGTCTAAAGTGTATCCCCCTTACTCTGAGCACTATCTCATCAAAGCGTGAGCTGAGAAAACACAAGTGACAATGTTCCAGAGAAGAAAACATCTCCTACACTTCCCCCTCAACTTTGCTTTTTACAGTGAAGATGGAAGTACCATTTTCCAGAAAGAGAATGGTTCATTCATGCTTGTGCCAAACAAGTTCCCTTGAGGATGTGATAGAATCATCTGACCTCATGGCTTTACAACTTTATTTACCACAACTGCCTTCTTTCAAAAGGTTCTCTGTTTAGGGGGAGTTCGTTTTGGATCTCAATAACATTGCACAGGGATAACAAAACACTACAGGAAGGAAATGCGTGTTTTCTGGTGCATGGGAGAATGTGCCAGCTTTCACATAACCTGGCTAAGACAATCCCATATAGGACAGATGATAGAATCCCTAAAGACCAACGGTTCTTAACCCCAGTTGGAGGAGGTGAAGGAAAGAATGAGTTCTGTTTATTTGATCGTTTTTGTTGCTATGGGGAGCTCTCAAGTCAATTTTGACTCGTAGCAACCCCATGGGACACAGGAGAATTGCCCCATAGGGTTTTCTAGGCTGAAATCTTTACAGGAGCAGATTGACAGGTCTTTAAGTTGCTAGGTGGGTTCGAACCACCAACCTTTCAGTTAGCAGCTGAGCACTTAAGCACTGCACCACCAGGGCTCCATGTTTATTTGATTAGCAAGTTAGAAATAAATAGCTAATTGTTTTATTTCTTAAGAAAAAAAAACAACCTCCAACTGTTTTCTCCTACTTAACTAGCTATTTGAACTCTTTACTTTATATATACACCTCTCTTAATTCCAAATGATAGGCAAAAGGAAAATGTGGGAAATACTTACCAAGAATCCAACACCTGAATGAAAATATTTTTTCCAAGGCAGGATATAAACAGTAGTAAAGTAGTGTAACACAATGATATCATTTAGGGCTTCACCAAGCACAGCTAGTAATAAATAACTGCATCCAGAAGCCATTGGTAATTTTCTCCACTTTTAAATGTCTCATCGAATGCTAAAATTCAAATATTTTGGGTTCCTATATACATTCTGAAAACTCTGGTGGCATAGTGGTTAAGTGCTACAGCTGCTAACCAAAAGGTCGGCAGTTCAAATCCACCAGGTGCTTCTTGGAAACTCTATGGGGCAATTATGGGGCAATTCCACTCTTTCCTATAGGGTGCTATGAGTCGGAATCAACTCGACGGCAATGGGTTTATACTTAGGTACAGAGTTAAGCACTGAACAAGACAGGAGTTAGGCAAGTGACATAGGAAAGCAATTATTTTGAAGGCCTGGAAGTAAAAACGAGCATGACATACATAACAGATTGAAAGCTGTCCAGTTGAAATGGATTAAAGAAAAAATAAAATAAGAGAGAAGGGATGTTAACATACAGAAGGGCCAGATCAGTCCTTGATAAAGGTTTTGGGTTATATTACAAGAGCAATGAAAGTCATTGGAGGGTTTAAGCAAATGTTTAAGGAAAATGTTGGTGCTGGAATTAGACTTTCATCTTTCCAGAAGATGCTCTGCCTGCGTTCAGAGTAAAAACTGACCAGGACAAGAAAACCAGCAAGGAGGTTATGATAAGGGTTTGGCTAGATAATACTGTTGATTTGAACCAAGGCGGTAACGAAAGGAGTGGAGACAAGCAGGAATTTTTTTTTTTTTTTTTACTAGGAGGTAGTATATGTCAGTTTAGTGGTAAATCAGATGAGAACAGAAATTGAGGGAGACAATAGATTGAAAGATAACGAACGTCCTGGTATTTTTGGCTTAAGCTACTAGGTGGATGGCACTTTTTTATGAGTTAGGAAACGTTGGAAGTTGGGGAGAAGATAGGAAGGTCATTAATCTGCATTTCTTTGAGTACCTGTGAAGTAGATCATTGTTGTTCATATGTTTATAGCTTGGGACACAATATGTGCTCAACAAGTATTTGTTAAACATTTATCACTGAATAAATTATTCTTTGCCAATTTCTCAGTTGTATAGATCTTAAAACTATGGAATACAGAGTGAGAAACTTGTGGGTCTCATTACCAGTTTCATCTTGGGCACATTACTTAATCATTCTAAGGTACAATTTCCTTATTTAAAAAGGAGATGGGAAGGTGGGTAGTAGTAATATCTACCCACCTTTATGTATTAAGGATGCATACTCTTTGTAAAATGCTTCAGTTTTTTTTCCATTTGTCATTTGTAAATCAATTTGGTTCATTATATTTTTGCATTTATAAATCTGATGTAAAATCTATATTTTTCTCGGCTTTTGTTATGCTAAGAGGAGCTTCTCCTTTCCCAATATTATACAAATATTCTGCATTTTCTTCTAGCAGTTTTATGTTTTTACACTTACACTGTTAATATAAAAAAACCAAACCCACTGCTGTCTTTTAATATACATAGGATTTACTTTTGTGTATGATGTGTGGCAGAGAACTCATTTTTTCTTCCCATAAATGGTTAGCTAGTCAATACCCCAATTACTGTATGATGAACATTACTCATATATTAAATTCCTATATGTAATAAAATATAGTATTAAACATATATAATTATTATTACATAAATAATAAAATATGAATATAGAAAAGTGTTTACTGCTATATTGATTATAATAATGAAAAGCTGCAACCTCCATAATATTCATGAATAAAAGATTGGTCAAATAACTTATGACAAACCCATATAATTGAATATTACCCTATCAGGAAATACAATACGGTAGATCTTCATGTACTTACATGAGAAGCCCACAATATATTGTTAAGCAGAAATCAAGAAAAAAAAATTATGCTAAAAAGTAGTATTTACAGTACAGTCCTATTTTATACAAAATTAAGTAATAATTATAACTAAATACATAAACATCTACACACACATGAAAAAGTTTGGGAGGATATTCACAAAAAATTTAATATAAATTTATCTATGGGAGATAAGATGGGATAGATATATGGGACTTTCACATTTGACAAGACACACTTCTATATTGTTAGAATATTTTTACAGATTGCACGTAGTGCTTTCATAATCCGGATAAAAAGGAAAGGAAAAATCAGCTTTACCAGCAATGGCTTCATAGAGTCCAGCTTTATACCCTAAATACTCATACTCTTCAAATCTCTGAGGCCCCTCACACAGGGCTCGGCACTCCATATCTTCACTGAAATATTCACTTAAAGCTTGTTCAAAGTACTTGATAGCCAGCTCAAAGTCATCAGCCTCATAATGTTTAACTCCTGCATTATAACTCTCCTGCAAAGAAACAGAAAAAACAAAAACTTTTTTTTTTTTTTTTTTAATTTTTTTCAAGAGCACTCGAGAGGTGCTTGAATAGCAGGATGAAGATAGGCTCAGGGTCACTCACTTGAGCCCCAGAAGGAAAAAGAATTGTTGCGCAGGGAGATGAAGTATAACTTCCTTGACTTCAACTAACTGTAAACAATGAGAGGCGATTTACTGAGCAAGTAGATCCCTGGTGGCACAATGGTTAAGAGCTACAACTGCTAACCAAAAGGTTGGCAGTTCGAATCCACCAGCCGCTCCTTAGAAACTCTATGGGGCAGTTCTACTCTGTCAGAACTGACTTCAAGGCAATGGGTTTTAGACCTTTGTGTTAGGGGCATCAGTTTCATTGTCTTCGGAGCATAAGCAAGGACTGTAATTCCAACCCCTCTGCATCTAGGTAGGACCATGTAACAAGTGTCAGACAATGGATGTGGGTGGAAGTGACATCCACCTCCAGAGCTTGGCCAACTTAATTGGAAAGGAAAAAAAAAAAAAAGCCTCCATGTAAAACCTTCCTCTCTCATCCTCTTTTACAGTGGTCTTGAAGGTCACACATTAAGAATGGAGACATCCCAAGATGAAAACCAAGTCCTTTCAACATACTGTGATTCCAGGTAGGAGTTCATGTACAGAAAATTACATGGCTTTAAAAAGCAGAGTATGAAAAGTTCAGGTACAATGGAAAAACCACTGGACCAGGAGCTGGGGTACCATAGTGTGGCCTCCACCACTCACAGAGGCCTCAGCTCCGAATGTAAAACACAAATGTCAAAGGGTTAAGCCCAGGCTCAGAGCGGCTGACTTACAATAATATTTCATCTGAGAACTCTGAAAGTATAAAAATGTTACTTTGTGGGAAACTGGGAATCAATTGGAGATAGGCAGTCACACAAATGTGCTTTGAACCAAATGAAGCTTAGATGCACTTAGCTCCACCTGGGCAGGTGCGGGTGCCCAGAGCTCACCAGGTGCGCCTTGGCTTCTCGATCTACCACCTGGAACGTTTCCACGCCGGCCATAGTTCTGTAATTCTCAATGTTCTGCTGCATTTCCATGTGCTCAGGGTTGGCCATGAAGAAGGTGTGGGCTGCTTCCACTGCCTTTTCCAGCTGGTTAAGCTGGGGAGGAAAGAAGAGCCCAATGAAGGCAAGTATTTCCAAACCAAACCCAGGGAAGTAGCGACCAACTCAAGGTCCCCCAGCATGAGAATGGCAAGGCCAGGATTCCTGTTCACATTCACTCTACTAAACCTCTAGACTAAAGTGCTGGGAGATGAATTAACAACATTCCTAAAATGATAAGTGGAAATTCTGGTTTTGGTGAAAACACATAAAGGGAATTTGCTCCAAGGTCATTCTCATCCTTCTGTTTCCTAAGCCATCTGTGTTTTCTGGGAAATTGAGTCTAGATGCTTCCGTTTGTTTTATTATTGCTCAAAATAATGAACTGTCAGAGCTATGCCAACTCCAAGTTAAGTTTTCAAAACACTTCCGTCTTTTTTTTTTTTTAATTCATTTTGCCTTTAATTCTGCAAATTGGAGTGTAAATAAACCTATGATTTCCCAAAGGACTGGATATATTTTTCCCTCCACTAATTTGTTCTTGGGCTTTAAAAAGTGAAGGATACACATTTGAAAGCATTAAATTGTTTCAGTACACACAAGATGCTAAATGCAGCGCAAGAAATGATCTACCACACTCCTCTGATCAACGGATTTGATTCCAAACTTCCAAATTTTGATTCTCATTCATAAAAAAGGAAGGATTTTTTAAAATGACTACACAGGCCTATAAGCCTCCACCTAAGCCACTTAATACATTGCTCCCAATCTAACAAGCAATGAGGTATTTATTTTAAACAAAATTGGAATTAAATGCCCTCAATTTAAGATATCCTGCCACATGTTTAGCCTTGGAGAATGTCTACAGACAGATCACTTACTCCATGTCAGAAAAATGAATATTCTTTTTTCACAGTGAAATCCAAAGTATGTTACATCTATTTTAAAGTGTGAAGAAATGAAAAGGTATTCTTATTGAACAAACCAAAAAAAAACCAAACAAGTAAATATAAAATCACAGAACAGTAGATGAGGCTTAGCTGGGGCTCAAGTAGAATTAACCAACAGAAAGAAGTAGGTACATAGGCCACCCCCACCCCAATCACTACACTTGGGTGATACGTAAATAATCTTAGCCCTCACCACAGAAAAACATAAACTACCTTATGTTAAAATCCGCCACCTTTAGGTTTTAATAAACCTTCCCCTTTTTCCCTCTAATTTGCATACTCTCAGCTACCAGCCTTCCTGCCATTAAATCCTGCCTGTAATCAGATCTCCCAGTCGCTTTAACCTCTGTCCTCCAGTCTGGACACTCAGAATTATTTTGGCTGTCAAGCTCACTAATTTTAGTCCTGGTTTCTTTCTCAATTTCGGATCTGGTTTCTTCCTCAATTTCAATTTTCTCAATTTTTCACACACCACTACAAATAAATATGAATTGTATGGACAGGAACCTAGGTGGCGCAAACTGCTTGTGCTCGACTGTTAGCCTGAAGGTTGGTGGTCTGAACCCACCCAGTGGTGTCATGGGAGACAGGCCTGGTAATCTGCTTCCACTAAGATTGCAACCAAAACATCCCCTGAAATCATCTTAAAACCAAACAATAGTTTAGTTTAACTAGTCAAGAATGTCTGCCTTGAGCATTGTGCTCTTTTAAGATCTATCTATACAGGATCAAATTGACAACAGCGACTTGAAAGATAAAATAGGACACCTAGGGGGCAGTGAATTTATGTTAGTGGGGGAGGAACAACTTGGAAAAGGAGGGCGAGTTGGTTGCACTGCTCAAAGAATGTAATCAATGTAACTGAATTGTACGTGTAGAAATTGTTGCATTGGTGTATGTTCTGCTGTGTATATTCTCAACAGCAACAAAAATAAATTACAAAAAAAAAAAAAAAAGATTACAATGAAGAAAACCCTATAAAGTAGTTCTACTCTGTGACAAATAGTTTCACCATGAGTCAGAATCAACAACAACTACATAGTGACAAATGTGCAGGTAGACAGGAAAAAAAGGGGCTGTAAATTGGGTGTGGGTAAACACTTACTAGTCAAGTCACTATGGAAAAAGCCATTTAATATCATAACATTAATATTACATGCAAGCAAAATTCTGCTGAAGATAGTTCCAAAATGGTTACAGCAGTGTATCGACAGAGAACTGCCAGAAATTCAAGCCAGATTCAGAAGAGAATGTGGAACAACGGATGTCATTGCTTATGTCAGATGGATCTTGGCTGAAAGAACAGAACACCAGAAAGATGTTTACCTGTGCTTTATTGACCATGCAAAGGCATTTGACAGTGTGCATAATAACAAATTATGGATAACACTGCAAGGAATGGGAACTCCAGAACACTAAATTGTGCTCATTCGGAACCTGTACACAGACCTAGAGGCAGCTGTTCGAGCAGAACAAGGGGATACTGTGTTTTATAATCAGGAAAGGTGTGGATCATGGTTGTATCCTTTCACCACACTTATTCAATCTGTATACTCAGCAAATAGTCTGAGAAGCTGGACTATGTGAAGAAGAACGGGGCATCAGGATTGGAAGAAGAGTCACTAACAACCTGCTGTATGCAGATGACACAACCTTGCTTGCTGAAAGTGAAGAGGACTTGAAGCACTTACTGATGAAGATCAGAGACTACAGCCTTCAGTATGGATTATACCTTAGTATAAAGAAAACAAAAATCCTCACAACTGTACCAATAAGCAACATCATGACAAATGGAGAAAAGATTGAAGTTGTCAAGGATTTCATTTTACTTGGATCCACAATCAATGCCCATGGAAGCAGCAGTCAAGAAATGAAAAGATGTCCTGCACTGGGTAAATCTGCAAAAGAACTCTTTCAAGTGTTAAAAAGCAAAGATGTCACTTCAAGGGCTAAGATGTTCCTGACCTAAGCATGGTATTTTTAATCCCCTCATATGCATGCTAAAACTGGACTAGGAATAAGGAAGACCAAAGAAGAATTAATACCTTTGAATCAAGGTGCTGTTGAAGAATATTGAATATACCATGAACTGCCAGAAGAATGACCAAATCTGTCTTCAAAGACATATAGCCAAAATGCTCCTTAGAAGCATGGATGAGGTGACTTCATCTGACATACTTTGGACATGTTATCAAGAGTGACAAGTCCCTGGAAAAGGACATTATTCTTGGTGAAGTAGCTACAACAGTGGGCTGAAATATAGCAACAAACATGAGGACGGTGCAGGGCGGGGCAGTGTTTTGTTCCTTTAACAAAGGGTTGATATGAGTTGGACACGACCTGATCACACCTAACAGCAACATATCTGTTTTTTCCAGTAGAATTCTCTGAGGACAGGGACCATATGGCTTATTTATTTTCAAACTTCTTTACATATAGATAGTGACTATGATATGTCTAAGAAAAGAGAAGGGAAAAAAACTTCCAACAAGTAAATTTTTTACACACAATTCAAAGATATATTACATCTGACTATGCCTCATAAGCTATAATGTGCTAGCAGAATTTAGTTCAACAAAAACATCTCTGAAATCTTGTCATACACATTGAGAGCTTCTGATACTGGTTATTACAAATGGGAATGCGATTTAGTGGCTCCTGAAAACTCTCAGCCACTGTTGTTATCTGGTTCTTTCTCTCAAGTTTGACCATATTGATTTTCTTTTTTTGCTTATTTGTTGCTTGCCCACTTTACAGCTCAGTATTGAACATGATACCGTCTTCCCCATTATAAATATAAAACAGATTTCATGACTTCTGGTTGAACCATAAATTTGTTGATGAACTGGCCATGGCTTTAAATTATTGTCAGCCAGTTCATGAAACTGGAATTGGCGCTATACGCTATAAAAATAGGCCATTGTTTTAACGGGAAGCCTGGTAGTTTTGCACTCCACTTTTTAAATTATATATTTACACACACAGAAGGTAGAAGGAAAAGTCCAAGTGAACATGTTTGTACGACATGTAATGCCACATGATCAGATGGCGATTCCAAAGGCCTTGTAAGTACAGGAAGAGTGTTAGCAGCTAGTCCAGTGCAACACAAAAAGCAAAGTGGATTTAAAGGCTCTAAACTGGACTTTCTTTGAGACTTAAACACACACACACATATACACACACATGCACAAAGAGGAACAAGACAAAAAGCACTAATATGAGGATAACTCTATGCATTAGAAAAATAAATTCCAAAATAAAGAATAGCTGAGGTCAAGGGAGTGATCTGACAACAAGATGGCATTGAACTTTTAAGGGAGGCCCTGCCTTGATGAAATGTGAAAAAGCTAGTAGGAAATGCCTTCGAGAAGTTGAGTCATTCCCACTCAGGCTGTGAAGAGCTCAGGCAAACACTCCCTCCTGCCAGCCCAGAAGCACCCTCTTAGGCAGCAGTCACACTGCCTGGAAAAAGAAATGAACACTGGCTAAATCAACACCAACATTCAGAAGTTACTCTGTCATTGACCTGGTGAGTGAATGAGCCTCTTCTGACATAAAAATAATTTTCTATAGCTAGTAAGTAATGAAGAAGGCATTTGTAAAGACACACTGACTACTCAGAAACCTTCAGTAGCTCTCCACTGTCTACAAAAGAGATTCCAGACACCCTGCACCAGGACATTCAAGAACCTCCAGGATTTGGCTCCAGCATAACCTCTTCATATCTGCCCTTATGCAAACTTTGCCCCAGTCAAACTGAACTTCTGCCAGTTTTATAACACACCCATCTTCCTATTAAAGAAATCACACACAGGCCCAGTATTCAAGTCATGTCCGAGTTTTTATTTCACTCATTCACGTATTCAGCAGATATTTATTTTACACCAGCTCTGTGCCAGGCACTGTGGTAATCCATGAGAATACCTACAGCGTCAAGATAGACAAAGCCCTGCTTTCTAGGTACTTACATTCTCATTGCAGGGGACAGGTACATATCAAGTAAATAAATAATTTAAGAGAGTAATTTCAGAATGTGCTACATGCTATGAAGAAATAAATGACCAAACAACATTGTGGACACTGGCAGCATTAAGGTGGGAGGATGACGTTAGAAGAACTGGTCAAGGAAGGCCTCTCTGGGATGTGATTTTTGAGCAGAACCCTAAATGTTGAGAAGCCAGTCATGAGCAGAACAGAAATGAAGAGCCTTTCAAGCAAAAAGAAAATAAAGGGGAAAAATCATGCAGTAGAAAGAATAAGCCTTGGCATGTTTTAGAAGCTCGGCAGAGACTAAGGTGGTCAACATTTAGCGAAAGATCTGGGAAGAAGTTGGAGAAGAACAGATTGCTTGTACACTCTGGTGAAGAGTTTGAATGTCATCCTAAGTCCAAAAGGAAACCACTGAAGAAGTTTAAGGAGGGGGGGAAACAAGGTCTGATATCCATTTTTAGAGATAACTCTGACTGCTATGTGGAAAATAGAGCTTTGATAGGAAGCAGGAGAGGACTGCAGCAATCCAGATCAGAAAAAGTGCTTTGACTTTGCAAAATTTAAGGGTAGGACTGCCCATCACTCCCTTTTTTTTTTTTTTTTTTTGTTAAGTCTCCTGATCCATAAAGTGTCTGGAAATAACTGATAGGGGTGTGTGTGTGTTATAAGAACTCCCACTATATATCACAGGTAAACAATTAACAATTCTCTCCCTGGGGTGAGGAGCCCTGATATTGCAGTGGTTAAAGTGCTCCACTACTAACCAAAAAGTCGGCAGTTTGAACTCATCAGCTGCTCTGAGGGAGAAAGATATAGCAGTCTGCTGCCATAAAGATTTACAGCCTTGGAAACCCTATGGTGCACTTCTACTCTGTCCTACAAGGTCGCTATGGGTTGGACGCTATGGGTTGGAACTGACTCCACGGCAGTGGACTTGATTTTTTGGTTTTCCCTGGGATATACTGTGAATATAGGAAATGCTGGAAAATTGTGATAGTAAGTCAAGGGAAGAACCAAGTTTTCTTCCAGGTTTCTTCCTGGAGCACATCTGTGATACTTAAAGCCAGGAGATTGTTGAGCCTAACCAAGGAAAGATGGGGTGCTCCCAGGGCACACCTTCTATCTTCTCATCTCTCTGCTTTTACTCTTGCACTCAGGATGCAATTCTTTCCTGTCTCTGCTAACTGGAGTCTCTGAGACCAGCTGTAAGGCTCCTTTCTCCAGGATCTCCACCTGCCCCAACAAGTGACTCACATTTCTCTCCTTTCCACTCCTATAGTATTTGGTAGGTCCATGAAGTAGTCATCACACCATCACACTGTCTGCATATAGCTTAAAACCTGAAACCAACTGCCGGCGAGTCAATTCCAACTCATCTCAACCCCACAGGGTTTCCAAGGCTGTAAATCTCTATGGAAGCAGACTGTCACGTTTCTCCCACAGAGTGGCTGATGGATTCGAACCACCAACCTTCAGCAGCTGAGCAATTGATCACTGCACCACCAGGGCTCCTTACGTATAGCCTACCACCAAAAAAAACAAATTCCACAGGAAAGGGCCTGCGCCTTCTTTCTCTCTTTCTCCCTGTATATATATATATGCACATGTGTATAGATGTATACTTACACACACATGTGTATGTGTATATGTATACACCACGGGAGTGTATACATAAAGTATATAATATACTATAAATATATATGCATTACATAAGTATAATAGAAACTTTGTGTTCACTGAGTTAAACTGAGCTCAGAAGCCTTTACTTTTCCCCACAATTTTACTCCTTAGATCAGTGGCAAATATTCCAATTCCTTTTTTAGGATTAGAAAATCCTAAACCGAAAGAGGCTCTGGAGGCCATCTAATCCAACTCCTGTGTTTAAAGGAATTAGGACACTGGCAGTTTAAGTAACTTGACATTTCAAGCTCATTCAGCAGAAGAGTGACAGCGCTGAGAATGTGCCATCATCACCAGTTGACTGGCTTTACAAACAATAGCTCTTGGAGCACTCAATAGCAAAAGCAAACACAATGGACTAATGTTTCCCTCTTCTATTCTCTTCATCCTCTTTGTTTTTCCCATTCTTCCTAGAGCAATTTGTCTCGATTCAGTAGGCAGGCACACAGCACAAAGGAGAATACATATATATATATATATACACACACATACATATACGTATATACATATATACATACATACGTGTGTGTATATATATATTATTTCCAAATGGAGTGTAGGAAAAACATATAAGTTCCCTCCCTTCTGAGTCAGGAATGGTATAAAGCTCAAATATTCTGAATATGAAATTGAGAATAGCTTAGGAGATGTGCTCACAAGTGGTTAATTTACATTAACGTAGAATGGTTTTTACATTAAAAACATGTAGAGACCACTGTGTACTTCTAAAATAGAATATCTGGTGTTTTTTTTCCCCCCCTGGAGGCTTGTTATACACTCAGGGTAAAGTACCCATCCTGCAACAATTTCCATTCTTCTACTAAAACATCACCATTTTCAATAAAGTTGGGAATTCCTTCTCTCCTTTCACCACCCTAACTCCGGGATTTTATCCAACATTATGGATGACATTTTGATGAAGTGTTGTATTTTTTTGCTTGGCTCTTTCGATAAATTTCACAATATAGCAACTTTAGGGATCTTTAACCCTATGTGTATTGGGTTTCTCCCCATCTGACAAGCATGTACGTAGACACTGACGACACCCTGCTTTGAAACCACAGCAGCATTTTTAAGTTCTAGCTAGCACTATAAACAGAAAAGCTGGAGAGAAAGAAAGTTAGCAGATCATATCACGTTAAACACCGAAAAATCGCAGCTGAAAACGTTAAGTCTTTTTTTTATGGAGCTATAAGCTTTCTTTCTTTTCTTTTTTTAATAATTATGGCTGCATATATTTTTATAGATGGCTTAGCACTTGCTAACATCTCCAAAATGATCTCAATATTTTGCCAGCCTAACATTAATTTCCCTTCACAAAACCAACTAATAATTTTTTTTTTTTTTTAAATAATACAGCAAACAACATATTGAAAAATACTCCTAAAGGCTCATCAAATTTGGGGACAAAATTTGGGAGCAGTTTGTTTGATCTACTGGTTTAAATGAAATTCTGTGACTCCCTCTTTCAAATGAAAAGAATGGTCCCTTTAAGGAGAAGTCAATCTTATCTAGAAAACTCCTAAACATTGCCATACAGAGCAGTCACATTTTTAGTCAAAATAAAACAGCCACATGAAAAACAACTCTGCATTCTTTTCTTTTTTTTTTTTTATGATTGATGGTGGTGATACCATTCTTTATGTTGTTAATACCACTGGTAAAATGATTCCTGTGTAATTATTTTCATAATTCAGTTATAGAAAAAAATGGTGGTTTCTCTTGACACATTTACAAAATTGATTTTACTGAACATGGAAAACTACATGATATATAGTGTTGTTCTTTTTCTCTTGACTAACAGAAAGTTCAGAATTTTATTCTCATTTACAAGAATATATTATTTTGGGTTCCTAGTTTATCAAGTGGAAGCTGGCATATTTCCTTTTTTTTGTTTCCATTTCAAAAATCTAATTATACAAAAAGTCACGTTACCAAGGTAACTCAAAGTCCTTTTGGGCATGGGAAATTTATAATTTATTAAAAAGATCTTTCTCCATCGTAAAAGGACATTGCTAGGAATTGTATATATTTTTTCCCTACATCAATTTAGAAAATTTAGAAATCTGTATGCTTCAGTAACACATTAATTCATAAGTTAGGTGTCCACGCTAATGTATGAGATTAATTTATCTTTGCATTGAAGCGATACTGGTCTAAAAGGTAGTCATGGTTATAAGCAAATATTTAGAGCTTTAAAAATGCTATTTGGTAAGGATTAGATGCAAAATGACATTTTTAGAGAGTAACATTTCCTCCGTGGAGTAACTTGGAAAGGAAGACTATTTGTCTTTAAAATACTCTTTTTTTTTTTTTGCCAAACGGCTTATACTCTTTCCTTCAATTATTTACGGCCTTGAGCCTGGTTAATAGACTTCTGCTCTTTCTAAACCCTCTGGTGAAGTTTTAATCTGCTGTTTACATCTAATGCTAAACAGTGATGATGGACAGTCACTCTCAAATGAGGTGACCCCTATGAGCTCAGCGGAACAAGAGATTCCATTAGCTAAGCTTGTTAGAAGCCTTCCTATCTAAATAAAAAACCATCTTTTTGGGTAAGGAAAACACTAAAGTGAAGAAGCAGAAGTTTTAAACCTGCTCTATTAGATTAGAGACTATTTAAAACAGAAAGTCCTTGATTTTTTTGAAAAGAAGAAGAAGAAAAAAAGACCCAAAGTATTAGCCAAAAATAAGTGCATGCTTAAATGGACAAAATTCCTCAAGCTGTCTGTGTATTGTCTAACTTCCTAAGGAGAGAACAGCCAAGACTTGGAAGCCTTCTACGTATGGTAAGGGAATGTGAGCAAGTCCTAGTTCTCCTATCTATCTGCCCCGGATCAAATGAGATTAATGGGCATGGTTTATTGGTATGTGGCTGTTGTTTTGGGTTCTAAACATGAGAGGAGGGCAGGCATCTTAACCTCCACGGTGTTTGCACAGCAATCTCCCTAGATGTGTCAGAGGATGACTAATGGTTACCGAAAAGAAGGTTCTGGCCAAGGCCTCTCTGACGTTTGCTTCCTGCTACTGTTTTTGGAAACATAACTTTAATCCTCTCTATTTATTTGATTTTTTTTTCTTTTTTTCTATTTATTTGACAGTGGATGTCACTCATATCAAGATTCCCATTAAACCAAAGTCCCATGACTACTGTAGCTGTCATCCTTTTAACACACAAAGAACCACACTCATGTTGGATTTTGAAAAACACACAGATAAAAATCTAATGTCTCTCTACTAGAGCTCAGAACTGAACTCCACTCACACATGACTCCAATATGGGTGGCGGTGATCTTGTTCATGAGGTTGCCCTTGGACATTGCTGTATCATTTACAAACCGCATTACAATGATACTAACAAAAATAAAAACAATAAAAGTGGTTACTTACTAAGTAAGTGTCTACTAAGCGTGGGCCCTGTGCTGGCCATTTGTACTACTTCAATTTAACATTATCATTTCTTATTTGAGGTGACGAAGGATCAGAGGGGCGCACTTCAGTAACTTCTCCCAAGGTCCCACGGCTACCAAGTGGTAAGACCTGGATTCAAACTCACATCTCACTCCGAATCTATACTTTTCCGTTTTAATGTGAGATCGAACCAGTGCTCAAACAGATATAAGGCTAAAATCAGTGTCCTGCACTTTTTTTTTTTTTTTTGCTTCGGTAGTCTTTTAGTGACAACTAGATACCTTTTTCTAATGTGAAAAAGTGTCATATGCACACTTCAATTCTGACTCATACCGACCCTATAGGATAGATTAGAACTCCATACGGTTTCCAAGCACCAGCTGGTGGATTCAAACTGTCAACCTTTTGATTAGTAGCCAAGTGCTTAACCACTGCACCACCAGGGCTCCATGCATAGTATAGGCAGGCACTTTTGTCTACATTTGAAATGTGAGCTAATTGAAGCCTAAGTTTATGATTAAGTTCCCTGCCCTTCGTCCCCGGCTGATAGGAGGCAGAGCTGGACTAGAAGCCACGTCACAAACACAAACATAGACTCCTGAAGCTTGATGGATCTAAACTATGTAATCTAAACTTTTTTTTTTTTCTGTTGATGAGGAATCCAAAGCTCAAAGACAGTAAGAAAATTGCCCAAGATCACCTTGCAAGTAACTAAAACTGGATTTCTAACTCCTCTGATTCAGATTCTCTGTCTAGGGGTACAAAACTGAAAGTCTGTCTCCATTTTGGACAGCCATTCATTATTACTTGTCGGAAATAAACGTTCTCTGTAATTGGTTCAAATCTTGGGTGGGTTGTCAGGATAATAGGAAAGCAACACTCTTTTCAAAGCTAGGAAATGAACCCCTACTTCAATCTGGGGCCCAGGGCAGAAGTAGTTAATCATTATTGACGAAGCCTCATTACGACATAAGCAATTATTTATAGCACCAAGTAGAAATTTGGACTGGTACAAACTGAGTTGCCCTTAGTGAACTTCATGGTAAAATAAATAAAGAAATAAGTTGTGTTGTGCTAACCATTCATTCCCAGGTTGCTTCGGCCTGGTTTTCATTAAGAAAAATGGAGATGGATGTTGTCTTTCCCTAGTGACCCATTAAGAAAGTTCTAGCTGGCCATCACTGCACTAGAGCCAACAGCCAGATCTCTAATTGCTCACTACCAGTTATGGCTTTGCAACCACTAGCAGCCAGGTCATATTTTCTCCCAAACTGTAAAATGTTGCAATTATTTGAATTTATTTGTCAAATATGATAGCAAAATGACAATTAGCTGCGAATTTTGGCTTTCTGCTCCTAAGATACCCTTTAAGCATCGGCAGAGAAACAGCTTAATTTAGACAGTTGATTTTTCTGCTTTCGACAATGTAAGAATTTTCAAAAGTGTGCCTGCAACATTGCTTTGTGAAATAAGAAAGGTACAAGCATAAAATGCAGGTCATAGGCTACAAGGAGTGGGAGGCCCAAAGACTGAGCATCAACGTGTGGGTCTATTTCCTGTTTCTCCCCATAAGTACCTAAACTTCCTGCGTAGATTACAGATGGAAGGCATGTGGGTCTGGGAAAGAAACAAACAAAACACCCAAACCAGTTGCTGTTAAGTCAGCTGCCCCATATGGTTTTCAAGGAGCGGCTGATGGATTTGAACTGCCAACTTTTGGTTAGCAGCCAAGCACTTAACCACTGTACCACCAGGGCTCCAGGTCTGGGAAAAGACGTAATCTACTGGGATCTGCCCTCATGAAAATTCAGTTCTAAGGTAACAGTAGAAATAAAAAAAGGAAAAAAAAATTTTTTTTTTTTTTTTTTATAAAAAGAAAAGAAATAGTCTAGCAAAAAATGATGTTTTGGGGGGAGGGGCTTTAGAGCTTAATGGGCTGATAGATAAATTCTCTCATTGTGATTTATAATGTATTTGGCCGCCCAACCCTGTTGGGTTTATGAGACAATTTTGACATTCCACCCACTCCACTGTGAGAAATGCAAGCAAAGCAAACAAGCAAATCAAAAGCTTTTTCACTTGTGCCTTTCTGATGTAAATATGCCACATTCTTCTGTGAAATGCAAACTCTCTCCTGCACTCACAGGGGTGGGAGATTTACTTTAAAAAGCATTTCAAAACAGATACTTCAGCTCACATAAAGGAATGCATTGTGGCTGCAAGCCAAAGGAAGTTTCACTCCAAAGACCCCTCCAGGAGGGGACTTCAAAAAGAAGCTAAGATCCCCTCAGGTATTTCACCCATCAAGCTAATAGGTGTTCCTACACTGACAGACTACATGGTCTTCTTACAAAGGTGGCCTTGAATATGAAGTTCTTCCAACGTTTCATAAATATCTTTAGCATCACACCTGCACTTTTAAGTATTTGATCATAGTAATAACCTTCAGAAAAAACCTTCAGACTGTATAATAAATGAAATATCCTTACTGTATATACAGATTAAATATAAACCCAAACATTTTTGAGACCAGCAGACTGCCCACCATCTTGAATAGACAAAGGCGTGTGCCTGCCATCTGTGATACAGGAACTAACTTTAAGCTATCTCCTTATTTAGGTATGCTTCCTGTTTCTGGCCAAGATAAGAGAAACTGGAGGCTAAGGTCTGCAGACCACAGAACCAGTTAAGACCAAATCTGGCCTGCCTGACATGTGCAGAACCATCAACACCTCCTGCCACAACCCCGTCCTCTTGGTGACCCCGGGAGCTTTTCTCTCACAGGATGGAACCAAACTTTAGCACCCAAAGATTGTGGGAAGACTTTCTGAAGTGAGGGTCGTGTCTAAGATTTGGTTTGCGAGACCCCCCACTCCTTTCTAGACTGAGCAAGCGCAGAAAGGCAGAACTGACCCTGGAACGCCTTTTTGGGCCAGACCAATCAGCAAGCTGACCTCTCCTTGAGATGTTCCTGAAGACCCCAGAGCTGATTTACTTCACCCATGTAAACCCCTTGGGCTACTGTTCTGGGAGCCATCTTGGCAGTGCAAGTTCCAGTGTGCTACTTTGCCTGGCCAACCAAATAAATTTTCTTCTTTCGCTTTCACACGTTTCATGTCTCTACGGCTGAACCGAGTGGATCTGAAACAGTTGAGTTAAATTTTCTCTGTACCTCAGCCAACAGTCTGTACTGGAAAGGAGGTCCCAGTCCATCTGAATTTCTGAGAACATAAATGCTTGCAGAAAATACTCTTACCAACTGAGCGTATCAGGTAGCATCAGCTCTTCTGTTACTCTGTGGCCCTTGCATTGGTCTTAACACTGACTTCCACTTACTATAGAGAACTAGGGATAGAAAAGCCCTTTAAATCGAATAGTCCCACTGCTCCATTTTACAGATGGAGCAAGAATTTACCCAGAGAAATTAGTGGCAGAACTATGGATACAATCTACATCTTTCATTAAAACATTCACAAGTACACACTTGGAGTTGTAGTCTCTGCTGACTCAAAGCAGAGGTATGTTTGTGTATGCCTAGACCGTGTAACAAGTGTTTGCTGATCACCTCTGCCAGAGAAAGAACTGATAGATGCCAGACATCTGAGGATATGAAATGACAGGGAAATGATCCACAACCTTTTATTAACTATAGCCCAGTTAGGGCATGCAGATATCCACAGAATTGTTAAAACTAAAGTCATACAGGATTAGAGGTCAGGATGAGTCAGTGGCAGGCAACAAAGGGCTGTAGAAATTGAGAGAAATGTGGAATCACATTTCTGGAATGTTCAGGGAAAGCCTCATTGAGAAAGTGGAACAGGGCTGGGTCTTGAAGAACACAAAACAAGTGGGTATCTCAGATGCGGAATAGTAATTTGGCTGTCCTGGCTCATGTGTGGTAACCCTGGTGGCATAGCGGTTAAGAACTACAGCTGCTAACGAATTTACCAGGCGCTCCTTGGAAACCGTATGGGGCAGTTCTACCCTGTCCTGCAGGGTCGCTATGAGTTGGAATCGACTCGACAGCAATGGGTTCGGCTCATGTGTGAGATCTGGATTGCAAAGTAATGGGAAACAAGGATGGCTAGGGTGGGATTGTGGGATCCTTGAACACGATCGAAGTATTTTCATTTTTATTCTTGGAAAAAGGGGAGCAGAGATATCTATATACGTGTGTTTATATGCATGTAGTCATGAAAATCTACCCTGCCTCATTGCAGAAAAGACTTCTACAAGTTAAAAACTAAAATATGTGAGCCCTCCTGAGGCCTCTTGAAGGAGCCCTGGAGGTACAGTGGTTAAGCACTCAGCTGCTAACCAAAAGGTTGGCTTCAAACCTACCAGCTGCTCTGTGGGAGAAAGATGTGGCAGTCTGCTTCCATAAAGATTTATAGCCTTGGAAAACCTAT